>NC_090923.1:1255931873-1257430062 GCF_040938575.1 Ambystoma mexicanum | reverse complement strand
GTCATACCTCATGCCCCCTCCCTTAGACCCTCTCCTACTGTCCCCTCTCCTCTTCCCCCACACCTTCTTCTCCTCTACACTCTTCCCGTTCTTTGCCACTCTCCCCTTATCCCCACTCGATCTTCCTCTCTTTGAGAGCATTTATATGTAAATGCATTGTTTTCTCTTTGTTCTCCTTTTTTAATAGTGTATACTTTCATAAAATATGAAAAACAGAACAGTTTTGTTATCACATTGTATTCAGTTTCCTTTGTTCAAAATGCGTGTGTTTTCACCAAGTAAATTCACAAATTTAGGACATGGCCTCATTCCGAGTATGGCGGTAAGGGATAGCGGCCACCGGTAACGAGACCGGTGGCGGTAATCCCTTACCGCCATACTCCGAGTTCCCTCTGCGCCCTCGCCCTTAACGCCTGCTTTGAGCAGGTGTTAAAGTCGAGGGGGCAAAGGGGCCTCCAAGCCAATAACGGTGACCGTAATGAACGGTCACCGTTATTTGCATCTTCCCCATTCCCATTGAGCCCTATGGGGGCTCATTTGGGAATGGGGAAGAGCCTTGGTGAATGGGGAATTACCGCCCGCCAACCTTGGAATGGGGCGGTGATTCCGCCATCCACCAAGGCGCTGCCGGTCCGGGTACGGCGTCAACCAAGGCGTTAATAGCGCCATTGGTTGGCGCCGTACTCGGAATGAGGCCCATTCGTGACTTCATGATGCGTCCATGTGCATTGTGTTCAGCTTGAGCGCTTTTTCTTGTTTCAAATTGAGGCCTTCACAACAAACTAGGGTGCTGTTGTGTCCCCACTGTGGTATCCAGAGGAAAGGTTCTATGGGCAGTGCTTTAAGTGGGATTGGAAATCGAGGGGGGCCTTAGTTAGGCGTGTGGCCTAAGAACACGCCCCCTAACGAGAGCTCCCCCCCTCGATTAAGGGCGGGGGGGGGGATTCAGCTGGTCAAAGTTGGAGCTGGGGCGCACTGGCATTATTACCTTTGATGCGCCCAGCCCCTCCTTTTAAAGAAAAGAAGGGGCTGGGCGCACCAAAAGGTGTGACACTAGTGTGCCCCAGCTCGCATGCTGCAGGCAGCCCTTTCATTCAAGGCGCCCGCTTTAACCACGGGCTCCTTGAATGAAAGGTCTGTACTTGAAACAGGAGGAGGGCTGGAGGGCCCAGTCTCTCCTTTTGTTTTCGAGTAACTAGTCATCACTCAGCATTATGCTGGGTGATGACTAGTTAGTACTCGAAAACAAAGGCAGTCCAGCCCTCCTCTTGTGTCAAGTACATAGACATCAGACAGCCCGCACTGCACGGTTACGCCTGCTGCTTGCAGCTGGTACTTCGGTTTAGAAAAAAGAAAAGGCGATTCCTTTTCTTTTTTCTAAACCGAAGTGCTGACACCTGCAGGCCGCTCGTGTAACCGTACAGCCTCTAAACGGGCTGCCTGAGGTGTCGGCTGGCTGGGGCTACTCGGGGGTGGGCCCCAGCAGGGCCCCGGCTCGGGAGCCCTTTCTGGAGACTAGTGGGGCCCAGCCGCCAGCTGGCCCCGGCCCAATTAAAGCCCTGCCTGTGTGCGTTCTGACGTGACAATGTCAGAACACACTGAGAGCAATAAAGGACATCGTACTGCTGTGTGTGCGCGTATTATTTCACCACCCCCAAAACGTATGTAGCAGGGCTAGCCTCCCGGAGCCCGGGAGGGCCGGTCCCAATAACCACACTGGTGACGAGGACACGGTCCGGAGCCCGTAATCCGTGCCCCACAAGGTACCACATAGTGAGAACACACAGATCCGGGAAATTCCAAGCAGGATACAGAATCTGCGGTGCCAGACCACGGCCTCAAGCCCGCCAGCAGCTGCTACATGCGTGGCGTGTGCATACCGGCATCAGCAGCCCCTGCCTGCAGAGTAAGGGAGGCAGCCGTCAACAACGCACCCGCCACGGGTGCCGCCACCGGAGCCCGGCTCGGCAGAAACAGGAGGTGAGAGGCAGCGATCACCAGCCACAGCACCCCTTAGGGAATAAAAAGGAAACAAAAACATAATAGAACTAAAAAGCCCAGCAAAATAACAAACTGGTGCACACACCGCTATTTACTGATGAGGAGAGCAGGCCCTGCACCAGCACAAAGACCCCACACAGCCTGACATAGAGGCGCACTGAAGCCCAGAGTATTCCATGGTAACCACAACCAGCAAGTGAAGCACACAGAAGTGGACAGCCAGCCACCCAATGCCAAACGGCACGGCAGATGAATAACTAACCGTGCCTGACAGCCGCAGTAGGCCCAGGTCCCCTGGGGAGCGTACCAGTTTAGCGAACCCCAGACAGGAGCACCTGGCACGATTCGGCGCAGGGCGCGTTCATGAAACCCTTTGACTCGTATGCTGAAGGAGCGGCCATCCGGTGGGAGCTCTGGCTGCAACAATTCGAGTTCCATCTCAAGTCCAAGAAAGTCACGGTGGATGAAGAAAAGCGCACATTTCTAATGCTGAACGTAGCCACACTTTCGCTTTGGCTCTTTAACAAACTTCCAAACAGAGGCCAGGAAGACGATTACCAGATGGCGAGGACCACACTCAACAGAATATTCTGCCCCAGCTAAACCCTGACTGAGTGCTTTCAACTAAGTCTAGCGAGACATCGACCATCAGAATCCATTGACAAATTCCACTCGGGGATCCGCGAACTGGCCATAGGATGTGAGTTCCCCAATGAGTAGTTCTCCGTGAGACAGCATGTCATCCACGGAATCTCCAAGAAGCTCTGGAGAAACATTCTATCTGAACACAACAGTTGCTTGGACCGCATTCTTGAGATGAGACGCCAGAGAGAGAACGGACTCCCAACCGGCACCAATGGAGTCAGCCATCAGTCGCCTACCGATCGATGCTGAACAATGATCCACCGCCATCATCGCTGTGGACACCAAAGGACGACGACTAGGATGAAATCCTGTCCTACCAACGCAACCACTGTGCCCCCAGCGGTCATGTAAATGGTGTGGCGGTGCATTGCACCATGAAGAACATGCCCAGCCATTGGGGCCACATGCCGAACATGTGGGAAGCTGAACCATTTCGCCTCGGTCTGCCTCAGCACCAGCGAGCGGCGAGAGATCTCAGAGACTCAGTTACACAAGCAACTCAGACCGAGGAGTGGGCGAGAAACGAATAACAAAGGCAAGGTGAGAACAGTCAAGCAGAGAGTGCACACAAGCAGCAGTGATAGTGAGGCGAGTGTGGACTCAGCGAAGGAATCATCCCCGGAGCGACACACCTTGCACCGCAAACGGTGAGGTGAAAGGGTGCATCTCATCTCTGCAGTAGATTGACAAGGCACATCGACAAAGAAATCAAGCAAATCCCAGCCAACCTGTACAGTACTCATGAACAATACACTGACCAAAGTAGTCATTGATACTGGAGCAAAGGTGAATGCGATATCGCTCCATAAACTAAAAACAATGGACACCCAACCGGCCATCCAACACAGAACCGTCCGTCTATATGCATACAGGAGTGAAACACTCCTCCCAGTGAAAGGGTAATTCAAGGCCGACATTCTGTACAATGGGGAGGCATGCAGAACCAGGTTCTACGTGGTGGATGCCGGCATTGAGACCCTACTGAGTTGCAGAACGGCAGAAAAGCTGAGAATCATCCACTTCACCATCCAACTCTGACAACCCGAGGTCGACAATATCATTGCAGAACACCCAAAACTCTTCAAGGGTATTTGGTTGTTTAAAAAAACTGACAGTGACACTTCACATTGACCCGAATATTGAGCACAAAGCAGTCCGGCATCGGAGGGTCCCATTCCACCATCAGCAGCTGTCGAGGAGGAACTCAACAAGCTAGAAGACCTTTGCATTATAGAAAAAACATCTGGACCCACTGCTTGGGTCTCCGCTATAGTTGTCACAAAAAGAAACAAAGCAACCAAATGCAGTAAGAATATGCATCGACATGAGGCTACCAAACCAGGCAATCGGATGTGAGCGTCACATCACTCCAACAACCGATGAGCTGATTGTGGACCTAACCGGCGCAAAGGTGTTCAGCAAGCTAGACCTACACTTTAGCTGTCACCAAATCTGGCTAGCAAAGGAGTCCTGGTACATACATAACAACTTTTTCATCGCACTTGGGGCTCAGGCAATACCACATCGGCTCAACTTCGGCATCTCATCAGCAGAAGAAGTTTTTAAAAATGAGATTTTCAAAGTGCTACAATACCTGCTGGGAGCAACGAATGTGAGCAACGATATCTTGGTGTATGGCACCTCTGAAGAGGAAGAAGAGAAGAGTCCTATAAACTAAGGACCCTTGCATCCCCTGCACACCTCTCAAAATGATACTCGGTCAATATTGATGTATGTAAGGAAGTTTATACAGTTCAAGTATTATATCAAATATTATATTCCAAAGACAGTACAAAAGGAAGAAAAATGTATGAAAAAAAGTTTTAATAACAAGAATATATTAAGCCTCAACGTGTTCTGGGTTATCCCTTTATCAGGAGCAAAATTACATCATTTGGCAACGTTTTCTGAACAGTTCTATCTTCCTGTTCTACAAAGTAAGTGCAAATATATTTACTAAATAAATCTCAAGAGTGAGGGTGAACCAGAGATATATCACATTACAAATTATTTTGCATTCTCCATGACAGTAGGTAATTATTCCCCTGGATTATTGGAGAGTTAATCACTCCTTTTCCTTCAATCCTTATGGACTAGATCAAGTCTCAATCGTAACTTCTCTTACTTGTGTCGCATTGTAAAACTTCTCTTACTTGTGTCGCATTGTAAAGACAATATGTAAAAAACAAAATTCAAAAAAACAAAATCAAACTGTCAGTTATAAAAAATAAAAGTTTGATACCCATGTGGAAAGAGACGTCCCCTCACCATGTGCGCCAGATGTAAACTGGTCCGACACCCTGAAGACGTCGAGGAGGAAAGGTGTCAGTGAAAGCGACACGGACACCGCCATCCCACCGCAGGAAATGTCAAGCACCAACACCCTCGAGCGAGAACAACCAGAGCCGTTTGCCACTGCCACACGCCCGCCGTGGAGCAATGGGTCGCGATATGCGCTGCGAGAGAGACCCCAGCGACCATGAGGCTGAGAGGTTTTGTCCTACATAGCGTCTACCTACGAACTGTAAGCCAAAGTGACATTCATGACTGATGTGACAGACTAATACTTAAACACTGCACGAGTTAGAAGAAATGATCATGTAAGTTGGGGAGGGGTGTAGTATCTGGTATCTAGAGGAAATGTCCTATGCGTGTTCTCTGAGAGGAGCTGCTTTAAGATGAAAGGGGAAGGGCAAGGAGACCACAGGGAAAGAAAAAAGGAAAGGGCGGAAGGAAGGAAAAGGCGGCGATTCAGATGTAGAAGGCGAATAAAGAAGGTTGATAGTTTCTCTGGCTCCTGTCTCGATATTCCCCACAGGACGTTGCAAACGCATGGCACATGCTTGCATCCAGGGCGTCTTTCCTACGTAAACCAGTGCTATTTCAACTCGACCCACAGCAAGAAAGAGGGCCTTGCAGGGAAGAATGGCTTGAAGAGTTCACTCATTTTGTGAAAGTCATACGAGATGATAAATAACTAGCGTTACTTGACAACTTCATGAACTTAGTGGGAAAGAACATCAAGACCATCTTTAAATGTTACCTTTCCTGGATAGGATATCATACGAAGCAACGGTTGCAGCCCTCAACAGGAAACTTGTTGTTTAACCAAACAGAGATTATGAAAGATATTCATTAACAATCTGTACAAGCGCTCATTGTTTATGAAGTTTAGGCTTAATCTGTTATTGTTGGCCATGCAGACCTGTAAGTGGTAGGTGGGCAGCAATGGCAATTGCCCGTTGTGCCTCTCAACAACTGAGACCGAGGAGCATTTTGTATTACTTTGACCTGTTTATTTTCGTGCCAGCATAAAATGGAATTTTCCAATACTGAAATATGTGGGTAAAAGAACTACTCTTGAAGCCATAACATTTTTGACAAATGGTCATATACTATCACAGGGGATTGCTGTTATTGGCCCTCATTACGACCCTGGCGGAAAGTAACTGACCTGACGGCCATAGCGTAAATAGCGTTTCCGCCATTGCACGACAGAGTAAAGTGCGGCTAATTCCGACCCATCGGGCACGAGCACTACGCCATGGCGGAAGTGCAAAGTCCGCGTGGCGGAAATGTCCCCAAAACGCCCCTCACCGCCGTCGTACGGCGCCCTAGGTG
Source organism: Ambystoma mexicanum (assembly GCF_040938575.1). Lineage (NCBI taxonomy): Eukaryota > Metazoa > Chordata > Amphibia > Caudata > Ambystomatidae > Ambystoma > Ambystoma mexicanum. The sequence continues at coordinate 1,257,423,795 of NC_090923.1, read as the reverse complement.
CAATTCCGCCACCCATCATAGCGGTCACCGTAATGAGCGGCAATCGGAAAATACGGTGACCGTAAATATACGGAAACAGAAGTAAAAACATGGTCCCGGAACGGGAAACAGCACGCCGTACACCTATAAAATCAGAATTCCCACACAACCATTAAAAATACTACCCTGAGACACATCCCAACCCGTCATCCACCCTAGTGAAAACAATAAAAATGGGAAAAGTAGCGAAAAAAGCGTGCGACCGCAAGCGGCAGGTCCACTTCTCCCGTGAGGAACTCACCGTGCTCACAGAGACCCTCCAGGAGAATGCTGCCGTCGTCTTCTCGACGCAAATGACCAGGACGGCACTTGCGAACAAGAAGGCCATATGGGCCCTGGTGGCACAGCAGGTAAGTGCGGTGGGGACCGCACCCCGCAACCCACAGCAATGCAGAAAGCGATGGGACACGTGGATACACGTACGGAGCATACTATCCGCCAACCGTACCATTACCACAGCTACCGGGGGAGGATCGGAATCACCCATCAAGTTGACCCCCTGGGAAGAAATCTGTGCCTCCACCATTGGAATGGAGAGTTTAGAGGGAGTCGGAGGGATGGAGAAAGGAGTGCAGACATCCGAAGAATCAGGTAGGTGGCCCAAATAAAACAATGCTAAATCCACAATGTCCAATCATGTGAAGTACCATGTGTCCACATAGTGCAACAGAAACACATGGCCAGGAGAACGTCCACATACATTGGCCTGATAGCGCACTTTAAAAGTCACATTAAATACATAAATAATTAAAAATCCTAAAAACACCCTCTACACGTGCAGCAGGCACACCCTAACTGCAGGCTGCAAAACAACTGCATCCTCAATCCACACAAAAATGAAACCACCTCCAAGGCCCTGACCCAAATCACCCTCAGGTACCACCCCAATGCATGTGATACATTGCCATTCCAATTTCCACAGACCCATTAATAACGCTCGCCCTCCTTTACTCCACCACAGGGTCCGATTCAAACGACGAGCTCCAGGACACCCCTACCAGCACACCTGCAAAGAGGGCCAAGACCAACGGCCAAAGACCCTCCACCTCAGCTGCACGGATCAAGACACGGCAGCAGCACAAATCAAGTGGCAGCACACAGGAGGGGACTTCAACAGGCACCCCAGCAGCCAGCATGCCCACAACAGCACCACCACAGGTCCCCCCAAAGGATGCCACAGAAGGCACTGCTTCTGGTGGCAGCAGCACCATAGGTGACACTGCATTAATGGCAGCATGCTCCGACACAGAAAACGATGATGTCGATGTAGGATCCATCCATGACCTGTCTCAATCCCCCTCTTTGTTTCATCCCGTACACCATGAGGATACCACGCAGGGGCACCCACAAGACGACGACTGGCCATCCCCCACAAGCCCTGTGGCAAGGCAACATGAGGTGATCAGCCCCTCTGTGACACCACCGCAAATGGCCATGGCACAGCAGAGGCAACAGTCCCTCGACCAGGTGATCGTGCAACAGCAGCAACTGGCCACGCTCCTCAAGGACCATGCTGATGAATGTGGGGGTACGAAGGCAGCCATAGAAACATCTACTGAGACACTTAGGGCAGAAATGGAGAGAAGTACAGAGACACTAAGGGCACAAATGGAGAGAAGCACCGAGAGCCTGAGGGTACAAATGGAGAGAAGCACCGAGAGCCTGAGAGTACAAATGGAGAGAAGCACCGAGAGCCTGAGGGGGGAACTGCATGCGACGTCCAAAGACGTATGTGCTGAACTTGCCGCTGTGCGCCGTGTGCTCACTGAGCTCTCACAAACCCTTAGGGACATGCATGGACGTGAGCAGGCAGAGACATCATCCGTTGCAAGTTCTGTCCAGGGCAGCCCCCAACGTAGATCTGGGAGGAACCTGCGCTCCACAGGCAGGGGTGCCCCTGATACCCGGAGAGGGGGCTTGCAATAGCGTCTGCCCACTGACAATGAGCATCTTTGGACACTGGTGTTCGGGGGGGAGGTAGGAGGGTGGAGGGGGTGTATTGGGCTTACTTGGGTGGCGGGTCGATGGGGTGTGTAACATAATTTCACATATGCTATAAACATTTGTAACGCTCACCTGATTCTCGCAGAGGCGCCGGTCTTGACTGGGCGACTACCGTATCTTCAAAGGTGATGTGTAGCACCCGGTTGGCTCTTTGGGCTGGACCTCTGTGCACTGTATGCCTGACGTGTAGAGTAAGATGTCTGCAGATAGAAAATATGGGGTTAATGAACTGGGGTTATTGGGGTGTCCCTATCTCTTTCCTCTTCTCCTCTCCTGTAGACCCCCAAAGGTTAACGCTCTCACCTTAGGTAAGTGAATGCCGAGCTCTCCATCTGCCTCAGGGCAGGGTGCTGTAACCAGTTTCTTCACTGGATAGGTAGCGCAGGCCTCTTGACTTCAGAGGACTGCTGTCCGTCGTTTACTGCACGAACGGTAAGTTTCGAGTCATTCAAATGTCTTTAAAGTCTTTAGTAATGATGTCTCTTGTTTTGCAGGGTTCCGGCGATGGCGGATGACGGGCTGAAGTGAGTTGAAGATGGAGCCCGTGTGATGAATAGAAGCGCCTGGAAGCACGTAAGTAAGCGCTTGTTGCCTGCTTCACTATGCGCTCTAACTGTCTTTTTATTTTGCAGGTACGAGTTCGGAGCGGCTGCAGGGTGCCGGAATACCCACTGGATTAGATGTGGAAAGGAGTAATGGCACGTGAGTATTAAAGTTCCCCAATGTCTTTAAACGCACCTTGTTTTGTCTTTCAGATGCGGGATGCAGCGCCGAAGGCCTCCGGAGCGTGCGAAGAGTTGGTAAACTTTTTTCTTTCAGATGCCGGAATGCAGTGTGAAGACCCCCGGAGCGCACGAAGAGTAGGTAAGCCTTTGCCTTTCAGATGCCGGAATGCTAACCTGTTCTTTCTTGTCTTTATAGGTGTTGCTGAAGACTGGATTCAGGATGGTAAGCCTTTGCCTTTCAGATGCCGGAATGCTAACCTGTTCTTTCTTGTCTTTATAGGTGTTGCTGAAGACTGGATTCAGGATGGTAAGCCTTTTTCCTTAGGCCCAGGACCGGATGCAGAAGACACGATGAGCGTTCTGCTGCAGAGGTTGCAGAATAACGCAAAGCAAGATTCATCCACCGGGTGTGGTTTAAATAGCCTCCTGTAGTGCTTAGGTGTCTCCTTCCACAGCCACGCCCAAGTAAGAAAAGAGTTCCTGGTAAGAAAAGAGTTCCTGCCTTCCAGAAGAGTTCCAGTGTTCTGAATCTAGGGAGTGGCTCCAGCCCCACCCAACAGGAAAAGTAGTTCCAAACAGAAGAGGATCAGAGGCTCAACTGGCAGGCAAGTAAGCAGCATGGTCTGCTGAAGGTAAGTCCACCCAAGCATTATGAGCCCGGCGCTTCCAGCGCTGGGACTGGGCATATTTATGAGCCTGGTGCCACTGGCGCCAGGACTGGGTCCAAAAGGTCCCAATTGGGACTGGTTGGCACTCGGAACCTGGGTTATGGATCTGCTTCCAAGGGAGTTGGGAAAACCCTGACCTTTTGGAAGCAGAGATCATGACAGTACCCCCCCTCAAGGCCCCTCCCAAACCGGGCTTCTCCGGGGGTTTTGGCTTGTCAGGAAATGTTCGGTGAAATCTTTTGATTAGGCGAGGAGCGTGGACATATTCAGCAGGTTCCCAGGATCTCTCTTGGGGGCCGTAGCCTTTCCAGTCAATTAGGTAGAATAGTTTAGATTTGGAGATCTTGGAGTCCAGAATGCTTTTGACTTCAAACTCGAGTTCTCCATCCACTAGGATAGGTTTTGGAGATTTGGTTAGTCGGGTTTGAGGTTGCACGGGTTTTAATAGAGAGACGTGGAAGACCGGATGTATCTTCATGTGCGGGGGCAAGTCCAACTTGACCGCTACTGGGTTTACTATGGTAGTGATGGAATAGGGACCAAGGTATCTTGGGTTGAATGTGCGTGGCCCTTTTAGAGATAGATATTTGGTGGATAACCAGACTTGATCCCCTACTTGATAGTGAGGGGCTTCCTTCCGATGCTGATCTGCTCCTTTCTTGTATTGTTCTTTAGCCCTTTGAAGGTGAGAAACAGCTTCCTTAAAGGCTTGGGTGATTGTAGAATGCAGGTAGTCTACTGCTGGTGTTTCAAGATCTTGGAGGGGATCCAACTCCGAGGTTCGAGGGTGACTGACGTACAAAAGAAAAAACTGGGTTTTCCCAGTTCCCGAATGGACAGAGTTATTGTAGGCATACTCGGCTATCCAAAGGATATCTTTCCAAGTTTTTTCAGTTTGTTGCAGCATGCAGCGTAAATACTGTTCCAGAGTTTGATTGGTCCTCTCGGTTTGTCCGTCGGTCTGAGGGTGGTGACTGGTCGATAGTCTCACATCAATTTGAGCCGACCGACAGCAACTTCGCCAAAAATGAGAAATAAATTGACTACCTCGATCCGAAATTAGAACCGAAGGAAAACCGTGCAGTCGGACGATGTTTTCGAGAAATTCTCGGGCCAGAGTTGCTGCTGTTGGCAAGCATTTGAGCGGAATGAAATGCGCCATCTTGGAGAATAAGTCCACGATTACTAGAATCGTATTGTATCCGGAGCATGGAGGTAGATCGGTGATGAAGTCCATAGAAAGCGTATGCCAAGGGCGAGGGGGGATGTCAATAGGGCGTAAGAGGCCTGCTGGTCTTTCCTTTTGACTCTTGTTTTTGGCGCATACTCCACAGGACATTATAAAGTCTCTGATATCTTTTTTCCAAGACGGCCACCAGAAGTAGCGCTTGATCTTTTCTGAGGTCTTGGCTATACCGGGATGACCTTCCATTAAAGAGTCGTGATAACAAGAGATTACTTTTTTCTGTAAATCTGTGCTGGGTAGGTATAATCGTTCTTGGAAATACAATAAGTTGTCCTTTACTGCAAAGTCCTTTCCCTGCAGATGCCAATTCTGTATGTCTGCTGGAGTTACAAGTTGCCTGGCTTTATCCTTAACTTCCTCTATGGATTCTGTGGCGATTACACCCAGAATTCTTTGTTCGGGAATGATTGGTACAGGTTTAGGGTTGACCAAGTGTTCTTCCACTCCCATCCGAGAAAGGGCATCGGCTTTACCGTTCTTTGTACCAGGTCGATAGGTAATTATGAAGTCAAACTCGGCAAAGAATAATGCCCAACGGAGTTGTCTAGAGGATTGGGCTTTTGCGGTCTTCAAATATTGCAGGTTTCGGTGATCCGTAATCACAGTAACGGTGTGTCGGGCCCCCAGCAGATAATGCCGCCAAGCCTTAAAGGCAGACTTGATAGCCAGAAGTTCCTTGTCAGTAATCGTGTAATTGATTTCAGGAGGCGAGAATTTGCGGGACCAAAATGCCACGGGATGCAACTGATTGGTTACCGGGTCCTTTTGTGATAGAACTGCCCCCATGGCAAGGCTTGAAGCATCAGTTTCCACGATGTAGGGGAGTTCGGGGCGAGGGTGTTTTAAGATTGGTGCAAAGATAAATTTAGTCTTCAAATCCTGGAAAGCTTGTTCCCCCTCGGTAGACCATTCAAAACGTTTGTTTTTCTTTAACAAGGCAGTGATGGGCTGGACTATTCGAGAGAATTCGGGGATAAACCTGCGGTAAAAGTTAGCGAAGCCTAACATGCTTTGCACACCTTTTACGGAGGATGGTGATGGCCATTTGAGAACTGCATCGACCTTCTTTGAATCCATACGCACTTCGCCAGGTGATAATATGAATCCCAAGAATTCAACTTCAGTCACGTTGAAAACACATTTTTCCAACTTAGCGAAAAGTTTGTGTTGACGCAATCTTTCGAGGACCATTTTCACGTGTTTCCGATGTTCAGATTCCGATGAAGAATAAACGAGGATGTCGTCAATGTAAACAACAACACATACATCTATGAGCTCTCTGAGGACATCGTTCATAAAATATTGAAAGGCGGCCGGGGCATTGCAAAGTCCGAAGGGCATGACCTGATATTCAAATAGCCCATACTTGGTGCGGAAGGCCGTCTTCCATTCATCGCCCTCTTTTACTCGTACCAAGTGGTAAGCTCCTCTAAGATCCAGCTTTGTATATATGCATGCTTTTCTGACTTGGTCCAGGAGTTCAGGGATCAAAGGTAACGGATATCTATTCTTAACGGTGATCTGGTTCAGGGAGCGATAATCGATACAAGTTCTAAGGTCTCCTTCCTTTTTTGGAACGAAGAACAAAGCTGAAGAAGCAGGGGACTTGGAAGGACGAATAAACCCATTTGCCAGGTATTGATCCAGGTATTGTCGAAGGTGAAGGTTCTCAGGCTCGGTGAGGGCATAAATTCTACTACAAGGAGGAGTAGATCCAGGTATCAGGTCTATCTGGCAGTCATAAGACCTATGAGGAGGTAGAGAGTTAGCCTGATCCTTCCGGAAAACATCTTGGTATTCTAGGTATTCGGGAGGTAACTGGGGAGTCTCTGAAGAAATTGCGGCCAGTGCAACACCAGGTGGAGGGTGACAAGTAGAGACACATTCTGGAAACTGGACCGTTCTTGCTCGCCAATCGATCAGAGGATTGTGTTTCTCTAACCAAGGTATTCCTAGAATAATCTGAAACTGAGGGGCCTTGATCACATCGAACACGATCTTCTCATGGTGTCCATCTTGGCTTACTAGCGTCACCTCTTGAGTGGTATGCGTTACTGGCCCGGAGGCTATCTCCGTACCATCCACCGTAGTAATGACGTCCTTTACAGCCTTGGGACAAAGAGTTAGATTCATCCTCAAAACCATTTCATGATCCACATAATTGCCGATGGCACCGCTGTCGACGTAAGCTTCAATTGCATGTAATCGATCCGGATTATCAGGGCTAATGAGGACCATAGGTATCACGAAATGCGAGGTCACGGAACTGGTTTTCACGCTCGGCAAGAGGACCTCTATTCTTGTCGGGCGAGGTCGTTTCCCTGCTCAGAGTTTGTAACTTTGGTAACTGCAGCTCCTACTGCCTTCTTGGCAGGTTTCACCGGACAGTCTCGAAGAAAGTGCCCTGAGTTTCCGCAATATAGGCATAATTGCAACTGTTTCCTCCTTTCCCGCTCCCTTTGTGTTAGAGGACCTTTCAGACCCCCTATTTGCATGGGTTCCCCGGAGTCTACTCCTTTAGAAGGAGTTGGCGGTTTGGGAAATACTCGAGCATCAAACTTGGAACGATCGGCCTTGCTGTTCTGCAGCCTGTGATCTATTTGAACGACCAAGTCTATATAATCCGAACAGTCTTGTGGGGGATTCACTACTTGGGCTAAAACGTCTTTGAGCTCTCCACGTAGACCTCTATAAAACAGCGTAATCCTTTTGTCCTCAGGCCATTGAATTTCCACTATTAGTCTATTGAAAGATGCAATATAAGCCAAAAGGTCTTGATTACCCTGTCGCAACGAAAGAAGCTCATTGTCCAAGGCCTGCCCCTGTGAATGTCTTGCGAACAGTTTTTTCATACTAAGCTGAAAGGCTTGAAAATCATGGAGAACCGGATCATCTTGATTAATTAGAGGGATCGACCAGTCTGCCGCATTGCCACTAAGGTACGAAAGTACAAAAGCTACTTTTGCTTGATCAGTTGGAAAGGCTGCTGGCCGGCATAAGAAGTGCAACCGGCACTGATTGATAAATACTGCAAACCTCTTTGGGTCACCAGAAAATCGTTCGGGCGGAGCCAGAGGTACATTCCCAGGTAGGTTGATCTGCACTGGATTCATAGAGGATGTTGAAGGAAGATTTGCCCCTGATGCGGGTAACGGGGTCTGTCCGGCTTGTGACTGTAGCACTTGTCTAGAAAGATTGTCTGTTCTCTCCTTGGAAATAATTAGTTCCCTTCTTAGAGCATTCGTTTCCTGACGAGCTGCATGCACTTCTGCCCTTAGTTCCCCAAGTAACCGGGCTAGGGGGTCAGTATCCGAGGTTTCCATAGCGCCTGGGCGAGAGTTTTGCGGTAGGCTTTGCGTTCTGTAACGCTCACCTGATTCTCGCAGAGGCGCCGGTCTTGACTGGGCGACTACCGTATCTTCAAAGGTGATGTGTAGCACCCGGTTGGCTCTTTGGGCTGGACCTCTGTGCACTGTATGCCTGACGTGTAAGATGTCTGCAGATAGAAAATATGGGGTTAATGAACTGGGGTTATTGGGGTGTCCCTATCTCTTTCCTCTTCTCCTCTCCTGTAGACCCCCAAAGGTTAACGCTCTCACCTTAGGTAAGTGAATGCCGAGCTCTCCATCTGCCTCAGGGCAGGGTGCTGTAACCAGTTTCTTCACTGGATAGGTAGCGCAGGCCTCTTGACTTCAGAGGACTGCTGTCCGTCGTTTACTGCACGAACGGTAAGTTTCGAGTCATTCAAATGTCTTTAAAGTCTTTAGTAATGATGTCTCTTGTTTTGCAGGGTTCCGGCGATGGCGGATGACGGGCTGAAGTGAGTTGAAGATGGAGCCCGTGTGATGAATAGAAGCGCCTGGAAGCACGTAAGTAAGCGCTTGTTGCCTGCTTCACTATGCGCTCTAACTGTCTTTTTATTTTGCAGGTACGAGTTCGGAGCGGCTGCAGGGTGCCGGAATACCCACTGGATTAGATGTGGAAAGGAGTAATGGCACGTGAGTATTAAAGTTCCCCAATGTCTTTAAACGCACCTTGTTTTGTCTTTCAGATGCGGGATGCAGCGCCGAAGGCCTCCGGAGTGTGCGAAGAGTTGGTAAACTTTTGTCTTTCAGATGCCGGAATGCAGTGTGAAGACCTCCGGAGCGCACGAAGAGTAGGTAAGCCTTTGCCTTTCAGATGCCGGAATGCTAACCTGTTCTTTCTTGTCTTTATAGGTGTTGCTGAAGACTGGATTCAGGATGGTAAGCCTTTGCCTTTCAGATGCCGGAATGCTAACCTGTTCTTTCTTGTCTTTATAGGTGTTGCTGAAGACTGGATTCAGGATGGTAAGCCTTTTTCCTTAGGCCCAGGACCGGATGCAGAAGACACGATGAGCGTTCTGCTGCAGAGGTTGCAGAATAACGCAAAGCAAGATTCATCCACCGGGTGTGGTTTAAATAGCCTCCTGTAGTGCTTAGGTGTCTCCTTCCACAGCCACGCCCAAGTAAGAAAAGAGTTCCTGGTAAGAAAAGAGTTCCTGCCTTCCAGAAGAGTTCCAGTGTTCTGAATCTAGGGAGTGGCTCCAGCCCCACCCAACAGGAAAAGTAGTTCCAAACAGAAGAGGATCAGAGGCTCAACTGGCAGGCAAGTAAGCAGCATGGTCTGCTGAAGGTAAGTCCACCCAAGCATTATGAGCCCGGCGCTTCCAGCGCTGGGACTGGGCATATTTATGAGCCTGGTGCCACTGGCGCCAGGACTGGGTCCAAAAGGTCCCAATTGGGACTGGTTGGCACTCGGAACCTGGGTTATGGATCTGCTTCCAAGGGAGTTGGGAAAACCCTGACCTTTTGGAAGCGGAGATCATGACAACATTGCACAATCATCCAATGAGATGTGTGGACATTGATCTTTGTGTACGAGGCCTTTATAGGCGTACAGTCCATATTGTGCATGTTCCAGACACACACAGTGCCACAAGTCCCGTGTCCATGTATCAGCCACCAGGCGTGAGTGCTAGAAGCATGAATCTATGATAATCTGACGAAATTCACGGCCCTCCTGTGCCTCGCGGACTCCTTGAGGTGCTGCCACATCCCCACCCTCATCATGACCATCTTCAGGTGCTTGCAGTTCTGCGTCAGGGGGCATGGGCACATTTCTACGTACGCACATGTTGTGTAGCATGACACATGCCATGACCATCTTTGCAACCTTCTCATGGCGGTACAGGAGTGCCCCGCCAGACCTGCTGAGGCAGCGGAAACGAGTCTTCAGTAGGCCGAATGCCTGTTCTATGACTACACGGGTACGTGAGTGGGCATGGTTGTAGTCCTCCTCATGCTGGTTCTGTGGGTTCCGGAGTGGTGTAAGGAGCCATCTCTTCAGTGGATACCCGGCATCACCTGTATGTGGACAATAAAGGATGTTTGTGGAATGACATTGCTACGTACGCACCCCCCCCTTCCTGCCAGGTCATTGCCGCATCACATACCCCACATTATCATGCATGAAATGAGACTCACCGAGTAGCCAGGATCTGTTCCCTGCGTGTCGCTCCATGTAGCGTGGTATTGTAGAGTTCCTCAAGACCATAGAATCATGGGTTGATCCAGGAAATCGGGCACAACAATGTGTAATGATCCTGTTGGAGTCACACACCATTTGTACATTAAGAGAATGATATTGTTTTCGGTTGCGGTACTGGGCCTCCATGGCATGTGGGACAACCAATTCCACATGGGTGCAGTCGATGGCACCACTGCAACCCGGTATGCCGGCAAGTGCATGGAATCCCACTTTTGTGTTCGTAATTTCCTGCTCCGAGCGTGGTAGAGAGATGTAGTCGTCTGCGTGCTTCAGGAGGGCATCGAGCACTTGCAATAGTGTCCGTGACAACAGTGGCTGTGAAATGCCATGCAACTGTCCGACTGTGTGCTGGTAGGTGCCTGTGGCCAGGAAGTGGAGTACAGACACCACCTTCAGTAGGGGTGGGATGGCGGTTGGGCTATCATGCTGACAAGGTCAGCGTGTGTCATGTCCACAATGGCGGTTATGGTGTCCCGGTCCAAACGGTAGAGGGTGTGGATCTGCTCATCAGTGAGGTTGAACGGATGTGCTTGGAGGCGTGGGATTGCGGGCTGCCTGCGTGGTGGTAGTGGCTGTGCTGGTGGGCCTTGCTGGCCCTGCCTTGCCCTCCTCCTCCTCCTGCGTCTCCTCTGTGCGGCCGGTTGTTGTAGTAGTTGGTGTTCGTCTTCTTCTTGAAGTTGGAGTACTTGCAGTGCTATCAGGTCCCCCAGGGCCAACATCGCTAGTCCTGCCGGTAGCATTTTGGAGTGGGTGTGGTTGTGGGAGGGGGTTGGGTGTGCAATTTATGTGTTTTCAGGCTGTATAGCCTCCACCTGTGGTGATTCATTCCACCTGTGCAAGCTGCAATCCCCTTTGGGCGTGCACGTCCCGCACACAACGCTGCAATTCGACGCATGGCATCTTGCTATTACAATCATGTATTTAATCCCGATGGCAGTGAAATATTGGTTCATATGTTCATTCTGCTATGGTCCCATTGTTTCACATACTATCTTTGCAGTCGCGAACAAACTTGTGAAGGGTCAGTGGAATGTAGTACTCGATTGACGGTGGACCCTCATGCAGCACTGTACCGAGGTTCACCGACGGGCGGGGCGTCCCATTTGTGAGTGAAGCCAGTTGCCATTTTCACACACTGCCGCACTACATGGATGGATTTGTGATTTCAAGCGGTCACAGATGCCTTTTCGACGTGATGTTGCAAATGAGGAATTCGAAGGACAGCACTTTCGGTTTTCAGCTAGCGGCGAGGAGATGCCCACAGGTCTGACTGCAGATATAAAGTTCTATTGTTTAATATCCTTCGGACAGGGGCCATGGCGAGAATGCAATGATTGATATGAATAGTATGGGATGCGCAATAGCGTAGTGGACGATAAGGCAGGACGTTCCCAAATACATGTTACTTCACAACACTGGAATTCCGGGCTGGAGCACAGTGGATTTTGCAGACTGCATTACGCACAGACTTAATGGAAATTTCACATGTTATGTGAGTAAATAATCAGGCGTTTTCATACCGGGATGAGGGAATGATGTATGGATGCATGGACAGATGATTTAATAGAGAGTTTGCCATGTACAGGGCTTTTTGGAATCTATCCACTTCCCCTGCGCTATGTGATGCAGGGCTGCCATAGTGGGACCATCGTCTATCTGCCCTTGTTGAACCCTCCCTGTCTCGACGCGCCTTCAAACACTTGTGTCTATGCACGTTACTAATCCCATCTAATGGATTCTGTTTTAACAGAAGCATGCACACAAACACTCGTTTGTAATAGTGTTTTCACCTCGATTTATATAGTTATGATTCGCAAGTGATTTTTGGGTGGCAATAATCCTTTTGAGTGGGCTAGCATGCATATGGCTGTGGATTTAGTGTGATCATTGAAGTGAGTAATTCAAATGAAGTTCTGATGCCCATACTATTCTTTTTCATTTCATTTGGGTGACAGGTATCTCCTCCCCTTTTGCCGCTGCCATCTGTATGCCACTCCTGCAGATGGCTTTTACTCCCGACACCTGCTGCTTCGTGTTAATCAGTGGAGCACCATTACGATCTTATGGGACGATCGCCAATGGGCCACATGCCCTTACGCAGTACTAGTGGCTAGGAGCAACATATCGACCTTTCAGCTGGACTAGTGCCTACCTAATGGGACGGCCCTGCGGTTCTAGGCGCTTCCATGTTGCCTTTTTGAACGTGAATGTAGCCCCTGTGTACCATGAAGGAACAGGGCGTCACACAAGAAGAAGCTGGTCATTTATTGCGGATGCAGCCCACAATAATGAAATATATTTTGGAGTTCATGACCTAATAGCTGTATGGGCTTGGTGATTTTGTTGTGCATTAAATTTTGATTATGATATTGACCGTGTAGCGTTATTCTTTGCAAGTAATGTAGCATATTCCTATTTGTGGAGCGATGTATTGTGAGAAGATCTGCATTGGGTTCCGGCTTCTGAGTATAGTTGCGTGGTACTGTACTGGGCGCGTTTGCCTACGAAGCCCAGTGAGGTCAGGGATAGGGGCTGCCATTATGACTGTTTTAATGATGTCATGCTCAGGGGCGGGGGATTAGCTTTTGTGTAACAGATGCCGGTCAGCCAGGTGGATTGGTGGAATGATGTGATTATCAGAATATGGCTGGTCACAGGTGCCTGTGTTTGCGTGCGTTTCTTGGAGGGAGACTGAGGTCATGTCCATTGGAATAGCTTCTGTATTTGTGCCATCTGTGCCCTGCAGCTCCCATTGGCCCCTCTTGAGATGAGCCTGGCTGCTCAGTCACTCTGCCAACTTGTGTGGTACATGCTTATGCTGATGGTTGGTTTGTTTACTGGCAGGAGTACAGGGCTGGTGCAGTCTGCCTCAGGATACTGCTTTGAATGTTGCCTTACACTGGTGTCAAGCGATGGGGGGCCTGTTTTTGTTTGTCTCATATTTCAGTTCATGTTGCTGGACTTGAACCTTCACATGCCTGTGCTGCATCAGTACGGCAATGGTGCCATGGCAAATATGGATGGCCACTCACAAGGCACTTGGAGCCCCTAGATTCATTTGTTCGTTGGCATGCATGGGTGACTTGTACATTTCACTGGTTGCATTGTGTGACTTCATTGCACCTACGAGGAGTTGTGCAATGTGGGCAGGGAGTGGTGTACAGGCACTCAGTAGGGCCTTTTACGGTTGGTTCGCGATGCCGTACTTCTCACCATGGCGGAATGGTACTTTCCGCCATGCTTGATGGCGTTAGGTATATATCCGCTAGGGTCAGAATTCGCGTACCGTTGCGCCATGGTGGTAATTACGGTTTCGCATGGCGCGCGTGCGCATACTTGGTGCAGTTAGCGTTGGCGTTCACTACGGTGTCGCTAATGGCATCGTACTTTACGGTGACGGGTCATAATCGCACCGAGCGCTATTCGATGGCGGTATTGCATTTCCGCCATCGTTTTTCGATTTCCGCCAGGGTCGTAATGAGGGCCATTGACTTTTTAAACTCCGCGTGAATAAATGTAAATATATATAATAATTTCTTTAAAAAAACATTTTTATTGCATTTTTCATACATTATAAACCCCTGCAGTCCCACCCACCAAAACACAAGGTAGAACATTCCTTTACAGCAGAGGGTTCAGATGCTGTACATAATAGTACATTTTCAAAGATTATACACTCAAGGCCAATGAGCAACACATTAGGACACTTTCTCCTTTCTTCAGGGACAATCCATTGAAATTCACAAGGTAATTCGGCCACCTAGTAACACACCCCCACCTGCAGCTTTCTCACCTCCAGGAGCGTCATCGGGTTCCCAATTTCTCAGTGAATTGGCTCCATTCTTCATCAAAGGATCCCCTGTCGTCGTGAACTATATACCTCAACTTCCCCATTGAGTAAATGTCCCACATCTTGTTCAGCCAATCCTTCTTGTCAGCCACCAATTGTTTTTTTTCCAGTTCTGGCCCAATGCAAGGCTGCCTGCCCTAAACATGGCTTACCACATCCTAGGCAAACGATGCACCTCCCAATCCATCAGGGTTATTCCCAGTAATACGAGCAGGTGGTTCAGTTCGAATTGTACCCCCGTCACCTCTATCCAATACATTTGGATAAGCAGGCACGACCACCACAAGTAGGCCAAGGACCCCACTTGCCCACAACCCCTCGCACACAGAGGTGAGACACCCACATACATTTTATGTAGCTTGACAGGTCTTTAACGTTCCATCAATGGAGTAGCGTGAAATTCTGATCTATCGCAAGGGTCGTGAGATTGCCATGGAAAGTGACCTTATATAGTTTTTCCCAAATGGGTGCTGGATCTTCCTCCCTGTAAAGTGAATCTCATATCTTTTAAAGTTTTGTCTGACATCTAACTTACAAGTGTTCAGGACCCTATACAATTTCAAAATGATCCCTTTCCTTGATGTTGAATCATCCAGGATCTTTTCAAAGGCATTATGGTGCCTATGAAGGCTCTCAGCTCATAGTGGGTCAGTTAGGATTACCCTTCAGGCATAAATACTCAAATACACTGATTGTATCATGGCCCAACATCTTGCACACTTCATCATACCCCTTGAACCTGCCTTTCAAAAACATGTGAGTCGCTCTAGCCCCTGTCAGACCATTCTTGAGATTTACGAAAACCCAGACGAATCAAGTCAATCGGTGATCCCTACAGTGAACTTGAGGGGAGGGCAGGTGGACAATTTCACGGTCTTCCCCATTTTCTTCCATACTGTAAAAAGAACCTCCACGGTAGGGTGGGCAAGCATTCTTCACTGGGAACCACAGCAGATTATGAACCTTTTTCAAGTGAGCAACCCAGTCCTCCAGCTAAGTCCAGTATGTTCCAAGGTCATACCTCATGTGTTCAAGCAAGATTTTGAGTTTGGCAGCCATATAATGAAGAGGGAAGGTTGAATCCCACCACTGCTGCCCCTCCCATGAGACACACGAACCGGAAGAAGAACCAAAGGAACCATGAGGGTTCGTACCAGTTCGGACCGATTCCAGTACCCCCATGGTAGACAAGTACGTTGAAAGATACCTACTCAGCCAACCATATAGCCCAGGAGCAGTGCAAACGTTGGACAGAGTGGATGAGAAGCTTCGAGATGCCACTAAGGACACTTCCTTTGACAGTCTCGACTAAAGCACCAAGAAGCCATGTATGACGTCTTTAGAGACATCACGACATATCAGCATTAGCATGGAGAACAAGTGCCATCCGCACATCGGGACATAATCACACACCCAAATACACGAAGAACATATGGGTACCATTCTATAAGTTAGAGGACAGACACACCTACACACTGGGCCTCATTACAACTAGTGCAGAATGGGTTTAACAGCACCAGTAATGGTGCCGGCACCGTTAAACCCACTCCGCACTATTACGAGGTTCCCTCGCGGGACCCGCTCTGGATGTCTGGTTTTTCCAGACGTCCATAGCGGGTCCCGCGAGGGGACCAGGGAGCTAACAACGGGCCCGTTAGTTGTTAGCTCCCTCCCCATTTCCATTGAGCCCTATGGTGGCTCGAATGGGAATGGTGAAGGACCGGGCCCGGGTTCCCTGAAGGAGGAAATACCGGGCCCTCCAAAGTCGGAATGGTCCGGTATTTCCCCATTTAGGGAACCCAGACACGATTTTGGAGGCAGCCATAGCAACATGGCTACCTCCAAAGTCGTAATGAGGCCCACTGTCTTTACTTTATTATTTGGCCATTAGCTTAACTCGCAGCAATGCAAAAACAACGCAAAAACTGCAAGAAGCAAGAGATCCTGAACCAGCTTGCATATGCTTGTATGCCAATTAACCCTATTGAACTGCAGGAGCACCTACGGGACCTGACAGAACCATGTATGCCTAACATATGAAGAATATAGAATAGCACGATATAGAAGCCATGTTATGGCTCAGGAAAATTACAAACAGGCCACAGACCCTCAGCTGGAGATGAGCTGAGCAAATTCAGGCTATACAGGGGAACAAAAGTGTGGAACAGGACCTGCAGCCAAGGCCACCAAGATACGAGTGACATTCCATTCCCTGAACTGCAGTAACACCAGATTTGGATGATACGCAGGCACCCGATGCACTAGTGACATGGCGTTGATCGCATCATACACACCACGTGACCATGCTCGTATCCAAAGACGGAAGACCTAGCGGCTAGCACTCCATTTGGATACAATGTCCGTAGTGAGAATGTGACAGCAATCGGGACCTAACGAAAAAGCTTAGAGCAAGTAAGGTGATTCGCGAGATGGGCACGCAGTGTTCAAATGTGTACACTCCCGCATCTGATTAAGCAACAGTCATGGTGCAGTAAACAAACACAGCTAAATGCGGTCTGTTTCTCTCCCGTTGTGTCTTCTGTCATCCAGGGTTTACCAATGGGCAGATGACCCATAGCGGGCGCAGAACCTGGGCTACAAACTGTTTCTACATCTAATGTAATGGTCTGCCACACGGAAATGACTAAGGTCAGCACAAAACTTTCTAGTTGACCATACAATATGATTTCTCTAAATAGAAAATGCAAAAACAGTTGAATAGCCACTGGATGGTGTGTTTGTTCTTCTGTGTGTCTTGAGAGAAATTCTGCTATTAGGAAACGCTAATATTATGTGCATTTTCCCCAACCAATTTCTTTAGGTTTGCAACAGAGCCATGAACCTGCATCATTTTGTTTTCCTGAAGGATTCCGCTTTGAGCTTCTCACTTATGGCGACAAAGGACGGTGTGGTAATGTGTTTTACATACATCACCTCTCTTAGATTTCAATGAATGTATCACTGCTCGCATCGAAGACTGTCCTGAAGAAAGTGGTCATAATTACCATGCACCACTGAAACCGGTAGACAGCAGATGCTGCATCTAAGATGCAGTAATATTCTTACCTAGCCAAGCAGCTCTCACTCCTAGCTCCCTGTGGATTAAGAGTATCCGTCCGGAGAGAGCAGCGAGTCAGTGTCTTCACTAAATAGCAAACTAACGCTATTTGTTTTAGCCAAAACCAATTTTAAACCACAGAGAATCTAAGGAATCCAACTCAGTAAGTCTATAGGAGTCGAACGCTGAGTCTTCCGGTCTTGCCAGGAACCCTTGCCTGCAGTGTGTGCCTAAGGACTTCCAGTCCTCTTTCTCTGCTGACTACCTGATTGTGCCCAACCTGCCTAAAAACACAACCATCTGCGGAGCGGACCGCAGAGCCGAACGCTGAGTTTTCTGGTCTTGCCAGGAACCCTTGCCTGCAGTGTGTGCCTAAGGACTTCCAGTCCTCTTTCTCTGCTAACTACCTGATTGTGCCCAACCTGCCTAAAAACACAACCATCCGTGGAGCAGACCGCAGAGTTGAACGCTGAGTCTTCCGGTCTTCGGGCTCTGCGGGCTTGGTGGCCACGCGCCTGCCTCTTTGCAACTACTCAGCCGTCTTGCCTGATTTCAACATCAAGTGCGCTCGCGACCTTCAATGTGAACTACGAACCGCCGCCATCTGCATGCTGATCTCGGGTAGACAACTTTGTTGCTGCCTCTAATGGAAACCTATGGTAGGTGTCCCTTCCGCTAACCGCCGCCACCTATACCTGAACTGAATTGACATTTCCTGAGCCTTACGCTGTACCCCCGCTGCACCTTCACTCCCTTGCCTGTCTTTGTCTTACTGCAGCAGCTCCCAATGGATTCCCAACGAGCCCATTCTGCACTGCCACACCGCTTAGCCTGATTCCTTTCCAACCGCAAATCTTTCTATCTTCGAACGTGCTGCTTGTGGCTTGTGTAATTCCCACTCACTGACCTTGCGTTACGTTGATCCTGTTCAACACGCTGACCTTGTCCTACACCAACACCCTCATATAGCCTGTCAAATTTGCTCCCCAGCCTGGCCAGTGAGCTAGTTTCCCTCCAACCAGATTCCCTTTGACCTTCAAGACATTGCTTGCCTCCGATTCCGAAATTCCACAGGTATATGGTCCCTTAACCGGTCAGCTATTTGTTCAAAAAGCCCCGCTTGGGAGACTGCAGGAGTCCTGCCCCTTTGATCCCAGCCGACTTAACTGAGGCGCTCCACTCTGGTTTCATCTCTGTCCACGTATCTGCAATCTTTTTGGGCTTTTTACCTGGACAGTAAATTCCACAAAGAGCCCCGCCTGGCAGACTGCAGGGGTTCTGGCCCTTTGATCCCAGCTGACTTAACTGAGGCACTCCACTCGGGTTTCATCTCTGTCCACGTATCTGCAAATCTTTTGGGGTTTTCTTCCTGGACAGTCAATTCCACAAAGAGCCCCGCCTGGGAGACTGCAGGGGTTCTGCCCCTTTGATCCCAGCTGACTTAACTGAGGCACTCCACTCGGGTTTCATCTCTGTCCACGTATCTGCAAATCTTTTGGGGTTTTCTTCCTGGACAGTCAATTCCACAAAGAGCCCCGCCTGGGAGACTGCAGGGGTTCTGCCCCTTTGATCCCGGCTGACTCAACAGAGTTGCTTTATTCTGGCCTCACCTGTTCACGGTTCTGAAAATCCTTTGGGAAAGAGCTCAGACAGGGAGACTGCGGGGGTCTTGACCCTTTGATCCCATTTGGCCTAACTGTGTGGTGCTCCACCCGCCTTGTCCTAAGCGCACCGACTTGGGACACACTTAATAATCTCTACCATCGAAGTTCACACCAAGATGCCCTCCCGGGTTCACTTGTCGCCTACTGGACAAGAAAACATTCCTCCACAGACACCTGACCCTAGAACCAGGTTACGAGGGAAAAGTGGCCAATTTTGGACGATCTCTCCCTTCAACCTACCATTGAGCAAACCCTTTCCAAGTCCTTTGACCAAAAAAAGAACCTGAAAATGACCACTCCATTGATCAACCACAACCATTCCCAAACGAAAGGGCCTGATATTTCACCCTTGATAAGCTCAACTCCGAAGAGACCTGAGTCAACCTACGTAACACAATCTTCTCCCGCTGCTCTCCAACCCACTGAGACTTTCGAGCCAGCAGATAGAGAAAGCGAGATTCAGAAGCCCTTACATCCGGACCATAACAAACCTAACGGGGCACTAGCTCCCCTGATCAAACCTACCAACCAAGAGAGATTTCCATGCAGTGATCTGAATTCTACAATTATCGACCCCCCTCTCCATCCAACTGGCGCTATCCAGAGGCCTGCAGCAGCCCCAAAGACACAAAGGACCCTCTTACTGGGGGAGATCCCTCCACTGATATACTGAATAAGCCTATCCTAGGCTTCCACCAGACGTAGCAGGCCATCAAATCAAACCTGGTCCTTTTATCAAAAATGACAATTCCTACAGTTCCGAAAGATATAGAACATAAAACAGATAAGATTCTACGTACTGATCTATCCAAAAAAGAAAGATTGAAGCAAGCCAAATTGAAATGGCTACAATCATATACTACCCAGAGCCCAACAAAACCCATGACGCAAAGACTCCCACATCAAACCAATACTAGAGCAGCATGACTCTCGCTAGATATTACCGAAATAGAGTAACTTATGACCAACATTGAAAAGAGAAAAGAAGTGTTTGGAACCTATTCTCCAAGCGCACAAATGATTTGCCTTCAACATCTACGCCGGCTATTAGAAATACTATCCTGCCTGGCAATTATCCAGTTAACAATGCTCAGGATATATGCCCACCTACTAACATTACAGAGACACCAATCTCTAAATTGAAATTTGAATATGAAGAAACCAACCCTTCCCTATCAGTGACTCATAGGAATAATAAGAAAAAGGCTTCATTCACGCACGACCTTGAAGACCGCCAGCCTTCTAATAATTGCCAGTGCGAAACGTTTGATGATCAATACTACCAGAGGATCCCCACCTCCATGGTTGAGCTTCAAGACATGCTCATAGCAATCACTACTCAAACCATGACTCCATTCTGCAAACTGTATGAATCTACCAATGAGAACATCAAGGACCAAGCCACCCTCTTGGCATTGATCCACACAAAGCAAATCCATCTTGAGACCTTCATTGCTATCATAGAAAAACGCTTGGACCGCGAAGCAGAACATTCTCACCAATGGCAAACAAGATTATTTGAAATCGCAGCAGCCGACAAGGCCGAAAAAGCTCTTTTGACCTCGACAATGATGACATTGATGAAGGCCCATCCAACCTCCTTACTCAAAACCAATATGGCACCACCACTGATGACTGTGAAGGCTCCTGATAAGCTGTCTACCTTGAAGATGCCACAAAATGTGATCGATTCGACTGGCCCTCCTCCTGGTCATCTGACTCACCCTTGTTTGCCAGCCAGCGAAATTCCCACCTGTAACGAAGCAAACTGAATAAAAAAATCCACAATGATATCCTTCCTACCAAACAGACTCCACATCCAAAAATGAAAGAAAAATGGGCAACAGACAAACAGGATCTCGAGCATTCTTAAGAAACCTTGATGTGTCTACAGTTCCAATAACCAATAACCAATCCAAATTTGATAGCTCCAATAAAAGAAACGACAGCAAACCCAAATCAGATGATAACACTCATCAAGGGCCCTTGCTTGGTATTAAGCAAACCTGCACACAAATTGTAGAAATCCCAATAGAGAACCTTCTAAACCTAACTACTCGCACAGATGTGCAAGAGAACAATGATTCTTCGTCAATTATCAATGACTCAGTACTAATAATACTAGATGAATACGCCATCAACCCCACCACAGACTGCTCTGACAGACCCAGTTTCTCATGCGAAACTCTCTCAGATTCACCATTCATCTATTCAGACGACCTCACAAGAATCTCAGATGCCCCGTCAAATTACTCAAGCGACACAACAGGCACATCCGAAGAGTCCTCATCCAAAGTCACTACAACACCAGACATACCAATTGCCTCCCCTGAATCTTCAATAAATGTCCCAACTCTTGGCCAACAAACTAGAGAGATTGACAGACGAAACCTGGCTTCGCCTGATATCTACAAATTACCACATTTAATTGATGCATGGAAGAAAAAACCACCTCACATCCTCCAGATTGCTCGTGTGGATCCTGATGGAGAACCCATCACACTCAACAGGACAATTCTTCTTAGATTACTGCATGCAATACCCTTCTTAAAGTCAATACAATCACATCACATCAAGACTGTCATCTTTCAAGATGACCAAGTACTAGATAGGATCCATATCGAATTACACAAATTGGACACAATGAACTTAATCTTACAGGTGACGGCTCCATTACTAACACTAGACTTTACATGCTTACTATACACAGGAAAAAAAGTCAGATCCCCAGGAAAGGGTCCCCTCTCCAAGACAATTTGCCGAATCTCACAAAGACCAGAGGCGGACACAACACCTTAGATCTCCAACAATAAGGACGAACTCAACCCTTTCAGAAAGAGATCATGATCCCTATCCACTGAGTGACCACCGCCCCCGGGGCCCCGCCCACCCGCAATACCACTTTTGGCACGATTATGACGAGTTCCGCCCGCAATCCAAAGGGCTGATCCATGACTCATAACCACCAACCTTACCGAACATCCAAGACTGGACACTCTGTTCATGGAATACGAGAGGTCACTCCCATCTATTCGACTCACCAGCTCCTGAACTCGAATCCTGTCACATTATTTGTCTCCAAGAGACCTGGATCATTAAGGCACCAACTTGTGAAGGGTTCATCACACTGTTAAATACGGCCCTACAAATCAAGCGCCGACGAGCCTCCTCGGGACTATTGACAATGATCGAAATCACCCCCACATGGAGTCTACTTGGCACAGAAAACATTAATCCCTGGGTTCAGATCTCGACCATAAAGATCACGATTCCTCCGACTCCAGTACACCCAATCCTATGGAATAAATCCAACAGCCATTGCCGACAACTTCCTAGACAGCGTATTCCAGAATATCTACCATCTTAGTGCAAAATTCACAAATATCAACATCATCATTTGTGGCCATCTTAACATCCATCTCTATACCTCGAACGGGGTCCAAAGAACATCCAATGACCTATCAATCAGAGCGCAGCGATGGTCTAAAGAGACATATACGAGAAATTTGATGCTAACCACCCAGCCATGCGATGAACACAACTCCCTGATCCCGACCTGGTCTTGCAGAATGTCCTCCGCGATCATTGACTACATCTATCTTTCTCCAGCTTTGAATAATCTGCTACTGGAATTCAAAATACTACCTTCTAATAAGAGTGACCATCGCCTGCTGATGATACAAGGTTTTGGCCTGCATGAACAGATCTTGGCACCGTCTATTGACAGGATCAACGACTAGATTAAGAATCAGCCAACAACACCTAGCCTCCCTCCCACAGACTTTTCAGCAAACAAATATGACAGATGAAGCAAAACTAAACTATGACTGGATCCTGATCCCCTTTCAACGAAAGACCGCAGCTGCAGAAAAGCTCACACACTTACATCATTATAACCCCGAGCTGGCAAATAAAAAGAAAATCTTACGGCAAAGCTGTCGAAAATGGAGAAAGAATCTCACGCCAGGCAACCTGGAAAGTATGATAAAAGTGAAACAAGCCTACCGCAATTGGAAAAAAATGTATGGGCTGACCCTCCAACAAAAAGATGCGGAAGCCATATTATTAACACTCAAAAACAAAAATCTGAGAAATCTCTGGAATCTGTTAAACAACAACACCGATCAGCTACAACTCATGGTCTCCAATGTCACCACGCAGAAATGGATTTCACATTTTTTCAACTTATATAAAGCTCAGATCCCAGATGCAAATGTCATGGAATCATCAGTTTCAAATCAATGGTCCCTCTCCTGGGACAAACACCACTTCTCGGAGATGATTAAAAATCCGAATGCCTCCCGAGCTACAGGACCCGATGGTCTATCCAACGCCATCCTGAAACAAGCACCAGAGACATGGGCAAATCTAATGGACCTCCTCTTGACACTAATAAACAGACTCAAACAGATACCCACTACCTGGAATAGAGCAGTCCTGATTCCAATCTATAAACAAGAAGACAAAGACCTTCGATCTAACTTTAGACCACTTGCTCTTCTAGACCCTCTGTGGAAACTGTTTGCCACATACCTCCTACAAAAACGTACTGTTTGGGCTAAGGAAACAAATCGCTTCGACATCCGGCAAACAGGCTTCACTCCAAATGTGGGCACGACTGTGAATCTCCTGACCCTCAATCTAATCAAGCACGAAGCCATAACAAACAACTTTCAAGTATATGCTGCCTTTATAGACTTTCACATGGCTTTTGATGCAATTAACAGGAACAAGTTGTGGCACAAACTTGCACATGGAAATGCCCCTTGGAGATCAGTGAACCGATAAAACTTTTGTATTCCAACACTTCGGTCACTATCAGGCTCACAAAAGGAGGAACTGTCACAGACGAAATAAGAACATGGAATGGTCTAAAACAAGGTTGTCCCCTTGCTGAAACATTGTATAATCTATACACTGCTGATTACTCTACCCAGATCTCAACTGACACACTCAACCCGCCAAAAATCAATTCCCACCCCATTCCTTACCTCATGTACGCAGATGACATCATACTGATGGATAAAACCCACTCAGGTCTTCAAAATAATCTACGGATGACAGAAAAATACATGAGCGAGAACCAACTCCAGATCAACGTTACCAAAACAAAAATAATGACATTAACTAAACACCCAACTACAAATACACAATGCAGGCTTCCAACCTTCATTGTAGACAACAAACCATTGGAGGTAGTCACCACCTTCAAATATCTTGGTGTTCTAATCACTCATCAGAAATCTGAAAGAGCATGGGTGACGTCCCTAGAAGGCAAAACTCTGAGGTTAGCCAGACAAGGAGTGATGTTGCATAGACGATACGGCAAATTTTCCTTCAAACCGATAATTGCGTTCTATCGTTAAAAGGTCATCCCCATAATAACTTATGGCAGCGACGCAATGATCATAGCAACCAAGATAAACTGGCAAGCCATCGAACCCTCTTTCTGGTGGAAGATTCTGAACCTGCCCACTAGCTTCCCCATGACTAGAATTCGGTTCGAAGTGGCAATGCAGTCTCTCACTTCAATTGGATTGTGGAAGCAGATGGATCTTCTCCGCAAAGTGATAAACAAAGATAAAACACCAGCCACTCAAATCTATGAGACACACTGTACGCCATGAATAACAGATTGCTAAAGGCATGGAAAGCAGTCCTAATTCAACAAATGATAATTGAAGACATCCCTGTGGATATGCTAATAAACCGCCCTCAACGAGCAAAGATCAAACTGCAGCAAAATGATTGGGCTAAAACATCAGAAAGTAAAGCGAGATATATCATGAACCTGCTATGCCCAATGGATATTCGAGCACTCAATGAACTGCCGCGCTACCTGGCTCTTTTCCCAGACCCGACTATTTGTATAGCATTCATGAAAATTCGCTTAAATACTTACCCGACCAGACAGAGCCTTGCCAATACTCGACAAGTAGTACAATCTGACCAATTCTGCTGATTCTGCCTGGACAAAGAAACACCGGAAACATTAAAACACATAATCATGCAATGCCCAGCACTCACCGTCAAAAGAGTAATTTTTGGCGAATTATTCAAAATATCGGCCCAACAAGAAGAAGGTGACTCCAGATGGACTAAACTACTCAAAGGACAAGACAAGAAATTGATTTACACAGTTGTTCAATTCCTTACGGAGATCTTTGCCTCTTCAGAAGAGTCATATCGCAAGAACATAGTTTGAAAGAAAGTTTTCTTCCCTTTCTTCTTTTTTTTTTTCTTTCTCTTCCCCCCTTTTAACTTCAATGAACTGTTCACTCAAATGCAACCCATATTCTTATGAACATAAATTAAACGTTTTTGTTGAAACTATATCATTTTAATTTAAAAAAAGGATAATACATTGATGTGTACCTACAAATAGACTGCTGACACAATCCCATAGATGTTCTCTTTTTTAGTTCTGAATGAAAGAGAGTGGTCCAAGAGGGAATTGTGGTAACTACTCACAAGACAATGAGATTAGAAGTAGTCACCAGACTAGTGTCTGGGTCTTTTCTTTTTCTATCTATTTTTAGATAAGCAGCACACCAGCGCTTCCTAGTATTAGTTATCAAATAGTCAGCTTTAGATAGAAAATCCTGCTATCCTTGTGTCTTTTCTAATGGATGTACTTTAGTCCCTCCCATGACAACTGTGTGATTAAGAAGCCTGTTGCTTAGTACTTTTGTACAGATGCGTTGTGCCTTCTTGTGTGTTAGAACGTAACCGCCAGGGCAAACCATGTTCACCTGTATACTAGGCACCCCCTTTTTGTGTCAATTATGCTCATAATCAGTAAAGCCTTTAACTCTGCTTTACATGTCTCGAGCTTTTTAGATATTAACGGGATAATATAATTTGTACCCGGGCCACCATGCGAGAGTCGCAATCTTTCCTCAGTGCCCCTTCATTGAGTTGGCGCTCACGTTTTCTTTCCCCACCCTATTCTCCCCTAATAGTGGCTTTAATTCCTTCCCACATGATGGGTGTCCATACCTCCCCATTGTCATTAAAATAAAAGTACTCCTTGATACTTTCCAGGAGCCCCTGTCCCATAACCCTATCTTTGAGAAGAAAATCATTAATACGGACCCAACATCCCCTCGAACCCTTTCTGTTCCACTCTTCAATCTTTAGCAACACCAGATTGTGGTCAGACCAAGGGACCAGTGCGAGGCCCATGTTGTGCACCCACCCTCTTGCCATGGAATGCACCAGGATGAAATCTATCAGTGAATATGAATCGTGTACTGATGAGTAATGAGTATATGGGGGGTCTCCCTCGCCCTCCGGTAGCCACACTGCCTCGACCGCCAACTACCGATTGACTTCACAGTGATTCCCCCTTCTGACCCTGAATGCTTCATTCGCTTCCTGTCCCTTACAGGATCCAGAACCATATTAAAATTGCCCCCTATGAACAGGGCACCTTCGACAAACAATTTAATGTTCAGATCCAGATCCTCCGAGATGGGAATCTGTGTGGTGTTTGTGCAGTACACTGACCCCAACATAACCTTAGAGCCCTGATAACACCCCTTTAAGAACAGGTATTGTCCTTCTGGGTCCCTAAAAACCTGAGCCACAGTTATTCTAAATCTTCCTCCCAACATTATGGCAACCCCTCTCTTCTTACATTGCCCGGATGCATAGTCTATCTTCTGTATACCTTTCCCCTGTAAATGAGGCTCAGTCCCCTTTATCCAGTAAGTTTCCTGAAGGCAAGGGACATCCAAGCACACCCTCTCGGATTGTCATTGATCTTTTGGTTGGGGAATTCAATCCCCTTATGTTTAGAGTCACCATTGTTAGTACCATACTTGGATCACTCATGGACTCTTATAAGGTGGCACTCGGGTAGTTTGTCCTAGCTGCACCGTATCATTAACATCAGACCTCTCACTACCATTCCATCTCCTATATATCGTATCCCCCCTGCTGAAACAAATCAACATCAATATAATTCTCCAAGAAAGATTCCCTAACTCCCTTAACACACCCTTCCTTGCCTCCCAAGGCAACCAGATTGATACTGTTTGTGCCCTCCCCGACTTATACCTGCAAAAGAGTAGAACAGACACACCCCAGACGGGGAATAAGCCACAGAGAGCAGGCTGCGAGAGTTCAAGGTAAGGTTTATCTAATGAATGGCATTCAAAAGATCTCTGAGAGCGCTCTGACACAAGTTATCATTACATCACATTTTATAGGGTAAATGACGCAGCTAACATAGGATACTACGTTGGTCCCGGATTGGTTGGTCTGCTCGAGGTCTCAGGTGGGGTGGCATCTCTTCATCCGGGTTGGTTGCTTGGTTGGCAGGAGGATTGACGCCAGTCATCTGTGCTCCTCATGGGTGAAGGTCAGGTCGCTGGGAGGTAGGTTTGTCACTAGCTAAGCTAATATAATATATTCTCAAAAAATGCATGCACTAAATAACAATTGTTCAAAGTCCTTCAGTAGTTTATCATGTCTCTATAAAAGTCACACATATATCTATACAATCAATAACATTGGATTATACAAGTCTTAGGTTAAGGGTCTTGACCACTATAATACACAGGTTGAAGTTAAGGTCTGTACTCATAAGAATCTCTAGTATGTGGCATTTGTTAGTGGTAGGCAACGATATACTGCAGCAGGGGTCTAATGTTAGTTGGGGATCTGCTGGGTGGGCATCATGGCGTGGTCAGT
The DNA here is from genome assembly GCF_040938575.1 of Ambystoma mexicanum. Taxonomy (NCBI): domain Eukaryota; kingdom Metazoa; phylum Chordata; class Amphibia; order Caudata; family Ambystomatidae; genus Ambystoma; species Ambystoma mexicanum. Next base: position 1,257,396,276 of record NC_090923.1, on the reverse strand, counting down.
GGTCTGGTACATAAAAGGAATATCTTGCAGGGACACAGGGTCACGCTAGCAGTAAGTTTCCACTGACGAGGGTGTGGGGGCAAGGACACGTTTGTGGAGATGGACGAGCTATGTGCTTAGCTCATGCTGGTTCACATGCAGGACAGTGATCTCAGAGGAAGAGTGATGTGTTACATTTATTATGTGTTGCAAGCACCTCCGGCTTCAGCGTGAGAATGGAACCGCAGAGTTTTCCAGTCAGAGTGAGAACGAGGGTGGGGGCCCTGTGCCCCTGGCCGTGCTGTTGCGAGGCAAAGGAAGAGAAGCGTTTTTGTACTATCGCAGTGAGGCCTAGTCACCAAGATGGAGTCGAAAGGGGGTACAAAAATGGATGCCCCGTGTCCTGCTCAGTAGTCCCATCTACGCAAAAGTCAACCAAAGTTAACATTGCATAAGGGCAAGGGGCGAACCCACTACTGGAGGCACTTGGTCCGAGTCTTGTACTGAGAAGTAGAGGACGCGAGGGGCCTGATGGCCCCTCGCTCCCACACAACAGCTATCACCTTCTCATGCCCATGCTGGGCCACCAGTACGACCCTTCTCCCACTTCTTACCAACTTTGTAATCAACTCCACCCTGGATCCCACAGTTTATATTAGACACATCTATAACCCTTTATCCCACCCTTCTCTATCAACCCCCTCCCATCCGCCCCCATTCTGCTGTTTAAAAGGTTTGTTGATATATTTTTTAAACAATGCTTTTAATGAGATTTGGAAATATATCATCAGTGGAAATCAGATTTCTATACGTGCAGCCTCTTTGAATTTCTTACAGGATCTTTTAGAAGTTAATGAACATAAGTAAATGCAGGAATTTTAAATTGTGATATACTTGTTCTACATATGAAAATTGTTCAAAATTAAAGATCAAAATTGTGAAAGCTTTGCTTGAAAAGTAAAAGCACAATATGAAAGCAAAAAATAAAGACTGAATTAAGTGAAGTAACCACAATGATCCAGTCTGTTTACTCTCAAAGCAGTACCCAGAGTTCTTCAAGGATGCCAGGAAATTAATTGAAAGATGAATGAGGCAGAGGGGAAAGAAAGAATACAAGATATTCTGAAGATTTAAAAGTCTCCCATGGTAAAAACACTAAAATAGTGTGTACTTATATAGAAACTAAATGGCACAGAACCTCAGTTACAGAAGAATGGCCACCTATTCGTAATAAGACAAAATTGAACAGCATGCAGGACAAAGATATTAAACATAAGGTGCATCAGTCCAGAGATTAAAAATAAAAATGATTTGATGCTAATGTCTAAAGTGGGAAAGGAGGTAACACAACTAAGACTAGACTGGGAAGAGGAGGTTGGTGCCTCGATGGAGGATGGGATGTGGGAGCGTTCCCTGGGGTACCACAAGAAGGTGTCCAGAAATTCCAGATTACAACAGATACAACTATATATCACGCATAGGGCATATATGACACCTCAGAGGATATCTAAGTTTAAAAATGCTGGCAGACAGGCATGTCCCAAATGTGATGAAGAAAATGCTGGCATTGTACACATGTTTTGGTCATGCCCTGTGATTGAGCGTTTTTGGGGGGAAGTAGCAAAGAAACTAGCGGAGAGAGGGGTCACGATTGTTATTGATACTGCCTGGGCTTGCCTGCTGGGGTTGTTCCTCAGATCGTAGAAACTCAAGCATGTGGGAAAATTGAAAGATCTGGCATATGTGCTTGCCAAAAGAAGGATTGCCATGGAATGGAAGAAATGTCATAGGCCGCGGGTGGAGGTGTGGTGGGGGGAGTTGCAGAAATGGGCGGAAGCCGAAACCATGGTATGGCAGGAGGCAAGCAATGTAGGGGGTGAGGAGGAGGCGGGAACCCTGATGGCATGGAAATCTTTAATAGTGGAATTGTTTGGAACGACACAAGACCTGACAGAATCCACGAATGGGGAGACCCCGCCACGCGAGGCAGAGACAAAAAGCGTGGAATAAATAGGCTTGTAGGGGGGGGTGGGACGAGGGTCGCAGTGATTGTAATTAAGCATTGTGCGATGGAACTGATGATATTTGTACTGCGTGTTTGGTGTGTATTTTTGTTTGTGTGTTTGAATAAATCAATAAAAATATTTAAAAAAACAAAACAAAAAAAAAAAATGATTTGCCTTGCACTAAGACGCTCATATTTTATAGAGCGGAAAAACAGAAATGATCGTGGTGGGGGCATTAACAAAGTACAACCATGGACCCTGCATCATGGACCTCAAAAGACAGGAAGTGAAGTAACTGAAAAACTGCTTTTTTTTGTAAAAGAGCCCACATCACAAAGTGGGGTTCACATTTCATAGTACCACCCTCTCCCACCAACTGTTTCTCAACTGCCTTTCCCTTAACAGCCCATACAACCATTCCCCTCATTCCTCTCCCTGACCCATTAAGTAGCAAGATCAGAAATAAGTCAGGAATACAAATGCTGCTAAGCACGGTCACAGTAGAATTGTTTTTGCAGTTGCATGCACAATCAAGGTGGCTGGATTTAAATAAAAACCTGATTTACAATAGGCAAACTCGAGTGGTCCACAACAGGTGAGCCAACTAATTTGTGCCATCACCTTTAATAAAAATGTGAGTTCTGCGCGGTGAAAAGGTGCACACATATCAATTGTGAGAGTAGCACTGTAAAAAGGGGAGGGGACTCCTTTTAATCGTTACACAAGTCAAACCGAAAATAAAATAATTTACAGGTAACAGAAATGCAGGGGCACCGGTAAGTATAACCAAACCTAGAGGTAGGCTAAAACGTGGTAAATAGGCCTTGTAGCATGCCTTTTCAGCCAACGTACATGAACATTTATTAATCTGCAACGAAGCCGCAGCAGCTGGTAACACATTGCCAGTCCCACGATCCCAGGCTGGTATGATAAGAAGCAAAACAACAGTTGTGATTTTTTTTCGAAGTCACAGATTAGAACTCATTGGTCCCGCCGACAGGCATGGAGAGCATAACCATTTAATAGGTCAAAATAATTTGCAAAACATGATTTTTAGATGGAGTTAAGAGAACCACAGAAATTTCAAATGGCCCCTGAGCGCATTTTGCTTGGTAAGAAGGTCAAAGAGTTCTTAATATGCAACATTTGTATAGCAGTACGTCCGCAGTTCAAGGCTCTGGCAGTGTCATGGAAGGGAGCCATTCTCACAGGAACTTAGATGGGATGACCGCGGCAGTTGAATAAAGTTCCGCTGCTCATCTCAAATGTTTCAATGAATTGTCATTATGATGTGGGAAGTGGGGGTAGGATTGTAACATCACATATTTTAATTGTGGACGGTGTGGGAAGGTTTGTGTACCCAATTACAGAACATAATGTATGTTTTTCTATAAGGGTCTGATGTGCGAAATTACTAGCGTTAATCAGCTCGATTATTATAAAAGTCTTAGATTTAGGGGCGTTTCTTTGACAGCGCCTTTTTTAATGCAGTTCAGTTCCCCGATCTGTTTGCATATAAGCATTGTTGAATTGAAGCATGCGTCTGGGCCCTGAATAAACCTGTGTTACTTCTTGCCTGTGTACACTCCTTTTTTGGCTACTTTTGTAATTTATATTGATGAGTTCCGAGGCGACCCCCCACACACTTTTGGAGGCCCCATCAAGATATCTCAGCCCTATAAATGAGAAGGGGAAGAAGGAAGGAAAGAGTATTGCAACAATAAAAATTAAGGTGCGATAATAACATCCTATTGGATGGATGCACTGCTTAGTCACATGTGTAGGAAACTGCCCCAATATTGTGACAAAATAACAAAGTACCCTTTTGAGTGGGTGCATGACACAGTGGGGAAATGTTACAAGGAATGGCCTGTAGAGGGAACGTTCCACAAAAAAATTATTGACAGTATGTATTTTTCAGCTACTCACAAAAGTGCAAAGCTTAAAAAGAGGCAGGACATTTTAGGACTTTGGAAATTATATGAAGAAAAGAACAAAGAGACAGAGAAGGGGAAAGAGGAGGAGGAGCAAGGTAGGGTCCTGCCCCCTCCATATCCGATCTACCCACTACTAAAACCAGCTGCAGGATATACAAATCCTAAGCGAGTGTCTCAAACTAAGGAAGGAACACATAAAAGGAAAGATGAGGGTGAAGCGAGTGCCAGTAGTAAGGATGTGAAGGCGGAAATATTTCATGGACATTAAAAAGAGCACCCAGCAACAACTTGACTCTGTATTCAAGGAAGCAGAGAAAGCCATGGAAAAGGAGATAGAGAAAAAAGGAAAAGAACAAGGAAAGGCAGCTGACGAACAAGGGCGGAAAGCGGGTCCCATAGAATTTCGAATTGACAGCTGGGGACAGGACTCGGACAATGGTGAAGATGACAAGACAGAAGGTGTGCACATTACATCAGGTTGGGAGGACAGTGGTGAGAGTGATCATGGGGATGACGAGTTAGAGACATGCAATTTGACGAATGGGAGCAGGGGAAGGAGATAAACTGAGAGAAAAGTGGAGGACAGAGAGGATACATTCAGAGATTGGGGAAATAGGCTTTGGAGTAGAAGAACGAGAATAGCAGTCGCGACAAGACCGCAACATGGCAATAAACGCAGAGCTTGCACACAGATGCCCCTAAGCGAGGGTGAGGTTCACTACATACCATAGCAGACAATGTATAGGGACAATTTGGTTTACAGTCTGCCTTCATTAATGGTGTGGGTGAGCAAATGGATTTATGTTTTTGAAAAAGAGACAGTGGGAATCCCATTGGCTATAGCAGATATAGAAAGTTTAGTGGCAGTGTTTGTTGAGAAGAGAAGTGACAAAATATGGCAACAGGCCGGAAACACTGGGGTAAAATTAAGCAACGGCAATGCAACCAGGAAGGTACAGTCAGGTACCACCCAATCAGCAGTGGGGAACGGTGCAGATGCAGCAACAACCTGCATTTGTAAACGTGCAGTAACAGCCAGGGGTTGTTCAGGCGGGTGGAGTAAACAGTTACATGGGATTGTATCAAACGGGAGAAAATATTACACACAAGGACGTGGAATGGGGTATAGAAGGATGGGACCATGGTTTGGAGGACAGTATTTTGCATATGGACATTTTGGTCATTTTGCATGAACATGGCCACTAAGAGCATAAACAGGGCAACAACAGCAACCTTATACACCAGCACCACATCAAGTACAGGCGATGCCGCAGCAGCAATTGCAGCTGCAACCCACACAACCACAGGGGACGCCCACCCAGGGACAAGTACAAGTGCAAGGCGGGACCGTGGCAGGAATCCCAGGCATTGTAAGCATACTATAGGCACCAGCACAGATAGAAGTGCATGAAGGGGTCACACTACTGGAACAGAACACTGTTCCCCAATCCACGGAGCGGCAGTGGCTGGTGGTAATCCGTTTACATCATTCGCCAATATATTTTCCCACTAGGGGTGCCCACAGGGAGTGCAAGTGTGCCCTGTTCTAGTAGTAACTGAGGACCCCGAGTAGGAACCGGAGGTAGCAGTTCAGATAGGACAGATGGGATTTTACTTTCCTACAAATACTGAGGCAAACAGATCATGCATCAAGGAAGAAGGATTTCCATTGTCTAACAAAGGTTTGGACACCCAAGACTTTTCGAGAAGACTTTTGAAAGTTCTTCTGACAAAGGATTTACGCTTAACGATAGGGATGCAGCATATTGTAGCACCTTTGCTGCATTCAAAAGACACTTCCATCAATATTTTGGGGAGAGACCTACTCAGCAATTTCAATGTCATTTTCAGAGAAAGGGATGGTGTACTCCACACTGGGAATGTACCCAGCCGAGGTGATTCAGACATACCATACACACAGCACAATGAGAGGGATACCTACACACATAGAGGGGTTTGTATACAGAGTACACGTGTTGCTAGGATAGTTTCAGGGATCGAGGGGAAGGTGTTCCGGCTGTCCAACAGACAACAAAATAGTAAGCACAATATTTACAGGAAGATTTGGAAAAAGTGCCCAAGAGTTTGTGGATAACAGGACCCCACGATGTTGGAATACTTAAAGGGGGGTGGGCGGTACACATCAGATTAAAAGAAGGGTGCACTTTTGCCACCAGTAAAGCAAATCCCCCTATCACGAGAGGCAGATGAGGGCATATATGAGACACTGCATGCCCTATGGCAGCAAGGCATAACACAAGCGAGATCATCACCTTGCAACACTGCTATCTATCCAATTAAGAAAGCAAAGGGAGGGGTGTGGTGTTTAATACAGGATTTACACCCTCTAAATGTAAATGACATTATTGAGGCAGAATATCCATTGGTTCCAAAACCTGCGACAAATATTTGCAGCGTTCCAGCGGAGGCACAATTTTTCACAGTGGTTGACTTAAAGAATGCCCTTTTCTCCATTGCCCTATACCCAGATTCCATGTATCCCACCACCTCTACATATAGGTGGACACAGTTTGAACATACTAGAATGCCTCAGGGGTACTGCGAAGGGCCCAGCATCTTCAACAGAGACAAATGGACTTGAGCAACTTACAGGTTGCGAGCACAGTGATACAATACGTTGATGACTTGTTAGTGTGCAGCATAACAGAAGAAGAGTGTAGAAAGGACTCAGTGACGATACTGACACTGCTAGCAGAAAAAGAATACAAGGTGGACAGGGAGAAGTTGCAATACTGTCAAAAAGAGGTGGTGTATTTGGGTCAAATTGTGTCAGCCGACGGGAGAGAAATAACACCAAAAAGAGGAGATGCCATACACAGGACTCTGAAACCAAAAACAGTGAAAGACATGCTTCAATTACTGGGTTTGCACAACTATTGGAGAGCATGGGTCTTTGATTACTCCACATATAACAGCCAATTGTTGCAAGCACTAAAAGAAGCGCAGAAAAACAAAACACAAATAAAATGGACAGCTGAAATGAGCGAAAATTTTGATGAGCTTAAAAATGAATTGGCACATGCACCAGTGTTAGCAACACCCAATAATGAGGAAAAATGTCACCTGTTCTCACATACAGATGGAAAAGTAATGACAGCAATACAGCAATACTAACACAGAAAAAGGGGCAGGGACAAAAACCACTTGCATATTACACTGGGTCACTGGATGCAGTTATGCAGGGACAGTTCCCATGTGAGCAGGCACTTGCTGCTGCTACATATGCTATTTAAAAGGCTTCCACAATAACCATGGGGTACCCAGAAGTTTTGTACGTGGAACATGCATTATTTACAATACTGGAGAAAACAAAATCAACACTGACAGCTCAGAGGTGGTCAGGGTATGAGGTAACACTAACCAACCCAGCGATAGAAGTGGTGAGGTGCAGAACAATAAATCTAGTAGAGTGCATTGCAGAAAAAGTAGAAGGAGATTATGTGCATGACTGTGTAGCATGCTTTGACAGGAGTGAAGGTAACCCCCTAGCTAAGGAAGAAGTGATCGAAGGGGAAGATATGATTGTTACTGACGGGAGTTCCAGCATTCATCAAACCACAGGACAAAGGCACTCAGGGTGCGCATTAGTGAGGTATGGAAGGGGAGTAAAAAAAGAGGGAGGAGTTTATAGTCTACTCACAGACACGATTGCCAAATAATTACTCTGCACAAACAGCTAAATTAGTGGCTATAATTGAAGCACTAAACATGCCTGAGGGCCAAGCAGGGGACATCTTCTCTGGCTTATGTCACCTCTACAGTACACTCAGGACTAGCAAGATGGGAAAGGAGAGGGTTTAAAATAAGTGACAGTACTCCTGTTCAACATGCAGCATTGTTGACAGAACTATGGTAAAGTTACCACTTCCAGTAGAATTAGCTTTAATAAAGTGCAAAGCCCATATAGGAGGACACAATTTTATCTCACTAAGAAATGAAAGAGCAGACAGATCAGCAGAAGAAGTAGCATATATGCCAGAGGGATCACAAAAATATACCTAATAGCAGTACAGAAAGTGAGCAAAGAAAAAGACGCATTGCCAGAAAGTTTCACTGCAAACCCAATATTTCAGATAATTAAGTTACAGGGAGAAGCATCAGATGCTGAAAAAGAGTTGTGGAAGACAAGAGGATGCTCTCTGTCACCAACTGATATGGTTTGGTGACATGATAGCACAGGAAAGGTTGTCATGCCAAATAAATTGTTACAATTGGCATTGGAACAGCTTTACTATCCTTCCCACGTATCAAAAGAGCATGTTCTGCAGGGATAAGTTAAGACTGGTTTGTGCCAAATCTGTATGAATAGGTTTCTGAGTATGTGAGTAATTGTATGGTATGTAAGAAGAATTTACCAGGTCACACATTAAGAGTTGTACAGGGAACTTTGCAGCGACAGGAGGGACCCTTGTGTTTCAGGTCAAATGGGTCGATTTTCCTGGGAACAAATTTGGGCAGCGCCAAGGTTTTGCAGAATGTTGCGCTGGCTTCGGGAACTGGAGCACTGATGGATCGTTGGTGGGCCTGTGGGTCCAGAGCATATTCCCAGCTTCCGTCTGACTGGAGTGGAGTGTGCGCTCTCGTCACTTTGCACAGCCTTGCACTTGTGGTGCTTCAAAATAGCACTGCCATGAAGAACGCACTTCAGGGGAATATGGCACATCGAAATGAGCAAGGAAAAATAATGAGGTGAAGGAAAAGAGAAACCAACTACTTCTCCAGGAAAAGTTCAGACAACCTGGCCGCAATCCTCAATAAATACTGTCTGTTCTCTTCTGCTGCAACTTTTTCACTTTGTTCCTACTTTCAGGAGTGCAGGCTGCAGCCAAATCTAAATGGCTGCAGCTAACTTGCTATGAGCTATTGCAATGAGCTAATTCAACCGTGAAGGGGTTGAACACATTCAAAGAAGAGATGAGGGCCCTGCGCTTGGTGGCCCTTCAAAATCAATTTGTCTTGGACCTCCTAACAGCCATTGAAGGAGGTGTGTGCTCCAAATTTGAGTCAAGCTGTTATACTGCAATTCCTGACGGTGAGACCTCTAATGCAAATTTAGGTGCAACTATACAAGAGATCGACACTCCAGTGAAAGGTGACGAGCGAGGTCAATGTAGTGCAAGCAAAAGACTGGTTGGGCAGAGTAATCACATGGGTGCCCACTTGGCTTTCTGGATTGTTTTCGAGGGACTGTCCCCCTGCTAGTGTTACTTCTCATCACCTTCTGTGTTATGAAGAACACTTTTATAATATTTTTTAATAAGCAAAAAGGACATTTGATGTTAGCCTTGAGTATTGATAAAAAATAGTATTGAAATGAAAAGCAGGAAGAAAACAATGGAGGAAAATGAAGGGGATGGTCCTGATGGATGGGTGTTTACACAACCTGGTGATGTTGAAAAGTATAACCAATACTGGATCCAATGCCTAAAAGATGGGACAGGGTGTGTCTGGATTGGGGAAGAAGTGTACGGCTGAGAAGAGACTGGGGGAGACATGATACAGTTAGAGACAATATGGATCCATAAAGATGAAGTTGCTAAAAAAGAACGAGAGGCCCAAAATGATTTAGGTATTAATAAATTAATTAAAGGGGGGAATAATGTAATAAAAATGCAAGTTCAGCGCGATATGAAGGAATGCACTTATCAGCTGCAAGATATCTGTGAAATTAAAAGCTTAATAAAACGAATCCATAAACCCCGAGGGCATAGGTTAGTGTAATCAAACTTAGTGGTAGAATGAAGTGCAATAAATAGGCCCCGAAAACTTGCTTCCGCTTTAAACGTGTGCAAGCATTTTGTCTGCAGCAAAGGCCATTGCAGCTGGTTCATTAGTACAAAGCATGCAATCCCAGGCCAAGCATTAAGAGAAGCACACATAGGTTGTTATTTTTCGAGGTCATCAGATTAGAGCTTACAGGGTCTGCTAGTGAAAGAGGAATACATGACCATTTTATAATTCAAAATCATTTATGAAATGTGATTTTCTAGTGAAGTCGGCAAGAACCACTGCAGTTTCAAATCGGCCACAGACCATTTTCCCTGGGGAGAGGGTCAGAGTGTTCCCAATATGCAACAATTATTCCATAGTATGTCCGTGGTTCAAGGCTCTGATAGTGTCATGGTGGATAGCCATTCCCATGAGAGTCAGGAAGAGGTAGCCAGGGCAGAATAATAAAGTTCCGCTGGTCGTCTCAAATGTTTCAGTCACATAAGTTTGTGTTGTGGGAATTGGGGGTGGATTGTGACGACACAACTCTGCAATTAAGGGCAGTGTAGGGAGGCTCATGGTCAATCGCGATGTATATACTCCTATATGGGTCCATATGTGAGGTCCAATAGTTTATGTGTGGGGAGATTTTTGTTGCACGATCGCAAATGCTAATTATTCTGCTGTCTATAAAGGTTTTCATTTTGACGGCGGTTCTTGAACAGCGCTTTTTCATTCAGTTCTGTTCCGTGTTCTTTTTGAAATTTTTAATCCCGGGTTCGTCTCTGGCCCTGAATAAAATAGCGTTACTTCTTTCACCGGCATACACTCCTTTTTGACTACTTTTGTCATTTTTTCGTGAGTTCTACAAGGTGACCCCTGACAAATCTTCCAGGAATTCGCAGAAGGTTATTTCAGCACACACACACAGCTCTACCTAGAGGAAGTAGTGGTATGGAAGGACATGATCATACTGGTTGCCATTGATGAAGACAACATGGAACGGCGTTCAGTACTATGTATTGAGCCCACACTGACACGAAAAGGCGTAAGTGACACAGAATTGTTTGCAACAAAAGACAACGAGGAAGGAGAGGTAGTGTTTGAACGGAGCATACCTTGTCCAGTACACATAAAAGAAAGGGCAGTGATCGGCCATCAGGGGGTGCACGGATGGACGCGATCTCCGTGTAGGCTCCGCGCAAGGGTCCCGAAAAGTGGGTTGAGCCCCCACCACGAGACCCCCGCCGGCCGCAACATTGATGGAACCTAGCATCGGAAGTGTCCAGGCGTCATCCGGAGCAAACCCGACGAAAATCGGAACCCGCTTCGCGGAGAAATCCTCTCCTGCGACCTATGCCGAGTGAGCGCAGACGGGGCCTACGAGCTACCATCGCACGCTGTGCCGAGAGACGCGCGGCTTCGTGGAGCGCGTTATAACGTGCACTCTCGTTCTTCCTGGGGACCGCTATACGGTATGTGCACACATGGCCCCATAAACCATACCTCTCGGTGGCGCGGTCTCCAAGGACGAGCTCCCACTCGCGAGGCTCGGAAGCGAGCGGCGCAGTCCCCGGCCCCCGCGTATGATCTCCCCCGGACTACGCGGCAATTCTGGCATTCCACACGCGCCCAGAGCGGGCCCATCCACGGACCACGGCGCAGCTGCCGCATCGGACCCGGATAGCGCGAATCAAGGCCCGGCGGCTACCGCTGACATTTGCACCCAGGTGGCGGCGGAAGGTAGCGATTGGGATCCACCACGACGCCTCGTTGTCTTTCTGCCCGCTCGGCCCGGATAGCTTTCCCTCGAGCGAGCCCATGTGGGAGAGAGGCGCTTGAACTTGGTTGGGACAGCTGCATCCTCGCCCCAGGACACCGGGACTGCGCACGTTCCGCAACGCGGAGCCCCTCATCTCGAATCTCTCCCAGGCCATTGTGGGCTGAGGGTTGGGCCCCTGGTACGCAGGGCGTGTACCCTCCTCACCCTCCACTTCGACCTTAAGGCCTATCGCCTCTACACCCTGCCTGGCCCGGACCCTAAGCACGAGGAATTCCTGAGGAGGCCGCGAGCACTCATTAGAAGGGGTTCATACGCAGGGGTTGCCATCATCGACCTCTCTTCTGCTCCCCAGTATTGGGCATCCTAGGAAACCACCATGAAGCCCTAATTCCAGTGCATTGGAGCGTATTAAAGGTTTTCCTAGCTGTTGGATCCCCTTACAACATCTTGCCCTGGTCATGTCTCTCCAGTGCTGACGGCAAGGGTGACACGAGAACACACAACCTTTGGACGCTCACGCGGACATCGAACAGGGCTCAGTCCACCGCGTCATTGGGATCCCCTTCCCCATGGACCCTAAGGGCAAACTCGCAAAGTATAAGTTCGCCCCACCTCAGGAAGACCCGAAGTCCCGCATCGAGCAAGCAATGTTGCCCCAGGGGTCAGACGCCGCTGCAACCAAAGGGGATGTCGCTGATTTACTTTCGGAGATGAGGAGCATGAGGGCAGATATAGGAGGTAGGATTGACAAAATCACTCAAAGGATGAACAAAATAGAGGACAGAGTGGAACAGGTCGAGCACAACCAAACCTCCTTAAATACGCTGGAAGCCCAGATGGATCACCGCATTGCGGAAATTGAACATAGGGAAGAGGAAATACGATTAAAGGTGGACGATCTTGAAAACAGAGAACGCCGTAACAATATACGCGTCCACGGCATCCCCGAAAAGGAAGGCGAAACTGATACGGATCTGAAACAGACTCTCCATAACATCCTAAAGCTCCTCTTCCCGGACGATCTGATAGATGAGCCAAAAATCGATCGCATCCACAGAGCGGGTGGCAGAGCAGGGGGCCCGCGCTCAGTCCTAGCCAGATTTCATAACTATGCGGACAGAGCACCGATCTTGGAAAAAGCCAGACATGCCCCATTACTCTCCATGGGTGATGCGACCGTCTCTCTTTATCAGGACTTATCATCACTCACGCTTGCTATGAGGAGGAAATGCTCACCGATTACGAAGATGCTGAAGGATACAGGAACCAGATACCGGTGGGGCTACCCGTTCTCACTCACCTTTGAATGGCAGGGCTCGACAATAAAGCTGGCTTCGGAAAAGGAAATTGCAGATTGTACAGTTGATCTTTTGGGCGACCAGGCAGAGGGCCCCTCCCATGGAGAGAAAAAGGAGGAAGGTGAATGGCATACTAAGGATCCAGGGATCCAGGAAGTTTCGAAGAATGAATAACTCTCAGGACATGGTACACTAGCCTGGACACCAGTCTGGCATGGTGAAATGCTTGAGGCAATGGACCCTTATATTGAGTGTTAATGCTTGATCAGGCCACCTGGGCATAGCCCGGAGTGGCACAAAGCCAGGCGGATATGTCGGCCGGGATGATGCCTGCACGACACACCATTGTTGCTCCTGACTCCCGCGACACATCCCTAGTTTACAATATGTTACTCCTCTTGTATGCATGGTGCACTTGGTCACGCAGGCACGAGGCGCCCAGAGAAGGATATGAGGTAATATCCACGCTGTGATGACGCCTTTGTGGGGGTCGATATTAAGATTTTGATTTTTGAAATGTTGATGTTGGTATAAGAGCTGTTGGTTGGATGCTCACTGTTATATATGCCTATATTACGATAGGACCGCTTGTTTCTGCGGTCCCCATTGGTGGTCCGGGATCGACCGGGTGATGTTAACCCGGACGGGTCGGGCGCCGAACAGAGATGGGATAGGGGGGGGAGGGGCGGGAGGAGTGGCAGGGGAACACATATTTTGTCACAGTTCAGACCGGAGGAGTGGGAAAACAAAATATGGGTATGTAAAGGGGCTTTGTAGGGACTGGACGGGTCAGTTTTTGACCCCTACGGGAAGAATCGAGACCCAATGCAAAGAAAACGAACAACATACTCTAACAAGAAACACGATAAGGGCCTTGAAGCAGACGTACTGGACGCGCACACACTTGTCCACAACTTAAGATGGCTCCCACGCTCTATACAGACACAATACGTATTTGCACACTTAATGTCAAAGGTTTGAACTCCCCCACAAAAAGATCCATGGTGGCTAGAGAATTCAGGAAATCGAAAATAGATATTCTTTTTCTTCAGGAAACGCGATATCGAAAGGGCGAGGAGAGAGGGATCCCGTCGCGGGAAGTTGGGCCCACCTTTTGGAGCTCTGGTGTTTTAAAGAAAGCTGGAGTGGGGATTCTGATACGCAAAAGCCTCCGGATTTCAATTCTGGAGACATGGACAGATAGGGAAGGGAGAGCCCTCATGGTCACCGGAAACATACGAGGCACAATAGTCACCCTTGCTACGCTTTATGCACCTAATCAGGGGCAAAACAGATTTCTTCATAAAATCACTGAGAAAGTCTTTGGGATGGCTAGGGGACACACGGTTCTTGGTGGGGACTTCAATACATTGTTGGACAGCTCAATGGACAGACAAACTAGAGCCGATGCAGCAGACCCGCCCGGTACCAGAAATGAGGCAGACACCAAAATAACCCTTGATCTCTTTGGCCTCACTGATTGCTGGCGCCATTTGCACCCGATGGAAAGAGGCTTCACTTTCCACTCTCTCCCCCATGACACACTCACGCGCATCGATTACATCTTCCTCTCAGAACACCTCTTGCACACATTGCAGGCGGCCACTATACACCCCTCTGCATGGACGGATCACGATATGGTGATGGTGGATATATCTTGCAATGATCTGGCCCCCCATAACACCAAATGGAGATGTAACGACTCCTTATGGGCTGATTCGGTCTTCAGGGAAACTCTCGAAACCGAGATCAAGCAATTCTTTATTACCAATGACACTGGGGAAGTTGGGAAGACAAACGTGTGGGAGGCTGCTAAGGCAACCCTGAGGGGAGTACTTATTAAGGAAGGAGCCGATAAAAAAAGAGAACGTGCTCTGATAGAAAAAGGCATCAGGGAGAGGCTCGGGAAGGCTCAAGAAATGGCACAGTCCTCTCCACCTGAGAGACCCAAGTATATCGCTGAGGTCAGGCGTCTCAGGGAAGAGTTGAAAATACTTATTGCGGGCAAAACAGCCCAGACCTTACAGTACCTTAAACAAAAATATTATGAGAAGGGCGACAAGGCTGACGCCCTGTTGGCAGCCCGTCTTCGTGCACAGAAGGCGGAGAGATTGGTTGACTTAATTGAAAGAACGGATGGTACCCTCACGGACACGATAGCCACATCCCCCAAAAACATACAGGAAGCATTCGCCTATTTTTACGAAGACTTATACATGTGCGACCCCCCCCACATCTAGGAAGTATAGACACATACTTGAAGGAAACATGGCTTCCCACACTCACACCCACGGAGGCAGCGTCCCTAGATACGCCAGTCTCAGAAGAGGAAGTTACAGACGCTATCAAGAGATTGACAGCGGGAAAGGCCCCGGGCGACGACGGGTTCACGCCCGGTTTCTACAAGACGTTCTCCCCCCTCATTGCCCCCTTTCTTGCATCCATGTTTAATCGCATCTTTGACACAGGCCAAGCACCTCCGTCCTTCTCACAAGCCCTTCTTGCCGTTATTCCGAAAGAAGGTCGGGATCCCAGGTTCTGTAGCTCCTATCGTCCCATCTCCCTCCTCAACATCGATGCTAAGATATACGCTAGAGTGATTGCGGCTCGGCTTGAAACACAC
Source organism: Ambystoma mexicanum (assembly GCF_040938575.1). NCBI lineage: Eukaryota > Metazoa > Chordata > Amphibia > Caudata > Ambystomatidae > Ambystoma > Ambystoma mexicanum. Next base: position 1,257,380,920 of record NC_090923.1, on the reverse strand, counting down.
CTCCCTAGGCTGATACACTCCGACCAGGTTGGATTTGTCCTTGGAAGACAGGGCGCGGACACTATGCGGAAAACGCTGCACTTAATCCATGAAGCACAGGAAATGGAAGGGGACCCGTCCCTTCTGTCCTTAGATGCCGAGAAGGCTTTTGACCGGGTCTCATGGGATTTTCTAGAAAGGGTACTGGTGTCATATGGGCTGGGACGAAAACTTTGCCGTGCCATCAAAGCGCTGTACAGTTCCCCCACAACATCAGTGACGGTGAACGGAGGCTATTCTCGTTGGTTTCCTCTGGAAAGGGGGACAAGGCAGGGCTGTCCACTGTCACCGATCCTATTTGTAATGTCACTTGAGCCATTGGCGCAAAAGTTGAGAAGTGATAATAGGGTAAAGGGCATCACAGTGGGCGATCTAGAATACAAATTGGGTCTATACGCCGACGATATCTTACTACATTTGATCGACCCCCTAGAATCGGTCCCGGCTGCGCTCCGCATAATTGAAGAATATGGCGAGCTGGCGGGTCTGAAAATTAACACAGGGAAATCTGTCCTTCTCCCGATTGACAGACGTAGAGATTCTGAGGCCGAACGCTTCGCCCCCTTAGGAGTAAAAGTCAGCCTCACCACACTCCGATACCTGGGCATCAACGTCACCCGTGATCTGGGATCCCTATATGGGGCCAACTTCCCCCCATTGTCATTAGCTCTTCAAAAAGATGTCCAAAGGTGGTCCAAGCTTACCATCTCGTGGCTAGGCCGCCTAAATGCTATAAAAATGGTCCTTCTCCCCAAGATATTATACTTATTCCAAATGCTCCCCATTAAAATGCCCCCAGAAAATTTCACGGATAAGAGAAGGCTGTTACTAACCTTCCTATGGCAAAGTCAAAAGCCGAGAATCCCGAGATCCCTCCTCCAACTTCGAAAGGACAACGCTGGGGTGGGTCTCCCAGACATTGAAACATATTATAGAGCGACTCAACTCAGGGTCCTTGTCCCACATTTTAGGCAACGGTCGGAGCCACAATGGATAGCGCTCGATAACTACCATCTCCGCCCCTTTAACTTATGTGAATGGCTATGGGTGCCTGGGCCTCAATTACGCAATAGCGTTAAACCTCACCCGATTATAGGCACAATATGGTCAATATGGAAACCGGGCAAGAAAATGGTGGGAGTCACGACATGGCCCTCTCCCCTGGGACATCTTTGATCACCCGGGATTCGCGACGCAATTCCTGAACCGGGAAGCTTTGAAACCTGGTACCAGGCGGGGCTAGAGAGGGCAGGCCAATTACGCCGAAATGGCTCTTTCATAACCATTCAGGAATTACAAGAGGCCCTTGGCATAGGTACACTCTCAGTCTTTCTGTATCTGAGACTCAAGGGGGTAATGACTAGACCAATATGGAAAGAACAGTTACAGAGAGATCTTACCCCGTTTGAGAAAATCCTCGACTTATGCACGGGCTCCAGGGGTTTGATAAGTGCTATGTACCTGGCACTGATTGAAATCGATATTAAACCCTCCCTGGCACTCAAAGGCAGATGGGAATCAGACATGGGTAGGCAAATTTCATCAAAGCTATGGTTGCAAATATGCAGACGAACGGCGAAATCTTCCTTATCATGCCAGTATAAATTACATGCCATTAAGTTATTATATAGATGGCAATACGACCCAACCCGGCTTGCCAAAATGTACCAGGGAATAAGCCCACATTGTTGGAGGGGATGTGGGAAGCGAGCCGATTACTGGCATATGTGGTGGGGATGTGCATTGGTTCAAACCTATTGGTCAGAGGTCCTCAGCTGGATCAGGGACCTGGATGAAGAAGACAGAGAGAAGCATCCACTGCTCATTTTGTTTGCCCTAACTGAATCAGATGACAAGATTGTGAAGGCAGGCAAGATGGTGCAGGGTCTCCTGATGGCTGCGCGGGCATGTCTTACCATGACATGGAAAAGGCCCGCACTCCCCAGCAAAACTGAATGGCTGGTGGTCGCATTGAGCATTTATAGAATGGAATGTATGACTGCAGCCTTACACGGAAATCGTGATATTGTTGAAAACGCCTGGTCTGAGTTTCGATCCACATATGCTGCGTGAAGGAATTGTGTGCAAAACACTGCTGAGTTTCGTGTCAATTTGGTTTATCGAATGACGAGTCTGTGGTACTGGAATTTTGAATCATTGTGCGTCTTCTTTGCCCGAAGTCACGAGTACAATGTCGGTTTACAGGTATTCTTTAATGCTCTCTTCGTTCCCAGGTCTGAGTTTATGTGAGGGGGTTGGGGTTTGGGATATAATGAGAAACATGGAATGGGTTTTGTTGTTCTTACCTGTTATTTATCTGATTTCTAAAAAGACTCTACATACGATAAATGAGAATGTAATTCAATGTAAAGGCTCGCCTTTTTGAATCACGAGATGTAACTTGCATATATTTGATTGTCAACCTTTTACAAAACCAATAAAATTGAATTTAAAAAAAAAAAAAGAAAGGGCAGTTTCCCAGATGACTCAGATAACAAAAAAGAATACAACATATTTGCTGGAAGATTTGGAAAAAGTGCCAAAAAGCTTATGGGCAACAGGACCCCATGATGTAGGGATATTAAAAGGGGCTGGGGCAGTACACATCAAATTAAAAGAAGGAGCACTATTGCCATGAGTAAAGCAGTACCCCCTTTCTTAAAGGCATGGTCTAGTAAAAAATGTTATTGTCCCTACGGGTCGGCCATGTTTTTTTAAGCCTAAGTGGCTCGTTTTTAGAAAACTTTCCTATGGACCTTACCCGAGTTTTCGTCCATTAAACGTACGCGAAAACAAGCACCAGGAAGCCGCCATTTTCTGATAATCCTATCTTTTCCCCGATCGCCCTGGCTGACCTGCTTTTGCGGCACTAAATCAATTCCCCCGCCCCTGAGCCTGTCATCAGCAGACTCGTACCGCCCATTTCCCAACGCCAAAGCACGTCTCGTGTCAACATTCGCTGCGCTTCAGCTAATGACGGGTCGCCATGGAAATGGCAGGATGCCTCTCTCCTCAATAAGTATAAACAGACCGTTTCACAACACACAGCAGCCGATTTTCGATTCCATTCCTCTCTCTGTGTTACTTTGAGTATTCTGTAACTCGTTTCAGTGCTCTGGTCAGCTACCTTCGCCGCTTGTAGCCCGTGTGAACAGATACCAGTACCACCGCTATAAATTATTTTAGTTTGTTTAACACACAATGGCTACAATAATGCTCTACATGTACGAGCCCGAGTATACCGAGGAGGAACTATTGGAAAGGGAAGCATGCGAAAACGATGGGGATTCGGACGGCAGTTGGCAGGACGAATCAACAGATGAAGAGCCTGGGCCTAGCCGAATGGACGGCGTCTCCACCTGGTGCACATGCAATCGGTGCGAGCTAATGCCAACTGAGGACGAGAACTGCTGCTGCCGAGAAAACTTGGGATGCCTGGCCTACATTTCAGAAGGCGAGCCACGACCGCAATGCATCACCGAGCTGCCAGACTTCAGGGCAGCCTGCCTCACACGGGCCGTGTTGAGAATAATGATGGTGCTTATGCACGAACTTCGAGCAACTGTTCGTCCTCGTAATCCGAGTAACAAGTAAGTATACTCTGCTTGTCATGCCACTCCTATTTCATGGTCTTCTACTATATCCAAAATTACATCTACATATCATTGTAACGCATGTAAGTCGTTGAATAGTGTGCATTGTCTAGATAGCATTTGTCCGTGTAAAATGCCATTAGTTACAAGAATTGTCATTGACAACAAACGTTTATTAAACTTATCTTGGTAATTTAAAAACAGTTTGTTTCATTCCTTTTCACAGGTGGTACAGGCTGGTGGCCTATCGTTCCTTTACATGGTGGCTTCACGGGAGGCTTGGACACCGCGTTCGAAGAGTGATACCCGCCTGTGCCGTTCGTGCTATTAGAGAAACGTTCCCGAGTGACAGCGGTCAGTACAGGGGATTTTCTCTCGCTGTGCTGCAACCTGACCTGTATAATCTTTAAAGTCTTGTATTTTTGTGTCATGAAAATAAGATACAAAATAAAACACCACATATATTTTAACAACGGTTGTCTCGATTTTTTAAATGAATCAAGTGTCTCTCCATTCAAGGATGGACGTCAGACATCTGTGCTCCGAATGGGTGAAGGTCTGGTTGCTGTGAAGCAGGGTGGTCACTATCTATCTAAGCTAACATAACATATTCTCGATAATGCATGCACTAAAACACACTTGTTCAAAGTCTTTCAGTAGGTTATGTCTCTATAAAAGTCACACATATATCTATACTAACATTTACCATTGGATTATACAGTCTTGACCACTATAATACACCGGTTGAAGTGTGGGTCTGTGCTCACAAGAATCTCCGGTATGTGGCATTTGTTATTGATAAGCAACGATATACTATCATTGATATAAAGGCGATATACTGTATATTGATATAAAGGCGGTTCGCGCCGGTGGATGCGCGCTGGCATGGGGGGCTGTCAGGGCCGCGAAAGGCCAAGGTGCCAAACTACATGTACACTTCAAAAGGTGTCCCACGCCAAGGGGCCATCGGTCACATGGCCTCCTCAGACCCCGTGTCTCCAGCCAGGCCTCCCCTTGAAGCAGGCCGCCCCCCTAATACCACGACATACACACGTCATTCATTCACAAACACACCCCAGTTTCTAATACTTTAAACACCACTCGATATGTCTCATGAGAACATCTTTGTGCTTTGCAAGTCAACTCCTGAAGTGCTACCTGGGAACCACTGAGATCTATGCTAATCTGCTCGTCGTCGTGCTATCCGTGAACTTCTGTGACCGCTTCGAGCATACCCATCAGTGCGCTACCTGTGGCCATCCACCTATTCTCCCGCAACATACTGCTCTGCTTGCTGAATCCAACTGTTTGTTGGTCAAGGTAAGGCCATGTATCCTGGTCATATTTCGCAGATTTTTAAATTTCTATCTATTTTCGAGTAGAGTACACAATAGTGCTATGTTCATTGGTCTCATTGGTATTGACTTGAGTTTCCATTGCTATGCTATCAATAGATCTATTTATTTTCATCTGTGTCTATTGTCATTGAATTGCATCCTTTGGGGGTCCAGTCTATAATGTAAGCATGTTTCCTTCTCGTGCAAGACAGAACATCCAAGGGACGAGTCACATGTTCAGATTTCAGTCACATCAATTATACATTTCTGCAACTTATGCAATTACTAAGCAGCACATAATGAACTGGTATAGTTCCTGCGACCAAAACAAACCTTGCATTGATCATTGTATGATTCATTTACTTTTGTATCAAATCTTCACTCTTGAAGATTGTATAATAATGTCGATATTTACTTTTCAGATTTATCAACAATGCCTGCCTTTTCGATTAGCGGTTGCCCTTCGAAGACCCATGCGAAATCTGAAGGAACTACAATGCATGTATTCCCGAAAACTGTTGATCGAATAAGAGAATGGGTCAGACATTGCGGATATCCACTGGATGAGCTGGAAAGTAGAGTCCAGCAAGTCTTAGAGGACAAGAGGGGTGATTGATACCGCATCTGCAGCCGGCACTTTTCCTTGGACATGTACACAACTTCTTGGGTAACAAAGAAGAATAAACGGCGAAGGACACGGAAATTGCGCGAAAACGCTATTCCCACTCTATTCGTCCACATTCCGCCACCGGTGAGTCAAGTGTCCGGATTTAGCTTTAGGCCTTGCGATAGTGTGTAGGTAGCCGAATGGATTAATTGATATTGTAGGTGTTCTATCCCTTGTAATAATTTCGATATTGATATGAGTGTATAGTTTTTTGAATAATGACATTTATCAATATATTCTTTTTTGATTTCACAACCTACAAACGCAATGTATATATATATGGGGACAGGGAACTGTGCTGTATTGAGCATTTTTCAAGTATTCTGTCGGCTTACATGGCTATTTTTAATATTGGCATTTCATTATCAATCATTAATTGACCTTTACAACTTCTTGACTATCCCTTGAATCTGAAGCAAGAACATTCTACATCCTTGACGTGGTCGCAGTTATCAACCACTTCTAGCGCGTATCAGGTAATCTTACTAGGCTAATCCGCTACATACTTGTTTTATGCATGTCAAGTAATAGTTTTATTCTATCGTGTAATTATTTTACTGAATGTTTGGTTACTGCTTTCCAATTGATATACACCTTAGTTATCGTCCACTGGTGTTTGTTTTCAGTTATAATTAGTGTTATCCATACTAATGCAAGTACTGTCTTTCATGGAGATGCTGAAGCGTCCGCCACATCTACAACATTACTAGATGTTTTTCAACATCAGGAGGTATGGATACTGACAGCTCCATTGAGCATCATCATCAGAGCTGGAATTCTTGTTGTTTGATTGTTCTACACAATGTTTCATTCGTGGTTAGCCGTTGATATGTACCTGTGCTGTCGACCCCAGGTGTGTGTTATGTTTTCACAATTGTAATCCTCACTAATGCAAGTACTATGTTTCAGGCAGTTGATGGAGCGTCAACCCCTGCACTTGATGCAGAGCCTGACATTCAAGTATACGAATCGGCGCAACAGCTTTCGGAAGTGCGCACTACATTTGCAACATCCATAGATATTCTTCAGCAGCACGAGGTATGGATAATGACAGCTCCATCATGCGTGATCATATAACGTGATTCCATTTGCTATACTTTCTTCCCTATTAACGCAAGTACTGTGTTTCAGGGAGACGACGAAGCTTCCACCACAATCACAACATCTCATTTAGATGATGCAGATGTAAAGGAATCGTTGAAATAAGTCGATGAAATGTGATCATATTTGGATTTTCCTTGATTCTTTTGGACAATGCATCATTTGTGGTTATCTCTTTATATGTACCTCTGCCGTCGACCCCAAGTGTGTGTTGTGTTTCCAATATTGAAAAGCATACTAATGCAAGTACTGTGTTTCAGGGAGATGCGGATGCCTCCTCTCCAATACAACCATTCATGGCAGTCCATGCAGAGCCAGAGGTATGGATACTGACAGTTCCATCGAAATAGATCATCACTGGTCGAATACTTGTTGTTTGATTGTTGCACACAATGTTTAAATCGTATTTGGCTATTGAGATGTACCTGTGTGTTCGTCCTCACGTGTTTTATGCTAACAATATTTTGATACATAGTAATGAAAGTACTATGTTTCAAGGAGACGATGGAGCCTCATTCCGTGCTGTCTATGCGGATACAGAAAATATAGTCGTTGCAGCGCAAGAGGAAGGGAGGACATGCGGAAACGAATCAGAGCTACAGCGTCCAGATGTTGAAGGTCGAGTCAAAAAAGTTTCAATGAAAAAAAAACAAAAAAAGGTTAATTACAAACAGTTCATAACTTTAAAAAAATGTTTGTGCTGGGGACTATTTTATGTTTTTTTTCCAGTCAATTCTACTACATTCCATCTTGTGTTTAAACTGAACATCCCTTTTCCAATCTCTCCTCCAGTTACCCGTGTGTGTCAGAACTATACACACACAGACAATGAAGCAAATGAGAGATGTGGCTTGCCAGACCGTGTACACTATGGAGGAACTATTAATTGAGGCGAGGCGTGTTCAGGCTCGAGATGCTCATGTCCAATGGCCAGAACATGAATTAATTGTGTTTGGAGACTACAGCAAAGTTGCATTGGACCATAGCTACAGTGCGACCACACCACCACAAGAAGATGTTATTCAATGTATTGAAGATAGCTCTGAAGTAGTTGCAGATCAATTTACACAATCTACACCCGCCAAAAATTTGCCACCAAAAAACCTGTCGACATTGTTGTGTTCTCCCATCAATGTTGAAGTAATAGATGTTGAAATGACAGAGAATGAACCAGCCGCAGCATCCATAGACGCATCAGAACTTGATATCAGCGATATTACTTTCCAATGTGTTGAAATCTCCACAACGTCAAAGGCCGAAACAACGTTGACGCAGGATGACAGTCTAATCAAAGAGAGCAAAAACATTGAATTCGACAGTTGTTTGATGGAAATTATAAGTATGATGAAATGTGTGCATTCCATTAGAGGGAAAGTATGTGGGAAGCCATTGATTAATGTGACTCGTCAAATAAAAGGCAGCAACGTCAAAATAAATGCCGCCTGTAGATTAAATCATAGGTTCTCATGGTCTGCACAACCGATGCTGGGGAAACTGCCAGCAGGCAATCTACTGTGTGCAGCTGCATCACTTTTTAGTGGCTTCAGTTTTAGAAAGTTAGAGGCTTTCTTTCAGTTTGTGGGACTCCATTTCATTTCTAAAGCGCTGTACTACACATACCAACGTGATTATCTGTTTCCGGCCATTAGTGATGCTTGGAAAATTGAACAATTGTCTCTAGCAAGTACATTAGAAGGCAAAGGTTTCAGGCTAACCGACGATGGACAGTGCGACAGCCCTGGATTTTCTGCCAAGTACTGCACCTACCACTTTCAGGACATGGATAGTAAGAAAATTGTGAGTTTGGTGGTCGTGCAGGTAACACAATGTACATCCTCAGTGGCCATGGAGAAACTAGGTTTTATAAAATCAGTGGAATATCTACAATCGAGGGGAATGCACATCGACCTCATAGCCACGAATAGACACGTTTCAATTGCCAAGACAATGAGAGAGCAGTTCCCACATATTAAACATCAATTTGACGTATGGCATCTTGCTAAATCAATCAATAAGAAAATCTCGGCTGCAGGGAAAAAAAAAGGTTTTGAAAGTATTTTGCAGTGGTCACATTCTATCACCAACCATCTTTGGTGGAGCTCAAAAACTTGTGAGGGGTCAGTGGAAATACTACTTGAAAAATGGCGGTCACTGATGCACCACTGTACCAACGTTCACCGCTGGACAGCAAATGAACATTTCCACCAATGTGAACATGGCCCTTTGTCCCCAGAGGAGGCACGGAAGAAGAAGTGGTTGATTCTATCTTCACCGACACACAAAGCCATTGAGAAGATTGTTTTCGACAAAACTCTATCAAGAGATTTGAGAGGACTGACAGAATTCTGTCACACAGGAGATTTGGAGGTGTTCCACAATATGTGCCTAAAGTACAGGCCAAAGCGCTTGCATTTTAGCTTTCGGGGCATGAAACATCGCACTCTACTAGCGGTCTTGGCCCATAACAGCAATGTCGGACGTGAGCAATCTAGGACTAGGGGTAAAGTAAGGATGCCTCGCTACACTAAGGTGTTTTCAAAACAAAGTAAGCAATGGGTGATCAAACCAGTCTATGATGAAATGCAGTTCGACTTTGTGAAAGGCCTTATTGTTGCTGTGTTAGAGAAGCACAGATATGGAATTTTGGACGTTTCTGTGCAGAGCAGTGATCCATTGCCACCGAACATTGCGACTGTGCCATGCCCACCCGAAGCACAGCTGATTGTGAAGTACAAATCCCGGTTTAAATAATTGCAATACGATTGTCTTTTTGTAAATAAATGTTATTGTACAGTGTACCTGTAAACCTAACCCCTACCTTCACCATCATGGGTGGCGAACATGCTGGGTGTCATCTTTGAATTCTCTCTATTCACCTCACATACGTGTATGTATATATTTTTCTCATGTCTCATCTCATGTAAATGTAAATGCTGTGCACTGTTAACGGAGGGGAGGGTTGCGTATTGCAAATAATAAAACAAACAAACAAACAATAAATTTCACTTTTAACTCAACTCCTGTGGTACTTTATACTTTCCCTGACCTTCTGCCAAAAATTAAATGTCTCAATTTGGGCTGCAAAGCTCGCAGACAACGGGGACAAAATTGGGGCACTTAGAATGCACCAGCCAAGCGGGCCGTGGCATTTGGGAGAGAAGCCAGTTCGCATTTGCACATTGAGGCGCACTACATAGACGGATTATAAACTTCAAGTTCTCACAGATGCCTATACTACGTGATGTTGCAAATAAAGAATGCGAAGGACAGCGCCCAGATGAGGCCCACAAGTCGCACTGGAAGTATAAGGGTCTATTGTTTTTTGACTTTGAGACAGGGACCATGCCGAAAGAACTACATTTGAAGGGAGTGCGCAATAACGTAAGAGACGATAAGGCAGAAAATTCAGAAACTAGACCGAGTTTCATTTTAGGTCAGTATACGAAAAATCGTTGTCAAGAGCATGGTCCGTTTTACAGACTGCATTACGAAGAGACACAATGGAAATTTCAAATATAATGTAAGTAAATCTTTACACGCTTTTATACCGGAATGAAGATTTAATGAATGGATGCATGAATAAATGAATGAATGAAGAGCTAGGAAAAGCAAGTAAAACTGTTCGTAGTGGGCACATGGGCATGCAGGTCCACTGGTCTCACCGATCTCGGTCCTTGGCCCAGCCACTTTTCCCTGCACTGCCTACCTGCACTACGGGACTGTCTCTGTATCCTTCAGCCCCTTCTCCCGGCATTTACCTTGCACTTGCCACCAGCTGGCCCTATTATTTAATTTGTATTCAACTAACCATGTACAGCCCTTCCCCATACGCGATCAGAAAGACACCTGGCCTAGTAGGATCATTGTCTGTCTACCCTTGTTCCCCACCTGCCTCGTCACGCCTAGAAACACTTGAGTATAGGCGCGTTGCACATGCCATATCATATATCATATCATTCCTCACGCATGTAGACTGTCGTTTATCATTGTGTGTTGGCCTCGATTTATCTCGTTACTTATTAATGAAGTTCGGCTAGCGAGACTAATTATCATTTTTTTGTTTCCATAACAGGTATTTGATCCCTTTCTGCCACTGCCATCTGTTTGAGACACTGGCGGATGGATTCTTCAGCAGACACCTGCAGCTTTGTGTAAACAACTGGAGCACGATCACCATATTATGGGACGATCGCCAAGTGCTCACATGCCCTTACGCTGTACTAGTGGCTAGAAGCAACATATCAACCTTTTGGCTGGACTAGTGCCTAGTTGATGGAACAGCCTTGCGGTTCACCGTGCTTCCAAAGTGATTCTTTTTACGAAAGGAACATAAAGGAACAGCGCGTGACTCAAGATGAAACGGAACAGTTATTGCGGATACAGATAAAAGAAAATAAATGGCTTCCGGAGTACATATGTCAATTGCTGAATTTTCTCTAAACATTTAATGTCAAATAAATGTACTTTACCAAATGTACCGTGTTGCTGTTTCATTTTAAAGTGCAGTTTCATATTCCGAATTGTGGCGCGCTGTGTTGTGAGTTGATCTGTGTTGGTTTCCGGGTTCTGTGTGGAGTCGCGTAGAAGACGACTGGGCGCGTTTGCCTACGCAGCACAGTAACGTCATGGGGAGAGGCGGGGAATATGAATGTTTTGATAATGTCAGGCTCAGGGGCGGGGGAATTGATTTAGTGCCGCAAAAGCAGGTCAGCCAGGGCGATCGGGGAAAAGATAGGATTATCAGAAAATGGCGGCTCCCTGGTGCTTGTTTTCGCGTGCGTTTAATGGACGAAAACTCGGGTAAGGTCCATAGGAAAGTTTACTAAAATCGAGCCACTTAGGATTAAAAAAGCATGGCCGACCCGTAGGGACAATAACATTTTTTACTAGACCATGCCTTTAAGAAGCAGATTACGGCAGTTATGAGACACTGCATGCCTTATTATGGCAGCAAGGCATAATACAGGAAAGCACATCACCTTGCAACACGGCTATCTATCCGATCAAGAAAGCAAAAGGAGGGGTTTGGTGTTTTATACAGGATTTACACCCTCTTAACAATATTATTGAGGCAGAGTATCCATTGGTCCCAAATCCCGTGACAGTTTATTTAGCATTCCAGTAGAGGCACACTTTTTTACTGTGGTAGATTTGAAGAATGCATTTTTCTCCATTGCACTACACCCAGACTCCAGGTATCTCACTGCATTTACTTATCGCTGAACCAAATTCGAACACCGTAGAGGGTACTGTGAGCGACCAAGCATCTTTAACAGTTATACAAATGGATTTGAGCAACTTACAGGTTGCAAGCACAGTGATACAGTATGTTGATTACTTATTAGTATGTAGCACAACAGGAGCGTAGAAAGGTCTCAGTGACACTACTGACCCTGCTAGCTGACAAAGGATTACAAAGTGGACAAAGAGAAATTTCAGTACTGTCAAAAAGAAGTGGTGTACCTGGGTCAGATTGTGTCAGCAGACGGGATAAAAATAACACCAGAAAGAGTAGAGGCCATACATAAAACTCCACGACCAAAAACAGTGAAAGAGATGCAGCAGTTCTTAGGCCTATGCATCTACTGCAGGGCATGGGTTTTTGATTGCTTCACTTACACCAGGCCATTGCTGCAGGCATTAAAAGAAGCTCAGAAGCACAAAACACACATCAAATGGACAGCTGAAATGGGTGAGAGCTTTGACAAACTAAACACGAGTTAGCACATGCACCAGTACTGGCTACACCCAATTACAAAGAGATGTTTCATCACTTTTCCCATCCAGATGGAAAAGTAATGACAGTTATGCTGACACAGAAAAAAGGACAGGGACACAAACCACTTGCATATTACAGTGGATCCCTAGATGTAGTGATGCAGGTACATTGCCCATGTGAGCAGACACTTGCTTCTGCTGCATTTGCAATTGAGAAGGCTTTCCACAATAACTATGGGATGGCCCGTAATGTTATATGTTGAGCATGCAATATTCGTAATACTGTAAAAAACAAAATCAACATTGACAACTCAGAGATGTTCTTTGTATGAGGTAATAATGACAAACCCAGCAATAGAAGCGGTGAGATGTTGCAGAAAAAATTGAGGAGGGAGATTACATACAAGACTGCATAGCAAGCATAGACCGGAGCAAAGGTAACCCCCTGGTTAAGAAAGAGGTGATTGAAGGAGGGAACATGATTTTTATTGATGGAAGCTCCAGTGTTGATCAGATGATGATACAAAGGCATTCAGGTTCTGCAGTGCTAGGGCACAGACATCGAGTACACGAGGGGGGGGGGAGTTTATAGTGTACTCACAGACCCGACTACCAGACCACTACTCTGCAAAGGCAGAAGAACTGGTGGCCTTGATTTAAGCACTGAATATGTCAGAGTGCCAGGCAGTAAACATTTTCTCTGATTCTGCCTATGTCACTTCCACGGTGCACTCAGGACTAGCAAGATGGGAGAGGAGAGGGTTTAAAAGAAGTGATGGCACACCTGTTCAGCATGCAGGGTTACTCAGTGAATTATACGAAATGTTGCCACTCCCAGTAGAACTAGCTTTAATAAAATGCAAAGCCCACACAGGAGGGCAAGATTTATTTTCAGTAGGAAACGAAAAGAGCAGAACGAGCAGCAAAAGAAGCAGCACATCTACCAGAAAGAACGCATGTGATGTTCCCTGGCTAAAAGGAAAACATACCCCTAATAGCAGTATTAACGTTGAGCAAAGAAAAAGATGCATTACCAGAACATTTGAATACAATCATGCAGATAATAGGGTAGCACAGAGAAGCATCAGATGGGGAGAAAGAGATGTGGAAGAGGAGAGTATGCTCTTTATACCCAACTAATTTGGTATGGTAGCATGACAGCACAGGAAAAGTGGACATGCCAAAGAAATGATTGGAGGTGACATTGGAACAGCTTCACTACCCCACCACGTATCGAAATAGCATGTGGCTGCAAGGATAAGTGAAGACTGGTTCGTGCCAAATGTGCATGAGAGTGTTGTGGAGTTTGTAAATTGGTAGAGAAGATGAATGGACTGCTTAAAACGGGCGTAGCAAAGATTACGCAAACGCTTGGAAAATCCTGCGTCCACTGCTTGCCTCTTGGTTTGTTTGCACTGCCCAATACACCTAGAGGAGATCACCACTTTACTTCTAATGAGATTGTTAGAGGGCGGAGAATGCATGTGCCTATTCTACCATTGCGTACAATCTCTGATGCACATTCCTCTTCTTGCATATTGGGGGGAATTTGATACGTATCTCAAGAAACTCACAAAATCCCTTCGCTACATCTCCTTGCAGAGTGAGCCAAAAACGGAAAGCAGACAATCAGGTCAATTCCCACAAGCATCACATCTTTACCTGGGGAATAAGTATTTGTAAAGAATCACGTCCATAACTGGAAGGAGGAGCGCTCCACTGGCTCCCATACCATGATCTATTGGATACCCACAGCCGTAAAGATCAAAGGGCAGTGGGTATGGGTCCACATCACCGATGTACGTAAAGACAAGAGCTCTGTCTCCCCAAGCACAACATGATGGGAAGTATATGGGACATTTCTTTAAACATTTTGGCTGCTTTCAGACTACATCGAAAACCAGCAAAATTAAAATGATGAAAATGTCTTTAACGAAAATGTTTTAATGAAGAAGAAACAGAAGTTTTCAGTGTTTTGGAGTATGATGATATTAACATATTTTTAGTATAGGATTAATGCTTCTGATATATTTGATTCTAAGAGAAAGAAGCGGAACAGGATTAAATGAAAAAATAAATAGGGAAAAAAGGAGTTCAATAACTGAGGAGGGTTTTCATCATGGCACTGCAGGAGAGCCAGATTACTCAATGTTTGGTACGACAAGATGCTACGTGTGGGGAGAGAGCAGGCAAATGGTACATGCTATGTCTGCTCTCTCATTCCACACGTGATAGGAACACCCAAGCTTTTCCTACCCCAAGCTGTGTCCTATGAGGAAGCGGGATGCCTAATGCACCTGTCACTCTGCAGAACTAGAAGTTTATTCCAGGGAAAACAGTAACTGTTCAGTGGGTGGATGAAGGGGAAATTGTGTACCAAGACAATTTTGGGAAATTAACAAAACTGCTTCAAAATGAGGAAACCCGCCATAAGGTAGTGGAGTATGTCACTGGGGGTCCTAAACAAGGGAAATTACAAATAGGAGACCACAAGAGAACATGTGCACAAGTGAGGAAGGGCAAAGCATACGCTGTTGTCCTACAAGGCCATTGATGAGGGTAGAAGGAGCAGTTTGTTATGGGGACCAATGGGTGGTGGAAATAATGCAATGTTGTGCTGAAGGATTGGCAGGTTTTGAACAAAACGTGGCTTCCATGGTGAATAACAGTTGCAGGACAATCTGGGGAAAATATGTACATGCTTTAACCTGGTTACATGAAAAGCATCAACCAGTTGACATCAAGAGCTTCACATAATTCCATTTTGTTGGTCTATCTACCTGGGACTAGTTCTGGATGCACCAAGGTGATGCAGAATGCAGCGCTGACGAAGGGGACTGCCGTGGTGATGGATATCTGGTGGGCCTGCGGATCGAAGGCCTATGCCCAGCTTCCGCCTGCCTTCACTGGTGTCTCTGCCCTTGTCACCTTGCACAGTCCAGGACTGGTAGGACCTTGGAATAGCACTACCCTGAAGATTGCGTTGCAGGGAAAAATGGCACAGCAAGTGGAGGAACAAAAATCAATAAGGATCAAGAAGCGGGCCAACAATTATTTTCTGAGAAGAGTTCAAAAAGCCATGGCGCTATCCCAGATGAGTTCAGACCTGTTCTCTGCAGCTGCAATGTATTTACCTCACTTCAAAGTGGTTGCAGCACACCAGATACGAGCTGATACAGTTGGCAAACTCAACAGTAAAAGGTTTGAATGCAATTAAGGACGAGATGAGGGTGCTACGCTTGATGGCCCTCCAAAACAGGTACGTGTTAGACCTGTTAACGGCTATTTACGGAGGGGTATGTGCTAAGCTCGGGAGCAGCTGTTGCATAGTGTTACCCAATGGAGAGGTTTCGAATGGAACATTAAAAGCAGCCATAACAGAGATACTGACACTCCATGAAAAGATGACCAGCAAAGGTAATGGAGTGCAATCAAATGGTTGGGTGGACAGCATTTTCCCATGGGCACCCACCTGGCTTTCCGGACTGTTTTGAGTGACTGTCCCTGCGTTGGTGCTCCTTCTCATCACCTTCTGCATCATTAAGAACATTTTTAGATTATATTCTAACAAGAAAAAAGGACAATTGGTGTTACCTTTAAGTGTTGGTAAGAAGGATACCAAAAAGAAGACTGATAATAAAATAATTGGGGAAAATGAAGACGAGGATCCTGACGGTAGGCTCTTTACACAAGCAGCAGACTTTGGGAATTATCAACAATTTTGGAGCTCATGTCTAAAGGATGGCACAGGGTGTATATGGGTAGGGGAAACTCTGAATGGTTGGGAGGCACACAAAGAGTTAGTTATTGATAAATCAATATAAGAGGGGAATAATGTAATAAAAATGCAAGTTCTGTGCTGTGAAAAGGTGCGCGCATATCAATTGTGAGAGTAGCTGTTGTGACTTGAGTGTCGTGTAGGCAGAAGAGGCCTCCGTCCCCAAATGCCGCACAGAGAGAACTTAAAGCCACTCTCTGTGCAGCCGTTGAGGCCACAGGCGAAGATGTTCAAGTCCGGGACCGCGAACCTCTGGGACCCCACACTGCTGCAAGAAAATGCGGATTAAGTACCAAGCAAGAAACAGTAACCACAGTGTTTAAGAAAAACTGAAAGGTCTTACCAATCAGGGTCAAGGAAGAGGTAGTGAACCTAGTGGAGAGGTCCGGGACCCACGTGGACGGAGGTACCCCAAGAGGAGTAATTCTCAGTAGTTCACCTGTTAGCAGGAAGTGTGGAGCTGTGGAGCTGTGAGGCAAGAAGTCCAAAGAGCCAAGGTACAAGGTACAAGAGGGTGATCCAGGAGGCAGTCCAATAACAGTCCGTGGTCGAGAGCCGTGTATCACTGTGCAAACGAATCCAAAGGGGCAAATCCAAGAAGAGTCCAGTAAAGCAAGCCAGGTCGTTTCCGTGAGTGATCCAAAGGTGATTCAAGGTTCGTAACGCCAGACAGAATGCAGAGCACAGCTCTGAAGCAACGAGTACCCGGGTTTCCGAGTTTAAGTACTCGAACTTCTGGTCACGTGATGCGCGGCTGGGTCACGTGATCGGGCAAGAGCATCACGTGACCTTACAGTCCTGCGACGCGGAAGCTCAGGGCTAGCCCTTCGGGATCCTAGGCGCCAAGGCAATTGCCAATGTAGGAACGGCCGTAACTTGACAGCCGTCCTGTTACGGACCAGGCGTGGGTGCGCTCGCAAGACGTGCGAGAGTCCACGTGAGTCCCGGGGAAGGGGGGAAGAGAGGGAAGGGCGAGACGGGGGATGGGGAAGTGCCTTGGGGTCCACATGATGAGGGATCGTGACAGTAGCACTGGAAAAGAGCATGGGGCTCCTTTTAATTGTTACACAAGTCAAACCCAAAATAAATATAATTTGCATGTAACAGAAATGTAGGGGCACCAGTAAGTATAACCAAACCTAGAGGTAGGCTAAAATGCAGTAGGACTTGTAGCATGCCTTTGCAGCCAACATGTATTAATTTGTATTAATCTGCAACAAAGCCGCAGCAGCTGGTAAAACATCGCAGGTCCCGAAATCTCAGGGTGGCATGATAGGAAGCAAAACAATAGTTGTTTTTTTTTCGAGGTCACAGATTAGAACTCATGGGTCCCGCCGATAGGCACGGGGAGCATAACCATTTAATAAATCAAAAATAATTTGCAAAACATGATTTTTATATGGAGTTAATAGAACTACAGCGCTTTCAAATTGCCCATTTTGCCTGGGAAGAAGACTGAAGAGTTCTTAATATGCAACATTTGTATAGCAGTATGTCCGTGGTTCAAGGCTCTGGCAGTGTCATGCAAGGGAGCGCTTCTCACAAGAACTTATATGAGATGACCGGGGCAGTTGAATAAAGTTCTGCTGTTCATCTCAAATGTTTCAATGAATTGTCATTATGATGGGGGAAGAGAGGGTTGGATTGTAGCATCACATATTTTAATTGTGGGTGTTGTGGGAAGGTTTGTGGACCCAATTACAGAACGTAATGTATGTTTTACTATAAGGGTCTGATGTGCGAGCACCAATCAGCTTGGTGCGTGGAGATTTTTCCATTTTGTGAAATTACTAATGTTAATCAGCTCGAATATTATAAAAGTCTTAGATTTAGGGGCGCTTCCTTGACAGCTCCTTTTCTTGCAGTTCTTTTTCGCGATCTGTTTGAATAATGCTGTCCCAGCTGCATCTGGTCCCTGAACAAACCTGTGTTACTTCTTGCCTGCGTACACTCCTTTTTTGACTACTTTTGTAATTTGTATTGGTGAGTTCTGAAGCGACCCCCAACACAACTTCTTTGTCCTTTTTTCCTATCCCTGCCATTCAGTTTCTTAGATCGGTCCAAAACATGTTGGTTCTTGCAGCTGGACTATGAATGGTGTGTGCACAAGACACTGACACTGGAGTGAAGGTTGTTAGGCAAAATGGAATGGAAGAAAATAATTTTATTTAAATAGCACTTCATGCTCTATTCCCCCCAGCTTCTAGGTGCTGTAATAATTGAGGTCACTATTATTACCCACTCACGGTACTCAATGTACCAATCTTTGAAGGATGAAGGTTGAAACACGACCAGGATATTGCATTTATGTTGCACTGTGTTGTTCTGTTCCAAAGGTGTGCATGATCTGCTTGAGGTATCTGCCTATACAATGCAAAGAGGGGTCACAACAAAGATGGTTTCTTGTAGAGCAAAACGCACAGGGGCCCACTGCACTCTATAACAAATATAAACACTGCATGGCTGAGCTTTGTTTTAGGAGTTTTAGGAGTTTCTAATCAACAATCTATGGGAAAATAAGAACCAATGACTTATTAATTTAGACAGCACTGCAATGTACAATTGAGTGATTAACATGGTTTGGGAAAATAAGACTCACCACAGAGCACATTGTATCACCCTAACTTTATTTAAGTGAATAAAATGGAAAACTAATGCAAAGAATCAAAAACCTGATATCAAAGACATTTTGCTCCCAAAGAGCGCAGCCCTAGGTTTCCTTAGAGCACAGAGATAGATGGGGACTTTTCCCAACTTGCAGCGTTTCGCTAGCATTCTATACTGTAGAAATGTGAGGTGGCGACAGACGGCAGAGGCAATGTAAAGATGCAAGAGACTGGTCATAGTAGGCAACTTCACCACATTTGCTGGGAATCAGAACACAGCATATTCCAAGTATTTAAGAATTAGTATGTTCATATTTTAATAACATTTTACAAATAGACTTAAAAGAATAAACATCAAATACCATCACACAATAAAAGGCCATGACAACCATTCAGACGTTTTGGTAAATGCCAACGGGTGGATTCAAATTGCTCTTAATAAGTCCATGTTACATCCGTTTGAATCTGTAGATATGATGGTTACAGTTTGGGCAAAAATGATCCACATCCTTGCAGGAATTAATGCAGAAGGGAATGAGGCAGCACCCCAGCCAACACCTAAAAAAGAGAGAAGTGAGAAATGGGCAAGTTAACAGAGAGCTGAAACCACTTTAAATGCTCTTGAGAATTGAGCTCACTAGGGCTTCTAGGTTTAGGTGTTTTAGTCCTGTTGGCCTGTATGCCCAGATCAAAGCTGCAACCACATATTGACCTCAATAACAGCCACTGCCAGAATCCTGCGGAGAAGATTAGACCTCCGCCCCACACAACCTTCTGATCAATAAGGGTTCAACCTTATTAGACACCACCTACGTGGAACTGACTTCTAACTTAGTATTGCAGAGAGGATCAGGGCTGGGCCATTTCCCCTAGTAGAGAGAAGCCAAGAAAGGCTGTACACTTCAGGTCCCCATCAGTCTGAGTGGCAACCTTGTAGGTCATGCTTCTTCCAGTGTAACGACCTGTGTGGCCAAACTTGGGTTAAAGTATGCAGATTGCCTTGTCAAACTTCATCTTTAATGCTCTGATATCGGAGTCCTTCTTTGATAACCTTAGTCCCATGCTCCCAGTTTCACAAGCTAAGCTGAAAACTGCATGTGTTTAAAAAGAAATAGGTTACTAAGAGTGCAATCACTTTAGGTTGAGTAACTCGACAGCTGCATGAGGTGCAGAAGTAGGACTGTAGTGAGTTTGAATGCAGCCAGCAGGGGAGACATGTACATGTCTGGTTGTTAATTTGGAAACAAAAGGGTGGCCCGTTGTGTGGCAAGGACTATGGGCAATGTGGTAGTGCTATAACAGAGAGGGTCCTGCCATTGCCAAGTTATTCATGCATCAATTCAGCATGATTGTAAGTCTAGTATTAGTTAAGGTGCTTAAATCCCTTGTGCCCTTTGTGAGCCTTTACTTTGGTTTTAGGTAAAGGAGTACATCACGAGTTGTGATCCATGGTTTGGCCGTTTTCAAGTTTGACTTTTTACTTGGGGTACTATCTTTTTGAATGCAAAACATTTAGTTAAAAGACATTGGTACAGAGAAATTTGGTGTTAAACAACATGCATACATTTAGCTGTGAGACATTGTGGACAATTAATAGTTACAGTTTCATAATTAACATTTCACAAGTCATTTTCCATTTCATCAAGAACATATCGTGACCAATCCTTGACCCAGGATTGGTCATGTGCTAATGAACGAAATCAGTCTTGTGTTAATGATGCCCACCAGCAATGCCACTCCTGCCCGGTGCAGGGACCCCCACGGGTAGTGAGAAATCCCCCCTCTCATCAACAGAGGCAACCAAGACACCAGAGTTCCCAAGTGTTATAATGCCGTTCGCACCCATGCTATGGGGCTACGTCAGCTGTGGCAAGCCAGAAGTAGGACTCAGACTCTGGGGCATCATGTTCATGGATGTTTATCTTCTCTTACAATTAGTCTGATCTCCTGGCCAGCTTCAAAGAAAATAAACTAAACTAAAAGAATGAAAATGAGTGATAAGTTCCCCATTTTAAAACCCAAATGTTCAAGGAAAGGGTTTTCTTGTCAGGAAGAATCAAAACAAAGTCCCTAGCCCAAATACTATACTAGCCTACTACATTCATATAATCTAACACACAAGTCCAAAGCGTTTAACAACCAAAGAGATGCTGGACTGCTTCTGTTCCAGGTTTTTGCCCTGGATAGAAAGTTCTTCAGCTACCACTGTAAATGTTCCAAACAGTAAAACAAAAAAGTCTTACTTGTGATATATCAGTCTCTTTCTCCTGCCATATATGGGCGCTATTTTCATTTGTTTACCACACTCCGGGGTGTTTCTTTTCCACTCTGGGTGTCACACTCTCTCTTGACTCAGGGTATTTTCTCTCAGTTCCCTCTTTTATCCGCACTGTCTCCTTCACTTGAGATCTTGACTCTTGTTCCCTTCTCCTGGGGTATCTCCACTTGCTCTCCTTCTCTTGGGGTGTCTTCACTTTGAGCAAGGGATTGAGACTGACACGATTTGAAATGAGCTCACTCCTTCTCGCCACTTTCCCTCTCCTCTTGAGGTCTCTTGACCCTCGGTCCCCTCTCTTGGTAACTCTCTTACACGACTTTGAAATGGGCTCACCCCTTCTTGCTTCTTCCCCTCCAGGAGTAGTCAGGCTGCCCACAGTCACTCCTTCACTGGGGAACCTTAGGTGGCCTAGCCCCTTCACAGGCTAGCACAAGCTGCCTTTCATCCAGCTCATCTGAGTGCCTGGATCAGAGGAGTACGGGCCTCTTCTCTTGGGTTCAACTGGGCTCTCAGGTTTTCCTCTTCAGCACAGCAGGGCAGCTATCAGGTACGAGGCAGACTTCCTTCCCCGGCTTCAGGTTTCTTCTCTACCATTTTCCCCAAAACAGCGAGACAGGAAACCAGTCCCCAGCTAAAACAGCTTGCAACCGAACTGACTCCTTTTATACAGTCCGTTTCCCCACAAGCTGACTACGGATTGGCTGAACTGTCTGGCTTCTCCATTGGGGAAAGTAGTGCTTACATCATAGCTTCCCAGGGTAGAACATCCTCCAATGGTCAGTTGAGTCAATTAGGAGTTCCAATTAACTCTCCTATAAGGGGGCTTTGCTTCAGTTTATCTGGTTTGCTCCTCCTGGGTAGATTGTAGGTATGGTTCTCTACTAAATTGTATTTCCCCATGTCTTTCATGTTTTGTATGCTATTTCATGAATTTAGATTCAGCGTACCCATGGTCCATAATGGGGAATTGAACCTGGGTTTTTTACATGGGAGGTAACAATTCTACCACTGTGCTATTTCAGCTGTGCTGCCCGTCAGTGGGGAGGGAGGCTGAAGTCTTTTTCTTGTAGCAGATAAGTGATGTTCCTCTCTCCATGCTGGCACTCCATCCCGCTGCATGTTGACAGCTTGACCAACAGTTCTCCTCTCCCTTCGCCGCCACCGGCGATCAGAGAGATGTTATTTTTGTGAGTCTATGACAAACCTTGATTCACTACACAGCTCATATAGATCAATCCAGAACTCAGTAATGCTGGCACTCCACAGCCCCAACTGTTCGCAGCTTACTCTGAGCTTTCACCAGCAACGATTATGCCGCATTCTCAGACCTCCGCGGGTGCTCTCTCAAGCAATCTCCTCGGCTCCCAACTGGACCGAGACAATGCAGAGGGGTAATGCAACCCAAGCAAAAGCAGGCCATGTCTCCACCACACTCCTGGATGCAATTTTATAGCCTCTGCCAGACAGCTGAGGCCACCATCTTGGATTCAGCGTGCACATAGCACGTTGCGATCGAGAAAGAAATTGGGGACCCTGAGAGCTCTCCGCACCTCACAGCATGCTCAACCATTTCCCCTCACTGAATATACTCCATGTGGTGCTCAGAGAAAATCGGAGCCACCACTGCATGGCGTTGGGCCCAGAGCAGTACTGAGGCAATCAGAGAGGCATCCTCTCACAAGTCCTCCCAGGCCACACCAAAGTGCATTCTTTTTTAAAGAATCATTTCTTTGGCTGGCTCAATGCTGCTAGAAAGCAATCTGGCCATATTACTTCGCGTGGCAACCCAATGCATGTCAGGTTTGGCGAATATCTATACATGCAATATCGTGTGGGAGTTTCTCAATCCCCATGTCTATGGTTGTCTGTATGAGCAAGTATAATAGGCAGGCAACACCACTTATAACAACTGAGGAATTGGGTCAGTCATGAAACAGATTTGGTTCTACCGTGAGGTGGCAGGCCCAGGAGGTCAGAAATGTGACAAGGCTTTCAAACATATTCATGCCTTGCTTCTGCCCCTTGCAATTCCCTTTACTCCCATAAGAATCATTTGATCCTGGTATAAGAGCCAGTTGAATTAACAAAGATTGAACCTGGAGCTGGGACTGTGCTGTATTCTAGGCACCTTCTGAGGTTATGTTATTGAGATGTGTACCATGCACCGCTGCCATTTTCATGGCTTCCAGTTAATCCAAACAAACATCTGCAGTGAGCCCTTAAGGGTGTGCCAAACTAATGGCAAGAATGACAACATGACTATGGGCCTCATTCAGTATTTGGCTGTAATTCCAGTGGAATTACTGTTACCAGCACCTGCCAGCTTATGCGTGGTGGTAAGTCAATGTGGGTTCCCATTGATGGAGTCCCATAAGACTCCACTGGGCAGAGGTCTGCACCCTTAGGCTCTACAGATGTTTTTATGCTACAATTTCCATCAGCCTACGCCAGCATGGTGAATGCCAAGGGATCATGTGAATCATAGCCCAAAACATCTGGAGAGCTGCAGGTTGCAGACCACAGCCATGGGGTTGCTGGACAAATTCTGATGGGTGATAATTCCACCCACATTAATTCCTCCAGTTTTTGGAGGTAAAGCTGTGGAAATGCCTCCAACCAAGTGCTGTGGCTATTTTCTCTACTTTACTTCCAAACTGGTAGTATGGCAGTGTGGTTAAAGTAGTGGAAATTTCATTACCGCCACTTTGCCACACCTAAATGCCCACAAATAAGTCTGTTTGAACATGCCGTGCCAGGAACAGTGTCATGGTCTGAGTGTGCTCTACTTATCACGCCTCAGATGATTTAAGGTTTAGTCAGTCCAGCTGAGACTCAAACTGATCATTTTTAAGCACATAGATATTTCATGCAAAGGTAAATTTGAGATATCTTGCCAGATCCTGGCTCAACTAGTGTCCTGTCCCAAGCAAACCATGGCCGGACTAACATGGCCAGAGTATAATATTAAGCTATAGCCCGACCTTGTGAAGGCCGGTCAGCATCATGGCCTCTCATCATGGACGGGTAATGTCTCATTAATGTCAAGAGATACATACTGGGATAGCAGTGACATCACCAATATTCTGATAGAGCCCCAAGAATGTCAGAAGAGGTCACAGATGTCAGGGGTCAGAGGCACATTTGCAAACCCAGCCGTGTTCCTTGTAAAGTTAATGCACATTAGACCATTGACTCTTGAGTGATATGGTGTGGCTTTAAACATGAGTAATTCTCGCAGATGCCAAACATGGTAAGGTTACTCTTTTGCACAGACAGGCCATTATCTAGAAATTGCATCCCATTAGGCTGCTTTCTTGCATTATACAAATGTTACAGGGCATGTTAATGTGCGACAGATTCAAACAAGAACTCAGCATTCAGGTGTATTAATTTGGACAAGAGCATCATAGAAAAGCTCTATAACATGAGCTTTCCCTGCTACTTATAATACAATAGCAGCAGCCAGCCTTGACAAGACCAAGGGAAGGTAAAAACGCGTTGGAAAAAGGGCATCTTTGGCAAGTCTAATGAATATACAACTTTTTAAGAAAAATGTTTTCTAGCCGATTGCCATTCTCGACCATTGAATATGTAATACTATTCAATCAAGCAGCATATAATTCACAGATCACGCGCGTGTGATATGGGGCAAAAATTCCAAACTTTAACAAGAGTATGTCTGCAAAAATAATTCTCTTATAAATGAACTACACTGACACCATTTTCGCTGAACCTTTTAAACGGGCTGGTAAGTCACTGCCCATTGAACAGGTTTGTGGAGACTCTGGCCCAGAATGACTCTGCCCACATCAGGGCACTCCTATGTAGGTTAGGTAAACACAAAGGCAGAATTCAAAGCGGCTCCCAACATCGCAGATCTTCCAAGGACCCTTGCTGACAGTCCACACTTCTAGTCAGCACAGTCAATGCTCCTCCAAGTGGTCACCTCCCATTTCTAAAGAGAAGAGGTAAACAGAGGAGAGTGCCACAGAGAATATGAAAAGTCTACCGAAAAACCCAAGATCAAGGGCAGGTCCATGGGGCTAGGAGCTCCAAAGATGGAAAGCCAATTGGGGAGCTTCCCTGCCAAACACCGCCCTATCCTTACACTAAAAGGTGCCAGAATAGAAGACACACCCCTCTTGGCTCTTTAATGAAGTCTGAAATCTCCAAGTGGATGTCAAGGAGCGATCCAGGAAGATCCCAGCAAGGCCCAGGCAGGATTCACTCTTGCCCACAGCCTCCTAAATAGCATCATTTTGAAAATGCTGACATTCCTTAATGGTATTGGAATAAAGGAGGCAGGGAACAACATTAGTACCTAGATGTTCCTCTCAGCACAGGAAGAACAGTTATCAGAAAGGAGCCAGCATTGTGACCGAGGGGGCAGGGGTAACTGGTAAAAAGGACTTGCACATAAAAATACCTTGAAAGACATCAAGTGAACTCAAAAAGACCACAATCCAATTTCTTTTTTTAGAAAGCTTCAGACAGTGACACTGCATCATTGCTCCATAGAGCCAAAAAATTGAACTGTGCCTGTGGTGCGCAATGGGAGGCTGCTGCAGCATGTCGGCCTCAAAGTGACAGTTCATTTTAAAGGTTTAACATGCATGTTAATTTATTTTATTGTTTTTACCCTCCCACTCCCCAATGATACTTGATGCTGGTAAACATTAGTAACTTCGCATTGATGTGCTTTTTTTGAGTGCTATTGGTAAAAAAGAAAAATCAAAGTAAGACAAGCAAAAAAGTTTAGATATTTTTGAGGAAGTTCAATTTTGTCACTTCCAACAATTAAAACACAGAATCAAGTATATACGTCACAACAAAAGAAACATATAAGGCATTTTACATTAGATAATGCCAATGTACTTGGATTTTTCTAGTGCTATATCTGCACGTCAGTGTATGAATACTTTAATGGCCACTCAGGTGCCAGCAAATAGAAAATTCCAACAACTTGTACTGTGAACACACGACACTTAGATTATAAAGGCACCTCTGAGCGAAGGGTCCTTTCTAAGGATCTAAAACTTAGTGTAGACATATGACATAATATAATGTCTAGAGTTTTTAACACAGTCTATGGCAACCATTCTACACATAGATCTAAAAACACATGAGTCCTGCTCATGCTATATCAGAGTCGACCGGTTTCATAACCATATCTCATTCTGGTTATCTTCATCAGGACTTTGTTTGATAAGGTCTTGATTGCCTGTTCTGGGAACGCTGTCTTGCGCCCTTACGTGTGTATTCCTATTCCTAAAGGGTATAGATCAAAGAAAAACAGAAAGAGGAGTGGTTACATAATGTACCATCCAAATTCTCGAATTGTATACTACTATACCTCTATTACTAATCATGGGTGTATCATTTGATATCACTAGGCTTACTTATTGAAAGGAACAACTAAATGTGTCCAAAAATATGCCTATTCTAACATAAAGCATAAAAGGGAAGGGTAAGGGAAAGGTAAAGGGGTGAGGGAGTGATAAACAACAGGCACGGGGGAACTCCATAGCCTAGATCAAAAAGTCTATAGGTGGACAAGGGTGAAAAGAGGGTGAAGAAATCCCCTTATAGCCCATTTTTCTTTGTGCATGATTTTACCACACTTTGCTGTGGACCATCACTGCTCAGAAAACATCTTGGAGGAGAGCGCACCAAATAGCACATTACCTATTTAAGCATTGGCTTATATACAATCTGCAAATAATAGGCAAATGCGCTATAAGTATACACGAAAAATATTAAATCCATACATTATTTTTGACTCAAAAAACGACCGTTAATGTTATGAGCTATATAAACTTCTCAAGGGATGGTATCAACATCTTTGAAACTAAGTACAGCAACGGGCGTGCAAAGTTTCCTAGAGCACGGGTGCGACTAAGTACATGCATTATTCTTAACAAAGCAGCACTTGTTTCATAGGCTTTACAAAAAGCGCCTATCGTCTTGATTATTCAATAGCTGCATCCAACAGAGCTGTGTCTGCGCAATGTTTCTAAGTTATAGACACCTTTAGAGTCAAGGACAGCAACAAACGTGCAGAGTTTCTTAAAAACACGAGTGCTGCAAAATATATGCATTATTCTTACCAAACAGCACTTGTTTAGTTTGTTTTTACAAAAATCGCCTCTCACCTTAGTTACTTCAAAGCAGCATACATCAAAGCTTCACTGTGTCTGCGCAATGCATCTAAGTTTCAGTGAGCTGGTGTTACTGTTACAACGCTATCTGCTAAAGTGACTCGATAGCGTGAATGCTAGCCAAGATGGGCAAAGGGGACTCTATGGTTTAACGGCCATCTTGCCTCAGGCTACCTAAACAGCCATCTTGGATAGGGCAACTAACGTGTATATCTCTATCCACAGGACATGTCTATATACATAGGGTAAACAGCTTTCCGGCACGTGTAAAATCGTCCATAATTGTGGAATAATAAACGTTTTTCTTGCACATACAAAAGAATCTTAAATCTTTTTGCGGACAAAAACGGGACTAATGGCACATCATATTCTAAGTTAAATGGAGATATTCGAGCTACCATCCACAGGCATTGAAAGACAATCTTCCCTTTGGACAATTCCTGCGTTACAGAAGAATCTGTACCCAGACCTCTGATTATGAACAACAAGGAAAAGCCCTCAAGAAACAATTGACTGACAGAGGGTACCCTAAGAGAATCATTGACTCTACATACAGGAGAGCCCGTAATATCCCGAGAAGTGTCACGTTACAACAACATCCAAAACCACCTGCACAAGACAACATAACGGTAGTTATGAGCTATTCCCCGATGCTGAATAAATTGAAAAAGGAAATCAAAAATCTATGGCCATGGCCAATTCTAAACACTGGACAACATCATTTGGAGGAGCCCAAATTTGCCATCAAAAGGAGAAGTAATATCCGTGACAAACTAGTGAAATCCTGTAGAGACACAAGAGACAACCATCCTGTAACAATTTGGCAAAGTACAGCCCCGATGGGACATTCACCATGCGGTTCCTGTTCCATGTGCTCACAAACTGAGCGCACTAAACAAATAGATTTGGGGCTTCGTACCCCGTGGATACAACGGCAGTTTACTAACTGCAATACCGCAGGGGTGATTTATCTCATTACATGTCCTTGTAATCTTAAATATGTAGGGATGACTATGAGACCCATTAAGAAACGCATGATTGAACATCGCTCGTGCTTAAGGACCAAGAAGCTGACAGCACCTATGGTAAACCATTTTATCTTGAAAGGACATACTCCAGAAGCATTTAAATGG
This sequence comes from Ambystoma mexicanum, assembly GCF_040938575.1. NCBI lineage: Eukaryota > Metazoa > Chordata > Amphibia > Caudata > Ambystomatidae > Ambystoma > Ambystoma mexicanum. The sequence continues at coordinate 1,257,352,512 of NC_090923.1, read as the reverse complement.
ACCATAATTGAAAAAATCAACATTCCTAAACGGGGTGGAAATTTCCAAAACATACTCTTTAGGAGAGAACAACATTGGATATTTAGGCTTAACACACATAAGAAAGGGCTTAATGAATTGATCCAATGGAACGAGCTAGCGGTTCTCCCTAGTTAAACAGCATAGAGGTCTTCTGCAATAATAGATAATCAGGATATACCCTTTTCCTCCAGGTTGTTTTGTTTGGGCTTCCTCCTGTCTGCTACACAGAGAGAATAGCCGCCCTCCCCCCCTCCATTGTATAACAACTATGTATGATCAGGATTGCCAGCAGAAACTAGATTTCTAATATTAATCCAACACACTGTAGTAGTGTAAAAAGATCGGTTTCTCCATGTGTTGCTACATGTATTTAAATGTACATTTAATTCGAATTGATATATGTATATATGCACACAGAAATGCTACTTAGCTGAGAAATGGGTGTTTCTAAAGAAAGATCGAATTATGTACGGGACATATTTGTCCAAAATTGTGTCCTTGCAATGATGAACCCTTTTGTATGTGATCAGTGAAAAAATAATGTAACTCTGATGAGGACACGATAACATACTGTGTATCACTTGAGGACATTATGAATATACAAGAGACAGGATTCCATCCCCGCATAAAAGCTGTGTTATAGCCCTACACAGATAATATGGCCCACGTTTCCATGGGCCAATACATGGTGGTCACAAATACTTCATTTAACTTAGAATATGATGTGCCATTAGTCCCGTTTTTGTCCGCAAAAAGATTTAAGATTCTTTTGTATGTGCAAGAAAAACGTTTATTATTCCACAATTATGGACGATTTTACACGTGCCGGAAAGCTGTTTACCCTATGTATATAGACATGTCCTGTGGATAGAGATATACACGTTAGTTGCCCTATCCAAGATGGCTGTTTAGGTAGCCTGAGGCAAGATGGCCGTTAAACCATAGAGTCCCCTTTGCCCATCTTGGCTAGCATTCACGCTATCGAGTCACTTTAGCAGATAGCGTTGTAACAGTAACACCAGCTCACTGAAACTTAGATGCATTGCGCAGACACAGTGAAGCTTTGATGTATGCTGCTTTGAAGTAACTAAGGTGAGAGGCGATTTTTGTAAAAACAAACTAAACAAGTGCTGTTTGGTAAGAATAATGCATATATTTTGCAGCACTCGTGTTTTTAAGAAACTCTGCACGTTTGTTGCTGTCCTTGACTCTAAAGGTGTCTATAACTTAGAAACATTGCGCAGACACAGCTCTGTTGGATGCAGCTATTGAATAATCAAGACGATAGGCGCTTTTTGTAAAGCCTATGAAACAAGTGCTGCTTTGTTAAGAATAATGCATGTACTTAGTCGCACCCGTGCTCTAGGAAACTTTGCACGCCCGTTGCTGTACTTAGTTTCAAAGATGTTCATACCATCCCTTGAGAAGTTTATATAGCTCATAACATCAATGGTCGTTTTTTGAGTCAAAAATAATGTATGGATTTAATATTTTTCGTGTATACTTATAGCGCATTTGCCTATTATTTGCAGATTGTATATAAGCCAATGCTTAAATAGGTAATGTGCTATTTGGTGCGCTCTCCTCCAAGATGTTTTCTGAGCAGTGATGGTCCACAGCAAAGTGTGGTAAGATCATGCACAAAGAAAAATGGGCTATAAGGGGATTTCTTCACCCTCTTTTCACCCTTGTCCACCTATAGACTTTTTGATCTAGGCTATGGAGTTCCCCCGTGCCTGTTGTTTATCACTCCCTCACCCCTTTACCTTTCCCTTAACCTTCCCTTTTATGTTTTATGTTAGAATAGGCATATTTTTGGACACATTTAGTTGTTCCTTTCAATAAGTAAGCCTAGTGATATCAAATGATACACCCATAATTAGTAATAGAGGTATAGTAGTATACAATTCGAGAATTTGGATGGTACATTATGTAACCACTCCTCTTTCTGTTTTTCTTTGATCTATACCCTTTAGGAATAGGAATACACACGTAAGGGCGCAAGACAGCGTTCCCAGAACAGGCAATCAAGACCTTATCAAACAAAGTCCTGATGAAGATAACCAGAATGAGATATGGTTATGAAACCGGTCGACTCTGATATAGCATGAGCAGGACTCATGTGTTTTTAGATCTATGTGTAGAATGGTTGCCATAGACTGTGTTAAAAACTCTAGACATTATATTATGTCATATGTCTACACTAAGTTTTAGATCCTTAGAAAGGACCCTTCGCTCAGAGGTGCCTTTATAATCTAAGTGTCGTGTGTTCACAGTACAAGTTGTTGGAATTTTCTATTTGCTGGCACCTGAGTGGCCATTAAAGTATTCATACACTGACGTGCAGATATAGCACTAGAAAAATCCAAGTACATTGGCATTATCTAATGTAAAATGCCTTATATGTTTCTTTTGTTGTGACGTATATACTTGATTCTGTGTTTTAATTGTTGGAAGTGACAAAATTGAACTTCCTCTCTATGTTGGAGATCATCATCAACATATTATAAAAGTTTTGTACTGTTCTACTGCTCTGATGAAATGTTTTTACATATTAAAATCTGTTTAGTAAAACCACTTTCTCTATAGATCGTGATTGAGTGTGACGATATATTTATAAATTCCCGGTAAGAATGGAAATAAAAACCTCATTATAGGTATAAATAGACTCACCCTTGGTGTTCTAGTAGATATTTTTGAGAGCAGTTTTCATTCTATTATTAAAAATGTTCTTAGATACAGATTGTGGGTGGTGATATTCACTTATGAATATTAATGAACATCCCATTAGGGAGAATTTGAATGACAAAAATGAAAAATGATTTGGTGAACAGTGGAAAGATATTGAAAGAAAGATTTGACAGGTTACACTAAGCTTAAACATCAGCAGTGTGGCCTAGCGACAGTCAAGATTAAGCTTGCAAGGTACATGGCAAAAGAAGGGGCCAAATTCTCAGAACCAATAATAAAGTAAAACAATGACTTGCAAAATGATGTGACATGAACTCAGACTAACGTAAGGCAGCTTTTCATATCGCATACGACCTGTAGCCATAAAAGGTGTTCTTTAGACAGACACAACACTTTAACATAGAATTTAATGATGCATACAACATGTGCAACACTTGAGGGACAAGTGTTCGCAAATCCTGCAGATCAGCCAACGACCAGGAAATGGTGTGTTTCCTGCTCTGGCAGGTCGGCCGACCACAAAACTGTCAGCTAGCAGCCTTTTAACCTCACACAATTAACAGGGTAATTCATAGAATTCAGCGCACAAGTAGCGCACGCGGCTGGCGCACAGCGTGCGCGTGCGATAGTCTGCGCCAGCCGCGTGCGCCAAAACCGAATCCGGCGCACAGCGTATTCATGGATTTTAGGCACCCAAACCAGCCGTGGCGCAGAGTATCGCAGCGACCCTGCAGCAGCGCCAGTAACGCCCCCCAGAACGCCCTCGCGCAAGGAAAAGCCATCAAAATCGCTAAATCATCGCAAAGGGCTGCGCTAACCCTGGACCAGTTTACAGGGCTGCCAAACAAGGAACGCAAAGCGGGTAACGTGCATATCAGGGGTACGTGTGAAGTTATACACGCGATTAGCCAGGGTACGTGTATTACAGGGGTATGCGGGAAGTTTAACATGCGATTAGCCAGGGTACGTGTATTACAGGGGTACGCGGGAAGTTCAACACGCGATTAGCCAGGGAACGTGTATTACAGGGGTACGCGTGAAGTAGAACACGCGATAGGCCAGGGAACGTGTATCACAGGGGTACGCGGGAATCATCACACGCGAACAGCCAGGGTGCGTGTATTACAGGGGTAGCGGGAAGTTCAACACGCGATTGGCCAGGGTACGTGTATTACAGGGGTACGCGTGAAGTAGAACACGCGATAGGCCAGGGAACGTGTATTACAGGGGTACGCGGGAATTATCACACGCGAACAGCCAGGGTGCGTGTATAACAGGGGTAGCGGGAAGTTCAACACGCGATTGGCCAGGGAACGTGTATTACAGGGGTACGCGTGAAGTAGAACACGCGATAGGCCAGGGAACGTGTATCACAGGGGTACGCGGGAATTATCACACGCGAACAGCCAGGGTGCGTGTATTACAGGGGTAGCGGGAAGTTCAACACGCGATTGGCCAGGGAACGTGTATTACAGGGGTACGCGTGAAGTAGAACACGCGATTGGCCAGGGTACGTGTATCACAGGGGTGCGTGGGAATTATCACACGCGAATAGGCTGGGTGGGCCCTCACAGGTGTACCCTGTACACCCTCCACGGCCCCTGCAGGCAGCCCACAAAACAGGGGACTACCCTGCACACCTGATCATGTCCCCCTGCACCCCCATCCACCAGGGGCACCCTCCACCAGGCCCCCACCCATGTCTCCCACCACCCCCACCCCCCAGCAGTGCAGGGGCACCTGCCATCAGGCCCCCACCCATGTCTCCCACCACCCCCACCCCCCATCCACCAGGGGCACCCTCCACCAGGCCCCCACCCATGTCTCCCACCACCCCCACCCACCAGCACTGTGGGGCACGTGGCCAGCAGGCAGTCAGGCAGCAGCAGATGGCAGGTGGGAGCGTGCTCAGGGCTCTGGGGGACTGTAATTCGGCCTCCTGGCCAGGAGCGTGGTCTTTCGTGTTTGGACGCGTGGACAGCCTGATAGGGAGTGATTTAGCACGTGAAAACCCCACACTCAGCGAATCGCGCGAAAACCCGTCACCAGCATATGTGCGTCTATAGTTACCTGCACGTGCAGTGTCAAAGCGTGTGATTGGTGAAAATGGATCTACACGCAGGAGTGACAAAGCGTGTGATTGGTGAAAATTGATCTACACGCAGGAGTGACAAAGCGTGTGATTGGTGAAAAGTGAGCTACACGCAGGAGTGTCAAAGCGTGTGATTGGTGAAAAAGGATCCACACGCAGAAGTGACAAAGCGTGTGATTGGTGAACATGGGCCAAGCACGTACACGCCGTAAGTGACGCTGTACGTGTGGGCCTGTATATAAGGTAGTGTTGAACACCATTTCCTTGTACGTGCTTTTCGTGGAGAGCGAGTGGGTGAATTCTGTACTTCTTGTCGTTTCACACGCGATTTACTTCACGGCGTTTCCAGTTCGTACTCCCTGTTACCTCTGACAGCTTTTTCTCTTTTTCCTCTTGTACTGGTTTACCTGGGCCTGTTCCCTCAAACAGTGTCCCCTTCTACTGTTGTCCTGTCTCCTCAGACAGCGTACACATCTTCTTTTGGCGGGGGTGTTGCCAACCAAACGCGCTCATTTTTCACGCTCTTTTACCTGGCAGACGGTGAGTCACGCACGTATCTAACTTCTGTGCTTGCCCCGTGTGTAGCCTACCCCTTCAGAGGTCATTCTAGGCTGCGTGTGACACGCATACGTTCATTGTGTTACTGGATGCCACAGCGTAGTGCAGGGTTTTCCATCAGCACACGTGGTCTAGGAGGGGTATTGTGCACGTTCCTTAACTTTTCTGGGGTGCCTGTGCGTTGCATGACCCGTCATCTTTCCCCAGGGGTGTCATATAGCCTTGCCACTGCACTAGGGTACGAATACCATCTGGTACCCAACCCCTTTGACACCCAATTGCCCAGGACAATTGTGCACACCGACTCCCATACGCACAATAACATCAGTGCCATGGTTGGGAGGCGTGCAAGCCGTAAGGGTGGCAAAGGTGGCCGAGCCACACGTGGTGGCCGTGGAGGATCCACTAGGGGACGTGGTTGTGACTTGCAGGGTGCCCCTGTCCCCCCCAGTCTGGAGGACCAGTCAGGGACACCCATGCGCCCCCCACCCCCCCCTCCCCCCCCAGTTGAGGGTCATGTGGCTGATACCAACCCTGATCAGCCCTTGTTGGACCAGCCCATTGTGGCAGCAGACCTGTCCGAGGGTGATCCCATCGCTGACATCCAGGTCAGCAGGTCCACTGCACGTGCACCGGTGCACATTGGTGTCATCAGGGCACGCGCATCTATGCCAGATAGGTCATCTGCTGGCCCCCGTATCCAGGGTGTGGCTCCATCCACCCCACCTCTCATACACCCTGCCAAGACTGTGTCGGTCCTAGTTCATGCACCTCAGATCAGGCCTGACCCCATCCCACTACCCCCAATGCCTGCACCTACTCCCATGCTGAGTGTGCAATCCCACACACCCAGTACTGAGTCCACCACGGCTCCTGCCCCTAGTGTCCACAGCGGCGTAGGACACTCTGGATCCCCACCCCCTTCCAAGCGCAAGAGGAAGAGTGCACGTCCGGCACAGGCTGATTCCCCAGGCACGGCTGCACAGTCCGGCCCATCAAGGAAGCCAAGCTTCACAGACGCCGAACTGAATGCACTTGTTCAGTATGTGTCAGATCATGATAGGGAAATGGTCATCGTTGCAGGGTCCAAGACCACACATGCCAGACGCCAGGCACACTGGCAGACCATTGCTGACAGAATAAGTGCCCTTGGAGTAGTGAGGCGCACAGCTAGTGATTGCCAGAAGCGCTGGAATGACCTTAAGCGCAGGGCAAAGGATAAGCTGGCCTCAAGTCATGCCGCAACCTTGGTGACTGGAGGTGGGTCCCCAGCACAGGAAATAGAACTCACACCACACGAGTCCGTAGCTGGATCCTACGTCACCGAGGGACAACTCCAAGGTGTGGGAGATCTCCCTGATTACGAGGCATCATCCGGTGAGTGCACATGCATGTGTGTATTATCCATGTGCATGGTGTGTGTGTGAAGCATCCATGTTGGGTGCCTGTCAAGGGGGTGTGTGGCAGAGTAGATAGTGGCACCCATGTGCCTCATCCAGTATGTTCAGTGCAACACCATCTGCCCACAGCACTATCCCAACTGGCAACAGTGCACATATGGCCCTACACCATGGAAGTTGCCCTTGAATTGTCATTTTGTCACTACATTGTTGCTCATACTCCCCTGTCTATTCATCTGATGTCTTACATACCATTCCTATACTTTCCCCCAGCCAATCAAGTTTCATCTTCACATGCCTGACATGCAATGATACCACATGCTAATGCGTCCTCTGTATATAAATGCCAACCAACATGCTGTCATACTGTGGATGTTGCCTTGACATCCACCTCCTACCTGTGTGCTTTGGTACCGTCTGGTTTCGAGCCCCATTCCCTCACACTCCATGCTGCTCTTCATGGTCTATCTTCCCTGACTTCTACAGTTCAGACCATCGTGCCCTACTCACGACACCTGCTTGCTAACAGTCAAATGAGGGCACCCTGCCCTCCAATGCGACCCACCCTATTGCTGACAAGTGCATCTGAGCCTACTCAAAGCCAACTCTCACTGACATCTGCTCATACATGCCTTTGCCTGTCCCATAGACCCTTCACATGGTCCCTGTCCTCTCTCCTTGCTCCTCTTCCACCATCAATGGTGGGACCCGTTGGGGTGTACTCCTGGCCTCCTTCCAATCCTCAGAGGCCACAATTGATGTGCATGGTAATGGGAGCATCTCAGTCCAAGGCCCTTAGGCCAACCTCATTCTCCTTGAGAAATGCTAGCCACATCTCATCAACTTCCTTACCTCTCCTGCTGTCCCCCCTCCTCTCTCCTCATCAATCCTGCACTGCCTCCCTGCACCCTCCCATGATCCTTCTCCGCCTCCCACTCCAACTCCTACACATGCTGCACCTCTGATCTCTAGCACTCCCCGTAAGTCCTCCAAGGCTGTCAACCTCCTCCACAATTACACTCCTTTCACTGCGGCTGCATCAGGCATTCCTCCGATATCTGTCACTTACATGAGGTTATGCCCCTTGACATCCTTGGTCTCATGGAAACATGTCTGACGGCCAGCTCTGTCTGCATCCTTCACACACTCCTACCTGATGTTCAGGAGACCCTCTCCTTTGCCCGCCACTACTGTGCAGGGGGGGTGTGCCCTTGGCTTCCCTGAGGGTATTCCTGCCACTGTCACTCCTACTTAGACCTACTCCACTCTGGAATGGCTTGTGTGACGTCTCTCTCTACCACACCTTGACATTCACAAACTGTGCGTACTGTGTCTGGGAAAACTGGTCAAATGTACTACTTCCTTTCTGAGTGTCCTCACCTCTCCTCCTCACTCATGTCCCCAGACACAGAAATCCTCTTCCTTGTTGCTGTACGCATCCACCTGCATGCTTGTTGACCCCCCCACGTGACCTTTCTGTGACCTCAGCAACTCCCTCTCACCCTCTAGACTCCCGTCTGTCCCTACTCATTCTGCAGGGCACACTCTTGATGCTCTGATCTCATCTGACTTTCCCCTCTCCGTCCATCTCTGCACTCCTCTCTCCTGGAGTGATCACATTCTCCTCTCCTCCCAGCTCACCCTCACCACACCAGAGGCAAAGCCACCCTCACCACTGTCACACACCTTCTTGGTATTCCAACCCATGAAGTGTGTGTCAGTCGAGGCTCATGCTGCCAAAATCTCCCCCCATCCAGCTCCCCCTTAGGCTCACTCCCATCCTGACAGGGCCCACTCCATGCTCCACTCTATGTCAGGTACACTGGATGTCTTTGCCACGGTCATGACCACCTGTCTGAAGCCCCATGCCAATGCAGAGTCCTGGCATGACTCGGATCATGTGAACCCAGACCACAGGTGCCGGGTGGCAGAGAGGGAATGTCCTGCATCATGCTCATCCTCTGGCAAACTGGCCTGCCACATGCTCCAAAGGCAATAGCGCCTCACCCTTTTCACCAAGATGAGATCCCCAATCCAAGGGCACATATCTGCGGCATGTGACAACTCTGCAGGACAGATAGAAATCTGCAAGGACCTTGCCGAGCCAGATGCAGTGTGTACCTCCCCTGTCCCCTCCGAGCCCACAGCACTGCATGATTGTCTCTGTACCCCTATAGGCCACCCCCCCCAGCACTTGTCTGCGCCTAACACCATCTGCCCTTGACGTTAAGTCCTACTTACCTTGTACAGCACTTCCAGCCGCCACTTCCCCTTGCACATCATTGTGCCACCCACCCCTGCACTTGCGTGACATGAATGACACCAGCACCAGTAGGATTGTTGACTGGCATCCCCTACTGCCCCACCACCCCTCAGTGCTCCGCTGTACCTTCATACATTTCTGGACCGGTGCTTCACGAATGCTATATGATTCCTTTACAGGTGATGGGGAGGTGGAATCTCATTGTTTACTGCATTTTGTTGATGTAGACAAGGCACTGTGCATCGTGGCCAATTTGGACTAGCAGATCCATGTACAACATGTCAACTTATTGATGTGATGATGCAATGTCAGGACCAGAGTGGTAGAAATCCAAAAAAGTTGCCCTCCTCTCCCTCTTCACTTGGTGGCTATGTCACATGCCATGTGTGTGATGGCATGTGCCTTTGACATGGCAATCACCGGCCAATGTGTGATGGCAGTGCTAGGCAGCATGGTGAGCAGGCGTTGCTCTCCAATCTGTACATTGTATGCCCTGAGCCTCCCCTACAGACCCAGTGATGGTGAATGCATAGGAGGTCTCCCAGTCATGTGGGACATGTGTCGTAGAACTACTGCCTCTGTTGTTCATCAGCCCTTGTTGCATGCCATGGTGCTAATGCCTGTTTCCATTTTTCTCTTTCATGTCTTTGCAGGGGACGAAGCACTTGTTGATGCTGGGGATGTGGTGGTTGAGCCGTCCCAGGAGGGCAACCCGGGCCGACCTTCCACAAGTGAGGGACGTGGTGTGTTTGTGGGTGAAAACCCACAAGTGCTGCAGGTCGTGCTGTCGAGGGGTGTCTCTGGGGGTTCCTCCCCCGAGCAGTATTCAGGTGTAGACTCGGAGGATGACACCTATGTGCAGTCGCAGGTGAGTGTTCTTGGGAGAGAATCTCCTCTGTCCGACCCACCTGCAGCCGGGCCATTGCCCTCAATGGGGATGTCAGTGTCGGCAGCTCAGCCTCCGGTGGTTACGGATGCAGGGCCACACCACACAATCTCTGATCCTGTTCCTGGGGCTGCAGATCAGAGAGGGAATGCAGTCCTGCAGCCTGAGGCCTTGCCGGCACAGCAAGGCGCAGTCCGCCTTGCCCCAGGCAGGTGTGGTGCCCGTCAACGTGGTGGCCGTATGCCACCTGGCAATACCGCTTGGGAGCAATCCATCTACGGTATGGCCAACCAACAGGCAGCATCATCCGAGATGATTGCACAGGCCATGGATAGGGTGGCCACTTCCATTGTTCCCCCAGAAAGGCTGATGGAGCGACTGGAGCAGGCTACAGAGTCCATCAGCCAGGCACACAGGGAGGATATGTTGGCGTCCAACAAGGACAGGCGGGCGGCACTGGCGACTCTGCGGGAATCACTTTCCATGGAGTCCCAGCGCCACAGGGAAGGCCTGAGGGAAGAATTCCGTCACCTCAGGTCGACCCTGTTAGAGCTTGAGGCTTCATCCCATAGAAGGACAGAGGAGCAGCTGGAGCGTCTGACACGGACGCTCTCGGCCGAGATGCAGGCAACTCGTGCGGAGGTCAGGTCATCCCGGGAGTTACTGCATGGGGACCTCCGCATGATTATAACCCAGAACCAGAACTACCAGACCCGCCTGCTTGCAGCCATGGAGGAGCAAACTCGTGCTTTGCGTGGGCTGCCTCCCATTGTCACACCATCTTCTGAGGCAGCTCCCCCACCTCCTGAGTCAGCTGCAGGGTCTGGCCAGAGCGATAGCGACTCATCTCCCACAACAGAGTAGCCGTGTGGGCCACGAGCCTATGGGGTGTTTTAGTTTCCCATGATCCACACAGGTGGATTGTGGCGTGCATCCTGTCCTCGGACCTCATAGGTGGCCCCCCCCCCCCCCGCCGGCCCTTTCATGGCCATTTTTTCTCAATTTTCTTTTTTCTTTTCCAAGAGTGTTGCCTTTTGTGGGTACCTGGGCATACACTGTATTGTGGCTGGGCACATGCAGGCTTGTCCTGAGTTTGGTTTAGATGCTTGGGTAGCAGACATCCACACCCCTCCTGCTTCCCTTTCCATGGGCTTGCAAAGGGTGTGCCCAAGTGACAGCAAATTACACGGTGACATTGGACTCCCATGAGCTGTTGGCCAGTCCATAGTCAATACTGTGTAGACATTCATAGTGTACATTGTTGTTGCACCTAACTATGCATGATGGTTTGATATGTGCCTCTACTTACATATGTTGCTCATGTTTTGCAGGTATTTCACACAGTTCTTCACACGGGCATACTCTCTGGAGTCAGACTACATGTCGGTAGATGTGCACTGACACTTTTGCGTGGCGCCATCACTGTACATCTGGACGGTGAGGACATACCAGCAGAATCAGGTAATGAGACTACCATTGATTACATGCATTGTGTCTTGTTTGGGTGGGCTTCAGGGTGGGTTGGTGTGTAATTTGATTGAAATTACTCTTACACAGGTGTGTAGCAGTGGCTCCAGCGCGGTTAGCTGTTCAAGTGCGGCTATGTTCCATTTGGGGCACTGCTATTTGTGACACCGGTGTCATGTTGTGATGGCCAGTTTGTTTGCTCTCACATACCATGACATGGTGTCCTCAGTGGCGGGACTGTGAAGGGGATGGGTGACATGGCAATGTTGTCATGTAGTGAATTGCCTGTGGCAATGCATATTTGATTGATGGAGTTGTGTCTTCTCGTTGTGATGCATTGCTGGTGTATGTGTAGGTAGGGGTGCACACATAGTGACACTTCCATGTTAACAATCTCAGGCTGATGTGTATCTGACAGTTTATTGTCGAGTAATTTAGTGACATTGTCAGGTAGTGTCATCATTGATTGTCAGATGGTATGTGCCAGAGCAGTGTGCACTAGCCAGCACTGTGATTCCTAGGTGAAGAAGTTGGCCACCAGTTGCGTACGGGCTGCCACCCCCCGTGCCCTTTCCCCTCCCATGCGCAGCGGGCGTGCATGTGGTTGTGGATGTGGGGGCACCACCATGTCCACGGGCAGGCCCCGGCGTGTTGCAACGTTGTGCAGGACACATGCTGCCACTATGATCCTGCACACTATTCGGGGAGCATATAACAGCTGCCCGCCAGAACGGTCAAGGGAGCGAAAGCGTGACTTCAGCACTCCGAATGTGCGCTCCACTATGCCCCGTGTTGCAATGTGGGCTGTGTTGTACCTTACCTCGGGTGGCGTGGTGGGGTTCCGGATTGGGGTCATCATGTGGGGGCTGATAGGGTAGGCACTGTCCCCTGTGGAGGTGGTGATGGGTATCATTAGTGGTGTTGTGTCATGACCCAGTATCTGACATGCATGCATGTGCAGTGGCATTCATGCTCACCAAGCAGCCATGTATCTCCATGCTGGCCAGCCTCCAGGTCCCGGCATAGTGTAGACATTCTGTAGATGAAGCTGTCGTGGGTGGACCCGGGATAGTTGGCATATACTGATGTGATTATTCCCTTGGCATTGCATACAACTTGCACGTTGATGGAATGCCAGTGCTTGCGGTTTCTATAGATGTGCTCTGTTGCCCTGGGTGGACGTAGAGCCACATGTGTGCAGTCAATTGCACCAAGCACTTTGGGGAATTGAGCCACACCATAGAATTCCTGGATGCACGTCCGCCTTTCTGCATGAGTCCTGGGGAGATATATGTGCCTGCGGACTGATGGCCGTGCAGTGATGATGTTCAAGACCTGGTGTAGGCAGCGTGACTGCGTGGCCTGTGACACACCACCCACTATGGCACTTGTCCGCTGAAAGGATCCAGTGGCCAAGAAGTGCAGTACATTCAGGACCTTCTGCAGGGGGCTGAGTGCTTGGGAGCACAGGGTGGGTGATGTGAGGTCATCCTCCCACTCACTGACCAGGTCCAGTATGATGTGTGCTGGAAACCTGTACCTCCCATACACCTGGTCATCAGGCATCCCGAATAGGCTGGTTCTGGGTGTGAATATTCTGGCCCTGACTCTCCTCCTCCTCCTCCTTTGGTAGCCCACTGCCACTGCTGCTAGGAACGGTATGTTCATCCTGGCATCTGGCTTGTTCATTGATAAGTGCGCAAATTAATGCCTTGTGCGTGTTCTAGGCAAGCGTGTGACCCTCGCACCCCTGGAATCTAGTTCCCACTCCAATAGCGTGTGGAAATTCCCACACAGCAGGCATACAGGTGCGCAGACGTACTTGCGTGTGTAAGTGCCCGCGCACCCCTGTAATACACGTACATTGGCCAATCGCGTGTACGCGCACTTTTGGCCAATTACACGCGATGTAATACACGTACATTGGCCAATCGCGTGTACGCGCACTTTTGGCCAATTACACGCGATGACACTCTGACGTGCAGTATTTCCACGTGTGCTCCGTCATCACGTGCTGAGTGGGGAACGCCCGTGCGGATCACGTCAGACGCGCTTACGCGGTGAGGGACTCTGGTCCAATAGAATCGCGTATGCGTGCTGATGCACTTACGCGCTAAGGCCCTTTCCTCGGATTTCACGCTGACGTGCAGGAATTTCACGTGCCAAATCACTCCGTATCAAGCTGGCCACCCGAAAACACACGGAACACCACGCTCCTGCCCAGAAGGCCGAGTTACTGCCCCCCCAGTGCCCTGAGCAGCCTCCCACGTGCTATCTGCTGCTGCCTGCCTGCCTGCCTGCCTGCTGCCACCGTGCCCTGCCATTTGGTGCCTGCACATCAGCCATCTGCAGGGGTCCAGTTGCTGTGTCCACCCCTGCTGGAACTGAAGACTCCCAACTGGGATTACATCGCTCCACAGCCCAGCCCCAGGACCCAGTTGCCCACCCACACCTGCCTCTGGGGTTGCCATGTCGGGCACTTCGACATCTGGCACCAGTGGCAACCCCAGGCCAGAGGGGCAGAGGGGCACCAGCTTCACTGCCACCGAAGTTGGTGTCCTGGTGGAGCATGTCCTGGGGCAGTATGATGCCCTCTTTGGATCGTCCCGCGCCAGCAAGGAAGGACGGGAGAGGATCTGGGCCGACTGTGTGGTTGCCATCAACGCGGAGGGGGTGGCAACCCGCAACGTCCAGAAGATCAAGAAGCGCTGGGAGGACTTGAGGTCCAGGACCCTTGTGAAGGCCCGGCGCCTCGTGGAGGGGGGCCGGGGCCGCATGAGTTCCATCCAGAAGAGGGTCCTGGAACGCGTACGCCCAGCGCTCCACGCCCAGGTCCTTGAGAGGGAGGCCCGTCTGGAGTTGAGCGGTAAGTGTGCAAGCATTACTGTGTGAGACAGGGCATGTTGCGGTGTGCTGGTTCTATGATACTTGCCTGTATGTGTGCCATGGGCCATGTATGCATGTATGTGTGCAGGGACATCATGGTAATGCATGTGCGACCAGTGATGTGTGACCCACATGGTTGTTGCATGTGTTGAAATGTGGCATGGGGAGCCCTATGCAGATTTAGGACATGAGAGCATGCCAGTCTCTGTACCTGGACATGGATGGGGGTGAAGGATGGGTGCTGATGCCAGGTACATATATGGTAGCCATGTCTGTGTGCCTGACCTGCGTGTCTGTGACTTGTGCATGCCATGGATGCATGACACATGTGTGTGACAATGCACAGATTCTGTGACGCACCCAACTAACCCTTGTTTCGCCTGTGTTCGTTGTGTTTGGGGCCAGATGGATGTGACTGAGGTGAAGTGTGTGCATGTGATATGCATGAGCCATGATGCATGTGAGTCACATATCATTGAATGTTTCAAGAGTCAATTGGACATGCATGGAAATGTGCATGGCATGCACCATGCCTGTTACTGTGTGTGTTTTGCCTGGACTGACCCATGTGTTGTGGAGGGACATGATGGAAGTGTACTTTGACAGGGGTGCTCATCTGCTATTGCTTCCTGTCTAGGGGACCATTTTACAGTAGCCTGATGCTTGTGTCCTTTGTCTCCCTCTACGCAGCGGCTAGTGAAGAAGAGGGCGGAGACGGCGCTGTGGAGCAAGGCGGCGGGGATGCCCCCACGGCTGCAGCGGAAGGGGTGGGTGAGCCCCCACAGGGGCCTGCTACGGCGGGAGACGGTGAGGAGCCATCCAGGTTGGTGGTTTGCACAGAGGAGGAGGAGGCCGACACTGGTGCACACATGGGGCCTGGTGGGAGCATCCCTGCTGGTGCAAGTGGTGCAGTCCAGGGCCAGGGGCAGGAGGCAGCACAGGTCACCGTGGAGGTGCCTGTGCATGTCGCTGTCCCTGACCCTGTGAGTGCACCACCATGCACCAGCAGGGATGCCCCGTCCCAGGCCCGTCCGCAGGTAGTGGGGATGTCCATGTCAACTGACTCCCCTCCACCTGCGGCCGTGGGAACCCCTGGCCGCGTGGAGCAGGTCCTGATTGGGGTCGCGATGCGCACGGCTGTGATTCGTGATGACGTGCGTGCTTCCCGGGAGGAGCACGCACGTCATCACGAAGTGCACCGTGCCGACGTGGCCCAATTGGGATCGGCCATGTTCGGGGGGTTCCTGCATGTGTTGGCCAATCTGACGGCCCTCTCCTCCTCTGTGCAGGCTATCCAACGGTCGTTCTCCTTGCCGTCTTCCGGCCCAGATGCCACCATGGCCCCCTGTGGACCTGCCCCGACCAATGCAGCCAGCTCGGTGGGGATCCCATCCCTGCCACAGTTGGGAGTCGGAGGTCCAGCAGGGGTGGACGACACAGCAAGTGGACCCCAGCAGATGGAAGATGTGCCGGCATCATCGGGCAGGGCACGTGCACGACGGCGTCGGTGGTTACCATCAGCCTGGATGCCGTCGTGCTGGCAGAGGCAGTGGCGTCGGAGGCAGCAGCGGGCTCGACGTGGGAGGCATCATGGCTCAGGGCCATCAAGATCAGAGGGGCAGGCATCGGCCGGAGGGCAGGGCAACCCTGGCATGGCGGTGTGTTCCGTGTGGGAGGAGTTTGGCCAGCGGATAGGTGCGGAGCGGCAGCGGGCGGAAGAGGAGCGGCTCGCCATGGCCAGGGCGGAGATCTCCATGCATCGGGCATTGAGGCGGGCTGAGTGCCTCGAGGAGGCTCGCAGGGATTTTGGTGAGCACATGGGGTTGTCCCTGCGAGACCTCGGGGCCAGGACAGAGTCCCGCCTCCAGGACATTGACATGGAGTTCGAGGATGGCCTGGCCAGCATCACCAAGTGAGCCGCAGGACTAGCCCGCTGCCTTTGTATATAGTTTTGTAGTTAGTTAGTGCTAGGTTTCCTTTATTTATTTTTATTATTTTGGACCGCTCGGACAATGGCCACTTTTTTGTACATATTTATTTTATTAGTTAGTATTAGGTTTCATTTGTGCTGTTGGGCTCATGGACCCTGGAACATTCCTGTATATATTGATCTATTTTGGGAGATACATTTTTTAAATTTTTTATTGTTTACACCATGACGTAATGGTTTTTCTTTGATTTCCTACTACATGGTTTTGCTTTGGACAAATTATATTGATTTTTTCATCCTTTGTTTTTTGGTTTATCATTTTTGTTCTCGGACATGGACCTTTTATTTACTTTGCCACATAGTTGTAAGTTTTATTGGTTTACTTGATTTGTGTTTTTAATACATTTTTATATTATCTTACACTTGTGTTATTTTCTCTTTGGTTTCTTACATGTCATGATATGGGTTTTGACATTCACTTGCACCCATTGTGTATGTGTGTGTGACAGACATGTGTTCTTTTGCATACTTGCCTTTGGGGTTGTGTCATGTGATTGCATTCACTATGTGGGTGCATGCAATCCTTGCCTGGGTGTTTGTGCTGGGTATGCTGGCCATTACTGCCATGATTGTGTATCGTCAGGACCTGGGGCCAGGGGGAAATGGGTGGGGGCCTGCTGGCAGGTTCCCCACAGTGCTGGGGGTGGTGGGAGACATGGGTGGGGGCCTGGTGGAGGGTGTCCCTGGTGGATGGGGGGTGGGGGTGGTGGGAGACATGGGTTGGACATGGGTGGGGGCCTGCTGGCAGGTTCCCCACAGTGCTGGGGGTGGGGGTGGTGGGAGACATGGGTTGGACATGGGTGGGGGCCTGCTGGCAGGTTCCCCACAGTGCTGGGGGTGGGGGTGGTGGGAGACATGGGTTGGACATGGGTGGGGGCCTGCTGGCAGGTTCCCCACAGTGCTGGGGGTGGGGGGGGTGGGAGACATGGGTTGGACATGGGTGGGGGCCTGCTGGCAGGTTCCCCACAGTGCTGGGGGTGGGGGTGGTGGGAGACATGGGTTGGACATGGGTGGGGGCCTGCTGGCAGGTTCCCCACAGTGCTGGGGGTGGGGGTGGTGGGAGACATGGGTTGGACATGGGTGGGGGCCTGCTGGCAGGTTCCCCACAGTGCTGGGGGTGGGGGGGGTGGGAGACATGGGTTGGACATGGGTGGGGGCCTGCTGGCAGGTTCCCCACAGTGCTGGGGGTGGGGGTGGTGGGAGACATGGGTTGGACATGGGTGGGGGCCTGCTGGCAGGTTCCCCACAGTGCTGGGGGTGGTGGGAGACATGGGTGGGGGCCTGGTGGAGGGTGTCCCTGGTGGATGGGGGGTGGGGGTGGTGGGAGACATGGGTGGGGGCCTGGTGGAGGGTGTCCCTGGTGGATGGGGGGTGGGGGTGGTGGGAGACATGAGCAGGTGTGCAGGGTAGTTCCCTGTGGTGTGTGCTGCCTGCAGGGGCCGTGGAGGGTGTACAGGTAATGCCTGGGAGCACACAGCCATATCGCGTGTGGGACTTCCCGCGCACCCCTGAAATCCACGTACCCGGCCATATCGCGTGTGGGACTTCCCGCGCACCCCTGAAATCCACGTACCCTGCCATATCGCGTGTGGTACTTCCCGCGCACCCCTGAAATCCACGTACCCGGCCATATCGCGTGTGGAACTTCCCGCGCACCCCTGAAATCCACGTACCCTGCCATATCGCGTGTGGGACTTCCCGCGCACCCCTGAAATCCACGTACACGGCCATATCGCGTGTGGTACTTCCCGCGCACCCCTGAAATCCACGTACCCTGCCATATCGCGTGTGGGACTTCCCGCGCACCCCTGAAATCCACGTACACGGCCATATCGCGTGTGGAACTTCCCGCGCACCCCTGCAATCCACGTACCCGGCCATATCGCGTGTGGAACTTCCCGCGCACCCCTGCAATCCACGTACCCGGCCATATCGCGTGTGGGACTTCCCGCGCACCCCTGTAATCCACGTACACGGCCATATCGCGTGTGGAACTTCCCGCGCACCCCTGCAATCCACGTACCCGGCCATATCGCGTGTGGAACTTCCCGCGCACCCCTGCAATCCACGTACCCGGCCATATCGCGTGTGGGACTTCCCGCGCACCCCTGTAATCCACGTACACGGCCATATCGCGTGTGGAACTTCCCGCGCACCCCTGAAATCCACGTACCCTGCCATATCGCGTGTGGAACTTCCCGCGCACCCCTGCAATCCACGTACCCGGCCATATCGCGTGTGGAACTTCCCGCGCACCCCTGCAATCCACGTACCCGGCCATATCGCGTGTGGAACTTCCCGCGCACCCCTGAAATCAACGTACCCGGCCATATCGCGTGTGGGACTTCCCGCGCACCCCTGCAATCCACGTACCCGGCCATATCGCGTGTGGAACTTCCCGCGCACCCCTGAAATCCACGTACACGGCCATATCGCGTGTGGAACTTCCCGCGCACCCCTGAAATCCACGTACCCGGCCATATCGCGTGTGGAACTTCCCGCGCACCCCTGCAATCCACGTACCCGGCCATATCGCGTGTGGAACTTCCCGCGCACCCCTGTAATCCACGTACCCGGCCATATCGCGTGTGGAACTTCCCGCGCACCCCTGAAATCCACGTACCCGGCCATATCGCGTGTGGAACTTCCCCGCACCCCTGCAATCCACGTACCCGGCCATATCGCGTGTGGAACTTCCCGCGCACCCCTGCAATCCACGTACCCGGCCATATCGCGTGTGGAACTTCCCGCGCACCCCTGAAATCAACGTACCCGGCCATATCGCGTGTGGGACTTCCCGCGCACCCCTGCAATCCACGTACCCGGCCATATCGCGTGTGGAACTTCCCGCGCACCCCTGAAATCCACGTACACGGCCATATCGCGTGTGGAACTTCCCGCGCACCCCTGAAATCCACGTACCCGGCCATATCGCGTGTGGAACTTCCCGCGCACCCCTGCAATCCACGTACCCGGCCATATCGCGTGTGGAACTTCCCGCGCACCCCTGAAATCAACGTACCCGGCCATATCGCGTGTGGGACTTCCCGCGCACCCCTGCAATCCACGTACCCGGCCATATCGCGTGTGGAACTTCCCGCTCACCCCTGAAATCCACGTACACGGCCATATCGCGTGTGGAACTTCCCGCGCACCCCTGAAATCCACGTACCCGGCCATATCGCGTGTGGAACTTCCCGCGCACCCCTGCAATCCACGTACCCGGCCATATCGCGTGTGGAACTTCCCGCGCACCCCTGAAATCCACGTACCCGGCCATATCGCGTGTGGAACTTCCCGCGCACCCCTGTAATCCACGTACCCGGCCATATCGCGTGTGGAACTTCCCGCGCACCCCTGAAATCCACGTACCAGGCCATATCGCGTGTGGAACTTCCCGCGCACCCCTGCAATCCACGTACCCGGCCATATCGCGTGTGGAACTTCCCGCGCACCCCTGCAATCCACGTACCCGGCCATATCGCGTGTGGAACTTCCCGCGCACCCCTGCAATCCACGTACCCGGCCATATCGCGTGTGGAACTTCCCGCGCACCCCTGAAATCAACGTACCCGGCCATATCGCGTGTGGGACTTCCCGCGCACCCCTGCAATCCACGTACCCGGCCATATCGCGTGTGGAACTTCCCGCGCACCCCTGAAATCCACGTACACGGCCATATCGCGTGTGGAACTTCCCGCGCACCCCTGAAATCCACGTACCCGGCCATATCGCGTGTGGAACTTCCCGCGCACCCCTGCAATCCACGTACCCGGCCATATCGCGTGTGGAACTTCCCGCGCACCCCTGAAATCCACGTACCCGGCCATATCGCGTGTGGAACTTCCCGCGCACCCCTGTAATCCACGTACCCGGCCATATCGCGTGTGGAACTTCCCGCGCACCCCTGAAATCCACGTACCCGGCCATATCGCGTGTGGAACTTCCCGCGCAACCCTGCAATCCACGTACCCGGCCATATCGCGTGTGGAACTTCCCGCGCACCCCTGTAATCCACGTACCCGGCCATATCGCGTGTGCAACTTCCCGCGCACCCCGGTATGCACGCACACGTTTATTTTTTCTCTCAGCGCGTGTCTGTGTTTGTGGGTACCCCTTTGTACGTCATTTGTCCTGGAGGGCCACAGTATTGGACATTGATCATGTCTGTATATAGGTGCTATTTGTTGGCGCACCTTTTAGCGCACATTTCTTGCAGGCGCAGAAACGCTACCGCCTGCTTTCTTGTGGCGGTCGTGTTTGTGCCTGTTTATGCCTATGCGCTGCTTTGAGCGTGCGCTTTTTTGCCCTAATCTATTCCATGAATACGTGTTGTATGCGAGCGTGTGGGCGTTCCGCGCACTTGCCTCCTATACTTTCCCGTGCCGCCCACATTCTTCCCCATTCCGAGTGTTGTGCCCCATTTTATTCCCCATTCCGAGTGTCCCGCCCTGTGTTCCGCCTACTTTAGAGCTGTGCGCTGCGCTCGGAGTGATAGCGCAGTGGCCGTGGCGCACGACGTTGGTTGACCTGTGCGCCGGCCTGCGCCGCGCGCTTTTTCGGCGCACGTCCTCTGCTTTTCTTGCGCACGGACTTCCATGAATCGACGTGCGCTGGTTTCCCTGCGCTTTTCGCTAATTTTCGGCGCACGTATTGGCCCCTCTGCGCCGGGATTTTCGGCGCACATTTATTCCATGAATCGGCCTGCAAGTGTTATCTGACAGCAGCCTTATAACCTCACATAGTTAAGTTTTATCTGATAAGGATTCAAGAACAGGAAATTAACAGACGTGAACAGAAGCATCTTTCACATTCCCAAAGTCAAGGCTCATAGGGTACAAGGGGAAGCACTGGGTAACAATTGAGAAAGATATACCTTGATAACAGACAGCCGGCTAACATCTACAGAAGTATATGATGCTGTGATGTTACAGAACTTACAGTGAAGGCACTTATTAACGGTATAGAGATCTCACTTTGAGATACAAAAAAAAAATCTAACATAGTTTCACATCGAAGTTCTACCATGAACGAACAAAGTGACATGCCAGCTCTCTCACTGTTCCAAACAGTGGATATGACGAACCCACACGTGCAGAGCTGCCATTTTATGTGATAGATATATGGCCCAGCACAACGATGGAAAAGGGGAGAAGGGAGGCCAGCAGACTTGCCCAGTTCATTTCAAACCAGAGGGGTTGGGGAGGAGTGCAGAGCAGCAGCAGCATACGAGTGAGACAGCCAGTCCCAGCTAAGCAGAACTCGTCAACCCCAGAAGGAGCTGTTTCATTTGAAGCACACTCCGCTCTAAATGTGAGTGACAGGTGGATGGTTGCTGTGTGCATTGTGGCTGAAGGTGTGTAGTGTAGTGTAGCTGTTTAAGAGATATAGGTTACCCATGCGTTTAAACTAAAACGCCACTTTTCCTATTACTTACACATTCAAACATGCTTGTTAACAACATGGCAATCTTGTTCATAGGTCTGATGTTATGTTATGTCATATCTTTTTTTTAATTAGCATTTGGTTTACAAAGTAAACCTTTTAGCTACATTTATCATAGTCAAATGTACAAAGATAAACACAAAACTAAAAATCATCCCTCCTTACCAGGGAGAGATGCCCCCTCTATTTTTCCACTTTAAGTAAGAGCAATTCTGGTTTAAAAACCCTGCACCCTAAAGTTAGATTTTTTTCTAAATGTGAGATTCCAATTTACTTTCAATAATTGTAAAAACTTCTTTTAGGAAGGATGGTAGAGCCAGTGTTAGGGAGACTCGGTCTCCCTGAAGTAGGATACTCCACCACTCTTCCGCCTCAAGCGTTGAAGTTTGAGAAAGGAATCTTCCAAGCCACCAAGTTCTTTGAAGTTGCAGTTCCGGGCATATTAGAGTCAAATGATTCAATATTTCAACCTTTTTATTGCAGTTATAGCTTTGCAAGGTAACACACAATGAATGAAAGCAGAACATGTTGTTTGTTTATCAAAATCCAGTCCACCTGACTGGGTTGTACTCACCTATACTGTATATTTTAAATACCAAATTTGAATGTCTCTGGGTACTCTATCCCCACATTTGTTATAAATACGCGAATTAAACACACAAGGTCGAAATACTTTCTGTGATTGACTTTCGTTGCAACCTAAGAAGCATTGTTGATACTTTGCTGTGAAATAATATGAGATGAATGTGTGACCTCCCACCCTGATGTCTGTGATTATTAAAACATACACCCATTTGGGTTCTTCAGGGCATAGCCAGGTGCCCTAATATATTTTTTGCATCGCTATCGGTGACAACTAGTCCTTGATTTGGTCACTTAGGGTTCCATGCAGTTTCATATATGGAGACAAGGTTATAGTAATGACTGCTATCAGGCCTGCATTTACCAATGTTTTTTTTGCTGTTTGCTCTTCGATTTGAGCAGCTGCTAGGTCCATAAGAAGATCCTCATCTGAGAGTGATCTCTCTAAGTTTCTGTGGGAGTCTTCCGAAGGCAGCACAGATCGCCTGTTATTACTTTTGCCCTTAGAGCCTCCCAAAAAGCTGCTCTGACAGTCGTTTTCTTCTGATCTCTGGTCTGGTTGTTCACTTCGGAGGTCACTCGACCGCTGCTCAAGGTCTTTTGGACCGGGTATTTTCTCAGATGCTTCCTGTCCGACCTGCCCCCTGCGGGAATCTTTTGGGAGTTTTCTTCTGGGACCTATTCATCTAACACATTCAACGCGGAGGATTTGTCTGACCTCCGATAAATAAATCTCTGTTTATAGAGACTAAGGTCGCTGGTGTGAGGCCACTCAGTTTCCAGATAGACTTTAAAGAGGGTTGAATCTGCTTTTTCACATCACCACTAACATTGGATTTTCCAAATTTATAGAACACCGGATGACCCTTAGTGTTTGTTACTCAAGCCTCTGGAAGCGGTGGCGGGCTGTCCTTACGATATTGATGTTGATATTGGTGACAAAAGGCGATGAGGGGGGTGCCCCTGAGATATTATTAACGCCTGCCAGCTCTGATTCTCCTTCTGGCTGTTGAGCCACATCTGTGCCCCGTTGATTCAGTGCATGGTCTATGCTACCCTTGAGTAGTGATCTCTGATTTCTGGAGAGCGTTTCCACTTCCTTTTGTAATGTCTTCTCCGCGGAGGCCGTGGTACGGCATATTTGCACCCTGATATCAATGGGGCACCCTCCCAGCACTGTGAGCCTGTGCTCTATCTCATCCAATAGGTCAAGGCACCTCCCATCAGTGCGTATAGCATCCATACTCTTTTCCGGCTCCATGTCATTAACGATATAATCTCCCGCCTCCACTTCATCCATTATGGTGCCCCTTTCTCTTAGTTACTCTTAGTTCTTGTGACCTACTGCAGGCGGCTAGACCTGAAAGAAAAAGGCCTGTTCACTCTTCAAGCCTTTTCGTGCACAGTTCAATTCTATACGTACACTTGAAGTCTATGACATCACTAATTGGGACACAGCTTGCACCCGACTCTGCGTTCAGTATTCCTGCCGCTGAGATCAAAGGGAATTTCCCCACAGGCTCCCAGCAGCTCCAGCTGATTTGGGCTGAATACAGGGGAGGCTACTTCAACGTAAGAGCAGGGCTTGTCATCCTGAGTCTCAATGTCCCTCACTCTGTGACCCAACTCTGCAGCCGGCTTCATCGCTAGTGGGATCAAAGAAAAGTGCCCTGCAGTCTCCCAGCGGCTCCAACCACACCGCACTAAAGGCAGAGAAAAAATAGATCCAGCAAGTTCCAATAGCAATAGCGCTGTCCCACTGCTCCGTTCACCATCTGCCGACCGTGTCAGTTATTCATCTACTATATTAAGGGTAGTGGCAGTGCAGATTTTAACATGAGTCTAAATGACACTCACGCTAGCGCACTGCTTCTTTCACAGTCAAATTGCCACGTCAATTACACATCCACTGCGTTGCAAGTAGCGACAGCTGAGGCAGTGCCAAAAGTACTTACGCTTCTACTGTTGGAGGAATTAATTCAACCCACACGTTGATCAAAAGTGGCAGAAAGATGTATCTTTGCTGGTAATGTTAATGTTCACTGCGAACTGCTGCTACTTCGCAAACCTCTTTGCAGCCGCTTAGCGGTTCCGGCAGAGTTATGAATCACGGCAGGGGGGTGGAGCACATCCGCTCTACATTGCGTCCCTAGGCCCTTAAGAGACAAGCCTTTGTTTTTCCTCACGTTGTTTAGAAGTTGGACAGCAATAGCACAATATGTTCTTTGTTTTTCAAACATTGAATCAAAGAGGTCTGCTGCTAACTGCTGCCACTTTGCAAACCACTTTGTGGCCGCTTCTCGGTTCCGGCGGAGTTATGAATCATGGCAGCGGGGTGGAGCACGTCCGCTCTACACTGCGTCCCCAGGGCTTTAAAGAGATAAGGCCTTGTTATGTTACATTTGCTCTTGCTTTAGCTTGCTTAGTGAGAATAAGAACCCTCAGAAGATAATGGCTCGTATTAAATGCATTAACAAGGTAACTCCTGTGTCAAGTGTATAATTCAGGGCAATGCGTCAGAGTGGTATCTCTTTGAGTCTAGGAACTTTACAATTCCTGACTTTATGTATTTAATCATGCTGATGAGCACATGAACCTACGCATACCTGTCTTTTAGCACTGAGAGACAACCTATGGAGAGTTTTGACATGAGTAACTGATGACCAGGAGTCTGTTTTCACAGCCTCAAATTAGTTGAGATAAGAGGCTTGTGGTCACACCTAATCATAGGCAATCAAGACAGATGTGTTTTTACAGGACGGGTGAGCAGAGCGCATTGAAAATCCTAAAATGGACCATGGGCCTCCCCAACCTCTCCCATACTCGTGAACTATAATTCTTGTACATAGTTCTCTGTGATCGCTGAATTGTTTTGAAATGTATTCATACTTTTAAGGAAAGGTGGTGTGTTGGAGCTGCTGGGCCATGGCATGGTGGAACCAGATACCAGTATCGCAAGACAATATATGTTAACAGCACTGTTCCTGAGGTATCCAGGAAATACTAAAAATGTGTGGGTGGAAAGTTGGGGAAAGTGGTAGGAGGAATGACCAGGAAGGGAGCATTGCCCATCCAAGAGACTTGCTAAATAAAGCCATCCTTCTTTACCAGGTCACGTGGTGTTCATCTTCTCATTGTGCATTGCTTTGTGCCTCTATCACAGAATCCTTAATGGACAATTCCATACACCACAAGAAATTGACTCATTTTTAAATGAGATGTGTTCTATCTATGTAAAACGATTGTCTGTTGGGATGGACATGTGATATGACCTTTAGGTGAGAATCTTGGAGCTGTTCTAAACATGGCCTGTACTAGGGTAGGTCTACAATAATCTCCTCCACTCAGAGCAGCAGCTCACTGATTCTTCAGTGCAGCAACTTTCACAGGAAAAATAAACTTTTACAGCAAGGTATTTAAGTGTTCATCTCTGCATTCGTTCAGAAGGCGGCAGCATTTTCCTATAATTAGGTTTTTCAGGAGTAGGGTTCTGGGACGCCAAGATTAGTTGATCTGCAAAGGTTTAAATACAGAAGTCTAACCAACTTCTCACTTGGCCACGAGGCTGAGACTAAGGACCTTAGTGAAGAGTACAGTTTGCATACACAAGAGTTTGTCAAACAAAAGATTGTCCATACAGGTATATGAATACACTTATTTAATAGACGCATCAAGCTTGAATACTACAAGTAAAAACCATATTCAGATATATACAAGCAGTAAGGTGTTCAAATGGGATCCTCACCGAGTTAAAGGCAATATTGTTAAAAGGACAAAGTGTGGGAGAACATTTTAGCAAGTTATCTCAGGCCTTGTTAAATTGCAAGGCAACACCAGCACAACACTACTGAACTTATTGAGTTCAGCCACATCCTAAAAGCATGTCTTCAACATAGCTCTGGGTAAGAAACCAGGCTTTGCGTACCTTGAGGTCGTTTGAAAAGTTAATCAAAGCTCTACCATAGGAAACAACAGTACTCAGTTCAGAAGTGTGGTTGATAGTGACACATTTTTTAGCATCACAAAGATAGGTTTGCAGAGTAGGGAGGAAAGCAGCCATCAATCCTGATGTCTAGTGGATTCCCAGACTTTATAGTCCTATACCAAGGTTCCACCACCAAGGTAAAGCAAGGGTAGCTTCAAGGTGGGACTTTGCACTCAGAAGGTATGAATGTAGACCAGGGGGGCATACCGTTATGCTCACCAGCCTCTCGAACTGCAATCTGGATGAGCAATGAATATAGTTAAGTCAAGGTCATTAGGGGCATCCACTTTTACTACTGCTTGTATTGTTTGCGGTCGAGGTGTCAATGTAGCAGGTTTTATTTTATTTTGACAAGGACGACAGCTGGATATGGGGGGGGGTTCCGGTCTCAAAGTAGCCCAATGGACCCACAGATCACCAGGCGAGACTCCAGCTGAAGATGAATAGGGATTGCTACTTCCATGCCCACAATGAGAGATGACCATCAGGATGCTGCAGATGAAGTGACCCAGCAAAGTGTCTTTAGGCACAAAGAAAGGGCAACAGGACTCTTGCTTCTCTTCTTGGCAGGGAGGAGAAGCAAAGCTATGATGTTTAGGTACATCTCTAAAATATCAAAGCAGGTTGAGTTTTATTGAGTCCAGATTACCTGTTCTGTGAAGGACGAGGTGTGCACACCCTCCCATCCATGGTGCATCCACCGTTATGGTCACTCTTTGGTCAGAATTACATCTTAGGGAGGGTCATGTTGCTAACTTTGGTAGTCGAAAAATTCTTTTTCCTTTGTAGGCTTTTTACTGTCGGACTTCTACAGGTTTTTTCTTTTAATTTAAGTGGTGTAATTAGTATACACAAGCACTTTCCATATAGCTGGTTTGTGCTCTGAGATTTAAACTCCCTAACATATGGTATTCTTACACCAATGTTCAATCTGTTTTAGGGGAAGGTTCGATACCATGCTCAAGTGAAGACTACGTTGTTGGACCAATTTCCAAGAATACAATATCACTAACTTTAGTAAAAAAGCAAATTGTGAACTTGTATTTGCTTGCTGTATATGTCTGCATTATAGTACATTGCTCAGACAGTTAGCCCCTAAGGAATTTCCTGGTACTATTTAGAATAGTCTATAAAGGAAAGAAACATGTTGGGATTTTTGACGTTTTATAAACTTGTATGATTGGCTGGGCTTGAGTGTGAATGGTGTGCTTGATGTGAGTTTTACATAGTTGATTCTGTTTGCACAGCATTAGACACCTTACTTGTATTAGTGGAAAGGAAATACCTGTATTTTTCCCTTAACAAACTGGGCCTCATTCCGAGGTGGGCGCAAAGGGATACCGGGCTCTGTTAAGGACATTGTTGCCGGTAATCCCTTTGCGCCCTATTCCGAGGTTCCTTAGCGGGTCCCACTAAGGGCGCCTGGTTTTACCAGGCGCCCTTAGCGGGAGCTGCTAAGGGACCAGAGAGCTAATAATGGTACCGCAAATTGCAGTACCGTTATTAGCTACTTACCCATTCCCATTGAGCCCTATGGGGGCTCAAATGGGAATGGGGAATGGATTTTTCAATGGGGACTTACCGGTCCCTCCAGGGTCGGAATGGACTGGTAAATCCCCATTGAACCAGGTCGGACCAGGACCCGGTATGGGAGGAAGCCATGGCGCAAATAGCGCCATGACTATCTCCATACTCGGAATGAGGCCCACTGTCTGTTTTGTACTGTTAGATATAGCAAAGGAATTGAACAAGTTTTTAACTTCATGAGATAAGAATAAAATATGTATTTTTGATAAACTGCAATTAGATTGATCTTTTTGCTTGACTGATCTGCTCACCACCCCCCCTTCCCGAAACAGTGGGGGTCATTACAAGTTTGGAGGTAGCCATGGTGCTATTAGCCCATAGGGCTCAATGGGAATGGGGAAAGCCCATTACTACTTTGGAGGCTATTTAAACCACGCCCGATCAGCACCACACGCTTCACATTATTCTGCATCCAGCAGCGTAACGCTCACCGTGCCTGCAGTCTGCATCCAGCCTACTGCCACGCCTGCCTCGCATCTGGAGCTCCTAAAACAAAGAGGAAAGAAACGGGCAAGGTTAGAAAACGAACTATTTTCGAATTCCTCACCTGATTTCGGATCCATCTCGCCTCCGGACCTGGAAAGAGCATCATTTCTGTACGCGCCGCTTCTCCAGCTGCAGCGTCGCGCCATACTCACCAGTCTTCACAGCATCTTTCGATTCAGCGCTGCCTCCATCATTTCTTCGCCGAACTCTGGCACCTGAAGGACAAAAGAAAACAACAAGGTTTAGCCGAGAAAACCAACAAATATCACTCTTATCACCATAGACTTACCTGATTTACCACCGGAGGCATTATTCTATAACTCTCCACATCTTCATGTGCCGTATCTGCAAAGGGAGAGAAAACAAAATGTTAAACACGTGCAACATTTACCGGACAGCGTCAGGTAACACAGACTCTTACCTGAACGCCACCAGCTGCCATGAGGGTATCTTCTCATGATCCCAGCTGCAAGACAAGGAAGGAAGGGGGGACAAGAGTGAAACATCGGACATATTGAACTCTATGAACTTGATACTTACTGGATATTGCCAGGAACCTCAGAGTCAATACTCACCGGAAACTCTCCCACGCCTTCAAACCAGTGAAGTAACTGGCATTCAATGCGCCCCTGCAAGAAGGGCGAACAGTGGGAGGGGGCCATCACTGAAATCCATGGGTGGCTAGATCCCTTTCTCCATTTGCAGGAGAATACTTCTACGGATCAAGCAGACGAGATTAGGCGGGCCAGTCCAGACAGTCATCTCAGCACTTCGCATCTCGTTGGTGGAGACCGCAGCTGTCCGATCGACGCCCCTGTGGGAACCAGGTGAGCGTAACAGATCCGTTTCCAGAGGTTTGCAGGTGAAGGTGTCCACTGTATTCCTGGTCCATGGCAACTACATCTCCACCCTTGTCTGCAGGTTTAATGATATCAGCTTTTTTTAATGTTATGAATACTTTCTCCTACCCTATTTCAGTGCCTCTCAACATGAAAAACTGTAACTTGGAACATAGCTGGTATCAGTAAACGTCTAGAAATCCCCAGTTGGCAGGACTTCATCCACAATTTTGATGTTGCTTGTTTCCAAAAGACATTGGGCCTCATTCCGAGGCTGGCATAAAGGGATTAGGGGCACCGCTAAGGACACCGGTGCCGGTAATCCCTTTGCGCCCTATTCCGAGGTCCCTTTGCGGGTCCCCCTAAGGCCGCCTGGTTTTACCAGGCGGCCTTAGGGGGACCCGCAAAGGGTCCAGGGAGCAAATAACGGTACCGCAAATTGCGGTACCGTTATTTGCACCTTCCCCATTCCCATTGAGCCCTATGGGGGCCGCTAAGGGTACTCGGAATTGGGCGGTAAGGGTTTACCGGCACCGGCATCCTTACCGGTGCCGGTTAACCCTTACCGCCCAACTCGGAATGAGGCCCATAGTGTTTATTCAATCCTGGCAGTTAAAGGCCCAAGGGACAGGCCCAGGGGTGGCTTATTGTCTTGGGTGGGCTCAGGACTTAACCGGACCATCAGTGACTGCCCTACAGGAAGCCTAGATCTGCAACATCTCGTAGCTATTACACCCAAGAACAAATACGTCCACATATTTACGTTTATAATAGAGTTACTAGGGAAACGCCTAACAAGTCGCTCATGCTAATGCAGGAAATTATTATTTCACAGAGAATTCAGCGTAAGAGTGTTTCAGTCATCCTGGTCCAGGTTGATTTAAACCTCAAATTTGAACCCCACCATGGCCTTGCTATATGGGACGATCAAGATCATGCCTAGGGGATGCCAGCACTAACAGGAGGTTACCTGCATAAGGCCCATGCACAGGCAGCTGATGCAGCACTCATTTTGTACGGTTTAAAGCCGAGAGCATGCAATGGCTGGTTTATTTCTAACCAACCCGAAGCATACGTTTTTTGGGAGTAATGGTCAATGCTGACAAATGGTCCCTGGTAGATAATTTTAGGGTTATGAGTCGAAGCAAGAGTGATCACAAGTCTCTAATGAGCACCCTTTTATTAGATACAGGGAGTACCCTGCTAGAGCGGGTTCAAAACCTGGCAGTAGAGGTGGCCGGCCATGCAAGGTTCAGGGTGAAATGGTCTGATGCCAAGCAGAAAACAAATAAACCTGGTTTGTACTGTACCATATTAGAAGCAATTGAGGCGGTCTGGGGCACCTATAGCAGTGATCAATTGATTTTGAACCACTACAGAGAAGCCTCCCTCACCCTTCACTCAGCCTTTACTAAGCCCATAAGGAATATTAAACAAAAGGCATTAAAAAAAACCAAGCTGGGTGGTTCGATGTTGAGTGCCGATCAGCCAGGTCTTTGCTTAAATTCATGTATAAAGGAGGGGCATCAAGTGAATAAAGAAAAAATTACGATTCCTCAGGGCCTCTTATAAGACACTGATCAAAAACAAAACCGTAGCTTTTAGCCAGGATAGGTGGGACGTATAAACAGCTGCATGCAATAGTGGCGATTCAAGGTTGTTCTGGTCAATGGTAGTGGAATCAAGGAATTGTACCATGATCAGGGGGATCTGCCGGCAGAATGTACACCTGATGCAGTAATTCCAGCAGAGGCACAAAATATAGAAAATGTCACTATGAAGGAGGTTGAAAGGGCAATTAAGGCTGCAATGGGCAGGAAATCACCAGGATAAGATCCTTGTAGACCTTTTTCTAAGGCTGAACCACTGATCTGTGCCCCAGTTCTCTCCAAAGTTGTCAATGCTGCGATTAACCAAAGAATATTTCCCCAAACGTGGCGTCAAGCAGAATTGTACCAATTTTTAAAAAGGGCGATAGGGTTGTGCCCAGGAACTACTGACCCATTTCTTTACTTGATGGGGTGGGACATTTTTTTGCCAAGGTAAATCGCTTGCAAGTGGGGCAGAGACATCTGGAATATTAAGTCACCTCCAAGCAGGTTTCCAGAAAGGGACCAGCACGATTGACCAGAGTTTCGGCTTGGTGGGATCCTGGAAAAGTATGCAATACTAGGCATGGTTAGGATCTATGTGGTATTCGTGATTTTAAAGACTGTCTTTGACTGTTTCCCAAGGAACTGACTCTGGCATGTGCTGGTCAATAGGAGTATTCCTGCTGATTTGTCGACTTGAATTCAGTTATTATAAACCAATAATAAAGCATCAGTGCGTTGTGGCCTAGGGAGCTCACTGAGTTCTTTGACGTTAAGAGAGGTGTGAGGCAGGGGTGCATGCAGGCCCCGCTTCCTCTTTTGCTTATATATAAATGAAGTAATCGAGGAGCTGGAGGCACGTGGCCTGGATCCACCTAGGTTGGGCAGTGTGAGGTTTCCTGCACTCTTCTTGGCTGATGATGCAGTATTGAGGCTACAACACCCATGTGACTTAAACACACGCTGGCAGTTTTCACTGAGAAGTGCAGGGAGCTGCATCTAGAATTAATCAAGGGAGAAACTAAAATAATGTATTTATTTTGACATTTGTTAAGCGCACCTAACCCGGAGGCATCTAGGCGCTAGTTACATAAGAGTGGCGGTTACCGTAGTTGCATGTTACCTTAGGTTACAGTCGTTGCACGTTACATTAAGTTACATCATGTGTGACAGTTACCGTAGTTGAATATTACCATCAGTTACTGTAGTTGCACGTTACATTGAGTTACATCATGTGACAGGTTGGGTTCCAGTCGTTGCACGTTACAATAAGTTACATCATTTGACAGAGCTTTTTTTGGAATGTTTTTATTGCATTTTATAAACCACAAACAACAAACAACAATAAACTATGTCATAGCATACAGCATCTGTTTAACATGTGTTCATCAACTTAAACTAATCTACATAACTCCCAACATAGCCTATAAGGCCTATCCAGTTACATCATATGACATAGCTGTGTAGTAGATTGCATAAGAAAATAGCATGACCGTTGAGACATAGTATATACGGTTGCATCATATGAGAGTGTTTATATAGTGGAGTACATGCAGGTTGTGGCATAGTAGATGGGCTAGGTAGGGGTACTAGGAGGCTGCCGGCACATCGTTCAGTGAGGGGATATTGTGCTTCTAGTTGCCTTGGCAGAACAGCCAGGTTTTGAGGCCTTTGAAGAAGGACCACAGGGAGGGATCTGATCTCAGTGCTAAGAGCATGGAATTCCATTGGCCTAGGCTAGCCAAATCAGTGAAGCTCAAAATCGAAGTGGATGGCATAGCCCTGGAATAAGTGAGGACATATGACTACCTGGGTATTAGGTTTTGTGAAAAACAGCTTGTGGACAAATCAGGTTGTTAAAGCCACTACTACTCTAGAAAAGTATAGTGGAGGCAGTAGGCGCTTCCATCACAGTCACTGTAGTGGTGCTATTACCCCAGCTCTCCAACTGTATCGATCGCAGGCACTTACTTCATGCTCATATGCAGCCGAGATCTGGGGATTTGCTGGTATTCAGTCTTTGAGTATAGTGGAAACAAATTATTGAAGAAATCGCTACTCATTTTACCCCTGTCCACCCCTAATGCTAGTTTGCACATGGAATGGTACCTAAAACCGATAGGTCATTTTATCAAGTTGAAACCCAATTTATATTTGGTGAGAATATGGACCTCGCCAAGTCTGTCTTGTTATAGAGAAGCCCTCCCATATGTTATGTCCCTCAAAGGATTGTGGTCTCTCCTGTGGCTCAAACATGTTAAATATTGGCTTTTTGATTTGAACCTTGGCCACTTATGGAGGTTACCAGAAACCATGACCAACGAACCCAAGGGCTTGATTAAGCGAGTGAGTGTTGTATCCTCTAAAGGGGCTATGGAAGCTGCCTGTGTTAATCTTAGCACCGGCCGGCTCTGTTTGACGACCAAGCCAGCTTTTGGTTTTGAAATCTATATGGATCTGCTAAGGTCTCGTTATGCATGCTCCTTATACCTAGAATTCCACATTGGCATTTTGAAATTGGCAATAATTACGCAGAACTGGAATGGGTCTAACAGCACAGTTGCCTAGTCTGCGGAGTCCAGAAAGCGTCTACTCCCAAGTTCATGTTTTTTGTGAAGGGTATAAAGACCTTTGGGCAAAATACCTAGCCCCAACTCTTGGGCAGGCAGGCATTTGCCAAATTGAAGTGGTGATGGTATTCTGTAAGAATACTTGTGACCTGACAGTACATTTTGTTGACACGTTTTTACATAGAGCATGGTTGAGGAGGTCTAAAGTGAGTAATGGCAGCCCTCCCCTGATGCAATGACATCCTGCCCTACATTTTGAATCGAGCTTGTACTGCATATCATGTTAAATTGAGTCATTTTGCATGAAATCATTTTCATCATAATATTTATTTTTGTTTTGAGCTTTCGTTTTTATCCTCTTAAGAATGATACTTTGATGTCTTTTTGTATCTATTTTAATCAATCATATTTGATGGTAATTGAACCTGTTGGAAACTTTTATCACTTCTGCCGCGATAACGATTTTGAATTGAATAGTTTTTCTTCTTTAGTGATAATGTCCTAAGTCGTTTGGGTATGGATCCTTTCATGAGCCTCTTTATGGACAGAAGGTACATTTAAAGAAATGGAGTCTGTGAGAGGTCAGAAATGAGAGGTGGACACAAAGTTGTAAGATTTTCATTATCAGACCACTTTATTAAAACAAAAGTCTCTATCCCTAACCTAAGGAGAGTTTCACTACCTAGGAAACTAAAACTAAAGATCAGTCTGTATCAAGTCGTCAAACTTATAAACAGTCCCTGTGTCCAAAATGAATCTGAACCCCACACTAGAAAGAAACAAAAGGGGTGCACAGAAACGTTCTGATCTATGTTTGGCAAAAAGTGTTAATAATCAAAGTAAATAAATAAATCCAACAGAAACAGTCTTTCCCAAGGAAAAATCCTTGGATTCAAGGAGGGATTCCATTCCCCTAGATATTTAGGCAGGATGGCAAAATGTGTCTCTTTTAATCAATATTTTCTTGAGGATGGCAAAGGTTTCTCCTTTAAACAATAGTTCCTTCGGTTCTTTATATTCAGTTAAAAAGGGTTCTTATATAAGCAAAATGTTCCTTAACTTTCAATTCTCACTTGGCTGTTGAACTGGATTCACAGGAAGAAATCCTATTCGAATTAGAAATTCCATACTACAACTTTAAAAGGGGTACCTGGTATACTCTTCCGCCAGGAATCCCTTCATGGACTCTTCAGATCCCCTGGTATACTCTCCTGCCACGTATCTTTCTACAATGTCTTAAACCTTTAAGTGCTCAATTGGATTGTGTGGTATACTCTTCTGCCTTTGATCCTTTTATGGGGGTTTGCAGATTCCCTGGTATACTCCTCTGCCAGGTATCACTCCTCCCAAATGTCCACTGCCTGATGTCTTCCTTTCACCAGGACTTCTTATTAGCTTCACTTTCTTTTAAACCAACACAGTTATATCACTTCAGTGTGTTTCTATTGGTTGGATTGGAGTAATGCTTGTTCCAACTTTCCTACATTAACATTGTGCTCCAATTTTCCCCATATTGTCATTTCATATATGAGAGCTTGTTTAAGTTTTGCTTTTGTGCTTTATCTGGTCGATATTTAAACACTCTTCTTTCATTTACTTGTTTAAATGTCTGTCGATACACCCCGGGGTCCCCAATAGCTCTGGCCAAACTCACTGGTTGCTTGTAGCATCCCCGACCTGTGGCACGTCTCTAAAAGGAAGCTTCTTCTCTGTGAAGCCCTACTTCACACTACGGACCTTCCTCCAGCATCTCCTGCAATCCAACGCTTGTTCGCCGGCTTCTCTCTGTGATCTGGGCAGAAGAATGCTGCTTTTCTGCACAACCATATTCCAGGCAACCCTGCTGCTGCTGCCGGAGCAGCGCCAGTCCTGCACAGGTGCCTGCTGCATTTCTTTCCCTTTCACGCCAAGCAGGTATGTAATTATCACGGTTGCGAGCTACAATCTGGATGTGCCTGCAATCGCCTACAGCACTGTCCGCTGTCATTCTGCCTCCTTCTCTGACAGTGCTACAACGTTCTCTGGATCTTTCCCAGTCTTGAATGCAGACATCATTTTTAAATATCCCACAATCTCATGCTTTACAAAAACGAGTCTGCATATTCAACTTTTGAGTCACTCACTTTGCATTAACTCCTTCCTCCTCTTCCGCGTCTTGCGGCTTTATGGTAGTTTTAGCCCCTAGAAATCATGGGATTTCTAAAATGATTTTGGTTAGGAGCTTCTCTTAGAAAAACATCCGAAACAGGAGATGTTATGTATGTGTTGTGTGTATTTTATGGATGAATGGAATTTTGTCTAGAATAATTTAAAAGAAGGGTTATACAATAGGGGAAATGTCTATGTTGACAACAAGCTATTAAGAACTTAGGTATTATAATCTCTTCTTCATTAGAAAGAGTAGAATACCACATCTCATTCAGTGGCGTCGCCATCTTCCCCCGACAGTCCTCTCCTCAAACGTGATTCTCCCTCATAATACCCCCGCCAGGGTCAGAATCAGATACTGACTGTCATCCCATGGCCACCTGGGAGGAGATCACAGTCGGGGAATGAGTGATGACTCCACAGGATTCATCATACTTCCTTCTACAAAGTGAAGTCCATATTTTGGGAAAACTATATTCTGTTAGAGAGATGTTAATGTTAATGTTAAAGGATATTTGTACAGCGCACTATCACCACCGGAGTGGTCCCCTGGTGCTCTGACAGCTCTGAAAGAGGGAGGGGGGAGTGAGTTAGTGGGAATGAGCTGGAAAAGTGCAAGATAGCAGTGATGTGCTGTTGGCAGCCTCAGCCCGGTGGGTCCGTTGGGGTGTTTTACGGCCGGTAGTCGTTGTGTGCTGTTGTGCAAGTCTATGTGCGATTTGTTTTGTTGTTGCAGTGTAGTGAAGTTTGTGCGGACTGCTACATTTTAGGCTTGTGGTTGTGTTTGGTTAGAGTTTGAGAGGTGTATGCAGAGGGATGAAATTGTTAGTGGATTGGTTAGTTGCTATTCAGTATTTCATCAGAGTGTGGCGCTTGCTAAATTTTCAATATTCTGTCTAGATGTGAGGCTGGCTAGCGATCACCATTCCATTCAAGTGTTGCACTGGTCATCATTTGCAGTTTCATTTAGGTGTTCTAACATTCACATTTCTATCTAGATGTGAAACAGGCTAAAGTTAAGAATTCCATCTAAGTGTGGCACATGCTAACATTCACATTTCTATCTAGATGCGACGCAGGCTAAAGTTAAGAATTCCATCTTAGTGTGGCGAATGCTAACATTCCCAATTCTATCTAGATGCGACGCGGGCTAAAGTTAAGAATTCCATCTAAGTGTGGCACATGCTAACATTCCCAATTCTATCTAGATATGACGCAGGATAAAGTTAAGAATTCCATCTAAGTGTGGCACATGCTAACATTCCCAATTCTATCTAGATGTGAAACAGGCTAAAGTTATGAATTCTATCTAAGTGTGGCACATGCTAACAGTCATAGTCCTATCTAGATGTGACGCAAGCTAAAGTTTAGAATTCCATCTAAGTGTGGCACATGCTAACAGTCATAATCCTGTCTAGATGTGACGCGGGTTAAAGTTAATAATTCCATCTAAGTGTGGCACATGCTAACATTCACATTTCTATCTAGATGTGAAACAGGCTAAAGTTAAGAATTCCATCTAAGTGTGGTACATGCTAACAGTCATAATCCTGTCTAAATGTGACGCAAGCTAAAGTTTAAGGATTCCTTCCTAAGTGTGGCACATGTTAACATTCACATCTCTATCTCGATGCGACACGGGCTAAAGTTAAGAATTCCATCTAAGTGTGGCACATGCTAACATTCCCAATTCTATCTAGATGTGACGTGGGCTAAAGTTAAAAATTTCATCTGAGTGTGGCACATGCTAACAGTCGTAATCCTGTCTAAAAATGACGCAGACTGAACTTGATAGTTCTCTATCCAGCCAAGGAAGATTAGGCTGGTGGTCACAAATCTAGCAGTCTATGTTATGGAGAGGTAAGGTAGAGTGGTGAGGGCTTTGTGGAGTAGAGTGATTGCTCTACACCCCACCCATGCCACACTTACAGTTTTGTTGGTGTCTGTTGTTGCTTCTTTTGCTTCCCCTGCTGACACTTGCAGACACATCTTGGAGCTGCCAATGTAGGAGCCGCCCTTTGCCTTGGGGCCCTTAGCCGCGGGGGCTGCCGGGCAGAGGGCTGCCCTGGAAGGGTTGCTTATGACAGCCAGATGGTCCAATCAGGGGAGGGGGGAGGGTTGGTGAGGCGGGAAGAAGCACACAAACGGGGAAATGGAGGTAGGGGAGGGGGCTGAGAGATGGGCTGCACACGGGCACTGGGGCACATGGAGGCCTTAGAAAATACATATAGCGTGGCCCAGGAGGTTCGCTAAAGGGACTGCAGCTCACCTCTTCCTGGTAAAATAAATAAATAAAAAGAAATTGCAGAAATCTAAAAAAACGGATAAATTTGCCAGTTACGGTAAGCTACGCAACCATAACTTGTGCTCCAGTCATGCACTGCTCATACTGACACCAATTACATAATTTGTGGCTTGTGTCTCAACTTTGAAACTGGTCCTCCTTAGCCAGGCATGGCACTTAATGACAACTGCCCCTGCTACCTGATGTGTCAGCTGCTTCCAGGGCATTCTTTATTACTTAGTTTGCAGATTGTTGTCCCTCTTTGAGGAACATATGAAAGGCAATATAACACACCAAGATCACACAAACAAATCTAGTAGGGACAACCCAGAGGAGCAACCGACTCAGTCAAGACTATTTAAAGGGGACTACCATCAAACCCCAGCTTGCAACCGGAAAGGGAAGTAAACTTAATAGTATCCAATGGTCCCTGGATCTCCCCCCTAACTGTTGTCTTCACAACCCTAAGGAAGGGACAACCCAGAATAGAACAGGATCCTCCACATTGTATAGAGGAAGGGTATGTGAAAACCCAGAGGGTGTTTCACTGCCTAGACCCCAGGGATCCCTTACTCAGGTGGCCAAGGCACGGCCATCGCCTTTGGATCCAGACCCTGGGGGTGGACAA
This sequence comes from Ambystoma mexicanum, assembly GCF_040938575.1. Classification (NCBI taxonomy): domain Eukaryota; kingdom Metazoa; phylum Chordata; class Amphibia; order Caudata; family Ambystomatidae; genus Ambystoma; species Ambystoma mexicanum. Next base: position 1,257,314,112 of record NC_090923.1, on the reverse strand, counting down.
GTGCAGGAGGATCACCTGGGTGAGGGGTTCTCATGAAGTGGCAAGACATGGCATCCCTCCTTTCCAAATACCTGTCCCATCCTATTTTATAGGATATTCCAATTTCCCAGATCCTCCCCTCCTTTCCTACATAAACACTGAGCCGAGAAAGACGAGGTCTGAGGCTGAAAGATGTACCACCCATGCAATAGATTGGACATGTCCCACTAATAAGATCAGGCAGGGTCAGGCACTTGATCTTAAATACAAACACTGGGTACAAACATTAGCGCTGACCACATGGTTAAAAGTTGGAACACTGAGACACACTCTGAGCAAGGCGATGCACGAGAAGGAGCAGTTCTTCCAGGGCAACGGCGAACCAAGCGGAGCAGAGCGACAGGCCAAGGGACGGAACCGAGGTACAGAGAAATCTTGGACACCCCAGTGAGAGATCGTTACCTCCAAAGGGTCTTGATGTTGCGCAAGGAAGCCCAGCTAGAGAGAAGAGCAAAGGATACCAGCTACTATCCTGGATGAATGACGGAGTTAGAGAGGTGCAGCAGCAGTTGTGGTATCAGCCTTGACTTCAGGATCAAAGCCGCGAAAGACGAAAATTAATTAACGCAGCTGGTGAGTTGAGGGAAGCAATGAAAGTCTGGTCTGTGTTAAGTGAAACTTGACAGCAACAGTATCCGACGAACGAATGTTGCGCGTGTGCCGATAAGACGCGAGAGAAAACAAAGCATTGTAAAGAACTGTAAATTAAAGATTCAAAGTAACAGAGTGGTCCGGCGAAAGAAGATTGCCCAATCGAAAGTCTATGTGAAATGTCTGATGCAGTAGAAGTGGTGGGAAGAGAAAGAAACTGAGATGCAAGATTTGAACTGTTGTAAGCTTTGATCCCAGCAGAGGGAAACCTGAATGTGAGAGATGTCTTTGAACCGTTAGATTTGATCCCGGCAGAGGGAAACCTGGATGTGAGAGATATCTTTGAACTTTGAAATAAGTACTCTGCTCAAAACTACATTTACCAAGAGGTCTTGGTGTAGGACAGAAAAAGTGACGTTTGAGGAAAGAAGGTCAAAGTGGTTATGTCGAGGTAAGAGCAAAAGCCTCACAGTTTTGAATCTCTTCGACAGCAGAAGGAAAGTGAAAGGAGGCTTCAGCCCAACAGAGGGAATCCTATGAAGGTGTGATTGAAGCCTGGGGAAGGGAACCCCCACAAAGTGTGAATGAAAGGTTTGAGCCAAGCAGAGGGAAACCTGTACTGAATTGTGGTAACCAGAAGGAAACAAATGTTCGTTGAACTGTATTACAGGCTAAAAGGTGACCTGGGCTGGAGTGAGAGAAAGCGGAGCGGTCCAGTGGATAAAGTAGTGACTTTCCGTTCAAAGCCAAGTGGACCCTGGTCCACAAAACAAACTGCATCGTTGTGTCCGAAGCCAGAGTGTGTCGCAAGGTCCAAGTGTGCCACCTTACCCCGTGCTACAAAACGTGGGGAAGGGAGTTTACTCAGCCATACTGACATTTCTTTTGAACACTGATTTTACTTTTTGCATTACATATTCCCTTTACACATGTATTGTATTAGAAAGAGGGCAGGCATTAGGGTTATTAGTATAGGCCAATTTATTTTGACTAAGGACTGACTAGGACTGTCATTTCTTTTTGTTTGATAGTGAAGAATACTTCCATCTTAGTTATAGGGCAAGATAGGATTTTTCCAACCCCTTTTAAACCATCAATAGAGGTTTTGAAACGTGCAGCTCTTGTGTCAGTGTCAACTTATGATACCATGCCTCCCTCACACTACTTTATGATATTTTAAGTGGTGCTTAGTGTAGTATTATAATGTAAGAGTGCTATTTGATAACTTCCGTGTGTGGGTCTTTTACTTACCTGTTCTGGTAACTGTTAATTGTACTACACAACAGTGTCATCTTCCTCCTTAGTTCCGCCTTGCTACTTGGTCATGCTACTACAATCAGTGGCTTTGCTCAGCTGGGGTTGTAATAAACCTTGCTAACCATAGGTTAGCTTTTCAATGTCCTATCGCAGCTAAAGACTTTGATAAACCCTCGCAACCACAACGGTTGGGTGAACTACAGTATGTTGCTCTTGCACATAGCAACTAACAATTTAGATGCAATGTAGGAGAGGTCAGCAAGGTTTGGATCGCTCGAGGTTTTACATTACAACTTTCACTAGCCCTATCCTGCATAGGCAATGGTGAGGAAAAATAAGAATCATAGTACAAAACATGTAGAGGAATGCTGGCTACAACCCCCGTCATGAAATTGATTACAGCTTTTGTCCATCCAGTACATTAGCTACTCTACTGCTGATTACTATATGTCCTCAGAACATGAACGTTTTTTGTTTTTGTTCAACAGTTGACCCTTGCAGGCCACGTGCCCTAGCCTTTAATATATTACATGTCTAGGCCTACCATTCAATTGGTTATAAGGACAGTAAGTCGTCTGCCATATGTGGATATGTTGACTTCGGAAACTGCCCTTTATTTTGTATGTTCTATTCGTTAGTGGACAAGTGTAAAGTAATAATTGGAGTACTCAAATGTCTTCTTTGCAATGGGAGACTTATTTTAGAACAGAGTGATTAGGTACTCAAGTATCCCATCATGACGAATTCTCACTCAATATAGAGTAACTCTAAAAATATCATGGTTGTAAGTGGCCAGCATTTTTAAATGCAAAATCCAACCAAGTTTTGCACCCAAATCCACCCTTATATGCAAGAACACGCTATTTAAATGTTGCATCTCTTTATTGCATGTATGGTCTGCTGTAACAGTGATGTCACTCATGATGCCTTATGTGATCCCATCAGTGATGTAATTTGATAAGTCATCAGAGTGCTTACGGGCAATGTGGGCCTCATATTTCTTGGTGGCCTAACAGTTGATGGAAACGCAGCTCAAATGCTGAGATTTGAAACTGTCTCTATGTTGCACATGATGGCTGTGATATAGGAGAGTGCTTAAATTGCTGAGCCACTAGATGAGAACCACAGGGCCTTTACTTGTTCAATACAAGTTCTGCTGCAACTTCAGGTATGTGTTAGCATTGGGAAACGGGGCAGGACAATGTATGTATGTTATTTGACAGGTGTGTGAGATTGGGAGAGGGCACCATAGGACTCCAATCTCATTTTTGAAGCAGCATACAAAATGGTACATCAATCTGCGACACTTCCTACAGTATGGACTTTAGCTTTGCCGCTGCAGCCCACAAATCATACATTTGTACCAATTCATCCTTTATAATAGTTTCTTCTCTAAAAACCCAGAAAATGCATTACAAATGTGTACACATAATACCCCAAAGGCATGTACTCAATTAACCTAGGGTGGATGGGGGCCCTCGAAGCCCCTGCCAGGATTTGATGCTGTGACTGCAAGGATCACACAGATGTCAGAGACAATTGCTTTACTCACTGAACTCGAAGGTTCCTTTTCATTTAAGCATTCCGACTCCCCTTCAAACAGATTCACATCCTTATCGCTCTCACACAGATTACACAATCAGCCCTTACATACAACAGAAAGCTTCCAACAAACACTGCATAACAATTCATCACTTCTCCAATGCTCTCACACTGCCCAAACCATAGCCTAACTAGGTCCTCGTAGCGTGGACTTCAACGGGTCAATCATATGCTCGCCCATTTGGATCACAGGTTTATTGGTCACTACCCATCTAGAATCACACCAACACTCAGGGCCTGGTTACTTCAGGCAAGCAAGCCTCATCATTAGAGGATTTGATTCGTTTATTCTATCCCACGAACCACCAACGCCCCTCTCGCGTTTTTTCTTGCAGTGGCATGTGCACTGAAGTCACCAAAATGGCAGTACTGTGAGAAACAATACCACTTTGCATTACTGTACCTGGAGGTCTTTAATTTTTCAATGGTTTACATAATATGCAGCAATGCTGTGACTGATTGTGTGTACTCTGTGCCCAGTCCTACCTTTGGACCTGTTCAATTCATTATTATATAGAGGGAGTAAAAGGAGGGCAGGATAGCACAATTTGTAGTAGATAAAAAAAATTAATAATTGTATTTATATTTTCTTTACATCAGTTAAATGTAATATTAACAAGAGCAAAACAAATACAATGCACTTTCATAACATCAAATACAACAACCCCTCAAACAACCTGAAACAATAGTAAGTCAATAAAAATCAGAAATGTAACAAGAAAGTAAACAAAAGAATATTACTAGCATATTCAACTGTATATAAAATGTACAACAATAAAACAAACAGAAGACACAAGAGAATAAAAAAATAAAAAAACAAAACAAACCAACAAACCAGCTGCGCACAGTCACACAATCTACCATGGCCCAATACCAGTCCCGCAACAATAAACCTATCCATAGAGATCATTTAAAGACTACCAAACTCTCAATACAAATCAGAATGATCATTTTTCCTGTATATCACTTTTTCATACTCAGACAGAATAACCAAATAATTTATCCATTCATCTATTTGAGGTTTTTTCCAGGTTTTCCAAACCTTTAGAATTTGCTTCTGTGCAACCACCAATCCCCTAACGAACCACATGCTCAAGCAATATGCAACTTCCCTACTACACCCACACAACCATAATAATGTATACTTTGGACACCTTAAAACACTTGTATCCACAACAAATACAACACGGTCTAGGACCTCCTTCCAAAACATTTCCACTCTAGAGCAACCCCATAACATGTGCAGTAATGTCCCACCCACCCTGCCACACCCCCAGAAATGATCATCACTCCGAAGGCCCAAGGAACACATTGTAACCGGGGTGCAATATAACCTTCCTAAAACCTTCTGTCTCACAAGCCTCAAGTTAAAATCCAAATTGAGCACAGTAGACTCTTTAATTGCCGCCTCCCACTCACTATACAACAATTCACAGCCAAGCTCTGCAGACCACTTAGTTCGCAAATCGTTCCACTTTACAGAGACCTCACTCCCAACCGGCATTAATCAAAGAAAGGATGACACCATCCCCAGTGGACTGTCAGAAATCTCGAAATGTCCAGGTTTACTAGCCAATGGGGCATTTAGCATACCAGTTATTTGAGACAATAAAACGCATAACTCCATATAGCTACGTACTTCACTCTCAGCTAAGCCATATTTACCCTGTAGTTCCAAAAACCCAAGAATCCTATCCCCGTCCATCAAATCACCCACATAGCACACCCTTCAAAGCCCAACTATTCCAAAACAGCATCTTATTATTCCTTTGAAAGACAGGGTTGTACCACCAAGAGGCGTCCCTAAGCATCCAGACAACTTCATCATTCTCCTTCAACCAATGACGTGCACCTTGAGTTGTCTGCATCATGGGCAAAATTCTAGTCGACCACGGCAATTTAGATAGAGAATAGAAATGTACCAGCTTGAACTGAGACACAGCCCCAGCCACTGAACTAAACCACATTGGTGGATTCAGCATATCGTGAGTAAAGTATAATGCTGATTTCTTAAGGACAAAACCTCTAAAGTACTTAACCAGTCATTTTCCTATGGATTTGACTTTATTAGGTTTACACATGGCTAGAGAAGCAAAGGTTGTGGGCGAACTTGTACAGTGACCAAGCCTAGATGATCTCAAGCTATTATTACTTGTATTAGGTATGTGTTAAAATGTGTACAGGGCAGTACCAGAAGGAATCTACATTTCTGAAGTGTTATGTAAACTGTAGTATGTAGACAAAAAAGATACTCAATTAGCATTGGAAGAATGAATGTGCAATTCTCCAAAAAAATGGTAATCCATGTATGGAAATCCAATGAAAGAAGGGCCGAGTGGGCCCTTCTGGGATTTAAAGCTGTAACTGAATTCTACACTCTACTAGTTTGCCCTTCTGTTCCTACAAACTACATTCACAGAACCGATCATATGCACCAGTCCAAGAGCCATGTGAAGCCGACCATAGGATGCTTTATAAATGAAGCTACGCTTCACTTAAAGTGATGGAATTAACTATGTGATTACTTTTAGGTCTTCTGAGCTGCAGTTCCCGAGATGTGCCCATGGACTAAGGCTAAGCCTAATTCACATAAGCCATCTATGACACAGTAAAGTGCCAGAGGTTGCAAGTCAACCCATAGAGGGAGGAGGCCTAGCAAGATTAGTCAGAAATCTTCTTGTGCAAAGCCTGGCCGATTTTCACAAAGGTGATAGCCTCATTAATTTAGCAAAAAGTTAAGCATTTCTTTAAAGTATTTGTGGCGTTATATATGAGACCCATGACAGAACTATTGGGAAAAGCTTGAAGGCTTTAGGGGGTGATGTACTGCAAGGAAGACTGCTGCATGCCCTCCAGGCATGTATATTCTGTAGCAAACTGTGCTCTTCAGAGGCACAATGATAGGTATCCCCATGACATATGACAGGTTATTCATAACGCTCTTAATACTGAGAGGTTTCTAAGCGCAGACCCGGGGATCGAACTTGTGTTGCTCTGCAATGTCTTGCTTCCAAGGCGAGCACATTGCCCCTGAGCTATCCTCCCATGACAAGGAAGGCCATACTTTTGAACTGTTAGATATTCCAGTGGCACTAACAACATTATGTCCTTGCTAGGATGGAACATGCTATATGGAAAGATCATAAACCACCTGTCACACACCGCCGTGACTGGCGTGCATGGAGCCGATGGCGTTGGAGCGGCCATTAGCCGTTCCGCCACGTCTCCATGCAACGCTCAGCGGCGGTCTAGTCTTTTCGGCCGGCCGCCGGGGAGGACCGTTTTTAGCCGCTCCAACCCAGAAGTCTGCGCGTTGCAACCTACTCGCATCAGGATTTCGGTTTGGAGCGCTCGTAAGTTTTCTCCCTCGGCGTGCTGCCCTGCGCCTTCTCTCGGCTTTCTTTTCCCTGCTGCTGGCGCCCTTCCTCCTGTCTATCTTTTTGCCCACTCTCTCCTGGGACTCGAGGGCTCCCACCAGGTTTCGCAGGGATCTTTTTCCCTTTTCCCTTCTCTTTCCTCCTGCTCTCCCTCTCTGTTTTAGTTACAGTGCTTTGCGGTCTGTCTTTGGGCTCGCCCCCGGGTACCTCTCTAGGCTCCTCCACTACACTCCTTACTGTATGCCATATTCCTGCCGGCATTTCATCCCTGTAATTCGGAACTTACCTTCTGCAATATCAAGTGTGAAGACCACCAGAGACCATTACAAAGGGGTTTTTTGTGCCAATGGCTTTTTCCCCTCTGGTCTGAACCGGAGGAGGGGCCCCCCGGACCTTCTATTACGGGGTCAGGGTGGCTTCCCATTGGGGCAGATCCCTTCCACAAAAAAAAGGAAAGAAGAAAGAAGAGCTGTGGAAGAAGCGGTTCGGAGGAACTTTACATTCAGAACTCACAGGTGAGGAGGAAGGGGATTGGAGTGACTCGGAAGGGGTGAAGGGAACACCTGAACCTGACAGTTTGCAACGCCAAAGGACTCCAATGGCAACTCCTGAGCAATTTCAAGAGTTGGTAGCCGCGGTTCAGGCTATGAATGTAGAACTACAGAACGTCAAGACCGAGAATGCCACCCTGAGGCAATTGGTCGCTAACCGAGAAGCTCGGGAGTTGGATTTGCCTCCCATGGCCTTGTCCTCGGGCAAGTTCGACGGGGCTCCTAAACGCTTGAAGGAATTTTTGGAAGCATGTTCTGTCCATTTTGCCTTTCGCCCACAGACCTATTACACAGACCACACAAAGGTGGGATTTATGGTGTCTAATATGACCGGAAATGCCCTGGCTTGGGCCACACCTCTCGTCCCATCCAACGACCCAGTTCTTCGGGACCATGGAGACTTCCTGTCTTTGCTGAAACAGACCTTTCAACAGCCCGACATCACACATGTAGCGGCTGAAGAGCTACTCGAAGTGCAGCAAGGATCCAGTGATCTGCTTTCCTACATTTCCTCATTCAAGCGATTGGCTACGGAAGCAGGGTGGCCGGAACAGGTCCAGTATACCCTCTTCCGCCGAGGCCTAAGGGAGGAACTCAAGGACGAGCTAGCTCGCATCGCTCGACCCACAACCTTATCAGATCTCATGTCGATTGTTCTGCAGATGGAACATAGGCTTTCAGAATGAAAGGCTGAAAGGAGGAAGCATAAGACCCCAGTCACCCATCCCCCTGGTACCTCCTCTCTACCTGCCATACCATCCTTGTGCCATAAGGAAGAACCAATGCAGATAGGAACAGCTCGGCCTCCTTTGACACCAGAGGAAAGAAGACGACGGAGAGAATCTGGTCTCTGCATGTACTGCGGATCCACTGCCCATCTTCTCAGAAACTGCCCAGATGTACCACTTAGGCGGGCGGGAAACGATCGACCTCGGACCTAAAGGGGACTAGCATCCGAGGTCTAACCCTTAGTCCCTATGTTACTGTGACTGTTTCGCCCCAAGTCCCAACAATAGATGCCCGCCTCATGGTAGTAGCTATCCAGCTGAAGACAAGACACGTAGAACTTACCACCATGGCTCTGCTTGATTGTGGGGCCGCTGGGGTGTTCATGGACACTGTATGGGCCAACCAACAAGGTCTCACCCTCTTGCCACGCGAGGATGCTCAAAAGGTGGAAGGAGTGGATGGTACCCCACTTTCCTCCGGGCCTATTACTCAGTCTACTGAGTTTCTAACAGCGACCATCCTTCAACATTCCGAACTGATACAATTCGATCTCATCAGAGCTGCTCATTTTCCGATTATTCTCGGAATTCCATGGTTTAGGAAACATAATCCAACCATAGACTGGACCCGCAACACTATGGCTTTCGAATCGGATTTTTGTAAAAAAAACTGTCTCACACAACCGCAGGTTGTATCCGTGCAGATCATTACTCCTGAAAATAAGAATGTTTGTGCAGTGTGTTGTATTCCTCCAGAACTGTCGGAATACCAAGAAGTGTTCAAGGAAACTCCTGTCCTGGATCTGCCTCCACACTGTCCGGAAGACTGCGCCATAGAGCTGGTACCAGAAGCTCTGGTACCCTTTGGGCGCATGTTTTTGTTATCCTTGACAGAGAAGAAGGCCCTTCGCGCCTATCTGGACACTCATCTGACTAATGGGCTCATTCAACCTTCACGGTCTCCTGCAGGAGCCTCGTTATTTTTCATACCCAAATGGGATTCTTTGGAATTGAGACCGTGTATTGACTATCGTGGCCTTAATAAGGTCACTATTCGGGATCGTTACCCTATGCCGCTCATCTCCGACATCCTTGAGGCTGTACAAGGCGCCTCTGTCTTCTCTAAATTGGATTTGCGGAGCGCCTACCATCTCCTCCGTATCAGAGAAGGGGATGAATGGAAGACGGCGTTTAGAACTCCTTTCGGCCTGTTTGAGTATAGGGTTATGCCCTTGTGACTAGTCAATGCACCGGCCATTTTCCAGCGCTTCATGGACCGTCTCTTCTCGGATTTACTCTTTTTGAATACCATAGTCTACCTTGATGACATCCTGGTGTTCTCATCCTCTCAACAAGAACACACTCAGCACCTGAGGACAGTACTTAACCGTCTTCAAACTCAACACTTGAAGGTCAAACCAGAGAAATGTCTCTTTAATGCTTCATCCGTACCATATTTGGGGTATATCCTTTCTTCCAAAGGCATCACTATGGATCCAAGAAAGGTTTCGGCCATCCTGGACTGGCCAGCTCCTACTTCCCTTAAGGAGGTTCAGCGCTTCCTGGGGTTAGCAAACTTTTATAGGAAGTTTATAGGACAGTTCTCCCAAATAGTTTTACCCATCACTGCCCTTCTCAAAAAGGAGTCACGACCCTTTCCCTGGACAGAACAAGCTGACCAAGCCTTTCTAACGCTTAAAGAGAGGTTCTGTTCTGCTCCATTCTTGATACAGCCAGACCAAACCAAGCCTTTCATTGTAGAAGCAGACGCATCGGCTAGAGCCTTAGGAGCTGTTCTTCTTCAAGTCAGAGATGGGAAGGAACATCCAGTGGCTTATCTCTCAAAGACCCTCACTACCAGTCAAAAGAATTATTCTGTGATTGAGAAGGAATTACTGGCATTGAAGGCTGCCTGCGAGGAATGGAGACACTTACTACAAGGAAGTTTGCATCCATTTAACCTACGCACGGATCATAAAAACTTACAGATCCTCAGGAATATGGAATGCGTACATTTTCGACAAGCACGCTGGGCTCATTTTTTTAGTCAATACGACTTCATCATTACCTACATTCCTGGAAACTTAAATAGTTTGGCAGATGCCTTATCTAGGTGCGATGTCCCCGAAGTACTGCCAGAACCCACACCTGAGTTTATGTTTCCTAAGAACCGTATTGTGGGCTTGGTTTCCGCCTTTCTCCAAGAGGTCAGAATGGTCACTACGCCCGAATCAGAGGCTCAGATACCTCGGAACCAACAACACCAGGTCCGATGGTCTGATGGTTTATTGCTGGTTGGTCAGAGGTTGTTCATCCCCACTAGGACCCTACAATCTAAGATCCTAGGTTGGGGCCACGATCATACGACAGCAGGTCTTAGAGGTATAAGGGGTACGTTAGATCTTATCTCCCGTTCTTTTTTTTGGCCCACTCTTACCCAAGATGTCAAGAGACATTGTAGAACTTGTCTGACCTGTGCCAAGAATAAGAATCCAACTCACAAACCTTATGGCCTCCTCGAACAACCGGAGACCCCTATTCAACCGTGGTCCCATATTTCTACAGACTTTATCGTAGATTTACCTCTGTCTTAGGGCTGTACTTGTTTGATGGTTACTACAGATTCTTTTACCAAACTGGTTCACTTCTGCCCACTACCAGGAGTGCCATCTGCTTCAGCTATGGCGGAAGTTTTTCTAAGGGACATCTTCAAACTACATGGGTTACCTGAGGAGATTATCAGCGATCGGGGGAGTCAATATACCTCCCGATTTTGGGCGGCGCTGTGTCAGCGTTTGGGGATAGAATGTGCCCTTTCTTCGGGGTTTCATCCGCAGACTAATGGTCAGACGGAGCGGCTTAATGCCTCTCTTGAACATTATCTTAGGTGTTATGTTAATAGCGTACAAGACAATTGGGTGGCCCTCCTACCTACTGCGGAATTTGCATATAATAACTCCAAGCACTCAGCTACAGGTCTCAGTCCTTTTTTCTGCACCTATGGAATACACCCACGGGGATTGCTTCCCATGTTCAAATCCTTCTCAAATATACCTACGCTTGAAACCCATTTAGCCGAGATAACCTCTGCACACAAATCTGCTCAGCAAAGTTTACATCAATCAAGCAGCAGGCATAAGGAGCAATCTGACCGATCTCGCCTACCTTGTTCCGATTGGAAGGTGGGTGACCGAGTCTGGCTGTCCACCAAATATCTACCTCGATGGGTTCACCCGACCAAACTTACTCCCCGATTTCTGGGTCCCTTCAAGATTGTCAAACAGATAAATCCGGTGGCCTTTAGATTACAACTCCCCAGAAGTATGCATCGGATTCATCCTGTATTTCACTCCTCCCTACTCCAACCAGCTGATCCAGATACTCCTTACAAACGGAAACTAACCATACCTGTAGCCCAACAGTCTCTCCCCGAGGAGTATGAAGTTTCGAGTATTCTGGATTCCAGGTATCGAAGAGGGCGGCTTGAGTATTTGGTGGCCTGGAAGGGGTATCCCCATTCTGAGGACTCTTGGGAACCTGAGTCTTAAGTACATGCACCCCGGTTGACTCGGCGGTTTCATCGACTCCATCCGGGTAAACCGGGGGGTGTGGGCCGTGGAGGGGAGCATACTGTCACACACCGCCGTGACTGGCGTGCATGGAGCCGATGGCGTTGGAGCGGCCATTAGCCATTCCGCCACGTCTCCATGCAACGCTCAGCGGCGGTCTAGTCTTTTCGGCCGGCCGCCGGGGAGGACCTTTTTTAGCCGCTCCAACCCGGAAGTCTGCGCGTTGCAACCTACTCGCGTCAGGCTTTCGGGTTGGAGCGCTCGTAGGTTTTCTCCCTCGGCGTGCTGCCCTGCGCCTTCTCTCGGCTTTCTTTTCCCTGCTGCTGGTGCCCTTCCTCCTGTCTATCTTTTTGCCCACTCTCTCCTGGGACTCGAGGGCTCCCACCAGGTTTCGCAGGATCTTTTTCCCTTTTCCCTTCTCTTTCCTCCTGCTCTCCCTCTCTGTCTTAGTTACAGTGCTTTGCGGTCTGTCTTTGGGCTCGCCCCCGGGTACCTCTCTAGGCTTCTCCACTCCACTCCTTACTCTATGCCATATTCCTGCCGGCATCTCATCCCTGTAATTCGGAACTTACCTTCTGCAATATCAAGTGTGAAGACCACCAGAGACCATTACAAAGGGGTTTTTTGTGCCAACGGCTTTTTCCCCTCTGGTCTGAACCGGAGGAGGGGCCCCCCGGACCTTCTATTTCGGGGTCAGGGTGGCTTCCCTTTGGGGCAGATCCCTTCCACAGAAAAAAGGAAAGAAGAAAGAAGAGCTGTGGAAGAAGCGGTTCGGAGGAACTTTACATTCAGAACTCACAGGTGAGGAGGAAGGGGATTGGAGTGACTCGGAAGGGGTGAAGGGAACACCTGAACCTGACACCACCATCCTGTGACAGGGTATAGAGTATGGACGCTTTTGTACTATTCTGCGTTAAAATAAACTAGAACCGACATTTATGTGGCACAGTAAGCATCATAAACCAGTGTCCTATAAAAGAATCAAGAGTGTATACCCAATTGTGTTATGATAGGAACCACTGTAGAGCGAAGACAACCATGTAATCTATGGCACAATATCAGGCATTCTCTGAAACAAGCATGTCCATATATTGTAATTGTGGTCGGGTCAGGCCTGATAAGTGCGAGCAGCCAATCAGGTTGCTTGATCGCAGACATTACCAACTATACATGCCTACTTTCCAAACAGCCTTAATGGATGCTTTCTGGAGGCAACCAGAGGCACAGTGGCAAGACTGAGAACCACAGTCCTGCTGACTGCCACTGCCCAAGCACCAGGCCCCCCATTCTCCCCTCTAGGTGAAGGGTAGCTGGAAGTGGAGGTTTGGGGGATAGGATATAAAAGAAACATATGCTGGAACCATGGGGAACCAAAGTTGGGGTGGAATGGATAGCTAGAATCTGGAACTGGGGGGGCGGAGTTCCTTTACAGCCCTAGGAGCATCCTCATTTCCCCATTTCCCCATTTCCTAGGAGCATTTCCCCATTTCTGGTCTAGCTGTAGGAGTTTTTACATGCATTTTGGGACTCTGGTAGTGCAGTCTATAAAGGATCAATGCTCGGATGGCTTTCACTTTGTGATGGAAATACAGTAAAATGAGGTTTCTGTGTTGGCGGTACAGACGGTAACAAGCTTTCATAATCATATTGACATGAAGGTTTGGTACTGGTAATACTGGTTGGTTACACCATTGAGGACTGCCAATTGAAAGGGAGGTTTGTTGTATTGAGTGCGCCATCGATCAATATTCTGCTTTTGCTTTCATTGAGGAGCAAGAAGTGGTAATCTAGACCTGGATCTGAAGAAGGTACCCTCAGATGTTGTGGCCTTTGCCAGGAGGATTTGCGAGTTCTCTATATGGACTTCATGTACCACAGCAGAGATGTGCGAGGGATCTCCTATATACTTTGAAAGGGCAGACAAAGCCGATTCTTGTGGAGCCCCAAAGGCTTTACAGTTTTGGATTGGTGGCCACTGATCAAGACTTGGAAGCGCTGCAATCCAAGCCAGTGCAGTTCCTGTTCTCCCAATTACTCTTTAAAGGAGGTATAAAAAGCTTGTGGTCCACTGTATTATAGGCTGTCAAAGGTCCAAAAAGCTCAGTATTTCTCTGCACTTATCAAGTGATTTTAGAATCCCCTCGGAAATATTGATCAGAATGGTTTGTAACTCTAGAGGGCATGAAGACTCACTGATGGTCGGAAGAGTATGCTTTCTTTGTTGTATCATTGAAATTGGTCCTTGACCAACAGTTCTGAGACGTTGGCCTTGAATGGAAGGTTCGATATTGCTCACAAATTGAATAGGCGATTAAGATCTGTATTAGGTTTCTTTAAAAGGGGAGGTGCGCTCTATCTTTCTAGACTTGGAGGAGGGTGTGAGGGTGTGAGAGTAAAAAAAAGGCCAGGTAACAAAGTATGCATTGCAGTGAGAGGTGTTCCAATGTTTTCAAACGTTGACAATTTGGTTTGTGTATATGGATGTTCAGTCCTCTGCAGTGCGATGAATCAGAAATGATTCCCCCAGAAAACCTGGCCTGGGTCCCTACTCAAGTGTCTAGCAAAAGGCAAAAGGCTGATTTTTTCTGATGATCTTGACCCTGGGAGTGGTGTTCTGCTAGAGGAGACCACGCCAGGACCATTGCTCGGCAGATATCATCTGCCGGTCCTATGAGGGTCCGTGTCTCCCATGACTTAAGTGCAGAGATTGTGCAGAGTTGTTCCCATGCAAGCGGGAAGCTTGCCCTCTGGAGACCAGTTCTGCAAAGACTGTGCAGTGTGAAGCAAAAAAGAGGGAAGCTTTCCAACCCAGAAGGCTGTCTCTGGTGGCTGGAGCAACAGTGAGCCTCAGGAGCGAAGGGAGTTCCTATTGCAAGTGGTGTGGATGACTGCGGACTAAGAGAAGCGGTTTGCGTTTTGCGAAGAACCACAGAAGTAGGAGTCCTGTGAGCAGCAAGGGAATCGGAAGCGCACGCCTTACCCGGTGAGTCCACAAGCAGGTAGTGACACCAGAGTGCTTGGTTCCCGCTCGCGAGTTCAAGGCAGGTGTTCAGCAAGTGGGCAATACTCATGCATGAGTGAAAGCAGTTTTGAAAGTAATTTTGAATACTGAACTATTGAAAAGCAGCGAAAGCCTTATATAACAAAACCAAATGACTGTAACTTTAAATGTGTGAGTGTGGAAAACCCAGCAATCCAATGGTGCAATATTGTTAACATCTAATAGCTACAAGCATATCCCAAGCCAAGAGACACTACATCAAGGCAAATACAATCCAGCAGATATTGTCAATGGCAGAGAGGGGCTAATGAAAGGTCCATAAATTGTGAATCCTGTTGTCCATACTTAATACAACATGTGGTAAAAGCTGGTATAAAACAAGAGAGAGGGAGAATACGTCCTTATCCATGTCAGAATGTGGTTAATTGTGTAGTGGGGAAACAAGAGTGACAAAAAGGCTGCCCTTCTGAAAAGGATATTCAGAAGGAGAGGAGCATTATTTACAGAAGAGTATTAAAGAGAACCAATGTGAGTCTTGTTTTCCCTGAAGAGTTGTTAAATGTTTTTGAAGCTGCAAACTGTTGAATGCTGTGAAGCTGTTGTGAACCCCTTGTCTGTTAATCTTAAAAACAAAAGCACTTGTTGTGAAACACTTCGGGCAGGGGAGTATATCCGGATACCAAACCTTTGGAGGAGTAGGCCTGGCATGGGAGTAAGCAAGGTGTGAACTGCGGTAGTAGTAGGTCTGGCATGGAAGTAAACCAGATGGAAGTTAAAGAAGTGCTACAAAGTGGATATGACAGAGACAATTCATGTGGTTTGTGGTGGTGAAGAAAGAACTGTTACAAAGAAGTTGTATTTCTTTAGAACGTATCCGCTGTGGCAAATCATCCTGACCAAGACAATTATTGTTGCTATTGATGAACTGAGAAACTGTTCTTTTTCTAAGGAGGATAAATCGTATACTTGCTCAAGGAAGAAGAAGACCCTTATATTGTTTTTGTTGATTCACTGGAGTGTTGGAACTTTCTGTTGTCAGGTTGAAGTTGCTAAGAACTGTGTTGGAACTTTGTTGCAAACCAGGATTTCCTTATTTTATTTTCTTGAACTGTGAAGAAGAATTCCGCTTCTTAACTCTATGGAAGGAGAAATCACCCAGGTTTTAAGGAGAGACTATTGTTACATTGTGAAGTCAATCATTATTGTTTTGAATTGCCATGAACTTCCTTATTTATTCATTGTACATATAAGTTTGAGAGACAGATATCCTTTGTTAGAGTGTTTCCTTTAGTTTATTTTAGGCAAGGAAATCCTTGTCTGTGTAGCGATAGTAAGGAGTTCATCCAACCTTCTAATTTAATAAAATGGCATTTGTTCAGAAGCCTTCACAAAGTTGTCCGCCTCACATTTCTGACCCCTCTCAGCACGCTCAGGGGTTTGTGACTCAAGAATGCTGGTTTGTTCATTAATATTTTGAACAGTTCAGGCGTGCTGTTATGGGCTTCTGAAACTCTTGGAGGTAGGTATTTTGTCAAATGTCTATGGTACCCTCTAACATGGATTTTTTTCAGGCAATTTTACATTTTGTCTTTTTTGATTGCGTCCAGTGTCTGTCTAGTCATTTACTCTCTATTTTAAGGTTGGTTAGGACTTTACTGTACCCAGCCCTACAGGTAAGGGGTGTATCGGCTACTTTTACTCCCTAAAAATAGGCAAATACTCTCAAAAAATAATAATAGAGACTAAGAATACCCCCAATAAAAAATGGAAAACAGATCTTTTGCCATTGCTTTCAGTCACGCAGCTCCATGGTTATGTTTGGACCAGTAATGAACGTAGTACCACAGGAAGAAACTACAGTTATAACTCACAGTTTCAAAGTTTTCTGGACCAGTTTGCACTACTAAAATCTAAAACAATCAGGGATAAAAACAATAAACACTCCTGGTACACACCTGCCCTGTCCCAGATTAAAGTAAGGAAAAGACAGCTTGAAAGACTTTGGTTAACAGACCCCACGATCGAAAACAAAGCAGTTTGGAAACAAAAGCAGTACACCTATAAAAAGCAAACCTATGAGACCAAAAGAAATGTCTATAAGGCAGAAATTGAGTCGGCTGGACACGACTCAAAAAAGTTGTTTGAAATCTACAGGATCCTAGAGAAACCCAAAGTACAACCCGCACAGTTTACACCCACAAATGAAGACTGTGAAAGTGTACAGCAATCATTCGCAAACAAAATAGAATCGCCTCGAGCAAAGATCTTAAACTCTTAACAACAACTACCTACCCAGCAACAACCCTTGCCGGACGAATACTCCCAGCTGCTCACAAGCTTCTCCTTCAAACCAGTATCCAAAGAAATGATACTCGATTCATTAACATATATGCGCCCCACAACATGCCATTGGGAGATCTTACTATCCAAAATCCCTTTTTTGGTGCGCTTTGTGAACTCTTCTTTCAGTCACAGAAGTGTCCCTAACAATCTGAAGGAGGTGGTAGTCACCCGCCTACACAAAAAACCTGGATTAGATCAAAACAACCCAAGCAATATGCGCCCAATTACTAACACTCTCTTTCTGCTTAAAGTGATAGGTAAAGTCGCCACAAAGCAGATACAACTGCATCTGCAAAAAGGGCTGGCATTCTTCATCAAAAGCAATCTGGATGTTGTGCTTTCCACGGCACAGAGACAGCTTTGGTGGATCTGCAATCGCATATGCTAAGTATGGTGGACAGGGGAAAATCTGCCTTACTTATACTTTTAGACCTGTCCGCAGGGTTTGATTTACTTGAACACACTCACCTTTTGGACAGTCTGCATACTTTTGGACAATGTTCCAAGGAGGCAACCAACTGGATCAGATCTTTCCTTGGTAATAGGAAATGCAGGGTAGGCTGGGGAGAGGCAGTTTCAGCTCCCGGATTGGTACAGGGCAGAGCCCCACAAGGAGCTTGCCTGTACCCCTCACTGTTTAACATTTACATCAAGCCTCTTTGCGATCTCTTAACCACCTGTAAGTTACAATTTTCTAACTATGTTGACGTCACGCAGCTCCTCATGGAATTGAGCGGTAACTATTTATTTTATTTATTTATTTTTCATTTGTAAAGCGAATAAACCCTGAGGCACCAGGGTGCTGTTGCAAAGCAGTTACATGACACATAGGTTACATAGGCAATGTATGATCATGCCAGGCACATACAGGCGGCGACACAGTCGAATCACATGTACGATTTGATTGACAACTGGATGACGCAGAACTCAATGTGCCTGAATCCCTTTAAAACGAATGATCTTTGGCTTGACATCAGCTAGATCTAAACTCAGCCCAGAATACTCCCATATGTATATCGGGACAAATCGGATCAAAATCCAAGACACGGTTAAAACTCTAGGAGTGTACATGAATACCACATTGAGCTCAGAGGCACACGTGGATGGAGTAATAAACAGTGCCCAATACCATCTGAAGGTACTGAGGAAGGCAATACATCTCCTGTCTCAAAAGAACAGGATAATCTTGTCCAGGGCAATTATCCTACCCCGCCTAGACTATTGTAATGCCCTTTTGATTGGGGTAAACACTTGCAGCATTAACAAACTACAGACAATACAAAATGATGCAGTGCGCATCATTTATGACATTCTTAGGAGAGAACACATCACCAGCGCCAGAAGGACTACACTGGCTACTGGTACAAGCTAGAATACGTTTAAAAGCACTCACCCTGGTACACAGATGTATCCATGGAAACCCCCAACATACCTCAAGGCTAAAGTCAAGTCTTATATACCATCCAGACAAATCCGATCCAGCAGCTCAGGTACGCTGAATGTGCCCAGAAGCAACACATGTAATGTAGAGGCATGGGAAGATCCTTTGATCTAGTCTCAGCACAAGCATGGAACTCTTTGGCAACAATGCTGAGATTAGAAACCAAACAGCAACCTTTTAGGAAGCAGCTTAAGAACCTTCTGTTCGACTAATCCCTCATCATGCACCATCCCCCTCATGGTCGCCTGCGGAATTATATGTCGTCCCGATTTTTGGTCTGGTGTGTATGTGTAGCGCCCTGATGCCTTCAGGCTTTTTGGTGCGTAATAAACAAATAAATAATTTAAAAAACTGCCTGATCAGAAGAAGTAAAGCTGTAGATTTTTATGTGTATGAATAACTAGGTGCAAAGAAATAATTATTACCAAACTAATTCAATTTTTCAGTTAAAACATATTTTTCCCACTTATAAAATTCTCTCATTGAGAACTTGAATCACATTTTTACTCCCTAAAAAGTCCTTTTACTTCCAACTTTAAAAAATAGGCAGTATAATACTCCCACTTCCAAATCTTATCTGGAGCACTGATCATATCACTTATCAGATGCTTTCATAATAGGTTTTTGATCTCAATTTATGTGCGGGCCAGGTCTTCTCAGTTTCCAGGTGGAAAGATTTTCAAGATTCTTCTGGGTCATTGGGGGTGGGTTGAAATCTTCTGTGAAATGTTCTGAGATCTTGTTGTGGATATGTATGTGAGGAGGGTGCATTTGCATGCCTACGCTGAGCATGGTTAATGGCTCAGATTAACATTTCCTAAACTGAGATGGTCAGACCAAAATAAATATTAGACAGCATGATACCCGGGATGATAACATCTGGTCAGGATGGCATTCAAGTTATGGCATTTCACATGAAAGAGTGCACCAGTTCATCAAAACAAGTGGCATCCCCATTCAGTCGCAACATTATTAAAGGATTTGCATGTCAAGGTTAGGTTAAAGATGTCCCATCACAATTTTGGTGAGTAAGGTAGCAACTGTGGCTATGAAGTCTAGTTAGTCTTTTCGGGATTGATGGTTAGCCCTGGAAGGCCAGTAGATCAGGATGCAGTTTTGCTAAGAGGATTTAGAGAGAATTTTCCATCAACATGTGCTCAAAACACTGGTAACTTTTGAAGGCCTGGTGTGCAATTTTAAGGGAATATTAGTGCATGTGACAGGCCGCCTTAACGGCTGTGTCAGGGGAGGGAGGAAGCCCAACCCCATACAGCCCCGTAGGTGCCTGAGCGTGCGTGGGCAGGCCCACTCCCTAACCGTGCTTACCTGCAGATGGTGACAGCGGGGCCGCAATGGACCCCACACCTCCCACAGACAGGAGAGAATTTGGCTGGGCTGCAGCGGGTACAGCCGCATCCCAGGAGACTGCACGGGACCGCAGAACCACCGGTGGCAGGATGCTGCGGGATGCCTTGAGCGTGATCACAACGGTCATAGGAGGACGCAGCAGAGCAGCGCCACTGGATGAGGAATATGACACATGCCAGCGCAGCACATAGAAAGTGAATGCTGCTCTGTGAAGAATGATGAAATCCCACACCAACACACAGGGGGTCATTACGACCCTGGCGCTAAGGGGTTAACAGCGCCGTAAAAGGCTGTGGCGCCGTTAACCCCTTAGCGCCCAATTACGAGGTCCCTTTGCGGGACCTGACCTTAACGGCTGGTATGGACCAGCCGTTAAAGTAGGGACCCGCAAAGGGATCTTCGAGGTAATTACGGTACCGCAATTTGCGGTACCGTAATTACCACCTTGCCCAGTCCCATTGAGCCCTATGGGCCAAAAATGGGAATGGGGAAGGGCCAATGTTCAATGGGGAATTACCGCCCTGCCAACCTTGGAATGGGGTGGTAATTCCCCATTGAACATTGGCGGACTCGTTACAACACCGGCAGCAACCATGGTGCTAATAGCGCCATGGGTTACCACGCCAGTGTTGTAATGAGGGCCACAGACTCTCCCGTTCACAGAATCCACTAGCCCAACCGGGAATGGAAAGACACAATTAGGCCTGTCCCCTGGACTGGACAAAAAGCATCATAGGTTTCCTTCGGGCCTCTACAAGGCCTTGTGAGAAATGTGGCAAGAAGGGTGGGGCTTAAAAGCCCTTATCAGCCCATCCCTGAAACTTCCCCAGACACACCCCACAAGAAAGGTGAGTGATTGGGGTGGGGTATTTAAGAAGGAGTGTATGAATATTTGTGAGAATTAGTTGTGTGAGCACACGAGGCGGAGGAGGACATCCGAGAGACCAGAAGAGGAGAGAGAGTTGGAACGAGGGGTCCATGGAGGGTTTGAGCATGTGAATTAGGAGTGTAATGGTGATGAGGAGGTAGTGGTAGTTGGAGATGGAGGTTGTGGGAGCAGTAGAGTTGTAGTGGGAAGGAGAGGTGGTCATGATAGTAAGCAGAAGAAGTAGTGGCCGTGAAGATGAAGACTAGACAAAGAAGAGTGGTAGTAGCAGTAGAGGGGGAGCAGTAGTAGAGTGGTGGTATTAGTGAGAGGGAGCAGTGGAAGAATAAAGGGGCTAGTAGTGGCAAAGAGGTAGCATATGAGGGAGAAGGCACAATTGAAGTAGAAGGCAGTAGTGGCAGTAACAATTGGAGGAGAAGTAAGATCAAAGGTTGGAGGTAAGAAGGAGGAGTCCAAGGTCTGAGGGATAGTAGCAGAGTCAGAGGAGGACACCTTCGGACCCAGAGCAGGAGAGGGTCAGGCGAGTCTGTGCGTTCAAGGAGAGAAAGAGAGTGGCGCCGAGTTGAAGGAGGCACCAGCCTTAACATTCGTAGAACACTAATGAAGAGAAGGTACCAGGAATGCCCCTTCTCACCCCCATGAACATGGCAGCCCGAAGAGTCAAGACAGCAAGATGCAACTCACTGTTTGGACAGCCCCCAGAAGGGCCAGTGACATCCACATATGCGAACAGATATTCTCTCAGACAACCATTCAAACCTTATCCAGTCAACATCTTTATGGATACAGGTGCCACTACACTGATCATGGAACCAAATGCCTCAAAGGATCAGATTGACTAATAACGGAAATCCATTGTGCTGACGTCATTAGTGACACCACGACATAGCAACATTAGTCATGAAGCAAACTTGCACCCATGCATGAAGTTACATGGACACACACGTGCACACATGAAGAACATGCTTACACAGTTCCGTAGATAGAGGACAGATACACACACATACTGTCAAAAGCCTTTATTATTTTTCTCATTAGCCAAATGCAGCTTGCAGATGCCTATTGCAACTAACCATATGGAACTACAGGGTCATATAAGGAACCTGGAAGGGCCACATACTACTAACCTATAAGAAACATAGCACAATATAGATATATAGACATCATAGAATAACTGTAGTGAGGTTATATGAGGCCACAGGCCTCAGGAAAAGAGACAAAGGATTGCAGAATTAGGCTGCAAGAAGCAGCATGCCAGGGCTCGTAGCCAATGTCAACAATGAGCAGAACATTACTGGGCCTCGGAGACAAGGATCAACCTGCAAAATGCTAGCATAAATCCTCACAAATTGCAGACCAGAGAGCTCGATTTCACGGTCCCCAACAACGTGGTTCGGCCGAGCCAGACAATGGTCATTCACCCGTGGTGGGAAGCGAGCAGATCCCAGCGACACAGACATGAAGTGAAACATGGATTCTTTAACAACGTTGCAACCCTGTGGGCACTCTCAAAGGCAAAAGTGGTAATATTGAAGGTTACATTGGGAACACATAGGGGGTCATTACGAGGTTGGAGGTAATGGAAAAACGATGCCGGTAAAGGATTACCGGCACCGCATACCGCTCCGGCCTATTCCGACTCAAGAACACGGTATTAGAGGTGCCGCCAATAACGTTGTTGCTAATAGCGGCATGGGCGCGGCACGCAGCCCTTCAGGCCGGCAATATCGGTATGTCGCTAAAAGGAGGACATCACAAGTCAGGTGTACATGCAAATACCGGCATCATGAAGGCGCTAATACGGGATACCGGGATGCCGGCGATACCGGCATCGCGAACCACCCACAAACAGCAATGTCCAGTGTTCCCAACTGCCACAGGTACACACAATCAGCACAGGTGGTGGCAATGAAGTCTGGCCCAATACAACACCCACACACCACACCCCTCACCACACCAAAATGATTCCAATTGTAGTAGCAATACTGGGGCTGGAGGACATGCTTGCATTGCTACACCACCAACAACAACAGGCACCACAGAGGAGACGCAGGAGGAGAAGGAGGGTGAGACAGGCCCAGCAAGGCCCAGCAAGCCCCACCAGTACAGCCAGTGGTACCACGCAGGCAGCCCCCAATCCCTTGCATCAGAGAATCCCTTGCATCAGAGCCAGTCCATTTAACCTAACCCCTGAGCAGATCCACACCCTGTACCGTCTGGACTGGGACACCATCACCACCATTGTGGACATGATACATGATGACATCGTCAGCCTGATTGAAATACGTACCGCCATCCCACCTCTACTGAAGGTAGTGTCTGTGCTCCACTTCCGGGCCACAGGCACCTACCAGCACACAGTAGGGCACATGCATGGCATATCACAACCCTTATTTTCTCACATGCTGAACCACTGGCAGGCATGCCAAATTGTATTGGTGCACTTGACTACACCCATGTGGAATTGGTGGTCCCGCATGCAACAGATGTGGTGTACCGCAATCGTAAGCTATATCACTCAATCAATGTACAGATGGTATGTGACTCCGGCAAGATCATCACACATTGTTGTGCCCGATTTCCCGGATCAACTCATGACTCAATGGTCCTGCGCAACTCCACGCTGCCACGCTACATGGAGCGACATGCATCACGACGTGCCTGGCTGCTTGATAAGTAGCAGTGAAAGGGGGGAGAGATGCACAAACCACCATGTTGTCATTGTTGTGGTGACAGCACGATGTCCACATCCCAAAACACTGTGCCCCAAAGCATCACAAACTGAATCTGACTACCAATTCCCATAGCAAATAAGTAAGCTGCACACCTATCACAACATGGCAAACTTAAAAAAAACACTAGGGGAGTAAAAAAATAAAGAATACATAGCACAGAAAGAATTTTCTGGCACATTCTTTGATCTCTGAGTGTGTACAAACATTGTTTCATTTCCTAGGTGGTTTTATAGACTTCCTAACACCCAACTCAGACTGGATGCGACAGCCCATTAACACCAAGATTTTCTAAAACGAACAAATCTCAAATCAACAAAAGTGTCGCCTGGCAGAGTAGTCAATCAAAGGAGTCTAATTACGAATAAACTTTAAAACACCCCACATCCCACAACACGTGCAGCAACCATCATCGGACCTCACCCTCCGTAACACAATCCAGCAACATGCTGTGAGTATTCACAATGTAAATGTCTGCAGCAAATCACTGCACAGGACAAGCATCCATGAGAGTGCACGTAACAAAACCACCAAGGGAATCCACTGCTTGTCACAGGGCCACCACCACACTGGTGCAGCATGTCACCATGTGAATAATCAAAACTGAATGCCAAATAATGGAGAGACTACTGCCAACTCTGCCAGTCAGAAATTCTTACAGAACACTACACATCACATATATATCACAAACACAGCGGTATGTGTCCACAATGCATGAGCAACATCAAGACAGTGTACACCGTGCATCATCTTGAAGATGCAATGCACACCATTAGGCCATGGCACAGCACACATTGAGGGAATTAAAAATGTGTGCATACAAGCAGGGACATGTGCTTGTAACCAACAGATATCTGCAGGCATGTGTGATAAGTACAGCTGTCCATCATGAATCGACTAACACATACCTTATTTTTCTACCATGCAGGTGATAGTGGCTATCCCTTGAAGCCGTGGCTCCTCACCCCTGTCCAAAACCCGCAGAACAGGCACGAGGAGGACTACAATCGTTCCCATACCCGTACCCCTGTGGTCATCGAACAGACCTTTGGCCTGTTGAAGGCACATTTTCGCTGCATTAGCCGGTCGGGTGGGGCACTCCTCTACAGGCATGAGAAGGTGGCCAAGTTCATCATGGCATGTGTCATGCTGCACAACATGTGTATCCGACGGAACGTGCGCCTGCCCCCTGACATTGAACTGCAACCACCAGGTGATGATGAAGGGGATGAAGAAGATGTGACCGCACACCATCTCGGTGCCGATACACAGGAGGGACGTGCTGTGCACCAGTCTGTGATTGGACAATATTTCTAAGACACATGGGTGCAGAGGGTGAAATTAATGTGGGACAGAGGGCACTGGGTGTGGGAGTACATATACACTATGCACTGTATAGCAATAAATGACAAAGATGCAATAAGAAATGTCCACTCAAGTATTTTTTCTGCTACACAACGGGTGTATTAAACTGTAAAACAAAGTGCTCAAACCCTCCACCTCAAACACACCCTGTCCCCCCTCCGACTCCCCCCACAACTCCCCCACACATGGCATGCAATGTCATGGTACTTGAGTCTCCACAGCTGTGCACATGCAGGCTGAGCCTCCAACTAATGGCCTGTGTTTGACTCCGGGGGTGGCATTTTGGGGCGGCACATGGTGCGCACAGACCTGCGCAGGGGGCTTGTCTGCGTGGAGCTGCATAATGACGTGGTGCCCGCCTGCTCCAGTCTGGGGGCAGTACGCTCTGTCTCCATGGAATCCGCGATGCAGGAAAGGACCTGCCTCAGAGCAGACACCTTCTCGCACATCCGCGTGATACTGTCCACAATTGCCTGTCTCAGGGAGGCAGTGTTGTCCCGCTCCTCCTGTCTTGCCTGGGCACCGTCGGACACTAACTGCCTGACAAGGGCAGTGAGCTCCTCCTGCCGCTGCACCGAATGTTCGATTAGCGGCACCCCACCCCGGACACCGGTGGAGGTGGATGCTGCATTTGTGACATTTGCAGAGTCGTGTGTCACCTTTGTGGGGCTCATGCTCCCTTGCCCTGGCTCCCCTCCAGTCAGCTCCGGTTCACTCTCATAGGTCGAGTACAAAGGTGTGACCTGGGGTGATGGTGGGTGACTGGGTGTTGCAGGTAAGTCCGAGGAGTCATCCTCCACAGGGACACACACCTGGCCCTGGCTCTGTGCATCCGAGTCCGTCTGGGGTGTCGTGGCTGCCGCCTCCCCAACAGAGCTGTTTGCTGCTGATTGTGCCCCATCGGCCACTGTGTCCTGTGCAGGGGCCACAATTGTTGTGGGGACTGTAGCAGTGGCCCTTAGCGGCACCAGAGCCGTGGCTTTCTGTGATGTCTGGCCCTTCTGTGCCTGCCATGGCTTGGCTGGCCCTTTCGATGTCGAAGGCCTGTTGCCTTCTTCCCCTCCCCTGGGCCTCTTCCGGGGAGTTGTTGCCTGTGTGGCTGAGCCCCAGGCCTCGCTGTCAGGATCAGAGCCTGTGGGGGACCGAGAGAGGAACTGCATCAGTGATGGTTCTACATGCATCATGCATACATTGGTATTATTGCTGTTGTACACATTAGAGGGGATTAGGTATTGGAGTTGTCATTCACATTGCTTGCCATATGGGTGGAGCATGCAGGCATCCCTCAGGGTCACACATGTTGGAGCTACCGTATGCTGTGTGACATGCAATTCTATTGTGGATTGAGTGCAGTGTGACTAATGACGTTTTGTTTTTTGTGTGGTGTGTCTCAGGTATGCCATTGCCATGCTGCATGCATGTGCATGTGTCTGTGCTGCGGACGGCATTTAGGCAGGGATGTGTCAATGTGTATGTATTGGGCCATGCGTTGCCTCTTTGGACGGACAAATTGGTGGACTATCATCATACTTTGCATTACAGTGTTTTCTTAGGACACTCACCTCCATCCGCCGATGAGGTGGCGCCACGTTCCATCTCGCCCACACCTTCTATTGCCTCAATGGCAATAGTGCTGGCGCAGATTTCCTCCCACCGGATTAGCTTGATGGGTGAGCTAGGACCACCGCCCTTAGCCATGGCCTGGCTCCGGTTTGCCGACATAATGTTCCTGACTCTCAGGCACAGATCGTCCCATCGCTTGCGAACATCCTTGATTGTGCGAGGGGTGTTCCCTACGGCACTGACTTTTTGGGCAACAAGTTGCCAGATCTCTTTCTTCTTAATCTGTACCTCTCTCTTGAGGCTGTTGGCAAAAACAACCTCTGCATTGTCTGCCAGTGTCTGCCAGCATAGTCAGCTCGTCCTCATTGAGCGCTCTTTGCGCTGTCGGGATGCGCCTTTTTTTACAGCCTTGGGCATGATGCTGGTGGTGAGGGTTGATATCTGCAGTCGGAAATAGGCTCCAGGTCCTGTGTGGTGAGGATGGCAATGGATTGTGTTTTTCAAGATGGCCACCGTGCTCTTTCCCGTTCCTGTGCGATGACGCTACTTCCGGTTCCGCTTATTAACAGGCACCGCTATTAGCGGTCACCGCTAATAGCGGTGCCCGCTAATGCCGTATCCACTGATGCCGGTCACGTTATTTAGTGGAGGACTTCGGCGGTTGTGCTGTCTGTGCTTTCCATGATGCCGCTAAGGGCCATTTTTTGGACTTTAGCGGCATGCCGGTAATGTCGTTACCGGCATGCCGCTAAACTCGTGCACGTGAACTCGTAATAGCCCACTATGAGCGGGCTCTTTACTACACGGACACGGTACTTGTTCCATGCCGGTAAGGACTGTTTCTTAACTTCAACCTCGTAATGACCCCCAGAGTCTTTCTCATCACCTTGAGAAGGTGCACTGAGCGCTGAGAACAGAGCTTCTTCCCAGGCCTGAGGAAATCAGCACCAGCCAATCAGGGAACACAAATCCAGCGGTGGATGGCAGAGGGCAAGGGCCAATGGTACTCCTGCGGCCCTGCAACAATGTAATAGATAGTTTTTGGGTAAGGGACAGGCAAACCACCTGTCATTCGAGGACCAATAGAATAACCTCCATAGGTGCTGTGTATAAGCACCACCACCCCAACTACCCAATTCAGTAACCCCGTAGGTTTTTGGGGACGAGCCCCATGTTGTGACGCTGTAACTGAACAGAATTGCCCTGCACGGGCTCGGGAGCTGTGATTTCAGGAGATTCTCAATGTCCTGTATGATCCCTGTCTGTTTGTGTAATAAATGACAGTTCTAACTTGCCCTTGGCTGAGTCCTCCATCTGTACACTGGGGAGGTTGTTGTTGGGCCCTGGCAGCGTGAACGGTGAGCTCGTAGTGTGTATCCCACTCCCTCTGTTATACCAAAGCCAACAAGCTGGTAGCAGAGGATGGTTCACTACGCCTGTTCGGCATAAGATGCCTCTTCCGCCGCAGCGCCTGGAGGGCTGGGAGGTGCCTCACAGAAAGTGAGTTCTATGGGAGGTGGACCCCCATGCAGAGGCCGTCAGGTGCCAGTTTGCATGGTGATATTCGAGCTCTGGAAGATGTATCAGGAGGACAAGGGGGAAGTAGTGAGGCGTCAGTAGATGCTGAGCCAGCAGGAGACCCCAGGCGCATCACCCTCGGCCCCCGCTCCCCCACCTCCTCCTGACGACCAAACCAAAGGGACTACAACAGAAGCACAGGTAATATACCCTGCACGGGAATTAAAATCAGCTGAGGGGTACACAAATCCAACATTCAAACCTCCACTTATACCAAGGAGGAGGGGCAGAAAGGGACGAGCAGCGAGACCCAGACAAGCGCCAAGGAGGGCCTGGAAAGAATAGCATTGAACGAGTGGGAGGAGGGCAAATACTATTGAAATTAGATAACAGCAGGAGATAAAGGAGAGGCAAATAAAAAAGTAGCTGGCTGTAAGGAAAACAGAGATAATGGAAGAAGTAGAAAGGCAAGAGAAGGAAGAAAAGGAGCAATACGAGAAGGTGCGAAGAAAAAAGCAAAAGGAAGAAAAAAAAGAGCGGGAGCAGCGAGAGATGAGGAGAAAGAGGGAGCTTGAGGAGACAGACAGGCAAAGGGAGCAAGACGAGAAGGAAAAGCAAGTTTTGGTAAGAAGGGAAAAGAGGAAGTGGGATCTAGACCGTCTCGCAAGAGAGCACAAACGCAAGGAGGAGGAGGAGCATGCAGTAAGAGATATAAGACTGAAATGGGGATTGACCGCGTCTGACGATAACACAGGAAGAGATAGGTAAGTGGAGCAAGATCGCAGCAAGACATGTAATAAGGCAGCCGCGCTGCCAGACAAAACCAGCTTAGAGTCCTCCATGAGAGGGGACACCGGAGGCTGATGGACTTAGAAGGGAAACCACAGGGAGACAGGATACTGAGGAGACTGAGCTTCCATGATGACTTTGACAGAGACCTGGGAGAAACTGAGTCGGAAGACGACTTGGTAGAGTGAGGACGATGGGATGGGGCAACCTGTTAGTCGATCGACAGGAAATAAGACCGATCGAAGCTCAACATGGGGAGCAGACAGAGACGCTGGGGAATTGCAGGGTGACAAAGACGAGAGACCACGATGGTCCAGGGATGCATCGCGCAGCCTGGATGGTGTAACTCCATATGCGCAGAGGCTTAGGGACCTCCCAGCACGAAGGAGGGGATGGGGGAATGATGGGGGAATGGTAATAGCGTTCACCACCACAAAGATACCGTAAGATCAGAGGGGGTGCTTAAGTTGACAAGAGGATTGGACGGGGAGATTGGGTTCACACAGATGCCCTTACTGGAAAAGGGAGGGGGGCGACCTAGTTACATATCATGGAAGCATATAGACAAGGAAAACGAGATGTAGGCTACCCTCAATAACCGCGGGTGCAGGGAAATGGATAAACAAGATGGAAAGGATGACGAACGACAGAAATTAGTAGTGGGTGACATTAAGGGGTTGTTAGTGGCGACCCTCGGAAAGGTTGCTGATGATGTAGGGAAAAGGGCAGGGTACCCAGGAGTAACAACCCAGAACACTGTGCACAATGGTTTGCTGTTTGCTAACTGCCGAGCAGCCGTATGACGAGCTCTGGGGATGCAGTACCCAGACATGTCAGACATTAGTGCAATTATGGCACGCAGAATGGGGGAAGACAAAGACCCCTTACAATATATTCAGGCTATTGAAGTGTTATGGCTCCTTGAAACACAAGAACCATGGGATAAAACAGTACAATAATATCACTAAAAGCTTTCATGGTCTTTTGTCATCCTTATTTCTTTATAATGACTATTAATGTCACACAAGCAATTCTCAAAGTAGATGCGAACATCTTACTCACCCCCATATTTTAAATTTGGTCCTGTGAGACACAATAACATGGGAGAAACCCGTTAATTCTCTGACATATTCACAATTATGCCCAATATTACTAGTCATTTCAAAATATACGTACAGATCCACAGTACAAATCCGTGCACCTGTCGCACAATATCATATTCTCTAGATACATATATTCCAGAACCGTATATAACAGATTTGCAGTCTCTGCTTCGTATCCTAGGGTCATAAAAAAACACTCATATGTATTCTTTTATTTATGTCATCTTCTTGCAACATGTTCTGACAAACTTATTATACATGCACTTCTTATAGAGACTTACCCCCCTAGAAGATGAAGAATGGGTGGGTAGTTCTTAAGCCAATAGGCTTCCTCTTTCGATAGTGTTTTTTCGCATTTGATTGAATTATTTTGTATTCCTTATCCTTATTGGTTCTGTTTCTCTATTTCAGACAAAACAAAAATTGCCATCAGAATCTAAAAGCCTGTGCGTAGTTTTACGTCTCAAACGGGAGGTCCTGCGACATAAATGACCCACAATAATATATTAGCATATATTAACACACCCGTGTCCCAACCTTTCCGCATCATACAAAATAATAATGTGAATAGATGGTGCATGTATTTTCAGCCTGATAAGTATCATCCACACAGGTTGTTTGTTACTACATGTCTGGACAGTGTTCTACGCGTCCATCACCCGCTCAATTGTAATGCGGACGCTAGTTCCGACCAAACGACCTTATAACTATGCCTCTCCATTTCCATTGTAACTTATACACAATACAACCACGCTTACCACTAAAACTGGCCACAGTGCCATCACATCATGCGTGCAATCCTCTTCGGGATCTCATTTCCTTCTTCCTATAGTTCCGACTCTTGGAAATGAAAAAGGGAACGAAATTCGGCCCTTCTTCCTACTGGGGCTATAGGTATCAAAGATGGACTATTTTACACCTATTAGAATTGAGCCAAAATACAATGCCCGCCATGTTGAATATTAAAACCCAAACTATGTGCCATACTTCACGGTCCTCTATAGTTCACACATGCCCTGCATCGTTGACTAAGCGATGTGCTCATAGAGTGTTCATCACAAGAAAACTTCTTCCCGGGATATTCCCTCATTATACATATTCCTAGAATGGAAAATGACACAAGATTTTATATTTCAAATTTTGTATTGATACCATCTCCACATGTGCGAATGATCGTCTCTTCTAATCACATAGTATATTATCGAGATGCATTGTATACATGGCAGCAGTGACATACCTTAATTAATATAATGCCCCATCACAATATATTGATGACAACACAGGTTTTCCAAATCTCCTGTTCTTAACCCATCACCCGTTGCATCTCCTTACTCATACATACAACAGAATAATATATGCTCAGCTCTTACTAGGGCCAGTCACTGGTGACCCATACATATGAATGTGCAGTCTTATGTTGATATAGGAGTCATTCCCAATGTATATTCTCGTTAGTATCACCTCCCACCTTTGGTCTAGAGGTGTCTATTTAGGTATGGAGAAAACAAGTCCAAAAATATTGCCGATTCATCATACAGGTGAATGACATCCTGGACAAATATGATTCCTTCATCCATTGGGGACAACTATGATTCAATCATCTCTTAGTCACCAGAGCATTCCATTCAACTAAAACATTCAGGCCTCTCGGTACTGTATCAAGGACATATATCCAGCGCTGTTCAATGAGGTGGAGTATGGTTCCCATATCTCCTCCCCTCATATTGGTTTTGACAGATTGGAGCACAAACCATCTTCAATCTGTATCCTTGTGATTGAGTTTTGCAAAATGCCCCACCAATGGCTTGTCTACAACCTTATTACGTATACAGCTCCTATGTTCTGATATGCGTTGTCTTACCTACTTGGTTGTTTTGTCAATGTACATAGGTTGGCAGGGACATGTAATAAAATAAATAATATTCTTGGTGAGACAATTACTATGGTGTTTCAATTTCCAAACCGTAGTCCCATAACGGAATTCATGTTTTGTTTCTGTAAGTGGACATGCCACACAATTTCCACACTTATAATGTCCTGAAATGGGAGGAAGTCCTCACTAATTGAGGACAGTCTGTTCTTTAGTGCCCTCCTTGTAAGTATGAACCAATTTTTGTCTTAAATTCTGGTTCCTCTTAAAAGCAAACATTGGTTGCTTGGCTCGAACAGGCTACTACTAGGTACCAGTGAGGGATTTATTCCACCACATCTTTCTACATCTCCGAATTTAAAATACAGGGGTGAGTAAGATGGTTGCATCTACTTTGAGAATTGCTTGTGTGACATTAATAGTTATAAAGAAATAAGGATGACAAAAGACCATGATAGCTTTTAGTGATATTATTGTATGTTTTTATAGAATTGAATTGGCTTACTCCAGTCCATGGAAGGCGAGACATCTGATCTTCGCTTTACGTCCTGAGGAAGGTCTAGAGAAGAGAGGGGCAGTATTGGTGGTTGCATGACTGAAACATGTGTCGACTATATGAACTGTTTGGAAATCATAACAAACTATGAATGACACCATTACCAAGGACAGGGTCAAAAATACATGTTATATAAGTACATGTCAACTATATGTGTAACATCAAGTTGTGTTTACACTGTAAAATAATAAGCCATTGCTGTTTTGTGAGTGTGTGTATGAATGAGTGACGGAGAGTATCTGAGTATGAATCCAATTGTGTAAAACTGTGATTATGAATATTGATGTGATTTTATTTTTATGATTAAGTATGGTTTAACATACAATATATGATTATTTTTGTATTGGATTGATTAAATAATTTTTTTATAATGTATTAAATTGGTTGAGTTAGTTAGTCTTGTCATCCTTTATCCACTGGTCCACCCCATGTTTTTTTGTGGAATACAATACCAGCCAGCATATCAAGAGGAACAGAATGAGTTCTATACCCAGCACCAGACACGGCAACAAGGACAGACACTGAATGCATACCTGCAGACACAACAGCCCATGACACAGATGCCACAGGTTCAGGCACCTGTACAGCATTGTTCGCAGGCACCACATGAACAGCAGATGCAGGGTAACACACTGCAATTATACACTGCACAGCAGATGCCGCACAGCGCACAGCCAAATGACAGGACAGTGGCACGCATGGACTCCATGACAACAACTCCCATTAGGAAACTAGGGGGGTCACTGTAGTGGGGGGAACCCATTCTTGGGTAACAGAATGTCGTTATACCCTGTAAGGAAGACATAGTATCAAACAGTAAGACAGACACAAGTGATCACAGTTCAAGGGTGTTTATTTAACTTCAATCGGGTTTGAAAAACACCTATCCAATCATAAATCTAAAGATGGGAGCAAGCTACGACCATCAAATAATAATAACGCAGTCCTAAAAGGTGTCTTGTCAAACTAAAAGCCCCTATACTAATAAACCTATTGCCAATCCCTACAGCTAAATACAAATAGTATGGGAAGCAATGTTATGCAAAAGAAAAGTGTTCAAGAAATGATACGTAAGGATATTCAAGCCATTGGCTTCCCTTGCCCACGTTTTCAGCATGGGACAAGGCGGCACACTCGAGCTTAGCAGAGTCTCTGGCTTCTCTAGCATGAGGGTGCAGTTCAAAACTTCAACATCATGACCTGTGCCAAAGTCTCTTTGCCATTCAAAGTCTCCTTTCCAGAGGGCCTGATGTAACACTAAAAACCTCAAAGTTCCTTTCCTCCTAGGATTTCACATGTACCAATTCTCGGGTGACTTTCTGTTCACC
Source organism: Ambystoma mexicanum (assembly GCF_040938575.1). Lineage (NCBI taxonomy): Eukaryota > Metazoa > Chordata > Amphibia > Caudata > Ambystomatidae > Ambystoma > Ambystoma mexicanum. The sequence continues at coordinate 1,257,280,535 of NC_090923.1, read as the reverse complement.
CCGTGTTCCCCTCCCCCTGGCTCAGGCCCACTTTAACACAACCTTCTCAGGTGATTTTCGCTTCACCCCGGGTCCCCTTCCACCGGGCTCAGACCCACTTTAACACAAAACCTTTTTGGGTGATCTTCACTTCACCCCAGGACCCTTCCGTCGAGCTCAGACCCACTTTAACACAAGGCTTTCAATGGATCTCCCTCTGCCGGGCTCGGACCAACTTTATCTACTTTGCCACACACTTTCTTTACTGTATCAACATTGAAGACTTTCAACTGTGCACAGGATTTAGCTTGACCCGTCGCAGGACCACTTCGATTCCCAATTCTCTACAACTCTTTCATTTTCAGCTGGATACCTTACAGAGACCTTCAATTGAGCAGACACGAGGTGCCCGACCACTCTGTCAAAGGTATTGTATCTTGGTTTCAAAGTTCAATCACTCCTCTGCAGTTCAACCTTTACTTGCGTCTTTTATCATATGTATTTCAAACGATGTTCGTTCCAGGCCTCGCCATACAAATCTGCTGCTTGCAACCTTGGCTTCAACACAGACCGGTCTTGTATTGGTTTCCCCAACTCACCGGCTGTGTTGATTTCACTGATGTAGCTTTGTTCTTGGAGCCAAGGACAGTACCACGGTGACTGGCGATTCTCCCCGCCTTGATTATAAATGCAGGATGGCCCTGGGTATCTCCGACACACAATGTAGGATTTGTCAGCTTGTTTTACTGGTCTTGAGCTTTCCAATCTCGAGGGCTCATGAAAGTAATGGTTCCTTGTCGAAAAGGTCAAGAGAACTTCCCTCCTTGCGATCCCCTTCTGCTTTGCCGTCTTTCTTCTCTCGTTAAAATGCCATCTTGGAACTACTGTTTCTTCGTGTGTTTTGCCTCGCTCAGAGTGTGCTCTAGTGTTCCGCCTTTTATCCGTGTGGGGAAGTGTAATGGAAGTCAGGTGTGAGTGATTGTCGATAATTGCCTGACCTTTCCTGACCATGGTATTGGGACATGTCAGGTATGCAGCTCAGGTGTTAGTCTAATTTCCCTTAGCGCGGGCTGTCAGTGAGAAAGTGTTTGTGTTGTAAAAGTGGGAGGGGGTAGAGTCCCTAAACATCCTACCAGGTAGGAGTGGGTAAAGGTGTTACAAGGAAGGGGACACCCAATCTCACCAACTGGTGTCCCACTCCCCGAAGACCCCTGACCCAGGTGATCCTCCCGCACTGGTCCACCTCCAGGCACTGGATCCAATAGCGATGGCCATGTCCTGGCCACCTGGATGACAGATCCCTGGGGACAAGTGGGTGAGACACCTTCTGGTTTCTCACAACCCTCAATAGGACAGCCCACAGACAGACTTGATGTGCTCCATCCTATCGAATGCATCCAGCCCTGTGGAGGAACCAAGCATAGGGGTGACGATATGTAACAAAAAAATGTCCTTTCTTGTAGACACAGGGGCGACTGGATCCTGCATCCAGGAGGGGAAGTATAGTATGTCAGGTGACGCCATGAATGCTCAAGGGTTCTCTGGGGCAACGGAAGTGGTTCCTTTTACAGACGATATTGCACTTTCTACAGGGGAACACAACTTCGCTTTACCCCTAATGTATTCTTGACAGACACCAGTAAACATACTGGGGAGGGATACCATGAGCAAACTTAACAAGACCATTTCATTCACTGAGAAGGGGCTAGTGTGTTCCATGCCAGGGATACACCTTCTAAACATGAGGGAGATTATTCAAGCCTATTGTAGACAGACAGTACGGAGGGGGGTGGCAGTAGATTAGGAGCTGTTTCAATATGGGACTGAAATAATAATAGCATGGCTTCCAGGGATCCGTAGTAAAATGTGGCACCTTCCAAATGAGTACTTATTCAGGCCAGAAATACCATTAGAGGAGAAGGAAGGGACGATAGTGGCACTAGAATTAGAGGCAGTAACAGCGGGGGGTGACTGGATAGCAGTGCATGGTTCAGACGATATAAGTCGACCATGTCGAGCAGTGATCGCCGTGGCAGAAGGATACAGGTTGACTACGGTTACAGGTTATTCAAAGACAACAGATCAGACCACAAGATGGTGTTCAAAATGAGCATCACATATTGGGTGAGAGTACATTACAGAGAAGTGCCACAGAGAATGGCGATGATGCTAAAGGCACCGTCGGCATTTCTCGTGGAAGACTTGGCAAAGGTCCCCAGCATCTTATGGACCACAAGTCCCTATGATGTGGGGCTTCTGAAAGGGATAGGAGCAGTGAAAATAGAGCTGAAGCCAGGAGCCATTTTACCAAGAGTTAGGCAATATCCACTGTCCATGGAGGCAGACAAAGGTATCTATGAGACCAGGCCAGCACCAGTCAAACGCCCTCTAAACCACATTGTAGAAGCAGAGTTTTCCTTTAATTCTGAATACGCCAACAATTTTGTGAAGTATTCCCATGAAAGCCGCCTACTTCATGGTCATAGATTTGAAGAATACATTCTTCTCTATACCATTACACCCGGACTCACAGGACCTAACCTCATTTCTGTGTAGAAATAAGAAGTGGAAACATACAAGACTTCCTCAAGGGTACTGTGAAATACCTTCCATATTCAACAGAGTACTCCAGATGGACTTAGGCAATGTACAGATGGAAAGCCCCCCTTTCCTGGTCGATCCCCCTTTCTGTCTTTTGCGCCCTGATGCCTGCGGGCTACCGGCGCATTATAAATATAAAAATAAAAATAAATAAATAAATAAAGCAGGGTTATACAGTATGTAGATGACATATTGATCTGCAGCAAGACAGAGGAACAGTGTAGAAACGACTCAGTGCACATGCTGATAGTGTTAGCAGAAAAGGGGTACAAGGTAGACAAGGCAAAACTACAATATTGCCAAACAGAACTGTTGTACATTGGACAACTGATATCCCAAGATGGGAGAAAAGTGACACCAGAAAGAGCAGAAGCAATACGCAGGACAGCAAAACCTACAACAGTAAGGCAAATGCAGCAGTTCCAAAGGACTATGTAACTACTGAAAGGCATGGGTACTTGACTACAGCACTTACACACGGCCTTTATTGATTGATTGATTGATTGATTGATTGATTTATAGAGCGCTTTACACCAAGGCGCTGATTGAGTGCACTGAAGGAAGCACAAAGAGGGGAGAAGACATTACAATGGACAACAGAAATTACTAAGGCATTTGACGAGCTGAAGGAAGCAATATGCATAGCTACAGTGTTAGGGATTCCAGATTATCAAAGGGAATTTTTCCTATTCTCACACTCTGATGGAGTGGTAATGGCTGCAGTACTGACACAAAAAACGAGCATGGGGCACAAGCCTCTAGCATACTACAGTGGGAAATTAGACTCAGTAATGAGAGGACACTATCCATGCAAACAGGCATTGGCTGCCGCCACATTCGCAGTGGACAAATCTGCGAGTATTACCATGGGATTACCATGGGATGCAGCACCACTCTTTACGTGGAGCATGCTCTTTTTGCAATACCGGAAAGACCAAAAACTACGTTGACAACACAGAGAGCTTCAGGGTACGAAGTGTTACTGTCAAACCCAGCTCTCAAGTTAGTGAGATGCAGACTTGTCAACCCGGCGACTTTCATCGCTGACATCTTACAGAAGGGTGACTACTCTGCACACGACTGCACACCAGACATAGAACAATTCAATGACACGAGAAAGGTACAGGAGAACGCACTTATGGGGGAGACATGCTTTACATTGACGGGTCATCAACAATTGACCAAACGACTGAGGGAAAGACATACTGGGACAGCAGTAGTGAGATTGAGAGAGGATGGTACGTGCGAGGTGGTGACAAGCGCATGTCTACCGTCACACTTTTCATCACAAGCAGCAGAACTAGTAGCTTTAATATTGGCACGAGAACACAGCAGGGAGAAGGAAGTGGCAGTGTATTCAGATTCAGCCTATGTGACATCCACAGTGCATTTTGGGCTGTCGGGTTGGCTGTGGAGGGGCTTCAGATGTGCTGATGGGTGACTGGTGCAGCACACACTCTAGACTGATAGAGGCAATAGACCTCCCACAGCAAATAGTAGTAGCAAAATGGCAAGCACACGCGAGGGGGGAGGACCCCATCTCAAGGGGCAATGAAGCAGCAGACGCTGAAACAAAACACACCGCCTACTTTTGGGACATTTTAGAAATGGAACGCCTTGTCCCAAGCATGCGATCATGCACGAACAATGATACTAAAGGAAGGGTATAACACATTACCAGTGACACAGATTATGGAGTTGCAGGGAGCTGCACCCAGGGAAGAAAAAGAGCTATGGATAAGGAAGGGATATACTGTGTCTCTGAAAGACGCTGTCATGCCTGCGCCATGGGCGCATACATTGGCAATCAATATGGACAAATGGTTATTCATTTATCTACAGAAAACTCCTGGATCAACCGCTATTCACTATTTGGACTTTATTTCCCATTTGCAAGACTTTGGTGCCTTTTTATTTTTCCCAGAAAACTACACTTACCATAATGCACTTGGCTATAACCATCCATTCCTGGCTATTCCTATTTTTTTTCATCAGAACTACAATCCCCAGAAGCCCTAGGGATTTGCTCTGCTTCCACCAGCTCAGGAACAGAGAGGGAGGTGGCCGATTGTCTGCAGGTGTGCTGAGCCAGGTGCAACCAATTAGCCTGCTTCTGTGCTGGGCTGGGCAGTATAAAGGCTGCTGCCTGCGAGAGCTCAGTCTCTTGCATTGAGAGTCCTTCCGGCACCTTTTTGCTTTGAGCTACAAACTTTGTATGCGGTTTCCTGCTTTCACCTGCTTTTTGTTCCAGTGCCCTGGCGGTCTCCAGCCTTGCAGCTGATCACGCTCTGCTGCCTTCTACCTTCCGCCCTGGGCCTTTTGGGCTCCCCGCCTCATCCCTGCTCCTCTGGGCGTCCTGCCTTGCAGCCTGCTACACCCTGCTGCCTACAGCCCTAGCCTTTTGGGCTCCCCGCCTCATCCCTGCTCCTCTGGGCGTCCTGCCTTGCAGCCTGCTACACCCTGCTGCCTACAGCCCTAGCCTTTTGGGCTCCCTGCCTCAGCCCTGCGCTTCCAGGCTCCTGCCTTGCAGCTGATCACGCTCTGCTGCCTTCCAGCCTCCGCCCTTGCCCTGCCGGGCTCTCCACATTGCAGCCGATCACGCTCTGCTGCCTTCCAGCCTCCGCCCTTGCCCTGCCAGGCTCCCTACATTGCAGCCGATCACGCTCTGCTGCCTTCCAGCCTCCGCCCTTGCCCTGCCGGGCTCTCTACATTGCAGCCGATCACGCTCTGCTGCCTTCCAGCCTCCGCCCTTGCCCTGCCGGGCTCTCCACATTGCAGCTGATCACGCTCTGCTGCTTTCCAGCCTCAGCCCTTGTCCTCTGGGCTCCCTGCTCTGCAGCCTGCCTCACTCCGGCTGCCTACAGCCCTTGTCCTCTGGGCTCCCTGCTCTGCAGCCTGCCTCACTCCGGCTGCCTACAGCCCTTGTCCTCTGGGCTCCCTGCTCTGCAGCCTGCCTCACTCCGGCTGCCTACAGCCCTTGTCCTCTAGGCTTCCTACTTTGCAGCTTATCACGCTCCGCTGCCTACTACCTACCTTTTTCCGCTGGGTTCTCGGCCTAGCAGCCCTCTACCGTCCTCTGCAACCTTCTACGGTCAGCGGCCCTGCCCCTCAGGGCTCACTCCTTGCTGCCCGGCCCTTCTGGGTTCCTTGCCGTGCAGCTTGCTTTACTCTGCTGCCCTAAGCCCTTTCCCTCTGGGCTCTCTACCTTACAGCCCTGCTCCTGTGGGCTTGCTCATTGCTTTCCTGCTCCTCTGAGCTCTCAACCTTGTTCCTTACTGTCCTCTGCTATCCAATCCTGTTACACGACTTTCCCTTCATTTCCTTCTGCTAGTTTGCTATCAACCTCCTTTTCCTGGATTTGTCTGTAAGTATCTTCTCTTGTACTGTTTGTAGACCCTTTTGTACAGAGCTTGTCTGTTGGTTCCCATCAGGCAACCTCTGCCCCTTCCCTTGTCTCGTTTCTACATTACAGACACCCATAGCTGCTGTTCCAAGCCATGAGCAAACAGCGTGGGCCTCTGTTATAGCAAACTGTGCAGAAGGCTAGAGTATTTCCTAAGGTTCGTGGAATACTCTTTTCCTATATCTGCATACACCCCAAGAGGGAATTCATTCTATACCTTTTTCCTTGCTACTCTTGCCTACTCTTCGTTCTCTTTCCTTTCTGCTGTGTGTGTACGTATCTGTCCACTTTATTTTGGCACAACCACCCAAACCCTTTCTGGGTGTCCTGTGCCACTCTTAATAGTGTGTCATCCCTGACAGACGCCTTATGGTGACAAAATAACACAGGGAAAGTGGTAATGCCATTCTCATGATTGCACTGGCACAATTACACCATCTGACACATATAGGGAAGGAGGTGCTTGCTGCTCATATTGGAGAAACATGGTTCCGTACTTACTTGGCAGAACATGTGGCTGAATTCATGACTAAGTGTTTCGTATTCAAACAATTTACTGCAGGTCAGGCATTGAGGGTAGTGAGAGGAGTCATACCTCACCCAGTGGGTTCATTCCAACACCTGCACGTTGACTATGACGACATGATCCAAGTATGCCAAGGATACTGTTACATGATAGTGGTTGTATGCCCATTTTCCCATTGGATCGAAGCCGGTCCTTGCTCTCATCCTCATGCCCTTAGAGTGGCGACATTTCTGGTCAAAGAGAGCTTCTCACGATGGGGCATGTGTGAGGTCCTGCGGTCTGACAACTTCCCTCGCTTTGCCAATTAAATGTTTGAATACATCACAACCTTGTTAGGAATCCAACACAAATTCTCTTGTGCTCATCATCCGCAAGCAAACGGGTTGAGAAAGCACCTCAATGGCTTGCTCAAGGAAAGTATAGCCAAAACAAAAACTCTGAACAAATGTTGGCCCCATTGTCTTCCCTTAGCATTTTTTGCATTGCGCAATAAACCCGGGTCCTACCACCATTTAACCCCACATGAGGTGGTGACAAGATGCTGCATGCGACTTCCCCAGACACCTCCTACTAGGGCAATCAAAGACGCTGAAAGAGCATCTGATGTTTTGGGTCAGGAAATGCATGAGTATATAGTTTCCTAGATTGCTAGTACTTCTTTTATTTTATTTCTCACCAGCTGCAAAGACAACGGAAGATGCCTGAAGCAGGACAAGGGGGTGGCAGCACCGAAACCAACAAGGACTTACTAAAGCCATCACAACTGTATCCGGGGGATCAAGTCCTCTTGAGGAATTTTCTTAGGAAGTGGGACACACTGCGCTTTACAGGACTGCATACTGTTGAACTGATCACTGAGCGAGCAGTGAAGGTTGTCAGGAAAAATACTTGGAATCACCTCAGAGACATCAAGCCCTACTAAAGCGGTGGCCTCTGCTAGCACCAATATTGAAATGGCCAACGATCCACAAACAGAAGAGCAACATAATAACTTGGAATCAGCACAACCCAGCTGAGGAAATCCAATGGTTACCTGCTCACGTGTAGGAGAGATGATAGCTCAGCGGGTTGAGCGCTCGCTGCTGCGATCTGAGCGTGATCTGCAGGTCACAGGTTCGAATCCCGGCAAGGCCAACTCAGTCTTTCATCGTTCAGAGGTCGATAAATGAGTACTAATTTCGGTTGGGTGATATTGTATTTAAATATGTGCTCTGTAAAGCGCTTTGGATGAAGGCGCTATATAAATAACACATCATTATTGTTATAGGACAAGGACTTCCTACACATCCACAGTGAGGGCACAGTGTCTGTTTGTTATTTTTCTTTCTGCACACATTCATTGTGAAAGTGCAACTGTTTTTATTGCATTTGTTCCATGATTCCCCGCGATACTCATCCTGAAACTTCCCAAGGCCAATTTGTCCAATTTGTTAGGAGATCCAAACGTACCAGAAGACGACACTCTAACATGTATTTCTGCATCTTCATAGCTTATTTGTCCCAAGTATATCCACACCTGGAAAGAAGAAATCCATCTGTACTCTCAGTACTCTGTGACCCCAGAATAAAAGCTGCGTGGGAACAGCTATTCCTTTTGCTATGGCAGACTATTTTGTTCACGGGGCTAGAATTAACACCATATTAACACAGTAACGCTTGTTTTGCGCATTTCAGGCAGGGAAACTGGTATCTTCAAACTACACAAGGATCCAAACGGTTGTAAGTAATGCGAAGCATTATTAAAAGAATAATTATTGTGACTTGTGTCTTATTCTCATGTGGTATTTTCGCCCTCATCTTTTGGTGAGTATCCTATATTGCTAGAAATGCTGCTGTATCCTCCACTAACACAGCCCCACCTCTAGCAGGTGGAACGACCATGTCAGTTGGACAAGTAAGCACTGCAAGCACACTAAGGAGAAGTAGACACAGTGCATATGCAGACATAGGAGTGGAACTCTATCTCACTGATACTGCTCGAGTATCCAACAACATGTGGTACAAGCATGACCAAAGTAGGTAAATAACCACTGGGAGAGCTGCTATGTCTGCTCACTAACGCCCTATGCCATGAGTGCCTCCAAAACGCTTATAGCAACTGAAATACCAGCAGCGAGAGCACAATGCCTTATGTACCTATCCATGGTTACAACCCAAGGAAGGTTCCAAGGTAAAACAGAAACATTGAGATTGATGTCCAAGACAACATTTCCCTGTGAAGACAGTTATATAAAGACACTTGACATGATGAACAATTACTGGCAACTAGACCAAGCAATACAGTACGTAACTGATGGCCCACAGAAAGGAGAGACACAAACAAGAACATTGAAAGAATAATCATGCCCTATGAAATGACCCAAGGAAACAGGAGGGGTCCCAGGAAAGACCACTAATGCTTGTGTATGGCCAGGTATACACATCTGAAGGATGGAAGGAGGGAGTGGTAGGTAGCAAGGCACACACCTAGTACACACGCCAGTAAACACAGTACAAGGAGAAAATGACAAGCGCCAGAAAGAATGGGATGCGTGCACAAAGTTACTGACCTGGGTGGACAATGAAGCTAGACTAATGCCTATAATACCATTGAAGAAACCAGCATTGTGTTTCCAGAATGATGGAGCAGTAAAGGTTGGAGAAAACAAGGAGTGTAGGTACACAGAAAAAATCCAGCAATGAAGGTTGGTATGCAGTATTAATGGATCACTATTGGGCGTGCAGATCTAAGGCATACGAGAAGGGTATCTCTACATATTATCCCCACCAAAAACATCGCTGTATATATGGTTGTCTGTAACGCCATAGGCGATTTGTTTGGGAGGGATAATTTGCGGGAGCGGGGGTGTCCCCTGCACATTTAAAAATAATGCAGGGGTTGCAGGGGTGTCCCCCGCAGGGTCCATGCCTCAATATCGCCACCAAAATATGGCAATATTTTTGTATCGCAATATTTTTGCGGGGATATTAACACATGGAACCACAAGAAACTGCCACCCAAATGGGGAGGAGTATGTTTGTTGATATACATCAGCATTCCAGCACTAGCAGTACTACAGAAGGACATCAAGATAGACAACTTCCCTAAAAAGGAAAATACGAAAAGGTCAGTGGAAGTGAGTAGTGTGAAAAGAGAGAACACAGTAAGCTTACCGGCACCGTTGTTTTCGGACCGGCAACATTGTAATGATGCCCATAGTCTTTCCTATCACCTTGAGAAGGTGCACTGAACGCTGAGAACAGAGAACAGAGCTGGGTCCCAGGCCTGGGCAGATCAGCTCCAGCCAATCAGGGAACACAAATGCCGGGGTGGATGGCAGAGGGCAAGGGCCGATGGTAATCCTGCAACCCTCCATCAATGTAATAGATAATTTTTGGGGACGGGTTAGGCAAGCCACCTGTCATGCGAGGACCAATAGAATAACCTCTATAGGTGCTGGGAATAGGCACTACCACCCGAACTACCCAATCCTGTAACATCGTAGGTTTTTGGGGACGAGCCCCATGTTGTGACGCAGTAACTGAACAAAATTGCTCAGCATGGGCTCAGGAGCAGTGATTTTCAGGAGATTCTCAATGTCCTGTATGATCCCTGCCTGTGTAATAAACAACAGTTCTAACTTGCACTTGGCTGAATCCACCTTTGGTGTACTAGGAGAGGGTTTGTTGGGCCCTGGGAACGTGGACGGTGAGCTCGTAGTGTGAATCCCAGTCCCTCTGGTATACCTAAGCCAACACTAAGCAGGGATAGGTTAGGGAAAGATAGAAGACCCTTAGGGGGCTAGTATGCCCACATCTTCGGGAAGTTATAGTTTGTTCCAGAAAGAGAAGATAAGGTGGCATTGATCTGTAGCTACTAACCACCTGTTAAGGACGCCTGGGCTAAGAAAGAGGGAAAGGAGAGTTAAAGAGGGACGGCCCTAGCGCCAAACATCTAAAGAACCCGGTAGGCTCTAAGACCAATCCCTCAGCTGAACCAATTTTGTATTATCAAAATTGGAGCATCATTATTTGTGACACCAGGTCACATGCACAACGACCCCCCATACCTTTTTTTACTAGTCCTGTTTTTTGCGTTCTAGTTGGGCGGCATCATGATGTCAAACAAGGTTTGGAAGCAAATGTTAGGAAGGGGAGACAGCCATCCCACACCTCCAAGCGGTTCAGGATAATGCAAATGCTGTAAAATGTAATATAAGAGGCCAGGGGGTGAGGGGTACTCTTAAAGTCCTTTAAATGATCAAATGATTGCATGTTTCGTAGATGTAGTGCACATGTAGGACCAAACGCCATCTTAGGGTTCCTAGTGATTCCATTGAATGCCAAAGCATCGACAACCATACCATATACACCAAAAGCATTGAAAAAAAACATCAAATGCATTTTTCTAATTTTTTTCAACCCCCTTTTTTAACCTTAAAAACTCATTTTTACTAAACTAAACCCTTTACCATTGAAAAAAATGCATTCAATGTTTTTTTTCGATGCTTTTTTTCTATGGTTTGGTTTGTCGATGCTTTGTTTTAGATGCAATGACTGGATACCCCTTCTTAGATATAGCAGCCATATTGAAACATAAGGCTTAAACGCTGCGCAGCAGCCAGCACCACAGGCCTGGGCACTGATGAGAAAGGCCAGAGCTGCAGAGATTCATAAACCCTTAATTGTCTTAAAAGTTGCCAGCCTGATTCGAAGATGGCCGCCGGGGTGAGGAGTCGCAGCTAAACCGCGCTCCGCCCGGGCCGCCGTAAAGAGCACGACCGAAGCCGTGACGGGCCGTCCCTCGGCCCCCCCCCCGACTACCAAGCTGCCCCCATAATACACCCCCCCCCCAGCGAGGAAACAGGCGCTGAGGATAGACGTGCGCCGCCGAGGAGCGAGGCAACCGCCCCCTCCCCCATCGGGGCCGAAAGAGCTGGTCCCGCGTCGCAGGGGGCCCTCCTGCGCGGCGCCGGGTGACTGAGTGGCATCGGCCGGCGTGTGAGCGGGATCGGGGACACAGCGGATCCCGAAGAACGGAGCCGCCCTTGCGCCGCCCCAGCGCCGCCCCGAGGTGAGGGGAGAGCGGCGTCCAGCAGAGCGGCTGCGGCGCCAGGAGAAAGCAGTGCGAGCAGGGCGGACCGCGGGTGAGGAGCCGCGGGGGCCGCCCTGCACGGAGCGCACAGGAAGATACAGAGGCAAGGTGAGCAGGCCCGGGGGGGGGGGCAGAAATTAAGCGCCAGCCCTGTGCGCACATACCCGGGGGGGGGGGACTCAGGAGGAAAAAAGAACCTCTCTCTGGCACCAACTATTTTCCCCCTGGGACACAAGGAGCCACCTCACAAGTCCCCCAACAAGACAGGGGTGAAGAAAGGGGGGAACCCAGGAAGGTGAAGCACAATACCGCAGGACCCACAACAATTAAGAACACCTCCGAGGACAAGAAAGCGAGAGGCCCCATCGAAGGGTCACAAGAAGGAGCAGGAACCATATAGACTATCAGACGGAGCGCCCTATCATGTCTAGAGCAAAAGGAAAGGGGAACCCCATCCAGCAAACTCCCCAAACAGCGAAAACAGGGGCCGACATTCTACAAATGTGGTCAACAGTGGGGACACCACAACCGAGAGGAAGAACCCAGGGAGACCCCATGGGAGAAGCAGAACCACTATCCCAACAACAGCAACCACTGACCAGGGAGGACATGCAAACCTGGTTCATGGACCTGCAGGAGAAATTCATGTCCACAGTTCAGGAACAATTTACATCCATGAAGAACGAAATGAAACAGGCGGTACAAGATATGAGAATAGACATAAACAACCTAGAAGAAAGAACAGACATTGTGGAAAAAACGGTGCAAAGTCTGGAAGAAGACACGAGACAAGCAAGTGAAACGCAAGAACACCTGGTGACACTCACTCACAACTTGGAAATACAATGTGAGGATTTAGAGAACCGCTCCAGACGCTCCAACATCCGAATCAAGAACATGGTGGAATCAGTGCTGGACAAAGATCTGAAGGAGGCGGTGAAGGAGGTATTCAGCGACATCCTGGGAACACAAGACATCGAGGATATCGGAATCGACAGAATCCACAGGGTAGGACCGAAAAGAGCGGGGGCCCCAGGGGAAAGACCACGTGATGTTCTGGTGGCGCTATCCTCCTACCCGCAGAAAGAGCAGATCCTCAGGAGAGCCAGGGAACTGGAACATATTAAAATGAATGGGCAAGACATCCAACTGTATCAGGACCTGGCACTAATAACCCTCCAAAAAAGAAGAGCAATGGCCCCACTGGTGAAAGTCCTAATTGAAAAACAAATCCGCTACAAATGGACCTTCCCGTTTGGCTTACTGTTCACATGGGAAGGAAAACAGAAAAGAGTGACCATGCTGGAAGAAGGCCTCAGCACGACGGGACTACAAGACGAAGAGATGGAGCAGATGGAGCAGGGGGAGGCCACAAACAGGAGAGAACGAACGAGAAAACCTATGGGCTGGGAATCCAGCAAGCAGAAGAATGCAAATCCAGGGAGAGACACCCGGAGAAAGGTACCATGAGGAATACAAGAAAAACACATGCCTGGGGGACAGACATGGATACGTTGCCACTGAAGACCTAGTCGGGGGGGGGACGCGGGAGCGGAGCGGAACGGACAATTCAAGGAGGGCGGCCTGGTCGAGACCCAACGGTCTGGAACCAGGTAAAGACAAATGGTTCAGTGGGGTTTAGGAATCCCCATAACATACCCCCCGAGGGTATGGAGGGCAGGGAGAGAAGGGCGTAACGCCCTAGCGTCAATAGGAACCCTCGCCCTACTCGGGGGACAGTTTGGTTGGTTTAAAGTTCAAAGTTGGGGGGAAGGGAAGTTCAAGGGAAGGGAAGGGATCGGAAGAAACAAAGAGTTGAATCGGGAACAGAAGGGGACCGGAGGCAATGGCATACAAACAAAATAGAATGGGGATGATACGCTTTATGACCTACAATATCAGGGGCATGAACCACCCAACAAAAAGAACGAAACTGGAGAAACAATTCAAAAGGGGGAAAGCGGATGTACTACTCCTCCAGGAAACCCATATCAAAACTAAAGATAAGCACAAAATGCGGATAAAAGGATATAAAATATGGGCACAGGCAACGACAACAGAGAAAAAAGCAGGAGTCCTGATAGCGATAAAAGAAGGAAAGGACGTAAAAACACTAGACACTATAACTGATAAGGAAGGGAGGTACGCCTTTGCCAACGTAGAGATCGAAGGATGTCGCATAACGCTCGCCTCAATATATGCACCCAATCAGGGACAGGATGGCTTTCTCAGAAACGCACTATCGAAACTGGAAGATTTCGCTAGAGGGGAGGTGATACTGGGGGGGGACTTTAATCTGGCATGGAACCCAAAGCTAGATAGGAGCACAGGAAACACACATGGACAGGGGGCGCCATCAAAACGTTTGAAACAGCAAATGGACCAAATGGCTCTAAATGATGTCTGGAGGGAACTGAAGGGTGAACAGAGGGGGTACACCTATTTCTCACATGTTCACAACTCTATGTCCAGGATCGACTATCTCTGGGTGTCAGTGGGACTACTGGGTAAGATACAAGGGCTAGATAAGGGCTCTATAGCCCTCTCGGACCATGCCCCTCTGTGGTTGGACGTGACTCTCACAGGGGGGAAGAGCGTGCTATGGAAATGGAGGTTACCGCAGGAGTTGATCCATGACCCAGTGGCAGGGGAGGCCATAAGGGAAATGATAACGGAATACTTCTTACAAAATGATACGGGGGAGGTCGCAATGAGCGCAGTCTGGGACGCGTTTAAAGCAGTCTTGAGGGGGAAGATGATAGCGATGAAAATCACGAGAGACAAACAAAGGGATCAGTGGGAAAAAGAGCTGGAAAAAACAATTGAGGAGATCCAAGAGAAATTGACGACTCAACCCACAAAGATATTAAAAAAATCTCTGAAACATACACAAGGCCAACTAGAGATGTTACGTACAAAGGGCGCAGAAAGGAATCTACTCTATCTGAAACAGAGATATTATATAAGAGCGAACAAAGCAGACAGACTCATGGCGCGACAACTAAGGGCGAAACAAAAAGAAACCACGATTAAGGCCATATGTGATGCGAAAGGTGCCACTCAAACTTCTACGCACGACATGGGGGAAACAATGAGGCAATATTATCAAACGCTCTATTCCACAGAGCACCCCGATATAAACGCCCAAACTTCATACCTAGAGGCCCTAAAGATCCCGAAAATCTCAGAAGAAGACAAACAGTCACTAGAGACCCCTATCAGTGAAGAAGAAGTCAATAAAGCCATAAAAGGACTCCCAAGTAACAAAGCTCCAGGCCCGGATGGGTTTACGGCCCCATTTTATAAAAAATACGCCGACATACTAACCCCGACCCTAACAAGACTCCTAAACTCATTCAAAGACACCGGTAATGTGACCCCCACAATGAATGAAGCGAAGGTGCTGGTGTTTCATAAACCAGGCAAAGATCCAACTAATCCCGCATCATACAGACCAATCTCCCTAATCAACCTAGATGCAAAAATATATACCAAAATCCTGGCAACAAGGCTATCCCCGCTCCTCCCTAAACTGATTAGCGAGGATCAATCAGGCTTCATTCCAGGCAGGCAAACCCACGATAATACTAGGAGGCTAGCCCACCTGATCGAAAAAATAGGGATAACCCGCACCCCAGCGATACTACTGTCAGTAGACGCCGAGAAGGCGTTCGATAGAGTGGAGTGGTCCATACTGTTTAGGGTTCTGGAATCCATGGGGTTTGGGGAAAAATATATCGCGAGTATTAGAGCAAACTACAATTCCCCATCCAGCAGAATAGCCATTAATGGCGAGCTTACTGGCAAGGTAACGATAACGAGAGGAACGAAACAGGGTTGCCCCCTATCACCACTATTGTACGCTCTCTTCTTAGAACCCCTCCTAATCAAAATACGGGAGTCAATACACATTAAAGGGATAGAAATGGCGGGTCAGCAACACAAAGTTATTGCGTATGCAGACGATATGCTGATAACCTTAGAGGACCCTGAATCTACTTTATCGGCCACAGTTAGAGAACTAGAAAACTATGGGACCATCTCTGGCCTAAAAATAAATAGGAAAAAATCAGAGATCCTCATCCTGGCAGGGGATAGAACGAACATAGAAAGGCAGGCAAAAACACTGGACCTCAAGATAATACAGAAAGGCATTAAATATTTGGGAATAAATGTACCCCCAAAAATAGAACAATTCTACGGGGAAAACTACCCGTCGCTAATTTTAAACATCCGAAGAGAATTAAACAGATGGAACCCACTACAGATATCCTGGTGGGGTAGAATACAATCAATCAAGATGACCATCCTCCCAAAGGTACTATATTATTTTCAGGCTCTCCCAGTGGGGGTCCCAGACACGTTCTTCAAAACCTTAACAAAAATGGTATCGTCCTTCATATGGAAAGGGAAAACACCGAGAATTGCCAGGAAGGTCCTCACGGCCCCAACCAGAGAAGGAGGAATGGCGCTACCCCACTTTAGAAAATACTATCAGGCAGCACAGCTAAAAGTTCTAAGGGAGTGGGTGGGGGAGGATCCGCAACAGATATGGGCCAAACAAGACAGAGCAGTAGCAAAGACCCCACTGGTAGAACTTCTCTGGAAACAGAGGCAGCACAGGCATGAAAATCTAAGGCTAAGCGAAATCATGAAGACCACGTTAGAAGCATGGGATAGCCAAACAAAAAAAGGCATAATGACCACAGTGATCGGACCGTTTACACCCATCTGTAGAAACCCATTTCCACCAGGGATGGAACAAGGGGCATATGACACCTGGGAGAAAGCGGCCATTACTAAAATAGGAGAGATGTTTATGGACAAGGAAATCATCCCCCTGGAGTCATGCGTGGCAACCACGAGAATCCCTAAAAGTGATAGATACAGATATGAACAGCTAAAACACTGGCTCAACTCTCCAATAATCACTGAGGCAGCAACCAGGGACCTTACAGGGTTCGAAACATACATCATATCCAACACGGGGGAGAGAAAGTGGGTATCAACTCTATACAAATACATAAACTCACAAGGGGAAAGCATTAAATGGTCATACAGAATAAAATGGGGCAGAACATTGGGGGAGGAACCAACGGATAAACAATGGGAGGACCTATGGAAACAGATCCCCAGAATGACCCGCTCGGCACAAACTAGGGAAATGTGGGTCAAAATAATGACACAGTGGCACTACACTCCAGAGAGGCTCCACACAATGTACCCCAACACGTCCAACCACTGCTGGAGAGGATGTGACGAAGTGGTTACTTGGAGACACATATGGCATGACTGTAAAGGCATAAAACCCTTTTGGGAAGAAGTGAAAAACGAGATGGGCAAAATATTCCCGGATGTGGGGCTGATGGGGGATGTGTGGCTCTGTGGAATCAAAGACGACATAGCAAGGCAATACAACAAAACGCAATGGAGATCATTCATGGGACTACTCATTGCAGCTTGGACCACCATTGCACAGAACTGGAAAAATAAAAATACCCCACTGACCTACACCTGGCTACAGAAAGTATGGGCCCATATAACAATGGAGAAAATTACCCACAAACTCCAAGGAACATGAGACAAATTTGTAAAGGAATGGGAAGGGACCCTGCAATACCTCCAGTCAGACTTTATGGAACAATGGTGCCCCCATAACATAAAAATCTCAGACATATTTAACGCATAACAGGATCCCCGGACAAAATGACTCCATCCGTCCCGTGGGGAGGGAGGGTAGAAGGGGGGGAAGGGAATGTTATAAGATTCAATGTTAACTTCTTCATGTAATATTTATGTAAAACTAATAAATATAAGTTTAAAAAAAAAAAAAAAAAAAAAGTTGCCAGCCTTTGTGCTGTGGGAAGAATGTGCCCTGCAAGGCCACGGAAAGAGGGCTGAACGTCTTTGGAAGATACAATCCCACGAGAAGAAGGGCACGGGCATCCGACCCCTACCAGTCCCAACTCCAAGTTATAGCACCCAAATTTCCTAGCCTTAAGATCTTTAAATTCCAAGGTACCAGCCAGCTCCAGACCACTGATCATAAACTTGTTGGACCCCCGATCGATCAGGAAAGATCAGAAAGCAGGGCTTTCTTGTCTTCACTTCTGGGTCACTTGATTTGTACTGCGAGGTATAAAATTATAGCCAGAACAAGGGTGGAAGACCGTGGAGAGGTGCTGGCCTGTCTGGGATTGGGTGAATTTTGTGAGTTAATATGACCTCAGCATTTCCCTCAGGCCCCTGTCTGCTTGTACCAGGTGCACTGCTACATAGATAGAGATGTATTGTTTATTTATTTACATAATTGACAATTAGCCGCCACCTCATAACCGATGAAGAATGCAGCATCACCGATGTGGAAAAAGATGGTCAGAAGGGGCTGGGAGCAGTGGCCTGGTATCCCCTATGGAGCAGCCGGCCAATGTACAGGGTCTCACCAACCGGCCACGTGGGTTTCTACTGTATGTAATGATGCCACTGATAATTCTATATACCTTCTTAATGTGCTGCCCATACAGATTTTACCAGAATGTTCAGTGACAGCAGAGCTCTTTGCTGGTGCACTCTTATTTTTTAGGAATAAAATATGTGTTATCCTTGCAAGAGGTGTATTGGGCCTTTTTTTCCTAGCGGTTGTATTTTTTCTGGTGTGAGTGTTGAGGGGCTTTCCTACACAATGTAAAATAATGTTTAAACAATGGGCGTCATAATTAGTTTGTTGCTAATATCACGGATGTTCACTGCATTTTTGCTCTCTAATTAGGACTATAAAACTATTGGAATGATCGGTGCAGGTAGCATACAAAGTATAAAAAAAGGATATTAAGTCGGTCTTTCTTGTGGCATGTGAAAGGTCAACTTAGCAATGAGCAGCATTAGGCAAGATACATCGTCTTGTCAAATGAACCGCATTGCTTTTCAAAACCTCCAAATACAGGCAGACCATGACATGTCCTCCCTTTTCAAGCTGCGGCCAATCATTTCACAGACAAAATAAAAACAAAAACAAGACTTACCCAAAAAGACAGAGAATGCAAAATGTCCACCAAGTCAGAAGGCCTGCGGTATATGCCACTCGTGTGGTGATGTTCTGTCGGCATGAAGGGCAAGTTATGACTGCTGGTATGTCGGTCATATTTGATGCTACAATAAAGGTGGTTTGCATTGGCGGTGCCATGATCACTGAATGGAGGCAAGGAAGAAGGAAGAAGATTACTATCCATTTGCTACATCAACCTCTGGTCTATTTTATTAAAAAACTCCACAGACATTGCAGTGGGTAAAGATATCATCCATTGCCCCATTTAGTACTTAACTGCATTTATTACTGCACTTTTGTAAAACGCATATATGTACAAGTGTGTGTTTGTAATACACATCCTTATACCAAACATTAAGATACTATGTCACTGGTCCATTCATGGTGGCAGGACATAAATGGGTCTAGGTCCAAAGACCGCAAATTCAAGAGCGATGTTGTGGGAAGCCACCCTGTGAAGGATGCCCCCAAAAGGTTGCCCTTTTACTGCACTCCTCCCCCTTGTCCTTTGTGGGAAGGAGGAGATCTCCCCATGAACCCCTCATCCTGCTTTGTAGCCCTGTAGCCCCCTCCCCACTACATACCTTTACTGGACCACACTATTTCTGTCCGCTCTCCAGACCACTTCCCTGAAGCAGGAAAGTGTGGGTCACACTTTAGGGAAGCATTCTGGAGACCGCAATCTAGCATAAATTCATGCTTTGGCCCAGAAGAGTTATATACCCCCTCACTACCATTAGAAAATAAGTAACGTAGGTGGCAGCTATGGGGTAGTTCCTCTTACTATTACAGCATCTGTTCAGCAAGCCAAGTGTATACAATGTGTGTTAGCAGATTTCATACAAGCATCGCATTACTGACAAGAGAGGCTTAATCTGTTCAGTATTTCAACTATTAAAAACATTACATGACAATAGTTTAATAAATTAAAAATATAATACTCACAGTCCTAATAAAAATAATCTTATGAGACCTAGAAAATGAATAGACTACATTAACAAGTAACACGTGTACTTCTTTAACATTCTTTAAACATATTACATCATGTAGGTGTGACATGAAAACAAGCCTAATTTAAGACAGCTTTTCATATCTCATGCAGCCTGTAGCCAGTGGAACAATGACAAATGTGGATGACAGCTCTTCTCATATCTCATGCAGCCTGCAGCCCTTGATAGCAGATGAATGGTCGTCAAACATACAGCACACGTGTACACGGAAGGCTAGTGTGCAAACTTGCTAGAAGAATATTTCTTGGCCTCACCAAGGTCCAGGAAGTGGTGCTTTCCTGTTCTTGCAAATAAAAACAACCACAAACGGCAGATAGCTGCCTGTTTTAACTGCACACCAGTAGGTGCAAGCATTGACTTCACACCGTTAAGTGTGGTATCTGATAAGGATTCAAGAACCTGAAATTGGCAGACACGAACAGAAGCATTGTGCACCTCCGCAAAGTTAAAGAAGTAACAAGTGAGAGAAATGTCTCTTCACAACAGATAGCCAAGGGCCATAGAGTGCAGTGGAGGCATTCACTGAATGGGTACAAAGCTCTCACTGAGAGGTGCGAAGACCCACCTAATTGTGTTGTACATAGGAGACCTACCTAAGTGCACACAGTCACATGCTCAGCTCTAGGCTTTACTCTTCCAGATAGCGGATATGACGCACGCACACGGGCAGGGAAACCATGTTCCGTCATACATATAAGAGCCAAGCAAAAGGGGAAAGGGAACCAACAGCAGCAGACTTGACTGTACATTGAGGCCTGAAGTGCTGGAGAGGACTGCAGAACAGAGGAGTCATGAGCAGAGCAGCAGCAGGAGAGAGATAGGCAGGCCTAGCTAAGCAGAACTTGTCAACCCCAGAAGGAGCTGTTTAATTTGAAGCACATTCTGCTCTAAACGTGAGTGAAGGGTGGGGGCTTGCTGAGTGCATTTAGATTGATGGTGTGTAATATAGTGTAGCATAGCTCCTTGAGACATTAAGGTTACACATACTGTTAAACTAAAACCACCACTTGTTCTATTATTTGTCTATTCACCCATGCTCTTTGCCCACATGGCAATCTTGTCCATAGGTGTGATGTTATGTTATGTTATATCTGCTTTTGCTTTAGCTTGTTTAATGAGCATAAGAGCCCTCACGAGATAGGGGGTCACATTAAATTCATTAACATGAAAACTCCTGCGTCAAGTGTATAATTCAGAGTAATGCATCAGAGTGGTATCTCTTTGAGTCCAAGAACTTTACAATTCCTGCCTTTATATGTTTAAACATGTTGGTAAGCACACAAACCTAGGCAGGCCTGTCTTTTAGTTAGCGACGAGACACAGCCTAGGGTGAATGTTGACATGAAATGACTGATGATCACATGTCTATTTTCACAGACTCAAACAAGGTGGAGATAAGAGGCTCATGGTTACACCTAACTCGTACGCAATGAAGTCAGGTGGTTTTAGCGTTCTCAGTATAAAAAGTGTAACCCCTATGCCAACAAGTGAGTCCAATGAGTAGAGTGTTCTCCACTTTACAAGAAACAAAGAATATCCGTACATGGCTCTGCCTACTAGTGCTATGCATCCGATACATGCACAGTATCATATCAGAGCTGCTACATGCATCTGTGTCTGGTGTTCAAATCAAACCATGCAGTGGCTGATACTTTTGCAATAGTAACTGTACAGCTTGTGTCATATGGATGTTACTGCACAGTTCTGTGTAGTTGGATATTGCTACTGCATAGGGAAGTAGGCTCTCTAGGAGCATTGCTGTCCACAGCTGCTCTTCTGTCGATGCAGTACAGAGGTTGCACAGGTTCCTTTATTTATTCCACAGTTGATACTGAATACCTGTCTTCATGTCACATGTGCCCCATAGGACCAATTAAACCAACTCCTGTTTTGCTTCTTTTTTGCCTGTTTAATGGCTTACTGTAGGGAAGCCTGCATAATTATCCGACTTTTTGCATTGTCCCAGCAAATGGGTCATGTACAATGCTTTCTATTTCAGGGTCCAACCCGGGCAAATGGTTTATCTTTACCTTTGTTCAGTGACATGCCGGAGTGCCCCCCCCATGTCTTATGCAGAGTAGTTTACTGCACTATGCCAGGTTGAAGAAACATCCCATTTCACATCAGCATATAACTATTCTGGGGCACCTTCGACAGTCGACAGTCCTCCCTACAAGACATCAGTCCACTGGATCACTAGGCCTCCACCAATATGGTCACAAATCAGAGACCAGGGCTTCCACACATTCATCTCTCACATACATCAGCTCATTATGATCCTGGATGGGCAACCTTGAAAAAGTCTGCTTGGCAGTTTTGCCATCCAGGGAGATCTATGCTGTAGCAATACACTTGCATTTCGGAGACAATTTGGCTAAGGAGTTTGAACCTCTCTATTTCTAGGTCCCAATAGGTTGCCAAGGGGTTTGAAGTTCTTTGAAATGTTCAATGTGTTGCACCACAGATACATTCTGAAATAAGACACTGCTCGCATGCATGCCAGCATTTAAGCTACAGAGTATTGCTGCTCTGTCTTTGATGCCAACACCATTGAGTGTATACTCTTTTTGCAAAAAGTGCCACACTCAAGCCCATAGGCACATGCATCGATTGCCATTATGGAATCAGTGTTGGTGCAAAAGTGTTGCACACATGGGCAGGTGATACTCTGTAGACATTTCTCAGATTAAGAAAACATCTTTTCATAGTAGTTGCATCAAGCACTCCGTTTTAGTTAAGAAATCACCCGCAAACTTGTTTTAAGAGCTTGCCTTGCACATGAAGAATTTTCGTTAGCCTCACTGCTGCCTCCTCCCCTCCCCGCCAACTGTCCCCAGCTGATCTAGTGAAAACCTTTGATTTAAAGCTAATACGTTTTCTCTTTAAGTGAAATGGACACACTACCAATTCCTTCGGTGTGGTGTTGACGTCATCTTCACTTCTGCCACGTAAAGGAACATCCTGAAAGTACTTTAGCCTGGATAACCCCTTGAGTCCTAGAAACGAGTCATTGAAACACTGATGCTGCAGAGCAAAACCCAAAGGAATATCCTAGAGGCCAAAAGCATCCGTTAACTGTTTCCTAGAGGCCAGAAAGTGATCTCAAAGCCCTTGGTGCCAGTGAAGCTGAGAATTTCCTGCATCGAGAGCTGGACATGTTAACTTGAACACTATCCGCTTACTTTACGTGGGTTTTAACCACATACGATAGCCGATCTTGACTTCTAAAATGCAGGCCAGTAGATGATGCAGAGAAGAGTGCTGCCTGATCTTTGTGGTATCTGGTAAGCCACAGGTGATGCTGGTGACATTAACTAGAAAAGGCCCAAACAATGGGAGCGCTTTTTCAGGATAGAAGTTGTGGTGTCACGTGACCTGCTGCATGACGCGTAACGTCATGACGCGGGTCCAACAATAAAGAGGTCCGTTTGGCGTCCGTGTGGCAGACCGGAACTGTGTCTGTCAACCACCAACATTGTGTCTGTGTCTAATTGCGCATCATGCTGCGCGATGCGCCTAGGCCGCACAAGAGCCCCATAACACTGGCGACGAGGGCTGTGGACCCTGGCGTGCGCCTGCCAATTAAGGAATCAGCTGCATCCGGGCCTGCGGTCCACAAGGAGTGCTATCCCTCAACCTGAAACAGATCCTCATCGTGCTCTGGCACACCATTAAGGGATCCCACCCCACATACAGCCTAACACTGTATACTACTGGCCCTTGCCAGAAGTTTTGGAACGCCCAGAGTGTTCAACTCACCTCCAACCCCTCAATCACTGAGAGTGAAGGTTTTTTATTTTTTTAAATAGCGCGGCTCTCACAAGTGAGTGCTTGTGCGCTGCCACTTTGTTCTCCTGCCATACCACAGCCCCATGGTGGCGCAATTCTGGCATACCTACACCACCAAAGTGAGGTGACCCACAAGACTCACAGGAGTAGCGGCTCCCCAGGAGCGCCTGTGGACCCCATTGAAGACCATCCTACCAGCCAAAGGACTGGGGCAGTGGCTCCATTCGGAGTGCCTGTGCATCCATGAATCAACACCAGCACTGACACCCCATACCAGAGACCATGTCGTCTGAGGACGCTGCAGCAGCCCCGCTCCACCATGCCTGCAGGGAGGGCCATCCCAACGAAGCGGCTCGCTTGCGGCCCTGTGCGAGTTCGACATCAATGGGGCCCCAACGTCACTTGGACCTCGATGGGAACTATGGCACGGGCGCCTAGAGATGTACTTCAAAGCAACAGGGGAGAAAGACGACCTTACGAAGATGTGCACCCTGATATTTTCAGCCGGACCTGCAGTCCACAAACTCTTCAAAACCCTCCGCCCCGCTAAGGACTCATATGACGCAGCTGTCAAGGCACTGACGGACTACTTCGCCCCTATGGTGAACACGGACTACAAGAAGTTCGTAATGCGCCCAGCCATGCAGCAGAGTGAGGAAAACTTGGACAAATACCACAGTTGCCTCAAGCACCTGGCCTTGACCTGCGTGTGGGCAATTGAGGAAGAGGAGGTAAGACTCCAAGTTATCATTGGATGTCACTCAGTAAAACTCCAGAAACAGATTCTGAGAGAACCAGGCATCATGTTCCACAGGATCCTCGAACTAGGGCGCTCTCACGAACTGGCAGACGTAATGGCCTCCAAAAATGGAGGTGCCCCTGAAATCAGTAAAGCTAGAGGAAGTGTGACTAGTAGGACAGCAACCTCCAAGCAACAAGAAATGCCTGGTGGCAGAAAAAGCAGAGTAACACTACCACTCCAGCCCCCTGCGCGCAATGTGGGTATCACCCTCCTCATGAAAAAGACTGCCCAGGAAAAGGGGTACACCTGCACAAAATGGCATCCCAAACCATTTTGCGAGGGTGTGCAGAGCATCAGCGCCAGCAACAGTGCCGGGAGGAAAGGAACGCCCCAGAGGCTTCCCACAAGATAGAGCGAGTCAATCCGCTAACACCGCGTCCACTGGCCCACAGGGAGACCCTCCTATTGCGGGTTTCAGAAAAGAAGATGAGGATGTTTTCTTCGTATCAGCGGTGCTAACAGTCGGGGGGCGAGGAAAACGCCAACCCCAATGCGCAGTGACTATCCTAAACTCCAGTTCACATACTCCTCGACACAGGAGCCTCGGTGAACGTACTGGCTGACGAACAATACCGGACATTACCAGGACTGCCGGCACTTCAAGACACAAGAGTGCGTATCTTCACCTTTGGTGGCAAAACTCCTCCACCACTGGAAGGCACTTTCATCACCACCGTCCAGCATCACGGAACATCCATACGAGCCAGGTTCTACGTCACTAAGGTAGCTACACTGAAGCTACTTGGCTACGCCGCAGCCGAAGCCCTAGGCCTCGTCCACTTCGCCAATGGGGTATTCGTAAAAGACGTCCAGTTGCTCCTGCCAAGGTTCCCAGACATATTCACAGGAATCGGGCGGATTGCAGGAAAACCAATCAGGCTCCACATAGAAGCCAGGGTCCAGCCGGTGGCTCTGAAGTACAGACAGGAGAGTGCCCTTCCACCTCCACAAGCAGGTCGAAAAGGAGATCCAAGACCTTGACGACCTCAACATCATTGAAAGAGTTGAAGGACCCACCCTGTGGGTCTAGCCCAAACAACCGGACAAAGTCTGTATCTGCTTGGACATGAGGCTGCCCAACAAGGCGATCAAGAGGGGAAGGACACCTGACACCCACCCTGGACGATATCATCACGGAGCTGGGCGGTGCCACTGTATTTTCCAAGATTGACCTCCGGTCTGGCTACATCAGCCCCTACTCCACCAGGACAGCCGGTACATTACGACTTTCACCACTCACATTGGCCTCTACAGGTACAAATGGCTCAACTTCGGCATCTCATCTGCCACAGAGGTGTTTCAGAACGCCATCCGTGGCGCTCTGGTAGGGCTACCAGGTACTCTAAATGTCAGTGATGACATTCTAATACATGCCAAATCCGAGTGCGTGCACCTGGAGAGACTTGAGAAGGTCCTGACAAGCATCCACCCTGGGCCTAACCCTCCACTGTGAGAAATGTGAATTCTTAAGAAACAAAATCAAATTCTTCGGCTTTGTTTTCCAAGAGGGAGGGATTTCAGCCGCCCGGCAAAAGTCAAAGACACTCAAGAGGCCAAACCACCTGAGACGGTGTAAGAAGAAAGGAGTTTCCTGGGCATGGTCACTTAGTGTGGCCGCTTCATAGAAAACCTAGCAACCGTGTCAGAACGCCTGAGGAACCTCACCAAGCAGACAACAACCTGGAGATGGTCGGCCCTAGAACAGACAGCATTCGACAACATCAAGAAAGAGCTGTCTGATGAATATATACTGTCGTTCTTCGACCCATAGAAGAGCACAGAGATTGTCGTGGACGCAAGCACGTTCGGACTCAGAGCCATCCTCACTCAAGTCAACAATGACGGCACACAGTGCACCGTGGCATATGTGAGTCGAGCACTCTCACCTACAGTACAAAGGTACTCACAAATAGAGCGGGAGGCCCTACCAGTACTGGGGGGGGGCACCACTTCCACATATACAGTCATGGGAAACCAGTGAAGGTGGTCACCGATGACAAACCCCTTCTTCCAATCATGATGGGCGGGTCAGCAAACCCTCCTCCTCGCATTGATTATAACGTGGACCTGAAGTACAAACCAGGACAGAGCAACGCCGCAGACTATTTGTCTTGACACTCTAAGCTGTCAAACACAATATTCCCCGAGGAGGTGGCGGCAGCTGAAGAGCACTTACGCCTCATCACAGAGAGCTCTGTCCCCAACTCAATGGACCTTGAGGAAATCAAGGCGGCTTCCATAAACGATGGATGCTTCCAGATTCTGCACGACGCCATGGAAATGGGAAATTTGAAGTTGGTTATGGAAGACCTGGGCTCCAAGACGCAAGAAGCCAGACACGCTGGCGCCACTGTAGAAAGCACGAGGTGAGCTCACGTTCACAGACATGGACTCCTACTGAGAGGGACGCAGATAGTCATCCCCAGAGGGCTGATTGACCAGGTGATAACTCTTGCCCACCATGGCCACCAAGACGCAGCAAAAACAAAAAACCTCCTCAGACTCAAGGTCTAGTTCCCTGCATTAGAATCAAAGGTGGAAGAGTCTATCAAAGCCTGCAAATGGTGCCAAGCCGCCGCCGCTCACATCAGGGAACCAGCTATCCAGAGCATGCCCAGAAGTGACGAACCATGGGACACTGTCCACATGGATTTCGGGTCAACACAGAGAGAGTCACACTTCCTAGTGATGAGGGACCAGTAGTCCCGATACCCGGAAGTCGATTTTGTCCCATCGTTCGCCCTCCAAGACGTCATTCCAGCAATGGAATTTTTTTTTGCAACCCACACTTTCCTCAAGGAAGTCCCCTTTCCAGAGCACGGGCCCAGAAGAGTTCCTAGCCAGAAGAAGCCTCAGTCACAGGAAAATAACACCTGTGTGGCCACACGCGAATGGCGAAGCGGAATGCTTCATGCGTACGCTCAACAAGTGTTTACGTATAGCCCATAGGCAAGGGTCAAGTGAAAAGAGAGCCCTCTTCCAATTCCTCCTTGAGTATAGGACAACCCCATACTGCTCGACGGGAGTAGCTCCAGCCAAGGCCCTTTTTTTAAAGGTGTCCACACACATTTCTGCACGACCCGGAAGGAAGAGTTCCAGGAACAATAAACAATAGAAAAGTACAGGCCTGAAGAGAAATGACAATCCAGAGAGAGAACAACAGGCGAGGACTAAGAGACCATCACATAGCTGTGGGAGACACAGTCCTAGTGAGAACTCACCACTCAGAAGGGAATGAAGGTAGTGCGAGTGCAAGGTTCGCAAGCGACAGCCGCTGATGACCACGGACTAGTAATGCGAAACTCGAGCTTCTTCAGGAGGCTTTCAGCCCCCCCTTGGATGCCGGCCGACTGGCATGGACAAAACAGACCTCACAGTTCACCATCCGGATGCGGATGACAGAGATGATGATGTATCAGGAGAACCCTATCCAGAAGCAGCCGCCGAGCCAACACCCAGGGAGCCTGGACATCTCCAAGGAACAGCCCCTACCACCGGGACGGAATAGCGCTACCCTGCCAGAGAGTCGAGAGGATCTCCGGTGCGACTCAAAGACTACGACCTGACCACCTGAGAATCACGTAGGAGACTGTTAGTCGCTCAATACAAGGGAGTTATGTGCTTGACATGTTTGTTTAAATCCCATTTTGCCTGTTTGCTAGTTATAACTTGTTCTGAAGGCCCAAGGCCGGTTGTTATAAAAATTTGGGGGAGTGTGGTGTCACTTGACCGGGGCCAACAATAAAGAGGCCTGTGTTGCGCCCGTGCGGCAGACTGGAACGGGGCCTGTCAAACACCAACATCGTGTCAGTGTCTCACTGCGTGTCATGCTGCGCCACATGCCTAGGCTGTCAAGAATCGGAGGAAAGCTTCAGGTCGGCGCTTCTTGCTTTGCAAGAGGCGATAAACTACATTTCCCATGAGGCGTTGGGAACGGTGTAGTTCTCCTATCGCGCGCTACAACAGCTGTTCATTAGCAGCAACTGTTAAAACTTGCCGCCGCCCGTGCCTCAGTGCAGGTAATTAATGATTTTCAGCACGGGCGGCGGCAGTTTAGGAGCAGGCATGCAGAAATTCTCAGACGCCGAAGGACTCTTGGAGCTTCCCCGGGCCGCGACGGTGACGAACAGCTGAATAACCACGGGCCGCGGCAGTGAAGCGGGTTCCCATAAGCTTCGGGCATCGCTCTTCAGGGACCGGATGTCCTTGTGAGGCATCCGGACCATCAGTTAAGTGTTTTTGACCCCAGTGTTCATATTCTGGAGTTGCTATATGCTTACTTGTTTATTAATTGACTACTTCAACGCGGTAGTGGGCGTGTGAGGTAACACGCCCTAAGATACATGCCATGCATTAGACACGCCATGTGGAGAAAACATGCTATAAAGCTCTGAATGGATAAAACTGGGCACTGGGAAAGATATAGAGACTATTTAAAGAACACGCATGGTTCCACACAGTACAAGGGCATGTTCGTGTGTGTCTTTTTTCCTAAATCATTGTTTGTGGCTTCATTGTGCCCGACGGGCCATGTGTCTCGTGTCTTCATAAAAAGGGACACCCTTTTGTTTGTGCCATTTAGCTTGTAAGCCAATCTACGTATGTTCAAGGAATGACTGTCCAAGTCCTACGTTATGTTCAAGCCCTATGTTATGTTCAAAGTCCATGTTCTAGGTTATCCGCTTATGTTCTGTGAGGTGCAAAGTGGAGTTTAAAGAGCTCCTATGATTCGTATGTAACAAGGTCATTACAGGTATCGGAGGTCAGGTTAGGTGTTCAGGAAATAGAGTTACAGGTTCAGGAATATCGCTGTATTGTATGTATTTGCTTGTGTATGTTCTCCTCCTTTCCCACTGCATCCCTTTTTCCCTAACTCCATCTTCCCCCCATTGGCTGCTACGTGGCTTCCTGTGATATCAGTCTTCAGGCGCCGGTGCCAACCACGGTGGGAGGGGTCAATCTATTTGGCTTCTGTGGTTCGGAAGAAGGGATTAAGACCCCTATTCCCTTATAAGTTTGACATAGGCCGTACAGAGCCCCATAACAAAAGTAAAACATTATAACGATCCTGTCTAGTCAATGTGTCCGGACAGGCAATCGAGGGTGTAAATTAACGTTTTCAAAGCAGCCACGTGGTCCAATACTGTACGCCAAGAGGTATGGTCTCAGCCCCAGCTCAGCATATCCTCTCAGACAACTCATAATTTCTCTGGTTCCACCCAACAGTGCTCAAGGCCCACCTTTATGATGCGCAGAGCTAGCATCCTAGCCTTCACTTTTCTCCGTTTGAGCAAAGGTACTTTCACTCACAGCCAGGAAAGGTAATAAGAGCACAACTGCTTTAGCTAACCACATAAACATTACATAACACCAGCAAGGGTTCCATCACGTATAATTGCCTAGAAACGCCATCAAAGTTTCTTTCTGGCGACAAGCCAAGATGTGATGGCAAAAAGTATTGTATATTTCACCAGAAACCCCTGGCACCTTCAACGCACGGTTACCCATTATGCATTGATCAATAGATGGCAGTGCATGCAAAACATGTGAATCTCTAAAAGGATTCCCATTGCAGAAACACGTGCGCACCGACTAAAGACAAATTGGCATTTAAAGGAAGACCTACTTTGTATAATAATAATAATATAAACAGGTAACATTTTATTGGAAGGAGAATGATGGGTGCACATGTTTTCTGCATAACTTCGCTGAACAAGTGTGCAGAAAAAATATAGATGTTATAGTCATTCTAAATTTCACCAGTGCGATGATCAAATACAGTCACATGCATGTACATGAAATTGAATGAAACAGGCGTGTCCAAGTAGCACGCAACACCCCTTGTGACCCGAGGCTGAGAAGTCGAAAAGCATTTAGTATGGCACTCAATCAGGGCGGCTCTACAACAGCGACTAGCGGTCTTTCATCACGCCTCATCACAAAACCTCCAATCGCAAATTCGAACAGACAACCCTGATTAAACGGGTTTCTCATACTGTACAACAATAACAAACCGTGGACCCTGGTTCTGTCCGCTTCCTCTTTCGGAGGAGAGGGCCCACATGTGCGTCCTTGCTGAGGTTGCATAACTAATGTTTTACCCGGAAGCGGAAAAACACGTGACTGGCAAAGTGGGAAGCATACAGCCCATGGCGGACTCTCGGACACCGCGGTCTAGTTTAATCTGAGTTTGAATAAACTTTGGCGCAAAGCATTGCAGTCCTTGCCGAGGCACCGGTGGACACATCAACACGCCATTAAATATAGGTCCCCAGTTGCGGATGGATCCAACCGCATGTCCCTTCTCGCCCAGATCTGGCTTCTTTCTCAATGTAAACACACGAAGAGAACGGGACTTTCGTTCTCATGTGGGTTTATATTGTGAAAGAAGCCAGGCCGGGCTGAGAAGGGCCCCAATCCCAGCCAGTGTAGTTTCAAAGCTTAGGCTGAATTGCCTGTGGCCTCGCAGGAAACTGGCAATGTCCTGGACTGGGCTGCCTGTGGCCTTTTAATGACACGCAATTGCCCCTTTCTCTTATCTAGCACACCCTTTATGCGACACTGATAGGCTCATTACCTTAGCAAAAAGGTTTTCACTTAAAGATCCCCTTTTAAATGTTTGCCATAATGTCTGACATACACAGTAAAGGGTTGCTCTATGTGGATAGGCAAATACTCTTAACATCTTGCACACCAGCCTGCTGTACGTTTGTGACTAATCTTTATCCAATTAGTGGTCTAATTTTTTTTTTTTTCAGGCTTGCGATATTTTGCATTTTGGGCCTTCTAGTTTTTCATTCAGGATGTGGTAAATAAAGCAACAACAACATTATTTTGCTTTAGCATGTGCTCTCTAAGGATTTACTTATTGTACTTTGCTATGCTTGGAGATAGGTGTATTTTATTTTGTAAACTATTCGAGCTCTAAATTTTCTTCTGATTGCGTATGAGAAGGCCATGCAGTTCGGTATCGCCCCATAATTTTGTGGTATGATGCTGAATCCCAAAATACTGCATTTCTGATTACCCTGGTAAAGTCAATAAAAAAGGCAGAGGGTTATAGCAGGTCTGTGGGCAGGGGTCTCCTCCCGCATATATATGCGATAAAATGGGATGAGAAAAAAAGGGGGATGTAGTATTTATATTCTAAAATATCATAGATCTTGCAGCTACTTGTTTTTTCCCCTTTTGGATTCTGGAATCAGTAGTTTTTTCTATCCTATTTTAAATTTAGGAAAACAAAGTCCCAGAATTCCAGAGAAAAATCCGGACTGGATGGCATTCTCACGCATAGCCACGGGAAACTTGAGAGTTCTGCTCTATAAGACATTGTAGGCCTTAAATCCAAACTTTAAATATTTGTGCTAAGTGGATTTTGGAAGGTATGTTTTCAAGTGGTTAAACTGTGCATGGGTTACAATACCAATTTCACTATTTAACTACAGTGTGTGATCCTTAGCAAATCATGTCATCTCTTTTAGTATAGAAGACTAAGCTGAGCAGGGGCAACATTAATTTCCTCCCCTATTTCTAGCAGTCCCCCAAGTTGTGTGGACTGTGGAGAGTACAAGAGTATGAGTGAAACTCTATGCCCAGTTATGCTATGTTATTGAGTCTTGTTTAGCACCCAGTATCATTTTCACTGTTTCTTGGAGTTTTAGGATCTGCAAGAGTTGGGTTAAGGGGGCCAACATATGAGTAGCACAAGGTTGCTTTGTTGCAGTGTTGATGTGTGCTTGATCTTAAAAGATAGGGCTTTCTGTGACATGTCCGTTTTATATATTGTGTGAGTGGTCTGGAGCAGTGGTTAATGTGCATTCCACTTTAGTACTGTAAATGATGTGTGTTTGGTTGTGGCAATTGTCAGAGTGGTGTATAAAGAGTGTTATCTTGATTTATATGTGGTGGATTAGTGTGCTATTTAGGCAAATTTAATGTAGACATATCTTCAGGTGATGATCGTTCCTTTGTGTAACTGTTTGAGTGGAGATTGGTGTGTATAGATGTGCTGTTGGTTAGGGTGGGATGTAGAATGATTTCCAGTTAGTTACTCTTGCCATTTCTTTCTCAACAAACCACTTAATGGCAACTGGAGACACACATTTTTCCCCTTTGGAAACGCAGTTGGTAGCATTTATTTGCTTACAACGGTGCAAAGAAATTGCAGATACAACAGGAAAAGGAATTGCCAATAGTATTGTGACAGTGCTTAAAGGCCTGGATCATGACCTGAACAATCTGGTTGAACAGGGATGTGATGGGGCAAGCAATATTATGTTAGTGGTCAGTTTCATGGAGCTCAAACTGAAATGACACCTTGCTATCCAATGGCCATCTATGTCCCCTGTGCAGCTCACTGTCAGAGCCTCAGCATTAGCAAAGGGAGCAAGGTTGCAGCAATACGAGACTGCTGGGCGACTATCAGCCAATAACAATCTTCATAAAAGACTCTGCTCCCACCCAGTATAGGGTGTTTGGAAGACCAGCTAGAAAAATGTTCTTCCGGTGATTTTAGCATCTTGGCTCACGTAAAGCTTTTACTCTGCTTGGTTTTTGCTGTGTTGTTTTTTCAAAGAATTCCTTCCCTTTGTTGATTGTTGCCTAAATGAAATTTTAACATGTCCATCCTTATCCAGCACTAGAAATCTACAGAAGGCCAGTGATAGCAGTTTATTGTGACCCTGATGGTACTCAGCAAAGTGCTAAGCATTAACCTTGTCTGAAGTGCTTTAGAGGGTTATGTGGTGGGTCAGAATCATGAGACGGACAAGCAGTCATGATGTTCAAAAGGTTTATTTCCTCTTCTGATTCTGAAATACCTAATATTTCCCTAATTCTGTGATGCTAAGCCCAAATCTATACAAATGAAGGAACAAGGGTGCTTTTAAGTATGTCAAGATGTTCAAAAATAAATGACGTCCTCTATCCAGAAATCCAATTCTAACCTACTTTCTTTCCCTATTGCTCAAAAGAAAATATAAAACCACGAAGACATACTTTTGGGCTTTGACCAAGGGAAAGGTAGGCTGCTAGCTTCTGACCCCCACCCTTGTGTCCCTTTATCATAGGCCCTTGCCTATGTTCGCAGTCCAAAACATATAGTTAGTTTATGACTGGAGGGCCATCTAGGGTTTCCAGCTGGGTCCCTCTGGTTCTCCTTGAAACCTGTGTGTCTCGCAGTCCGTCTCCCTTCATGGGAGACATTAGTATTTCCCTCTTCTTGCAGTCTGGGGTTCATTCAGTCTCTTCCTGGGCCCCTCTGGGGCTTTCTCTTGCTCATTTTCCACTCTGGGCTTCTTGGTTCGTTTGCCCGCAACAGACTTCTCTGTCTCGTGTCCCCATTCCAGGGCTTCTTGCTTTTTTTCTCCCCATTCTGTGATTCCCAATTCTCACCTCTCCCATTATTGCTCTAGTCTTCTTATTGCGCCAGTCCTCTCCCATCAGTCAGCGCGTTCATGTTGCAGTGAGGAGGGGAGAGCCATCAGGTCCTTCCTGTGGGGACACAGGCTTGTGTGGAGGGTGAATGCAGGTATGTTTTTTTATTTAATGTGTATGGATTGTATGGATGCATGTAGGTGTTTTTTTTCTATTTTTTATGAATGTGTACATGCAAGGAGTTGTATGAATGTGTGAAAGTGTTTGTGTGCGTGAGTTTGTGTCAGCCCCGACCCCTAAATTTAGGGGTGCAGGTTGCTGGGGGCATATTAATCTTTTTTGTTTAAATCAAGGGTAAAGCAAACATGGTAAGTGAATTGTTATTACTAGCTATACTGGCTTACATTCAATGTAGGGCAGTTGAGCCACGTAATAACCCTTAGTTTGCTTTACCCTTGATCCACAGTAAATGCACAGCACAGTAAAGCAAACACAATGAGTGTTATTACCTGGCTAGACTGTCCTTCATTGAATGTAGGTCAGCCTAGCCTAGCCAGGTAATAACATTTAAAATCTGCTAGGAGCTGGCCAATCCAACTGTAGTCTCTGCCTCTCCTGTTGCTTCCCAGGCCCTCTGTATGGCCCTGGCTTCTCATTTCACCACTAAAACTCAGGGCATCCTGTCCAGGCTATCCTTCTCTCCTCATCTCTCTCCCTCTACCTCTCTCAGGCCCCCTCTGGCCACCCTTCCCTTTCCTCTCCTTCTCTTCTCTCTCTTTCCTATAACAACTGATGATGTTTCTATACAAGCCCGGTCTATGAAAGTTTCATCCAAACAAGTGCTCCCCTGCTCCTCCAGAACCATTAAGGACAACATTGTTTTCCTCGCTCCAGCCTTGGCCGATTTCTGCAATAATTCCTTTGCCACTGGATCTTTCCCCTCTCTTGTAAAGCACTCCCTTGTGCACACCCTCCTGGAAAAGCCTTAGGCTGTTCCTTCCTGCCCGGAAAACTATCGCCTGATCTTTATCTCTCCTTTCCTGGGCAAATTCCTTGAGTAACTGGTCATCTCTCAACTAAGCCTCCACACTGAAACTGCTGGTTACCTCCATGACCATCAGTCTGGCTTCAGATCGGCCAGAGGCATGGAAACTGGTGTCCAGTCAACTGGTCGACAACAAACTGGTCGACTGCAATTTGGTCGACACCATTTGGTCGAATGCCAAATGGTCGATTTTTTTTTTTTTTTATATATATGTGTTTTGTGGGTTTTCGTGTGTGTCCCCCCCGGCCAACCTGCTCTCTACTTTCTCCTCTAACTTTCAGTGTTATGTGAATGACACAAAGCTCTCTTTCAGGCTACCCTCAGCCTCTTCTCCCCCCCTCGCTCATTCCTGACTGTCTATCCGCTATTCAGGGTTGGTGCACCTCTAACCACCACTGCCTTAATGCCAGTAAGACAGAGATTCTTCTCATTGGGACCCCTGCTCCCACTTTTCCCCTACCCCTCCTGTGAGGCAAAAAACCTTGGCGACATCTTCGACTCCACTTTCTCCTTCTCTCCACACATCACGGATCTTGCCAAGAAGGCCGACTTCCAGCTGCACCTTCTCAGAGGTGTCCTACCTTTTCTCACCTTTCCCCAGACGCTCACTATCTCCAGAGCTCTGGTTCTCTCCAGGCTGTACTACTGCAACAGCCTCTTTCTCAGTCTTCCTAACTCTACTCTTTTCCCTCTTCAACTAATCCAGAACAGGACTGCGACACTTGTCCTTGCACTCAAGCCCAGGGACTGCATCTCTCCAGCTCTGAAATCTTTCCACTGGCTCCCGGTGGCCGCGAGGATCAAGTTTAAGATCCTCTGCATCATCCACAAGGCTTTCTGGGGCCGTGGTCCTCTCTATATCCAACACTCTCTTCGTAAATGCCTTCCTTCTAGAGGCCTCCGCTCAGTTACCTCAAACTCTCTACAGGTAGGACGCTTCTCCAAACAGAGAGTGGGGGTAGATCGCTCTACTCTGCAGGTGCCTCCCTGTCCCTCTCAGACTTGAGCCGGATCACCTGAAGTTCCAGAGACTGCTCTAGACATTCCGCTTCTCGTCTTCCTTCTCTCTCCCTCTCCCCTGCTAATCTGCCTGTCTGCTCGCCCTGACTGGTGGAGTGGTTGCCCTCAGGCTCACACTGGGTAGCATGCCCTCCCATCCCCCCCACCTTGACCAGTGACCCTGCACTGACTTCTGGCCTACCCACCACTTCCGGTCTGGGATTGCACCTGTGTAGTCCTCTGCCGTCCTCGCACTTACTCAGGGCCCTGCTGTCCTGACTGCACTTCCCCTCGTGCCCCTTCCCTGTACTTCTCCCCATACCCTCTTCCCTGCACTTCTCGTTGCACTTGCACGATCTGAATGTCACAATGCCTAGTAAGATCGTTTGTCTTGTCAACCCTCTGTCTCCCCTCCTCTGTCCTGTGGCAGAAACACTTGTGTAAAGGCTAGTTACAGATACCAAATCATATCATTATGCTTGTTTTTCCCTTGATGCCAAGTAAAAAAATGCCCTGACCCTTTAAGACAATATATGCCGACTGGCACTGCTAGGGTAAGCCTGCATATACTTAATGCAGCATGGCATTTTTTACTTCCAGGGAAAAGCAAATATAATAAGTGTTATTACATGGTTAGACCGACCGACATTAGTAGTGCTAGTCTGCATTTACTTTCTTAATGTGGCCTGACATTTTTTACATGGCATCAAGGCTTCTGCGAACATAAGCGTTATTACGTGACTAGCTTGTCCTATTGTGTCAGTGTGCATTTACTTTCTTAATGTGGCCTGGCATTTGTTACTTGACATTAAGGGTAACTCAAGCAAGATAAGTGTTATTACGTGGCTAGACTCATTTAAATTGTTGGCTACAGTGTAGCCATACATTCTTTGTGTGTCATGGCATTTTTGTACTTTGCATCAAGGGTAAAAGCAGACATAAATGTGATTACTTGGTACACTGAACTATCTTGGTTTAGCCAGTCTGGATATACTCTTTCTGTGGCATGGAATATTTATTGGCTGGTAGTCTGTATATGGTAATACTAGCATATATTGGTGCAGTATGAATTCAAGGACAGGTGTAGGCACAACCAGCATGAAATTATTTTATACTGTCACATGTTGTCAAAGGCATGATGAAAATGCATTGAAATATTGGCCTGTTTACTGTTGGTAACTTGCAACCAGTGCTTTAAGTGGGCCGGGGCCTGCCGGGGCCGGGCCCCGGCAGTCTCCAAAAAGTGGGGCTGAGCCGGGGCCCTGCCGGGGCCCCCAGTCCCACCGCACCTAACATTGGCGGGATGCATTATCCCGTCGCGGCCGCAGCCGCGACGGGAGATGCGCCTGCCATGAAGTCAGGCTAGCTGACAGAAGTGGCAGCCAACCACAGCGATGCTGTGCCTGGCTGCCACTTCTGTCAGTCATAGTAACTGCCTCTGGTGACCCCTCGCGCGAGGGGTCATCAGAGGCAGTTACTGTTCCTTTGTTTCCCCAGGTCGCCGAGGCGTCTTTAACCCTCGGCGAACCTGGGGATTCCTCGACATATTTCGAGGTTTATAAAAGG
Organism: Ambystoma mexicanum; assembly: GCF_040938575.1. Classification (NCBI taxonomy): domain Eukaryota; kingdom Metazoa; phylum Chordata; class Amphibia; order Caudata; family Ambystomatidae; genus Ambystoma; species Ambystoma mexicanum. The sequence goes on along the minus strand of NC_090923.1, from coordinate 1,257,243,321 downwards.
TGGCTTTGAAAGTACACATTTCAAGCCATCTTTTATAAAGCTTTGCCGACGGGCAATTTTGTCCGTAGTCAAAGCTTTATAAAAGATGGCTTGAATTGTGTACTTTCAAAGCCATCTTTTATAAACCCGAAAACATGGCCTGAAAACTAGGCAAACCGTAAGGTACGCACACAAATATATATACATGTTATATATCTGTGTGCGTACCTTACTATGGTTTGTGTACTTTGCAGGCCATCTTTTCTAAACATAGAAATATGTAACATATGTAACATATTTCTATGTTTAGAAAACATGGCCTACAAAGTACACACACCATAGTAAGGTACGCACACAGATATATAACATGTGTATATATCTGTGTGCAAACCTTACGATTTGCGTGCTTTTTAGGCCACGCCCCTCCCAGAAGCCACGCCCCCAAATGAGGGCCCCCTCTCGATTTCTTACCCCACTTAAAGCCCTGCTTGCAACTATTGAATTTTCACATGTACTACCATACAGACTTGATTTCACAGAAAGTTCTGTAAACGATATCATTGTAACCCATCATTTTAAAGAATGTTTTCTTTGGGGGGAGGGGTGGGGTGGAAAGTACTTCCACGAACCCCCCTTGTTTGTTTCAGACATCCTGGCTGCGCTTGGTCGCTCACGCATATTAGACGCATGAATTTATGCCCCTCCAGTTCACAAATTCACCAGTGGCCACTGCTTTTGCAGATTGCAACCTGGCAGTGACTTCAGATATTTGCCACAATTCGTTTCATCAGCTAGTGGTGAAAGATCCTTCTCAACTTTGAGATTTCTGAATAATTATCCCAGGTGATCAATAAATGAGAACAGGTTAACTCGGCTTGCTGTACTTTTTATACAATGAGAATTTACCGAAAGAGACGGACACAGTTATTGATGATCTGATGCACCTTTAGGCTTTGCAGCCCGACAAAATGAAGACTGCATCATAAAACCAGGCAAGGTATTTCTTGTGGATATCAATGCATGGTCATATGCTGTAATGATTGAAATAAACCGCTACTCATGAACATTAAAGCTGCCTTATGTCTTGGAACCTTGCATCCAAAATTGATTTGCCTAATAAATGTGACCTCTCAACATCCTGTAAGAATTCCCTTTTTAACCAGCTGTCTATCCAGAAAGTGCAGACAGCTCACAGAAAGGGTTACTTGTGTTTTTTTAATTGATGGATGCTTGCTTTGAAATACATGCTTATTCATCTTCCTTTTCAATTAGTGCTGACATAAGGCGCCACTTTATTAGCATTGTCTCTTTGGGGCAGGGGAGAAAGGACCTACTAAGCTCCCAACCCGCGTCCCTATCCTGCCTCCAGCCCCACCCTCTTTCTCGCATTATCAGACAACAGCAGGGCACAAGTCAGAAAAAAGCGAGAGAGCACCGGACACATTAACACACAAGGGTAGTGAAAATCATTAAGTGAACAGATCTTAAAGTGAAACATGAAAAGCTCACTCAGTTGTCCTTTCCTAATTGAAGAAAAGGCACAGGACACAAGCATTTTCCCGTCAGAAAATTATCCACACTGCCGAGAGGAGATTTTAAAGTTGCTGGCAAAAGGTGCACACCTTTTCAAACCCAGGAATGCATATCAAATTATTTCCTGAATAGCAAAACACAAATTTGGGACATTTCAAATGTTCACAATTGTTTGGATCACACTTTCAGGAAACTAGGCAGGACCAATTAAAGGGTGCATACTACATTTTCGAATCCGGTCCTCCAAAAATCACCCACGGGCGTGGGGTCTACCCTTTGATGACAGTGGTCGGTCACCATCCACTGTCGTGTACCCTCAACTTGCGACCTCCAAAACTGCACATTTGAAAGATCAGACAAGTTAGGACTGGCTATTGAGCACTTTGTGTTTGCTACAGGCTTCATTATGCACTTCACAATTACAAGGTCGATAAAATGAGTACCAGGGGCGCAACGAAACCTACATTTCAGGGGGGGGGCTAAGTGGTGATGGGAGGGGGCACTTCAGAAAATGGGCAGGGCTCCGCCCCCACCGTTTCCCTCCAACCCCATGGTCTGGCGTGGGGACCAACTATCAAATAGTATTTTAAAGGGCAATATGCAGAGAGGCGATGGAAGTCTTTCTTGAAAGTAGCAGCTTTAAAGTTGTACTGTTTGTTCAAGTACATTTTTCTGAACAAACACAGTAAAACTTTAACACTGCCAGTTTCGCTGAAAAGGCTTCCCTCACCACTCTGCCTAACAAAATGCAAGTGTGCACATCCAGGGGTGCACCTAGGCTAAAATTTAGGCGGGGCTAACCCTTCAAATGTTGGAAGAGGCGCTAACTTCAGAGACGGTGGAGGAGTGCCAAACTTACTTGTGTCCTAACTTCATTACTCATTGTAATGAAACTATTCTAGTGCAGCTTCAATGTTACAATCAGTTAACTCTCTCCTTTAAGTCTGAAAACACCCACTTCTTGCAGAGCCTGAAGGTCCTAGAAAGTGTGAAAATGGCAGATGATGTGCAATGAAAGACTCAATATCATAGCATAGCAGGATATAGCAGAGTGTGGTGTAGTAATCTGGACGGACCAAGCAACTTCAGTTGCTGGGAGCAACAGGGGAGAAAATATAATGTTGGTTCAACCACAGTTAGTCCGCTGTACTAGAATCTCTAGTACACTGACTGGCTGGTAAGACTATGGGCCTCATTACAAGTATGGAGGTAGCCATGCCTCTTTTAGCAGCATGGCTACCCCCATACCGGGTCCGGGTTCCTTGAATGGGGAAATACAGGGCCATTCCGACCTTGGAGGGCCTGGTATTTCCCCATTCAAGGAACCCGGACCCGGTACATCCCCATTCCCATTTGAGCCCCCATAGGGCTCAATGGGAAGGATGCTAACAACGGGCCTGTTAATGACGGGCCTGTTGTTAGCATCCTGGTCTGCTTGCGGGACCCGCTAAGGACGCCTGGTTTTACTACCTCCATACTTGTAATGAGGCCCATAAGTTTTACCAGGCGTCCTTAGCGGGACCCACGAGCAGACCTCGTAATGAGGCGGTAGCGGGTTAACGGCGATGGCAGCTCTACCGGCGCTGTTAACCCCCTACCTCCTGGGTCGTAATGAGGCCCTATGTCTACCTGTCAAATCAAGTGATACCAGACTGGGGGAGGGCCAGTGCAGTAATAATGCAATTCTATGTGACAGTATTGGAGCCACTAGCAGAGGAGCACCAGAGTACACCAATTTGTCCCTACACTTATTAAAACTGTCCTATTGTAAGGATGTAAATGTAATCACTTATACGCACTCCAATTTTTGCAGTTGTAGTCAGGGTGAGATTCCATTATTTGTCCATGATCACACACTTACGCTAAACAGCGAAGCAGGAATTTTAACCCACTTACATTTGGGCACTGTCATCGTGGAAGAAATATTTAAGTTGTGGGTGTCAAGACCTACAATAATACTGTCCTATAAAGTTTACTTACAAAATACACACATACATATAGTAAGGCATCATGACAACATGCACATCCTTATGTTAGGCCAAAATAATAGCAGTGTACCTATATTTTCCACATCATTAATGGAAAACTATAAAATGCAAAAGGCAAAATATCTATTTACCCACTTTATTTTCAGAGCTTTAAGACACACAATAAAATAAGTTGTGTCATAAACTCACTTAGGTTTGGAGATTCGTCACAAACCTCCAGCGTGTTGTTATGTATGGTTTTAAGAACATTCAACTAAGGACATCAAAACAAACTTTACTTTTTAGCATATCAAGCTATTAGACATTATGGATGTGAACACATTTTCAAAGGGTGCTTTAATTTGTTGCTCACTTTAACTGTCACAGTTTTGCAAGGTGACTGGTGGGCTTTCAGTTGGAAATTCACCATCATGCATAACAAGGCTGCTGATGACAAAAGAAACGTGTTGTCGAGTTTATTACGGCAGCCTGTGTGTCTAAGGGGAGCTGTGACTCTGGGAAACGGGCAGTGCTTGATCATCCGAGCTGAGCGAGCAGATAGTAGATTTGCGTTGGAAGAAACAAAAGGCTCCCAGAAGCATGTTCCTGATCCTTTTAACTGTTAAAGTGTACAGAAGCCCCGCCCCTCAGCTAACAATACAGGGAGTGGAGGACGTCAGCCCAGTCAGCTCAATGACGTTGCGCGCCTGATGAGTACCAATTATGGAACCACTCTATAAATTATGCATTAGCAACAACTAAAAGGTTGCACATTTTCCTCTGATGTCAGTAGTTCTATACCAGCTACTGCACAGTTGTAGGAATCTGGTGCTTAATTATTGAGTTGCCTCATACTGATTAACAGTTGATTAGTTGGCACCTTGCTACTATATTTATCACTTTATTTCTTTATTGTTTTGTAAGGCACCAAAGGTGTGCACAGTCACTTTATAGTGCACCAAGTGGAACGGGGAGGAAACTGGGTAGGGGACACAAAGTCGGCATGGTGTTAGAAGGTTGTGGACACAGGAACAGGTAATTGCTGGGGTGGGAGCATGGGCCAAGTGCTGTACAAGACAAGTAAATGATGTAAAACAAACGCCTTGGATCTAGTGGTGCAGGAGCTCATTGGTAACACAGGGTTAGGGTGTGTTCAGTGTCAGTGGGCCCAAATGCAACATTATGAATGATCAAAGGCAAGAATGTTTTTGGTAGTCTTCTGAACAGGAGAAAATTGTCCAAGCACCACAAGGTGTTAAGGCTATTCCATATGAAAGCATTAACCTCATTCTAGAATTGGCAATCAATTTATATTTTCTTAACACAAGCCAGAGTACAGGAAAAAAAGGGACTGACTTGGCGGGGCAGTTCTTGATTATCTTCTGAATGATGTACTGCGGGGCATAGCCTTCCTAGCCAATAAGCACAATGAATGAAGCAGAATGGTTTAAGGGATACCCAGAGCTCTGCAGGTACCAGATCAGGGATTGTAGTGCTGGCGCAATATGGTCTCAGGACTTCAGCTGCAGGATTAGCCTGGCAGCTTGGCTTTGAGTTATTTGCAGCTGGTGAGTCGTTTTTTGTGGGACCTGAATAGAATCTGTTGCAATAGTCCATGCGGGAGAGGATCGAAGCAGTTGTTAAAACAGCCTTTGCAAATGGCGGGGGAAAGGAAAATACACACATTTCAACAAATGTAGATACGATTTCTTGCTGATGTCCTGGGGGAAAGCAGGCCAGGGCATCAAACCAGAATATCAACTACTGGCCCAATTAATTTAACAACCCTCAATTAATATGGTTTGATCCACTCATTAAAAGGGCCTTAAAAAATATTTTCTTGCAATCCAAAACTACAAGTAAAACACAAAATAGCAGTTATAATAGCACTTTTTGTGATGCCATGCTCCAGTTTGTGGACAGCTAAAACAATGGGCCCACATACTACCAGGAGAGGTAATGGAGCAGGGACAGATCCCATTGAGGGAATGAATGCGAGGAAGTGGGAATGGCAATGAAGGGGGCAAGCAGGTGAAGATGCAGTCAAGAATCCCAGAAGCAGTCTCATGGGAGGATGCTCATTAGGGCCTCCTGGCTACTAGCAATATTGAACACTGTCAATAGGATTTTTAATGGCTTAAGCAGGGAAGCTTGGTCCAAGAGGAGGCAATGGAACGATGCAAGGGGAGGAAAGAGCAGAGTGAGGGGTTGGTTTACTTTGCTCAGCCTAACAGTAACAGATCTGTTCATAGAGGTGTACGTTTCACCAGGTCTCCTCATACAGCGACACTCTTTGAAGTCCCCACGGGATCTGGTCCATAGCAAGCTTAGACATTTCCAGTTGCCAGAAATTGAATCAAAGTCTTACTCTTGGATTTCCAGTGCCCCTTGCCTACTGGTAAAACATTAGATCCAGATACGTATAGTGCCGGCTCGGCCGAGGGTCCTTGTTTCAAGGCTAAAATGTCACATACACATAAGACCTCTGACAGTTGCCTCACTTTCTCCTGTGATGCAGTTCACCTCAGGTTTCGACAAAATAACGGCTCAACCTCCATGGTCCAGGGTGGCCATTTTGACTACCTCTCTTACACCAACGTTCATGACGGCTGGTGCTGGGTGGATTTCCTTTGGGGCTGAGCAGTTTTTTTCATGCTATGTGGATAACAAAAACTTGTTTCGCCCTTCAGTCGATTGGTGTGCTCGGGCACCGCTGCCTCATACAGTCTCGCTCCCACCTGGTTCTGCACCCCTGTTCTATGTGGATCCAGCCGGTGGTGGGCCTTCCTGGCAACCATACTCATTGCGTTCATGGGGGTATGCCCCTCCCGAGCGGCCTCTGTCCACTCCAGCGCCTAGACCTTCGTCTGAGGATGCGTTTTTTGGGAAGTTTCAGACGCTCATGCATTCTGACCCCATGAGAGTGTACTTTAAGGGGCTTTTTAGGAAAATGTATCCTGGACCTCCTGTACCACCTGATCCTACGCTGGTCCCGGGGGTGCCATCTCCTCCACCACTTGCTCCTCTGCCTCTGCTTTCCCTGACTGAAAAAACATTGGGTGCTCCGCTAGACACTTTAAAACCTGAGGCACCACGTGCAGCGGATCAGTCTTTTGCTCCCGCTTCACTGGATAAGGGCCAAGCGGACCAGGACAGCGATGAACAGTCGCGCTCTATTAGAACATTTCATGACCGTGTGCTGGATATGATGGCTTTGCTTGACATTCCAGTGTCCGAGGCCCCCGCTCCACAGGAGTGGGTGGTTTCTGGAGCCTTCACTCTATCACCTCAGGAGCTTTCCGGCCTGTTCCTCCAGAAGGGCGTCTTGGCTGAGGCCTATAAGGTCTGGGGAAAACCCCATACTGGGCAGCATCTCAACAAGAGGATTGACGCTCGATACAAGCTTCATGCCTCGGAAGATATAGCCTTGTCGGCTTGTCCGCTCCCATCGTCAACGGTGGTGGCAGCAGCCACTCTCCAGTCCAAGACGGCCTCTACATCCTCCACTGCAGCGGCCCAAATCCTCTCCAAGGAGGACAAACTTCTTGACGCCATTGGCAAGAAAGTCTTTTCCAATTCGGCGCTCCAACTTCGTCAGGCTAACATCGAGCTCATCCTGGCAGCTGTGGAGGGAGCTAGCTGATTTCCAGGAATGTATTCTCGCGGATAGGCTAGAAGACTTCAAAGCCGGTTTGTTGGACGCCAGAGTGTTGGCACAGGATCTACTGGTGGCTGCAGCACACCACGTAGATACCTCTGCTCGAGGCCTTATGGTCAGGGTTGACATCTCCCGCCAAGCGTGGCTCCACGCGACAAAGTTCTCCAAGGAAGTGCAGGACAAAGTGCTGAACCTTCCTTTTGATAGTAAGGAGTTGTTCCATTCCTCCACAGATGAGGAACTCACCAAGACTAAGGCGAGTACTCAAACCACCAAGTCTTTATCAGTCCTGGCGAAAGCTCCAGCTAAGGCCCCTTATTCACAGAGGTCATGGTCCCAAACTCAGTCCTTCTCTGGGTTCAGGGGGTTTCAGGATCGCTGTGCGCACCGATCTGAAGCTTCGGTTGGCGGGCTCCGCCGTAAGCAACATCGGCATGGTGGTTGTTTTTTCTCTCACCCATCAGCCTCCTCTCCAGGGACAGGTAGTCTCCCTGCCAACAAATCATCCAAATTATATTTTCTGTCGGTCGCATGAGACTGTGGTGGGAGGATGAATCTCGTTTCATCTGGAGGCGTGGCAGACCATCACCGAAGACCGATGGGTTTTGTCTATCGCTCAGGCGGGCTTCCGCTTGCCCTTCCCCCAAACCCCACCCTTCAACCCTCGCTTCCAGCAGACTGGGTTGCCCTCCCTCAGAGCCAAGGTACAGAAGCTTCTAGACCTCAGAGCGGTGAAGCCTGTTCCCCTCAGGGAACAAGGGGGAGGCTACTACTCCCGTTTGTTCACAGTGCCCAAACCCAACCAAGCTGCCCTGCGCACTACCCACGATCTTTCCCAGTTCAATCTATCTCTTCCCCAAGAGAAATTCAAGATGATCACGCCTTGCCAAATAAAGTCCTCTCTTCGGAAGGGTGATTGGCTCAGCGTAGTAGACCTCCAGAAAGCATACATGCCCATTCTGATTTGGAGTCCGCATCGGAAATAGCTGCGGTTCTCTGTGGTAATGGAACACTTCCAGCTTCATGCATTTCCTTTTGATCTCAGCTCGGCGCCGCATGTCTTTACGAAGATGATGTCGGTAATCACAGCTTTCCTCAGACTGCAGGGGGTTCATGTATATCCATACTTGAACGATTGGCTCCTGCGCAGTTCTTGCCCACATACGGCTTTGACCAATCTTCAGTCTCTCCTTCAGCTCCTGTTCCATCTTGGGCTGTCAGTGAATTGGTGGAAATCGTACATGACAGTCTCTCAAGTCTAATTTTCCTGGGTTTTCATTGGAATACAGTCAGTACCAAGGTGTTCCTAGCGGCGGACAGGATTGCAGACCTATCGACCATGTGTCGTCTCTTCCTCCAGTCCTCGCACATGACGGCCTGGTGGTTCCAAAGACTTCTGGGTCTCATGGCCTCTTGCGTTCTAGCTCTACCTCTTGCACGATGGAAGATGAGGGTCACTCAGCTAGCTCTTCAGAACTGCTGGTCTCAGGCATCGGATCCGGATTCCAAGATAATTCCAGTTCCATCCTGCATGACAGCGAATCTACAATGGTGGTCCTCGACCAACAACCGCTCAGTAGGGGCCTCCTTCCAGGAGCCCTGCCCACAAGTGACGGTTACAACAGACTCGTCCCTTTTGGGGTGGGGAGCCACGCCTGGTCACCTCAAAGTATTCGACCTATGGACGCCCCAGGACAGGCAGTTTCATATCAATTATCTGGAACTCCTGGCTGTGGTCCTGGCGCTCAAAGATTTTCTACCGACTATCACCGACCGGGTAGTGCGTATTCACACAGATAATTCTGTGGCGATGTTTTACATCAACAAGCAGGGCGGCACCAAGTCACCTCTCCTTGTGTGAACTTACCATACAAATTTGAGACTGGGCCATTCAGCACAAGGTCTGGCTCCAGGCTATACATGTTATCTTTTAATGGTTTCCCTTTCTGGAGAGACCCCACAGACAATCCCGCAGACATAAACAAGGAAACAATGCCTACCTTGTCTTCGATATGAAACGAAGATTAGAGAAGTCCACCTGAAACAATCTTCCGGCGCCTTCGAACACAGGCGCCGAAAGGAAGCTCCCGGGAAACCCTCTTGGGGAAGAAAACCTGGTTATAAGTATGGAGCGCTGAAGGAGGAACTGGATCAGCTTCTTATTCGTCTTGCGTGATGACGCTTCTTGTAGGCAGGTAAGTATGTTCTTTCGAGGTAACAGTCTTGTGACGAACTGGGAACAGAAAGTAAAGGGTTAACCGGGGTATTATAGGGACTTTCCTGAGAGTTTCTGATAGGAGTGATTGTACCTGGTTTGAAGTCACGAGGGGCTATTGGGAGGAACTGTGTTGCTGTAGAGAGTTCCCAATCTTTAAGAAAGTGAAACCGGAAATAGACAGAGAAGGTGATTATTTTTGAAAGATAAAGTGAATAAGGACGGAAGGAGGAGGTTATATAGAAAGTATTCCTACCAATGTTTGTGTGATTATGAGCCTCAGAGATGAGTACCCGCGGAGGCTTGCTCTGTGATTCTGAAATGAAGCCGGAACGTAACCGGTAAAGATGGTATTCTGGGGATAAACAAGGAAGGGAGATCAACCCTAGTAAGGGGGGAGATGGCCCGACAAAAGGCTCGTGGCCCAATAGGGGAAAGTAGCTTACGAGAGTTGATAAGCAATTCCATGTTCGGTAGCCGGGGGAAGTCGGCAGCGCGGATGTAGATGTTGGGGGAGGCGGAGCTTCCCTACACGAGTGTTCAAACAGAGGAAAAAGGAGTTAGTATTTGGAATGCAAGTCGAAAAGGGCTAAGTAATGCTACGGACGGCAACTCACGGAGCAAAGCCTCTGTAGACAGTAGCAACGCATTGTTGTTCGGGTGTCCAGGGACTATGTACTGTTTCTGGGAAGGGAGGTGGAGCTTCACTCCCGTCTCCCGTCTTAGGAACTGGACCGTTCCTTCTGATCACAGGTGCCATGTTGGAAGTACAAAGTCTCACCCTAGGCTGAAGCCGCCAACGATGCCATATCAAACTGCGCCGTAGACCAGTCGTAACAATACACATCCCAGGTCATGTCAGTGTAACTGCAGACTCACTCAGCCGTCAGTCGGCAGCCAATTACGAGTGGGAAATGAACAGCGATGTCCTCTCCAACATTTTCCACCAATGGGGCACTCCCGAGGGGGACCTCTTTGCAACTTCTACAAACAGGAAACTTCCTCTTTATGCATCCAGCGACGGACTTGGGGCGTCCTCCATGGGGGACGCCCTTGAGATCCTGAGGGACAAGGTGAAGGCTTATGCCGTCCCTCCATTGCCAGTAATTCATCGGTCACTGTGCAAGCTCTGGACTGCATCGAACTGCACTCTCTTATTCATAGATCCTTGGTGGCCAGCCAGATTCTGGTTTTCGGAACTTCAGCATCTGTCGATTCTTCCCCCGATCAGATTGCCGCTGACACCCGACCTTCTTCACCAGAGCGATCACCAGCTCTGACACCCCTCCCCTCAATCGTTCAGCTTGGCGGCTTGGTGCCTGAGTTCAGATCTTTAGCGCAGTTCAATCTGTCAGAAGACAATATGCAAATTACCCAAGCAGCCAGGAAGCCTTCTATGAGGGCTCAAAATAGGAGCAAATCGCTCCATTTTTGCCACTGGTGCTTAGCTGAACAGCTCAACCCTAGACATGCTACGGTCGACACTGTTCTATTCTTTGTGTCTCACATGGCAGCTTCTGGCATTTATGTTCTGTCTTGCAGAATGTATTTATCCACCATTGCGGCCTACCTGTCCACGGACAGCTGTTCTTTTTCATTGACCAAACCAGTCTTCAAAAGGCATTTTGCAGGACTCCTTCATCTCTTCCTGCTGGTACGCACTCCTCATCCCAAGGGGGATTTAAATGTGGTCCTCACCGCTTTATGCCATAAGCCATTTGAACCCATGGCCACTAACGATCTTAAGTACCTCTCTTGGAAGGTTGCTTTTCTGATTGTGATATAATCAGCAAGGCAAGGAAGCGAGCTCCAAGCTCTTTCTGTGGAACATCCGTTCCTCACTTTTCACAGGGATAAGGTTGTGCTTCGCACTCATCCTTCCTTCCTGCCTAAGGTGGTTACCGAATATTATTTGAACCAATCAGTCTCCTTACCTGTCTTTTTTCCTAACCCGACATCTGATGGTGAGAGAGTTTTATACAACTTGGACGTCGTGCGAGCCCTTAAGTTTTACCTCAATAGAACGAGTGAACTCTGTAGCTCCTCATAACTCTTTGTCACATTCGGAGACCCGAAAGGGAAACCAGCTTCCAAAGTATCTATTTCCCGCTGGATTGCATCATGCATTTCAGAGGCCTATAAGATACAGGGCCTCCAACCTCCTAGGGGCACCCATGCTCATCTAGTCCGTTTCAGTGAAGGGACTTTCCATCCACCCTTACTACCTCTAGTTGTGCTTGGGAATCTCCCACATGTATGGAGGAAAGGGGGCGGGACGTAGGAGTATAACAAAGTTACTCACTGTAGTGACTACTCTTACCCCTAGTCCATAGTCTCCCTTCCTCCATATGCCTGCCCGCCATCCCCTCTAAAACGTATCCTCTATAATTGCTTAAATGGTCTCAGACCTAGCGATAGAATAGGACTGAAGGGCAATGCGTGGGGCGGAACTCATGAGGGCGGGGTTACGGCCACGTGCTGTGGCACCTCGTAAAAATAAAAGAAGCACAATTAAATTGTTGATGCTTTTGACAAAAGTGCTCCTGTTCCGTCCTGAAGGACAGAATGTCCCCACAAGTATGGAGTAAAGGGGACTATGGACTAGGAGTAAGACACTACGGTGAGTAATTTTGTTAGAATATACATCTGTGCTTTCGTTTAGCTGAATTTGCAAGCCTTCTGGCTTTCATTGGGCAACATGATGTATAGACATGTTACAGCATTTATTTTCCACTTCTGTCGCACCAGACTAGGGATGTGCTTTCTCACATGAAACATCAGACAACTTATCGAAATTATACTTGTTTTCCCCTGTGTCTGTCCCCAATATTTAGAGCATGATAAAGTCACAGAACCACTTTAGATCGGTCGATTTAGCCTTGGGATTCTAGAGTGTAGATTTGAAAAGTTCTCTAAATAAATCCACTAAGATCTTCCAGGCTTCTTTCTGCTATTTCCCATAGCATAGACATTCTCACATTAGTCCTTCGGACCATCATTTCTAATTCTGATATCTGAAATTCTTACTGATTCACCTTGTTGCATGTGCATCTGATTTCAATGATAGGTTTGGGGACAAAGTGAAAATGGCTTTGCTGTTCCATGAATCCATATGTAACATTCACCTGTTATGACTTGATGGTCGTGAAGATTATGGGGCCTCTGTCCACAAGTTCCACTCAGAAAGATACAAATAACTTCCTGAGCGATCCTTGAGGTCACAGGTTTTTTGAGTGCCGAAGAACGCCAGGAACCAGGAACACCGGTGACCCGACCGCTGTAAAGCAAGCAATGGGTCAGTACAATGGAGAAACAATGAACTGAAATGGCGAGATCACAAATAACAAGGGGCTTACCAAGGTGGGGTCTGGGAAGAGCACAGAAGAAAATGGAGGTGTTCCGTGTGGTTGCAGAATGTAGCAAGCTGTAGTGAGTAGGCGTAGATCGTTGTTGAGTAGCACTGCAAAACCTGAATGGAGAGGGTAATCCGAAAACAGTCCGTTAAGAGTTCCAAGGTCAAAAGCCAGCCAAGTTCGTCAAAACCAGGGGTAATCCAAAGGAATCCAAAACACAGTTCAAAAGGTCCTAAAACAGCAAAACAGAATCCGAGAGCTTGACAGAGGAATCCAAGAAGAACAGTCCGTAGTCCAGAATCGAGATGTGGAGACAGGAAGACGCCGAACAGTGCCTGATTGGGTCAGCTGTGAAGCACTGAATGAGCGTTCCCTCTCCAGTTTTGAAGGGGCCTAGGAGTGTCACATGACCCCACCACGTGACTGATGAGATAGCATGTTTCTGTGTCACATGACCCAAGATTTCAAAAAACGCTGCCGGGTCTTCCTAGAGGCGTGATGAAGCAAAGGAAAAGGCCGGCGTCTTCGTCGACTATCTCCAAGACGCCAGGGCAGCTGCCAATGTCGCAATACGTGAGAATTACCATAACGCATTGGATACCCTCGTGTGTTCGTGTTGCATAGCCGCTGCCGTGCTACTTGAGGGAGTGAGGACCTGAGATTAGAAGTGGAAGGTAAATCAGGACCTGAGAGGGAGGGCTTAGTGGCTGCACGGGTATTCGTGTGTGCAAGGTGACCAGTGGATGGTGTAACATCACCACTGTAACTCATCTCTTGCCTCTGTGGAAACTAGGGCCCTAGTAGAATAACTTAAACCTTTCTGAAGAGGTTTAATATGTTCCATTTGCAGGGTTCTGTAATGAAGATGACCTGGCATTATTATCTGAATGGAGCAGGCAGCAGAGCAGACTGTTCCCCACTGTGGAGGATTGCCGTCGCCATCACGTCACACCGGGCCATGTCCATTAGGACAGGGTCCAGAGGAGCAGAACAGTGCAGACTGTTCCCCTCTGTGGAGGATTCCTGATGCACTCACGCAACACCACATCCCTTAGGAAGGGGGTACATTGGAGTGGGAAGCGGCGCAGGCTCATCCCCGCTTTTCATCACAGTTTGCTGCAGTTAGTCCTGAGGCTCCAAGAGCTGCAATATGATGTGGCTTATTGTAGCATGCTCATTATGTTGGTTATCTTGCGGGGTTCAATTTGATATGATCTCACGTCTTTCACCATCTTAAGTTATTAAATGTAAACTGGTGAGTTCGGTGAATTTGATTGGGCATTGAATAGATACTGTTATTTTTATTCACTATTCGCCATCAGTGTCCATCTCCTTGTGCAGCTCACAACTCAATGGTTACTTGGTGAGCTGGTTGTGGGCTGCTCGTGAGTTTTTTTAGGCTAATTGGAACTTTGACTTATTTAAGGGATTTTGTAGTCTTTGGACATTTGCTGCGGGGATTGTTCTTCATTTTCCTCTCCTCTGGCATCTTATTCACCGTACTCATCGTATTCACAGGCATTATGGATGTAAAATAGGAAAATGTGGGGGCCGCTTAAACCGCTCAGGTAGTTCCCTTGTAGTTACTTTCTGGACCTGATTAGATTTGCTACACTTGGTTCGATACCTGACACTGAGACAGTATACTTGACATTTCGCACTTTTGCCCATGGCAATTTTTGCACAACAACACATTGGCATTTTAGCGATCCCAGTGCTTTTTGGGACTTTTGTGCAAGCTGGCCCAATTTTCGGACTTTTTAGTTGGAAAGTGTTTTTTTTTTCCTACATTTTTTTATTTGCATTTCTTAAACATAAACATTGGGACCTTCAACATTGTCTCTTTCCCGCCCCTCCTCCCACTGGCTATTGCGTTCTTATAGTGCACCCTTAGAAATCTTGTTTTGTCATGTAAACATGTCCAAAATTCATATTCGGTGTGGGCACCACTGTAGCATATAGTCACTTTGAAGATATTCAATCGCCGTTACCCAGTCAGTTATGAAGTGTTGACGGGCCCCTTGAATATTGTATGTAATGCGTTGCATCGCTATAAATAACCATAAACTCTGGAGCCATTCCAGATTGGATGGTGGTGCCTTCTGTTGCCATTTTTGAGCTATTGCTAGCCATACGGCTCATTACGGAGCCCCATGAAGTTACTCTTTTGTGTTTTTGACATTGTCCTATCCTTGGGATCCCACATTCCGCATATCCATACCTCTTCTCCCAGATGTTCTGTACCTTTAAACATTTCCTGCATTTGGGCCATTACCTCCGTCCAGAAGTTTTATAGTTTGGGACAGTCCCACCATATATGTCTCCAATTGCCCAGCGCATTACAGCCCCTCCAGCATTTGTTTTGTACGGTGCTATACATACTATGTATACTTTCTGGGGTATAGTGCCATTGAATCATGATTTTTGTCCATGCTTCTCTTGTTTGGATTGCCCTCGTGCATTTTGGGATTATTTGCCACATATAGGTCCACTGTTCTCTCGTAATTTCTCTTCCTAGTGTCGTTTCCCATCTCTTCATATAATGCCATTTGGTTTCTTCTGATTGGGCGATTAGGAATTTGTACATGGTTGAGGCACATTTTTTTGATCCTGGTTGTGTCATGATGTATGTTTCGAATGGGGTCAGGGCTCTGGTTGCCGCTTGTGTTATTCTCGGGGTGGATAGCCAGTGATGTAGTTGTTCGTATTTAAATCTGTCCTTTTCTGTGAGGCCTAGGAGTTTGATGAATTCTGTGTACGTTCTGATACATTGGTCTTCGTACATGTCCCCTTCCTTTGTGCAATCCGCATCTTTCCATTCTTGGAATGCTCCTATCTCCGTGCCCGGTTGGAATTCTTGGTTCTCGAATAATGGCATGAAAGGGGCTGGGTCTTTTGTTAGTGTTTCTTTTTTGGTTGCATTATTCCATACTTCCAAGGTGGCGCTCATGATTTCGCTTAGGCGAACGTTCTGGTGTCTGTGTTCCGGGGTTAGCCAGAGTATATGCCGCAAGTTTGTCCTTGCCACTGCCCTGTCCTGTGCTTCCCATAATTTCACAGACTTATTTGGAATCCATTCCTTTAATAGCCAGAGTTGGGCCGCCACATAATATTTCTGGAAGCGAGGGAGTGCCATGCCACCCATTCATTTTTGCATCGTGAGCACTAGGTTTGAGAGTCTCTGGGCCTCATTCCGAGTACGGCGCTAACCAATGGCGCTATTAACGCCTTGGTTGACGCCGTACCCGGACCGGCAGCGCCTTGGTGGATGGCGGAATTACCGCCCCATTCCAAGGGTGGCGGGGCGGTAATTCCCCAATCCCCATTTACCCTTCCCCATTCCCATTTTTGCCCCATAGGGCATAATGGGAGTGGGGAAGGCGTTAATTTACGGTGGCGTAATTAACATCAAGGTCCCTTAGCGCCATGGTTTTTAACTCCTGCTAAAAGCAGGTGTTAAAACCTCCATGGCGCAAAGGGAACTCGGAGTATGGCGGTAAGGGATTACCGCCACCGCTCTCGTTAGCGGTGGCCGCTATCCCTTACCGCCATACTCGGAATGAGGCCCTCTGTGTTTTGTTTTGCCAGATATATTTAGATATCATTTTGTGATTTAACAAATGTGGATGGGATCCGAATGGGGAGCGCCTGGAAGTAGTATAGTAGTCTGGGTAGGATTGTCATTTTAATGACCGTTATTCTGCCCCACCATGTGATTGAAAGTGGGTTCCACTTTTCCAGGACTTTTCTCACCTGTTCTAGAAGGTTCGGATAATTCCCTGCGTATAGTCCTTTGATGTTACTGGTCATGGTGACGCCAAGGTATTTTACCCCTTCTTCCTCCACTCTCAAATGTAGTTCCTCCGCCCACTTGTGGATTTCTATTTTGTCTCCTGCCAGGACCATCACCATTGATTTCTGCCTATTTATCTTCAATCCTGATATGGATCCAATGTATATATACTTGTATGAGGAGGGGTAGCGTTTTCACCGGGTCCGCTAGGGTCATCAACATGTCATCCGCATATGCCGCAGTTTTTCATGTGGTATCCCCCCATATCAATACCTTTGATGTTGGGTGTTTCTCTGATCTTCGTTAGCAGTGGCTCCAGGAAGATTGCATATAGGAGCGGTGAGAGGGGGCACCCCTGTTTTGTGTCTCTTTCTATTCTGATCGTATCTGACAGCTCTCCATTCACCGCGATTATGGCTGTGGGAGTCTTATAGTTGGCGCGTATCATGTTGATGTATGTTTCCCCTGTGCCCATTTTCCCCATGGTGCCAAACATTAATGACCATTCCACTTGGTCGAATGCTTTTTCCGTGTCTATTGCTAGAAGTGCCGCAGGTATATTGGTAATTCCCACCTTTTCAGTGAGATGGGTGATTCGTCTGATATTGTCATGGGTTGTTCTGTTTGTGATGAATCCTGATTGTTCCTGGTGTATTAGCTTGGGGATTAGCTGTGTTAGTCTGTTGGCTAATATTTTTGTATACAGTTTGGTGTCTAAATTTATTAATGCTATGGGGCAGTATGAGCTCGGGCTCTCTGGGTTTTTTCCTTTCTTGTGGAAGACCAATATCTTTGCTTCGTTCATTGAGTTTGTAATGTTGGCTGTGTCTTTAAATGTATTGTAGAGGTCTTTTAGTATAGACGCAAGGGATCCTGTGCATGTTTTATAGAATGCGGCCATGTAGCCGTCCGGTCCCGGGGCTTTGTTTTTCGGAAGTTCTCTGATTGCTCTTGTTACCTCCTCCGTTGTTATTGGCTCACCTAATAGTTGTTTCTCCTCTGGTGTAACTGTTGGGAGTGTTATAGCTCTCCGGTAGGCTGTCTCCTCCTCTTCGTTCGGTTTGTCTGATGTATATAGTCTTTGGTAGAAGTCTCTGAATATTTCTTTTATGTCCTTCGTTTGCGTTTTCATCTAATCCCCTTTGTCCCTCAGTGCCTTTACTGTCTGACTTTGTTGTTTCCCTTTTATTTGTCTTGCATACCAGTGTTTCATATGAATCAGTTGATTCTCTGCTCTTTTGGTTCAGATGGCTTCTAATTGACCCTATACATGTCGATAGGCTCTCTTCAGTTTTATGGAGTGATTGTTAGACAGTTATTCTCTGATCTTCGTTAGGTTGTTTTCTAGTTCATTTTCCCATTTTCTGGATTGTCTGTCCTTCTGTGCTCTAAGCGCAATTATCTGTCCCCGTAGTACTGCCTTGAAGGCTTCCCATATCGTGGTTTTTGTCATTTCAGGGATGTCGTTGTGGTCGAAGTATTCCGCTATCTGTTCTCTAAGTGTTTCTTGCATGACTGGATCTTGTATGATTTCTCTTGGTAGTCTCCATCGCCATAGGTTAGATTGTTTGTGGAGCGTGGGAAGTGTCATCCATAGAGGGGCGTGGTCTGATAGCAATATGGAGCCCACTTCCGGTCAAGTGGCACGGCGAGTAGAGCACTCGCTTTGACATCCGTGCAGAGCCTGCTAACGCAGGTTCGAATCCCGGCAGGGCCAAACTCGGCCTTTCATCCTTCCGAGGTCGATAAATGAGCACCACACACCGTGGGTAATAATAAGCAGCGCTCAGATACCTGAGGGTTCGTAGCGCTATATAAATGCTAAATTATTATTATTATTATTATTATTATTATTATTATTATTATTATTATTATCTCCCCTAGCAGACTCCCTGACACCCATAAGTAGTCTATTCTGGAGCTTGTGCCGTATACATGAGAATGATATGTATATCCCGGGGTCGAGCTCGTGATTCTCCACCATACATCTTCTAGCGCCAGTTTTTGCATGGTGTTCTTTAGGGATTGTGTTGGGGTCTCTTGTAGTGTGTGCTTGGGATTTGATCGGTCTTCCCTGGGATTCCAAGCCAGTTTGAAGTCTCCAGCTATTATCACTTCCTCTTTGGAGAAGTTTTCTATTTTGTTAATAGTGTCCTTTATGAATCCATCCTGGCCTGTATTTGGGGCATAAATTGTTGCGAGTGTCAGTGGACGGTTCTCGATCCATATTTTCATTCATCGATACCGTCCTTGTTTGTCTGTTAATGTTTCACGAATTTGCACATTAAGTGAGTTGGCAAATGCAACCAGGACTCCTTTTTTCTTCTCCCTATCGTTGGCTTGTAGTATTTGGTTAAATCTCCTCAGGTGAAGTTTCTCCTTTCCCTGTTTCTTTATGTGCTTTTCCTGAAGCAATATTATATCGTATTTTTCCTTTTGTAGGAAATGCTCCACTTTTTTTCTTTTGACTGGGGAGTGTAGTCCTCTAACATTGGGCCTCATTACAACCCAGGCGTTAAGGGTTTAACGGCGCCGACGGCGCCGTTAACCCTTAACGCCTGATTACCATTTTAACGCCTGCTTTTAGCAGGCGTTAAAATGCAAGGCGCTAACCCGCCTTGGTGCTAATTACGGCACCGTAATTTACGGTGCCGTAATTAGCACCTTCCCCACTCCCATTATGCCCTATAGGGCAAAAATGGGAATGGGGAAGGGTAAATGGGGAATGGGGATTTACCGCCCCACTCACCTTGGAATGGGGCAGTAAATCCGCCATCCACCATGGTGTAAACGCAGTTTACACCATGGTGGTAAAGTAGGAAACTTACCGCCTGGGTTGTAATGAGGCCCATTATATGTTAAGATTTTCAGCCTCATCCTGTCCTGTGTGATTCATATCTTCCTTGTCTCATTCGGGTATCTTTGCTGTGTTGGTCGTGGATGCCGGTGGTGTTTGTTCCCTCTCCCTCTTGTGTTTGTCCCTTAACTTCCCTTCCCGTTCCCCCCTCCCTCCCTCTCCCCTTCCCCACTTTCCCTTCCCTTTCCCCCCTCAATCCCTTAACTCCCCCCCCCTTCACCAAAACTCCCCTGAGGAGGGCCCAGGGCCCTATGATCGCTAGGGCGTATTGCCCTTTGCGTCATGCCCTCTCAACTCAGGTATAACTTGGCCGTGGGGAGTCCTAAACCCCACATATCGGTCTCTGGAATCCTTGGATCGTTCCCAGCTCTCTCCATCTCTATATGTTGCTGATGCTCTTCTTTGTCTTTTTAAGTTTTTGCATCGGATTTGGTGGTTTCTTTCCTCTTTTTCTCCTCTCCGCGTGGGTGATGTCTACTTTGTGTCCTGGTTGTTGGAGGGGTGTTTCTCTTTGTTGCTTTTTGTATGCCATACCTCTCGGGGCCCTCTGTCCTAGTGTTGCTCCTCTTGTGCGGGCCTTTCCCCCCGTTTCTTCCTGTATGTTCATGATTCGCATGCCTTGCTCGCACGTGGTGACTCTCTGTTGGTTGCCTTCCCATGTGAATAGGAGGCCAAATGGGAACATCCATTTATATCTGATTTGTCTTGCTATTTGTTCTTTTGTGATTGGTGCCATTTCTCTACGTTTCTGGAGTGTCGTTTGTGCCAAGTCCTGGAATAGGTGTATATTTACTCCATTCATCCTTATCTGTTCCATCGACCTTGCTTTCCGTAGTATCTGCTCCTTCTGTGTGTACAATGTCATTGCGACTAGGACGTCCCTGGGGTGTGTTCCTGGTTCTCCGGACCGTCGTGGACCCACTCTGTGGACTCTATCTATGTGTAACTCTGTTTCTTCTTCCTCCTCCACTATGTCTCTGAACACTTGTTGTACTGCGGTTTTGAGGTCTTTTTCTTCGATCGACTCAACCATATTTTTCATTCTTATATTTGATCTACGGGACCTGTTTTCTAGGTCCTCGCATTGTATCTTTAGGTTGTGAGATATTCTGGCCAGGCAGTCTTGGATTTCCGTGTATTGTTGGGCTTCTTCGTCCATGTTCTGGACTGTTCTCTCTAGAATGTCGGTCCTCTCTTCTAGTTTCCCTACGTCCGCTTTCAGTTCTTGTACGGCTTGTTTCATTTCCCCCTTCATTGTTTCGAATTGTGTGTGCAATGGCGGCCATAAATTGTTCTTGGAACTCCTTAAACCAATCTCTCATATCTTCTTTGGTTGTCATGTTGGTTCTTTCTTTCTCTAGTCGTGTGTTCTCTTCCTTTTCCTTTTGCGTTATGGTTTTAGGGGTCCCTTGCGTGTCCGCGCCCCACAGTTGTGCCAGATTCTGGTCCTGTTTCCCTTTTGTGGTTATTGCCTGTGACTGCCGGCTACTGGATTTGGACATGTGTGCTGTCCCGGCCCTGCACATGGCTTGTATGTCGTTTTGTTGTCCGCGTTCCCTTATTTTGGGTCCTGTATGTTGTGGTAGTTGTTATACTCTCCTCCTCCACTTTGCGCCACTTTTTATGCCTTGTCTAGTTCTCCGGGTTGTTCTGTTAAGGGGAGGAGGGGGTGTATTCGGTTTGTTCCGTGCCCTCTGCTTTATTTTGTGCTTCTTATTGTGGCAGGCGTGCTATTCCTCTCTGTCCCCCCTTTGCCTGTTTCTTTTGCTCACCCGGGTTCTCCTTTCTTCTTCCTGGGCGGGGGCGTCCAGGGAGCCCTTCAATGGTGTTGTGTCCCCTCTCCTGTGGCCTTGCTTTTTTTTTGGTTGGTCTGGGAGATTGACGCCTCCAGTGGGATCTCTGGGGCCCACCGGGGTGCTATGCCTCCTATTTTTCTTTCTAGGGAGAGGTTCCGGGGATCTTCTGTGATGTCAGTTGTTGGGTTCCTTCTGTTGTCCCCTTTTGGTTTTCTGGTGGGTCCGGAATGTTACGTCTTCCTGTGTAGTCCCAAGGGTCCTCTCTGGTATGGTGTATGGGTTCTCTAGGCGTGTGTGTTTCCCCCCTGGGGTGCCCTTTTACGTGCCTCCTCACCTCTTGTGCTCCGGTTTGGGGATCGAGTGTTGGCCCTCTCGAATGCGTCACCTCTGCTAGGCCCGCGTCCTCTCTTTTCGCCAACTAAGACTCCGGTGCTCTCTATGCCCGTCAGTCCTGGCGGAGGGGACAAGTTGTCTGGGCTGCTCCTTCCCCCGTGTAGGGCTGCTCCTCGGCTGTGGGGCTCCCAC
Source organism: Ambystoma mexicanum (assembly GCF_040938575.1). Lineage (NCBI taxonomy): Eukaryota > Metazoa > Chordata > Amphibia > Caudata > Ambystomatidae > Ambystoma > Ambystoma mexicanum. The sequence continues at coordinate 1,257,221,645 of NC_090923.1, read as the reverse complement.
CTGTGGCTGGCGTGTGCCTGCTCTCTGGTGCGCTTCGGTCCCGTCTCCGCTCCTCCCTTTCTCGTGGCTCCTCTTGGGCTAGTCCGCCCTGAAGTGCCCCCCGTTCGTTTCTTGGTGGCGGGAAATGGTGTTCCCCGGCCGGCTGTCAGTGGCTTGTGCGGGCCCCCTCGATGGCCCCGGGGGACTCCTCCTCGGCGGCTGCTGGTGCTTTGGTTTCCTGTCTCCTATTTTCACCTACTTTTAATTCATGGATGTTTCACCCAGTTTCCGAATGCTTTTAGGGCCTTGGCAATTTTATTTTCAGGCTTTGTAGTTACGGCCCCGAGCTGGGAGACCGAGCACCGCTCACGCACGTCTTCCCTGCCTGGCGGCCATCTTGGAATCCGGAAGGTGATTTTTAAATAGAATATATGGGTCTACAGACTTTACTAAAATTCATTTGAAACTCTTCATACTATTTAACTATTTCATTTATTTTGGGGAAAAGAAATGAACCCATGAGACATTCATTGTCACCAAGCCAAAGGAATCTATGATTCTGCGAACCCCTATTTTGGAGGCTAACACTCTTATTAATGAATCTGAGGCTCTTTTTGGTGACCTTCGACCGGAAGCGCAAAGTACTACTAGCATTTCCGGCCACGGTCCTGCTTTTCCCAGTTTTCAAGCAGAATCTAAAATAGTTACTTGGGCCATTCCCCCGTGGAGAGATTGCAATACGTAGTCATTTAGGGATCCTCTTGATCACCTTTCTCCATTTGAAGTCCCTCAACTATATTCCTACCAAGAGGATTGTACTTTCTCTCTCCCATCTGAAGTTTACCAGTGCTCCCCAACTGAAAAGGAATGGGGTATTTCAGCCTCAAGGGAAGATGAGCATGACCCCCAGAATGTAATAACATTGGAATAAAGCATTCCACTTTAAAACGTACTCACAGTTTTAGTTGATACCTCGCCTCAGTTAAGTCATGGAGATAGTGGAGACCCCTATTGATAAACCGATATTAAATATCAATTCACCTTCATCCTTTAGCAGAGGTTCTTCAGCAAGTTCGAATAGAAATTCTTTTGGATGTGCTATGAATTCACTGACGATTGCAGGGTTGATTCTGTAACGGACAGAATTACTTAAACTCTTATGCACTGTCCCAGACGTTGCTTCAAAATCTTCCAGTTTGGGCAATAACACCAAATAGCCCCGGAAGTGGTAAATAACAAGCGTAGCCGTCAGTCATTATCGCAAGGTTTTTGAGCCTAATCAAAGTGTGGTTCCAATTAGCCATTCTGGAAAAAGCTTGTCAGTAGAAATGTCCAGAGCAGGGGTCTGCCACCTTTGGCTCTCCAGACCTGTTGGACCACAACTCCCATTAGTCCTATCCAGCAGAGTCAATTGTAGACACATTGGAGTCAAAGTGTTAAGACTCACCGCAGTAGTAGTGATGCGGCAGAAGCAATGATTGCAGAACCCTGAGTCGCTGAAGAATTCTTCCTACAATTGTAACCCTCTGCTGTGTAATAAATACAGACAGAAGGATCCAATAGTCGGAAGAAGAGACACACACACCCGAGGACGCCAAATAGGACAAACAGAGAGAAAACCACTAAGTACTACTGCTGTAGGTTTTCAATATACAGAATCAAAACAATAAGCTCACCAACCTTAATGGCAGCAATCAGCGCTGTCTTCACAGGGTGTTGGTGTAAGATATCCTCAACTTGGAACATGCGAATACCTGAACAGTCGAATACAAGAACAAAACAAACCCCTTTGAACAAACCGTGGGAACCAGATTTCAAGGAAATACTACGTAAGGAAATGTCAGTGTTCTTACCATAAGGTGTTAGTCCTTGTTCATAGATAGTCTTTACTCCTAGGTCCACAATCCAAGGTCCTGCCCCAACGGCACAAGGACGCCTAAGAGTTCTTTAGGTAAGTCCCACAATCCACAGATCTACCCTGACGGCACAAGGACGCCTAGGAAGTATAGAAAGTCTCAAGTCTCTATTTCCAATTGGTGATATTTTGTAGAAATATCCTTGAGTGATGCAGCTACAGATGGTAAGAAGGGACTACCACGGGATCTTGAGAATGTGGTCAGGCTGCACAGAATGGTAAGTAGGACGAAGAATTCCAGGCAGAAGAATAGGTTTAATAACATTCAGGCAAAAAGGTGTATAATTGTCACATCTTGGGGTAGATGGCGTGTTTGGGATCGCTGGTGCCGTAATCCGCCATTGAATGTCCCTTCCCGTTTTCCCCGAACGACCTGTGCAGGACTAGCCTTTTCTGCTTCGCGCATGTAACCGGTAGTTCTTATTCCCCTACTTCCGGGTTACGTGCGCATTGCAACGTTTCCTTGGTTTCGCCTTGGTTGCCTTCGCTCTGTACTTTCGCCTTCCGTGTGGGTTTTTCTGCCTTTTTCCTCTCTCACTCGGTGATCCCCTGCACGGGATCATCCTCTCTTTTGCTCCCCCTTCCTGCCTTCTCTATTCGTTCTGTTTTTTCTCCTTTTACCTTCGCTTCGGACCTCGGTCCACCTCTTTTTTTCTTTCCTTGGCTCCTTGTTCTTTTCCCCCCTGCTCTCTCTCGTGCTCCCTTCCTCCTCCTTACCCGCGGGACCCACTGATTATTTGTGTACCAGACCCCGGCTTGCTTACGGACTCCTCTGCCTCCTGACCTGTTTTGACTTGCTCTTCTGTGTACCAGTTCCCCTGCTTCCCATTTGGGCTGCCTTTGCCTCCCGCATTTGTTTCAGTCTGCCTCCCTGTGTACCGGACCTTTGCCTGTTTTCTGGATTGCCTCAGCTTTTTGAACTGTACCTTCTTGCTTGTCCTCCTGAGAACTATACCCTTGACAGCCTTCGAGTCTCCTTCTGCCTCATCGGACATCGTCCCACAGTCCAAGGACCCTGGATCTTCCTACATCTGTCCAAGCACTTCACTCAGGGGTTTTTTGTGCCTTTGGCTTTTTCCCCTTTCTCAGACGGTCACGGAGGATCGCCCACCGTCCCACCTATACGGTGGCACTGTGGCGTCCTTCCGCGGTCGTCCCTATCTGCATAAAAAAAAAGGAGAGGCCGGTAGCAAAGAGAAAAGGAAACCCAGGAGGAAAGATAAAGGTGAGGAGGTCAAGAACTAAGATCCAAAATACTTCAATCAGAAGCATCAAACACTTGTCTGGGGGCCGGCTTTATTCCACTCATGTTACACGATTGTAGCCACATGATGGCTTCACGCTAGCGTGTCTGCGCATGGAGAGTCTACCTCGTTGCCATGACAACAGGTCCGTTCAAGAAACGGGGCTCTGTATTTACATGTAATGTGCTTACTAAATGGTGTGGAACCAGGAAGAAATGATTTTTTCTTGAAGGATAGCCGGGTCGATCTGATGTTATTACCAGGTATTTTAACCCTGTATCTTTTATGACCGCGATTCCTAACAGTATCCTCCCCCGATGCAATATTCAAACCCCTGGAAGCATGAAAGCGAGCAAGAAGTCGAGGGGCATGGATGTTCTCCAAGGGTTCCCAGGTACGGTCTCCTGGGCCATATCCCAACCAGTCGATGAGATACTGTAAAGTAGTGAGCCAGAGACAAGAAGGTAAGTTAACCAATAGTATTTTATTCTTACAGCTCACCAATGGTTAAATGGTGTTGTGCAAGCGGTCTTCTCCTTAGCCAATTAACTTCACTTAAAGTTCATATCGAAAAAACAAAAAAAAGGGTCTTCCAGGCTGCTAGAAACAAAACAAACTCAAGGATTGCAATATTGCTTGCCCACAAATGAATGCAGTTCAAAACATGGAGAACACAGGAATGGCAGCCTTTGTTTGTTCGAGAACAGCCGTTTGTTCCTTGAAAACCTCTGGATGAAAACTCCTCTTCTTAAAGTATCATGTATTCAGGACTCGAGCACTTTTACTCCACACGCCTGAATGGTTCAGAGCCTTCTTGTTCAAGCTCTGCTGCAGGTTCCCGGAGCCAGCAGTTCCAATTGGCCTCGGGCTGGAATTCAGTAAATAAACAAACTTTCCTTTTTACGCTGTTGTGACTCAGGCATCTTCATCTGCTGTGCAGTCGGATTTGACTATAGGTCTGGTATGGGACACTCCGGTGAGATTTCCTTTTTCCTCTAATACGCCCACCAATATGGGGTACTGTCCTCGTACCATTCAGAGTCCACTCTGTCAGCCTCCTTCCACTCCTGCAAAACGAGAGACAAGTTGAGCTGTTTTCTGATGCTTTTAACCCCGGTGAGTTTCCTCCCCAGCAATTAGCGTTGGGCGTTCCGAGCCCTGGGCTCCTTACACCTGAGGCTAATTCACCTCCTCCCAGCTTCAACTTCACGGAGTTAGCCTTGTATTTAACCCCCGCCTGCCCGGAACCCCCATTATATGGAAACGTGGTTTTTCGTCTTCCTTGTCTGATTCCAATTCCCATTTTCTGACTTTTGTTTTGATTATGTATCCATTGGGGAATTCTGGGATAGGTAGTTTGTGTCTTTTCTCTCGTGTCTCAGATTTGTTTTGTCCGGTGTGATAGTTGATTGGTGGGGCATTCTGGGACATGTAGTCTGGGTTTTTAACTGTTTCCGCGTGTCTCTTAAACTTGTCATTATATGGTCCGGTGTGATATTAGACTCGTACCCCTCCCTTCTGTTTTGTTCCGTATTGGCCGCTACTGGTTCCCCATCACATACTCCCCCCAAAGACTCATGCCGTTCGGGCATGTGAATGGCTCTGGATAGATAGTCCACCACCAATTGATACCTTCCAGGTTTGTGAACTGTTATGAAGTGGTATGGTTGTAAAGTCAAAAACCATCGTAGGACTCTATGGTTGGAGTCTTTCTGGGTTGCCAACCATTTCAGTGGAGCGTGATCAGTAAAGAGGGTGAACCGCCTTCCCAGTAGGTAATACCTTAGTGTCTCTACTGCCCAGTTAATTGCTAGGCATTCCTTTTCAAGAGTAGAGTACGGGATCTCATGTGGAAGTAGTTTCCTACTGATGAAGGCTATAGGACATAGGTCTTGTTCGGTACCCTGTGATAGTACTGCTCCCAAACCACTTCCTGAGGCATCTGTTTGCAAATAGAACTCTTTGGCAAAGTTAGGACAATGTAGAAAGGGTTTGGAGGAAATCATTTGTATTAACGTTTGAAAAGCCTGTTTTGCCTCAGGGGAGATTTGTAGGGCACGGTTTGTTTTCAGAGCGTCCTTAAGGGGGGCTGCTATGGTTGAGAAATGAGGCAGGAACATCCTGTAGTACCCCACGAACCCTAGAAAGGCTCGAATTTCTTTTGTTGTTTCCGGCATTCTCAACTTTTGTATGGCTTGAATTTTGTTTATCAATGGGGTTATGATACCACCTCCAACCTCATACCCCAGATATTTGGTGGCTTGGGTAGCCAGTTTCGATTTTTTTGGGTTAATATGTAAACCGGCCTCTTTTAACGCCTGTATTACTTGGGTTAAATGTAACAAATGTTCGTTCCACGTTTTACTGAAAATTATAATGTCGTCTAGATATGCAGCCGCATATTGTTCATGTGGCCTCAGTATTTTATCCATTAGTGCCTGGAAAGTAGCTGGAGCCCCATGTAGCCCAAAGGGCAAAACCGTAAATTGGAACAGGCCCTGGGGTGTGGCAAACGCTGTTTTCTCCTGGTCAGCAGGTTCGAGGGGAATCTGCCAATAGCCTTTTGTCAAGTCTAGGGTACTCAGGTATGTGGCTGAACCAAGTCTTTCTAGGAGCTCATCAATTCTGGGCATTGGATACGCTTCTTACCTCAAAATGGCATTCAGCTGCCTAAAGTCCATACAGAACCTGGTGGAGCCATCTGGTTTTGGCACTAAGACGACTGGAGAATACCAGGCGCTTTTTGAGGGTACAATTGTTCGTAGTGCCAGCATCTCTTCTATTTCTTCGGCGATCTCCCCTCGTTTTGCCTCCGGAATTCGGTACGGTCTAAGGCGCACCGTTTTCCCTTCCTCTGTGGGTATGGCATGGGTTGCCAAATGGGTTCGCCTTGGTATACCAGAAAAGGTTTCGGCTACTGGTTTCAATGTAGAAAATAATTCTGTTCTTTGGTTCTCATTCAATTGTTCCCCCAGTTGCACATCCTGTATGCTACTAGTTTGGTTTGGGACCAATTGTTCTGGGACGGACATATCTGATAAGGTTGAACACAGCACACTTTGGGTTCCTTCTTTCCACAGCTTGAGTAGATTGATGTGGTAATTTTGATATTTGTTTTTCCGTTTGGGTTGTTCCACCTCATAATTTACTGGTCCCAGGATTTTGGTCACCTGATAAGGCCCGTGCCATTGGGCCAGCATTTTGTTAGTGTGGGTAGGCAGTAGTACCAGTACCTTGTCACCTATCTTCAAGGATCTGGGTCTGCTTCCTTGGTCATAATACTTTTCTTGCCTTTCTTGTGCTCTACCCAGGTTTTCTTGAGCGTAGTCCCTCAGTTTTCCCAATTGCTCCCTCAGGTCGTGAACATAGTCCGTGAGGGATGTTTCTTCTTGTTGTTCCCAATTGTCCTTTAGTAATCCCAGCACCGACTTGGGTTCTCTTCCGAATAACAGCTCAAAAGGGGAATACCCTGTGGACGATTGGGGTGTATCCCTTAGAACCATTAGCACCCATGGCAAAACCCGTTCCCACCCCAATCCATTAGGGCTGGTGGCTCTCTTTATCATCTGTTTAATGGTCTTGTTATATCTTTCCACCAAACCATCTGTCTGTGGGTGGTACACTGAGGTTTTTAGGTGATGTATACCTAGGGTTTTGCACACTTCCTTCATTACAACTGACATGAAATTGCTCCCTTGGTCTGTCACGATCTCAAGGGGTATTCCCACCCTAGCAAAGAAGAGTAATAGTACATTGCACACCTGTTTAGCTGAGGTTCCTCTTAAGGGGAACACCTCAGGGTATCTGGTGGCGTAATCCACTATTACTAGGAGGAACCTAAATCCTCGACTAGAGGGTTCTAATGCCCCTACTATGTCCATTCCTATTCTCTGGAATGGCTCCTTGATCAGGTAGATTCATTGCATGGGTACTCGGGCTGGTGTGTGGTTGCTCGTTTTCTGACATATGACACACTCCTGGCAATATTTTGCTATATCTGTGTATATTCCACGCCAGTAGAAGTTCTGTAACACCCGTTTCCCTGTCATGTTTTCTGCTAAGTGACCTCCTGTGGAGTGATCATGTGCTAGCTGAATCAGCGTCTTTCGATATGACTGGGGAACCAACAGTTGTTCCTTTTCTTCGTTATTTGTTCCTCGGATCACCCTATAATATCGCCCTTGTTTCTCCTTGAAGTATGGAGTGGTAGCTGGGGTTTCCCTTTTGTTTAAAGCTTGTTCACGGGCTCGTTTTAGGGTTTCGTCCAGACTGGATTCAGTCCGGAACGATGGCAGATGATCCCCCACTCGCCAGTCTATGAGGGCAATAGCCTCTTCTTTTTCCCCATTCTGTTTATTCTTCCTTTTCTGGTTCTTGGTGAGTTTTCCCCTTATGTCCCTTCCTCTTATCTCGGTTTGTGAAAAAGGAGCTTCCTTTAGCCATTGATCAAACTCAGGCAGGTCTGTTCCTATTAGGACGGGAGCGGGTAGGGTCGGGATAATAGCCACTTTAACCGGTAGTTCCTTCCCCTGTAACCCTAACACACTTCTTTTGTTGGGTACCCTTTAATATCCCCATGTACACATTTAATGTCAATAGATCTCACCTGTCCTGGATCTGGTTGGCTCACATGTGGTTGTATGGCCGTCTGTCGACTTCCGCTATCCATCATAGCTTGTTGCGGATGTCATCCACTGTTACCTCTATCACATAGGGCAACTTCTTCCGATTTCCATGCTGTTGTAAGGTCCCTATTTCCATGGGTTCGGTCTTGTTTCTTTTGGCACAAAACCGGGCAATGTGCCCCCATTCCCCACATTCAAAGCATTGGGGCGTCTGTCCTTTCATTAGGTTGGAGCCGTTATTGGTTTTCAGTTCAGGTCTTGTTCTCTGCTCCGGAGCGCCTCCCCGGTTGTTACCGCGCAAGGAGGGAAGATCATGATGGTGCCTTGCTGGTATCGTTGTAACATTGCGAGGGGTTCCAGCTTTTTGGTAGGCCGTGGCTACATCAATAGCTTCAGACAGGGTCAAGCAGTGATGTTGCTTAACCCACCTCTGGATGGGCCCTGGTAAGGCTTCAATGAACTGCTCAAGCATTATCTTCTCTTTTATTTGCCCAATTGTGGCTGTATTGGTTTGTAACCATTTCTCTGTTAGGTCTTGTACTCGGTAAAACAGCTGCCTTGGGCTTTCGCCGTTTTTTAGTCGGGTTTCACGGAATTGGAGCCTATATGATTCATCGTCCATTCCTAGCCTCTCCACTACAGACTTCTTGATGTCGGCATATGGGGTGTCCCCGTTAGGATTGGCCGCCTGATAGGCTCCTTGCATCACTCCCGTAAGAAGGGGCGCCAGAAAGAAAGACCATCAGTCCTGGGGCCATTGTGCTGCTCGAGCTATTCTTTCAAAATTTACAAAGAAGAAACTGGGATCATCTCCCGCCTGGTATTTTTGAAGCACAGTAGGGGGTATGGCTGGATGTGACCTGTGTGCCGCTACTGATTCCCCCAGAATCCTCAGGGCTTCCCTGCCCTGCTCTTGGGCTGCAGTTTGTACCTATAGAGCCTGTTGCAGGGCTTGTCGGTCTGCTTGGGCCTGATGCCCTTGCACCTGCACTAGTTTTTGTAACTGTTGTTGCCCCTCAGCCAATGCCTTTATGACTGCCTCCATGGTTTAGGGTAGATGTGTCTCTGTGAATCTCACCCGTGCCACCACTGTAAAGTAGTGAGCCAGAGACAAGAAGGTAAGTTAACCAATAGTATTTTATTCTTACAGCTCACCAATGGTTAAATGGTTGTGTGCAAGCGGTCTTCTCCTTAGCCAATTAACTTCACTTAAAGTTCATATCGAAAAAACAAAAAAAGGGTCATCCATGCTGCTCGAAACAAAACAAACTCAAGGATTGCAATATTGCTTGTCCACAAATGAATGCAGTTCAAAACATGGAGAACACAGGAATGGCAGCCTTTCTTTGTTCGAGAACAGCTGTTTGTACCTTGAAAACCTCTGGATGAAAACTCCTCTTCTTAAAGTATCATGTATTCAGGACTCGAGCACTTTTACTCCACACGCCTGAATGGTTCAGAGCCTTCTTGTTCAAGCTCTGCTGCAGGTGCTCGGAGCCAGCCGTTCCACATTGGCCTCGGGCTAGAATTCAGTAAATAAACAAACTTTCCTTTTTACGCTGTTGTGACTCAGACGTCTTCATCTGCTGTGCAGTCGGATTTGACTATAGGTCTGGTATGGGACACTCCGGTGAGATTTCCTTTTTCCTCTAATACGCCCACCGATATGGGGTACTGTCCTCGTACCATTCCGAGTCCACTCTGTCAGCCTCCTTCCACTCCTGCAAAACGAGAGACAAGTTGAGCTGTTTTCTGATGCTTTTAACCCCGGTGAGTCTCCTCCCCAGCAATTAGCGTTGGGCGTTCCCAGCCCTGGGCTCCTTACACCTGAAGCTAATTCACCTCCTCCCAGCTTCAACTTCACGGAGTTAGGCTTGTATTTAACCCCCGCCTGCCCGGAACCCCCATTATATGGAAACATGGTTTTTCGTCTTCCTTGTCTGATTCCTATTCACATTTTCTGGCTTTTGTTTTGATTATGTATCCGTTGGGGCATTCTGGGATAGGTAGTTTGTGTCTTTTCTCTTGTGTCTCTGAGATTTGTTTTGTCCGGTGTGATAGTTGATTGGTGGGGCATTCTGGGACATGTAGTCTGGGTTTTTATCTGTTCCCGCGTGTTTCTTAAACTTGTCATTATATGGTCCGGTGTGATATTAGACTCATACCCCTCCCTCCTGTTTTGTTCCGTATTGGCCGCTACTGGTTCCCCATCACAGATACATACGGACCCCCTTCTGCACACGGGTGTGCAGTATGGCCTTGACCTCAAATTCCTCTGATGCTTGTACCAGAATAGAAGGAGGACGGTTACACAGACGCGTACCTGAACGAAACGGCTTGACCAAGGAAACATGAAAAACAGGATGTATCCTGCAAGAGGAGGGCAGAGCCAATCTGATAACCAAAGCATTGATTACATGAGTAATCTCATAAGGACCTACAAAACGAGGAAACAGAGTCCGTCGACCTGGAATCCGCAGATGCCTTGTCGATATCCATACCTTCACGCCAGTTTGATACATGGGAGCCTGTGAACGGTGCATATCTGCAAAGACTTTAGCGCTGATTTGTGATTCCCGGAGGTGACATGCTATGGCCTTATGTATCTTCACGAATTCTCTCACACAATCGGAGGCAGCCGGGTTATTCAGAGACAAAACCGGATCGGGGGGTAGGGCACACAGATACTGACTGTCAGAACACTGAAGCTGTTGAACCCGTAGTGCAGTAGTATATTCTTCCCACCAATGTAACACTCAGTTGTGTATAAAAACAGTCTGAGCGGTCAATTGGTTGAAAGAGGTTTGAAGAATGAACAGGACCCTCTGGAACTCCTGATGACTGCAAGTTCCTTCCCGATGACTGGTAAGTTCACAAGATAGACTGACAACTCACTGATTGTCAGTAGGGTAAGGTACGGTACATTCCGACAAGAAAACGACAACAGATTGGAAGTAGAATGCCTCTGTAAATATACAAGAACTATATAAGACAAAGAAAGGCAAATAACTGGAAAATGAACAGGAAGTAAGGACTCTTACTTGTATATCCGTGAGACGGGAAGCAACGAGGAAAGTAGGATGAAGCCCAGACTCACGGTGTTGAAGAAATCCTCAGTCCGGTACTCGTATCCTATTCCCGCCGGCACGCGTACGCCTGGAGAGTTTAGGAAATCCCAGAAATGCTACAGGCAGTCTCTAGTCCAGCACTCGTATCCTATTCTCGCCGGCACGCGTACGCCTAGAGTGAAGAATCCCAGAAGTGCTACAGGCAGTCTCTAGTCCAGCACTTGTCTCCTATTCCCGCCGGCACGCGTACGCCTAGGATGAAGGATCCAAGAGTTCCGGGTCAGAATCAGGTACTCAGACAAAACAAAGCATGAGACAAAAATCCAAGTCAAAAGGAAGTCCGGGTCGTAGCAGGAGTTCGTAGCCGAAGTTCGAAGCAGAAGTACCGAGGGCAAGACAAGAGCAAAATCCAATAGACAGGCCAGAGGTCAAGAAGGGACAAGATCCAAAAGTATCAAGCGCCACTGTAGTAATCCAAGGAAAAACAATCAGAAGCACCGAAACAGCGAACTGGGCGGACTTAAATTTGCGTGACCACAACGCGGGAGTCACGTGACCGGGAAACCGGAGCTACACGTGACTGCAGACGTAGTAGTGGCCATCGTCGCCATGGCAACCCCCAATGCCTTCGAAACAAGCCTTTAGAGGAATGGAAGCGCATGTTGCTGTTCCTAGCTATTTTGACTCCCGTAAGTCTGTCGGGTAAGCGGGAACGTGTAGTAGGAAATGGCGTTCTGACAGTATCCTCCCCCAAAGGTCCCCCGAGACCTTGAGATGCTAGAAACTGGGATAATAGCACGGGTGCATGGATGTTGGACTCAGGTTCCCAAGTGCGATCCTCCGGACCGTAACCCTTCCAATCTACCAAAAACAAACGTACACCACGTGATAGTTTAGTATCCAAAATAGCATTAACCTCATATTCTTCCACTCCTTGTACCAACAGGGGGGGGGGACGGATAGGTAACCTCACCTGCTCAGAACATGGTTTTACCAAAGACACGTGGAAAACGGGATGTATTTTCCAAGTAGGAGGCAATTCCAACTTGACCACAAGGGGATTGATCACCTCCTTAACAACATAAGGACCCACAAAGCGAGGTAACACGGTTTTACGACCTGGAATATTGAGATTCTTGGTAGAAAGCCAAACACGCATACCTGTAGTATACTGCGGTGCTGGCTGGCGATGGCGATCAGCATACTTCTTAACCTGTTCCTGCGCATGTATTAAGTGTTCCATAACGCTCTTATGCAACGATGTCAGGTCTCTAAGACTAGATTGGACCGCTGGACAATCCGAGGATATACAAAAATCCAAGGGTAGAGAGCGTGGGTGTTGTCCATACATGGCATAGAAAGGAGAGACCCCCGTAGAAGAATGCGCAGAATTATTATAAGCGAACTCTGCCATAGGCAATACGGAGAACCAGGTTTCTTGGTGTTGTAGAATAAGACATCTCAAGTATTGTTCCATGGTGGCATTGAGTCGCTCGGTTTGGCCATCAGTTTGTGGATGGTAAGCCGTAGAATACCTCTCGTCAATACCCATGGACTGTGTAAGATGTTTCCAAAAACCAAAGGTAAATTGCGCACCCCTGTCAGTTATTATGATCTCAGGAAGACCAAAGAAGCGGAAGACATTGCGTAAAAACAGGTCCGCCAGAGTAGTAGCGGATGGAAGACCCCGACAAGGCACAAAAAGGGCCAACTTAGTAAAACTGTCGACTACCACCCAAATAGTATCAAATCCACCAATCAAAGGTAGTTCCACTACGAAGTCCATGGAAAGCATGGCCCAGGGTTTAGCAGGTACTGGCAGGGGTTGTAGAAGACCCATTGGTTTGGCCGGGACGGTTTTACACTGAGCGCAAACTGCGCAGTTTGCGATGTACAGCACAATGTCTTTTGACATGAAAGGCCACCAGCACCAGCGCTTGAGTAACTCCATAGTCTTACGATGACCGGGGTGTGCGGCCAACATGGAGTCATGACACCAAGACATGGCAATCCTGCGGGTACGAGAGTCAGGTATATAGATTTTACCTTGAACGTATGGCAAGGACTGAATAACATCCAGATTAAGATCCTCCAATTCAGGATGTTTTTCTGAGACCCATTGCTGAATGGCTGTCTTCAGGGATGGTTGCAATGTGCAGCCACACACGACCTGGTTGGGCAAGAGTAGTCGACCCTCCTGTGGCCGATGCACTGGGTTTTCAAAAAGTCTTGACAGGGCGTCTGCCTTGGAGTGCAACGTCCCCGGAAGGTAAGTCAATACAAAGTTGTACATAGAGAAGAACTCATGCCAACGTGCATGGCGCGCTGTGGTGCATTTCAATGATTGAAGGGCCAGTAGGTTTCTGTGATCAGTGAACACTTGAATCGGAGTCTCTGCTCCCAAGAGATGATGTCTCCAAACTGTAAAAGCCTCCCGGACAGATAGCAGTTCACGTTCGGTAATGGTGTAGTTTACCTCATACGAAGTAAGCTTGCGTGAATGATACGCGACAGGATGGAGGATCCCTGTGTCAGGACAAAACTGGGAGAGAACTGCCCCTACTGCCACGTCAGACGCATCGGCCTCTACAAAAAACGGTTGTTTGACATTAGGGTGTTGAAGTACCGGAGCTGAAGTAAAGGCTTCCTTGAGAGTCTCAAATGATTTCTGTGCTTCGGGATTCCATTGAAACGGATGCTTATTGCTTGTTAAAGCAGTAAGTGGAGCCACAATGCTAGAGAAGTGCCTGATGAACCGCCAATAAAAGTTTGCGAACCCCAAAAAAGACTGCAAAGCTTTTAGTGTACCTGGGACGGGCCATTCCAATACAGCCTTGACCTTGGTTTGGCTCGGCTCATCAGAACACCCTGGTAAGTAATGTCATAGCCCAGGAATTCAACTGAAGTAGTATGAAAAATACACTTCTCTAGTTTTGCGTATAGTTTATTCTTACGCAGACGTTGTAGTACTTCAGTAACATGTTGACGGTGTAGTACAAGAGAAGGGGAATATATCAAGATATCGTCTAAATAGACAATCACAAACCGATCAATCATGTCCTGAAAAACGTCATTGATGAAATGTTGAAATGTGGCAGTGGCATTACATAGTCCAAACGGCATGACCAAATATTCAAAGAGGCCATATCTGGTTTTGAATGCCGTCTTCCATTCGTCCCCCTCTCTTATCCTCACTAGATTATACGCACCCCGGAGGTCCAATTTGGTGTATATCACTGAAGAGTCTAGCTGATCCAAAAGAACTGAAATCAGTGGTATGGGATACTGATTCCGTATTGTGATTGCATTCAGGTCCCGATAATCTATACATGGTCTCAGGTCCCCCTCTTTTTTCGGAACAAAGAACAGGGGAGATGCAGCAGGAGAACGGGAGGGGCGAATGAAACCAGAAGCCAAAGCCTTGTCCAAATACTCCTTCAAAACTGCATCTTCCTTTAAAGTAAGAGAGTAAATCCTCCCAGAGGGGATCCTAGCTCCCTCCTTAAGGTCTATGGGACAGTCATAAATACGATGAGGCGGTAACCTTTCTGCCTCACCTTTGTCAAAGACATCTGCGAAAGACTTGTATTCTGGGGGTAAAATAGTATTGACAATACCCCCTACCATCGAAACAGATTCCAATAAGGCTTGACAGGGGTTGTTTTTCTCTTGAGTCGTTAGGCCACAATGTCCTGAACAATAAGTTGAGGTAAACGAGACAGACCCTACAACCCAATCTACCAAGGGGTTATGGAGCCGAAGCCATGGTAGACCCAGAATCAGTCGAAATTGAGGTGCAGTAATGACATCGAATGAAATGACTTCGCTATGACAGCCGTCTATGAGTAAATTCAGGGGCACTGTCGACTCCGTTACCAACCCTGAGAGTAGTGTGGTACCATCAACTGCGTTGACCACCTCGGGTTGTTCCTTTGGTACCAGGGGAATGTTCCAGTCTTTCACATACTGGAGATCAACATAATTCCCAGTAGCCCCAGAATCCAAAACCGCTTCAGAGGACCATGTTTCGCCGTCCGGAGAAGCAACAACGACCTTAATAGTGAAAGGAGCTGAGAATTTGGAGCCCGGAAGATCAATGCTCGACATAGGGGCTCCCTCTATTGTCGGGCTCTGGAGTTTCCCGTCTTCGCGGGTTTCTTGGGACATAGACTCAAGAAATGACCAGAAGAACCACAATAAAAGCATAACTTGTTCCTTTTACGCTTCTCTCTTTCTTCGCTAGTTAATGGTCCTCTTATCGCCCCTATTTGCATGGGTTCCCCATTACCTGAAGCCGAACCTGTCAGACTAACTGGGACCGGGGGCAAAATCCTCTTTTCTCCCTTCCTTTCCGCTTTACGGGCATCGATCTGAAGAACTAGATCCAAAAAGTCAGGAAAGGAGATGGGGACCACAGGTACCGTAGCAATGACATCTTTGAGGGAATCCGACAAACCCTTATAAAACAAGGCTGCCTTCTTCTCGTCTGGCCAGTTGGTTTCAGCAACCAATTGGTTAAACTTAGCCAGATACGTCAAGAGAGTAGAATCGCCTTGCTGTAAATTCAATAACTCCAAATCAGTTGCCTGGGATTTGTATCTGGAGTCAAAAACTCTGGTAAGCGCCTCTATGAGAGCGTCACAGTCAAATAACAAATGACTACCTTGCTCCAAGAGAGGATTCGCCCAGACTGCAGCAGTACCCCCTAGGTTAGATAATATAAAAGCGGCCTTAGTGGTTGAATCGGGAAATGATGTTGGTCTACAAAGAAAATGCAGTCTGCATTGATTGATGAACGTTCTGAAGGTTCTTGGATCGCCCAAGAAACGTTCAGGAGGAGCCAACGGGAATTGTGTCATAACTACCGGAACCGGGTCTGCCCTGGCCTGAGCACCGGCCGTACCAGACCCGGAAGCCACTGCAACTGATGGAGGTTCAATGGCGCTAACCCTTAATCCCGCTTGAATATCATCAATACGGCGATGAGTGGCATCATGGGCAGTTTGCATGTCAGCACGTAAATCAGCCACTAATTGCACCAAGGTAGCCAAAGGATCATTGGCTGCGTCCATTTTATAGGCTTCTGATTCTGTCAGAAAACTGAACCTAAACAGGGTAAAGCGCCTGGTGACCACAGAGAAGCTGTTGAACCCGTAGTGCAGTAGTATATTCTTCCCACCAATGTAACACTCAGTTGTGTATAAAAACAGTCTGAGCGGTCAATTGGTTGAAAGAGGTTTGAAGAATGAACAGGACCCTCTGGAACTCCTGATGACTGCAAGTTCCTTCCCGATGACTGGTAAGTTCACAAGATAGACTGACAACTCACTGATTGTCAGTAGGGTAAGGTACGGTACATTCCGACAAGAAAACGACAACAGATTGGAAGTAGAATGCCTCTGTAAATATACAAGAACTATATAAGACAAAGAAAGGCAAATAACTGGAAAATGAACAGGAAGTAAGGACTCTTACTTGTATATCCGTGAGACGGGAAGCAACGAGGAAAGTAGGATGAAGCCCAGACTCACGGTGTTGAAGAAATCCTCAGTCCGGTACTCGTATCCTATTCCCGCCGGCACGCGTACGCCTGGAGAGTTTAGGAAATCCCAGAAGTGCTACAGGCAGTCTCTAGTCCAGCACTCGTATCCTATTCCCGCCGGCACGCATACGCCTAGAGTGAAGAATCCCAGAAGTGCTACAGGCAGTCTCTAGTCCAGCACTTGTCTCCTATTCCCGCCGGCACGCGTACGCCTAGGATGAAGGATCCAAGAGTTCCGGGTCAGAATCAGGTACTCAGACAAAACAAAGCATGAGACAAAAATCCAAGTCAAAAGGAAGTCCGGGTCGTAGCAGGAGTTCGTAGCCGAAGTTCGAAGCAGAAGTATCGAGGGCAAGACAAGAGCAAAATCCAATAGACAGGCCAGAGGTCAAGAAGGGACAAGATCCAAAAGTATCAAGCGCCACTGTAGTAATCCAAGGAAAAACAATCAGAAGCACCGAAACAGCAAACTGGGCGGACTTAAATTTGCGTGACCACAACGCGGGAGTCACGTGACCGGGAAACCGGAGCTACACGTGACTGCAGACGTAGTAGTGGCCATCGTCGCCATGGCAACCCCCAATGCCTTCGAAACAAGCCTTTAGAGGAATGGAAGCGCATGTTGCTGTTCCTAGCTATTTTGACTCCCGTAAGTCTGTCGGGTAAGCGGGAACGTGTAGTAGGAAATGGCGTTCTGACACTGACCATATAGAGCAAAGAATGGAGAAGTGCTCGTTGAGGTATGTAGCGAGTTGTTATATGCAAACTCAGCTGCTACTAACACAGACAACCAAGAATCCTGGTGTTGAAGTATCAAACAAAGCAGATACTGTTCTAGTGTGGCATTGAGTCACTCGGTCTGGCCGTCCGTTTGAGGATGGTAGGCACTAGAAAAACGATCCTCAATACCAAAAGACCCCGTCAATGATCGCCAAAAATGCGACGTAAACTGAGTTCCACGACAGACACGATGATAGAAGGAAGGCCAAAGTACCAAAAAACATTCTTCATAAACAGATCTGCTAGAACCGGTGCTGAAGGTAACCCCCGGCAAGGTACAAAAATAATCATTTTAGTGAAATAATCCACTACTACCCAGATCGTGTTAAAGTCGTGTACCAAAGGTAATTAGACTATGAAATCCATCGATAACATGGTCTATGGACGTTGTGGTACAGGTAAGGGCTGAAGCAAACCCATAGGTTTACTTGGAGTAGTTTTGCACTGCGCGCAGATGGCACATGACTCAATGTAGTCTTGTACGTCCCGCCGCATGGTAGGCCACCAACACCATCTTTGTAATGGATCTAAAGACTTCCTCCTGCCGGGATGTGCAGAAAACATAGCGCTGTGGCACCATTGTAAGTCAATCTGATGAGTTTTGTCATTGGGGAGAAACAGACGTCCTTGAATGTAAGGCATAGAATTCATTACATCCAAGTTGTATCCTGGTATCTCATCAGGTTGGGTAGATACCCACTCGGCAAGTGAAACTTTTAATGATGGTTGAGGTGTGCAACCACACACAAGTTGCGTGGGTAATAATAGAGAATCGACTTTCTCCTCCCCTTGATCTGGATCATGCTGTCAGAAAACGCTTCAGGTCTTGTGGTACCCCCCCAGTTACTCTGTCCTCTCGTAGACAGAAGCGCTTCTCGCTATCGAATGACGGACAGGGGGCGGAGTTGGTTTCTCCACGCGTTGGTCGGTGCAGACGTGTTCGTCGGAAACTGCGTTTCCGACGCTTTGTGTGGAAGATGCCTTGGAGGTTACGTCAGTGGGTGCGTTGTCTCCCACCTGATAGTGCACGTACTGGGTCACGTGACCGTCTTGTTGCCGGTAGTTTGGGTACTTAACTATCCGGCGCCATTTACTCGCTGCTTCTGATCGCTTCTTGACAGTGGCTTACCTCTTGCTTGGATTTTGGTGTTTTTTTGACCTTGGATTACGTCTTTGGATACGCTCTCGGATTGCTCTTACTTTGTCTTGGAATATTGGCCTCGGATTGTTTTTTGGATATTCTTGCCTAGTGATTTTGGTTGAGTAGAGTTTGGATCTGGGAGGTTGGGAGACCTCTTGCCTTTTTCCTATTGTTCCTTCCTCTTCCCTTTCCTCTGTTATCCTGTCCTTTTGTACCCCTGAGAGACACATTGATAGGAAGAAATATTTTCTTCACGACGGGTCAACAAGGAGCCGTGCTTAAGGATATCTGACAGAATCAGAAGCCTTTATCATGGATGTTGCTAATGACCCGTTGGCCGTTATGGTGCAATTAGTGGCCGACCTACGTGCCGATATGACGGCAGCTCAGGCTGATACCCATCGACGCATTGACGAAATGCAGGCTGGTATCAGGGAAGTGGTTACAGGATCACCGTCTTTGGCCTCCGCTTCTGCTCCAGGTCAGGCAGGGTCTTCAGCCAGACCAGATTCTACGCATGTTTATATGGCCGCTCAGTTCCCGCTTGCTCCCCCTGAAAGGTTTACTGGAGATCCTAAATCCTTTTGGACCTTTATTAACCAATGTAGATTACATTTCTTGTGTCGGCCTACCTCGTTTCCCGATGCAACTACGAAAGCGGCCTTTGTGTTATCGAATCTTGGAGGTATGGCCGCTGTTTGGGCGAACCCTTTGTTGGAGCAGGGCAGTCCGCTATTGTTTGATTGTGATGCATTGATTAGTGCTATGACAAGGGTATTTGATACTCGTTATAAAACTCAGGCCACTGATCTGGAATTGTTAAATCTCCGTCAGGGGGATGCTTCTTTATTGTCTTACTTGGCTAAATTTAACCAGTTGGTTGCTGAAACCGGTTGGCCGGAAGATAAGAAGGCAGCCTTATTCTATAAAGGGTTGTCTGACTCTTTGAAGGATACTATAGCCACGGTTCCGGTGGTTCCTACGTCCTTTTCCGATTTCTTGGACTTAGTACTCCAGATTGATGCCCGACGGGTCGAAAGAAAAGGGGAGAGGAGAGTAAACCCGGTTAATCCTACCGTTTCCTCAGTTCCTGTTTCTGGTGTTGATGAACCTATGCAAATTGGGGCAGTTAGGGGCCCGTTATCAACTGAGGAAAGAGAAAATCGCAGACGGAACAATTTGTGCTTTTATTGCGGTTCCGCGAATCATCTACTTAGTGCTTGTCCAAAAAGACCCCGCAAGTCGGGAAACGCCAAAGCCCGGCAGTAGAAGGAACCCCTACGCCGAGCTCTCCCATGCAGGGTTCCTTGTTGTCTATGCCCTTTTATGTAGACATTTCTCTAAGTTATGATCAGGTCGCGCCATGGAGTTCTGAAGCTGTCCTAGACTCAGGGGCTACTGGTAACTACATTGATGCCCAATATGTTCTGAAGTGGGGTATTCCCCTTTTGCCAAAGAATGTCCCAGAGGTGGTGAATGCCGTTGACGGTTCTACCCTTTTGTCTGGGCTTGTTACAGAACATACCTTACCTTTGCAGTTAACTATTGGGGTTGAGCATTCAGAAACCATCACGTTTGACGTCATTATGGCACCCCAATACAAACTGATTCTGGGTTTACCGTGGCTTAAGCTCCACAATCCGGTCATTAACTGGGGGACCGGGGCTATTACCTTCAGCTCTCAGCAATGTCTTCAGTCATGCAATCCAGCAGGGTCCATGTCTGCAGCTCCTAGTCGGGCTTTGTTGGATTCTGTGGTCACTATTGGAGCAGTTGCTAGCATCGTATTGCCTGTCGAGTACACAAGTTATAAGGATGTTTTTGATAAAGGGAAAGCTGAGAGTTTGCCACCACATCGGCCATACGATTGTCCGATCGATCTCAAACCAAATGCTAAGGTACCATCAGGACGCATTTATTCCCTTACCCAAAAAGAAGATGTCGTTCTTAAAGAATATCTGGATAAAGCCTTAGAGTTGGGTTTTATTCGACCATCCCATTCTCCATTTGCTTCTCCATTGTTCTTTGTACCCAAGAAGGAGGGTGAATTAAGACCTTGTATTGACTACCGAGAGCTAAATGCAGGTACTATCCGAAATCAGTACCCGATTCCCTTAATATCGGTCTTACTAGATCAGTTAGGGTCTTCAGAATTCTTTACCAAATTGGACCTAAGGGGAGCTTACAACTTAGTCAGGATTCGTCGTGGGGATGAATGGAAAACCGCCTTCAAGACCAGATATGGCTTATTCGAGTATTTGGTAATGCCATTCGGGCTATGTAATGCTCCGGCCACTTTTCAGAATTTCATCAATGATGTTCTTCGAGACATGATCGACAGGTTCGTTATCGTTTACCTAGATGACATACTCGTCTACTCCCCATCTATGGAATACCATGTGCGCCATGTTTCGGAAGTCTTACAACGCTTGCGTGATCATCATCTCTTTGTCAAGTTAGAAAAGTGTGTGTTCCATGCAACTCATGTCGAGTTCTTGGGATATGACATCACCAATAAGGGAGTGCAGATGAGTAGTAGTAAGGTTAAAGCCGTTTTGAACTGGCCTATACCTACTACCAGGAAGGAGTTGCAATCGTTTTTGGGGTTTTCCAACTTCTACCGGCGTTTCATTAGACAGTTCTCCTCTATTTCTGCACCTCTCACCGAATTGACCAGCAGCAAGAAACCGTATTTGTGGAATGATAGCGCTCAAACTGCGTTTGATTTCTTAAAGGCTGCGTTCACTACTGCTCCTGTCTTGTTGCATCCTAATGCCGAATATCCTTTCTTTGTCGAAGCAGATGCCTCTGATGTTGCGGTAGGAGCTATTTTGTCTCAGTCTTGCGCTGATACTGGGGATCTACATCCAGTCGCTTATCATTCACGCAAGTTAACGCCCTATGAGCGAAATTATACCGTCACTGAACGGGAATTGTTGGCTGTTAGGGACGCATTTACGGTCTGGCGACATCATCTTCTTGGTACAGAAGTACCAGTCTAGGTATATACTGATCACAGAAACTTGTTGGCCTTGCAGTCCTTGACTTGCACTACTGCGAGACATGCCCGCTGGCATGAGTTCTTTTCTATGTACAACTTTACGTTGACTTATCGCCCAGGTGTTCTACATTCCAAAGCTGACGCTCTGTCCAGAAGTTTTAGGGATTGTGTTTCACGTCCACAGGATGGGTCATTGTTGTTACCAACACAAGTGGTTTGTAGTTGTATTTTACAGCCTCCTTTGAAGTCGACGCTCCAAACCTGGGTTGATAAAGGTCCTGCGGAATTGGCAGAATATAACATGGATGTTGTGCATGGTCTACCTTATGTCCAGGGTCGTGTCTTTATGCCTGATCAGGAGACCCGGTGTGCAGCTATTGCCTTGTGTCATGATGCTGCTATTGCCGCTCATCCGGGTTCACAGAAAACTCTCGAACTCCTCAAACGTTGGTGCTGGTGGCCCTCTATGCGAAGGGATGTCTCGCAATATATATCAACCTGCGCTATTTGTGCCCAATGTAAATCCCATTCTGCGAAACCTATGGGGTTGCTTCAGCCATTGCCAGTACCGGCGAGACCATGAGCTATGATTACGATGGATTTCGTAGTGGAGTTACCTTTGGTCGATGGTTTTGATACCGTATGGGTGGTGGTGGACAGTTTTTCGAAAATGTCTTTATTTGTCCCTTGCCAAGGTCTGCCTTCCGCTTCCAAGCTGGCTGAGTTGTTCTTACGACACGTCTTTCGGGTTTTTGGGTTGCCTGAGATCGTGGTTTCTGACAGGGGGTCCCAGTTTACGTCACGTTTTTGGAGGCATCTCATGTTCGCATTGGGTGTGGATGAACGTTGCTCCACAGCGTTCCATCCGCAGACGGATGGTCAAACTGAGCGTGTTAACGCTACAATGGAGCAGTACCTCAGGTGTCTCATCCTTCAATATCAAGAATCCTGGTTAGCTGTTCTTCCCTTAGCGGAATTTGCATATAATAATTCCAGCCATTCGTCTACGGGAACATCTCCATTTTTTGCCATATATGGGCAACATCCACGCACTCTACCTCTTGATTGGAAGCTTCCTGCAGATTGCCCGGCAGTGCAATCTTGCATTAAAGATCTGTCTCTGGTCCATGCCAGGGTTTCGGAACATCTAGTGCAAGCCCAAGAGCAGGCCAAAAAATATGCTGATCGGAATCGCCGTCCTTCACCCATTTACGTTCCAGGTTCGCGGGTATGGCTTTCCACGAAGAATCTACGTATTCCAGGGCGTCGGTGTCTAATACCACGTTTTGTCGGTCCCTATATTGTCAAGGATGTCTTGAGTCCATTGGTTGTCAGGTTAGACTTGCCGTGTTCTTGGAAGATACATCCTGTTTTTCATGTATCCATGATTAAACCTTGTGTGGATTGTACCAGGATAGTTGCCCCTCCGTCTCCGGTATTGGTTCAAGGGGTGGAAGAATATGAAGTCAATGCTATTCTTGATTCTAAGGTTTCTCGTGGTACCAGATATTTCCTGGTGGACTGGAAAGGTTACGGTCCGGAAGATCGGACATGGGAACCAGAGAGAAATGTGCATGCCCCGTTGTTGGTCTCCCGGTTTCTGGCCTCTCGGGGGCATGGGGGTCCTTTGGGGGAGGATACTGTCAGAAAACGCTTCAGGTCTTGTGGTACCCCCCCAGTTACTCTGTCCTCTCGTAGACAGAAGCGCTTCTCGCTATCGAATGACGGACAGGGGGCGGAGTTGGTTTCTCCACGCGTTGGTCGGTGCAGACGTGTTCGTCGGAAACTGCGTTTCCGACGCTTTGTGTGGAAGATGCCTTGGAGGTTACGTCAGTGGGTGCGTGGTCTCCCACCTGATAGTGCACGTACTGGGTCACGTGACCGTCTTGTTGCCGGTAGTTTGGGTACTTAACTATCCGGCGCCATTTACTCGCTGCTTCTGATCGCTTCTTGACAGTGGCTTACCTCTTGCTTGGATTTTGGTGTTTTTTTGACCTTGGATTACGTCTTTGGATATGCTCTCGGATTGCCCTTACTTTGTCTTGGAATATTGGCCTCGGATTGTTTTTTGGATATTCTTGCCTAGTGATTTTGGTTGAGTAGAGTTTGGATCTGGGAGGTTGGGAGACCTCTTGCCTTTTTCCTATTGTTCCTTCCTCTTCCCTTTCCTCTGTTATCCTGTCCTTTTGTACCCCTGAGAGACACATTGATAGGAAGAAATATTTTCTTCACGACGGGTCAACAAGGAGCCGTGCTTAAGGATATCTGACACATGCATACGTGACAGAGCATCAGCTTTTGAGTGAAGATGGCCTGGGCGATAGGTAATCGTAAAGTCAAACATTGAAAAGAATTCATGCCATCTAGCATGTCGTGAAGTGGAACATTTTACTGACTTCATAGCAAGCAGATTTCTATGATCAGTAAAGACCTGAACAGGATGAGAAGCCCCTAGTAAGTGATGTCTCTATTCTTTGAAGGTGTCACGGATGGCCAAGAGTTCTCGTTCCATAGTGGTATAGTTCCGCTCATAGGGTGTAAGCTTACGAGAAAAGAAGGCAACTGGGTGCAGGAGTCCGGTGTCAGTGCACTGCTGAGATAAAATTGCACCAATAGCTATGCCAGATGCATCTGCCTCCACATGGAATGGTAATGCAGGGTTGGGATGTTGTAAGACTGGGGCAGACGTGAAAGCCGCTTTAAGGGCAGCAAAGGCTTGCTGTTCTGAAGACCAAAGGTACGGCCGTTTGTTGCTGGTGAGGGCCGTCAAAGGAGCCACTAACTCAGAAAAAGAGTGAACAATATGCCGGTAAAAGTTTGCAAATCCCTGAAAGGACTGTAAGGCTTTCACATTGGCAGGTTCAGGCCATTGTAAAACAGCCCTGACCGTGGCTTGGTTCATCCGCACCCCTTTGTTGGTCAAGTCATATCCCAGGAATTCCACTTTGGTGGCATGGAATATGCATTTTTCGGCTTTGGCGTATAGACTGATCTCTCTGAGACGTTTGAGGACGGCGGTCACATGATCGATGTGTTGTTGATGGGAAGAGGAATATATTAAGATGTTGTCGAGATAAATCAGTACGAAATGTTCAATCATATCTCTGAACTCATTGTTTATAAACTTCTTGAAAGTGGCTGGTGCGTTGCACAAGCCGAAAGGCATGACACAGAACTCGTATAAACCATACCGTGTCTTGAACGCCGTCTTCCATTCGTCTCCCTTGCGGATTCTAACCAGATTGTAGGCACCCCGTAGATCAAGTTTCGTGAACAATACTGAGGATCCTAACTGATCCAGGAGTGTGTTTATCAATGGCAGTGGGTACTGGCTCCTAATGGTGATAGCAGTTAGGGCTCTATAATCAATACAGGGTCTCAGGTCCCCTTCTTTTTTAGGGACAAAGAATAAGGGAGAAGCCGCAGGAGAGCGAGAGGGTCGGATAAACCCTGTGCGTAATGCATTGTCAATGTATTCCTTAAGGATGAGGTTCTTGTTATGGGTGAGTGAATACATTTGTCCATTGGGTATACTAGCCCCCGGAACTAGGTCTATCGGACAATCATATGTCCCATGAGGGGGTAGTTTCTCAGCTTTGGCTTTATCAAACACATGCATAAAAGCC
The DNA here is from genome assembly GCF_040938575.1 of Ambystoma mexicanum. Lineage (NCBI taxonomy): Eukaryota > Metazoa > Chordata > Amphibia > Caudata > Ambystomatidae > Ambystoma > Ambystoma mexicanum. The sequence goes on along the minus strand of NC_090923.1, from coordinate 1,257,196,724 downwards.
ATGTATTCTGTGGGTATGGCGTGGTTGGTGACAGAACCCACCACTATGGTGGCATCAGAAAGTGGCCGACACAGGCCATGGGTTTTACTGCCATAACCATTGAAACAATGAGGTTCGCAATAATCAGACGGAAAACACACATCTCGTGTTTGCCAGTCCACACAAGGGTTGTGCACAGATAACCAGGGAAGCCCCAATATAACTTTATATTGAGGTGCAGCTATCAAATCAAAGACGATGGTCTCCATATGCCCATCTTTCGTAACCATCTGTAATTCCACGGTGCTTTCTGTAACCAGTCCAGACACAAGAGAGGTGCCGTCTACGGCATTAACAAGCTCGGCTTTTCCTTGGTGGTGACTGGTATCCCGGTATCCCGAGCATACTGTATATCAATGTAGGTGCCCATTGCACCTGAATCAATGATGGCTAAAGTAGACCATGGTTTCCCTTCAGGAAAGGCAAGGGTAAACCTGAGAGCGAATGGGGAAAAACCAGTGCACACATTGAGGTCCAGACGTGGAAGACTCGGCAGATGGAGCCCATCTACTGTTGAGTCCTGGCGTTTCCCGCCTTCTTTGCTGGTTTCTTGGGACATCACTGTATAAAATGGTCGGGAGACCCCCAGTAGAAACATAGGTTGTTTTGCCGCCTGTTCTCTCTCTCCATCGGAGTTAATGGACCTCTAACCGCCCCGATCTGCATGAGTTCAGGCTCATTGCGAACGGGTACCTCAGGACGGGTAGGTACAGGAGGTAATGGTCTCTTTTCTCCTCTCCTTTCTGCCCTTCTGCCATCTATCTGTAATAGTAGGTCTAATAGCTCAGGGAAAGTAGTGGGAACTACTGGAACAGTAGCAAGAGTATCATTTAAGGATTCTAACAGACCTTTGTAGAATACTGCTGCCTTCTTGTTATCTGGCCAACTGGTCTCCGCCACCAGTTGGTTGAACCTAGCCAGATAGGAGAGTAGGGGGGAATCACCTTGTCGGAGATTCAGTAGCTCTAAGTCAGTTGCTTGGGTTTTATAACGTGTATCAAAGACACGGGCCATGGCAGGAATCAAAGCGTCACAGTCATATAACATGTAACTTTTTTCTTCCAGAAGCGGATTGGCCCATGCTGCCGCTGTCCTTCCCAGATAGGACAGCACAAGCGCGGCCTTGGTGGTGGAATCGGGAAATGAAGCGGGCCGGCACAAAAAGTGCAAACGGCATTGATTTATGAAGGTCCTATATTGCTTACGATCCCCATGAAATCTCTCAGGTGCAGCCAGAGGGAATTGAGTGGACATAAGCACAGGGACAGGTTCTTGGTGTGGTAACGGAAGACTCAATCCTAAAACCACCTGAGGAGCGGTGGCCCCAGCCCCACCGGTTTGTGCCGGAGATTGCAAGGCATCAATCCGCCAATTTGTGGCGTCATGTGCAGCGGTCATGTCTGCTTGTAATTCTGAGACAAGGCGAATAAGATTTTCGAGGGCATCAGTGCTCTCCATGTTATAAGGCTTCTGATTATGTTAAGACTCACCGCCGTAGTAATGATGCGGCAGAAGCAATGATTGCAGAACCCTGAGTCACTGAAGAATTCTTCCTACAATAGTAACCCTCTGCTGTGAAATAAATACAGACAGAAGGATCCAATAGTCGGAAGAGGAGACACACACACCCGAGGACGCCAACTAGGACAAACAGAGAGAAAACCAATAAGTACTACTGTTGTAGGTTTTCAATATACAGAATCAAAACACTAAGCTCCACCAACCTTAAGGGCAGCAATCAGCGCTGTCTTCACAGGGTGTTGGTGTAAGATGTCCTCAACTTGGAACATGCGAATACCTGAACAGTCGAATACAAGAACAAAATAAACCCCTTTGAACAAACCGTGGGAACCAGATTTCAAGGAAATACTACGTAAGGAAATGTCAGTGTTCTTACCATAAGGTGTTAGTCCTTGTTCGTAGATAGTCTTTACTCCTAGGTCCACAATCCAAGTTCCTGCCCCGACGGCACAAGGACGCCTAAGAGTTCTTTAGGTAATTCCCACAATCCACAGACCTACCCCGATGGCACAAAGACGCCTAGGAAGTGTAGAAAGTCTCAATTCTCTATTTCCAATTGGTGGTATTTTGTAAAAATATCTTTGAGTGATGCAGTTCCAGATGGTAAGAAGGGACTACCACGGGATCTTGAGAATGTGGTCAGGCTGCACAGAATGGTAAGTAGGACGAAGAATTCCAGGCAGAAGAACAGGTTTAATAACATGCAGGCAAAAAGGTGTATAATCAGGAGGCAGGCCAGTCCGTGTAGCAGAAGGGAAGTTTTGATAATATGCGGGAAAAAAGGTGTATAATCAGCAAGCAGGCCAGTCCGTGTAGCAGAAGGGAAGTTTTGATAACATGCGGGCAAAAAGGTGTATAATCTGCAGGCAGGCCAGTCCGTGTAGCAGAAGGGAAGTCGGTAACCGCAGGGTGTGTTGTACAGAATCGCTAGGCACAAGAGTTCCAGTATAAAGATACAAAGGTCCTGGCAACGGGAGAGCTGGAAGCAAGTACGAGGAGCTGGAGAGAGAGAGGGGAAAGGGGGAAGAGGCACTGACAGGGAGGGCTGAGATGAGGAAGTCAGAAGGCACAAAAACGGGTCCAACAACAAAGATCCAGGAAGCAAGAACGAAGATCCAAAATACTTAAATCAGAAGCAACAAACACTCGTCTGGGGGGCGGCTTTATTCCTCTCATGTTACACGATTGTAGCTACGTGATGGCTTCACGCTAGCATGTCTGCGTGTGGAGAGTCTACCTCGTTGCCATGACAACAGGTAGCGAGCAAGAAACGGTGCTCTGTATTTACGTGTAATGTGCTTACTAAATGGCGTGGAACCAGGAAGAAATTATTTTTTCTTGAAGGATAGCCTGGTCGATCTGATGTTATTACCAGGTATTTTAACCCTGTATCTTTTATGACCGTGATTCCTAACACAAAGTCCACAACATCTGACAAGCCGCGGGTTGCAGATCTCTGATCCCCAGGGATGCTCAGAACTAGTTCCACCCTAGCAGGGTTTTTCTCTTCAATCTGCACCTAGAAATGTATCCCATATTAGTACCTAGGATTACTTAAATCAAGACAGCCCAAATCTGTTTTGTTTGACAAAGGTATCTAAGCTGACCCATAAAGTTAAGGAAAATCGTGATTCTCTGATCATCAAAACTATACATTGGGTTCGCCACTTTAAAGGCTGTTGTTCTTTCATTACAGATGACATCCCTGATGTTATTTGATTCCCTGAAACTCTTGATTCTGACTATGATGTAATCAAAGTTGCCCCAATGACCAATTGCTTGAGCCAGATCTTCTAGGAATTGACTTTAGAACATAGCCCCCGAATGGTTCAAACATCTTTTTACGTAACTGATGAGAGGGTCCCAGTTCTCAACCTGCTTCCTTCCGTTGATTCTTTAGCTCCCTTAAGGGTGAAAAAAGCTGGTATAAATAGTAACCTCTTGCCAGTTCAATCTGGAGCCCTTGTGTGCCAAGGAAGAGTGACTGATGTTCAACTCCCAGCCCCCACTCGCAGTCCAAACCTTACCCGGTGAATGTTCTATATTTCATAAATGAACTGTTCACAGCAGGCCTTATTTATAAAACTGATCATTTTGACTGGAAAAACTATTGGTCAATTTTCTAATATTTGTTTTCAGGAAATTCGGGTAGTATTCCTCATTTTAAAATCCGGATATAAGTGTTTTGGTATCCTTGTAACTGAGGGAAACAAGTGTATGCCCATCGGGGCACTGACTGCGGGGGCCCAAGTGAAATTGAGTTATGAAATTCTAACTAACCCTGCAATATCTCATGATTTAATGTATCATATAGGTAAAAATATAAAATTCAGGAATTGTTACCACCAAGATGAACAGGCCGGAACGTTGCTCGACCTGCAATCCGCAGATAAGAGGGAGCTGCTCCAGAATAATGTTCAGCCCAAGCTGAAGTGATCTCCCAAAAAGGAAGACACCCAGAACCAGGCTTCCTCAACTTGACGATCTCTTTAATGCAATATACCCCTCTACCTTGCTAAATTAACAGTCAGAGGGGTTGATTACCCAAAAGAGCAGGATGCCCACACTGCTACGCAGAGACTGCAAGGCAAAAAGGAACTGATTAGTACAGTAGAAAAGAGTTTCCTTGTTCAGTATTCCTAATTAGAGGAGAGTATACCTGAAACACCTTTGACTGGATATTAATAACAGTGTGGTATGGAAAGCAATGAATAACCAACCCCCTGTACGGAAGAAGAAAAGGATCTATTATTCTAAATGTTTAGGAGAGAGCTGACCCCTGAATAACCTGAATGGTGGCGTACCCTATAACTGGAAAGGCACTGTGGAAATGAGGAACGGAAACAACGACGGGAGAAAATAATTAACAGGTATGTTAGTATAGGGAAACGCAGCTAGAGTCGGGGTGGTGCAATGAGCAGGATAGCGGCCAGGATTGCACAAGTAGATATCCAAACAAGCACTGATGATGAGTCCAAAAGTCACTTATATTCTGTGTTGAGGTTCAGTTATTATGAGTGTTGGTTCTTATGATGGTTGATTCTTAGATTTAATTGTTTCCAAGTAGTCACTGGTTATGATATGAAGTTGGATTCTCAGTATTGATAGGCCCGATGAAAACCAGAAGCAGCTAAGTGTGAGGAGTTCAAATATAGAACGTTAAATGGAGAAGAAACAGCTTACCTGGTTTCCTGTGTACACCTGTAGCAGGAGCCAGACGGACTGGCGGGTGCAGAGAATGCAGTACGGTAAGAGCCACTCGGAATTGCAGGAGCAGAGTGCGGTGCGGTCCTCGTCGGAAAGCGAGGCTCAATTGAGGCAGGCGTCATAGTAGAACGTTAGGAGAAAGGAGTCCGTGGACGATCCGGGTCGGGTAACCGGTCCAATCTGAACAAAGCCAAGGGAGTAGACAAAGACTGGTCGCTAAGAAGTCCGGGATCAAAAAAGGGTTTGGTAACAAGATAACTTTTCGGCAGAATAACTCTCAATTAGAATCAGCGTTAGGAGTGAGAGGAGCGTTTTTGTGGGTTTGGAAGGTGCGGGGCCTGCACGGACGTGCAACAGTCAGCTGATTCATCATGTGACCAGCTTGCAAAACTCGTATCCCGGAGACTCCACAACGTCTCCAGGGCAACCGCCAGCGTTGAAGGCAAGGCGATGCCAGTCTCCTGGTCTTACTCAAACGAGTAGATCTTGTGGGCTGGAACCGCAGGACCCCAGATGTAACAGGGATAGCTATTAGGATTTGGTGACAAGGAGTAAAAGCAGCTCCTGTGTATCAGTCATCACCCATTAGGCAGGAGCTACCTTTGAGAAGCCAGGAGCTAGTACTTATTGTGCAGCAAATCCAACTTGACCACTAGATACAAACTCTAACATTTTGTCTATTTATATATTATCCAATATGCTTTAAATGCCCCTTAGGTGTGTCCTTAAAGGAATGGTTCGGTCAAAACATTTTATTGTTCCTACGGGTCAGCCATGTGTTTTTAAGCCTAAGTCGCTCGATTTTAGAAAAATTTCCTATGAACCTTACCCGAGTTTTCGTCCATTAAACGAAAACAGGCACCAGGGCGCTGCCATTTTGTGATAATCCTATCACTTGCCCCATCGCCCTGGCTGACCTGCTTTTGCGGCACTAAATCATATCCCCCGCCTCGGAGCCTGTCATCAGCAGATGCGTACCGCCCATTTCACAACGCCAAAGCACGTCTCGTGTCAACAATCGCTGCGCTTCAGCTAATGACGTGTCGCCATGGAAATGGCAAGACGCCTCTTTCCTCAATAAGTATAAACAGACCGTTTCACAACACACAGCAGCAGATTTTCGATTCCATTCCTCTCTCTGTGTTACTTTGAATATTCTGTGACTCGTTTCTGTGCTCTGGTCAGCTACCTTTGCTGCTTGTAGCCCGTGTGAACACCTGTACCATCGCTATAAATTATTTTAGTTAGTTTACCACACAATGGCTACAATAATGCCCTACATGTACGAGCCCGAGTATACCGAGGTGGAACTACTGGAAAGGGAAACACGTGACAACGATGGGGCTTCGGACGGTAGTTGACAGGATGAATCAATGGATGAAGACACTGAACCTAGTCGCATGGACGGTGTTTCCACCTGGTGCACATGCAATCGGTGCAAGCTAATGCCAACCGAGGAGGAGAACTGCTGCTACTGTGAAAACTCGGGATGCATAGCCTACATTTCGGAAGGCGAGCCATGACCGCAGTGCATCACCGAGGTGCCAGACTTCAGGGCAGCCTGTCTCACACGGTCCGTGTTGAGGATAATGATGGTGCTTATGCACGAACTTCGCGCAACTGTTCGTCCTCGTAATCCGAGTAACGAGTAAGTATAATCTGCTTGTGATGCACTACTATTTCATGGTCGTCTCCTATATCCAAAATTACATCTACATATCATTGTAACGCATGAAAGTCGTTCAATAGTGTGCAGTGTCTAGATAGCATTTGTCCGAGCAGAATGCCATTAGTTACAAGAATTGTCATTGACAATAAACGTTTAATCAACTTATCTTGGTCATTTAAAAAAAGTTTGTATCATTATTTTTCACAGGTGGTACCAGCTGGTGGCCTATCGTTCCTTTACATGGTGGCTTCACGGGAGGGTTGGACACCGCGTTCGAAGAGTAATACCCGCCTGTGCCGTTCGTGCCATAAGAGAAACTTTCCCGAGTGACAGCGGTCAGTACAGGGGATTTTCCCTCGCTGTGCTGCAACCTGACCTGTACAATGTGTAAAGTTTTGTATTTTTGTGCAATCAAAAAAAGAAACAAAATAAAACATCACATATATTTTAACAACGGATGTTTCGATTTTTTAAATGAATCAAGTGTGTCTCCATTCAGCAGACTTCCTGTGCCTTATCTGCACGCCCCAGGCCCATCCATCCCATCCCCCTCTATCAAAGGCGGTTCGCGCCAGTGGATGCGCGCTGCCATGGGGGGCTGTCAGGGGCGCGAACGGCCAAGGTGCCAAACAGCATGTACACTTCAAAAGGTATCCCACGCCAAGGGCCCATCGCTCACATGGCCTCCTCAGACTCCGTGTCTCCAGGCAGGGCTTCCCCTTGAGCAGGCCACCCCCCAGCAATCCACATAAGTGTGTTTCCATTCAGCAGTCTTCCTGTGCCTTATCTGCGCGCCCCAGGCCCATCCATCCCACCCCCCTCTATCAAAGGCGGTTCGCGCCAGTAGATGTGCGCTGCCTTGGGGGGCTGTCAGGGGCGCGAACGGCCAAGGTGCCAAACAGCATGTACACTTCAAAAGTTATCCCACGCCAAGGCCCCATCGCTCACATGGCCTCCTCAGACTCTGTGTGTCCGGCCAGGACCCCCCCACGCTGGCCGGCCCCCGGGAAACCACATAATACCACGACATACACACGTCATTCATTCACAAACACACCCTTGTTTGTAATACTTTATAAACCACTTGATATGTCTCATGAGAACATCTTTGTGCTTTGCAAGTCAACTCCTGAACGTGCTACCTGAGAACCACTGAGATCTATGCTAATCTGCTCGTCGTTGTGCTATCCGTGCACTTCAGTGAACGCTTCGAGCAAACCCGTCAGTGTGCTACCTGTGGCCATCTACCTGTTCTTCTGCAACATACTGCTCTGCTTGCTGAATCCAACTGTTTGTTGGTCAAGGTAAGGCCATGTATCCTAGTCATATTTCACTGATTTTTAAATTTCTATCTATTTGCGAGTAGAGTACTCAATAGTTCTATGTTCATTGGTCTCATTGATATTGACTTGAGTTTCCATTGTTATGCTATAAATAGATCTATTTATTTTCATCTGTGTCAATTGTCATCAAATTGCATCCTTCAGGGGTCCCCTCTATAATGTAAGCATGTTTCCTTCTCTGCAAGACAGAACATCCAAGGGACGAGTCACATGTTCAGAGTTTAGTCACATCATTTATAAATTTCTGCAATTTATGCAAATGCTAAGCCGCACATGATGAACTGGTATAGTTCCTGCGACCAAAACAAACCTTGCATTGATCATTGTATGATTCATTTACTTTTGTATCAAATCTTTACTCTTGAAGATTGTATAATAATGTTGATATTTACTTTTCAGATTTATCAACAATGCCTGCCTGTTCGATTAGCGGTTGCCCTTCGAAGACCCATGCTAAATCTGAAGGCACTACAATGGATGTATTCCCGAAAACTGTTGATCGAATAAGAGAATGGGTCAGACATTGCGGATATCCACTGGATGAGCTGGAAAGTAGAGTCCAACAAGTCTTAGAGGACAAGAGGGGTGATCGATACCGCATCTGCAGCCGGCACTTTTCCTCGAACATGTACACAACATCTTGGGTAACAAAGAAGAATAAACGGTGAACGACACGAAAATTGCTCGCGAACGCTATTCCCACTTTATTAGTCCACATTCTGCCACTGGTGAGTCAAGTGTCCGGATTTAGCTTTAGGCCTTGCGGTAGTGTGTAGGTAGCCGAATGGATTCATTGATATTTTAGGTGTTGTGTCCCTTGTAATACTTTCGACATTGATATGAGTGTATAGCTTTTTGAATAATGACATTTATCAATATATTCTTTTTCGATTCCATAACCCACAAACGAAATCTATATATGGGCGCAGGGAACTGTGCTATATTGCGCATTTTCAATGGCATTACTCTCAAGTATTCTGTCTCCTTACATGGCAATTTTTAATATTGGCATTTCATTATCAATCAATAATTTACCTTTACAACTGCTTGACTATCCCTTGAATCTGAAGCAAGAACATTCTACATCCGTGACGTGCTCGCAGTTATCAACCACTTCTAGTGCATATCAGGTAATCTTACTTGGCTATTCCGCTACAGACTTGTTTTATGCATGTCAAGTAATATTTTTATTGTATCGTGTAATTATTTTACCGAATGTTTGGTTAGTGCTTTCCAATTGATATACACCTTAGTTATCGTCCACTGGTGTTTGTTTTCAGTTATGATTAGTGTTATCCATAGTAATGCAAGTACTGTCTTTCAGGGAGATGCTGAAGCGTCCACCACATTGACAACATCCCTAGATGTTCTTCAGCAGCACGAGGTATGGATACTGACAGCTCCATCGAACTAGATCATCAGAGCTGTAATACTTGTCGTTTGATTGTTCTACACAATGTTTCATTCGTGGTTAGCCATTGATATGTACCTTTCCGGTCGACCCCAAGTGTGTCTTATGTTTTCGATATTGTAATCCTTACTAATGCAAGTACTATCTTTCAGGCAGTTGATGGAGCGTCAACCCCTGCACTTGATGCAGAGCTTGACATTCAAGTAATTCCAGGGGAAGTGGAAGCGGGACCTTGCGTATACGAATCGGCGCAACAGCTTTCGGAAGTGCGCACTACATTTACAACATCCCTACATATTCTTCGGCAGCATGAGGTATGGACACTGACAGCTCCATCGAGCGTCATCATATAACGTGATTCCATTTGCTATACTTTCTTCCCTATTAACGCAAGTACTGTGTTTCAGGGAGACGACGGAGCTTCCACTGCAATAACAACATCCCATTTAGATGATGCAGATGAAAATAAATCGGAGAAATAAGTCGATGAAATCTGATCATATTTATATATTCCTTGATTTTTTTAGACAATGCATCATTTGCGGTTATCTCTTTATATGTACCTGTGCCGTTGACCCCAAGTGTGTGTTATGTTTACAATATTGAAAACCATACTAATGCAAATACTGTGTTTTAGGGAGTTGCTGATGCCTCCTCTCCAATACAACCATTCATGGCAGTCCATGCGGAGCCAGAGGTATGGATACTGACAGTTCCATTGAACTAGATCATCAGAGCTCGAATACTTGGGGTTTGATTGTTCTACAGAATGTTTAATTCGTGTTTAGCTATTGAGATGTACGTGTGTGTTCGTCCACACGTGTGTTTTATGTTTTCAATATTGTGATACATAGTAATGAAAGTACTATGTTTCAGGGAGTCGATGGAGCGTCATTCCGTGCTGTCTATGCGGATCCAGAAAATATAGTCGTTGCAGCGCAAGAGGAAGGGAAGACATGCGGAAACGAATCGGAGCAACAGCGTGCAGATGTTGAAGTTCGAGTCAAGAAAGTTGCAAAGAAAAGAAACAAAAATAAGGTTAGTTACAAACAGTTCATAATTTTAGGAATTGTTTTGTGTTGGGGACTATATTATGTTTTTTTCCTGTCAATTGTACTATACTTTATATTGTGTTTAAAATGAACATCCCTTTTCCATTCTGTCCTCCAGTTACCCGTGGGTGTACGATCTATACATACACAGACAGTGAAGCAAATGAGAGATGTTGCTTGCCAGACCATTTACACTATGGAGGAACTATTAATTCAGACACAGCGTGTTGAGACTCGGGATGCTCATGTCCAATGGCCAGAACATGAATTGAATGTGTCCGGAGAATCGGTAAAGTTGTATTGGACCATTGCTGCAGTTCGACTGCACCACCAAAAGAAGATGATACTGAATGTATTGAAGATAGCTCTGAAGTAGTCGCAGATCAATTCACACAATCTACACCCGCACCCAACAACGCATCAGAACTTGATATCAGCAATATTTCTTTCAAATTTCTTGATATGTCCTCAACGGCACAGTCCGAAACAACTTTCACGCCGGATGACAGTCTAATGAAAGAGGGCAAATACATAGTATTCAACAGTTGTTTGATGGATATTATAAGTATGCTGAAATGTGGGCATTCAGTTGGAGGGGAAGTATGTGGGGAGCCATCTTGACTCCTCAAAAACAAGGCAGTAACGTCAAAATACATGCCGCCTGTAGATTAAATCATGCGTTCTCATGGTCTGCACAACCGATGCTGGGGAAAATGCCAGCAGGCAATCTACTGTGTGCAGCTGCCTCTCTTTTTAGTGGGTCCAGTTTTAGAAAATTAGAGTCTTTCTTTCAGTTTGTGGGACTCCATTTCATTTATAAAACGCAGTACTACAAAGACCAACATGATTATCTGTTTCCGGCCATTAGTGGTGCTTGGAAAATTGAACAAATGTCTCTAGCAAGTACATTCGAAGGGAAATGATTCAGGCTAGCCGGCGATGGACAGTGCGATAGCCCTGGATTTTCTGCCAAGTACTGCACCTACCACTTTCAGGACATGGATAGTAAGAAAATTGTGAGTTTGGTGGTCGTGCAGGTGTCCCAATGTAAATCCTCAGTGGCCATGGAGAAACTAGGATTTATAAAATCATTGCAATGTCTACAATCAAGGGGAATGCACATCGATCTCATAGCCACGGACAGACACGTTTCAATTGCCAAGACAATGAGAGAGCAGTTCCCACATATTAAACATCAATTTGACGTATGGCATCTTGCTAAATCAATCAATAAGAAAATCTCGGCTGCAGGGGAAAAAAAAGGTTTTGAAAGTATTTCACAGTGGTCCCAGTCTATCAGCAACCATCTTTGGTAGAGCTCCAAAACTTGTGAAGGGTCAGTGGAAATCCTACTTGAAAAATGGCGGTCACTGATGCACCACTGTACCAACGTTCACCGATGGACAGAAAACCAACATTTCCACCAATGTGAACATGGCCCTTTGTCCACAGAGGAGGCACACAAAGTGTTAAGAAAGGAAGAAGGCATACTATGGCAAAAGGGAAAATGCACACAGTTGCACTGTGAACAACTCTGAATCTAACAACGTGTATATAATACCCAAGTCTTGTGTATATATGTAAAACCCAGGAACGTCAATAAGGTAAAACAGGATTACCAACATAGGAAAAGGGATGTGGGGTAAACACTTAGGACCTCCTTATGACTGAAAGGAAAAGTCGGCAAACTCTTTACCCACTATGCTCTTACAGATACTGACAGCGCTAAACCCACGTAGCGGGCAAGCAAGGACAGATTCTGTGAACTGACAATCTGTAGAATACTGAATAAGGAAATTATAAACAGTACTCACGAGGACCGGAAAGACCACTTGAATGTCAGTAGTTTCACGAACCCTGTAGATCAAACAGGGACCCAGAAGGCTGTAAAAGCAAAGGGTTAAAGATAACGAAATACATAAACCCTAGTGAAAGGCAAGTCTGAATTGTGATAATAAATCGTGAGGAAAACTAAAAGGGGAACACTCTGGAACTTGTAACAACAAACCCACACCTAATAATCAATGGAAAATGAATGCAGAAGTGTAATGGAAAACATGGAGTGGAATCTCAATAAAGTAGGATCAGGAGCAGGGAAAATGATACCACAAAAGGAAACCTTTCCCACCCAATCCAAGGAGAAAAGGCAGTCACTAATTCTACGAAAGTAAATATTAATACATCATGCTTTTCAGTAACCAGGACAGCATAAAGGGACAGAAAACACCGGCAGACTGGGCTGCATCAATTAGTAAAGTACAGAGAAAGGCTGTCTGCAGACAGAGGAAGACAGAAAGGAAAAAGCATAAATCAATTAGCACATAATCCGAAATCCAGGGCAGAGGAACAAGATTCAGGAGCTAAGGAACTGGGCACAAAAGCTAGGGACTGGAACTAGGTACAAGGCACAGAAACCAGGAACAAGGAACAGGAGACTAGTCACAACAGGAACACTGCTACAATGACCAGCGCCGGACTGAAGCAAACTGAGGCTTTTAAAGCTGCTAAACGAGCACACCCCTCAGGCGTGCCGCCTGCTGCACCTGCAGCCACAGGTGTTGCCTATTCTCCACCCAGCCTTGTGCTGCAAGGGAGGAGACGAAGCAGTGAGCCAGGCATTCTGGGAAGCAGGAGGTGAAGCAGTGAGCCAAGGCATTCTGGGAAACATAGTCATTTGATTTAAGTAACATGCTGGCTGCCAGAGAGGAGATGAAGCAGTGAGCCAGGCATTCTGGGAAGCAGGAGGTGAAGCAGTGAGCCAAGGCATTCCGGGAAACATAGTCATTTGATTTAAGTAACATGCTGGCTGCCAAAAACCTGGAATGGATCCGGAAGGGAAGTAACTTGGATTATAAGGGTTTAACGTTCCCAATTCATCAGAACACTGTAGCATAGGGTTCGAAGGAAATGTCCAGTAGGGAATAAACCCAAAACATGCCCCCAAGTGGCGGGAACGGGAGCGAAGGGAGCGAGCCGTGACACTACACCCCCTCCCACGGCCGACTCCAGGCGGCCGTAACTCGCACAAAACGACCTCTTTCCACGACAGGAGCGCTTCGTCTTCAGAAGTGGCACTGACGGAGACGATGACCCACGGGCAGAAGCAGAAGGACTGGAGTGAATAGAATCAGGCCGCAGTCTATAAGAGCCATAGGCAGGTTTTCGGTGAGGAAGAGACTCATGGATCGAAGAAAGGCATGAAGGACTTGCAGGACCTGAAGCAGATTTGGAAGGTCCAGGGAGCTCAGTCTCTGGAAGCGAACACTTATACCACATTGAGGAGGGAGGCAGGCTGGTGCGACATGCTTTGGACAATGATTGATGCTCTGGTAGCCCCCCTGCTGTGAGCGGACACACAGGAGGTGAGAAATCAGCAGGTTTCAGGAAACGTTCATGTTCAGACAAAGAAGGTGGCGGCCGAGGTAGAGGTTCGGATCTTCTCCCATCATCCATTTGAGTAAAGGCCTGTGGTTGAGGGTGACCAAGGTTCGACTGCATCTGTCCCACGCCTTGGGGATCTGGAAGTCCAATGGGTTGTACGAGGTTGGCACTCCTGATGTCAGTCATGTAGCCACCTTGTTGCTCATGGTACACAACCGCAGGAACGTTTGGCATACCGATAGGAGTGATAGACGCAGTACGTGGCACATCAGGCACATTCGCAGCAGGAGTAATAGCGGGCACATTTTGAACTGCAGTAGTAATGTCCTTCCTTTGGCTGCTAGCACCCGAATGGTGCAGCAGTTGGGGGGCCGTGCCCGTCCCTTCCTTCAGGCTCATGTGTGATCCGGCAACAAAAAGGCTGTCAAACGGCTGATCCAAACCGGTCCCCAAATGTGAACCGTCCAGCCGGTTATCCTGGTTGGCTACTTGTTCGATGTCTGGGCCATGGCGGATGGTATCCGTCTCCCAATTGTAACACTCCAGGCAAGACCATCGGCCTTGTATGTAAGACCCTCCCGAGTCGTGATCCAGATTGATGTTTCTGGCAGAGGATTCAGACTCAGATGTAGCATATGCGGGAGGTGCTGATTCTACAGTCAAGCAGTTGGGAGTATTAACTTGTGTAAGAGGCAGGCCTTCTGGTGATCCTCCTGAAGCATAAGAAGGGCAGATTGGACGTTCATCCGTAAATGGTTGTGATTTAGGAGGTAGCTCTGAAGTAGATGAATCTGCAACACGATCAAACAGAGCAGACAGGTGCACCTCCAATGTTGGCAGCGAGGCTGAACAGAATACAGGTTTTTCATGAGCTGGAGCCAAACTAGCAGTAGGCTCAGGGACCGAAGACAGGCACTCAGGATGTGCTACCGGAGGCTCCGTGGCCAAAGGATAATCTGCTGGATGAGTCACTGTAGCCGAAAACAGGCATGCCAGAGGAAATTCAGAGGCTGAGGGCATGCAAGCTGGAGCCGTCACGTTAGCTGATGACAAACTTGTCAAAGTCTTTGACTCTGACCACGTACATGGTGAAGGCTCTTGAGTGATTGGCAGACATAGCAATTGTTCATTGATTGAAGACACGTTAGACAAAGATGACTGCAGAGCCGTGGACTGGATAATCGAAGAGTCAATGGTTGTAGGAGGACAAACAGAAGTCCCAGAAGTCAAAAAACACATTTGTGGCTCAGGAATGGAATGCACCTCTAGGGCGGTTGACTCCTTGGCACCAATAACAAGAGACTGAGCTGTAACCATGCCGTCCCTCTCCTTAGTGGATGACACAGAGTCTCCTCCTTTGTAAGAATCAAATTCAACCAGAGGGATCACCGTAGTAAAGTCTCTGTTAATCAGGATTTCGTCAAATGTCCATTCCTTTGTCTCAACTTCTGAAGGTGGCAGATTATCAATCAACAGTTCAGGAATCGCCTGCCGGGTCTTTGTTTTAGTATACTGTGGAATGAGTTCATCAAAACAAGAATTATGTACTGTCTTTGATTGTTCATTGTGACATAATTTGGCAGAAGAAGGAATGAACACAGAGGTAGCATCGTTTTCCACATCAGCTTGAATGTTTACTTCAGTCTCAGCAGCTAGATCAAGGGCAGAACCTAAGCCTACGGTAGTGACTGATTCTGTGTATGCCACCATTGTGGATAATGTTTGGGAACCAGAAGCATGTATGTATTCAAACTCTGAATTATGACTGACTGCTACAGAGGAAATCTTAGGTAAAGGAGTGACTTGTAAATCCTCAACTGATAGCAATTCCTGACAAACGGTAGAACAATTGTCAGAGTCTGTGCTCTGAATAAGTGCTGTGCAAGAAAGAGGACTTTCACTTCCAATAGATTTTTCATATTGACAAGTCTCATGACCTACTAAAACCCCCTCACTCAGAGATTGAACAGTCTTCACTTCATCAACGGATAAAGTTTGAGGTGTAGTCAGAAAAAATCGTAAAGTCTTATTCTCCTCTAGTAAACTGATGTATTCTCGTTTTAACTCCTCAAATTCAGCTTTTAGCATGCCCAGGCTTAACTGTACATCCCTATCAGTAGGCACAAGGGAAGGCATGGTGACATCAGGGCTGGATCCTGCCCTAGTCATACGGACGTTTACTGATTGTACATTGTCATTTACTGCTTGCAAGTCTTGTGATCTATACTCTCTCCTACCGACTTGGTCTGTGTTACCCTCAAGTAAACTACTGACATCAGACCTCTTGACATTAGGGACTACAGTAAGTACTTGTGCAGAGGAGTAAGCAGTTGACTGAGGGCTGAAAACTGAAGATATGTAATGAACCCCTTCATTCTTTATGTTTGAATCATGAAACTGTTCAATCTGAGGTAAAGCACAACCGGAATCATGGGGTTCAACAACAGATGTACTCGTATTTAGTAATTCTAACAGTGTTTTATTTTCCGCTGCTAAGGCTTCTGCGGACATATCTGGATCGAAATTAAAGACAGAACTAGGATCAGGCAATGTATGATGGGCCAGGCGATGGGTAAAATATCTTGCACGTAAATACCCATTCGTGTCAAGGAGTTCATTTAAGTCTGGATCAGTGTTTTGATTATCATAGGCAAACGTAGTCAAAACTTTCTGTACGCATTTTTTAGTAGCCTTGCTACCCTTCTTTCTTGATCTGGCCGTATACAAACGGGAAGAAGGGCTGGTCATTCTGTTAAGAAAGGAAGAAGGCATACTATGGCAAAAGGGAAAATGCACACAGTTGCACTGTGAACAACTCTGAATCTAACAACGTGTATATAATACCCAAGTCTTGTGTATATATGTAAAACCCAGGAACGTCAATAAGGTAAAACAGGATTACCAACATAGGAAAAGGGATGTGGGGTAAACACTTAGGACCTCCTTATGACTGAAAGGAAAAGTCGGCAAACTCTTTACCCACTATGCTCTTACAGATACTGACAGCGCTAAACCCACGTAGCGGGCAAGCAAGGACAGATTCTGTGAACTGACAATCTGTAGAATACTGAATAAGGAAATTATAAACAGTACTCACGAGGACCGGAAAGACCACTTGAATGTCAGTAGTTTCACGAACCCTGTAGATCAAACAGGGACCCAGAAGGCTGTAAAAGCAAAGGGTTAAAGATAACGAAATACATAAACCCTAGTGAAAGGCAAGTCTGAATTGTGATAATAAATCGTGAGGAAAACTAAAAGGGGAACACTCTGGAACTTGTAACAACAAACCCACACCTAATAATCAATGGAAAATGAATGCAGAAGTGTAATGGAAAACATGGAGTGGAATCTCAATAAAGTAGGATCAGGAGCAGGGAAAATGATACCACAAAAGGAAACCTTTCCCACCCAATCCAAGGAGAAAAGGCAGTCACTAATTCTACGAAAGTAAATATTAATACATCATGCTTTTCAGTAACCAGGACAGCATAAAGGGACAGAAAACACCGGCAGACTGGGCTGCATCAATTAGTAAAGTACAGAGAAAGGCTGTCTGCAGACAGAGGAAGACAGAAAGGAAAAAGCATAAATCAATTAGCACATAATCCGAAATTCAGGGCAGAGGAACAAGATACAGGAGCTAAGGAACTGGGCACAAAAGCTAGGGACTGGAACTAGGTACAAGGCACAGAAACCAGGAACAAGGAACAGGAGACTAGTCACAACAGGAACACTGCCACAATGACCAGCGCCGGACTGAAGCAAATTGAGGCTTTTAAAGCTGCTAAACGAGCACACCCCTCAGGCGTGCCGCCTGCTGCACCTGCAGCCACAGGTGTTGCCTATTCTCCACCCAGCCTTGTGCTGCAAGGGAGGAGACGAAGCAGTGAGCCAGGCATTCTGGGAAGCAGGAGGTGAAGCAGTGAGCCAAGGCATTCTGGGAAACATAGTCATTTGATTTAAGTAACATGCTGGCTGCCAGAGAGGAGATGAAGCAGTGAGCCAGGCATTCTGGGAAGCAGGAGGTGAAGCAGTGAGCCAAGGCATTCCGGGAAACATAGTCATTTGATTTAAGTAACATGCTGGCTGCCAAAAACCTGGAATGGATCCGGAAGGGAAGTAACTTGGATTATAAGGGTTTAACGTTCCCAATTCATCAGAACACTGTAGCATAGGGTTCGAAGGAAATGTCCAGTAGGGAATAAACCCCAAAACATGCCCCCAAGTGGCGGGAACGGGAGCGAAGGGAGCGAGCCGTGACACAAAGCCATTGAGAAGATTGTTTTCGATAAAACTCTATCAAGAGATTTGAGGGGACTGACAGAATTCTGTCACACAGGAGAATTGGAGGTGTCCCACAATATGTGCCTAAAGTACAGGCCAAAGCGATTGCATTTCAGCTTACAGGGCATGAAACATAGGACTCTACTAGCGGTCTTGGCCCATAACGAGAATGTGGCCCGTGAACAGTCTAGGACTACGGGAAATGTAGGGATGCCTCGCTACACTACGACCTTTGGAAAAAGAACTAAGAAATGGGGGGTAAAACCAGTATATGAGGAAATGGAGTTCGACTTTGTTAAAGGCCTTATTGTTAGTGTACTAGAGAAGCACAGATATGGAATTTTGAGCGTTTCTGTGCAGAGCACTGATGCATTGCCACCAAACATTGCCACTGTGCCATGTCCACCCAAAGCAGAGCTCGTTGAGAAGTTCAAATCCCAGTTTAAATAAATCATTGTAATCTGATTGTCTTTTTGAAAATAATATTATTGTACAGTGTGCATACAAAGTATGCTAACCCTAAACCCTCCATTCACCATCCTGGGTGGAGAACAACATGGGTGTCATCTTGTAACGCTCACCTGATTCCTGTAGAGGCGCCGGTCTTGACTGGGCGTATACCGTATCTTCAAAGGTGATGTGTAACACACGGCTGGCTCTTTGGGCTGGACCTCTGTGCACTGTATGTTTGACTCGAAGGGTAAGATGTCTGCAGATAGAAAATATGGGATTAAGGAACTGGGTTATTGAATGTCTCTCTCTTCTTCCCTTTCTCTTCTCCTGTAGAACCCCAAAGGTTAACGCTCTCACCTTAGGTAAGTGAACGCCGTGCTCTCCATCTGCCTCGGGGCAGGGTGCTGTAACCAGTTTCTTCACTGGATAAGGGGAGCAGGCCTCTTGACTTCAGAGGACTGCTGTATGTCGTTTACTGCACGAACGGTAAGTTTCGAGTAATTCTAATGTCTTTAAAGTCTTTAGTAATGATGTTTCTTGTTTTGCAGGGTTCCGGCGATGGCGGATGACGGGCTGAAGTGAGTTGAAGATGGAGCCCGTGTGATGAATAGAAGCGCCTGGAAGCACGTAAGTAAGCGCTTGTTGCCTGCTTCACGATGCGCTCTAACTGTCTTTTTATTTTGCAGGTACAAGTTCGGAGCGGCTGCAGGGTGCCGGAATACCCACTGGGTTAGATGTGGAAAGGAGTAATGGCACGTGAGTATTAAAGTTCCCCAATGTCTTTAAACGCACCTTGTTTTGTCTTTCAGATGCGGGATGCAGCGCCGAAGGCCTCCGGAGCGTGCGAAGAGTTGGTAAGCTTTTGTCTTTCAGATGCCGGAATGCAGTGTGAAGACCTCCGGAGCGCACGAAGAGTAGGTAAGCCTTTGTCTTTCAGATGCCGGAATGCAGCGCGAGGCGTTGGTGACAACCGATGGACCAGGTAAGTGAAGAGCTGTCACTGAAGACCGTAATGCTAACCTGTTCTTTCTTGTCTTTATAGGTGTTGCTGAAGACTGGATTCAGGATGGTAAGCCTTTTTCCTTAGGCCCAGGATCAGATGCAGAAGACACAATGAGCGTTCTGCTGCAGAGGATGCAGAATAACGCAAAGCAAGATTCATCCATCGGGTGTGGTTTAAATAGCCTCCTGTAGTGCTTAGGTGTCTCCTTCCACAGCCACGCCTAGGTAAGAAAAGAGTTCCTGCTTTCCAGAAGAGTTCCAGTCTTCTGAATCTAGGGAGTGGCTCCTGCCCCACCCAACAGGAAAAGTAGTTCCAAACAGAAGAGGATCAGAGGCTCAACTGGCAGGCAAGTAAGCAGCATGGTCTGCTGCAGGTAAGTCCACCCAAGCATTATGAGCCCGGCGCTTCCAGCGCTGGGACTGGGCATATTTATGAGCCTGGTGCCACTGGCGCCAGGACTGGGTCCAAAAGGTCCCAATTGGGACTGGTTGGCACTCGGAACCTGGGTTATGGATCTGCTTCCAAGGGAGTTGGGAAAACCCTGACCTTTTGGAAGCAGAGATCATGACAGTACCCCCCCTCAAGGCCCCTCCCAAACCGGGCTTCTCCGGGGGTTTTGGCTTGTCAGGAAATGTTCGGTGAAATCTTTTGATTAGGCGAGGAGCGTGGACATATTCAGCAGGTTCCCAGGATCTCTCTTGGGGGCCGTAGCCTTTCCAGTCAATTAGGTAAAATAGTTTAGATTTGGAGATCTTGGAGTCCAGAATGCTTTTGACTTCAAACTCGAGTTCTCCATCAACTAGGATAGGTTTTGGAGATTTAGTTAGTCGGGTTTGAGGTTGCACGGGTTTTAATAGAGAGACGTGGAAGACCGGATGTATCTTCATGTGCGGGGGCAAGTCCAACTTGACCGCTACTGGGTTTACTATGGTAGTGATGGAATAGGGACCAAGGTATCTTGGGTTGAATGTGCGTGGCCCTTTTAGAGGTAGATATTTGGTGGATAACCAGACTTGATCCCCTACTTGATGTTGAGGGGCTTCCTTCCGATGTTGATCTGCTCCTTTCTTGTATTGTTCTTTAGCCCTTTGAAGGTGAGAAACAGCTTCCTTAAAGGCTTGGGTGATTGTAGAATGCAGGTAGTCTACTGCTGGTGTTTCAAGATCTTGGAGGGGATCCAACTCCGAGGTTCGAGGGTGACTGCCGTACAAAAGAAAAAACGGGGTTTTCCCAGTTCCCGAATGGACAGAGTTATTGTAGGCATATTCGGCTATCCAAAGGATGTCTTTCCAAGTTTTTTCAGTTTGTTGCAGCATGCAGCGTAAATACTGTTCCAGAGTTTGATTGGTCCTCTCGGTTTGTCCGTCGGTCTGAGGATGGTGACTGGTCGATAGTCTCACATCAATTTGAGCCGACCGACAGCAACTTCGCCAAAAATGAGAAATAAATTGACTACCTCGATCCGAAATTAGAACCGAAGGAAAACCTTGCAGTCGGACGATGTTTTCGAGAAATTCTCGGGCCAGAGTTGCTGCTGTTGGCAAGCCTTTGAGCGGAATGAAATGCGCCATCTTGGAGAATAAGTCCACGATTACTAGAATCGTATTGTATCCGGAGCATGGAGGTAGATCGGTGATGAAGTCCATAGAAAGCGTATGCCAAGGGCGAGGTGGGATGTCAATAGGGCGTAAGAGGCCTGCTGGTCTTTCCTTTTGACTCTTGTTTTGGGCGCATACTCCACAGGACATTATAAAGTCTCTGATATCTTTTTTCCAAGACGGCCACCAGAAGTAGCGCTTGATCTTTTCTGAGGTCTTGGCCATACCGGGATGTCCTTCCATTAAAGAATCGTGATAACAAGAGATTACTTTTTTCTGTAAATCTGTGCTGGGTAGGTATAATCGTTCTTGGAAATACAATAAGTTGTCCTTTACTGCAAAGTCCTTTCCCTGCAGATGCCAATTCTGTATGTCTGCTGGAGTTACAAGTTGCCTGGCTTTATCCTTAACTTCCTCTATGGATTCTGTGGCGATTACACCCAGAATTCTTTGTTCGGGAATGATTGGTACAGGTTTAGGGTTGACCAAGTGTTCTTCCACTCCCATCCGAGAAAGGGCATCAGCTTTACCGTTCTTTGTACCAGGTCGATAGGTAATTATGAAGTCAAACTCGGCAAAGAATAATGCCCAACGGAGTTGTCTAGAGGATTGGGCTTTTGCGGTTTTCAAATATTGCAGGTTTCGGTGATCTGTAATCACAGTAACGGTGTGTCGGGCCCCCAGCAGATAATGCCGCCAAGCCTTAAAGGCAGACTTGATAGCCAGAAGTTCCTTGTCAGTAATCGTGTAATTGATTTCAGGAGGCGAGAATTTGCGGGACCAAAATGCCACGGGATGCAACTGATTGGTTACCGGGTCCTTTTGTGATAGAACTGCCCCCATGGCAAGGCTTGAAGCATCAGTTTCCACGATGTAGGGGAGTTCGGGGCGAGGGTGTTTTAAGATTGGTGCAGAGATAAATTTAGTCTTCAAATCCTGGAAAGCTTGTTCCGCCTCGGTAGACCATTCAAAACGTTTGTTTTTCTTTAACAAGGCAGTGATGGGCTGGACTATTCGAGAGAATTCGGGGATAAACCTGCGGTAAAAGTTAGCGAAGCCTAACATGCTTTGCACACCTTTTACGGAGGATGGTGATGGCCATTTGAGAACTGCATCGACCTTCTTTGAATCCATACGCACTCCGCCAGGTGATAATATGAATCCCAAGAATTCAACTTCAGTCACGTTGAAAACACATTTTTCCAACTTAGCGAAAAGTTTGTGTTGACGCAATCTTTCGAGGACCATTTTCACGTGTTTCCGATGTTCAGATTCCGATGAAGAATAAACGAGGATGTCGTCAATGTAAACAACAACACACACATCTATGAGCTCTCTGAGGACATCGTTCATAAAATATTGAAAGGCGGCCGGGGCATTGCAAAGTCCGAAGGGCATGACCTGATATTCAAATAGCCCATACTTGGTGCGGAAGGCCGTCTTCCATTCATCGCCCTCTTTTACTCGTACCAAGTGGTAAGCTCCTCTAAGATCCAGTTTTGTATATATGCATGCTTTTCTGACTTGGTCCAGGAGTTCAGGGATCAAAGGTAACGGATATCTATTCTTAACGGTGATCTGGTTCAGGGAGCGATAATCTATACAAGTTCTAAGGTCTCCTTCCTTTTTTGGAACGAAGAACAAAGCTGAAGAAGCAGGGGACTTGGAAGGACGAATAAACCCATTTGCCAGGTATTGATCCAGGTATTGTCGAAGGTGAAGGTTCTCAGGCTCGGTGAGGGCATAAATTCTACTACAAGGAGGAGTAGATCCAGGTATCAGGTCTATCTGGCAGTCATAAGACCTATGAGGAGGTAGAGAGTTAGCCTGATCCTTCCGGAAAACATCTTGGTATTCTAGGTATTCGGGAGGTAACTGGGGAGTCTCTGAAGAAATTGCTGCCAGTGCAACACCAGGTGGAGGGTGACAAGTAGAGACACATTCTGGAAACTGGACCGTTCTTGCTCGCCAATCGATCAGAGGATTGTGTTTCTCTAACCAAGGTATTCCTAGAATAATCTGAAACTGAGGGGCCTTGATCACATCGAACACGATCTTCTCATGGTGTCCATTTTGACTTACTAGCGTCACCTCTTGAGTGGTATGCGTTACTGGCCCGGAGGCTATCTCCGTACCATCCACCGTAGTAATGACGTCCTTTACAGCCTTGGGACAAAGAGTTAGATTCATCCTCAAAACCATTTCATGATCCACATAATTGCCGATGGCACCGCTGTCGACGTAAGCTTCAATTGCATGTAATCGATCCGGATTATCAGGGTTAATGAGGACCATAGGTATCACGAAATGCGAGGTCACGGAACTGGTTTTCACGCTCGGAAAGAGGACCTCTATTCTTGTCGGGCGAGGTCGTTTCCCTGCTCAGAGTTTGTAACTTTGGTAACTGCAGCTCCTACTGCCTTCTTGGCAGGTTTCACCGGACAGTCTCGAAGAAAGTGCCCTGAGTTTCCGCAATAGAGGCATAATTGCAACTGTTTTCTCCTTTCCCGCTCCTTTTGTGTTAGAGGACCTTTCAGACCCCCTATTTGCATGGGGTCCCCGGAGTCTACTCCTTTGGAAGGAGTTGGCGGTTTGGAAAATACTCGAGCATCAAACTTGGAACGATCGGCCTTCCTGTTCTGCAGTCTGTGATCTATTTGAACGACTAAGTCTATATAGTCCGAACAATCTTGTGGGGGATTCACTACTTGGGCTAACACATCTTTGAGCTCTCCACGTAGACCTCTATAAAACAGCGTAATTCATTTGTCCTCAGGCCATTGAGTTTCCACTATCAGTCTGTTGAAAGACGCAATATAAGCCAAAAGGTCTTGATTACCTTGTCGCAACGAAAGAAGCTCATTGTCCAAGGCCTGCCCCTGTGAATGTCTTGCGAACAGTTTTTCCATACTGAGCTGAAAAGCTTGAAAATCATGGAGGACCGGATCATCTTGATTTATTAGAGGGATCGACCAGTCTGCCGCATTGCCACTAAGGTACGAAAGCACGAAAGCTACTTTAGCTTGATCAGTTGGAAAGGCTGCTGGCCGGCATAAGAAATGCAACCGGCACTGATTGATAAATACTGCAAACCTCTTTGGGTCACCAGAAAATCGTTCGGGCGGAGCCAGAGGTACATTCCCAGGTAGGTTGATCTGCACTGGATTGATAGAGGATGTAGAAGGAAGATTTCCCCCAGATGCGGGTAACGGGGTCTGTCCGGCTTGTGACTGTAGCAATTGTCTAGCGAGATCATCTGTTCGCTCCTTGGAAATAATCAGTTCCCTTCTTAGAGCGTTCGTTTCCTGACGGGCTGCATGCACTTCTGCCCTTAGTTCCCCAAGTAACTGGGCTAGCTGGTCGGTATCCGAGGTTTCCATAGCGCCTGGACGGGAGTTTTGTGGTAGGCTTTGCGTTCTGTAACGCTCACCTGATTCCCGTAGAGGCGCCGGTCTTGACTGGGCGTATACCGTATCTTCAAAGGTGATGTGTAACACACGGCTGGCTCTTTGGGCTGGACCTCTGTGCACTGTATGTTTGACTCGAAGGGTAAGATGTCTGCAGATAGAAAATATGGGATTAAGGAACTGGGTTATTGAATGTCTCTCTCTTCTTCCCTTTCTCTTCTCCTGTAGAACCCCAAAAGTTAACGCTCTCACCTTAGGTAAGTGAACGCCGTGCTCTCCATCTGCCTCGGGGCAGGGTGCTGTAACCAGTTTCTTCACTGGATAAGGGGAGCAGGCCTCTTGACTTCAGAGGACTGCTGTCCGTCGTTTACTGCACGAACGGTAAGTTTCGAGTAATTCTAATGTCTTTAAAGTCTTTAGTAATGATGTTTCTTGTTTTGCAGGGTTCCGGCGATGGCGGATGACGGGCTGAAGTGAGTTGAAGATGGAGCCCGTGTGATGAATAGAAGCGCCTGGAAGCACGTAAGTAAGCGCTTGTTGCCTGCTTCACGATGCGCTCTAACTGTCTTTTTATTTTGCAGGTACAAGTTCGGAGCGGCTGCAGGGTGCCGGAATACCCACTGGGTTAGATGTGAAAAGGAGTAATGGCACGTGAGTATTAAAGTTCCCCAATGTCTTTAAACGCACCTTGTTTTGTCTTTCAGATGCGGGATGCAGCGCCGAAGGCCTCCGGAGCGTGCGAAGAGTTGGTAAGCTTTTGTCTTTCAGATGCCGGAATGCAGCGCGAGGCGTTGGTGACAGCCGATGGACCAGGTAAGTGAAGAGCTGTCACTGAAGACCGTAATGCTAACCTGTTCTTTCTTGTCTTTATAGGTGTTGCTGAAGACTGGATTCAGGATGGTAAGCCTTTTTCCTTAGGCCCAGGATCAGATGCAGAAGACACGATGAGCGTTCTGCTGCAGAGGATGCAGAATAACGCAAAGCAAGATTCATCCATCGGGTGTGGTGTGGTTTAAATAGCCTCCTGTAGTGCTTAGGTGTCTCCTTCCACAGCCACGCCTAGGTAAGAAAAGAGTGCCTGCTTTCCAGAAGAGTTCCAGTGTTCTGAATCTAGGGAGTGGCTCCTGCCCCACCCAACAGGAAAAGTAGTTCCAAACAGAAGAGGATCAGAGGCTCAACTGGCAGGCAAGTAAGCAGCATGGTCTGCTGCAGGTAAGTCCACCCAAGCATTATGAGCCCGGCGCTTCCAGCGCTGGGACTGGGCATATTTATGAGCCTGGTGCCACTGGCGCCAGGACTGGGTCCAAAAGGTCCCAATTGGGACTGGTTGGCACTCGGAACCTGGGTTATGGATCTGCTTCCAAGGGAGTTGGGAAAACCCTGACCTTTTGGAAGCAGAGATCATGACACATCTTTGACTTCTCTCTCTATTCACCTCATATCGCTGAGCTTGTGAATATGTGTATGTATATATTTTTTTTGCTGTAACTAAGTTTCGCAATCTCATGTAAATGCTGCGCACTGTTAACCGAGGGGAGGCTTGCGTATTGTAAATAATAAAACAAATAAACAATAAGGTACTTTATACTTTCCCTGACCTTCCCCCAAAATGTCAATGTCTCCATAGTTATGGTTCTCTAGGGCTGCAAAGCTCGCGGACAACAAGGACAAAATTGGGGGCCTTAGAACGCGCCAAGCGAGGCGTTGCAGAAGGGAGAGAAGCCAGTTCGCATTTGCACATTGAGGCCTAGTACAAACATGGAGTCGAAAATTCAAGTTCTCACAGATGGCTTTACACGAATGTTGCAAAGTATGAATATACACTCATACCGAGTGAAGGTCAGCGGCTTTGATTTTATGCTCGCGGGCTGAAGAGGCCCGCAAATCGCACTGGCAGTATAAGGTTCTATTGTTTTTTGACCTTGAGAGACAGGGACCATGCCGAAAGGACTTCATTTAAAGGAGGTGGGCAATAGCAAAAGAGACAATAAGGCTGAAAATTCTGAAACTAGACCGAGTTTCATGTTAGTTCAGTATATGAAAAATCGTTGGCACGAACACAGTGGGATTTACGGACTGCATTACGCAGAGAAACAATGGAAATGGCAAATATAATGTAAGTAATTCTTTAGACGCTTGAATGAATGAAGAGCAAGTACAACATTTGTGGGATCGTCTTTCTACCGGGCACATGGGCATGCATGTGCCCATTCGACACGCATGTAGACAAACAGTCGTTTCTCAGTGGTTCAACGGTAAAAAAAAAACATTAGTTTGTGTGTTTCCCTTGATTTATCTCGTTAGTTTTCGCATTGCTTTTAGAGCCGAACATACTCCATTGCACTATCCTCGCAAGCAAATAGTTTCAGCTCGCCCGTAATAAATAAAATGAATAATAGTAATAAATATTGGCTGGTGAGACTAATTTCAATTTTTATGTTTTCTAAACAGGTACATCCTACCATATTGCCACTGCCACCTATTCCAGACCCCGGCAGACGGCTTCTTCAACCGCCAGCTGCAGCTTCTTGTAAACAACTGCACTACATTGACCATCTCATGGGACGATCGCCAAGGAGCCATATGCCCTTACGCGGTACTAGCGGCTAGAAGCAACATATCAACCTTTACTATGGCCTAGTGCCTAGTTGATGGAACAGCCTTGCGGTTCACCGTGCGTCCAAAGTGCTTCTTTTAACGAAAACCAACACCCTGTGTACCATAAAGGTACCATAAAGGAACAGCGCGTGACTCGCGATAAACTTTTACGGATTTGCAGATCGAGAGAAAAGAAAAAAAATTCCATTCCGATTTAATATGCCAATTGCTGAATATTCTCTAAACATTTAATGTCAAATAAATGTACTTTACCAAATGTACCGTATTGCTGTTTGATTTTAAAGTACAGTTTCATATTCCGAATTGTGGTGCGCTGTGTTTTGAGTTGATCTGTGTTGGTTTCCGGGTTCTGTGTGAAGTCGCGTAGAAGACGACTGGGCGCGTTTGCCTACGCAGCACAGTAACGTCACGGAGATAGGTGGGGAATAAGCATGTTTTGATAATGTCAGGCTCAGGGGCAGGGGATATGATTTAGTGCCGCAAAAGCAGGTCAGCCAGGGCGATGCAGCAAGTGATAGGATTATCACAAAATGGCAGCGCCCTGGTGCCTGTTTTCGCATGCGTTTAATGGACAAAAACTCGGGTAAGGTCCATAGGAAATTTTTCTAAAATCGAGCGACTTAGGCTTAAAAACACATGGCCGACCCGTAGGGACAATAACATTTTTTGACCGAACCATTCCTTTAATAGCCTTTTATACATATTCCCAAACCTACACAGTTATTATTACATAGCTTTGTTTGTATGGCACCACTTGCCTGAGGAGTCAAAAGTAGCTCCTGGTAGTTGTTGGTTTTAAGCTGACCAGGCTCCCCTTGGTTATAGGTAAACAGAGAAGCAGTTTTCCCTGTCTTCTAGATTGTGGGAAACAAAATATATAAACCTGAAAGAGCAAATCTAGAACAATAGATGAACACTTCAATTGCAACACTTAAAAAGTTTACATTTTATTGTTTCATTAATAATCATCAGTAATGCATCATCAGTACAAAAAGGGACTAATGAACTAAACATCAAAAAAATCAACAAACAGTCCTAACTAAATAAAACTATCTACATGGAACTATCTACATTATAACACCACACCATATATTGACACAATTCCATACAAATGTGCAAGTTTACTTTAGCACATGGAATTATCACAAAAATAATATGTAAATCCTGGTTAAAACACACACATAACCAATTGGAGACAAAAATAATTCAAGAAGATGTTATTGTCTTCCGGCTACTTAAAAATGCACTGACCGGTTTTGACCTTTGTCACACCAGTTAGAACGTCTTCATCAGGGAAAAAAAGATGTGTCAAGAACCTATAAAACATATATGAAGTATCAAGAGTCCATATTTGGCCAATAATGAAACTGAGATATTTCAGATCTGATCACATATTATACTTACAGCACATGAGCAACACAACAATTCCAGGGCTTGTAATTTTAGAGAAAGGGAACCAATCACAGATTATGTGTTCATGCTGCAAGGGAATCATTTTAAGATGGGGATCCTTCACTGAGCATGCAATGGAGGCAAAGCTATCGGACCAAGTGTTGCATGAATAATATTTTGGATAGCAGCACTCAAAAAAGTAACAAAAGGTGTAGTCATCTTAGATACCACTTGGTCTGCATCCACTAAATTATGGACCCTAGTATCCTCATAAGATGCAAAAAATGGTTTAATGGTATTGTATATTTCAGGGAGTACATTCAATTAACCCAATTTATTCCACTTAATACGCCTACCATTATTAGAGAGAGAACACAATTCCAATTAATTAACTCAAGGACTACCATGTCACAATCGCTCTATGACCTCTGGTTAGCGATTGCATCTTGGACCAGCTCCCAACTGCTCAAATGAATCAAAGTGTAATCAATGTGTGAAGACATCTGGTGTTTCCTAAAGGGTGGGTTTGCAGGCTGGTCGCTTTGAGAGTGGCTATTTACTGCCCACAAACCAAATTCAGTCATTTTAGATGCACATAGGAGGCATTTAGATGGACTCATCTAGGAGGGGGACTGAGTAATTGGTAGCTTTGCACCTTCACCACACCCAATGTAAAGAATAGTGATACCCTAAAGTGGTGGATATACACCCATCGCCATAAATTAAAGAGCATACTTCCTCACAGAAAAAGTGGTAAACAGTATGCCATCACCAAAGCAACAGCATGGCTCCACCATAGTATGCACACAAGCTACAAGCCCTAAGTTGGATCTAAAGGCTGGACAATACCTCTTGCGCGTGCCACATGCCAGTAGAATGCGGGCCAAAATACATCATAATTGCTCCCCAGGACCCTTGGTTATACCTAGAAGCTAAATAGCTCCCAGTTCCTGACAATTTCAATCCCTGAAAATTGTTATTCTGTAATATGTTTTTAAGTAGAGGAAAAGTTGATTTAGATCCATTTGAGGAACAGGATATTTTAATCATGCATTTAACAGTTTTTTTGTCATTTTAATGAAGATGTGTTGATGGTTGCTGGTGATGTCAAAGTGCAATTTGAGCCATTATGTTCAACATGGTGTACTTTGGTAGAAGAGGATGCAGTTGGCAATGTGGCTGACTTACTCAGTCCCCCTCCTAGATGAGTTCATCCAAATGCCTCCTATGCTGCATCTAAAATGGTGGAATTTGGTTTGTGGAGAGTGAATAGCCACACTCAAAGCGATCAGCCTGCAAACCCACCCTTTCGGAAACACCAGATGTCTTAACACATTGATTACACTTTGATTAATTTCAGTAGGTGGGAACTGGTCCAAGAGGCAATACCTAAGCAGAGGTTAGAGAGTGATCGTGACGTGGTAGTGCTTGAGTTAATTAATTGGAATGGTTAACCTATCATTTAGTGTCTAGTTTCAGGAGGCATATTAAGTGGAATACATTGGGTTAATAGAATGTACTCCCTGAAATATACAATACCATTACACCGTTTTTTGCATCTTATGAGGATACTGGGGTCCATAATTTAGTGTATGTAGACTAAGTGGTATTTAAGATTACTACACCTTTTGTTACTTTATTGAGTGCTGCTATCCAAAATATTATTCTTGCAACACTTGGTCCGATAGTCAATACCGGGCAGCTAAGGCATGTCTCAATGTTGAATTTAACGCAGATTCTGATTCTAATCAGGAGGCAATAATTAGGTTAATATATATATGTATATATATATATATATATATATTCTTTTTTTATTTCATTTAGTTAATTACAAACTTCAAAACATTTTTCCACCAAATATTTCAAATCCATAAAAAAGAGTAGAGAAAAGAAAAAGAAAAGGGGGTTTCTCTTTTTCCCAGAATTTATACACACTGCAAATTTCTTGGCTCAATATTTGTGTTCATCTCATTTAGGTTTTCAGTTTTTATTATCAAAGTTTCCTTCTTTAGCATTTAGTTTCTCAGCCAGTAGTTCGAGGAAGAAAGTTACTGGGAAGGTTAACTTTTTATCTGTTCCCTCTCTCATCACTCTCCACCATTCTTCTGCATTTAGATGTGGTCTTTTGAGTATCACCCTTCCGAGGTATGCCGTTCTTACATCTCTTAGATCATGGCAATCCAGAACCAGATGCTTCAGGGTTTCACTCAACTTCTCGCAGAATCTGCAGTTTTCATCAACTACTGTTTTTTTTGTCAAATTCATGACTTCTTTTGTTTTGAATAGATTCATGCGAAACTTCATTAATAATTAGGTTAATATTCAATTATAAAGCTTTGACTAGGAGGAAGAAATAGGAGGCTCGAGACCAATGTTGGGCCCTCCCGATGACTTTAACTATAGAAAAAGATCAACAACATTTTTTATATATAGTTTCTACTGGCCAGTCCAAACTTGTTTCTGTAATAACCGCCCAATCTTGGTGAAAACATTCTGAGTCTCACAATCAGGCATTTTGCCTATATATGATCCGTCAGTGGTATTTATGGAAGCAGAGGTGTCCTGTAAGGCCGATTCCGCTAACTCCCGTTCCTCCCCACTCTCCTCACCTGATTCAAATCCTCTGGTTGCAGTTGCCTGTGAGAGAGATAGTCCTTCTCCTTTTTGTGTTGAAAGTATCTGTCTCGAGAGGAAGCCACAGTGAGTGCTAAAGTATAGCAAACCTGGGGCCCCCTTCCCGAGACCAGACAGTACGAAGGGAAAAAGCCTGTTCAGGCGGAAAAAACCCTCCGAGGAGTGCAGCGGTTTGAGAGGATCTGGAGCAAGCAGTTGTAGTGGAGTTCTTGAGGCAGGTAGCTGATGGGAGCAGGCGAAGCCGGACATCCAAAGCAAAGAAGGATCCGGAGAGAAAGAGAGCAACCGGAAAGGGTACCAGCAGAGAAAACAACTCCGGAGCAACAGGAACCAGGGCGGCTGAATGACAGCGCAGCCGAAAGGTAAGGCAGAGAAGGCGGGCGTGGAGAACAGCGCACCGTAGAGCTGAGAAAAGAGGCTAAGCGAGGGAAGGAAGAGAGAGAGAGAGGTAGTCCGGGGAAGGCAGACCGAAAGTACAGATAAGTGACCGAGGCGGTCAAGGCTGGAAAACTAGCGTGTAAACCCAAAGGAGCGAGCTAGCGCAGTAAAGGGGGTTGCAACGCGGCGATCGCTGGGAGAGGAGGAAAGAAATACTACCAGCGGCGCCATGTTGGAAAACCACTAGACCGTAGGGTGCGTAACAGAGAAATCACGTAGCGGAACCTCCGCACGCCCTTCCAGCGCGTAACCGCCAACGCGGATACAAACGCCAAACAGGACGGCGAATGACAGTATGCCCCCTCCTAGAGCGTAGGACCCCCGGCTTAAAGGGGAAGCGGGCATGAAACTGAGCCAACAACCGAGGAGCATGAATGTTGGAAGCCGGTTCCCACGAGTCCTCCGACCTAGGGTAACCCTTCCAGGACACCAAATACTCCAACCTACCACGGTAGTGGCGGGAGTCACGTAAAGTAGAGACCTCATATTCCCTAGAGGAATCCACCTGAGGAAAAGGCTGGTCGGGAACAGCTCTCTGGTGGACGTCCGGAATGAAAGGTTTGAGAAGAGAGGCATGGAAGACAGGATGAATGCGGCGGAGGTAAGGAGGTAGTTTAAGTCGAAAGGTAACAGGATTAATTTTGGAAAGAATGGGAAAAGGACCCAAAAAGCGAGGAGAGAGTTTAGAAGGGTGAAACCATCGCGGCAAGAACTTGGTGGACAGCCAGACCTTGTCCCCTTCCTTCCATTCAGGGCAAGGCCTACGATGTTTGTCCGCTTGGGTTTTATTGTATTGACGACTCTTCTCCAAACACCTTCTGGCAGTGACGTGTGCATCAGAAATAGACTGCAGTACCTCTTCAGCCGTCGGGGAATTGGTGGGCGACGGAATGTAGGGAAGAAGAGATCTTGGGTGTACCCCATAGGTGCAAAAGAAAGGAGAGAGTCCAATGGCTGTATGAAATGAGTTATTATAAGTAAACTCTGCCGTAGGAAGCAAAGAAACCCAATTGTCCTGAAGACGATTGCTGTAGCATCTAAGGTACTGTTCCAATGTGGCGTTAAGGCGCTCAGTTTGACCGTTGGTCTGAGGGTGGAAACCAGACGACAGAGCACGTTCCATACCAAGGCGAGAACAAAGAGCCTTCCAAAACTTCGAAACGAATTGGCTGCCACGATCCGAGATGATCTTGTCAGGGAGACCATGAAGACGGAAGATATCCTGGGCGAAAACCTCAGCCATCTCGGTAGCAGTAGGTAGACCAGGCAATGGGGGAAAATGAGCCAGTTTGGTCATGGTGTCAACTGTAACCATAATACACGAGCAGGAGTTGGAAACAGGAAGTTCTACAATGAAATCCGTAGAAAGCAAACCCCAAGGGCGAGAGGGTACCTCAGGTTGGGTGAGAAGACCCAAGGGTTTGCCAGTAATGGACTTAGTCATGGCACAAACCGGGCAACTGAGTATGTAGTCCTCTACATCCTTTTTGAGTTCCGGCCAAAAAAAAGAACGAGTGATAGATTCTGTGGTATTTAGCTTCCCACGATGACCTGCAGTGAGTGAATCATGACACCAATTTATGATCTTCAGACGTAGTGGACCGGAAGGTATGTATAAACGATGGTTGAGGTATAGAAAACCCTCCTTGTTGGTGTAGGATGTCTCTCCTCTGAGTAGCGGAACAGTACCTTCCGAAGCAACACCAGCTCGAACCTCTTCCAAAAAGGTTTTAGCAACTCTTAAGATCCTATTCCTGTGGAACATCGGCTCTGGGGTATGTCTTTTCTCCTCACATTTGGGACCCTTCCGAGAGAGTGCATCCGCAAGAGTATTGTTGGTACCAGGCAAGTAGGTAATTTGCAGATCATATTGGGCAAAGAAATATGCCCAGCGAGCCTGCCTGGAGTTGACACACTCCATATTCTGAAGGACCTTGAGATTCTTATGGTCCGTTCTGATGATAACGGTCTGCCTTGCTCCCATCAATAGATGTGGCCAGGTCTCACATGCTTGTTTTATAGCCAGCAATTCTTTTTCCAGTACGGAGTAGTTGAGTTGGCTGGGAGTCAACGTCTTGGAAAGGTAGCAAATGGGGTGCTCTCGTTCCTCGAACACTTGTAGCAGAACAGCTCCAATGGCCATGGCAGAGGCGTCAGTTTCGACGATGAACTGTCTATTCTGGTCAGGATGGCGCAAAATGGGAGCAGTACAAAAGAGATACTTGAGATTGTAAAAACTCTGTTCTGCTTCGGAAGTCCAGCTAAAGGGATTGTTGGCCTTCTTGAGTAAAGAAGTAATAGGGAGAACTGCTTCAGAGAAGTTTGGGATGAATGAGCGATAGAAATTAGAGAGCCCGAGAAACCTTTGGACCTCTTTGATTGAAGTCGGAGAAGGCCAGTCCAGAATAGCTGATACTTTGCTGGGATCCATGGCGATACCTCTTTCAGAAAGATGATACCCTAGATAGGGCACTGAAGTAGCAGCAAAAACACACTTCTCTGGTTTGACAAGAAGTTGGTTGTCTTTAAGTCTTTCCAGAACTTTTTGGACATGGGTTTTGTGATCCTCTAGAGTGCCGGAATATATCAGGATGTCGTCCAGGTATATGATCATGGAGACAGACAATAAGTCTGAAAACATCCGATCCATAAACCGTTGAAATACAGCAGGAGCATTCACCAAACCAAAGGGCATTACTCGGTACTCAAATAAGCCGAAAGGAGTGCGAAAAGCGGTCTTCCATTCATCTCCTTTGGCGATGCGTAACAAATGGTAGGCATTTCTGAGGTCTAATTTGGTGAACCAACGTGCACCTTGAACAGCTTCAATGATCTCATGTATTAATGGCATAGGATACCGATCCCGGATGGTAACCTTGTTGAGGCCTCGGTAATCGATACAAGGGCGCAAGTCAGTAGAGTCCCTCTTCTTGACAAAGAACAAAGAAGCTCCGGCAGGAGACTTGGAAGGTTGAATGAGCCCATTCTGAACATTGGCATCAAGATAATCTTTAAGAACCTTTCTTTCCGCTTGAGTTAAAGAGAACATCCTACAGAATGGAACCAAAGCATTAGGTTCTAAGTCAATGGTGCAATCTTCTGGCCTATGAGGAGGTAAGGTCGCTGGCTTTCTTTCGACGAACACCTCCGAGTAAGGGGAACAGTACAGAGGTAGAGCATGAACCCCAGCCAGTTGTTTGGTAGACCCTGTAACAATCTGAGGAATACCGTCGTCAGAAAAACAGTTGAGCTTGCAGTAGGAGGAACAAAATTGTAGTTGATTGTCCGCCCAATTGACATGAGGGTTATGTTTTCTGAGCCATGTGATGCCTAGAATAACCGGAAAATGGGCAGCTCGAATGATGTCAAACCGGATTGTCTCGGAATGTTGAAATATGGTAACCGATAGGTCCTCGGTGGTGTGAGTAATGGGTCCTGAAGAGAGAGGAGAACCGTCGACCCCTTCTACCTTTTGATCTTCTTTGCGAGGCAAGGTACGGAGACCCATCCTTTTGGTCCAGATGATGTCGACAAAGTTTCCGGCGGCTCCGCAGTCCAGGAGTGCGAGACACTCGACCGCTCTGCCGTTGACCTTTATAATAACAGGTAAAACCATAAGCCTGGAATCCTCAGGAATGTATGGAGCCGAAATAGAGAGAGAGACATAGGGACTGGTGGATGAATCAGAAGCCCCTCGGAACCAGGTCCCTACTGGCGCCGAGGGAAACCGTTTCCCTGACGTTTCTGAGGAAGTTCAGTACATTCCTTGAGGAGATGTTGATCCGATCCACAATAGGCACATAGACCTTTCTCCTTCCTTCTTCTTCTTTCAGCCGCGGAAAGAGGTCCTCTAGTAGCTCCAATCTGCATGGGTTCGTCTGAAGTATGGGAAGGAGAGGAGGAGACGGTGGAATCGGAAAAATGAACGGTTGTTCGTTGTTTTCGGCGTTCTGACCTTCGTTCCTGCAGTCTATTTTCAATTTGTAAGGCTGCGGAAAGCAGATCCGGAAAAGATGGCGGCCTGGATGCTCTGGCGAGTTCGTCCTTAATTTCCTCCTTAAGGCCTCGCCGAAATATGGCAAATTGTGCCTGTTCTGACCACCCAGCACCCAAAGCCAATCTCTTGAATTCTGATATGTACGATAGAACATCCGATGACCCTTGTCGAATATCCAACAGGTCCTCGCAGGCGGTGTAAGTCAGTTCGGGTCTCTCAAAGGTTTGCTTCAACAGGGTCTGAAAACCAGCAAAATCGTGTAAGATGGGATTAGCCCCGGTAACCAGCGGAGTGACCCATGCCAGGGCATTGCCGGTCATGTTCGAAATCATGAACCCGATCTTTGTCTGGTCGGTGGCAAACAGCCGGGGCCTGAAAGTAAAATATACTAAGCAGGCCTCCAAAAACTCTTTGACCTTTTTAGGAGTTCCATCGAACTTCCCTGCCGAAAGAGCCATGACAGGAAGTTCTGGGGATTGTGGTTCGCGGGCAGTAATCATCTGTTTCAAGACTACATTCTCTGCCTTAACAGTTTGTAACTCTTGGGACATTCCCTGAATGGCCTTCCATAATTCTTGTATCTGCTCTTCTGCCGACATCTCTTCTGAAAGGCGTTGCAATCTGTCCTGTAAGGCCGATTCCGCTAACTCCCGTTCCTCCCCACTCTCCTCACCTGATTCAAAGTCCTCTGGTTGCAGTTGCCTGTGAGAGAGATAGTCCTTCTCCTTTTTGTGTTGAAAGTATCTGTCTCGAGAGGAAGCCACAGTGAGTGCTAAAGTATAGCAAACCTGGGGCCCCCTTCCCGAGACCAGACAGTACGAAGGGAAAAAGCCTGTTCAGGCGGAAAAAACCCTCCGAGTAGTGCAGCGGTTTGAGAGGATCTGGAGCAAGCAGTTGTAGTGGAGTTCTTGAGGCAGGTAGCTGATGGGAGCAGGCGAAGCCGGACATCCAAAGCAAAGAAGGATCCGGAGAGAAAGAGAGCCACCGGAAAGGGTACCAGCAGAGAAAACAACTCCGGAGCAACAGGAACCAGGGCGGCTGAATGACAGCGCAGCTGAAAGGTAAGGCAGAGAAGGCGGGTGTGGAGAACAGCGCACCGTAGAGCTGAGAAAAGAGGCGAGGCGAGGGAAGGAAGAGAGAGAGAGAGGTAGTCCGGGGAAGGCGGACCGAAAGTACAGATAAGTGACCGAGGCGGTCAAGGCTGGAAAACTAGCGTGTAAACCCAAAGGAGCGAGCTAGCGCAGTAAAGGGGGTTGCAACGTGGCGATCGCTGGGAGAGGAGGAAAGAAATACTACCAGCGGCGCCATGTTGGAAAACCACTAGACCGTAGGGTGCGTAACAGAGAAATCACGTAGCGGAACCTCCGCACGCCCTACCAGCGCGTAACCGCCAACGCGGATACAAACGCCAAACAGGACGGCGAATGACAAGAGGTTGCAGCCCACAGGATTGCAGAAGTAAGGCAAGGCCCCTTGTCCTGACAAGTTGCTGATAGATCTTTTGAGAATTAAACCCGCAATTTGGATAACTTTTCGCACAAGGCTTATTCATGATATTAATGCCCTAAAGGTTGTCTCCAAAAGCTGAACTTTGGCTGAGATAGTACCTATTTTTAAAACGTGAGATGTATTCCTACCGTGCAACTCTATAGACCCATTTCCCTAATTAATACCCTAGTAAAGGTCTTTGGGAAATGTTGCTCTCCTACCTTATGGAAATGGGTGGGCATTGTTCCTCCTTTTGGTGAAGGGGTGGGGGTTGTTACAAAAAACAAGCACACCATTGATCAATGTTTAATGTATCTGCTTGTTTGCAGAAATGGCTGGTGCTAAAAAGATCACACTTCTTGCTTTTTATAGATTCTAAAAATGCTTTTGATAGATAGAGTTGGTAGCTAGAGACTTTTGCAAGTTTTAATAGTGAGGCAGATCTCTCATTTTGTACTGGTAATGATCCACTGTAATATAATTTTGGCTTCTGTCCAATATGGGCAAAGTGCAGAATGTATTGACCCTTTTCAGATAAGAAGGGGAGACCACTAGCGATGTGTCCCTGCCCACTGCTTTTCTATGCTAATGACTTTGCTTTGCTAATCGAGGAGTTGAGTTGTGAAGCACCAATGCTAGGGGGAAATAAAATTAGAATTTTACTTTATGTGGACGACGTTGTTCTAATCTAAATCTTTGTGGGGTATTAGAATGAAGTTAGAAGCTCTTTAATTATCCTGCCTTGACCGCTCTCTTGTTATTAATATGTTATGTTAAAGGTTCTTAAACCATGCACTGTTGCCACCTGTGTGGTCTCTTGGCGCTCTGGCGGATCTGTAATGCAAGCAGTGTTCTGGGGTATGTTAGTAGGACTGATCCGGAAAAAAAGACCAAGAGAGCTGTGATGTGCTGTGGGCAGCTTCAGTTCAGAGAAACCGGTCAGTGAGCATAGATATATTTTTTGGTTGGTAGTTGTCATGTGGTGTTGGGTGAGATTATGTCTGGGTTGTTTTGTTGCCATGGTGTTGTGAAGTGCGTGCAGTTTGTGATGCTGTAGAGATAAGGTTGTGTTTAATTCAGAGTTTGAGAAGGTGTGTGCAGAAGGATGAGTTTTTAGTATGTTTAGTTAGTGGCAATACATTTCCTATCCCCAATGTCCTGACTAAGTGCAACCCATATTCCTTCCCATGTCTTCCCCCTTGCCCTCCACTCAGTTGTGGCACATTACCCACTCTTATTCATGTGTAGGGTTTGTAACAAGTCCTGCTGTCTTTTGGGTGCAGCAAGGGGCATAAGGTTTTGCTGTACTATTAGACTGGAGGCTGAGGTGTTTAACCTGCCGATACATGCTAAGTGCGAGAGTAGCTGGTTTATACAAATATTGTGTATGCTGGTTGAGGCCTCTCCAAGCGGGTATGTTAAATGACGGCATGATTATGGTAACAGATTGTTGGAATAGGGGGTTTCCCATGATATTTTCGTGGTGGTTTTCCCTTTTTCAGGCTTCTTTCTCTTAGCAGGTTTTGTTTGGTTAACCTTGTAGAACTATTTTGATGGGTCCGGTTCTTTGCTCATTCTAGGCTCAAGCCGGGTTTGGTCTTTCCGTCCTTGGCTTGAGTGAGCTCCTTTTCTGTGTGTGTGTTTGTTTCATGGTGTGGGGATGTTGTTCAGTCTTTTTACCCCGTTCGTACCCGAAGAGCCAGGTTTTTAGAGGTTTTCTGAATTTTAGATGGTCCTCCGTAGTTCGTATTTCTGTTGGGAGGGAGTTCCAAAGTTGTACGGCTATGCAAGAGATGACTGATCCCACATGTTTTTTCTTCATGTAATGTTTAGGTTCTAGGCCAATGCCGTTGCTGAATGTAAGTGTTCTTGTTGGCTTGTAGATGGTGATTTCCATTTGAATTAATTCCGCTCCTTGGCCATGGATTGCTTTGTGTGTTATGCACATTGTTTTGAAGGTGACTTTTTTTGACAGGGAGCCAATCGAGCATCCTTGGAGCTGGTGTGATGTGGTTTCTTCGTGAGAGTTTGAGAAGTCTGGCAGTTGCATTGTGTATATGCTTCTGTTCCCTCAGTATGTAGTCCAGCATTCCGAGGTATACGCTGTTGGCATAGTCTGTCCTGGGCATGATGAGGGAGATGATCGCCAGTGTTTTGTACGTGAAGTAGAGGAAGGGTATAATATTTTTGTTTGTGTGAAGATGGAAGAACAAGGCATACATTCAATTTTCAAAATTGATTAGTCAAAATTGCTAAAAAATAAAACTTGATTAGCAATCCAATTTAAATGATTGGCAAGTGTTTGCAGTGACCACCCCGTACTGTCCTCGGGAGCAAATGTTAATTCCCTGCTACCTTAATGTACCATGATAATAAATGTTATTTTGTGCTCAACACCCTCCAAACAAAATAAAAATAAAGGGGTGGTACTGAGGAAAGTGTGCAAAATCATACCACACATTGGGCCTCATCATACGTTTGGTGGTATCTCTGTGGTAAGTCTGCTGAGATGCCACCAAATGGAATTACTGTTACCGCCACTTGGGCCAGCGATATTACCGCCGGATTACAAGTGGCAGTGGCAGTATTAGTCCCCATTTAATTTGAGTCTATAGCACTCCATAAGGGATTTAAGCGGAATTACTGCAGCAGTAATTCCTCTGGCAGTAATTCTGCAAAATTTGGCAGAAAGATGACTGATTTACCTCAAGCTCATAGTTGGGCGATGCAGTAACGTGGCGGAATACAGTATTTCCGCTTAATTTTACCTGCACTGCCCAACTTGTAATGAGGCCCGTTGACTCGGATATTCCATTGTTACATGAGACATAAGTCAGATTTTTAGGGGTCTTATAACAAATGTGGAATTCTCCTGTGACATCCACCTTCTGTATGGCCACCCTTCACATGCCCAGTGCATTGCTCATTTCACCCGCCCACTCCCCTTTCTGAAAGTTGTGTGTACTGTATGATGTCAGAGCTTGATCGTGTATAGGTTTAAAAAAGGGCCCAACATGGGTGGGGAATGGGCCTTTCAAGATAGTTGCAGTGCACTGCAACAACAGGGGGCACACTCTACACCCGCCATCAGGGAGCACCGAGGCATCCCTTCGGAGACTGGCTTTTTTTTTCTGCTAGTTAGTCATGAGGGGTGCTAGAGTTTTACCATAGCAGCTGAGGCATATACTCCTGGAAAAAAGAAAAACAAGTGCAGCCTGTAAAAGTTTAACCTTATCGTTAGCACCCTGACCCTGTAGCAGAACCTTGTCTGTAATTCCTTGGTCATCATGGTCACCTGCAGTACAGGGGCATTGGGACTCACATAGAGGACTTCTTCCTAAACAGTTTAGCTAGATGGCAGTGCAATTTCCATCTCCATAAGGTCACCTTAGGGGAGAATATTTGACGCAGCTATTCCAATCCTGTGCTTTGTAGCCTGGTAAGCGGGGTCTTGGGAGAGAGCCATCATCCGCCATCACCTTGCATCATGTGCACTTGTGGGGTCAGATGTCCCTTTAAATGATCGAGGCAAGGGTCTTGTGATAGGAAAAAACAGATAAGGTATCAGCTGCCTCACAGTACTCACACAAGTTTGTCTGGTTGCCTCTCACTCACTTTTTATCCAGGAGACGAACAATAAAAGGAGGAAGTAATACATTCTATCAGTGATAATTGCTTTTACAACTCGTGCTGGGAGGAAGAGGCGGCACGCACCCAGGCAGAGTCTGTATGCCGGAAAGTAATTTCAGTGTGGCTATCTAATGACGCTAATTGCTTCATGAGTCTACGTCACCTCGCTTCATTCTCTCTCAGCTCACCCTTCACTCTTTTCTCTTCGCCATATCACTCACACCACCTTGTGTTCTTGTGTCCATTTCGCTCTAGCTGCCTTTCTACTACTCTATCCAT
This sequence comes from Ambystoma mexicanum, assembly GCF_040938575.1. NCBI lineage: Eukaryota > Metazoa > Chordata > Amphibia > Caudata > Ambystomatidae > Ambystoma > Ambystoma mexicanum. Next base: position 1,257,155,876 of record NC_090923.1, on the reverse strand, counting down.
CCCCCATCCCTCGTTAGCTCCATTTCTAACTCTACCTGCCCATCTTCTTTTCGTTTTGCCAGTCTTGACTTGAAAACAAACCTAATTTAAGACAGCTTTCCATAGTTCATGCGGCCTGTAGCCAGTGAAACAATGACAAATGTAGATGACAGCTGTTAATTGTTCATCAAACATAATATTCGTCAAACATACAGCACACGTTTTCACAGGAGGCTAATGTGCACACTTGCTGGATGGATATTCTTGACCTTACCAAGGTCCAGGAAATGGCGTTTTCCTGTTCTGGCAGACGAGCAAACCACAAATGGCAGATAGCTGCCTGTCTTAAACTGCACACCAGTAGGTGTGAGTATTCACTTCACACCGTTAATTGTTATATCTGATAAGGATTCAAGAAAATGAAATTGGCAGACACAAACAGACGCGTGGTGCACGTCCGTAAGGTTAAGAAGTAACAAGTGAGAGAGATGTCTCTTCGCAAAGTCAGGGGCCTTCGAGTACAGTAGAGTGTCACGTCTAGACAAGGCTGGCAGGTGTGGAACCGCTGGCGTTTCCGCCTGCCATAGCATTCCCGTCACGCCTCCTCACTTCTTTCTTTATCGCTCTAGTGTTGCGCGCGTACACAGCCGGAAGTATATATTTCATTACTTCCGGGTTGTGGGCGAGTTGCAACGTTTCCGGTTTTCCTGCTGTGGTTGCCGTCGCTCCCTGCTCATTCGTTTTTCCTCCTGGACCTTGGTTTTTTTCTCCTCCGTTTGTTTACTTGCCCTTTCTTCCTCCTGTTTATTTTTTTCCTCTAGAACCCCTTTCCTTTCTTCCTTTGTGTTCCTTTTCCCCTTTCTGCTGTCATCCCAAATTCCTCTAGTTCCACGTTATCCTCGGTCCTGTCTCCAGTCTTCCGCCCTTAAGTATACCAGGATTCGGCCTGTTTCAAGGACTGCCTTCGTCTCGCCCTTCTTACCTATTGATCCGCTGTGTACCGAAATTCTGCCCGTTCACTGGACTGCCTCTGCCTTGCCCTTGGTGTCAGACTATCCGCTGGTTACCTGTTCGCAGCCTGCAGCACGAGCTGATTCGGCCATCCAGCCATCCTCATGGCAGATTCACCTTCCTTGTGCAAATCATCTTCGCCTCGACCTGCGGCTGCTTCAAGTACCTCCCACTCAAGCCGATCCTCATTCCTTTGGAACTATCTCTGGGTTTTTTGTGCCTCCGGCTTTTTCCCCGCAAATAGCGTGTCCGGAAGGGCTGCCCCTGTCGCACCTTTGACGGTGACACAGTGGCATCCTTTCGGGGCGTCCATTCCTTCATAAAAAAAAGGAGAAACCTTCACTCAAGAAGAAGACGGACGGTGAGGAGTCGGGGGAGGGGGGCGAACCTGAATTGTCCAGTGAAGAGGATGATTTTGCTGACGTTTGTGACATAGAGGCATTCACTGAACGGATACAAAGCTCTCACTGGAGGTGCGAAAACCCACCTAATGGAGTTTTACATAGAAGCCCTAAACTCAGCGAAAACAGTGACATGCTCAGCTGTAGGCTGTACTCTTCCCGATAGCGGATATGACGCCCGCAGACGGCAGGGAGACCATGTTCCTTCATACATATAAGGCCCAAGCAAAAGGGGACCAGCAGCTGATTTGCCTGTGCATCGAGCCCGAAGGGACTTGTGTTACGCTCACCTGGTATCCACAGGGACGCCACCCAGCCGGGTTACTCGCTGGTATACTTCTCAGCTTTGCCCAGATGTGGTCTGGGGGGGAAGGCTCTGCCTGAAAATACAGGAGCACTGCGTTCAGTATCCTCCCTCCACCCCCGTATGAGAGGGCCCTCTCTTCACCTTGTGGTAGAGTTTAGGCGTGCTCTCCGTCCTGCCTTCTTTGCAGGGGCGCGTTGTCTTTCGTGGGCGTGTGCGGTCCAGTTACTTCACTGTCGGCGGCCCGTTTGATATTGTTCAGGTAGGTCTTACTGCTGTTCTTTAGTATTGTTGTTATCCTGCATGTCTTTCTTTGTTTAAAATGTCTCTTTTTCTCCCTTAGGTATGCGGAGCTTCAGCGTGGCGAACTGGCTTGGTTGAGCCCCGCTGGTAAATGATGGCGCATTAAGAGCGCTATGATGCGGTAAGTAAGCGCTATGCGCAGCGCTTGCGAAGTCTTGCCTTTGCTAACCTAGGTTTTCCTTCCTTGTAGGCCGCGGTGTTCTTCAGCGCAAGTGGAATGTCCGGAGTGGTGCCAGCCGAGAGGCGACCAGCCACGTAAGCCTTTTGAGCAGTTCGTAATTTGCAAATGTCTCTACTGCTTTCTTTAATGTTGCCTCTATCTTCTTCTTTCAGGTCATTCTGTCCGGGAGGCGTGCAGATTCGAGGAAGCTGTTCTCAGGAGCTGTGAGTGGCTAAAGATGAAGACTGCAGGTAAGAAGCTGCTGCTAATGATGTTCCTTTTGTCTCCTTGCAGGTTCTGCTTCTACGAGGTTCGGGGGGAATAGCGGACACGGTAGCGTCACGTTGCAAGCTGCAAAGTAACGCGAAGCATGTTGTCCTGCTCGGGTGTGGTTTAAATAGCCCCAACAAAATAGTCCAGGTAAAGTAGTCCCTAGGCTACCACCCCCAAAACACTAGACCGCATAGCTTGTTTCCTAGGAACCAAGCTATGTAGATGCCTCCATGTTGGCTGTCAATACAATAAAGCAGTTCCCAAGCACATTGTTTTTCATGGTGTATGAGCCTGGAGCCATAGGCGCCAGGACTGGCCCCATGAGGGCTTTTGAAGAGGATGCCAGGTCCTAGAGGCCCGAGTCCTGACTCCACCTGGCCGATGGGTTTGCCAAAGGGGGTTTTGGGCGAGGGTCGTGACAACTGGGGAGGAGTGCAGAGCAGAGGAATCCTGAGCAAAGCAGCAGCAGGATAGAGACAGCCGGGCCCAGCTAAGCAGAACTCATAAACCCCAGAAGGAGCAGTTTAATTTGAGGCACATTCTGCTCTAAACGTCAGTGAAGGGGTGGGGCTTGCTGAGTGCATTTAGACGTGTAGTGCAGTATATCATAGCTTCATGAGACATAAAGGTTGCATACACATGGTGTTAAACTAAAACCACCACTTGTTCTATTATTTATCTATTCAAACATGCTCTTTGCCCAAATGGCAATCTTGATCATATGTGTGATGTTAAGTTATATTATATCTGTTCTTGCTTTAGCTTGTTTAATGAAAATAAGAGCCCGCAGAAGATATGGGATCATATTAAATACATTAACATGATAACTCCTGTGTAAAGTGTATAATTCAGAGTAATGTGTCAGAGTGGTATCTCTTTGAGTCCAAGAACATTACAATTCCTGGCTGTATATGTTTAATCATGTTGGTAAGCACACAAACCTAGACAGGCATGTCTTTTAGCGCTGAGACACAGCCTAGGGTGAATGTCGACATGAGATGATGGATGGTCAAGGGTCTATTTTCACAGCCTCAAACAAGGTGGAGATAAGAGGCTCATGGTCACGCCTAACTGTAGGCAATTAAGTCAGTCTCCTGTGTCCCTTTTACGTGCTCCCTTAGTTGGTGTCTCCTTTTAGCTCTACCCTTCTTTTTTACCTTCCCTGGGTGAGTGGGCAAGTCATGTTTAGTGTGTGGAGCATGCAGTTTATGTGTGTTGCTGCAGCACATTGGGAGGTTCATGTGTATTACTTTCACTGGTCTCTAAGGTGCAAATACAGGCCAATTAAAAAACACAAACTAAATAAAAGAACACTCAAAGAACGAGCAAGCAGGATGTGACAGCTTGTTAGAAGTGACAGGTCGGTGAAACCAAGCATGTAAAGAGTTACAAGTGACAGAAAGCATATATGAATTGGTAGCGAGGGTTGACAGTAAGAAAGAAAAGGTAACTATTTTTGTTATGCATGTAAAACATGAGAACTTACATAGGTGACAGCTTTGTTAGGCTTACTTATTTTAGGATGTGAGTTCCTCCCTTGAGTCTTGAATACTAGCAACTGCCTGATGAAGGGTCTGAAAAGAAAGACTGTTGGGCTGCCAGTGTGTCATGCGCCCAGTCAGGTAACAAAGGGTGCATACACATGCGATTTGCAAAAAGGCACAGTGAACGATCTGAGGGGGAAAATGTTCTTTAATTTGTCCGCTGCTCTGGAGAGCCTCACCTCACATGTTACATTAAGGGCAAACAATGTCGTTCACCTCCAAGCAATGGACTCCCGTTATTTATATACAAAGCTGCCGTTGGCGGATACACAGCGATTTTAGTTTACTTATGCAGTTCTGCAAGAGGTTCATTGTTGGCATTCCTTTGCCCCTACACAGAATGGGCCTCATTACGACTCAGGCGGTAAGGGGTTTACGGCGGCGTAAACAGCGCCGACCCTTACCGCCTGATTCCGAGGTCCCTTAGCGCCATGGAGGTTTTAACACCTGTTAAAATCCATGGCGCTAAGGGACCTTGATGTTAATTACGCCACCGTAATTTACGGTGGCGTAATTAACGCCTTCCCCACTCCCATTATGCCCTATGGGGCAAAAATGGGAATGGGGAAGGGTAAATGGGGATTGGGGACTTACCGCCCCGCCAACCTCGGAATGGGGCGGTAAGTCCGCCAACCATCATGGCGTAAACGTAGTTTACGCCATGGTGGTAAAGGTACGACCCAGGCGGTAACTTACCGCCTGGGTCGTAATGAGGCCCAATGTAAAGAATTAGCCCATTCTCTGCATTCTGGTATAAGTGCTGGGCTCTGTGCTTGTCTGTCCCACTGGCATATTTAAATATGGGCACCTGCTAAAGGTTCCTCCCTTCTTGCCTATGGGCCTCATTAGGACCCAGGCGGTAAGGGGTTTACGGCGGCGTAAACAGCGCCGACCCTTACCGCCTGATTCCGAGGTCCCTTAGCGCCATGGAGGATTTAACACCTGCTTTTAGCAGGTGTTAAAATCCATGGCGCTAAGGGACCTTGTTGTTAATTACGCCACCGTAATTTACGGTGGCGTAATTAACGCCTTCCCCACTCCCATTATGCCCTATGGGGCAAAAATGGGAATGGGGAAGGGTAAATGGGGATTGGGGACTTACCGCCCCGCCAACCGCGGAATGGGGCGGTAAGTCCGCCAACCACCATGGCGTAAACATAGTTTACGCCATGGTGGTAAAGGTACGACACAGGCGGTAACTTACCGCCTGGGTCGTAATGAGGCCCTATGTCTTGATTAGGACATTGTGCTAGCCCTACTTTTGCGATGGCTGCCTGTGGTCTTCCATTTCAGTGCTATATCAGCTATTCCATTTGGTGCCTGTGCATTCTGCTTCATATTATATCACACTTGTATATGACCATGGTTTCTGATGCAGTGATCTTTCGTTTTATTGGTTCCCAGTTATTAGGCTCTTATTGTTAGGACCCCTTCACTGTTGGAACTCAGGTCTTACATTTATGCAGTCACCTTGTTTTTCAAACCTTCTGTGTTTTCTCACCCAGAGGGGTACCACCTACCCACATCAATACGCAGAAGGGCGTGCAATGTACTTGCGCCACTGCTTGTCAGCATGCAACATGACAAAGTTCCCAGCCAGGTGCCAAACACAAATGCAATCTTGGCCAATGGTCGGAGCCATTCTAATTACTTGATAAGGCAGCATGCATGTGTTTGAAAATAATTACTTTGTTATACTCCTAGATTTCCCTACTACATGCTAGGTCTGACCTTGACCTCACCCCCGAGCTACACCCTCTCTCTCTACAGCATGTCACAAACTTTTAACACTGCAGTGCAAGAACTCTTAGACTGAGTGAGGTTAGTCCAAACTGGTTCAGTGCAAAGGCCAGGCTTGTGCAGAAAGTATCAGAGCATATATACACACACACACACACACACACACACTCTATTCAGATACAATATTGCATTAGTGCGACGAACATCAGTATTAATGATAGCCAGATTTTCAGAGTGACTGTACTTATAAGTGGTGAAGTAGCATCTGCCACCTCTGTACTTCCACCCTTCCCGTACAGGGTCTGCACACAGTCCACATTATTTCTGTCCATGAACTACACAGCCCCTCAAGCGCCACTCTTCCTGAATCTGGGAAAAGCTGCAGAGAGCCCGGGATCCCTGGCTAGAAGGTGTGCCCTTACAGATCTTCGATATTTTCAGGGCATTCTCCCAAGGTTATCTTCATTTCTCTACAGCACAGGGGGAGCACTTTGGATGCTTTAAACTGCCTTTAAGCGCATTTGCAGCACATTACTGTGAAAATGAGGGTTGTTGTGTGGCTTGTCGTCCCAGCACTGCTTGCACTCACTCCTGAAAACACAACACTGACCTAACCACCAACTGTGCTTCTATGCCCTGTACAATTTTCAGCCTCAACAGACATTTACTACACCACCACACCCTCAAATCCAAGCCTCCTAGCTTACGACTGTATGAAATATGTGTTCACACTCACCACGAACCGATAGGAACACCAGTCTAATAGCAAAGGTTTTGCTCAGTGCCGTCCCCCCACCAAAATGAAATATGCATATTGTGCTCCTTCATTTCAGCAGTTACTAGAGAATGTCAGAGCCAGTGCCGTGCCCTATGAACACAATTACTGCTTTCTTACCAGTTCAGATGCACGAAGCTAGGACAGCAAGCGCACTGACTCTTCTCTGTTATTTCTCTGCCTCTGATCTCCACTGGCAGGCACCAGCGTGGAGGGCCCGAGCAAATGAACTGATACAATCTTTCAGCCCAGCCCGGGGGACTTTGCCTCACCTTCATGCTCTGAATACCATGGGACCAATAGTACTATATACCAGCACAGATGTCTTCATAAGCAGGTACTGTCCTTGCACTACAAATCATGTCACAGTTTGTGCGACATGATTCATTAAATAAAATGCAACTCTTTCGTTTTGTATCGTAAAGTATGATGCAGTACCGCTTATTATATGCCTTGAAGAAGCATTTCTTAATTATCACATTTACATGAGGTTCTAGCGTTAACTTGTCAATTAGGATTCCCAGGCTTTTGACTACTTTAGACGGTTTGGGTGGCGTTCCTAGTTCTGTGGGTCACGGGATGTCATGGTTGTTTCCTTGGTTGTCGGGTGTAATCATGATTTCCATTTTATTTGGGTTAATTTTGAGGTTATTAGTGTTCATCCATTGGCAGAGTTCTTTGAGACAGTCTGTCAGCGTGGGGTTCACCTCTTGATTTCCGCCGATTTTGTAGATGATTTGTGTATCATCTGCATAATTGTAGCATGTGAGACCATGTGTGACGAATCAACTTCCGGGGCACAAATGGTCCAGGGATGAAAATCGGTTTTTAGACCATCAACTGCGCACCTCTAGTGCACCAGAAGGGATCTGAACAGATTGGAATACGAGTGATTTATAAGACCTCCTTGTCCAATTTTGGTAACATGGACGGAACGGCAGGCTTATTTCTGCAAGGTCGTGGATCGTTGGTTAGTTGCAAGACAGCAAAAATACAATTGTTACCGAATGACAAAAAGGGGACTGTCCAGTCAAGGCTGTATACAAATATCTACTTTGTTATTACTACAACAGAAAGTTCTAGCACACTACAAAATACAACCCACACTGTAAAGGAACACAGAGGAAAGACAATTTCACGAGGGAAAGGGATGCACTCTTGATACTGACAGGAGGGTAGTCGGTAAAGTAATCAGTCTTACTATTGAAGGTTATTCGGTTTCAGCACCAAAAGGGCAAAGGGTCGTAACTGCTGTCTGTAGGGGCCTTCGGAGAAGGGTCGCAGGGGTGGGGGGGGCAGAACCACGATGTACCTGGTGCTGAAGAAGTTCTTGGTGCTCAACAGCATCGAGGCAGTTCCAGGGTGCTTTGGCAGCCCTTGAGACAGAGTTAATGGCAGGAGACAGCTGTGGGGACCAGGCGGAAGGCAGTTCGACAATTGAGACTGGACGGACGTCTTCAGGCTGTCTGGCGCGGCATCTCAGGGCCAAGAATAGCTGTCTCTGTGCTGGTTGGCGGATCTGGAATGCTGATCGAGGCGGCTCGGACGGCTCTTGCGACTACGGTATGACAACAATCAGCAGTGCAGCTGGATGCGAATCGAGGACTCGGGTGTCTTGAAAATGTCCTTAAAAGATGGATGCTGGATGATGCTTGTGTGGCACTCCTCCTAGCTTCTTTACAGGGCTTGTATTGTCCTTTCAAGGCTGACGGCCCAAAGCTCAGGAGAGTGATTGCAGGCAACAGCCTCGTCCTTTGTCCAGAGATTCTCTGGCACTTCCCATCTAAGAAGCTTGCTGGCAGAACATAGCAGGGCACGCTGTGTGCTGGCTGGGCACCAGTTCTGGAGCTGATGGACGGGTCCTCTGAGTGCAGTATCTCCCTCTGTTCCCTAGGAGATGTTTAGGAAAGGGATCTTGCTTCCCTCTCGGAGCACCTGGCCTTCCTTCACTAGCGGAAGATGTAAGGTAGACTGTACCTTCAGCCCGGGTCCAAATTAGTCCTTCTTACTCCTTTCAAAGTCGTCGGATGATCTGCTAAGTTAGGGGTTCAGCCCTCTTTTAAAGCCAAATGGGCCCCAGTCATTAGTGCAGGCTAAGCCTACCTTAATGAACCAATCCTGCGTCCCCACCAACAATCTTCTGTTATGCATAAGGTCAGCACGAGAGTGCTCTGCAACAGGACAGGCAAGGGGTGACAACATATACCTAAGTCCCACACATCTTTCTTTCTGTTGTTGATCAAAGTGCCTACAGTGCGGTAGCTGCTGGATCCAGACCGGCCATTCACTGCCTTTCATACAGAGAGGTGGGAACTAGCTTCAAGTTGACACATTGCATACCAAATGGTTATTAGTCCTGCCTTCCTGTTGTCTCTTCCGGCAACCAAGCCTCTCAGGCTTGCCTCCATTATCTCATTAGTATGCACTGCCACCAGCCGTAGTAGACAAAAGGAATGCAGATCCATGGAGCCTTTGATGTTTAAATTAGGCTGCCCATGGCTAGAGGAAGGTGTGCCTTTCCCCCTTCTTCACATGCTTTGATGTACCCGGTGCTACCACATTCCAGCTGAATATGACAGGGGAAGTTGGCGCCTGTAGGCTGTGTCTTCCTGGAGTACACGTGACTATGCATTTTGTGCGGGAAGCAGATTAAATGTACGCGAAATGGCCTTGCACATTTCTCAGAGGCTGATCTCCCAACATTCATTTTCATTGTTAAAAAAGCAAGAAAGCCCAGGCGAGCGCACTCTCCCATTGCGGATGGTCAAATTTGTCACAACATGTATTTTGATGAGGTTGATTAATGGGATCATATAGATGTTGTATAGTAGAGGGGATAACGAGGATCCTTGTGGAACTCCACAAGTGGTGTCCCACGGTGTGGATGTGAATGGTTTTATCCATATTGTTTCTGTTCTTTTAGACAAAAACTATTTAATCCAAAGCAGCGACGTGTCGCTGATCGCTATTTATTCCAGTCTCTTGACCAGAGTGTTGTGGTTGACTGTGGCGAATGCTGCAGAGAGGTCGAATAGCATCAGTCCCTTGTTTGTGTTGGAGTCTGCCTTGGTTTTTAGGTCGTCCCATATAGAGCGCAGTGATGTCTCCGTTCCTTTCATGGGTGTGAAGCCTACTTGTGCCTGGTTCAATAGTTGGTTATTTTCGATGTGGTCTCTATTAGTTTTGCCGGGTAAAGAATGTTTGAGATTGGTCTGCAGTTTGAGAGGTCTTCCAAATCACCTGCAGTATCCTTGAGGAGCGGTTTGATGTAGGTAGATTTGAAGGCTTGTAGAACTCTTCCCGCTGAAAGTGACAGATAGAAGTTTAGGTAGTATTCTGATTGTGTATCCTATGTAAGGATCGATTTGTAGATGTCTGGTGGACAGGGGTCCATTGTGGAGCCTGCCTAGTTGCTTTTGTTCACCAGGCTGCAGAATGCTTCTTTTGACATTTTGCTGAACCTATTAAGTCTGTTCTGTGGTCCAGGGGTTGGTTGGAAGTGGTGAACGGTCTGGTTGATCGGTCTATTTTGTATGATCCGATGTATTTTGGTGATTTTACTGTTAAAGTGATCTGCAAGATCATCGCATAATTTTTGCGAGGGCGATGATGTGTTATTGCATCCAGGGGGATTTCCCATCTCGTTTTGGTGGTTTTTGTGATCCGGTCGTTGTAGTATTTCTTTTTCACTTTGAGCATTTCCACTTTGTATGATAGGATTTGTATTTGATATGTTATTCTTTTGGCTTGGTCGTAGTGTTTCCCCATTCTTGTTCTAGTTTCCAGTTTGTTGTTTTCATTGCTTTGAGGTGGGACTTGAACCATCTCGCCACTGCTTTCTTTCGTGATGGGATGAGATTTTTTTCAGGGGAGATGCTATCTATTGTTTCTGCAATTCATTTCAGGATTAGGTCTGTTTTTTCATCCATATTAGTTGTGTCCAGGGTAGCAATCGATGGCTTTGATGATTCAAGTTTTTCTTCTAAATTACTGCTTTTGACAGTTCTCCAGTTTCTTTTCCAGATCCTTGGGTTCATTTAGGGCTTGTTGGATTTTATTAATGGTATTTGGATCACAAAGGGTATAATGAGGTGGTTGCTCCATAGTATTTGAATTGGTGGTGTTGTTGTGATCAGGTTTTCTTTTGGAGAACATTCCATCTAGAGTGTGGCCTGTTGTGTGCGTTGCTGCTTTCACCATCTGTCATAGTCTCATTGACTCAAGCTGCTTAGTTAGGGTTTTCTGGAAATTTGTGTTCTCTTCTTCGAACCATATGTTGAAGTCCCAGAGACTGATCTAGTGATCATGTTTAATGGCCAGGTTTGTGACTCCTTCTACGAAGGTGTCTATGAAGTTTGCATCGTAGATCAGCAGTCTATAGATGAGCAGAAGTGGGAGGTTTGTTTGTGGGTCTGAAGTCAGGTGACGGATGAGGGATTCACAGTTCAGGCTGTTATTATTTTTAGATGTTCTTTGTAAGCCACGGCGAATCCTCCTCCTATTTTTCTTTTTCTGTTTGCCTGTATGCATTTGAAATTGTCAGGTAGACAGCTGTGCAATATGACTTTGTAGTTTTCAGCTAGCCAGGTTTCTGACGAATAGGATGTCTACAGCCCCATTGCAAAGTAGATCTCTGTTGTGTGTTTGGACATAGATCTAGCGTTGATTAGGTTGCAGTGTATTTCTATATTTATAATGGCCTGTTTTGCTCTTGCTTGTGTCTTTTGGTGGTCTTGTTGGTGACGCTCATTATTATCCTTGGGATGTAGGTTATGTCCTATTATGTCTGTTTTGTCATTAAGTAGGTTGGCTAGGTTTCTTATTGGGTTCACATCTTCTAGGTCCTCTTCTGTTTCAGGTTGGTGTGGCTGGTGGTACCCTTGGGTTTTAGTGATGTATGGAGTGAAGGTATCATTTCCCATTGTTCTGTTTGTTGTTGTCTTTTCCCTTAGAAGTCCTGATATCCTGCTGATGTGTTTAATGTTTCTCGTAGTTGGTTGCGACTCCAGCGAGTGGTCCGTTGCGAGGTAAGACTTTAGGTACAGTGATTTTTGTCTTGTTTTTGGAGTGGCTCTTATTACCATTGGGCTCGTGAGCATGCGTTCCTTTGATGTGTTGGTGTTTTCTAGCGTGGTATAGACTTGTTGTTATGCCATGGCATGTGTCTAAACCCATCAATGCCAGACTTGTTCATAATTGGGGTAAAATCAAACAGGTTGGTTTTTCGATTACTTAGGAATCAGATTGTCATCTAATGGTTCTTGGCAAGCTCATTTGGATTGCAACCATTCTATGTTCAAGCAGTGCATAGGAGCGACCCTAGCATTTGCTTACAGGTTTGGGGGTAAGGGAATTTTTCCAACAAAGACTTTAAAGCCCAGGCAGGCACTTTTCTCCTTTATTGAGTGGATTTAAGGGGCCATGTTCCCTCACCCTACCTTGAAGAAGATCAGAGGATTTTTTGGGGATTATTGCCAAAAAGGTTACCTGCTATTCCACTTTACTTGGGACTCTAGGCGTCTGCCCTCCAGAATATTAGATTCCATTTGAGCTCTATTCTATTTGGCTTGGTCTTAGTACTTTGGAAGCCATAGAATTCCATAAAAAGACAATTTGTGAACTTGCTGATAACTCCATTAGCCCCAGGTGGAAATGGTTAGCCCATGTTAAATCATGTCTTACAGCCTTAGATTTAAACTGCCTCTGGAACACTACACTACTAGTTTTAGAATCCCACCGATAGTTAATCTGAAATATATTTGATGAATGGGCTATGGCACATTTACTTTTGAGTACGTTTGGGAGTTCTTTATCACAATATTATCTGTTGATTAAAACTAGTTGGAGCACTGAAAACTAGTTGGAGCACTGAAGAGTATCTTAGTTGGCTGGCAGATCTAAGGAAGAGAAAGTTCTTTGCTACGTTTAGACTGAAAATTCTCCCACTACGCCTCGGTTACTTCAAAATGGTCTGTAAATATATCCACTAAGTGTTATTACTACCGACTGTTGAAGAAGACAAGAAGCAGTTTCTTTTGGGTTGCCCATTGCACCACATATCCCCTACGGAGGCCATTCACCTTGAAGTAGGTTTTTTTCCCAATCAGGTGAGGTGCTACTCAAACATGGGCACTTCTACATAAAAACAATGAAAGATCCTGTATGCCCACTCCTGTCCTTAGTTGGTAAAGCAATGAAAAGCAAAACAACCAATATATTGGATGGTTTTAAAACTTGCAATGAGAAGATTAATAAAGAGATCGGATGGGACCGGATATGAGACAGTGAATGCTGGCAGTTGAAATCTGAATATTAAAAAAAGGTAAGGGCCTGGGCCTGGTATATCAATCAGAATCATACAGCGAGATTGAAGACTTTTTCCAGATTGTCTTTTCAATTTGTGACACCTCAGAACTACATGACACGATGGCCTGCCTGCTGTACATTCTACGAGATGTTAATGCGCATAAGACTGAATCTGTTACCTACTCTCTCAGTCCAAAGACCTTGACCTGGCATCCCTAGAAATGGTAGATATTGCCAATTATGTAAGGTGAATATGCCTACCTAAAACCAATAGACATATTTTGACCAGCTGCCTAAATTGAGGAACAAATATTTGCTGTATCTAGGGAAGTTTGTACGTAATACTGTTCACAAAAAAACTGATCATTTTTGGTACCGTTGCTTGTTGGATATCCAGATGTCACTAACCATTGCACTTGGTATGCTATGGAAACCAAAAGAGAAGAAAATAACAGGTTGGAGATAAAAGAATTGAAAGTCAGCTAAAGTGTTGAATTCATATATGTACGGCTACAGCAGATTTGATTTTTTATTAATATTTGGGCAGGCTATGGAACTCAGAAGATTATCAGATCAGGATGGTAAATTAATGAATTGAAAGTCAATGGAAGTGTTACATTTTATATGTATGATTATAGTGTATTTTAACAATTTAATATGTGATTGATATTTGTTGAGTGGTAGATGATTGAGTTTTATCATGTGTAAAACAAATTATATTGTATAAGATTACATTTGATGTAATAGCTTCTTTTATATTGCGTGAAAAGTTTTTGTAACTGTAACACACTATAAATAATAACAAAAAACAATGAACATCTCTCAATAGACATCATGAGCAAAAGAACAAACAGCATGGTCAGCAGCGCTGCACGACTGCCTCACAGAAGGAATAGGTACATCCAGTGGGGGCTGCTGAATTTTTAAAGAGGGCGGAAATGTTTTTCCTGCCTCAGCACAAGCAAGTGGAACGAGCATGCCCAAACCAACACAGGGGCATTCAAGGGATCCCCCCAAGACAATTATTAAAGTAATGTGTGAAAATATTGCATTTGACAAATGTACAGATTTCAGAAAATAATTGCTGCAAAGCCATAGCATATACAATCAGTTCCATAGTGAGACATATGAAATATTCCAATAGATGCCACACTGCTAACAGTTCGCAGGAGCATTTTGGAACCCATTTTTATGCTGGCTATGACCAAACCAACATGCCACAATATATGACAGCACTGGCATGGTAAACACATTTTCAAACTTCATGTGCCCCACAAAAATCAGGAGGCGTCTCTCAAAAATGTTTGCCGGCATCGGAACTGGAAAAACACGTTGGCATGCTCCTTTTTCCCAAAGAATATTATGAGGCCTGTCACAACAATATATACCTGTCCTGGCCCTCCAGTAATGCTGCTAGAGCCAGTCCAGAAGAATATCACGAAGGCTGTCATAATGTAAACCTGCCCTGGCCCCATATCCTGCTGCTAGACCTAGAAGAATATCATGAGGCCAGTCACAACAATATATACCAGTATTGCCCCCCTCAACATGCTGCTTTTGCACAAAAGGTATTATGAGCCCAACAAAAATGAATGAAAGCACTGCCCCCCCTTACCATGCTGCTGCTTCACCAAGAATATCACGAGGCCAATCACAACAATTGATCCAAGCACTGCTTCACCAAAAGAATATCATGAGGCCAACAAAAACGCATGCCAGTGCGGGTCTTCGCTCCATGCTGCTTGTGCCCTAAGAATTTCTTGAAGCCATTTACACCACTCTATGCATCACTCTGCCCTTCATCATAAATCTTGTTCCCTCAAAATATCATGAGGCCAGACACAACAATGTATGCCAGTGCCGGTGACCACCTTGTAGTGCTCCTTGTACCCAAAGAGTATCATGAGGCCAGTCACAACAATGTAAGCCAGCACAATCCCCTCCCTACCTCCTTATGTTTCCAGTACCCAGACAATACTAAGAGGTCTGTCACAACCATAATATTTTTGCACATTGTTTTCATGACTCGTCGTGCACCAAGAAAACCACAATCGATCAATATATCCGGCATTTCCACAGAGCACATTTAAACATTTTGCCCCAGCTGTCCCCCATGCCGCTCGCTTTGCCCGATTGGAAATATGTGCGTCTTTTACACTGTTTGGGAAACACTGACGTCCCTTTTGTATTGAAAATAATTGATAAAATTGCTTATACCCAAATACAAAATCACCTTCAACAAAACCTACTCCTAGGCGCCAGACAATCCGGATTCTGGCCCAGTCACAGCACCAAAACAGTACTATTAGATCTTAAAATCCAAATGGATTCAATAAGGGATTCTGGGAACATGTGTATCCTACTATTATTAGATTTTTCCGTCACATTCGATTTGGTCGTCCATGACAAATTATGCAACACCCTCTCTAACAATTTTAAATTCTCTCAGGGAGCCATTGATGCGTCAAATCCTTCCTCTCCGATCGGACTTCAAGAGTGGCAATAGGTAAGGAAGCAGCAGACCCTATCCTGGTCCCAGTAGGTGTTCCTCAAGGGTCCTGTTTCTCTCCCACACTATACAATGCCTACACAAAACTGTTATTTGCCTCGCTGGATGCCATGGGTGTCATCTACACAAACTTTGCGGATGACACTGAGATTTTAAACCCAATCACCGGCAACTACGACCAGGACATGATAAATATAAACAAAATCAATGCAATAATCCAAAACTGGATGGCCAACTATAGTCTCTGTCTTAATGACGAAAAGACAGATTCTTTTAGCGGGTTCTCCAGCCAAAATAAAATCTCTACATCCAGACTATGCTTCCATCATCATTGATGGCACACCAATACCCACCCTTAAACAGGTCAAAACGTTGGGTGTCTATTTAGACACCAACCTTACAATGAATAAACACGTTAATGCACTAACATCAGCCACCTCATATACTTCTAAGCGCATCGCTGTCAGCCGCCAATTCCTGACCCTACAGAACTGTACCACGTTGGCACAATCACTTATCATGTCCAAGTTGGATTACTGTAATGTACTATTGTTGGGCTCCTCTAACACCAAATTGGCCAAACTCCCACTTGCAAAATAAGGCACTGCAAGCTGCTCTAGGCATACAAAAATCTGACCATATCTCTAAGACCAGCAGGAAAGCACACTCGCTCCCCATTAAAGCCAGAATCATCTTTAAAACCATCAGCATCACCCATAAATGCATCAGTAAGACAGCCCCAACCTACCTTAACAAAGCTATCAGCCACAACAAATCTATGAGAAACCTCAGATCTAACAACCGCTCCCAACTCGTCTTCCCACGTTTCAAGTTCACAAGAGCTGGAGGGACTAGCTTCCCAGTAATGGCGCCTAAAATCTGGAACTCCTTCCCGCACACCACCAGGAATGAGCCCCCCACCAGAAGTTCAAAAAATCCTTTAACAAATACTAATCCAGGAAAGAGAACCATGACAGTATAATACCTGTAGAATGCAATTTAGGACTTTATGCTTTCTGCAATTGTTGACTTAGCAATTAATGTCGGTATACCTATGCGAAATGCGAAAAGTAACCTTGACATATAACCTTTACCTACCTGTAACCAGATTAAAGAATATTGTTACCTACGCCATGATACCCGTGATGATTCCCTGATGTTACTCAGTAAATGTTTGACTTAGTAAGCAATGTCGGTTACCTATGCAAAATGTGAAAAGTAACCCTAACCTGTAACTTTACCTACTTGTAACCAGACTTATAGAAGATTGTAACCTATGTCGTGATACCCTTGGGTTTGGGCGTATAACAAATGTAATAAATCAAAAATAAAAAAAAATAAATAAGGATGCATGTGTGAGCCATTATTCAGAGAAAACACTCTCATTTAAACTCCTGGGGCATCATTACGAGTATGGAGGCAGCCATGCCCTAAATAAGGGCATGGCTGCCTCCATACCGTGTTCCAGCACCAGGTTCCTTCAGTGAGGAATAACCGGGTCGTTCCAACATTGGAGGACCCGGTAATTCCTCCTTGAAGGAACTGATCCCCATTCCCATTCCCATTGAGTCCACATAGGGCTCAATGGGAATGGGGATGGAGCTAATAACGGGCCCGTTATTAGCTCCTTGATCCCCTCGCGGGACCCGGAAAGGACGTCTGGTTGTACCAGACATCTGTTCCAGGTCCCGCAAGGGAGCCTCGTAATTGCGCATCCCGTAATGAACGGTGCCGGTCCCGTACCGGCACCCTTCATTATGGGAGCGCAAGCCTCGTAATGAGGCCCCTAATCTTATTTAGAGAAACTTGCCAAGGATTCATCCAAGGGAAAGAGCGACAGTGTCTCCACTGCTGGAAATATATGCAAGACATTCATAGATGCTGAAAGGGGAAAGTCAGAATGGTCACAGATTCTGTGATTCTGCCTCAAAATGTTGTATGCCCCACTTCTCTCTCACGTCATCACTGGCTCACACATGCTCACACACATGTGCACACACAGACACATGTATTCACACTCCAACGTGTACAGATACACACACAATTATCTTTACTATTACCTTTTTTGCTCTCTGTCCCCCTGGATCTGCTCCCACTTCCCCCGAACACGCAGATGTTATCTGTATAGGACTGCCTAGCTGCAGGTCAGAAACTTGCATGCAATGTCAATGTGGCACCCCCTGTTATGTCTCAGTAGAACAGATGGTTCCTTACTGGTGCTGCAAGAAAGAAGATTTGTTTTTAGAAGCAAATTTAGCTTTTTCTCCATCTGGGCCTGCATAATGGCTCAGATCCCATGGTGCCCCCTGCACATTGTGTCAGTGGACAAGCACCTAAGCTCGCTAGTAGCTGCGGTGGCCCTGCTTGGGGTCTTGGGAATGATAGCGTTGCTTTGGTCTTGGTGCCAAATGTAATTTCTTCCTTATTTTCGATGTTCAGTGGGAAATTTCTCTCTGAAATCCACTTGAAAATCTGATTAATGTTGTATGAGGTGGCATTAAGCTCCTTTGGGTAAGATTGTGGTTTGTATTTGTATTTATTGTGTTTTATATAGCGCCTTTGTCCAAAGCGCTTTACATAGTACAGTCAACAATATATTGAATCAGAATGCAAATCAGCGTTCATAAACAGTAACATTCGAACTCTGTTCATAAAAAGAAATTGGTTTGGATGAGTAGTTGGTTGTCATCTGTGTATTATTGGTTGGGCAGTCAAAGGACACTGGAGGTAGTAGTAGGAGCTTTATATAAGCATTAAAAAGCATGTGGCAAACAGGTGAAGGTTTGGACATGAACTTTAACCCTGTAGGTGTGGTCTTTCAAGAAAGATTGGAACCAATTAAGAGTTTTGGCCCCAATAGCAAAGTGCTCTTGAAGGCTGTGGAGTAGTATATCATGAGATGAGCATCATACACCACTGAAAGGTCGAAATGAATCAAGGCAGGCTTGTTTAAGTCAAAGACCTAGAGTAGGATCTCTCTGATATCTACTGGGGTATGTAAGGAACTCATGGTGGCAACAGTAAAGACAGACACAAGTGATCACAGTTCAAGGGTGTTTATTAAACTGTAAATGCAGGGTGGAAAAACACCTACTCTAAACCTAAATCTAAGATGGTAGCAAGCTTCGACCATCAAATGAAAAATAAGACAGTCCTTATGTCAGGATGTGATTGCCAGGGGTCTCACCTCCCCATGTTTTCAGCACGGGACAAGGTGGGACTTTGTAGCACAGCACACGCTCAACCTTTCCCAACACGAGCCAACAGTTTTGTTCCAGCTGTCAGGTTCTTCGATGGTTAAGTTTCTTTTCAATAAAAAGTCTCTTGCCTTCGAGGGCCTGTTGTATTCAACAACAAGCAAACAAACAAAAAGTTCCTTTGCAAATGGACTTTGGGTGAGGACTTTTCAGCCCTTGATCTCCCTTGAACGGGCTCGGACCCCCTTGACAAGGGGGACAATTCACTTTCCCTGGTCTTCCAATACTTCCTACTTTCACAAGTCTTAATGTCTTTTTAAACAGCTCTTCAGGCTTCGCCCCTGATTGTCGGCTTTCCTCTGCTGGGTTCACTCTCGCCATCTTTTACAGACAGTTCACTGTGGACAACCCTTAATCAGGTTCACTTCGATCCACACACTATTCTGGTTGTCAACTTCCCTCTGCCGGGTTCACTCTCGCCAACTTCTACAGATAGTCCACTGTATTTCAAGACTTTAGACTTCACCCCTTTTTGTTAGCATCCCTCCGCCAGGTTCACTCTTGCCAACCTCTACAAACCAGTTCACTATGGGACTTTTAAACTTCGCCCCTTCTTGTTAGCATTCCTCCGATGGGTTCACTCTTGCCAACTTTTACCAAACAATTCTAGCACGCCATTCACCAAGCGGGATTAATTTCCCTTTCTTTCACAATTATCTGCCGGTCAAAGACTTTTGACGGTACAGAGGATTTGACAAGACCCCTGTATGACCACTTTGATCTCTTCTCACATTTTCCCAAGCCCTTCTGGTTATGATAGTCTCTACCATCGGGTAATCGCCCAGAGTTTCCTGTGTAAGCACCCATGTGGTGCCGGTCTCCTCTGTTGCTGGTTTTCCCCCTCTTTTCTCTATAGTTACTTTAAACCTTTCAAAGTTCAAATTAGCCGCTTTCTATTTTTTATTCAACACAGTACGGTTTCTTATCGACTCTCCCCTAGACTCACCGGCTGTGATGCGCCACTTGGCTTTCTCCTCCTTTGATTCAAGTTTGGTACTACTGGGACCAGTGTCTCCCTGGCTTGATTATCAGCGGAGGAGGGTCTTGCGTACCGTAGACACCTGCTGCGAAATGGCTATTGTTTGTGGTCTTATTATTCCTTCTGTGGGGGAATAATACAGCCTTGCTCGGAAAGGGCAAGGTTGCTTCTCTCCTTGTCATCGACTCGGTATGCGCTGTCTTTCTCCTCCTCTTGAACCGCCATGCTGAGTTAGCTCCCACGTCGTGCGATCTGCCCTGTCCGTCCTGTGATTTTGTGCTCCACCTTTTATCCTTGTGGGGAAGCGAAAGGGCCTTCAGGTGTGTGTGATTCCGTTCAATTGCCTGACCATGCCTGACCCTTCGGTTGGAACATGTCAGGAAAACAGTTTTACCATTAGTCCATTGTCTTCCACGGGGTACAAAAGTGTTTGTGTTAGAAAAGGGGGACTTGTCCTGAGAAATGATATTCTTCATCCTAGGGGAGTTGGTAAATTCAGAAAGGTGAGATTGGTAGGGTTTGTGAAGAAAACGGGAATGACCGGGATTATTATCTTGAAATAAACAGGGGGCATTGTGGGAATTGTAGTGTTTTATCTGAACAGGTTGAGAGTGTGGGAAATAATAATCAGAGGGACGAGACAAGGAATGACTGGGAGTATTCGGGTAGGCAACAGAAAACCATGGATTCTGGAAATTGGGATTTTCTGTTTTTTTAAACTTTATTTATTAAAGTAGATTCACGTCTCACTCAAACAACCATTCCAGCAGTTAGACATGTTGCGCACAGTTGAACAATATCAATTACAATGCTAAACACAGCAGTATCGCAACATGAACAGCAGTGGAGAGCCAGCAACCACAGTCCTCAGTCCGGGGACACTGTGTGCGCTGTGACAGTGGCTGGGCACTGAACCAAGAGGAAAACCTCCAGAGGGCCCCAAATGGTTTTAGGCCTTATCTGCGGCCCACATAGGAGTCCATATTTTTATCAAGATCACCCAGCCTGATCAGACCACCCAGCCACACCCGGGTAGTAGGGGGGGGGGGCCTGTTGGTCCACAGCATCAGTACACATTCCCTGGCCACAATCATACTGGTGATTAGAATCTTTCGGCCATACCCCGGGACCCCCGGAAGCCACCCAAACATGCAGCACAGCAGTTCATGGGGCACGTCACAGTCCAGCATGCCTGAAAGTGGGCCTGTCACACCCTCCCAAAACTCTCATAGCTGAGGACACGACCACAGCATGTGGAGGAAGTCAGCTGAGTTCGCTTGACAGAGCAGGCACTTGTCACTCTTAGTGGAATCGAACAAAACATGGCGGGCAGGCGCAAGGTATATCCTCTGGAGAGTCTTAAGCTGGATCATCTGGAGTCGGGTGTTAATGAGATCTCTCAAACATTGCTGCCCACTGCTTATCACTGAATATGCCCCCAGCATACTGCTCCCACTGTCGTCTACATTTCAAGAGCCATTGCGGAGACTCACGCTTTACCATCCCATAAATAGACAACACCATCTGCCAGGCACAGGCTGAATTCAGGAGATGCTGTAGGAGGGGAGCCTCAGGGGGTAGGAGGGCTGAGTCCGGAAACATAGGGGACCATGCTTTAAAAGCAGCCCTTATACAGAAATACTGAAGTCTTCTGCGGAGCCCACCCTCCATTTTAGCCCCAAACAATTCTTATGAAACAAACACACCATCAGGATACAAATCTTCCATAGTGCCTATCCCCACCCCACCCCATTCATTCATTAGGGCCATATCACAGGCAGGTTTAAGGCATTCAATCTTCCAAAGCTGGAGCCCAGGGTCATACTGGATGTCTATGCCTATTGCATGCATGCACTGTGCAGGCAACTGGGTTGAATTTGCACGTATCAGCAACCTTCCTCGACACCGGAACCCCCTGGATCGCATAGGGGTGCACTGAGCATTTTTCAATAAGCACATGTGGGTACGCCGGAAATCCTGGCATCCAGTAGGAAATACAATGCACCTGGGCTGCTAGAACGTACAGCTCCATATCAGGCGCACATATACCTCCTTGGTCCCATGGAAGGACCAGTGTTCCAACTTATTCAGGGAGACGTGGGATGCCAAGCCAGCTGCACCAACAGCCTCTTCAACTTCACAAATAAAGGCTGCCCCCGGCCATACAGGAATGTTCTGAAACATATACAGCAACTTTGTGACCACAACCATTTTAGCAATAGCAACCCTACCCACCTGGGACAGGGGGAGCGTACACCACCTATCCCACTCTTCCTTTCAGGGTCCTCAGGTATGCTAAATGATTATCCTCCAGCAAAGACCGGGAGTTCCTGCTAACCTGCACCCCCAAATACCTGACGGAGGGCTGCTCCCACCTGAACCCCTCAAGCTCCTCCGGCCTCACTGTGACATCTGTCAGCGGGAACAAAACAGATTTGGTCCAGTTCACATGGAGCCCCGAAAACTGACTCTTGATACAAGTACTATAGATTGGCCTCAGGGTCCTTAAAGTATAACAGTATTGTCCGCATACAGCGACAACAGTTCTCTTGTCGCCCTGCCCCCAGCCTGTGTACAAGATGGAACTTCTTCAACCTACCCGCTAAGGTTTCTATTGTGAGTGCAAAATGTAGTGGGGACAGCGGACAACCCTGCCTAGTACCATGTCCCAGAGCGAACACATCAGAATGCTTTCCAAATATGACAATCCTAGCGACTGTGCCAGAATATAGAATCTGCACTGCCGAGAGAAAGTACGCCGGGAGCCCCACAACCTCCAACACCATGAAAAGGTAGCCCTGAATGCCTTCTGCGTATCAAGTAAAGATGCCACCGCCTGCACCCTGGGGTTAACCTGAGCCAGTATAGATAAGAACCTGCGCAGATTCAACAAGTCGACCTCCCTGGAATAAAATCAGAGTGCTCCAAGTGAACTAAGCCTGACACAAGCGGCAGCAGTGTGCCTGCCAGGATTTTAGAAAATGTATCTAAATTAATAAGGGATATCGGGCGTTATGAAGCGCAGTCCAAAGGGTCCTTTTCTTCCTTCAGGAGCAGGATCACCACAGCCTCACACATTGAGGAGGCAGCTGACCCAAAGTCATAGCTTCCTCCCAAACCCCTACCATATATTTCCCAACCTCCGGCCCCAGCTCCTTGTAGAACTCTGCTGATATGCCATCCGACTCATAAGCTTTAGCCGATTGAAGAGCCTGCGCCGCCGCTAGAATATCATCAACCGAAATCGGCTTAGCCAACACCGCTCAACCTCGGCAGTGCTGCCTCCTCTAGGTATGGGACCACCACGCACGCGGCCTGCAAACCCCTGGACGCCTACACTCCTTCAAAGTATCATCGAAAAGCGCCCAATAATATATATAATATCAGATTCAGTCACAAAATGCCCATCTGCCATGTTTATTGCTACAATATCAGGGGACCCTTTCTATTGCTGCAGCATAGCCGCCAGGAGGTGACCCGGTTGACCCTCCCCGCCATATCTGCATGCCATCGCAGGACACACTAAGTATTTAACCTTGCGGTCAGCCAGGTCACCAAACCTGCCCAGAGCTTCCCACATTTCGGCCTTGGCCACTACATCATCGGCGGCCAACAGGGCAGCCTCCCTAGCCCTGATTTCCCCTTCCAGGTCTGCCAGCTGCCCCCTAATGGTTTTCAACACCTCAAACTCCAAGGCGATAAACCTCCAGTGAAGAACCACTTTAAATGACTCTCAAACGGAGGCCATCAAGCCGACAGAGCCCATGTTGACTTCAAAGTACGATTGCACAACATCCACCACGTCCCTGTGAAACCCTATGTCCGACAGGGTCGTAGCCTTAAACCTTCAATGGGGCCTAGGCACTGCCTCTCGCCATACATCCAACGACCACAAAACAGGGGAGTGGTCCTCGGGGAGAAGCAAACAATCCAGTGTAATGTTAATTAAATGTGGGCTAGCTGACACATAGTCCAGTCTCGATGACTTACTGTGTACTGACAAATGAAAGTAAAACTCCAACACCCCTGGCTGAAGTACACGCCAGACGTCCACCAACCCCAATGTAGTCACAGCCCTGCACACCCGACCAGTCGACTGTGGGAAGGAAACTCCTGACCCAACTGATCTATCTAGCGCCGTTTGCAAAGCGATATTAAGATCACCCACCCAGACAATGTTAGTATGCATAACATTTGAACAGGAGTGATTAAAAAACCCAGTGTCATCTACGTTTGGGCCATACATTTTGATAAACGTCACCAAGAAGTGAGCCCAACTTCCGGACACAATTACAGTTTCCTGCAAAAGAATGACCTTGGCTCTGTGATGCTCACAGTAATTTACCACCTTTCTGGTTTTATGAGGATTGTTCAACCCCCTCACGTTCCAATGTATAATATTACACCCCGTCAAAAGCTTCTGCATTCAATATTCAGCCCGGCTGCGCACTCCTGTGCACCGGTTTCCGCATGTTTCCAACAACATACGGATGTGCACCAACCCATTCCATGCAGATGTGAATCAATTTTGAACAACATTCCCATGCACTTGCTCCACTCGTGCCACCTCCACCCTCACTGCTGGACCCCAACTGGCAGTGTAACACTCCTGCCCCATCAACTCCCCCCCCTCTAAGCAAGCAACAATGGGCACCGGACTCAGGGACCACACACAACCTCCCACTCCAAGACTGCCCCAGGAGGAGGAAGCCCAACCCTTCAAGGATAACCAGCAACCGACCCGATTCATTACAGAATATCATCGCCATCACATCATGCTCGGGAGTTCCAGCACATTGTATATACCGGGGATTTATAATCCCATCTAGCCGTAACACAGTATCAACTTGAGGTTCAGGCAGTGCACCAACTGCCCCAGGTCCAATGCTCTAGGAGCGGTTGACCAGCACCTTTCCCCTCCTAGGGCTTAGGAAGAGACTCCACAAAGGCAATAACTTCGGCTGGGCTCGTAGAAAAGTGGGTTTTGTTGTCATGAATCACCCATAAATTAGACGGATATAACATTGCATACTGCAATCCACACTCTCTCAACAGTCTCTTGGCAGCCAAAAAGGACAGCCAGGCCTTCTGAACTGATGGCGTAAAATCCTGGTAAAAAGATATTTTAGCTTCTTTGTATTGTAGCTCACCTAATTCACGAAACATATGCAGAATAGTGTCACAGTCTCGATAACTAAGCAGCCAGGCAATAACTGGGCAGGGATTCTGCCCTGGTCTGGGTTTCTGAGTTGAGATCCGATGGGCCCGATTTTTCAGTACTTCTCTGATAAAAGTTTCCATGAACAACTCCATGTTCAACACTGGATCCTCCAGGACTCCCAGCCTGTGTTCCTCCTCCCGAATGCGGCTACTCTCCTTCTTGATCCTTTCTTGCATGTGGTCCATTTTGTATTCCCTTACATACAGTTTGGTGTTCACTGAGGCAAAGCCGCACTTCATCTCTACCGGTATTATACTCAGTTCTGAGGGTGGGTCAGCTGGCCCAGCGCCAAGCCTTCTTTTGGTGCAAATTGCAGGTGGCCCAGCCTCTTATTGCCTTTGGCCATCAGCTCCCAGCCCCCAGTGTGGCATGGACCCAAACCAGTCACAAGTAAGGTCCCAGCCCTGCACTCCAATCACGCACCAGGCCGCCAAACAGATGATAAGCATGGGCAAAAAATTGCAGACTGTTATATAAGGGTTTAGCAGGAGGTCCTAGCAGCAGGTGTGGCCACCCGCAGTCGGGTGCATACAGCCCACAGCCAGGTATTGTTGAAACTGCTGCAGGTCCAGCCCAACTGCAGGTGCCACCATGTCCTTCATTATGCGTGGCAACAAATGTACTACCCGTATACACACCAGGAAGTCTTGGACAGTGCTCAGCAGTCGCCCCGACCTCAGGCCTGAGCCGAAGAAACCACTTTCCGCTCCTCAGCGCATTGACAAAGCACAAACGTGTGAGGCCCGTTGTACCTCCAGCGATGTGGGCCAACAACTGAAGTCCAGGAGGCAGCCTACGGGCAAGGCCCAGTCCCCCAAACACCCCAGGCAAGTCATGCCCCTTGGACACTCCACGCCCGAGGCCTCACGCTATCTTATCCCCCATGCAGCAAAAATGAAGTTAGTGTCATGATGCCTACCTCCAAGGAGCCAGGTCCGACCCAGCAACCTCAGAGGCAGGCATCATTTCCCCCAGGGGAGTGCCAGCGGGCCCAAGCTGGGGCCCTTTGGACGCAGTACTGGCGCCTTAGGCGCCAGGCTCATGTTGGACCTCTGTCCTGGCGCCTTAGGCGCCAGGCTCATAAAGCTAGACATGTGTTCAAGTGTTTTAATGTGCACTTACCTGATGCAGACCATGCTGCCACATCCAGGCCCTCTTGAGGCCTGAATAGGAACTACTTTACCTGTGGGACTACTTTCCACCCAGGTGTGGTCAGGGAAGGATACATACCTGATCGGAGGAAGGATACACACTTGGGACTTCTTCCAAAGCTATTTAAACCACACCCAATCAGCAACTCACGCTTCGCGTTGTTCTGCTCCTCGCAGCTGGACGCTCACCGTGTCAGCTCCTGCATCTGGACTTCAGCCACGCCTGTCAGCATCCTGGGTCACCTGCAAAGGGAGACAAGAGACCTACCAGCTAATCTGCACCACAGAGACATCACCGACGATCCTGAAAGGGAAGACATCATTTTTAAAAGCATTTCGTTACGATCGCTGCAGTGCTGCATTTCACTCACCTTTCCTGGGTTCCTCCATCTTCAGCAGCGATCATCCGGATACACAGCCACTTCCCAGAGCCTAGAGAAAAAGACAAGAATAAGAGATGAGAGAAGGAAGGGAATAGGAAAAGCTCAGTTTCCTTCTAAGACTTACCTGTTGGGTCATTCCCATTTCATTTCGGGTCTTGCTGCTTCCAAGCAGGACCCCGGCCCCTATGGGGAAAAAAGACAAAGACATTAGATGAGCGAATGCAAAAACATTACCTGAGCGCTCATCTAGAACTTACCAGATCTTTACTGGAACTGCACGTTTCACTTCGGGTCGGCGCCATATCTCCGGCATTCCGAACCCAGGCCCCTATGGGGAAAAGACATCAACATCAGCGCTTTGTTGCAAGAAGTCTCCAAAGGAATCTTCATTCATCACCTGAAAAAAGACAGTGAACATTATTATTTAAAGCTTGAACTTTTGAACTTACAACAGAACTTTTACAGCGCCTTACCAGTATAATCAAGCTTACCTGAACTCCCATCCAACCTCAATCCAGTGAAGTAACTGGGTTCAACGCGCCCCTGCGTCAGAAGCAGGATGGAGAGCTCGTCCTTTCAGACCCTAAGGTGAGACTTCACGGGGAATCGTGGAAGGGTATCGTGGAGGGTTGGAAGAGAGTGGGAGGCTAGAGCATAACTCAGTCAGTAGGTAATACTCCCTTTTCACGCACAGGGGAATATTCCTGCGAGCCGGAGAAGCCAGAGTAGAGGGCCCTTCCTGTCCATCTTCAGAGTCCTGCGCTTCACCATTGAAGAAGCATCAGCACTCGAAGCCAGACCTGCGCCTCCGTGGGAATCAGGTGAGCGTTAGAGAACGCGAAGCCTACCCACAATTTCCCACCCGGGCGCTATGGAGACTTCCGAGACTGACCAGCTGGCCCAGCTTTTGGGGGAATTATGGGCAGAGGTGCACTCAGCCCACCAGGAGACTAACGCTCTCAAAAGAGAACTGATCTTATCTAAGGAAAGAACTGATGACCTAGCAAAAAGGTTATTACAGACCCAGGCAGGGCACACTCCTTTCCTTTACCTAATTCCAGAGACATTTCCACATCAATGGGTTTGAGTAACCCGGTACAAATTAATCTACCTGGACACATGCCTTTGGCCCCGCCTGAACGTTTTGCGGGGGATCCCAAGAAATATGCCGTCTTTATGAACCAATGTCGTTTACACTTTCTATGCAGACCCGGAGCCTTCCCTAACGACCAGACCAAGGTAGCCTTTATACTATCTTACCTCAGTGGCAGTGCTGCCGATTGGTCTATTCCATTGGTAAATCAGGATGATCCCATTCTCCAGAATTTTCAGGGCTTCCAGGCCAGCATGGAAAGATTGTTCGCTCGACACTCTCAAGGACAGGCCCTTGATAACGAACTGCTATCCTTACGACAAGGTAATCAGGTACTTCTGTCCTACATAGCCACCTTTAACAGACTGGTTGTGGAAACTGGATGGCCAGAAAGCAAAAGGATCACATTGTTTCATCGAGGCCTGCGCGGAGAGCTTAAGGATGTTCTAGCTCAGATAGTAAACCCACCCCAGGTCTGCGCAGACTACATTGACTTGGTGGTTCAACTTGATCACAGACTTCAAAATAGCCTCAGGGCCTGTAACGCATTCCACTGTTGAAGTGACACTGGTGGGTCAGGATGGACATCGGGAAGCAATCGTGTTTGATGTGATCAAGGCCCCACAATTTCAAGTAATTCTTGGAATTCCTTGGTTAGAAACACATAATCCCAGAATTGACTGGCGAGCAAAGAAGATAAGTTTTCCTGATTGTGAACCAACTTGTTATCCAAGAAATCCAGCTATGGGTCTAGCCACAGCAACTTCCACCCCTGTACAGCTACCGTCAGAATACCAAGAATTCCAAGACTTTTTTCAGAAAGAACAGGCTAACACGTTACCTCCCCATTGGTCTTATGATTGCCAGATCGATCTGGTACCCAATGCTCAACTACCTTGTAGTAGGATTTATGCTCTTACAGAACCTGAGAACCTGCATTTGTGTCAGTATTTAGATCAGTACCTAGCCAATGGTTTTATTTGCCCGTCCAAGTCTCCTGTCTCTTCAGCTCTGTTCTTCGTGCCAAAAAAAGAAGGCGACCTTAGAACATGTATAGACTATCGCGCCCTAAATCAAATAACGATTAAGAATCGTTATCCTCTGCCCTTGATCCCTGAGCTTATCGACCAGGTGAAAGACGCTTGTGTGTACACCAAGTTAGATATCCGAGGAGCTTATCACCTGGTGCGCATAAAAGAAGGCGACGAATGGAAGACTGCATTCCGCACCAAATTTGAGCTCTTCGAATATCAGGTGATGCCCTTCGGTTTGTGCAATGCACCTGCCGCCTTTCAGTACTTTATGAATGATGTTCTTCGGGAACTTATCAATGTCTGCGTCATTGTTTACATTGACGACATACTGGTGTACTCTTCTTCAGAATTTGATCACAGAAGACATGTTAGGGCAGTTCTTGAGAAACTGCGCCAGCACAGACTATTTGCAAAACTCGAAAAATGAGTTTTTCATACCACAGAAGTTGAGTTTCTCGGATTCATCCTGACACCTCAAGGAGTCCGAATGGACTCGCGAAAGGTGGACGCCATCCTCAAATGGCCATCTCCAAGCTCGGTGAAGGGAGTTCAGAGCATGCTCGGCTTTGCCAATTTCTATCGAAGATTCATCCCGAAATTTTCCCGAACAGTCCAACCCATCACCGCTCTCCTAAAGAAAAACAAACGCTTCGAATGGACTCTTGAGGCCGAACAAGCCTTCCAGGACCTGAAAAGCAAATTCACCTCTGCACCTGTATTGAAGCACCCGCACCCAGATCTCCCGTACATAGTGGAAACCGATGCTTCCAGTTCGGCCATGGGAGCTGTCCTGTCGCAAAGAGACCCAAAAACTAACCAACTACACCCAGTGGCCTTTTGGTCCAGAAAATTTTCTCCTCCTGAAATCAACTACGCAATTACCGATAAAGAGTTACTGGCCATCAAATCTGCTTTCAAGGCTTGGCGTCACTCCCTTCTCGGGGCAAGACACACCATCACCGTAATTACGGACCACAGAAACTTACAGTATTTAAAGACGGCCAAAGCTCAATCTTCACGACAACTCCGATGGGATCTATTCTTTGCGGAATTTGATTTTGTAATTACCTATCGCCCTGGCTGCAAGAATGGAAAAGCAGACGCCTTATCCCGGATTGGCATGGAAGAACCTGATTCGAGCTTAGAACCTGTGCCCATCATACCTGAGCAAAGAATCCTAGGCTTAACTTCATTGCAATCTACTGAGGATATCCAAACGCAAGTAAAACAACTTCTAGATTCTTCAACCTTACTGGAATGGAGTCAAAAGGGTCCTCATTACACCGTTAAGGATGACTTACCCTACTTCCAGGAGCAGTTGTTTCTGCCAAGTAAAGAGTTGCAAGAACTTGTTATTGCCCATCATCATGAATCTTTAATGGAAGGACACCCTGGTATCGCTAAAACGGAGGAAAAAATCAAACGCCACTTCTGGTGGCCTTCTTGGAGAAAAGACAAAGGCCCTCATTACGACCCTGGCGGATTTTTTCCGCCATCGGCGGACTTTTCCGCCATGGCGCAAAGTCCCTTTACGCCATGGCGGATGGCGGACTTACCGCCCCATTCCGAGGTCGGCGGGGCGGTAAGTCCCCATTGACCCATTTACCCTTCCCCATTCCCATTTCGGCCCCATAGGGCTCAATGGGAGTGGGGAAGGAGTTAATTACGCCACCGTAAAGTACGGTGGCGTAATTAACACCAAGGTCCCAGAGCGCCATGGATTTTTCCGCCCGCAAAAAGCGGGCGGAAAAATGACCATGGCGCTCCGGGAACTCGTAGTTGGCGGTAAGGGGTCCACGCAGCTAACGCTGGCGCAGACCCCTTAGCGCCAGGGTCGTAATGAGGCCCAAAGTCTTTTGTACTGTCTTGTGGAATTTGCGCCCAAAACAAGGCTCAAAAGAAAAGGCCAGCCAGCCTACTTCAACCCTTGGATATTCCACTGGCACCATGGCACACCCTGTCAATGGACTTTATAACAGATCTCCCTCCTTGTGCTGGTTACAACACAATCCTTGTAATTGTGGACCTATTCTCCAAAATGGCCCACTTTATCCCTTTAAAGGGTTTGCCTTCAGCTTCCACCTTGGCCAAGGAATTCCTGGAGAATATAGTTCGCATACATGGTTTCCCTTCCATTTTAGTCTCGGATCGTGGAAGTCAATTTATCTCACATTTTTGGAAGAAGTGTTGCCAACTAGCACAAATAGATGTGCGGTTATCCACCAGCCACCACCCCAAGACCGACGGACAAACCGAGAGAACCAATCAGACTCTTGAGCAATATCTTCGGTGCATGTTACACCAATCCGAGTTAAATTGGAAAGACATCCTTTGGATCGCAGAATATGCATACAATAATTCAGTGCATTCTGTAACCGGACAAACCCCCTTTTATACTTTGTATGGTCACCATCCTCGGCCCTCTGATCTAGATCCACCTCTGACCCTGGAAATGCCCGCAGTAAATCATCTGCATTCCACAATAACCCGAGCCTTCAAAGAAGCTGCAACTCATTTACAGCAAGCCAAGAAAAAGTATAAAGAAACGCTGATTTGCACCGAAGTAAAACTCCTCCTTACCAAGTAGGAGACCAGGTATGGCTAGCAACTAAACATTTACCCCTCAAGGGCCTGCGAACTTTCAATCCCAGAATCATAGGACCTTATCCCATCAAAGCTATAATCAACCCAGTGGCCTTTAAACTGGATCTACCGTCCAACATGCGTATTCATCCGGTTTTTCATGCATCACTTTTGAAGCCAGTACAACCAGGAACCCGATTGTCCAAGCCTCCAGATCCAGTTCAAATTGAAGGGGAATTAGAATTCGAAGTTAAAGACATTTTAGACTCCAAGGTGGTAAAGTCGAAACTCTTCTATCTTGTTGACTGGAAGGGATATGGACCTCAGGAGAGATCGTGGGAGCCTAGTAACCATGTCCACGCACCTCGATTAGTACAAAGGTTTCACCGGAGATTTCCGAACAAGCCCAAACCCCCGGAGGGAAGAACCTTGGGAGGGGCCTTGAGGGGGAGGGGAGGGGTACTGTCATGATGCCAACCTCCAATGAGCCAGGTCCGACCCAGCAACCTCAGAGGCAGGCATCATTTCCCCCAGGGGAGTGCCAGCGGGCCCAAGCTGGGGCCCTTTGAACGCAGTCCTGGTGCCTTAGGCGCCAGGCTCATGTTGGACCTCTGTCCTGGCGCCTTAGGCGCCAGGCTCATAAAGCTAGACATGTGTTCAAGTGTTTTAATGTGCACTTACCTGATGCAGACCATGCTGCCACATCCAGGCCCTCTTGAGGCCTGAATAGGAACTACTTTACCTGTGGGACTACTTTCCACCCGGGTGTGGTCGGGGAAGGATACATACTTGGAACTTCTTCCAAAGCTATTTAAACCACACCCGATCAGCAACTCACGCTTCGCGTTGTTCTGCTCCTCGCAGCTGGACGCTCACCGTGTCAGCTCCTGCATCTGGACTTCAGCCACGCCTGTCAGCATCCTGGGTCACCTGCAAAGGGAGACAAGAGACCTACCAGCTAATCTGCACCACAGAGACATCACCGACGATCCTGAAAGGGAAGACATAATTTTTAAAAGCATTTCGTTACGATCGCTGCAGCGCTGCATTTCACTCACCTTTCCTGGGTTCCTCCATCTTCAGCAGCGATCATCCGGATACACAGCCACTTCCCAGAGCCTAGAGAAAAAGACAAGAATAAGAGGTGAGAGAAGGAAGGGAATAGGAAAAGCTCAGTTTCCTTCTAAGACTTACCTGTTGGGTCATTCCCATTTCATTTCGGGTCTTGCTGCTTCCAAACAGGACCCCGGCCCCTATGGGGAAAAAAGACAAAGACATTAGATGAGCGAATGCAAAAACATTACCTGAGCGCTCATCTAGGACTTACCAGATCTTTACTGGAACTGCACGTTTCACTTTGGGTCGGCGCCATATGTCCGGCATTCCGAACCCCGGCCCCTATGGGGAAAAGACATCAACATCAGCGCTTTGTTGCAAGAAGTCTCCAAAGGAATCTTCATTCATCACCTGAAAAAAGACAATGAACATTATTATTTAAAGCTTGAACTTTTGAACTTACAACAGAACTTTTACAGCGCCTTACCAGTATAATCAAGCTTACCTGAACTCCCATCCAACCTCAATCCAGTGAAGTAACTGGGTTCAACGCGCCCCTGCGTCAGAAGCAGGATGGAGAGCTCGTCCTTTCAGACCCTAAGGTGAGACTTCACGGGGAATCGTGGAAGGGTATCGTGGAGGGTTGGAAGAGAGTGGGAGGCTAGAGCATAACTCAGTCAGTAGGTAATACTCCCTTTTCACGCACAGG
This sequence comes from Ambystoma mexicanum, assembly GCF_040938575.1. NCBI lineage: Eukaryota > Metazoa > Chordata > Amphibia > Caudata > Ambystomatidae > Ambystoma > Ambystoma mexicanum. The sequence continues at coordinate 1,257,123,105 of NC_090923.1, read as the reverse complement.
GGAATATTCCTGCGAGCCGGAGAAGCCAGAGTAGAGGGCCCTTCCTGTCCATCTTCAGAGTCCTGCGCTTCACCATTGAAGAATCATCAGCACTCGAAGCCAGACCTGCGCCTCCGTGGGAATCAGGTGAGCGTTACAGTTAGCCCAACAGTCTGCGCCAGTACCAGATGTAGCCGTCGCTGCACAAGCCGCCACAGCGCCCGGACACCCGACAACTCCAGAGAAACAGCGGCCCGGGTTCAAGAGATGGGAGGGCCCACCTTCACTCCCTGCTCCTCCTCAGGGGCTAATCCGGTAGCCACCAAAATCCGGGCAGGTATGCCACCCTGGGGCCACAGCCCCTCTGCTGCTCTGCCGCCCTCGATGACACCCGCATTTTGCAGTGGGAGCCCGGGCCCGCCTCCAAGCTTCTACCGGACCCAAACTCAGCCGCTGTATTTTCTTTTCTCTGGCACCCGGCAGATGTGACTTCACACCGGGGGGACCAGGGGGATCTCGCTTCACCCACCGATTCACGGATCGTGTCGCCCCAAAATCGAATGGTAGGCCTGAATCCCCTCACACACCAGATCAGCCAGTAGGAGCTCCCATCATCGGGCTCGAGCACAGCACGTCCTCGTCCTCCTTCACAGTGCCCTCAGAGCTCAAAGAAGAGCAGCCATCTTAGCCACAAGCTTGCGAGCACCCCTGAATCAGTGAACCTCTTGGCAGAATTATGGCTAATGTAGGAATCTGTGAAAACCTTGCCTGCTTGGCATCACAGAAGTAAGTGAGGAACTTCTTTTTCACATTTTATTGTTTTATTTTCTTGGGCATATTAGATTTCAGAGTAGACAGAAGCCTCTAAAATCAGGTCCCTGATTGTGGTGCAACGGAAGATAGATAGATAACATAGATTCACTCTCAGGGGATCAAGTGGGAGAAGTGGATAGGATCACAGGCAGGCAAGAGCTGTGCCAGTTATTGCAGCATACATTCTATGGCACATACCCCTCAAACCATTGGTTCAGAGGGCTACTTCGCTGTCTCACGAGAGCCTGAGCACTGAAGGAAGCAGTCCAAATGGGTGAAAACTGAGTGGGCTCATCTTTAGGAGAGTTATTGGAGGGTCAATATAATGTTTGATAGCAGCTGCTGGGAAGGCAATCATGTCAGAGAGCTAAGAGTCAAAGATTGAATTTGTCCATTCAGCTGTGTCAACAGGACTCAGAGAAGAGTATTTGATGAGCAGTGTAGTCAGGTGAGAACAGGTAGCAGGCCTCAAAAGAGCACATGCTGGGGTTTCGGGCTGTAGGTTGGTCACTCAGTGGAATAAATGAGATCAGTTTGTAAGTAGTGAGTGGTGTAATGCTGGGGTGCACTGTATCAGGGAATGTCAAAACGGCCACCTCCTTCTATTAACACTGCAGTGAGGAAAGTCTATGGGTTAAGAGGGCATGGCACGGTGTATCAACATCACATGCATATTTTTGCAGGGTGACAACTGGCCAGGAATGCTAGGTGTAGGCATTATAGAACAAAGGAGGAAGAACTCACATTAACCCAACAGAATTTGGACTCAGTCATTTACGGTGCAGGAGGTCAATAAGGGCAAGGAGGGTGAGCCAGGCTAAGTGGCAAAGGAGCTTATACTTAGCCAGATCTTCTTCATCTCACCTCAGAAGAACTGGAGGCCCAGGATGTTCCCATCTGATAGCCGAGGCAAGGCCATGTGTGGGCAAAGAGCCAATCAGATATCGTGACAGCTTCAGGCTGTGCAAGGGGGCATGTGGACAAGGGGCAAGGCTAATGAGGACATCCTTCAGGTAACTAAGGAGGCACAAACCCCTTGCTCTCAAGAATGCAACCACTGGGTGTAGGATCTTGACAAAGTACCAGGGTGCTGATGAAAGATCGAAGGAGAGAGACTAGAATTTGTTTGTGGCCCCCTTCCAATGGAACAGAAGAAACCGCCTATTGTGACTGAAAATTGGAACAGGAGATAGATGTCCTTGAGGTTCAGCCTCACTACCAAGTCTCCTGGCCTAAACATGTGTCTCAATATAACATTCATCTCCATTATAATATAGTTGGAAGTTGCTCAGTTCCTTGAGTTTGATGACAGGGATAACATTTGTCCTCCTTATGAACCAGGAAGATGTTTCTGATAAACCCTTGTGAGTGGAGAGGAATTATTTATATAGATAGATATATATTTTTTTAAAATAGTGCTTAAACTTTCTAAGTTATGAGAGGATGGTTTTTGAGTGTCATTGAACTGGTGGGGCCACAAGTTCCAGCCTGAAGTCTAGAACTGACAGAATTACCCATGGGTCTTGAGAAACATGCTGCCAATGTTTCACATTCTTGTACTAAACCCTGCCCCCAATAGGTATTTCCTGAATAATTGTAAAACAAAAGGTACCCACAGTAAGTAAATCCAGCTCTACCTCGATTACCTTTGAAGCCTCTGCATCTGATGTTTTTGATCTTTTCGGATGAGAATGATGGTCTGGTACATTGTACTGCAGAAGGGAAATCCTGCGGTCGGTACCTGACTTACATGGGAAGCAGCCGTCAGAACTGTTCCTCCTTTAAACAGTGGAAATAATATCTTACTCCAAGAGTACACATACATAATTCCCCAATTGTTTGACAAACACGTCCCTGAATAGATTAGACCTCTACATTATCTGTAACCCTGACCTCTGTGTCATGCGACGCTTTGGACACTGGCGTCTGTGGCCCTGTTTGATTCTCCACCGATTCCAACACGCATTCCTCTACGTGCATGCAGCGGTCTAGGTTCTTTTTTCCATCATGCACGTATTACTATTTAGGCACATCCCTTTTTGACACATGCGCGTTGCAACCTTTCGGTCAGCTGTGTTTTGCTTTCGCTGCCGTTGTTGCGCTTCGCAGTGTTTTCTTTCCGGACCCTTCCGGTCTCTTTTCTTACCTTTCGGTACTTTCACCGCTCCGTTGCTCTACTAGCCTTTGAGCTGCCTCCCCCGGGTGTGGTCCGCTCTCGGTCCACGGCACCCTTCTGTTCCTCCGTCTCTCTCTCTCTACTTTCTTGTCCCTAGTGCTCTGCCTATTGTTTTGATACTCCTGCGGGAGTTTCTCTTTCCGCACTCTGCTCCACGATTTCGAGTGCTCCCGGTTCCTTGCCGGAAGTATCCCATCACTGTCGCTTGTGCCTACATCTTCAAACAAGCTGTCATGATGCCCGCTCCCGGGGAGCCGGTTCAAGCCCAGCGTCCCCGAAGGCGGACATCCAGTCCCCAAGGAAGGACCCAGCAACCCCATATAGGGGCCCTTTGGACAGTGTCCTGGTGCCTATGGCGCCAGGCTCATTATGGGAATGCTTGGGTGCACTTACCTGATGCAGACCATGCTGCAGGATCCCGGCCTCCTTGAGGCCTGAAAGGAACTACTTGACCTGTGGGACTAATTTACCATCCGGGCGTGGTCGGGGAAGGATACATACCTGATTGGAGGAAGGATACATACCTGGAACTTCTTCCAAGGCTATTTAAACCCCACCCGAACAGCCACACGTGCTTCTCGTTGTTCTGCATCTAGCAGTTGGACGTTCACTGTGTCTGCTCCTGCATCCTGACTTCTGCCATGCTTGCCAGCATCCTGGATCACCTGCAAAGGAAGAGAAGAAGAGAACAGAAGAAGGAAAAGTCCTTACCTGCTAAATCCGCATCCCGGAGACATCTCGCCGACAATCCTGAAAAGGAAGACTTTAATTTAAAAGCTCATCGCGTTGATCGCTGCAGCGCCGCATTCCACTCACCTTTACCATGTTTAGCAGCGATCATCCGGATTCGCAGTCACGCCCCAGGGCCTAGGGAGAAAAAGACCAGAACAAAAGGTGAGAGAGAAGGGAATAAGGAAAGCTAAATCTCCATGTTAAGACTTACCTGTTGATTCATTCCCTCTTCCTTTCGGGTCCGCGCCGCATCCTGGCATTTCCGGACCACGGCCCCTATGGGGAAAAAGACACTAGCATTAGTACATTAATGCATGGACACAAGGGGAACCTCTTATCAAAAAAAAAAACTTACCTGGAAGCCAAGCAAGTTTGGTTCTCACCAATCCGAAAATCCAGTGAAGTAACTGGATACCAACGTGCCCCTGCATCAGAAGCAGGATGGAGAGCTCGTCCTTCCAGACCCTAAGGTGAGACGCTACGAGAAATCACAGAAGGGTTTCAAGGAGGGTGAGAGGGGAAAGTGGGAGGCCGATTGCATTACCCCGCAGACAGTTAATCCCCTATTTTCGCCTACAGAAGGATACTTCTGCGAGCCAGACAAGCCAGATTTGGGGTCCCGGTCCAGTCCGTCTTCCGAACCCTGCGCATCACCTTAGAAGAGGTCACAGCAGCGCTAACCAGGCCAGCGCCTCCGTGGGAGTCAGGTGAGCGTAACAGAACGCGAAGCCTTCCTACAAATTCCCACCAAGGCGCTATGGAAAGTTCTGAGACTGATCAGTTGGCCCAATTACTGGGGGAATTACGGGCCGAAGTACATGCCGCTCTTCAAGAGACTAATGCCCTCAGAAGGGAATTAATAATATCAAAGGAAAGAACTGATGACCTGGCCAGACAGCTTTTGCAAGGTCAAGCTGGGCAAACTCCTCTACCCGGTTCCAGAGGGAACCCCGCTCCTGTGAGTTCCAGTAACCCTGTGCAGATTAATCTACCTGGAAACATGCCGCTGGCCCCACCCGAACGCTTTGCTGGGGACCCCAAACGATTTGCCGTATTCATGAATCAGTGTCGTTTGCACTTCCTATGCAGACCTGGGGCCTTCCCTAATGATCAGACCAAGGTAGCCTTTGTATTGTCATATCTCAGCGGCTGCGCTGCCGATTGGTCAGTTCCACTGGTTACTCAAGATGACCCGATTCTCCGTGATTTTCAAAGGTTTCAAGCAAGCATGGAAAGGTTATTTGCTCGACACTCTCAGGTGCAGGCTCTGGATGACGAACTTCTATCCCTGCGACAGGGAAATCAGGACCTCCTATCCTATATTGCAACCTTTAATAGACTAACTGTGGAAACGGGATGGCCAGAGGATAAAAGAGTCACGTTGTTTTATCGAGGCCTTCGCAGAGAACTTGAAGATGTCTTGGCCCAAGTTGTAAATCCGCCCCAAGAATGCACAGAGTATATAGACTTAGTGGTTCAATTGGATCACAGACTTCAAAACAGGAAAGCAGATCGGTCCAGGTTCGAGACCCGGATGTTGGTCAAGACCCATGCTAATCCCAAGGGAGTTGATGTCTCTGAGCCTATGCAAATTGGAGGGGTTAAAGGACCCTTAACTCAAAAGGAACGTGAAAGGAGGCGGCAGTTATGTCTTTATTGTGGGAATTCTGGACACTTTCTACGAGATTGCCCGGCAAAACCGCCCCGAAAGGCGGTAGGAGCCGCTGATAAAAACCATGAAGACTCTGTTTCGGGAAACGACTCCGCCGACAAGTGTAGGGGTCCGCTTGCCGAGCTTGAAAACTAACTCTCAGACCTCGCATTTCATTGTGCCAATGGTTCTCGTAGATCCAGAACAGCCTAAGCGGTTGCATGCAATAAAGGCATACATCGATAGTGGGGCTATTGGAAACTATGTGGATCGTGAATTGGTCTCTAGGATTAACCTCCCTCTCCGTCCTAAAACCAGCAAAGATGTCATCACCACAGTCGATGGAACTGAAATTGCCTCTGGACCGGTAACACATTCCACTACTGAAGTGACTCTTATTGGTCCCGACGGCCATCGGGAGGGTGTTGTGTTTGATGTAATCAAGGCTCCACAGTTTCAGGTTATTCTTGGAATCCCTTGGTTAGAGACACATAATCCTCAAATTGATTGGCGAGCTAAGAGAATAACCTTGCGGATTGTACACAAACCTGCTACCCAGAAAACCTGAAGATTAATCTAGCATCTGTAACCTCTATGCAACTACCTCCGGAATACCAAGATTTTCAGGACGTCTTCCAAAAGGAACAGGCCAACACGTTACCTCCTCACAGATCGTACGATTGCCAAATCGATCTGGTGCCCGGTGCACAACCCCCTTGTAGCAGGATTTATGCCCTTACCGAACCTGAGAATCTGCATTTGAGACAATATTTGGATCAATACCTAGCTAATGGTTTTATTCGCCCGTCAAAGTCCCCGGCATCCTCGGCTTTGTTCTTCGTGCCCAAAAAAGAAGGCGACCTTAGAACTTGTATCGATTACCGCGCATTGAACCAGATAACGGTTATAAACCGTTATCCTCTGCCTCTGATCCCTGAACTCCTTGACCAGGTGAAGGACGCTTGCATATACACCAAGTTAGATCTCCGGGGGGGCTTATCATCTGGTACGAGTTAAAGAAGGCGACGAATGGAAAACTGCCTTCCGTACTAAATACAGATTATTCGAGTATCAGGTGATGCCTTTCGGATTGTGTAACACGCCGGCTGCCTTCCAATACTTCATGAATGATGTCCTTCGGGAACTCATCGATGTTTGTGTTGTCGTATATATCGATGACATTCTGGTGTACTCCTCTTCGGAATCTGATCACAGAAAACACATCAGGGCAGTACTTGAAAAACTGCACCAACACAAACTATTTGCTAAATTGGAGAAATGTGTTTTCCATACAACAGAAGTCGAGTTTCTAGGTTTCATCCTGGCACCCAAAGGAGTCCGAATGGACTCAAGAAAAGTGGATGCCATCCTCAAATGGCCATCACCTAGCTCTGTAAAAGGGGTTCAAAGCATGCTCGGCTTTGCCAATTTCTATCACAGGTTTATCCCGGAATTTTCACGCCTGGTACAACCCATTACTGCACTCTTGAGGAAAAATAAACGTTTTGAATGGTCTGAAGAAGCCGAGCAGGCCTTTCAGGATTTAAAAGCTAAGTTTACCTCCGCACCTATATTGAAACACCCGCGTCCAGATCTCCCTTATGTCGTCGAGACTGACGCATCCAGCCTAGCCATGGGAGCTGTCCTGTCCCAAAGAGATCCCGAAACCAACCAACTGCATCCCGTAGCATTTTGGTCCAGAAAATTCTCGGCACCCGAGGTTAATTATGCAATCACGGACAAAGAACTGTTAGCCATTAAGTCCGCTTTTAAAGCCTGGCGGCATTATCTGCTTGGCGCTCGACATACCATCACAGTGATCACTGATCACCGGAATTTACAGTATTTGAAAACCGCCAAGGCTCAGTCATCTCGGCAGCTCCGATGGGCTTTGTTTTTCGCTGAATTTGATTTAGTGATTACCTATCGACCTGGCTGCAAGAATGGCAAAGGAGATGCCTTATCCCGAATTGGAATGGGAGAATCTGATACAAACTCAGAGCCAGTACCAATAATTCCCGAACAGAGGATTCTAGGCATGACTTCGTTACAGACGCTTGAAGACATTCAAGCCAGAGTGAAACAACTCCTGGACCCTACAACCTTACAGGAATGGATACAAAAGGGATCAGACTTTACCATAGATAATGGTTTACCTTATTTCCAAGGACGCTTATTCCTGCCACATAAGGAATTACACAAACTAGTTATTTCCGGTTATCATGATACATTAATAGAGGGACACCCCGGTATTGCCAAGACAGAGGAAAAGGTGAAACGACAAATTTGGTGGCCCTCTTGGCGAAAAGATGTTAAATCTTTTGTGATGTCCTGTGGTGTTTGCGCCCAAAATAAAAGTCAAAAGAAAAGACCAGCCGGTCTCCTTCAACCTCTAGATATACCACCAGCACCCTGGCACACCCTATCAATGGATTTTATTACGGACCTGCCTCCTTGTTCGGGGTACAATACTATTCTGGTAATTGTGGATTTGTTTTCCAAAATGGCCCACTTTATTCCTTTGAAAGGTTTACCTTCAGCTTCTGTCCTAGCCAAAGAATTCCTCGAAAATATTGTTCGGCTACATGGATTCCCATCTATACTAATCTCTGACCGGGGAAGCCAATTCATTTCCCACTTCTGGCGCAAATGTTGTCAAATGGCGCAGATCGACGTAAGATTATCGACCAGTCACCACCCTCAGACCGATGGTCAGACCGAGAGGACAAATCAGACCCTTGAACAGTACTTACGGTGTATGTTACAGCAATCTGAAAGCAACTGGAAAGACATTCTTTGGATAGCCGAATACGCATATAATAATTCGGTACACTCTCGAACTCGCCACAGTCCTTTTTATACTTTGTTTGGGCATCACCCTCGAACCTCAAACCTTGACTCACCTCAGAACCTCGGAATGCCTGCAGTAGAACATCTGCATTCTACAATTACCCAAGCCTTCAAAGAGGCAACTACGCATTTACAACAAGCCAAGAGAAAATACAAGGAGAATGCTGATCTACATCGGAGTGAAGCACCTCCGTATCAGATTGGAGATCAAGTGTGGTTAGCTACCAGACATTTACCACTCATAGGGCCTCGAACTTTTAACCCAAAATATCTGGGACCTTATTCTATTACGGCAATAATTAACTCAGTGGCTGTTAAACTTGATTTACCAGCTAGTATGCGAATTCACCCTGTTTTTCATGTGTCACTTCTGAAACCAGTGGTACCCGGAACCAGACTACTCAAACCTCCAGAACCTATTCTAATAGATAGGGAGCCCGAATTCGAAGTGAAGAACATTTTAGACTCAAAAATGTTTAGGTCAAAACTGTTCTACCTAATTGATTGGAAGGGGTACGGACCTCAGGAGAGGTCGTGGGAACCCAGCGACCATGTGCATGCACCTCGATTAGTCAGGAAATTCCACCGACTCTTCCCAGACAAACCAAACAAAACCCCCGGAGGGAACAACCTTGGGAAGGGCCTTGGGGGGGAGTGCTGTCATGAGGCCCGCTCCCGGGGAGCCGGTTCAAGCCCGGCGTCCACGAAGGCAGACATCCAGTCCCCAAGGAAGGACCCAGCAACCCCATATAGGGGCCCTTTGGACAGTGTCCTGGCGCCTATGGCGCCAGGTTCATAAAAAACATCAGTCCTGGGGCCATAGGCGCCAGGCTCATTATGGGAATGCTTGGGTGCACTTACCTGATGCAGACCATGCTGCAGGATCCCGGCCTCCTTGAGGCCTGAAAGGAACTACTTTACCTGTGAGACTAATTTACCATCCCGGCATGGTCGGCGAAGGATACATACCTGATTGGAGGAAGGATACATACCTGGAACTTCTTCCAAGGCTATTTAAACCCCACCCGAACAGCCACACGTGCTTCGCGTTGCATCTAGCAGCTGGACGCTCACTGTGTCTGCTCCTGCATCCTGACTTCTGCCACGCTTGCCAGCATCCTGGATCACCTGCAAAGGAAGAGAAGAAGAGAACAGAAGAAGGAAAAGTCCTTACCTGCTAAATCCGCATCCCGGAGACATCTCGCCGAAATCCTGAATAGGAAGACTTTAATTTAAAAGCTCATTGCGTCGATCGCTGCAGCGCCGCATTCCACTCACCTTTACAGGGCACCTCCATGTTCAGCAGCGATCATCTGATTCGCAGTCACGCCACAGCGTCTAGGGAGAAAAAGACCAGAACAAAAGATGAGAGAGAGAAGGGAATAAGGAAAGCTAAATCTCCATGTTAAGACTTACCTGTTGATTCATTCCCTCTTCATTTCGGGTCCGTGCCGCATCCTGGCATTTCCGGACCCCGGCCCCTATGGGGAAAAAAAGACATCAGCATTAATGAGCGAATGAAAAGACATTACCAAAAAACGCTCATTAAAGACTTACCTGATTTCTACAAGGATTTCACCTCTCATCTCGGGTCGGTGCCTGTTCCCCGGCATTCCGTACCCCGGCCCCTACGGGGAAAAAGACACTAGCATTAGTACATTAATGCATGGACACAAGGGGAACCTCTTATCAAAAAAAAACTTACCTGGAAGCCAAGCAAGTTTGGTTCTCACCAATCCGAAAATCCAGTGAAGTAACTGGAACCAACGCGCCCCTGCATCAGAAGCAGGATGGAGAGCTTGTCCTTCCAGACCCTAAGGTGAGATACTATGAGAAATCACAGAAGGGTTTCAAAGAGGGTGAGAGGGGAAAGTGGTAGGCCGCATTACCCAGCAGACAGTTAATACTCTATTTTCGCCTACAGAAGGATACTTCTGCGAGCCAGATAAGCCAGATTTGGGGGCCCGGTCCAGTCCGTCTTCCGAACCCTGCACATCACCTTAGAAGAGGTCACAGCAGCGCGAACCAGGCCAGCGCCTCCGTGGGAGTCAGGTGAGCGTAACACAAGCCTGCAGTACACCACTTCTAAGGGTTTTTTTGCCACAATTGGCTTTTTCCCCGTATTGGTCCCTTCCGGGAAGGGGGCCCCAGAGAGGTGCGTCCTAGCAGCCCTCACTGTGGCTTCCTCCCGTACGAGACCCACGCTACACCACAAAAAAGAAAAGGACTACAGATCCCACAGATCTGTGAGCACGGAGGAAGAGTACTCAGGTGAGGAGGTGGAGGAGGGGAACCGGGAGACACAACCTCAACAAGAGAGTGAAGTTGACAGTTTGTAACGCCACCCACCTACGATGGCCACTCCCGAGCAAGTTCAAGAGTTGGTTGCCGCAGTACAAAGCCTCTCACTAGAGATGCAGAACATGAAGGCGGAGAATAATCTATTAAGGCAGATGGTAGCGGCACGAGAACCCCATTCCACTGACTTACCACCGATGGCCTTATCCTCGGGCAAATACGTCGGTTCTCCTAAGAAACTAAAAGAATTCCTTGATGCATGCAAGGTTTACTTTGCTTTCAGAACCCGCACCTATGCTTCAGACCATGCTAAAACAGGCTTCCTGATATCCAATATGACAGGCAATGCCCTAGCTTGGGCTACATCATTAGTTACTGGTAATGACCCAGTACTGCAGGATTTCAGTGCATTTGTGGAACTGTTAAAGCGTACATTCGATAGCCCAGAACTCTTGTTGGCAGCCGGGGAAGAACTATTAGGAGCACGTCAAGGTCAGGCTGATGTAAGATCCTACATTTCCTTGTTTAAAAGACTGGTTATGGAAACTGGTTGGTCTGACCAATCTCAGTATATACTCTTCCGTCGGGGCCTTAAAGAAGAACTGAAAGATGAGCTAGCGCATTTTCCATGTCCTGCTACGCTACCTGAACTGATGACGGCTGCTCTACAAATGGAAGCCAGAATGCAAGAAAGGCAAAATGAAAGACGGAAGTTTCGATCTTCCTACACCACGCCTCTCTCTCCTCTCCCACCTGCTACCAAACGCACGGAGGAACCCATGCAGATAGGTTCAACCCGAAGATCACTAACTCCTGAAGAAAGAAAGAGAAGGTGAGAACAAGGTTTATGTGCCTATTGTGGTTCCGACAGACACTCAGTAAAAAATTGCACCGAATTACCTAAAAGACCGGCGGAAAACGACAACCCTCGACCCTAGAAGGGACGGGCAATCGAGGGCCATCTTGTAGTCCCTATGTTTCCATGGCAATAGACTCATCTAACGCACCGGAGGACTCCCGTCTAATGGTGGTGACTGTGATGGTTACGATTAATGATCCTGCTATAGAGACCTTAGCATTACTGGATTGTGGTGCCGCCGGAAACTTTGCAGACACCTTATGGGTAGACAAGGTCGGAGCCAAACGCATCGATCGCAGTCATGGACAAAAAGTAGAAGGGGTGGATGGCAGGCCTTTGAGCTCCGGGCCTATTCTCCAGACCACAGAGCCCCTATCCCTCAGCATTCATGAACATTCAGAGGTTATTACCTTTGATATAATTAGAGCAGCACACTTCCCTCTCATTCTAGGGATCACCTGGCTGCGTCAACACAACCCGAGCATAAACTGGAAGACTAACTCCTTGAAATTCGATTCAAGCTATTGTCATACTGAATGCTTTTCCAAAACACTGTATCAACAGCTTAAGACTGTTCCCAGTCCTCTCTTCACCACTGTTAGTATACATACTCTCACACAAGTGTTAGAAGGGTACACTCCGGTCTTTGCCAACAGCACTCCATCAGACTTGCCACCCCACAGACCGGAAGACTGCACAATAGATTTGGTGCCTAACGCTCTGGTGCCTTTCGGGAGGATGTTTGCGCTCTCTAAGACAGAGAAGGAAGTACTTAGGAAGTATCTCGATGTTAACTTATACAATGGCCTCATCAGACCCTCTAAATCCCCTGCTGGCGCACCATTGTTTTTCATACCAAAACGAGATTCCAGAGACCTAAGGCCTTGTATTGATTACCAAGGTCTTAATAAAGTAACAGAGAAGGATAGATACCCCATGCCACTCATCCCTGACATCTTAGAGGCAGTCCAGGGTGCCTCAGTTTTTACCAAGCTGGATCTGCGTAACGCCTACCACCTGCTCAGAATACGCTCGGGGGATGAGTGGAAAACTGCCTTCCGTACACCCTTCGGGCTATACGAGTATCATGTGATGCCCTTCGGGCTGGTGAACGCTCCTGCGGTCTTTCAAAGGTTTGTAGACTGTATTTTTTCAGACCTTCTCTTCGTTTCAGTGGTTGTATACTTAGACGACATTCTGTTTTTTCAAAAAGCATGCCAGAACACCTGATCCATCTGAAGGAAGTGTTAAAGCGACTCAAACAACATCAGCTACTGGTCAAGAAAGAGAAGTGCGTTTTTGGAGTCACAACAGTACCATATTTGGGGTTTGTTCTCTCGCCTCAAGGAGTTCAGATGGAAGAAAAGAAGGTGGATGCTATTCTTAAATGGCCTGCTCCCTCTTCTGTTAAAGAGGTACAAAGATTTTTGGGCATGGCGAATTTTTACAGACGTTTCATCCCTGGTTTTTCTGAGATCACCCTGCCCATAACAAACCTTCTAAAGAAGACATCCATGCCGTTTGTGTGGAGCCCACAAGCAGAAGAGGGCTTCCAACGATTAAAGGACAGGTTCTGTCGTGCTCCCATACTACGACAACCGGATCAAGGGAAACGATTCATCCTGGAGACCGATGCCTCAGCATCCGCTCTAGGAGCGGTTTTGCTTCAGGAACACGACAATGAGGAACATCCAGTGGCATATCTATCAAAGACCCTTACACCGAGTCAACAGAACTACTCGGTTATAGAAAGGGAACTTTTGGCCATGAAAAAGGCATGCGAGGTCTGGAGGCATCTACTACAAGGGGGTAGCCATCCCTTTGAAATTAGGACGGATCACAAAAATCTACAGGTCTTACAAACTATGGACTGTGTCAACTCCAGACAAGCCCGGTGGGCACATTTCTTTTCTCAGTACGACTTCCATATTACGTATATACCAGGGAGCCAGAACACTTTGGCCGATGCACTTTCCAGGACGACTCATGCTTCCGCTTCTTCTACCGGTCCCCCAGACAGGCTGTTCCCTAGGAACCGCGTTATCGCCACCACCTCAGTATTCCTACAACAAGTCAGGGAGGCCACAGCTACACAAACAGAACCAAGAGGGTTAGCTAAAGCAGAAGGTCTCTTTTTCAGGAAGAAAAGGTTATGGATACCATCAAAGAGCCTGCAAGAAAAGGTGCTATCCTGGTGTCACAACCATAGGACAGCTGGTCACAGAGGACAAGCCAGTACCTTGGATCTGTTCAGGAGAGCCTTTTATTGTCCGGGTTTTTCCAGAGATGTGAAAAAGTATGTTAAGACCTGTAGCGTATGCAACCAAAGTAAGTACAGCACCAAAAGACCCATAGGGTTGTTGCAACAGGATGCCGTTCCAGGCCGTCCATGGAGTCATATCACTACTGACTTTATTGTGGAGTTACCACGTTCCAAAGGTTGTTCATGCATTATGGTCACCATGGATTCCCTCACAAAGATGGCTCACTTCTCGCCACTTTCAGGCTTGCCCACGGCCGACACCATGGCCGCAGTTTTCATCAGAGACATCTTTAAACTTCATGGTCTTCCTGACAAAATCGTCTCAGACCGCGGAAGCCAATACATCTCCAAATTCTGGAAAGCCCTATGCAAAGCCCTTGGCATCGAATGCGCGTTATCGTCTGGGTATCACCCCCAGACAAATGGGCAGACTGAACGCTTAAATTCAACCCTGGAACAGTACCTACGAAGCTATTCAAATTTGGAACAGGACAATTGGGTGGACCTACTACCCACAGCAGAGTTTGCATACAATAACGCCAGTCATTCTGCCAGTGGTATGTGTAACGCTCACCTGATTCTCGCAGAGGCGCCGGTCTTGACTGGGCGACTACCGTATCTTCAAAGGTGATGTGTAGCACCCGGTTGGCTCTTTGGGCTGGACCTCTGTGCACTGTATGCCTGACGTGTAGAGTAAGATGTCTTAGGTAAGTGAATGCCGAGCTCTCCATCTGCCTCGGGGCAGGGTGCTGTAACCAGTTTCTTCACTGGATAGGTAGCGCAGGCCTCTTGACTTCAGAGGACTGCTGTCCGTCGTTTACTGCACGAACGGTAAGTTTCGAGCCATTCAAATGTCTTTAAAGTCTTTAGTAATGATGTCTCTTGTTTTGCAGGGTTCCGGCGATGGCGGATGACGGGCTGAAGTGAGTTGAAGATGGAGCCCGTGTGATGAATAGAAGCGCCTGGAAGCACGTAAGTAAGCGCTTGTTGCCTGCTTCACTATGCGCTCTAACTGTCTTTTTATTTTGCAGGTACGAGTTCGGAGCAGCTGCAGGGTGCCGGAATACCCACTGGATTAGATGTGGAAAGGAGTCATGGCACGTGAGTATTAAAGTTCCCCAATGTCTTTAAACGCACCTTGTTTTGTCTTTCAGATGCGGGATGCAGCGCCGAAGAGTAGGTAAGCCTTTGCCTTTCAGATGCCGGAATGCTAACCTGTTCTTTCTTGTCTTTATAGGTGTTGCTGAAGACTGGATTCAGGATGGTAAGCCTTTGCCTTTCAGATGCCGGAATGCTAACCTGTTCTTTCTTGTCTTTATAGGTGTTGCTGAAGACTGGATTCAGGATGGTAAGCCTTTTTCCTTAGGCCCAGGACCGGATGCAGAAGACACGATGAGCGTTCTGCTGCAGAGGTTGCAGAATAACACAAAGCAAGATTCATCGACCGGGTGTGGTTTAAATAGCCTCCTGTAGTGCTTAGGTGTCTCCTTCCACAGCCACGCCTAAGTAAGAAAAGAGTTCCTGGTAAGAAAAGAGTTCCTGCCTTCCAGAAGAGTTCCAGTGTTCTGAATCTAGGGAGTGGCTCCAGCCCCACCCAACAGGAAAAGTAGTTCCAAACAGAAGAGGATCAGAGGCTCAACTGGCAGGCAAGTAAGCAGCATGGTCTGCTGAAGGTAAGTCCACCCAAGCATTATGAGCCCGGCGCTTCCAGCGCTGGGACTGGGCATATTTATGAGCCTGGTGCCACTGGCGCCAGGACTGGGTCCAAAAGGTCCCAATTGGGACTGGTTGGCACTCAGAACCTGGGTTATGGATCTGCTTCCAAGGGAGTTGGGAAAACCCTGACCTTTTGGAAGCAGAGATCATGACAGTACCCCCCCTCAAGGCCCCTCCCAAACCGGGCTTCTCCGGGGGTTTTGGCTTGTCAGGAAATGTTCGGTGAAATCTTTTGATTAGGCGAGGAGCGTGGACATATTCAGCAGGTTCCCAGGATCTCTCTTGGGGGCCGTAGCCTTTCCAGTCAATTAGGTAGAATAGTTTAGATTTGGAGATCTTGGAGTCCAGAATGCTTTTGACTTCAAACTCGAGTTCTCCATCCACTAGGATAGGTTTTGGAGGTTTGGTTAGTCGGGTTTGAGGTTGCACGGGTTTTAATAGAGAGATGTGGAAGACCGGATGTATCTTCATGTGCGGGGGCAAGTCCAACTTGACCGCTACTGGGTTTACTATGGTAGTGATGGAATAGGGACCAAGGTATCTTGGGTTGAATGTGCGTGGCCCTTTTAGAGATAGATATTTGGTGGATAACCAGACTTGATCCCCTACTTGATAGTGAGGGGCTTCCTTCCGATGTTGATCTGCTCCTTTCTTGTATTGTTCTTTAGCCCTTTGAAGGTGAGAAACAGCTTCCTTAAAGGCTTGGGTGATTGTAGAATGCAGGTAGTCTACTGCTGGTGTTTCAAGATCTTGGAGGGGATCCAACTCCGAGGTTCGAGGGTGACTGCCGTACAAAAGAAAAAACGGGGTTTTCCCAGTTCCCGAATGGACAGAGTTATTGTAGGCATACTCGGCTATCCAAAGGATATCTTTCCAAGTTTTTTCAGTTTGTTGCAGCATGCAGCGTAAATACTGTTCCAGAGTTTGATTGGTCCTCTCGGTTTGTCCGTCGGTCTGAGGGTGGTGACTGGTCGATAGTCTCACATCAATTTGAGCCGACCGACAGCAACTTCGCCAAAAATGAGAAATAAATTGACTACCTCGATCCGAAATTAGAACCGAAGGAAAACCGTGCAGTCGGACGATGTTTTCGAGAAATTCCCGGGCCAGAGTTGCTGCTGTTGGCAAGCCTTTGAGCGGAATGAAATGCGCCATCTTGGAGAATAAGTCCACGATTACTAGAATCGTATTGTATCCGGAGCATGGAGGTAGATCGGTGATGAAGTCCATAGGAAGCGTATGCCAAGGGCGAGGTGGGATGTCAATAGGGCGTAAGAGGCCTGCTGGTCTTTCCTTTTGACTCTTGTTTTGGGCGCATACTCCACAGGACATTATAAAGTCTCTGATATCTTTTTTCCAAGACGGCCACCAGAAGTAGCGCTTGATCTTTTCTGAGGTCTTGGCTTTACCGGGATGACCTTCCATTAAAGAGTCGTGATAACAAGAGATTACTTTTTTCTGTAAATCTGTGCTGGGTAGGTATAATCGTTCTTGGAAATACAATAAGTTGTCCTTTACTGCAAAGTCCTTTCCCTGCAGATGCCAATTCTGTATGTCTGCTGGAGTTACAAGTTGCCTGGCTTTATCCTTAACTTCCTCTATGGATTCTGTGGCGATTACACCCAGAATTCTTTGTTCGGGAATGATTGGTACAGGTTTAGGGTTGACCAAGTGTTCTTCCACTCCCATCCGAGAAAGGGCATCGGCTTTACCGTTCTTTGTACCAGGTCGATAGGTAATTATGAAGTCAAACTCGGCAAAGAATAATGCCCAACGGAGTTGTCTAGAGGATTGGGCTTTTGCGGTCTTCAAATATTGCAGGTTTCGGTGATCCGTAATCACAGTAACGGTGTGTCGGGCCCCCAGCAGATAATGCCGCCAAGCCTTAAAGGCAGACTTGATAGCCAGAAGTTCCTTGTCAATAATCGTGTAATTGATTTCAGGAGGCGAGAATTTGCGGGACCAAAATGCCACGGGATGCAACTGATTGGTTACCGGGTCCTTTTGTGATAGAACTGCCCCCATGGCAAGGCTTGAAGCATCAGTTTCCACGATGTAGGGGAGTTCGGGGCGAGGGTGTTTTAAGATTGGTGCAGAGATAAATTTAGTCTTCAAATCCTGGAAAGCTTGTTCCGCCTCGGTAGACCATTCAAAACGTTTGTTTTTCTTTAACAAGGCAGTGATGGGCTGGACTATTCGAGAGAATTCGGGGATAAACCTGCGGTAAAAGTTAGCGAAGCCTAACATGCTTTGCACACCTTTTACGGAGGATGGTGATGGCCATTTGAGAACTGCATCGACCTTCTTTGAATCCATACGCACTCCGCCAGGTGATAATATGAATCCCAAGAATTCAACTTTAGTCACGTTGAAAACACATTTTTCCAACTTAGCGAAAAGTTTGTGTTGACGCAATCTTTCGAGGACCATTTTCACGTGTTTCCGATGTTCAGATTCCGATGAAGAATAAACGAGGATGTCGTCAATGTAAACAACAACACATACATCTATGAGCTCTCTGAGGACATCGTTCATAAAATATTGAAAGGCGGCCGGGGCATTGCAAAGTCCGAAGGGCATGACCTGATATTCAAATAGCCCATACTTGGTGCGGAAGGCCGTCTTCCATTCATCGCCCTCTTTTACTCGTACCAAGTGGTAAGCTCCTCTAAGATCCAGCTTTGTATATATGCATGCTTTTCTGACTTGGTCCAGGAGTTCAGGGATCAAAGGTAACGGATATCTATTCTTAACGGTGATCTGGTTCAGGGAGCGATAATCGATACAAGTTCTAAGGTCTCCTTCCTTTTTTGGAACGAAGAACAAAGCTGAAGAAGCAGGGGACTTGGAAGGACGAATAAACCCATTTGCCAGGTATTGATCCAGGTATTGTCGAAGGTGAAGGTTCTCAGGCTCGGTGAGGGCATAAATTCTACTACAAGGAGGAGTAGATCCAGGTATCAGGTCTATCTGGCAGTCATAAGACCTATGAGGAGGTAGAGAGTTAGCCTGATCCTTTCGGAAAACATCTTGGTATTCTAGGTATTCGGGAGGTAACTGGGGAGTCTCTGAAGAAATTGCGGCCAGTGCAACACCAGGTGGAGGGTGACAAGTAGAGACACATTCTGGAAACTCGACCGTTCTTGCTCGCCAATCGATCAGAGGATTGTGTTTCTCTAACCAAGGTATTCCTAGAATAATCTGAAACTGAGGGGCCTTGATCACATCGAACACGATCTTCTCATGGTGTCCATCTTGACTTACTAGCGTCACCTCTTGAGTGGTATGCGTTACTGGCCCGGAGGCTATCTCCGTACCATCCACCGTAGTAATGACGTCCTTTACAGCCTTGGGACAAAGAGTTAGATTCACCCTCAAAACCATTTCATGATCCACATAATTGCCGATGGCACCGCTGTCGACGTAAGCTTCAATTGCATGTAATCGATCCGGATTATCAGGGCTAATGAGGACCATAGGTATCACGAAATGCGAGGTCACGGAACTGGTTTTCACGCTCGGCAAGAGGACCTCTATTCTTGTCGGGCGAGGTTGTTTCCCTGCTCAGAGTTTGTAACTTTGGTAACTGCAGCTCCTACTGCCTTCTTGGCAGGTTTCACCGGACAGTCTCGAAGAAAGTGCCCTGAGTTTCCGCAATATAGGCATAATTGCAACTGTTTCCTCCTTTCCCGCTCCCTTTGTGTTAGAGGACCTTTCAGACCCCCTATTTGCATGGGTTCCCCGGAGTCTACTCCTTTGGAAGGAGTTGGCGGTTTGGAAAATACTCGAGCATCAAACTTGGAACGATCGGCCTTCCTGTTCTGCAGCCTGTGATCTATTTGAACGACCAAGTCTATATAATCCGAACAGTCTTGTGGGGGATTCACTACTTGGGCTAAAACGTCTTTGAGCTCTCCACGTAGACCTCTATAAAACAGCGTAATCCTTTTGTCCTCAGGCCATTGAGTTTCCACTATTAGCCTATTGAAAGATGCAATATAAGCCAAAAGGTCTTGATTACCCTGTCGCAATGAAAGAAGCTCATTGTCCAAGGCCTGCCCCTGTGAATGTCTTGCGAACAGTTTTTCCATACTAAGCTGAAAGACTTGAAAATCATGGAGAACCGGATCATCTTGATTAACTAGAGGGATCGACCAGTCTGCCGCATTGCCACTAAGGTACGAAAGTACAAAAGCTACTTTTGCTTGATCAGTTGGAAAGGCTGCTGGCCGGCATAAGAAGTGCAACCGGCACTGATTGATAAATACTGCAAACCTCTTTGGGTCACCAGAAAATCGTTCGGGCGGAGCCAGAGGTACATTCCCAGGTAGGTTGACCTGCACTGGATTCATAGAGGATGTTGAAGGAAGATTTGCCCCTGATGCGGGTAACGGGGTCTGTCCGGCTTGTGACTGTAGCACTTGTCTAGCAAGATTGTCTGTTCTCTCCTTGGAAATAATTAGTTCCCTTCTTAGAGCATTCGTTTCCTGACGAGCTGCATGCACTTCTGCCCTTAGTTCCCCAAGTAACCGGGCTAGGGGGTCAGTATCCGAGGTTTCCATAGCGCCTGGGCGAGAGTTTTGCGGTAGGCTTTGTGTTCTGTAACGCTCACCTGATTCTCGCAGAGGCGCCGTTCTTGACTCGGCGACTACCGTATCTTCAAAGGTGATGTGTAGCACCCGGTTGGCTCTTTGGGCTGGACCTCTGTGCACTGTATGCCTGACGTGTAGAGTAAGATGTCTTAGGTAAGTGAATGCCGAGCTCTCCATCTGCCACGGGGCAGGTAGCGCAGGCCTCTTGACTTCAGAGGACTGCTGTCCGTCGTTTACTGCACGAACGGTAAGTTTCGAGCCATTCAAATGTCTTTAAAGTCTTTAGTAATGATGTCTCTTGTTTTGCAGGGTTCCGGCGATGGCGGATGACGGGCTGAAGTGAGTTGAAGATGGAGCCCGTGTGATGAATAGAAGCGCCTGGAAGCACGTAAGTAAGCGCTTGTTGCCTGCTTCACTATGCGCTCTAACTGTCTTTTTATTTTGCAGGTACGAGTTCGGAGCGGCTGCAGGGTGCCGGAATACCCACTGGATTAGATGTGGAAAGGAGTCATGGCACGTGAGTATTAAAGTTCCCCAATGTCTTTAAACGCACCTTGTTTTGTCTTTCAGATGCGGGATGCAGCGCCGAAGAGTAGGTAAGCCTTTGCCTTTCAGATGCCGGAATGCTAACCTGTTCTTTCTTGTCTTTATAGGTGTTGCTGAAGACTGGATTCAGGATGGTAAGCCTTTGCCTTTCAGATGCCGGAATGCTAACCTGTTCTTTCTTGTCTTTATAGGTGTTGCTGAAGACTGGATTCAGGATGGTAAGCCTTTTTCCTTAGGCCCAGGACCGGATGCAGAAGACACGATGAGCGTTCTGCTGCAGAGGTTGCAGAATAACACAAAGCAAGATTCATCCACCGGGTGTGGTTTAAATAGCCTCCTGTAGTGCTTAGGTGTCTCCTTCCACAGCCACGCCTAAGTAAGAAAAGAGTTCCTGGTAAGAAAAGAGTTCCTGCCTTCCAGAAGAGTTCCAGTGTTCTGAATCTAGGGAGTGGCTCCAGCCCCACCCAACAGGAAAAGTAGTTCCAAACAGAAGAGGATCAGAGGCTCAACTGGCAGGCAAGTAAGCAGCATGGTCTGCTGAAGGTAAGTCCACCCAAGCATTATGAGCCCGGCGCTTCCAGCGCTGGGACTGGGCATATTTATGAGCCTGGTGCCACTGGCGCCAGGACTGGGTCCAAAAGGTCCCAATTGGGACTGGCACTCGGAACCTGGGTTATGGATCTGCTTCCAAGGGAGTTGGGAAAACCCTGACCTTTTGGAAGCAGAGATCATGACAGTATGTCCCCGTTTTACTGTTCGTATGGATTTAACCCCGTTCCATCATTCCCCTCTTTTCCGTTCCAACTTCTCTCCCAGCAGTGGATGAAGTGTTGGCTCATCTCAAGCACACCCATGAAAAAGCTAAACTGAACTTGGCAGAGAGTCTCAGAGCATACAAGAGACAAGCAGATAGACATCGACAGGAAGTCCCTGAATGGAGAGTGGGTTCGAAAGTATGGCTTTCTACCAAATACCTACCCCGCTGGTCTCATCCATCTAAGCTTTCACCACGCTTCATTGGACCCTATCCCATCACTGCTAAGATCAATCCGGTGGCTTTCCGCCTTAAGTTGCCTCATGCTCTAAAACGTATACATCCGGTTTTTCAATCTTCCCTCCTAAGAAGTGCAGATCAAACTCGCATCTCTAGACCTCATAGGATTCCATCTTCTCCTGAAGTGCCAGAATACGAGGTGTCACAATTGAGGGATTCCAGATACCATAATGGTTGCCTAGAATATCTGGTACATTGGAAAAGTTTCTCTTCTACAGAAGACTCCTGGGAACCCCTTTCGCATATTCATGCCCCTATCCTCCTTAGGAAATTCCACAGGGCTCACCCGGGCATACCCGGGGGTTCGAGAGGGCATACTGTCATGCGACGCTTTGGACACTGGCGTCTGTGGCCCCGTTTGATTCTCCACTGTACTTCCTGATTCCAACACGCATTCCTCTATGTGCATGCAGCGGTCTAGTTTCTTTTTTCCATCATGCACGTATTACTATTTAGGCACACCCCTTTTTGACACATGCGCGTTGCAACCTTTCGGTCAGCTGTGTTTTGCTTTCGCTGCCGTTGTTGCGCTTCGCAGTGTTTTCTTCCCGGACCCTTCCGGTCTCTTTTCTTACCTTTCGGTACTTTCACCGCTCCGTTGCTCTACTAGCCTTTGAGCTGCCTCCCCCGGGTGTGGTCCGCTCTCGGTCCACGGCACCCTTCTGTTCCTCCGTCTCTCTCTCTCTCTCTACTTTCTTTTCCCTAGTGCTCTGCCTATTGTTTTGATACTCCTGCGGGAGTTTCTCTTTCCGCACTCTGCTCCACGATTTCAAGTGCTCCCTGTTCCTTGCCGGAAGTATCCCATCACTGTTGCTTGTGCCTACATCTTCAAACAAGCCTGCAGTACACCACTTCTAAGGTGTTTTTTGCCACAATTGGCTTTTTCCCCGTATTGGTCCCTTCCGGGAAGGGGGCCCCAGAGAGGTGCGTCCTAGCAGCCCTCACTGTGGCTTCCTCCCGTACAAGACCCCCGCTACACCACAAAAAAGAAAAGGACTACAGATCCCACAGATCCTTGAGCACAGAGGAAGAGGACTCAGGTGAGGAGGTGGAGGAGGGGAACCGGGAGAGACAACCTCAACTAGAGAATGAAGTTGACACTCTTCTACACTGGTTAAGGCCGATCTTTAGTCGAATAGTCATGCATCACTTGTGTGAAATTATTGCATTTGCATCCCAAAGAAGCATAGTGTTCTTTGCATCCAACTGCTAATCTCTTCTGGGTCCAGAATGTGCCCATATATTTTGACTCCGCATCCAGATCCAAGATTCTTACAATTAGGCCAGATTAATTCAGCAGCTAGTTCTGCATAAGCACCGGGCCTTATCTATTCCCTTCTGAATGTCCATGCCATAATGGGAAAAAATACTATCCTGAGTTTCAAAGGAAGGTCTGTTGGCACTTTATTCTGGGAAGTAAGGCTTAGGGCACTAAGGCCTAATTTTACTCCTGAAAGTTGACTCTACCTACAACGAAAAGATTTGGTATAAGCACTAACATGAAGAAGAGGACCACACTACATTGAAGTAGGATGTGAAATGTTTTCCGGGATTAAACGTTGAATTCGGGCCAAGAAGTCTTGTAAGCCAGAAGGTCCTCATGAGGCTCATCTGTGGGATGGAGATCAATCAACAGCGGGTCAGCCTGGTTCATGTCATCCCACGGAAATATAGGCAAAGAGTCTAAGTCGATAGGATCCTGTCTCTTAGACTTCTTCTGTCCAACCAAGAGGTCTGAGGGTTCAGTGAGTGTTGTTAAGATGGATTTCTGAACACTGACCTGGTGGGCAAAAATACATATACATTTATTCAAGGCCTTTGAAAATCAAACACAAAGCGAAGATCAACAGTAATACTCAAACCAACAAAACACTTCTATGAAGCACATATACAGTTACCAAGTGGCCTAAAGGAATAGTGCACAGAATGGGTCCACAACCTATGAAGAAAGGGAGCAAATAGAGCAAATAGGCAGTTCTTCATGAATCAATCCCTAACTAAGAGGCAGTCCAGACCCTAAGAAGAGTGGAGCCTAGCGCTCAAAAGTACTTTCGGATGCAGGTGCACATGATCGTGCAGTAGAGCGAAAACAGGTTCTCTTGCAGGGGCTGTAGCAGCTCAGGAAGGCGGGTGAGGCGATGAAGAATAAGTTCCGACTATTCAAGGAGGCTCTTCCCAATAGGGCAGAACAGGTTCCAGGAGTTGGGAATAGGACGGTAGCACAGGTTACCTTTGGAAAGGTGAGTGGCACTCAGGGGACACTTGTGCGTAAAAATGGATGGATGTGCATGGGGCCACCGGTAAGGGTTGCAAGTACTCACCGACCCCAGGCGCACTCTGGACCAAACTTCTGTTGCAGGTTCAAATGCAGCAATTGTGCGGCTCTGCGGCCATCAGCGGCTGAGTTGCAGTGATGATTCCGTGACAGGTCAGTGGCGATTTCTCCGCTTCAGATGAAGGGATCCAGCCAGTTTTACTGCAGGAGGATTCAGGGCACAAAGGGGCACATCAGCAAGGCACCTGTGAAGTTTATCACCACAGCTGGGCGACACAGTGACTGTGTGCACTGGGTTCAGGCATACTCTCCTAATTCCAGACCTAGGGCGCCTAGGTGTACGAAACTCAGCAGAAGAGTTCCTTGAAACCAGTGCTTACGATCTAGCGGGTCAACAGCAGTTCCTCAAGTCGGCTTCTTAGTTTCAGGATGCTTGGATCCTGGATCTAGGTTCAGCAAGAACTCAAGAGATCGACCTGGTATAGGTGTTTGGAGCCTTCTCCTTTCCAGAATGTGCTTCGCGCCAAAACGAAGAGCATCCAATGGGAGATCTGCTCACATACAGGCACACCAGACGTGGACCAATCACGGACCATGGTGGTCCCAGTCATTCCCAGCACACTAGACTCTCTGGCACCCAGGATGTGTATTGGAACTAAACAGTCTAGCCCACATCCTGGAGGCACACACACACACAAGGCATGCAGAAGCCCTAATGCGTATGGGTCCAAGGTTTGAGCTTTATAAATGTTTAAAGTAAAGTAAAGAAAGCTTGGCATTTCATGGGAGAATGCATGAGCAAATAAGGACTGACCCAGGTCGGCTCGACCTGGGGAAGGCAAAGGGACAAGATGGCCAAAGGACAGGACAAAGAACCTCGTGGCATGGCCATTTTGGAGTCAGGCCACCTTCCTGTGTCAACCGTGGTAATTGCTGTTTGCATGGTCAGAAAGGGTTAAAAATATGCAAAAGTAAAAGCTGCCACCAGCCCTGTCCAAGGCACATCTGCACTTCTACCAAAAAGTCCTTTGATGGATTCTAGGGCCTTTAGAAACGAAATGAAGACCCAAGCGCACTGTTCTGTAAGGTACTTTGTGCACTTGTAACATGTTGTAAAGAAATTGCAACATTGGAAATGACTAAGGGAAACAAAGTCTCCCAGTACTGACTGTATTTGCGGGTGTGTCAGTTTCCCCATAACGAAGTGAGCGAAAGCCCAGCAGAGTGCAGCAGAAGGCTGTGCTCCACTGGCAAAAGTCATACTAGGCTTGTCAGATAGCAGCAAAAAGTTGGGGGGTTCACAACTGGAGGGACAATTACACATAAATGGGAAACTTCCCTAACAAGTGTATTGCGCACTTCCATCAACTTTGGTCCCAGCTCCCTCATAGCCTCAGGTTAATGGGCAAAGGAAACGCACTACATTAATCCACTGACTGAGTAATGTGCATCCACCTCACAGGGGTATTTGTCACTGTGCATGCCAGCCCCACATTGCCACTTAGTGCCCCTGGCAGCCTAGAGTTACTAGAAGTGTAAGGTATTCTGGGATTTCTTCTAGGCTACAGCTTTAGCCACTGTTTTCTGAACAGATTTAGGAATGACAGACACGTATGAAAGAAAGGCTTGTCTACAGATTCTGAGAGGCTATAGTTAATAAATCTAATATATTTTCCTTGCCATGTTTCCCTTTCTGGACCAGAATCCTGAATGTCCTCCCTGGAACTTTGACATACACAAGAAAAAGTGGATGTCATATGGGATGAATTTTTTCACTGATTCAGTGTATAATCAATAACGTGTGAGTACAAGTATACAAACAATTAAAAAATTCAAGAACATCAACAACAATATAGGCACAAAGTCACAGTGCATCGGTAATAAAAATACATCTTGCACCAAACAACATTAGATGAACTAACATTGGTAAAAAAAAACATATTCCATCAATCTATAGGCTTAAAGCGGAAGTTCGCTCAGAATTGTTATTGTCCCAATTGATCGAGCATGTATTTTTAAGCATACGGTAATCGATCTTTAAAAAATGTCTCATGCATCTTAGCTTAGTTTTCCTCACAATTAAACATGCGAAAACAACAGGTTGGGTGCTGCCATTTTAAGTTAATCTTATCAGTTGATACATCGCCCTAAGTTCAAGTGCCCTCGTGGAAAGAATATAGATTGCCCGTCCCTCAAACTCACATCACTAGACGCTTACACCCTTTTTCACGATGCCAATGCACGTCTCATGTCAACGTCCTACGTGCGCAATCTATTGACGTGTCTCCATGGAGATGCCAAGACTCCTCATTCCTCGAAAAAGTGTAAAGAAACCCTTTCTGATCACGCAACATTGGAGTATCTTTTTCCTTCCTGTCAGTGTATTTAGTTACGAGCCTCATTGACTTGTTTCTGCTCTCTTCAGCTATCTTCCTAGTTCAACACCCTGCGAACAGGTACTTACACTATCTGAACTGATTGAACTCAGTAGTTGCTTTTTATTTAAACATTTTTTATATTATGTGCAAATGTCTTTTACAAAACATATTGAAATCGTACTTTTACAAGGCTTAATTTTTACATGTGTGAATGCAAATGTTCATAATGTGGGCCTATTGTTCATGTCTTTGCACTATGTGTTTTTGTAACATGGCAGTGTGTTCTCTTCTCCTTCTTTAACAGTAGTTCTTATATACCAACAAACACATTCTTATTTTTCTGACTGTTGATTTTGCACTTATTCAATAATCAGGAACTATGGCAACCATACAGCCATACCAGTACAAGCCCGAATATTCAGATGAGAAATTAATTGAAAGAGAAAGAAGCGGAAACAATGGGGAATCGGATGAGAGTTGTGATGATCAATCACTGGAGCCTAAAGCCAGTCGCATGGAAGACATTTCCACCTGGTTTACCTGCGAGGGTTGCAAGGTTTTGCCATCCGAGATGGAGAACTGCAGCTGCCGAGAAAACTCGGGATGCTTGGCCTACATAACCAAATAAGACACCACCGCTATGCGTTACCGAGCTTCATGACTTCAGGGCAGCCTGCCTCACAAGATATGTGTTGTGGATGATGAAGGTCCTCATGCACAAACTTCAAGCAACAGTTTGCCCTCGTAATCCAACTAATGAGTACGTTTACTCTATATGTGATGTATGTTTGACCACTGGGATGGCTAACATGTTATGGTGTTCTCCTACATCATTGTAAATTCTATCGATAAACAACGAATATTTTTTCTGTAATTTGAAAACATTTCTCTTACTAATGTAAAACCATAATATTCATCACTTTCACTTTGAACTTAAAAACAATATTTCCTGTTCTTGCTTCAATGGGTGTTCACATTTTAAATTTTTCGATGCTTCAAATCACAAGTACTTTATTCTGAAAGCTAATTTTTAAGGGTAGCAATGCCGTCATATTTAGGGGGCATTTAAAACTAAATAAGTACAGTTATCTGGTTCATTCTAGTAAAATATTTCTGTTTCTCTTTCACATGTGGTACCGGCTTGTGGCCTATTTTCCGTTTACATGGTGGATTCATGGAAGACTTGGATTCCGCATTCGGCGAGTAATGCCTGCCTGTGTCATTCCAGCCATTTGTGCAAAATTCTCCAGTGACAACGGACAGTCCAAGGGATTTTTACACTCAGTACTACAACCATATCATTACAATTTGTAGTTTGTTTGGGCCATCTACATTACCAAAGTAAATAAAAAAAGGAGTTATTATGAATAGTTGTTTGAATTATTCAGTAAGTCAACACGTCCAACGTCTAGGAGGTTCATGAAAGAAGTTTGGTGGTGCTTTGCGCTCACCTCATGCCCATCCATACCCCTCCAGTATTAATGGCAGTTCGCACCTATGACCGTGCACTCCCGAGGGGGCTGGGTCCGTGTGGACGCTCAAGGTGCCAAACACCATGTACACCTAATAGGGGTCTACCGCACTGCAACCATTGTCCACATGGTCTCCCCAGGCCTGTTGTCTCCAGACCCCCCTTTGAAGACCCCATCCCTGCTATCAACATATGTATGTATCCCTTGAAAAGGGTTCCGGGCCTATTGCGCTCACCTCACGGCCATCCATCCCCCTCCAGTATCAATGGCAGTTCACGACTATGACTGTGTGCTCCTGAGGGGGCTGGGTGGATGGGTATGAGGATGCCAAACTTTGGCATCAAGGCTTGGTGGGTGTCAATGAACATGTCACACATTCACATATACACGCCCTTTTCTAAGCCTTTATAAACACCTTGATAGTTCACTAAGGAACATCTCTGCAATCCACAAGGTATATTGCCATTGATCTACTTGTTAGCAGGCTTGCTGAATAGGCTCATCTTTTTGTTCAAGTAAGGGTTTGTCAACTAAGTTTATATTGCTTTATACCCAATGTACACTGTATTATCTAGCTAAAATGTGGGCTATTGTTCCACTGCGCTGACCACCCTTTGATCTGATGAGCCACTCAATAGTATTGTATGGCCCTAGTAGGCGGCAAACGGTGGGGGAAAAAGGGATAGTTCCAAGCCCTATGAAGCTATATTAAGTCACAACTAAACAATTTTTACCATTTGCACCAATGCCTATTTAGTAATTTAGAAAAACACTGGTAGTGAGATTAAGAACCATTTGAGCAATCTCATACAAATATCTTAAATTTTCAATTTTCAGATAATAGGTGGGCTTTGCCAACATGTGTTTCGACCTTTGAAGTCAAGGTCCACCTCAGGGCTTTTTCTACCACAACAATAATGAAGTAAAACAGAAAAATATAAACAAAGTTTATATAGACCATTGGCAAACCATTGATGTGTCACAACGTTGTGGAGTGCGGAAACAGTACATGATAGTCATGTGAAAATAATAAAAACAATACAAACAAGAGGAAACCAAATACAGATCAGATATTGGTCAAACAGTCAACATATATTTCCATTACGTGGGCAATCAACTGTCAAATCTTTCCATTAGTTATACACTCATGTTAAAATTATCCAAATAAAAAAACATTTCTTTTAACTATAACTTATATTCCAAGGTTGTATTGTGCTCAAATCACTTAAGAGGTCCACCAGCAATACTTTAAACAAATTGTGATACCGCTACTAAAGAATACTGGTTTCAGTTGTCCCAATAGACTAATGTCCAAATATATTAAGTGTAGCCTGCCTGGTTCATACTGAACCAAAATGGTTGCTCTCCTAATAATTCACACTGCACACGTTCAAGTGTAGATCACTAATTTTCAGCAAATCTTTCAAATTTCAAAATCTCAATCTGAAAGGTAAGGGAGCGTTTGATTGATACTATCATCACGCCAAGAACAAAATATGCCTTACCAAAATTGCTTCACGGCCATACTTCAAAAAGCCAATATACTGACTTTAAATAGACCTATCAACGATTGTCAATCAACATTCCTGGAAGCAGAAAAGAGTTCAAATTGTGTTTCCTTCTATCTGGTCTAATCCCTTTGAAGATATACTAAAAATACAAAATGTGGCACTTCCTATCAAACAAAAAATGCCAACTGGGTCCCACTCGAATCCTGATATAATTGTTGTTAATAGTCAAATAACTGATATGCAGTTGGTAAAGACCCCCACATAAAGCTGTGGTCAACAAAAATGACTTCTATCTAAGCAATTACCTGTAAACATGTTCTCATTCCTGTATCACAGTGTTCCGTGTGGCACGAGGGGGCCATTTTGAAAACAGCCTATTTTTAAGGGCTCAAGGGAAACGTGTCATCAGTTGAACACGCCCCTAATTTTGATATGTACACAAACTAGCCGAGCAACGCTCGTGATTATGGCTCAAAAACACTTAACTTATCTTGTGCTAACAACCTCATGATAACTTTCCCAACTAATTTAGGTGAAAAAATACTCTCTGCATTCATTAAAAAACCTCTTATTAATGGCTCAAAGGAAGCGCGTCATCTAATGAACATGCCCCTAATTTCCATATATATCCGAGCTCCACTCGCAAATCAGCTTCCAAAACCAAACGTCTAGCGCTACAATCATATAAACATTTCCCTGCTTGATGTGGGTAGGATTTGCTGTCCGCATTCAAGTCTCGCAAGGATAGCTCAGGGGCAACATGCTCGTCTTAGAAGCAAGACAACACGGAGCAACACAGGTTCGATCCCCGGGTCCTCACTGGGTATTAAGCACGTTATAAATAACCTATCATATCATTAATGTCATGGTGAGCAGTATGACGAGTTGTACTCTCAATTTATCATGAAATGCTACTCTCTAATGCTGAAACCAAACGCATACACACGCCCTTACTTGGCATATTTCTATGTTTGATCATGTGCTGGCTTATATTGCGCCAACGTCATCATCGTGCTTACTGTGAAATGGTTACCTCTGCCCTCTTTAACATGGTTGGTAAAAACTATGTGGAATCAAATGTATGATTTATTAATAACAAATTTGTCGCCGTCCTACATGAGATGTAAAGATCGGGAAAGGAACATTACCTCACAAATAAAGGTGATTAGGACTTGAATTGATTATGAGTTCATTTTGATGTTTGATAGATTGTGTAATTGGTTTGAAAAAACGAAAAAAAAACTCATTCATCATATTGTTGGTGGAAAACCTCAACCTGGTTATTGTTAAATGTTGTTTCTCAAAATTCATCCCTATATTCGCAATTTGTGAAGCTATCCCTCATTTGTGTTGGTCACTACCTGGAATCGACCTAACCTTTGTCTTGATGATGTAATCGTGATTAAAAAGTGCCAATCTTTTCCACCAATTCCTTTCCAATTTTTATAAAAAGACCCCAATTTCTGTATCCAAATTCAATCTTTTTAAGACCGTTCTGTGTTTACAAATCAATAATGCCTCCAATCTTCTTAAATCTTTCTGCCTATCGCCACCCCTGGGGTGGCTCGGTAGGCTATTAAGGCCCACAGACCTTATTTTAGCCTTATCATCCATCTGATGATGTACCTTCCAATGTTCTTCTAATGGCAGTCTAATATCTTCCTTGTGTAAGTGTATGAGAAATGTAGACCAGTTTATGTTTATGTTCTGCACCTGTGAGGATTTGTTTACCCAATCAGATATTGAACCACTCTGGATTGATCGGTGGCTCTTTGTCTCTCTTTAGAGGTTGATTAAAAAAGGAATCGATTAAAAAAGAAAAAGATCTGCTCTCAAGTGGAGCTTAGGTGAAGCATCATTTCCACGGGCAGAAAGGCACAATTATCTATGTGAGTGACACATACATTTTGAAACACATGTTACGTGCAATATTAGAACTAGTAAACATAGAAACTAGGACAAGGATAGTGATATACCCTTTGTCCAATAATTTCCAGGTACCAGCAAACTAACGGCAGTGATCTGGTGGATTCATTACCGGCATCTACACTACCCTTGACACAGCTTTGGTCAGCGGTGAGTGGGGATGAACACCATCAATGAGATGGTTATACATAAATAAATTGTGTCGCAAAAGAATAAAGAGGTTAGAGATTCATGGAAATGTTTTGTTTGTTTATTTTAGAGTTATATCCCAGAAGACATCATTTTCAGTCACTGTAGGTGTCAGATACCGAGGCTTCCTCCCCCAACTCCTCACCTGTTTCTTCCGGAATGGTTTCTGTAAGAGTAGCCTCTGATCTCTTCTGATCCCTCCTCCTTGTGGGAGTCTTGTCCTTTGGTGCTCGGGCCTTTTTATCGTACAGATAGGGTCTGTCCCCTCCGGAGGCCACCTTGGCAGAGATAATCCCTGACCGCGGGGATCCCAGGGGGCCAGTCCTAGATTCAGGGAAAAAGCACTAAGGCAGAAAAAACCCTGTTCCCAATTGGGTTCTGCTGGGCGGCAACTAGAACTCCTCTCCTCCCGTTATGAAAGTTCCATTTGCAGCAGGCAAGGAAGTCCGTTAGACTTAGAACAAACTCCACCGCTGATGAATGCTCAGTGTATCCAGGAGATGTGGAATATTAAACAGGAGAATACAAGAAAGCTACAAGAGCCAGAGGTTCAGACTAAACAGAATAACAGTGAAAAAGGACTAGAAAAGGTAAGTAGGTAAGGAGAAAAGAACCCATTCAGAGCAGATCGCAAAGGCGAACAGTTAGGAAGAAAGGAAGAAGCACCGTGAAAGAAACCCACTCACCAGTTAAGAAATGCTCCTTAAGGTCTTAGTGAGCAAGGCTACGCTCGCTAAACAGAGTGACGGCGCCGGTTGCAAATTATACCCCCGGTACCTAAAAGTAAAAGAAATGAAAGACCAATAGTGCTCGAAAGAATTACCAACAGAAATACACATTAGGAAGGCAAAGAAAAAGTAAGCACGGCACGGCCCAGAGCAAGCCGAATACCGTGTACAGTGCAGTAGAAAATTCAGGCAAAGGAGAAAATAAAAAACAACGGGTGTACAAGGCTAACACAAGAAGGGCTGAAGAGTACAGTTAAGAATCAAACAATAGGCTAAAGTAGGAAGCCGGAACGGATGAATTTCACGAGAGAATCTCCACACAAACCGAGCGCTGGTAAACAGATACAACGCGTCGGCTTGTGGGAGGAGCCTGCCTATAAAGGTTTGGCGGCCATCTTGGGTGAGGACTGGAGCGTGATCAAAGCTTCCAGCGCTTCCACAGCCTCCAATTCCTGACAGTATACCCCCTCTTTCTCGGGGCACCCCCGGGTTTGCCCGGATGGAGTTGATGGAACTTCTGCACCAGACGCGGGGCGTGTATATGGCCCACAGGTTCCCACGTCCTCTCTGCTACTGGATAGTTCTTCCAATGGACCAGATAGTACAACCGCCCTTTGCGGTAACTAGAATCCACCAGATGAGACACCTCGTATTCTTCAGGTGTTGGTTTCACACGAGCTCGTGTACGGTTCACAGGTCTCTTGAAGGGATCCTCCTTATGTTCTTTGAGAAGTGAGACATGAAAGACAGGGTGTATCCTTCTGAGGTATTCTGGCATCCTGAGTTTATAAGCAACTGGATTGATTTGTTGTATGATGGAAAATGGCCCAAGGAAACGAGAGGAGAACTTCCCCCTATGAACCCACTTGGGTAGGAATCTGGTGGATAACCAGACTAATTGTCCCACCTTCCAGCTGGGATGGGCTCTCCGACCTTTGTCGGCCCATCTCTTTTGTGAAAGTTGACTAGCTTGGTGTGCCTCCTTAGCGAGTTTGTGAGCTTCTTGCAAGTCCTGTAGAATCGTATCCAGAGTTGGAATCTTGGTTGAAGGCGGACTGAGCCCGGGCAAGTGTTGAGGATGGTAGCCATAGGTACAATAGAAAGGACTCATCTGGATCGAGGTGTGAAGAGAGTTGTTGTAGGCAAATTCCGCTTGCGGGAGGAAGCGATACCACTCTTCCTGCTGGGGACTACAAAAACACCTGAGATATTGCTCCAGATTGGCATTGAGTCTCTCCGTTTGGCCGTTGCTTTGAGGATGGTATCCTGAGGAAAGAGCCTTATGAATTCCGAGAACCTGGCAGAGGGAAGACCAAAACTTTGAGGTGAATTGTGGTCCTCTGTCCGAAACTATGGTTTTAGGTAGGCCATGTAGACGGACTATGTCTTGGAGAAATGTTGCAGCCATCTCTGAGGCCGAAGGCACTTGCTTGAAGGCGGAGAAATGTGCCAGCTTGCTAAAGGAATCGACCGTCACCATGATCGTGGTCATTCCGTATGAAGGAGGCAGATCCACAATAAAGTCAGTGGATAAGTGTTCCCATGGGCGATCCGGTAAGGAGTGTTGGTGTAATAACCCCAGAGGTTTTCCTGTTTGGTGTTTGTTGGAAGCACAAATTGAACAAGTAGAGACATACTGACCTACGTCCCTTCGTAGGGTAGGCCACCAGAATCCTCTCCGGACCAAATCAAAGGTCTTCCTAATACCAGAATGCCCTGTCAGGGGGGTGTCATGACACCAAGAAAGTATCTGTTCTTGCAGCTTCTTTGTGGGGATATAGAGGGCTCCTTCATGATAAAACAACCCATCTTTTTCCTGTTTAGTAGACAGCGGAAGTTCAGCACACATCTGATATTGAGGGATTAAATCCTGAAGAAACGAAACCGTAGAAGCCAACACGGTGAGATGTGGCAAAACCAGTTCATGTCCTATATAGGATCCGGATGGATCTCCTAGGCTTCTAGATAAGGCGTCTGCCTTCTTGTTTTCTGTGCCGGGTATGTAAGTCATCATGAAGTCGTATTGTAGGAAAAAATACGCCCATCTGGCGTGTCTGGCATTGGAACATTCCAATTGTTGTAAGACCCGTAGGTTGCGGTGGTCAGTTCTGATAGTGAAAGGATGTGTGGCTCCCTGCAGGAGGTGTCTCCACTCTTGGCAGGCCAGCTTTATTGCCAAAAGTTCCTTTTCGATAACAGAGTAGTTTCGCTCACTACTAGTTAAAGTCTTGGAGTAGTATGCGATCGGATGTTCATAGCTGTCTTCTGCCTCTTGAAGTAACACTGCCCCTACTGCCCCCGTACAAGCATCTGTTTCCAGAATAAAGGGCTTAGCCTGATCTGGTTGAACCAGGATGGGTGCTGTAGAAAAGCATTCCTTTAAAAAGTCGAATGCTTTTCGAGGTTCTCCGACAAAAGCGAATCTAACGCCCTTCTTCAACAAGGAGGTCAGAGGGAGTACCTTTTTGGAATAATTGGGAATAAACCTCCTATAAAAATGTGCCAATCCTAGAAACCCTTGTAGTTCCTTGATGTTGGTAGGATCTTTCCAGTTTCTTATGGCCTTTACCTTATTTGCATCCATTTCAACACCTTCCTTAGACAATACGAAACCCAAGTAGGACACCTTCTTGGATTCAAATGAACACTTCTCTGGTTTTACTAGCAGATAATGAGACTGCAAACGTTGTAAAACCAGTCGGACCAATGATCTGTGCTCAGACAAGGATTTGGAGTAGATCAGGATGTCGTCCAGGTACACCACTACCGACACGAACAGCATGTCAGCGAAAACCTTGTCCATGTACCTCTGGAAGACGGCTGGTGCGTTTACTAGGCCAAAGGGCATCACGCGATATTCATAGAGCCCAAATGGGGTGCGGAAAGCCGTCTTCCACTCGTCTCCTTGTCTGATTCGCAAGAGGTGATAGGCGCCTCTCAGGTCAAGCTTCGTGAAGTACTCCGCCCCCTGTACAGCCTCCAAGACGTCCCGAATCAAGGGCATGGGATATCTATCCCGGACAGTGACCTTGTTGAGACCCCTGTAGTCTATACAAGGGCGAAGCTCTGTCGAGTCCTTTTTTGGGATGAAGAATAGGGAGGCACCACATGAAGATTTGGATTCTTGGATAAGTCCGTTCTGCAAATTTGCATCTAGATACTCTCTTAATGCCTTCCTTTCCGGTAGTGACAAAGGGTACATTCTTCCGAATGGTACTACTGCTTCCGGTATCAGATCGATACAGCAATCCTCAGTTCTATGGGGTGGTAGTTGTTTTGGAATTGTGTCCATGAATACCTCTGAGAAGTCCTGGTAATGTAAGGGAACTGAGGCCACTGTGACTGGCTTCTGGATACTTCTCCTGCGGTCTACAGTGTGGGGAGCGTTACACAAGGTCATACAGTGATCATCACAGAACTTAGAATTGAAAGAAACCCGGTTTGCAGTCCAATCTATGTGAGGGTTGTGTCTTCTTAACCAAGGAATCCCTAATACCAATGGAAAATGAGCAGCTCGGATCTGATCAAACACCAGAAACTCTTCATGTTGACCTAACCTCACCCTTAATGGAACAGTTTCCAAAGTTATGGGTCCGGATGACAAGGGTCTACCATCAACCCCTTCTACCGGAATCGGGGTAACCTTGGGTTTGGCGGGTACCAAGTGCTCTGTAGCCCACTTGGAGTCGATGAAATTTCCCGCTGCTCCACAATCCAACATGGCGAACACTTCTGTGGGAGCTTCTTCGGTTAACCATAGGTCCACT
Organism: Ambystoma mexicanum; assembly: GCF_040938575.1. Classification (NCBI taxonomy): domain Eukaryota; kingdom Metazoa; phylum Chordata; class Amphibia; order Caudata; family Ambystomatidae; genus Ambystoma; species Ambystoma mexicanum. The sequence goes on along the minus strand of NC_090923.1, from coordinate 1,257,087,330 downwards.
CTGAACACCATTAAACTGTTGTCTTCCGGGGTGTTCACTGCTCTTGTGTAACTGCAAGGGTGCTTGTTACCTCCCCCGAGACTTCCCTTGCTATAGATCGGGGGCGGAAGTTTCCCTGTCGACGAGGAGGGACTTCAGTGCATTCTCTCAACAAATGTGTCGGGGAGCCACAGTACATGCATAGTCCTGCCTCTCTCCTCTTTCTTCTTTTTTCTGGCGTCAGAGGACCACGGGCAGCTCCAATCTGCATAGGCTCATCTGTAGCAGGGCTGGCTCTAGGTGGAGGAGTAGGGGTAGGTTGTGAGAAGCTTCGGTTTCTTCTTCTCTCAGATCTTCTTTCTTGAAGACGGAATTCTATCTGAAGGGACAATGTCACTAGCTCCTGAAAAGTTGCAGGACGGGCTACTCTGGCTAGTTCATCCTTGATTTCGTCCTGGAGACCTCTTCTGTAGATGGTTTGCTGGGCGGAATCAGGCCAATCTGCCTTGGCTGCTAGCCTCTGGAAGCGAGTTAGATAAGTTTGAACGTCCGTATTTCCTTGTTTGATATCTAGGATTGCTTCCAAGGATGAATAGAATACTTCTGGCCTATCAAACCTTTTACTGAAAAGTTCCGTAAAACGGTCATAGTCACTCAGAAGGGGATCGTTTCGGGTAACAATGGGTGTAGCCCATGAAAGAGCGTTTCCGGTAAGATTGGCTATAATGAACCCAACCTTTGATCTGGCTGTCTCAAAGGCGTGAGGTCGGAAGGCGAAATACACCCTGCAAGCGTCAAGGAATTCCTTCAGTTCTCCTGGATGTCCATTGTATTTGCCAAAGGAAAGGGGCATAGTAGGCAGGTCCCCGCGATCATCCCGATGTAACACCACTTGCTGTCAGAGGGCTACGTTCTCTGTTCGCAGGGCCTGCACCTCCATAGTAAGGTTCTGCAGAGCAGCCACCAACTCCTGATACTGCTCGAGTGACGCCATGAAGGATCTTGGGCGTTGTATGCTGTCAGATACCGAGGCTTCCTCCCCCAACTCCTCACCTGTTTCTTCCGGAATGGTTTCTGTAAGAGTAGCCTCTGATCTCTTCTGATCCCTCCTCCTTGTGGGAGTCTTGTCCTTTGGTGCTCGGGCCTTTTTATTGTACAGATAGGGTCTGTCCCCTCCGGAGGCCACCTTGGCAGAGATAATCCCTGACCGCGGGGATCCCCAGGGGGCCAGTCCTAGATTCAGGGAAAAAGCACTAAGGCAGAAAAAACCCTGTTCCCAATTGGGTTCTGCTGGGCGGCAACTAGAACTCCTCTCCTCCCGTTATGAAAGTTCCATTTGCAGCAGGCAAGGAAGTCCGTTAGACTTAGAACAAACTCCACCGCAAATGAATGCTCAGTGTATCCAGGAGATGTGGAATATTAAACAGGAGAATACAAGAAAGCTACAAGAGCCAGAGGTTCAGACTAAACAGAATAACAGAGAAAAAGGACTAGAAAAGGTAAGTAGGTAAGGAGAAAAGAACCCATTCAGAGCAGATCGCAAAGGCGAACAGTTAGGAAGAAAGGAAGAAGCACCGTGAAAGAAACCCACTCACCAGTTAAGAAATGCTCCTTAAGGTCTTAGTGAGCAAGGCTACGCTCGCTAAACAGAGTGACGGCGCCGGTTGCAAATTATACCCCCGGTACCTAAAAGTAAAAGAAATGAAAGACCAATAGTGCTCGAAAGAATTACCAACAGAAATACACATTAGGAAGGCAAAGAAAAAGTAAGCACGGCACGGCCCAGAGCAAGCCGAATACCGCGTACAGTGCAGTAGAAAATTCAGGCAAAGGAGAAAACAAAAAACAACGGGTGTACAAGGCTAACACAAGAAGGGCTGAAGAGTACAGTTAAGAATCAAACAATAGGCTAAAGTAGGAAGCCGGAACGGATGAATTTCACGAGAGAATCTCCACACGAACCGAGCGCTGGTAAACAGATACAATGCGTCGGCTTGTGGGAGGAGCCTGCCTATAAAGGTTCGGCGGCCATCTTGGGTGAGGACTGGAGCGTGATCAAAGCTTCCAGCGCTTCCACAGCCTCCAATTCCTGACAGTAGGAACCAAGAATTGTGGCTCCTAGATCCTGAGGAAGGTCGAACAAACAGCAGACCCAGTGGTCCTAACTAGACCGAAATATATGTAGATCATAGAGAATACAATTGTAGTTATTGTCTGAACAAGAAATGAATACGTATATGTAGAAAAACAGTACTGACACTGACGGGATTGTTTGTTCTTTGTGTTTTTTGTGTGATGAGCCTATGTTTTCGCACTTTTTGTTGAAATAGATGAGATATTGAAGGTGTGTGTGAAAGTATGAGAGAAGAGAGATTCTGGCTCCAGTATGTCTGGCAGGGGCAGGAAGTGAGGGAAGTGCCTGAAACTCCCTGTGCTTAATACCCTTGGTTACAGGAATGCACCCAAAGGTGATTGGCTGGCTGACTGTCCTTGGAGGACAGCCACCAGCTGTGTGATTGACAGCTAGGCTGCAAATGAATGGGAGAAACCTGCATAAAAGGAGAGGCTTTTGGCTTGGAAGGCAGAGTCGACCACTAGACGAAGGAATCTGAAGATGAACTTGGAAGAGACACCTGCTGCATCTCCTGGATCGTTGGTTTGCCCAGTGAAGCCCTGCTGCAGTGCTGAAGCTCCAAATTCGCCTCTACTAGAGAAGCCCTGCAAAGGACGACCGCTCCCCTTCGGTTGGTGGGACCAATCGACCCCAAGACAAGCTCATCTGGAAATCCTCTCGGGGCTGGATGTACTTCCATTGCTGATGCAGGAACCGATTGTCAGGGAGAGGAACACCAGAATCGAGTGAGTGTCTTTAAATTGGACCCGAGCTTCAGGAAGATCCTCCGCACTCCCAGGAAGAAGGACTGACCAAGCCTGAGCCACATCAACAGAGTGCTGGACCCCAGATGCGAGGAAAGTCCATCAAGGTATCTGAGAACTGCGGTGGTGACATTTGTGAGGGTTGCGAGAAGCTGAAACCGCAAAGTGCCGCTGACCTGAGGTTTGCCCTTTGCTGCCGCAGACCTTCCATTCGTAGTGCAGGAGTCCCCAGACGTTCTCCCTCTTGTCCACACGACTGAGGCCCAGGGACAAAGGATCTGCAGCCCTACACAGGAACAGAAAGCAGCTGGAACCAATTTCTTCTAACCAAAGGTATTGCAAAACTAAGGGGACTTACCTTTTATTGTGTAGCATTGCTAGCTCTCAGTTGAGATTGCCTTGGTTGCTTTTGCAGAGTTGCATAGTTGCATGCAGCTTTGCCCCTCACAAGCCTCCCAGTCTGTGGCCCTACAGTGATTCTATTTTCTACAAAGACTTCGAAAACATTGTGCAAGACTTTTACTGACCTACAAGAAGTGCTTCAGTTCACCTAGACTTTTGCTTAATTAAAATTGGCTGTCCTAGCTCGCTGAAAAACTCTTCTTAACTCTGACTTTGTGCTTTACCTTTCCCCCAGGAAAGGGTTCATTTACTTTGCATGGGAGGTTTCAAAAGTACTTAACTACTTAAAAATATTTGTTAACCATTGTGTTATTCCCTAAGCCTTTCTTTTGACACCAAACTCAGTATTGCTCTAAATGTTCCAGTGATATATCAATGTCCACAGTGTTCTAGTTATTTAAGTCACATCAGGGTGTAGGAAGTGTCTGTGTGCCATCCCCAATGGGTATCTGATTTATTGAAACTGAGAGTATGTATTTTTGAAGTATATTTTTGTGTTACAAATATTTGCTTATACAGTTGACTGTAAAATTAATAAATAATTGTGTAATCAAGAAACCTTGAGTGTAAATGTTTATTTGGATACTTGTCACTATAAATCTCTGTGTAAAAACCCTACAGCTCACATTGACCCCTCTTGAGATAAGCCTGGCTGCTCAGCCACACTACCAACCTGTGTAGTACAGACTTATACCAAAGGTTGGGTTACCTATTGCCTGGAGGACAAGGTTGGTGTAGACTCCCAAAGGGATGACTACATCTAATGACTACATATAAATGATCTCGGAATCTAATGAATTAGTGTGAGTAAACGGTAACATGATGAGCATTTTTTACTTTTTGCAGAATATTTGCATCCATTGTCACAAGTCTCTCCCCTTCTCACCTGTCTTTCCTGTTTGCTTGCGACCTTCTTTTGTGACTTCCTCCGCACGGTCCGGGATTTATATAAGCCCAAGCGCGGGTCTTAGGATTCCAGCGTGCTTCGTTCCGATTGTCCAGGACGGAACCAGGACGGAACAATATCCGCGCACGGAGCCACGGAAACCGTGGCTCGAGTGCGGGCAAAAATCCAGGAAGTTCGGTAAGTTTGAGGGATGAAAGGAAAGGAGGAGGAATCAAGGAACCGGGAATAGAGAGATCAGAAAAATAGCCCAGAGCGAACTCCGGCATCACACGTCCAGCTATGGTGAGCAGTAGCATTGAAACGCGCAGAGCCGCGGGGGCGTGTCTGTTTTGTAGAACGTAGAGCGTGTAACGCAGAGACTGGCAAGTACCGTTCCGCATCAAGCGGCCATGTTGGAAGGATTACTGAGTTCAATCCTCTGTGTGTCAGGGACCACGAAGTCCAGAAGGGACACAGATGGCGGTTCATGACAGTATGCCTCCTCTGAAATCCAGCTCCTCTGGGTTTGCCCGGATGTATAAGATGGTATCTTCAAATCAGCCTGGGAGCATTCATGTTTGACACGGGTTCCCAGGTGCGCTCACTGGGAGGGTATCATTTCCATTCGACCAAATATTGTAGTTGACTACGTCGGTATCTAGAGTCACAGATTCTGGAAACCTCATATTCGAGTTGGTCAGCAGTTCGAGAGGGCTGAATATATGGTTTCAACAGAGAGGTGTGGAAGACAGGATGGATCCTTTTCCATGATTCTGTAACGCTCACCTGATTCCCGTAGAGGCGCCGGTCTTGACTGGGCGTATACCGTATCTTCAAAGGTGATGTGTAACACACGGCTGGCTCTTTGGGCTGGACCTCTGTGCACTGTATGTCTGACTCGAAGGGTAAGGTGTCTGCAGATAGAAAATGTGGGATTAATGAACTGGGTTATTGAATGTCTCTCTTTTCTTCCCTTTCTCTTCTCCTGTAGAACCCCAAAGGTTAACGCGCTCACCTTAGGTAAGTGAACGCCATGCTCTCCATCTGCTTCGGGGCAGGGTGCTGTAACCAGTTTCTTCACTGGATAAGGGGAGCAGGCCTCTTGACTTCAGAGGACTGCTGTCCGTCGTTTACTACATGAACGGTAAGTTTCGAGTAATTCTAATGTCTTTAAAAGTCTTTAGTAATGATGTCTCTTGTTTTGCAGGGCTCCGGCAATGGCGGATGACGGGCTGAAGTGAGTTGAAGATGGAGCCCGTGTGATGAATAGAAGCGCCTGGAAGCACGTAAGTAAGCGCTTGTTGCCTGCTTCACGATGCGCTCTAACTGTCTTTTTATTTTGCAGGTACAAGTTCGGAGCGGCTGCAGGGTGCCGGAATACCCACTGGGTTAGATGTGGAAAGGAGTAATGGCACGTGAGTATTAAAGTTCCCCAATGTCTTTAAACGCACCTTGTTTTGTCTTTCAGATGCGGGATGCAGCGCCGAAGGCCTCCGGAGCGTGCGAAGAGTTGGTAAGCTTTTGTCTTTCAGATGCCGGAATGCAGTGCGAAGACCTCCGGAGCGCACGAAGAGTAGGTAAGCCTTTGTCTTTCAGATGCCGGAATGCAGCGCGAGGCCTTGGTGACAGCCGATGGACCAGGTAAGTGAAGCGCTGTCACTGAAGACCGTAATGCTAACCTGTTCTTTCTTGTCTTTATAGGTGTTGCTGAAGACTGGATTCAGGATGGTAAGCCTTTTTCCTTAGGCCCAGGATCAGATGCAGAAGACTCGATGAGCGTTCTGCTGCAGAGGATGCAGAATAACGCAAAGCAAGATTCATCCATCGGGTGTGGTTTAAATAGCCTCCTGTAGTGCTTAGGTGTCTCCTTCCACAGCCACGCCTAGGTAAGAAAAGAGTTCCTGCTTTCCAGAAGAGTTCCAGTGTTCTGAACCTAGGGAGTGGCTCCTGCCCCACCCAACAGGAAAAGTAGTTCCAAACAGAAGAGGATCAGAGGCTCAACTTGCAGGCAAGTAAGCAGCATGGTCTGCTGCAGGTAAGTCCACCCAAGCATTATGAGCCCGGCGCTTCCAGCGCTGGGACTGGGCATATTTATGAGCCTGGTGCCACTGGCGCCAGGACTGGGTCCAAAAGGTCCCAATTGGGACTGGTTGGCATTCGGAACCTGGGTTATGGATCTGCTTCCAAGGGAGTTGGGAAAACCCTGACCTTTTGGAAGCAGAGATCATGACAGTACCCCCCCTCAAGGCCCCTCCCAAACCGGGCTTCTCCGGGGGTTTTGGCTTGTCAGGAAATGTTCGGTGAAATCTTTTGATTAGGCGAGGAGCATGGACATATTCAGCAGGTTCCCAGGATCTCTCTTGGGGGCCGTAGCCTTTCCAGTCAATTAGGTAAAATAGTTTAGAATTCGAGATCTTGGAGTCCAGAATGCTTTTGACTTCAAACTCGAGTTCTCCATCAACTAGGATAGGTTTTGGAGATTTAGTTAGTCGGGTTTGAGGTTGCACGGGTTTTAATAGAGAGACGTGGAAGACCGGATGTATCTTCATGTGCGGGGGCAAGTCCAACTTGACCGCTACTGGGTTTACTATGGTAGTGATGGAATAGGGACCAAGGTATCTTGGGTTGAATGTGCGTGGCCCTTTTAGAGGTAGATATTTGGTGGATAACCAGACTTGATCCCCTACTTGATATTGAGGGGCTTCCTTCCGATGTTGATCTGCTCCTTTCTTGTATTGTTCTTTAGCCCTTTGAAGGTGAGAAACAGCTTCCTTAAAGGCTTGGGTAATTGTAGAATGCAGGTAGTCTACTGCTGGTGTTTCAAGATCTTGGAGGGGATCCAACTCCGAGGTTCGAGGGTGACTGCCGTATAAAAGAAAAAACGGGGTTTTCCCAGTTCCCGAATGGACAGAGTTATTGTAGGCATATTCGGCTATCCAAAGGATGTCTTTCCAAGTTTTTTCAGTTTGTTGCAGCATGCAGCGTAAATACTGTTCCAGAGTTTGATTGGTCCTCTCGGTTTGTCCGTCGGTCTGAGGGTGGTGACTGGTCGATAGTCTCACATCAATTTGAGCCGACCGACAGCAACTTCACCAAAAATGAGAAATAAATTGACTACCTCGATCCGATATTAGAACCGAAGGAAAACCGTGCAGTCGGACGATGTTTTCGAGAAATTCTCGGGCCAGAGTTGCTGCTGTTGGCAAGCCTTTGAGCGGAATGAAATGCGCCATCTTGGAGAATAAGTCCACGATTACTAGAATCGTATTGTATCCGGAGCATGGAGGTAGATCGGTGATGAAGTCCATAGAAAGCGTATGCCAAGGGCGAGGTGGGATGTCAATAGGGCATAAGAGGCCTGCTGGTCTTTCCTTTTGACTCTTGTTTTGGGCGCATACTCCACAGGACATTATAAAGTCTCTGATATCTTTTTTCCAAGACGGCCACCAGAAGTAGCGCTTGATCTTTTCTGAGGTCTTGGCCATACCGGGATGACCTTCCATTAAAGAATCGTGATAACAAGAGATTACTTTTTTCTGTAAATCTGTGCAGGGCAGTTATAATCGTTCTTGGAAATACAATAAGTTGTCCTTTACTGCAAAGTCCTTTCCCTGCAGATGCCAATTCTGTATGTCTGCTGGAGTTACAAGTTGCCTGGCTTTATCCTTAACTTCCTCTATGGATTGTGTGGCGATTACACCCAGAATTCTTTGTTCGGGAATGATTGGTACAGGTTTAGGGTTGATCAAGTGTTCTTCCACTCCCATCCGAGAAAGGGCATCAGCTTTACCGTTTTTTGTACCAGGTCGATAGGTAATTATGAAGTCAAACTCGGCAAAGAATAATGCCCAACGGAGTTGTCTAGAGGATTGGGCTTTTGCGGTTTTCAAATATTGCAGGTTTCTGTGATCCGTAATCACAGTAACGGTGTGTCGGGCCCCCAGCAGATAATGCCGCCAAGCCTTAAAGGCAGACTTGATAGCCAGAAGTTCCTTGTCAGTAATCGTGTAATTGATTTCAGGAGGCGAGAATTTGCGGGACCAAAATGCCACGGGATGCAACTGATTGGTTACCGGGTCCTATTGTGATAGAACTGCCCCCATGGCAAGGCTTGAAGCATCAGTTTCCACGATGTAGGGGAGTTCGGGGCGAGGGTGTTTTAAGATTGGTGCAGAGATAAATTTAGTCTTCAAATCCTGGAAAGCTTGTTCCGCCTCGGTAGACCATTCAAAACGTTTGTTTTTCTTTAACAAGGCAGTGATGGGCTGGACTATTCGAGAAAATTCGGGGATAAACCTGCGGTAAAAGTTAGCGAAGCCTAGCATGCTTTGCACACCTTTTACGGAGGATGGTGATGGCCATTTGAGAACTGCATCGACCTTCTTTGAATCCATACGCACTCCGCTAGGTGATAATATGAATCCCAAGAATTCAACTTCAGTCACGTTGAAAACACATTTTTCCAACTTAGCGAAAAGTTTGTGTTGACGCAATCTTTCGAGGACCATTTTCACGTGTTTTCGATGTTCAGATTCCGATGAAGAATAAACGAGGATGTCGTCAATGTAAACAACAACACACACATCTATGAGCTCTCTGAGGACATCGTTCATAAAATATTGAAAGGCGGCCGGGGAATTGCAAAGTCCGAAGGGCATGACCTGATATTCAAATAGCCCATATTTGGTGCGGAAGGCCGTCTTCCATTCATCGCCCTCTTTTATTCGTACCAAGTGGTAGGCTCCTCTAAGATCCAGCTTTGTATATATGCATGCTTTTCTGACTGGTCCAGGAGTTCAGGGATCAAAGGTAACGGATATCTATTCTTGACGGTGATCTGGTTCAGGGAGCGATAATCTATACAAGTTCTAAGGTCTCCTTCCTTTTTTTGGAACGAAGAACAAAGCTGAAGAAGCAGGGGACTTGGAAGGACGAATAAACCCATTTGCCAGGTATTGATCCAGGTATTGTCGAAGGTGAAGGTTCTCAGGCTCGGTGAGGGCATAAATTCTACTACAAGGAGGAGTAGATCCAGGTATCAGGTCTATCTGGCAGTCATAAGACCTATGAGGAGGTAGAGAGTTAGCCTGATCCTTCCGGAAAACATCTTGGTATTCTAGGTATTCGGGAGGTAACTGGGGAGTCTCTGAAGAAATTGCTGCCAGTGCAACACCAGGTGGAGGGTGACAAGTAGAGACACATTCTGGAAACTGGACCGTTCTTGCTCGCCAATCGATCAGAGGATTGTGTTTCTCTAACCAAGGTATTCCTAGAATAATCTGAAACTGAGGGGCCTTGATCACATCGAACACGATCTTCTCATGGTGTCCATCTTGACTTACTAGCGTCACTTCTTGAGTGGTATGCGTTACTGGTCCGGAGGCTATCTCCGTCCCATCCACCGTAGTAATGACGTCCTTTACAGCCTTGGGACAAAGAGTTAGATTCATCCTCAAAACCATTTCATGATCCACATAATTGCCGATGGCACCGCTGTCGACGTAAGCTTCAATTGCATGTAATCGATCCGGATTATCAGGGCTAATGAGGACCATAGGTATCACGAAATGCGAGGTCACGGAACTGGTTTTCACGCTCGGCAAGAGGACCTCTATTCTTGTCGGGCGAGGTCGTTTCCCTGCTCAGAGTTTGTAACTTTGGTAACTGCAGCTCCTACTGCCTTCTTGGCAGGTTTCACCGGACAGTCTCGAAGAAAGTGCCCTGAGTTTCCGCAATAGAGGCATAATTGCAACTGTTTTCTCCTTTCCCACTCCTTTTGTGTTAGAGGACCTTTCAGGCCCCCTATTTGCATGGGTTCCCCGGAGTCTACTCCTTTGGAAGGAGTTGGCGGTTTGGAAAATACTCGAGCATCAAACTTGGAACGATCGGCCTTCCTGTTCTGCAGTCGGTGATCTATTTGAACGACTAAGTCTATATAGTCCGAACAATCTTGTGGGGGATTCACTACTTGGGCTAACACATCTTTGAGCTCTCCACGTAGACCTCTATAAAACAGCGTAATCCTTTTGTCCTCAGGCCATTGAGTTTCCACTATCAGTCTGTTGAAAGACGCAATATAAGCCAAAAGGTCTTGATTACCTTGTCGCAACGAAAGAAGCTCATTGTCCAAGGCCTGCCCCTGTGAATGTCTTGCGAACAGTTTTTTCATACTGAGCTGAAAAGCTTGAAAATCATGGAGGACCGGATCATCTTGATTTACTAGAGGGATCGACCAGTCTGCCGCATTGCCACTAAGGTACGAAAGCACGAAAGCTACTTTAGCTTGATCAGTTGGAAAGGCTGCTGGCCGGCATAAGAAATGCAACCCGCACTGATTGATAAATACTGCAAACCTCTTTGGGTCACCAGAAAATCGTTCGGGTGGAGCCAGAGGTACATTCCCAGGTAGGTTGATCTGCACTGGATTCATAGAGGATGTAGAAGGAAGATTTCCCCCAGATGCGGGTAACGGGGTCTGTCCGGCTTGTGACTGTAGCAATTGTCTAGCGAGATCATCTGTTCGCTCCTTGGAAATAATCAGTTCCCTTCTTAGAGCGTTCGTTTCCTGACAGGCTGCATGCACTTCTGCCCTTAGTTCCCCAAGTAACTGGGCTAGCTGGTCGGTATCCGAGGTTTCCATAGCGCCTGGACGGGAGTTTTGCGGTAGGCTTTGCGTTCTGTAACACTCACCTGATTCCCGTAGAGGCGCCGGTCTTGACTGGGCATATACCGTATCTTCAAAGGTGATGTGTAACACACGGCTGGCTCTTTGGGCTGGACCTCTGTGCACTTTATTGCTGACTCGAACGGTAAGGTTTCTGCAGATAGAAAATATGGGATTAATGAACTGGGCTATTGAATGTCTCTCTTTTCTTCCCTTTCTCTTCTCCTGTAGAACCCCAAAGGTTAACGCGCTCACCTTAGGTAAGTGAACGCCGTGCTCTCCATCTGCTTCGGGGCAGGGTGCTGTAACCAGTTTCTTCACTGGATAAGGGGAGCAGGCCTCTTGACTTCAGAGGACTGCTGTCCGTCGTTTACTACACGAACGGTAAGTTTCGAGTAATTCTAATGTCTTTAAAAGTCTTTAGTAATGATGTCTCTTGTTTTGCAGGGTTCCGGCGATGGCGGATGACGGGCTGAAGTGAGTTGAAGATGGAGCCCGTGTGATGAATAGAAGCGCCTGGAAGCACGTAAGTAAGCGCTTGTTGCCTGCTTCACGATGCGCTCTAACTGTCTTTTTATTTTGCAGGTACAAGTTCGGAGCGGCTGCAGGGTGCCGGAATACCCACTGGGTTAGATGTGGAAAGGAGTAATGGCACGTGAGTATTAAAGTTCCCCAATGTCTTTAAACGCACCTTGTTTTGTCTTTCAGATGCGGGATGCAGCGCCGAAGGACTCCGGAGCGTGCGAAGAGTTGGTAAGCTTTTGTCTTTCAGATGCCGGAATGCAGTGCGAAGACCTCCGGAGCGCACAAAGAGTAGGTAAGCCTTTGTCTTTCAGATGCCGGAATGCAGCGCGAGGCGTTGGTGACAGCCGATGGACCAGGTAAGTGAAGCGCTGTCACTGAAGACCGTAATGCTAACCTGTTCTTTCTTGTCTTTATAGGTGTTGCTGAAGACTGGATTCAGGATGGTAAGCCTTTTTCCTTATGCCCAGGATCAGATGCAGAAGACATGATGAGCGTTCTGCTGCAGAGGATGCAGAATAACGCAAAGCAAGATTCATCCATCGGGTGTGGTTTAAATAGCCTCCTGTAGTGCTTAGGTGTCTCCTTCCAAAGCCACGCCTAGGTAAGAAAAGAGTTCCTGCTTTCCAGAAGAGTTCCAGTGTTCTGAACCTAGGGAGTGGCTCCTGCCCCACCCAACAGGAAAAGTAGTTCCAAACAGAAGAGGATCAGAGGCTCAACTGGCAGGCAAGTAAGCAGCATGGTCTGCTGAAGGTAAGTCCACCCAAGCATTATGAGCCCGGCGCTTCCAGCGCTGGGACTGGGCATATTTATGAGCCTGGTGCCACTGGCGCCAGGACTGGGTCCAAAAGGTCCCAATTGGGACTGGTTGGCACTCGGAACCTGGGTTATGGATCTGCTTCCAAGGGAGTTGGGAAAACCCTGACCTTTTGGAAGCAGAGATCATGACAGATTCTGGTAGCCGAAGTCAAAAGGCCACTGGATTGACGATTTCTTTTATAGAAAAGGGCCCGTAATACCTGGGAGCCAGTTTATTTGGTCGCAGATGTCGAGGAAGGAGTTTCGAGGATAACCAGACTTTATCGCCTACTGAGTAAGAAGGCCCAGGTCTTCTTTTGGAGTCGGCATGATGTTTAACGTCTTTTCGGACCTTTTCTAAGTGTTCCTTTGCTTCTTTGTGTACATTAATAAGGGTTTCAATCCAGGAATCAACTGTAGCAACTGGGGTAGGGTGTGGGAGAATGGAAGGTAGAACTGAAGGATGAAATCCTTGACTACAGAAGAAAGGTCTGGTGTTGATAGCTGAATGATCCGAATTGTTGTAAGCGAATTCGGCCACAGGTATTAAGAGTGACCAATCATCCTGGACCTTGGTGGCGAAGCAACGAAGATACTGTTCCAGAGTTTGGTTTACACGTTCAGTGACTCCATTGGTCTGTGGGTGGTAACCTGAGGACAAGGCACGTTGGATTCCCAGTATACGACATAATTGTTTCCAGAATTGGGATATGTATGGGGGTCCTCGGTCAGAAATGATCTTGGAGGGTAGCCCATAAAGCTGGAATATGTGTTCCAGGAAGATTCCGGCGAGTTCAGATGAGGATGGCAGTTTGTATAAAGGTGTAAAATGAGCCATATGAGTGAACAAATCAATGGTAACCATGATAGTTGTGTATCCCCTGGAAGATGGTAGTTCCACGATACAATCCGTGGCGATGAATTGCCAGGGTCTTGTTGGTATTACTGGTTGAAGCAGTAGACCTGCCGGTTTCTTATTATTATGTTTGTTCTGATTGCAGACTGCACATGCCTGGATATGGATCCGGACATCCGCTTTCATCCTCGGCCACCAAAATTGTCTTTGTATTAAACGGAGGGTGTTGGTGATGCCACGGTGTCCTGAATGAAAACTATCATGACATAGGCTTGTGATCTTTTGCCGCAGTCCAGGAGTTGTCATGAACCATCGGACGTGTCCTTTCTGGACTTCCTGGTCCCTGACCCATAGGGGCTTGCGCTCAGAAGTACTTCCAACATGGCCACCGAACGCAGAATACTGTTTACCAGTTTCCGCGCCGTACGCATTACGTTCTATAAAGCAGACACGCCCCCGCGGCCCTGCGCGTCTCAACGCTACCGCTTGCCATGGCTAGACGTGTGCTCCGTAGTTCGCTTGTGTTTTTCCTTTGATTCCTGGTTCCCGGTTCCCCTAAATTCCTCCTCCATTCTCCCTCCTTTTTGTCCTCTTGCATCCCGGATCCCCGCGCACTCGTCTTCCGTGTGCACTCTTCGCTGTTTTCCTGGATTTCCTTGGACTTCCCGGACATCTGAACGTTCCCAGGACTCAGTACGCTGAACGGACGCTGGAACCCGAGGACCTGCACACTGGGTTATACAAGACCCGAACTCTACGAAAGAAGACTCCATCGAAGAACTCCAACAAACAACAAAGACAGGTGAGAAAGGGGGAAACCTGTGACAGATTGGGACGCCGACAAACTGATACAGATACAGACATGGAGGCTGCAGTTCAAGACCTCATGCGCGGCATGCAAGAGTTAACCACAGAAGTTCAGAATCTCAAAGCTGAGAATGCCGCATTAAAACAACTAGTCCCGTCACGTGATTCCGTGACCAAGGAAAGTGCTCGGCGGAGTAGTGGATAAATATGATGGCTCCTCAAAGAACATTTGTGGCTTCCTTGATTCGTGTTTCGTGCACTTTACCTTTAAGCCCTACTACTTTTCCACCCCCAGGGCAAAGGCGGGCTTTACGATTTCGCATCTCTCCGGGAATGCATTAACCTGGGCTACGCCCTTAGTTAATTCTGGAGATGCCCTCCTGGACGATTATGATGGGTTCGTACGGGCTCTAAAGCCCATGTTTGACCGCCCAGAACAGGTTTACAGTGCCCAAGAACGTCTATTGGATTTCCAACAAGGGTCCCAGGATATGCTTACCTATGTAACAAGCTTTAAGCAACTGGCCAAGGAAGCAGATTGGTCCCCGGAGGCCTGTTTTACCCTATTCCGGAGAGGTCTAAACGAAGAGATAAAAGACGAGCTAGCCAAGGTAGCTCGCCCAGGTTCCTTCCAGGCCCTTATGGACCTCTCTTTACAAATAGACTTTCGAATCCAGGAAAGGAAGGCGGAAAAGAAGAAAACAAAGATGCCTTACCAAAAGACCTCTATAGAATCTCCCTCTAAACCCGAGCCCACTCCTGCCCCGACCACAGACCCTGAACCCATGCAACTGGGGGCCTTCCGCTGACCCATATCCCCGCAAGAAAGATTGAGACAGATTCACACCGGGCTGTGTATGTACTGTGCCTCAGATAAACATCTTGTGAGAGAATGTCCTTTGGCCCCTCCACAGTGTTCGAGGATCGCCAGCTCCCGATCCTAGATGGAGCACAGCTTCGGGAGAGAGATGTTTGCTCCACATCTATTCTATCCTTGAACTCTCCTGGACAAAACAACCTTGTGATCTTGCAGGCCTTTCTATCGCCGTCCAAGAAAGAAACTTACCCCATTCTGGCATTAGTGGATTGTGGAGCCATGGGGATTTTTATAGATCAGGATTGGGTCACTACCCACCACATTCCATATGAAACTCGAGACATCATGCAACCTGTAGAGGCCATCGATGGACGACCTCTCTCTTCAGGACCAATAACCCTGCAAACCAAAGAGATCCAGCTCTCAATAAACCATCATCAAGAGATGATCAAATTTGACATCATAAAGTCTGCCCATTATCCAATGGTACTGGGTATGCCCTGGTTACAAAAGCACAACCCATACATCAACTGGGCAGCAGGATCCTTGTTTCTTGGCTCTGACTATTGCATGTCTCACTGCTTATCCCTGGATTCCTCGTCAAGGTCCTCTAAGGTACGCTGACAGACCAGCAAGGCCCACTCACCGTCTCAAATATTATCCAGGTCCCCAGAGCCTATCAGGACTACACTGATGTGTTTTCAACTGCCATAGTTCAAGCCCTACCCCCTCACAGACCTGAAGACTGCACTATCGAGACTGAACCCTCGGCAGTGATTCCCTTTGGAAGGATGTTCATCCTATCAGAACCAGAAAAAAAGGGCCCTCCAAGAATACTTGGATACCAACCTAGAAAATGGCACCATACGACCATCCAAATGGATCCCCAGCGGGAGCTTCGTTTTTGTTCATTCCCAAGAAAGATACTAAGGAGCTTAGGCCTTGTCTTGATTATCGTGGTCTTGATCAAGGCACCCTCTAGGACCGCTACCCATTGCCCTTAATCTCGGATATCCTGGAAGCGGTGAGAGGAGCCGTAATCTTCACGAAATTAGATCTCAGAGGTGCCTACCATCTGATCCGTATAAAAGAAGGTGACGAATAGAAAACAGCCTTTAGAACACCCTCTGGTCACTTTGAATACCTTGTCATGCCTTCGAACTCGCCAATGCCACATCGGTCTTGCAACGTTTTATGGACCGGGTGTTCTCCGATATGCTGTTCCTTTTCGTCATAGTTTACCTGGACGACATACTGATATATTCCAAGGACCATCTTAAGCATGAAGAGCATGTCAAGGCAGTCATACAACGGCTACGTGAACATAAACTCCTGGCTAAACCCGAGAAATGCCTTTTTTATGTCTCTACTGTTCACTATCTCGGATTTGTCCTTAGTCCAGAAGGAATTAGAATGGACCACTCAAAAGTAAATTCCATACTATCCTGGCCTGTTCGAACTACTGTGAAACAGATTCAATCCTCCCTGGGGCTTGCCAATTTCTACCGGAAATTCATACCTTCCTTTTCGGAGATAGTTCAACCGATCATTACATTGTTGAAGAAGGATACTCCCTTCCTCTGGACCGCTGCCCAAGACGAAGCGTTCCAACATTTGAAGTCGGAATTTACACAAGCCCCCATCTTGGCTCAACCTGACATTGATCGACCTTTCCTAGTTGAGATTGATGCCTCCAACTACGCCATCGGAGCAGTCTTAAAGCAGGAATTTGAGGACAAGTTAGAACACCCCATCGCTTATCTCTCGCAAACCCTAACTCCTAGTGAGACCCATTATTCTGTTCTGGTAAAGGAATTTGTCATGATGCCTACCCCCGGGGGCCCAGACCACGTCCAGCAACCCCGGAAGCAGGCATCAAGTTATCCTAAGCAAGCCCAACAACCCCTGCTAAGGGCTATTTGGGTCCAGTCCTGGCACCTATGACGCCAGGCTCATATGAAGAGTCAGTCCTGGCGCCATAAGCGCCAGGCTCATAGATTAAAACTCACCTGATACAGACCATGCTGCAAACTTACCTGATGCAGACCATGCTGCAAGAGCTCCAAGCCAAAATAGGCTTGGAAGGGACTACTTTACTTAGGGACTATTTTTTTACTCGGGCGGGGCTGACGAGGAATACTTACCTTGGACTACTTTGGAGGCTATTTAAACCACGCCCGAAGAGCAGCACACGCTTCGTGTTACTCTGCATCCAGCAGCGTAACTCTCACCGTGCCTGCAAGTCTGCATCCAGCCTTCTGCCACGCCCGCCTCGAGTTTGGAGCTCCTAGAAAAAGGGAGAAAGAAAGAGAAAAGGTTAGAACAAGAGCAATACCTTTAATCCTTACCTGAATTCCCGATCCATCGCGCCTTCGAGCTGGAAGAAAGAAGTTATTTTATGCGCGTCGCCTCGCCTGCTGCAGGGCCGCGCTGAACTCACCGGCCTTCGCAGCATCTTCACATTCCACTGCATCCTCCTGTATGTTCCCGCCGCACTCCGGCACCTAAGGAGAAGACAAGAACAGCAAGGTGAGCCAAGGTAATACACAGAGGAATATTAGTTACCCTCCCATAGACTTATCTGATTTTACCACCGGGGTACTATTCCTCTTCACGGGTCGGCGCAGCTTCCACTGCATCTTCGCCGAACCCCGGCCCCTAAGGGGAAACAAAAGGACAGCAAGGAGAAACAAAGGGACTAACAAGGGGAACCCTCCTCACCACAATAGACTTACCTGATTTTACTGCCGGAGGTATTATTCCCCAAGACTTCATACTTTCTCTCAGCGCCTGAATAAGGGAGAAAGCAACAGGTTACATATTGACATTATTTTATCGAACTGTGTCGGAAAATACAAATCCTTAACAGAATACTACCGGTTGCCACGAGGAACTCTTCATTAGGATCAAGCTGCAACCTGCAAGGAATCGGACAAGAGTGAAAGTCAGGCATTTGAACTCTTACGAACTTTATACTTACAGCGTCTTGCCCGGAATCTCGGAGTCAATATTGTTCTGGAACTCACCAATTCCTTCGAGCCAGTGAAGCAACTGGTTATCAACGCGCCCCTGCGCTCAATGCAGGATGGAGAGCTCATCTTTTCAAACCATCAGGTGAGACTATAAGAGGGGACATCAAAGGTGATCTGTGGGGAGAACAGCGGGGGGGGATTTACGCTCAACTCCACGGGTGGTTAATTCCCTTTCTCCATTTGCAGAAGAATATTCCTACGGGCCAAGCAAACGAAGCTAGGTGGGCCAGTCCAGTCTGTCATCTCGGCCCTACGCGTCACATTGGTGGAGACCGCAGCTGTCCAGTTCCGATCGACGCCTCTGTGGGAGCCAGGTGAGCGTAACAGAATTGTTGGCCATCCGTCAAGCCTTCACAGAGTGGCGTCATCTACTCCTGGGAGCTAAACATCCTGTTCAGGTCCGTACGGATCATCGGAATCTCCAACTCCTAAAATCCATGGAATGTAGGAATAGTCGTCAAGCCCGTTGGGCCTTCTTCTTTGCCCAGTACCAGTTCCGAATCCATCATTTACCTGGAACACACAACATAATTGCTGACGCCTTATCCTGACGTCCCGACTACGAAACGCTTGAAGATGGATCCTTCCCAAAGATGTTTCCCCATACAATTTTCGTAGCTCAAGCAATCACTCTTCTGGAAGACATTCGGATTCAAACCCAGTCCTCTGAGATCTTGAAGGAATTTACTGGGAAGAATCGATGGAATCTTAAAACGAAGAACGGGTATCTGTTCAAGGACAATGGCCTGGTCATTCCCACACAGAGACTGCGACAAAGGATTACAAGCGGTCATGATACCCTTCATTCCGGACATCGTGGCATTACCAACACTCTCCGTTTAATACAAAGGCAGTTTCGGTGGCCAAAAATTAAAGTTGACGTTCAGCAGTACATCCAAGCCTGTGCAGTCTGCAATCAAAACAAGCATGATAACGAGGCCGGCGGGTCTCTTACTCCAACCAACGCTACCAACAAGGCCCTGGGAATTTATGCTACAGACTTTATTGTGGAACAACCACCTTCCAGGGGATACACAACTATCATGGTTACCATTGATTTATTCACTTACATGGCTCATATTACACCCTTGTATAAATTACCATCTTCCTCAGAACTTGCTGGAATCTTCCTGGAACACATATTCCGACTTCATGGACTCCCTTCCAAGATCATATCAGACAGAGGTCCTCAATACATATCTCAATTCTGGAAACACTTATGCCGTATACTAGGTATCCAATGTGCCCTCTCCTCAGGTAATCATCCAAAGACCAACGGAGCTACAGAACGTGTGAACCAAACCCTGGAGCAGTATCTTCATTGTTTCACCACCAAGGTCCAGGACGATTGGTCTCTTTTAATACCTGTGGCTGAATTTGCCTACAACAATTCGGATCACTCGGCTGTCAAGACCAGCCCCTTCTTCTGCAGCCAAGGATTCCACTCTCCGGTTCTACCATCCCTTCTCCCACATCCTAGACCAGTTCCTACAGTCGACTCCTGGATTGAAACCCTCATCAACGTACACAAGGAAGCCAAAGAACACCTCGAAAGGGCCCGAGCTAACATCAAGCACTATGCGGACTCCAAAAGAAGACCAGGACCTTCCTATGCAGTGGGTGATAAGGTCTGGCTATCCTCGAAACTACTGCCTCGACAATTACGACCTAATAAGTTGGCTCCTCGGTATTATGGCCCTTTTTCCATAAAGGAAATCATTAACCCAGTGGCCTTCCGACTCAAATTACCAGACTCCTGGAAGAGGATCCACCCTGTGTTTCACACATCTCTAATAAAACCATACGTCCAGACCTCCCGGACTGCTCCAAGATCTACCCCTGTGGTTGTGGACGACCAGCTAGAATACGAAGTGTCCCGAATATGTGACTCCAGGTACAGACGTGGTCAGCTACAGTATCTGGTGGAGTGGAAAGGCTATCCACCCAGTGAACGCAGCTGGGAACCGGTCTCAAGCCTAAACGCCCCCAGGCTACTTCAAAGGTACCACCTTATACACCCAGGCAAACCCGGAGGAACAGGCCTTCGGAGGAGGCATGCTGTCATGAACTATCGGATGCGTCCTTTCTGGACTTCCTGGTCCCTGACCCATAGGGTCTTGCACTCAGCAGTTCTTCCAACATGGCCACCAAACGCGGAATACTATTTACCAGTTTCCGTGCCGTACACATTACGTTCTATAAAGCGGACACGCCCCCTGCGGCCCTGCGCGTCTCAATGCTACT
Source organism: Ambystoma mexicanum (assembly GCF_040938575.1). Taxonomy (NCBI): domain Eukaryota; kingdom Metazoa; phylum Chordata; class Amphibia; order Caudata; family Ambystomatidae; genus Ambystoma; species Ambystoma mexicanum. The sequence continues at coordinate 1,257,067,446 of NC_090923.1, read as the reverse complement.
GCTTGCCATGGCTAGACGTGTGCTCCGTAGTTCGCTTCTGTTTTTCCTTTGATTCCTTTGATATACCCATGGCTCCGTAATCCACTAATGCCAGAATGGGGTAAGATTCTTTCTTGGAAGGCGATGGAAAGGCCTGAAGAATCACAAGCTTGTTTGGTCTAGGAGAGTTCAAGGAAGGAATTGATGTGGAGCAGACATCATTCTCCCGAAAATGTGCCCCATCTAGTATCGGGAGCTGGCGTTTTCCGAACGCCGTGGAGGAGCAATAGGGCACTCTCTGACAAGATGTTTATCGGAGGCGCAATACATACAGAGACCAGTGTGAATACGGCACATCCTTTCTTGTGGGGTAATGGGTCTGCAGAATGCCCCCAGTTGCATGGGTTCTGGATCTGAGGTCGGAGAAACTGCGGGTTCTGGGCTAGAAGGGTGGTCTATGACAGCTTTTTGGAATGATGATTTTGACTTCTTTTTCTCCGCTTTTCTTTCCTGGATTCGAAAATCAATTTGCAAGGAAAGGTCCAAGAGGGCCTGGAAGGAATTAGGGCGAGCTACCCTGGCTAGCTCGTCCTTTATTTCTTCATTCAAGCCTCTGCAAAAGAGAGTGAAGCTGGCCTCTTGGGACCAATCAGCTTCCTTCATAAGTTGTTTGAAACAGGTGACATAGGTAAGCATATCCTGGGATCCTTGTCGTAAATCAAGTAGACGTTCCTGAGTGCTGTAAACCTGCTCAGGACGATCAAACATGGCCTTTAGGGCTTCCACTAATCCATTGTAATCATCCAGGAGGGCGTCGCCCGAATTGACTAAGGGAGTTGCCCAGATTAATGCGTTGCCAGTGAGGTGTGATATCATAAACCCCACCTTTGCTCTAGGGGTGTAAAAGTAGTAGGGCTTGAAGGTGAAATGCACCAAGTATGAATCAAGGAAGGCACGAAGGGTCTTTGGAGAGCCATCATATTTGTCCACCACTCCTCCCAATAACACACTTTCCTTGGTAGCAGAATCACAAGACAATACCAGCTGCTTTAAGGCAGCATTCTCAGCCTTAAGGTTTTGAACTTCTGTGGTGAGTTCCTGCATGCCTTGCATGAGGTCTTGAACCGCGGCTTCCATCCCTGTATCCGTATCGATTTTTAGGCGTCTCAATCTGTCACAAGTCTCTCCCCTTCTCACCTGTCTTTCCTGTTTGCTTGCGACCTTCTTTTGTGACTTCCTCCGCACGATCCGGGATTTATATAAGCCCGCGCGCGGGTCTTCGGATTCCAGCCTGCTTCGTTCAGATTGTCCAGAATGGAACCAGGAAGGAACAATGTTTGCGCACAGAGGCACGGAAACCGTGGCTCGAGCGCGGGCGAAAATCCAGGAAGTTCGGTAAGTTCGAGGGATGAAAGGAAAGGAGGAATCAAGGAACCGGGAATAGAGAGATCAGGAAAATAGCCCCGAGCGAACTCCGGCAGCACACGTCCAGCTACGGCGAGCAGTAGCGTTGAGACGCGCAGAGCCGCGGGGGCGTGTCTGTTTTGTAGAACGTAGAGCGTGTAACGCAGAGACTGGCAAGTAGCGTTCCGCATCAAGTGGCCATGTTGGAAGGATTACTGAGTTCAATCCTCTATGTGTCAGGGACCACGAAGTCCAGAAGGGACGCAGACGGCAGTTCATGACACTATGCCTCCTCTGAATTCCAGCTCCTCCGGCTTCGCCCGGATGTATAAGATGGTATCTGCGAATCAGCCTGGGGGCATTCATGTTTGACATAGGTTCCCAGGTGCGCTCACTGGGAGGGTATCATTTCCATTCGACCAAATATTGTAGTTGACCACGTCGGTATCTAGAGTCAGAGATTCTGGAAACCTCATATTCGAGTTGGTCAGCAGTTCGAGAGGGCTGAATATATGGTTTCAACAGAGAGGTGTGGAAGACAGGATGGATCCTTTTCCATGATTCTGGTAGCCGAAGTCAAAAGGCCACTGGATTGATGATTTCTTTTATAGAAAAGGGCCCGTAATACCTGGGAGCCAGTTTATTTGGTCGCAGATGTCGAGGAAGGAGTTTCGAGGATAACCATATTTTATCGCCTACTGAGTAAGAAGGCCCTGGTCTTCTTTTGGAGTCAGCATGATGTTTAACGTCTTTTCGGGCCTTTTCTAAGTGTTCCTTTGCTTCTTTGTGTACATTAATAAGGGTTTCAATCCAGGAATCAACCGTAGGAACTGGGGTAGGGTGTGGGAGAATGGAAGGTAGAACAGAAGGATGAAATCCTTGACTACAGAAGAAAGGACTGGTGTTGATAGCTGAATGATCCGAATTGTTGTAAGCGAATTCGGCCACAGGTATTAAGAGTGACCAATCATCCTGGACCTTGGTGGCGAAGCAACGAAGATACTGTTCCAGAGTTTGGTTTACACGTTCAGTGGCTCCATTGGTCTGTGGGTGATAACCTGAGGACAAGGCACGTTGGAGTCCCAGTATACGACATAATTGTTTCCAGAACTGGGATATGTATTGGGGTCCTCAGTCAGAAATGATCTTGGAGGGTAGCCCATAAAGCCGGAGTATGTGTTCCAGGAAGATTCCGGCGAGTTCAGATGAGGATGGCAGTTTGTATAAAAGTGTAAAATGAGCCATATGAGTGAACAAATCAATGGTAACCATGATAGTTGTGTATCCCCTGGAAGATGGTAGTTCCACGATACAATCCGTGGCGATGAATTCCCAGGGTCTTGTTGGTATTGCTGGTTGAAGCAGTAGACCTGCCGGTTTCTTATTATTATGTTTGTCCTGATTGCAGACTGCACATGCCTGGATATGGATCCGGACATCCGCTTTCATCCTCGGCCACCAAAATTGTCTTTGTATTAAACGGAGGGTGTTGGTGATGCCACGGTGTCCTGAATGAAAAGTATCATGACATAGGCTTGTGATATTTTGCCGCAGTCCAGGAGTTGCCATGACCCATCGGACGCGTCCCAGGCTACTTCAAAGGTACCACCTTATACACCCAGGCAAACCCGGAGGAACAGGCCTTCGGAGGAGGCATGCTGTCATGAACCATCGGACTTGTCCTTTCTGGACTTCCTGGTCCCTGACCCATAGGGGCTTGCACTCAGAAGTACTTCCAACATGGCCACCGAATGCGGAATACTGTTTAGCAGTTTCCGCGCCGTACGCATTAAGTTCTATAAAGCGGACACACCCCCACGGCCCTGCACATCTCAACGTTACCGCTTGCTGTGGCTAGACGTGTGCTCCGTAGTTCGCTTGTGTTTTTCCTTTGATTCCTGGTTCCCGGTTCCCCTAAATTCCTCCTCCTTCATTCCCCCTCATTTTTGTCCTCTTGCATCCCGGATCTCCGTGCACTCGTCTTCCGTGTGCACTCTTCGCTGTTTTCCTGGATTTCCTCGGACTTCCCGGACATCTGAATGGTCCCATGACTCGGTCCGCTGAACGCACGCTGGAACCCGAGGACCTGCACACTGGGTTATACAAGACCCGAACTCTACGAAAGAAGACTCCATCGAAGAACTCCAACAAACAACAAAGACAGGTGAGAAGGGGGGAAACCTGTGACAGATTGAGACGCCGACAAACTGATACAGATACGGACATGGAGGCTGCAGTTCAAGACCTCATGCGCGGCATGCAAGAGTTAATCACAGAAGTTCAGAATCTCAAAGCTGAGAAGGCCGCATTAAAACAACTATTCCTGTCACGTGATTCCGCGATCAAGGAAAGTGTATTGCTGGGCGGAGTAGTGGATAAATATGATGGCTCCTCAAAGAACCTTCGTGGCTTCCTTGATTCGTGTTTAGTGCACTTTACCTTTAAGCCCCACTACTTTTCCACCCCCCAGGACAAAGGTGGGCTTTACGATTTCGCATCTCTCCGGGAATGCATTAACCTGGGCTACGCCCCTTAGTTAATTCTGGAGATGCCCTCCTGGATGATTATGATGGGTTCGTACGGGCTCTAAAGACCATGTTTGACCACCCAGAACAGGTTTACAGTGCCCAAGAACTTCTATTGGATTTCCAACAAGGGTCCCAGGATATGCTTACCTATGTAACACGCTTTAAGCAACTGGCCAAGGAAGCAGATTAGTCCCTGGAGGCCTGTTTTACCCTATTCCGGAGAGGTCTAAACGAAGAGATAAAAGACGAGCTAGCCAGGGTAGCTCACCCAGGTTCCATCCAGGCCCTTATGGACCTCTCTTTACAAATAGACTTTCGAATCCAGGAAAGGAAGGCGGAAAAGAAGAAAACAAAGATGCCTTACCAAAAGACCTCTATAGAATCTCCCTCTAAACCTGAGCCCACTCCTGCCCCGACCACAGACCCTGAACCCATGCAACTGGGGGCCTTCCGCAGACCCATATCCCCACAAGAAAGATTGCGACGGATTCACACCGGGCTGTGTATGTACTGTGCCTCAGATAAACATCTTGTGAGAGAATGTCCTTTGGCCCCTCCACGGTGTTCGAGAAACGCCAGCTCCCGATCCTAGATGGAGCACAGCTTCGAGAGAGAGATGTTTGCTCCACATCTATTCCATCCTTGAACTCTCCTGGACAAAACAACATCGTGATCTTGCAGGCCTTTCTATCACAGTCCAAGAAAGAAACTTAACCCATTCTGGCATTAGTGGATTGTGGAGCCATGGGGATTTTTATAGATCAGGATTGGGTCACTACCCACCACATTCCATATGAAACTCGAGACATCATGCAACCTGTAGAGGCCATCGATGGACGACCTCTCTCTTCAGGAGCAATAACCCTGCAAACCAAAGAGATCCAGCTCTCGATAAACCATCATCAAGAGATGATCAAATTTGACATCATAAACTCTGCCCATTATCCAATGGTACTGGGTATGCCCTGGTTACAAAAGCACAACCCATACATCAACTGGGCAGCAGGATCCTTGTTTCTTGGCTCTGAATATTGCATGTCTCACTGCTTATCCCTGGATTCCTTGTCAAGATCCTCTGAAGGTACGCTGACAGACCAGCAAGGCCCACTCACCGTCTCAAATATTATCCAGGTCCCCAGAGCCTATCAGGACTACACTGATGTGTTTTCAACTGCCATAGTTCAAGCCTTACCCCCTCACAGACCTGAAGACTGCACTATCTATACTGAACCCGTCGGCAGTGATTCCCTTTGGAAGGATTTTCATCCTATCAGAACCAGACAAAAAGGGCCCTCCGAGAATACTTGGATACCAACTTAGAAAATAGCACCATACGACCATCCAAATCCCCAGCGGGAGCTTCGTTGTTTTCCGTTCCCAAGAAAGATACTAAGGAGCTTAGGCCTTGTCTTGATTATCGTGGTCTTGATCAATGCACCCTCAAGGACTGCTACCCATTGCCCTTAATCTCGGATATCCTGGAAGCGGTGAGAGGAGCCTTAATCGTCACGAATTTAGATCTCAGACGTTCCTACCATCTGATCCGTATGAAAGAAGGTGACGAATAGAAAACAGCCTTTAGAACACCCTTTGGTCACTTTGAATACCTGGTAATGCCTTCGGACTCGCCAATGCCCCAGCGGTCTTCCAATGTTTTATGGACCGGGTGTTCTCAGATATGCTGTTCCTTTTCGTCATAGTTTACCTGGACGACATACTGATGTATTCCAAGGACCATCTTAAGCATGAAGAGCATGTCAAGGCAGTCTTACAACGGCTACGCGAACATTAACTCCTGCCTAAACCTGAGAAATGCCTTTTTCATGTCTCTACTGTTCACTATCTCGGATTTGTCCTTAGTCCAGAAGGAATTGGAATGGACCACTCAAAAGTAAATTCCATACTATCCTGGCCTGCTGAACTACTGTGAAACAGATTAAATCCTTCCTGGGGCTTGCCAACTTCTACCGGAAATTCATACCTTCCTTTTCGGAGATAGTTCAACCGATCATTACATTGTTGAAGAAGGATACTCCCTTCCTCTGGACCGCTGCCCAAGACGAAGCGTTCCAACGTTTGAAGTCGGAATTTACACAAGCCCCCATCTTGGCTCAACCTGACATTGATCGACCTTTCCTAGTTCAGACTGATGCCTCCAACTACGCCATAGGAGCAGTCTTAAAGCAGGAATTTGAGGACAAGTTAGAACACCCCATCGTTTATCTCTCGCAAACCCTAACTCCTAGTGAGACCTATTATTCTGTTCTGGAAAAGGAATTGTTGGCCATCCGTCAAGCCTTCACAGAGTGGTGTCATCTACTCCTGGGAGCTAAACATTCTGTTCAGGTCCGTACGGATCATCGGAATCTCCATGTCCTACAATCCATGGAATGTAGGAATAGTCGTCAAGCCCGTTGGGCCTTCTTCTTTGCCCAGTACCAGTTCCAGTTCCAAATCCATCATGTACCTGGAACACACAGCATAATTACTGACGCCTTATCCTGACGTCCTGACTACGAAACTCTTGAAGATGGATCCTTCCCAAAGATGTTTCCCCATACAATTTTCGTAGCTCAAGCAATCACTCTCCTGGAAGACATTCGGATTCAAACCCAGTCCTCTGAGATCTGGAAGGAATTTACTAGGAAGAATCGATGGAATCTTAAAACCAAGAACGGGTATTTGTTCAAGGACAATGGCCTGGTCATTCCCACACAGAGACTGCGACAAAGGATTACAAGCCTCTGTCATGATACCCTTCATTCAGGACATCGTGGCATTACCAACACTCTCCGTTTAATACAAAGACAGTTTCGGTGGCCAAAAATGAAAGTTGACGTCCAGCAGTACATCCAAGCCTGTGCAGTCTGCAATCAAAACAAGCATGATAACGAGGCCGGCGGGTCTCCTACTCCAACCAACGCTACCAACAAGGCCCTGGGAATTTATTGTTACAGACTTTATTGTGGAACAACCACCTTCCAGGGGATACACAACTATCATGGTTACCATTGATTTATTCACTCACATGGCTCATTTTACACCCTTGTATAAATTACCATCTTCCTCAGAACTCGCTGGAATCTTCCTGGAACACATATTCCGACTTCATGGACTCCCTTCCAAGATCATATCAGACAGAGGTCCTCCATACATATCTCAATTCTGGAAACACTTATGGTGTATACTAGGTATCCAACGTGCCCTCTCCTCAGGTTATCATCCAAAGACCAACGGAGCTACAGAACGTGTGAACCAAACCCTGGAGCAGTATCTTCATTGTTTCACCACCAAGGTCCAGGAGGATTGGTCTCTTTTAATACCTGTGGCTGAATTCGCCTACAACAATTAGGATCACTCGGCTGTCAAGACCAGCCCCTTCTTCTGCAGCCAAGGATTCCACCCTCCGGTTCTACCATCCCTTCTCCCACATTCTACACCAGTTCCTACAGTCGACTCCTGGATTGAAACCCTCATCAACATACAAGGAAGCCAAAGAACACCTCGAAAGGGCCCGAGCTAACATCAAGCAATATGCGGACTCCAAAAGAAGACCAGGACCTTCCTATGCAGTGGGTGATAGGTCTGGCTATCCTCGAAACTACTGCCTCGACACTTACGACCTAATAAGTTGGCTCCTCGGTACTATGGCCCTTTTTCCATAAAGGAAATCATTAACCCAGTGGCCTTCCGACTCAAATTACCAGACTCCTGGAAGAGGATCCACCCAGTGTTTCACACATCTCTAATGAAACCATACGTCCAGACCTCCCAGACTGCTCCAAGATCTACCCCTGTGGTTGTGGATGACCAGCTAGAATACAAAGTGTCCCGAATATGTGACTCCAGGTACAGACGTGGTCAGCTACAGTATCTGGTGGAGTGGAAAGGCTATCCACCCAGTGAACGCACCTGGGAACCGGTCTCAAGCCTAAACGCCCCCAGGCTACTTCAAAGGTACCTTATACACCCAGGCAAACCCGGCGGAACAGGCCTTCGGAGGAGGCATGCTGTTTTGACCCATCGGACGTGTCCTTTCTGGACTTCCTGGTCCCTGACCCATAGGGGCTTGCACTCAGCAGTACTTCCAACATGGCCACCGAACGCGGAATACTCTTTACCAGTTTCTGTGCCGTACGCATTACGTTCTATAAAGCGGACACGCCCCTGTGGCCCTGCGCATCTCAACGCTACTACTTGCCGTGGCTAGACGTGTGCTCCATAGTTCGGTTGTGTTTTTCCTTTGATTCCTGGTTCCCGGTTCCCCTAAATTCCTCCTCCTTCATTCCCCCTCCTTTTTGTCCTCTTGCATCCCGGATCCCCGTGCACTCGTCTTCCATGTGCACTCTTCGCTGTTTTCCTGGATTTCCTCTGACTTCCCGGACATCTGAACGTTCCCAGGACTCGGAACGCTGAACGCATGCTGGAACTCGAGGACCTGCACACTGGGTTATACAAGACCCAAACTCTACAAAAGAAGACTCCATCGAAGAACTCCAACAAACAACAAAGACAGGTGAGAAGGGGGGAAACCTGTGACAGGAGTGGGGATGACCAAGCGATTGTCCTTGAACAGATATCCGTCCCTTGTCTTGAGTTTCCATCGATTGTTTCTCTTAAACTCCTTCCAGGTTTCAGAGGACTGAGTTTGAATTCGAATATCTTCCAGGAGGGTGATTGCTTGGGCAACAGATATTGTGTGGGAAACATCTTAGGAAAAGTCCGATCTTCAAGGGTTTCGTAATCAGGACGTCTGGATAAGGCATCTGCTATTATGTTGTGTGTTCCAGGGACATGATGGATTTGAAACTGATATTGAGCAAAAAAGAAGGCCCAACGGGCTTGACAACTGTTTCTACATTCTAGGGATTGCAGGACTTGAAGATTCCGATGGTCTGTGCGGACCTGTACCGGGTGTTTGGCTCCCAGGAGAAGATGACGCCAATCAGTGAAGGCTTGGTGAATGGCTAGCAGTTCCTTTTCCAGGACAGAATAATGAGTTTCACTGGGAGTCAAGGTGCGAGAAAGATAGGCAATGGGGTGTTCTAACTTATCATCAAGTTCCTGTTTTAGGACTGCCCCGATGGCGTAGTTGGAGGCATCAGTTTCCACAAGAAAAGGGCGATGAATGTCCGGTTGAGCTAGGATGGGAGCTTGTGTAAACTCCGACTTCAACCGTTGGAAAGCCGTATCTTGGGCTGAGGTCCACTGAAAGGGGGTATCCTTCTTTAGCAGTGTAACAATAGGATGTACAATCTCCGAAAAGGCTGGTATACATTTCCGATAGAAGTTAGCAAGCCCCAGGAAGGATTGAATTTGTTTTACAGTAGTTGGAACGTGCCAGAATAGAATGGAATCTACCTTTGACGGTTCCATTCCAATCCCTTTGGGGCTAAGAACGAATCCGAGATAGTGAACAGTTGATACATGGAAAAGACACTTCTCGGGTTTGGCCAGGAGCTTATGTTCACGTAGACGTTGTAAAACTGCCTTTACGTGTTCTTCATGTTTCAGATGGTCCTTGGAGTATATCAGTATGTCGTCCAGATATACAATGACGAAGAGAAACAGCATGTCAGAAAATACCCGGTCCATAAAACGTTGGAAGACCGCTGGGGCATTAGCAAGTCCGAAGGGCATAACCAGGCATTCAAAATGGCCAAAAGGTGTTCTAAAGGCTGTTTTCCATTTGTCAACTTCCTTTATACGAATTAGATGGTAGGCACCCCTGAGATCTTATTTTGTGACTACTACTGCACCTCTTACTGCTTCCAGGATATCTGAGATGAGAGGACCAGTGTCCTTGAGAGTACACTGGTTAAGGCCACAGTAATTAAACAAGGTCTAAGCTCCTTGGTATCTTTCTTGGGAACGAAAAATAACCAAGCGCCCACCGGGGACTTAGATGGTCGTATGGTGCCATTTTCCAAGTTAGTATCCAGGTATTCCCGGAGGGCCCTCTTTTCAGGTTCTGATAAAATAAACATTCTCCCGAAAGGGAACACTGCTGAAGGTTCAGTATCGATGGCACAATCCTCAGGTCTGCGAGGAGGAAGAGCTTGAACTATGGCAGTCGAAAATACATCTGTGTAAGCCTGATAGGCCCTGGGAATTCAGATGATGTTAGAGACAGTGACTGGACTTTGCTGGATTTCTTGCAAGTTTTCAGAGGACTTTGGTAAGGAATCTAGGAATAAGCAGTGGGCCATACAGTGTTCAGAACCAGAAAACAAGGAGCCTGCTGCCCAATTGATGTAGGGGTTATGCTTCTGTAACCAGGCCATGCCTAAAACTATCGGATAGTGGGCAGATCTTATGATGTCAAATGTAATCCTCTCTTGATGGTGATTTAGTTTGAAGGGTTATGGGTCCTGAAGATAGGGGTCTTCCATCAATTGCCTCTACTGGTTGCATCGTCTCTCGAGTTTCATGTGGAATGTTGTGAGTAGTGACCCAATCATGATCTATGAATATACCCATGGCTCTGCAATCCACTAATGCCAGAATGGGGTAAGATTCTTTCTTGGAAGGCGATAGAAAGGCCTGAAGAATCACAAGCTTGTTTGGTCCAGGAGAGTTCAAGGAAGGAATTGATGTGGAGCAGACATCATTCTCCCGAAAATGTGCCCCATCTAGGATTGGGAGCTGGCGTTTCCCGAACGCCGTGGAGGAGCAATAGGGCACTCTCTGACAAGATGTTTATCGGAGGCGCAATACATGCAGAGACCAGTGTGAATACGGCACATCCTTTCTTGTGGGGTAATGGGTCCACGGAATGCCCCCAGTTGCATGGGTTCTGGATCTGAGGTCAGAGAAACTGCGGGTTCTGGGCTAGAAGGGTGGTCTATGACAGCTTTTTGGAATGATGATTTCGACTTCTTTTTCTCCGCCTTTCTTTCCTGGATTCCAAAATCAATTTGCAAGGAAAGGTCCAAGAGGGCCTGGAAGGAATTAGGGCGAGCTACCCTGGCTAGCTGGTCCTTTATTTCTTCATTCAAGCCTCTGCAAAAGAGAGTGAAGCTAGCCTCTTGGGACCAATCGGCTTCCTTCATAAGTTGTTTGAAACAGGTGACATAGTGAAGCATATCCTGGGATCCTTGTCGTAAATCAAGTAGACGTTCCTGAGCGCTGTAAACCTGCTGAGGACGATCAAACATGGCCTTTAGGGCTTCCACTAATCCATTGTAATCATCCAGGAGGGTGTTGCCCAAATTGACTAGGGGAGATGCCCAGATTAATGCGTTGCCAGTGAGGTGTGATATCATAAACCCCACCTTTGCTCTAGGGGTGGAAAAGTAATAGGGCTTGAAGGTGAAATGCACCAAGCATGAATCAAGGAAGGCACAAAGGGTCTTTGGAGAGCCATCATATTTGTCCACCACTCCTCCCAATAACACACTTTCCTTGGTAGCAGAATCACAAGACAATACCAGCTGCTTTAAGGCAGCGTTCTCAGCCTCAAGGTTTTGAACTTCTGTGGTGAGTTCCTGCATGCCTTGCATGAGGTCTTGAACCGCGGCTTCCATCCCTGTATCCATATCGATTTTTAGGCATCTCAATCTGTCACAAGTCTCTCCCCTTCTCACCTGTCTTTCCTGTTTGCTTGCGACCTTCTTTTGTGACTTCCCCCGCACGGTCCGGGATTTATATAAGCCCGCGCGCGGCTCTTCGGATTCCAGCGTGCTTCGTTCAGATTGTCCAGGACGGAACCAAGAAGGAACAATGCCTGCACGTGGAGGCACAGAAACCGTGGCTCGAGTGCGCCGAAAATCCAGGAAGTTCGGTAAGTTTGAGGGATGAAAGGAAAGGAGGAGGAATCAAGGAACCGGGAATAGAGAGATCAGGAAAATAGCCCAGAGCGAACTCCTGCAGCACACGTCCAGCTACAGCGAGCAGTAGCGTTGAGACCCGCCGAGCCGCGGGGCGTGTCTGTTTTGTAGAACGTGTAATACAGAGACTGGCAAGCAGTGTTCCCCATCAAGCGACCATGTTGGAAGGATTACTGAGTTCAATCCCCTATGTGTCAGGGACCACTAAGTCCAGAAGGGACGCAGACAGTGGTTCATGACATCCATGTTATATTACACAAGTTGTGCTCGCGACTCAAGGCACTGTTGTTTAACATGTCTTTCTTTACGTAGAGCTCATGGATGGAAGTACAGATCTTCACCAATGAGGCAACCACAGAAACGTCAATTATCCCAATGGTGCAGCCAAGCCACATGCACGGAGTAATGTTTTTTGAGCGTTCGATGTGGTCAAATTCATAATACTAATGTACCTTTTCAATTGTATATGTAAAATAAAAGAGCCAGATTCATCAACGATCACTATTCAAGAGTCAACAGCGACATCACTCAGCAACATCACTCACCTATCAAGTCATTTTTGTATACTAATCCTTTATATGCGACTGAACAATACATGCATGTGGCCTACCTCGAATTGAAACATATTGAAGATTATGTATAATATTAGCTATTGACACACTGTCGTGTAGGAGTGTCTCTCGATATGGAGCATCGTCTGCATCTGATGTTTTCTTTTTAATTTTGCTTTTACATGTGTATTAAAACAATTACTATGTTGTAGAGGGATGCTGGAACTTCATCGACAGTCCCTTCTTCATTTTTAACCGGTCTGGAGAATGAGGTATGCATAGTTTGAATTTAAATTACATTGGTTGTTTTGGATCTACTTTATTTGGTTTGAAATTGACATAGGTGTTTTATTTTTCTAATTATGTGCAATAGTGTTAGAAAAGTGCAAAAAATTCAATCAACAACCTTATTGTATTTATCACCCATAGACATGTAACAATGAAAGTAAAACCTCCCCAAAAACATACTATGAAACTGAAATGCATGTAACTTTCCACTGTATGAAAGTTTTCTGTTTTTGTTAACATTTAACTTCCTACCCAATGCAGAATACATTAAAAATAAAACATTACAGAGCAAACTGATTTGGGAGGAAACATTTTAATCACACTTTTTTTCAGGATGATATCACATCAACTCCATGTGACATCTCGGGAAGGTTATCAGGTGAAATGTAAAATATGTATGTTGAAAACGTCACAGGTTCCAATGATTCGACGTGATCTTGCTAAGAATTTTCAAATTGTTTTACGACTAAACTTATCATTTTCAGTCGACAATTATTTAAAACAACTTTGTCAAGAGATCAAAGATTGTACAATTAAATGTGCTTAACAATTAACTTTTTTTAATGAATGTTTTGTCAGTGATGCAGTCGTAATTGAAGAGACACATAGAACAGAGGTATACATAAGATAATCGGAAAGATCATTTATCATCACATCTGATTGGCAGTGTAATTTTTAATATATTGCAAGGTTTTATGTATGTAAGGTAGGTTCTATCTGAATATATATACATATGTTTCTTTGAGTGGAAAAGAAATTTGCTGGGTTTATACATTGTGAAAGTGCTTTTTTTCAGCTTGGTCTTGTGGTCGGCACATCGAAGTCCACTGTTTCAAAGAAAATAAAGAAAACAAGGGTACAGAACAAACCAGTTTGTTTAGGAGAAGTTTTTAAGCGGGTATTTTGCTGATATTACATTTTTAGTTAAATCGTATCTTCTGTATGTCTGCTATAAATTGTGCATGTTTTTATTTCAATTTGTTAGAGGCCCAGGAGGGAAAGGAACATAAAGACTACAACAACAGAAACCAATGATGTTGCTTGCGAAATGGATATCACTATGGAGCAACTACTTTTTGAGGCACAGCATGGTCCAGTCAAGATTCAGAGTCATGATGCAGATATCCAGTGGCTGGAATATGAATATAATGTCACCAACGAGCCATGGAAAGTAACCACGGATCATTGCTACATTGCAAAAAAGTCACCTAGATGAAATTGAAGACACTGAAGATATATCGGAATTGTTTGCAGACCTGTTGACACCCTCTAAAAAATTTCCACTGACAAAACATTCAACTATTCCTGTTTCTCCAATTCATTCAGAAATATCACAGCCCGAAATAACTGAGCATTCTTTGCAATTGATTGACGAATCTGCTCATGATCTCAACTTCAGTATTCCTACTTTGGGGGAGTTGTCCACCACCATTGAATCGTAAACCACAGTACTGCAGGAGGACTGGCTATTGAATGAGCAAAAATACACTGTATTCGACTGCTGACTGCTAGAGATTATACAAATGATTACATGTGATCGAAATTACATAGGAGGATATGTGGGGAGCCATTCGTGAATTTTACTTGTGTAGTCAAAGCCACCAACCTGAAAATCCAGGCCAGCTGTGTCCACCGCCATAACACATTTTCATGGTCAGCGCAACCTATGCTTGGAAAAGTGCTTGCTGGAATTTTACTTTGTTCATCTGCTTTGCTGTTCAGTGGATCAAAGTTCAGTACAATTTCAAGTTTCTGTCAATTTGTGGGACTTGAGTTCCTTGCAAAACACAGTTGTACAAATGTCAGAAGGATTTCTTGTTCCCCGCTATTAGCCGGGCCTGGAAACTCGAACCGATATCAATTGACAGTACACTCCCTGGCAAAGGGTCATGCTTGCTGTCGAAGGACATTGTGACAGTCCAGGATTTTCCGCTAAATACTGGCCTTACCATTTTCAAGACATGGAAAGTAAAGAAAGTTTGAGTTTGGCCATTGTGCAGGTGTCTGAATATACATTGTCTGTTGCCATGGTGAACCATGGTTTTATTAAATCAATCGAACTTCTGGAATCCTGGCGAATGCAAATAGACCTGATAGCCACTGACAGGCACGTTGGAATAGCAAAGGCCTTGCGAGAGCAGTTCACACCCATAAAGCATCAATCTGATGTATGGCACGTTGAAAAATCAGTTTCTAAAATAGTACAGCTGCTGGTAAAAAAAAAAAGTTCCGAAAACATTTGATAGTGGTCTCAGGCTATCTGCAACCATCTTTGGTGGAGCTCAAAAGCTTGTAATGGATCTGTAGAAATTCTACTTGAAAAGTGGTATTCATTGATGCACTATTGTTCCAACATACACTCTTGGAGAGGAAATGTAAATGCCCACTAATGTGTACATGGACCTTTGACTAAGGAGCAGGAGCGTAAGAAGAAGTGGTTGGTGTCAGATTCCCCTCCTCACGCAGCACTGGAGAAAATTGTGTATGACAAAACTATTTCAAGAGACCTGAAGGGACTCACCGAATTCTGCCACTACTGGAGATTAGGATGTGTTCCATAATATGTGCCTAAAGTACAGGCCAAAAAGTTGCATTTCGGCATAGACGGTATGGAGGCCAGAACAAGACTGTCTGTACTTGCGCACAATGAGAACGTTAGGAGGGAACAAGCAAAAAGTGCAGGAACTTTTGGGATGCTGTGTTAGCACATTCCATTTACAAAATGAAGTAAAGAGTGGGTGGCCAAGCCAATATTCCAGGAAATGGATTTTGGATTTGTGAAAGACCTGATATTAAATGTGCTGGCTATGCATATGCAGGGAATAGCTCCAGATTCTGTTTCCAGGGCCCAGAATATGCCACAGAACATTGCAAAAGAGGCTTGTCCTCCAAAACCTGAACTTGTTGAGAGGTTGACTTCCAGATTTAAATGATTTGTAGCTGTCTTCACAAATTTTTCACAAGCAAGTTTCAATATCTTACCTAATGTTTGGAAACTGTATCGATTTAAAAACTAATGTAAGGGTATACCACTTGCAATGTTAATGTTCAATAATGTATTTTTATTTATTTATTTGTGGCGATGTAATCGTGTTAAATATGTATACATGGTTTCATTTGACCTTTCCTTTCTTTATATGCAGTCGCAAACAAGAATAAAATCCCCTCGCCGACTATGCCTAACATCATGCCTTTGTGCATAAATCTAGGCAATATCAATACCCACCCTCACCCTTTCCCTCCTCCTCCCTATCTCGCTACCTTTAATTGTGCCCTCATCAACGCCCGCTCCCTCCCAGCCCACGCAGCAGACATACACACATGATCATCGCCCACAATCTTGACCTCTTTGCTATCACAGAAACTTGGCTGCATGAAGCATACAGCCCTGCCCTTGCTCTTACACTCCTGTTGGGTACACCATCTTCTATCAAGACCGCCCTCTTTCCAGAGGAGGCATGGTAGCCCTCATAGCCAAAGACTCCATCGCTATTAGAAAGACTGACTAATCAATCACAAGTAACTGCGAACTCCTAACCCTCAAACTCAAAACCTCACACAATTGCACTATCTCACTACACATTGTCTACCGCCCCTCTGGTCCTCTAGCTGACTTCCACTCCACCATTACACACCTCCTTTCAGACAACCTCAAAACCTCATCCATGGTTATTGTAGGCGATCTTAACCTAGGACTACATGATCCTAGTGATGCCCCAGCTAAAGCCCTAGCCAAGGCGCTGGAAACACTAGGCTTCTCACACTCCATATCCAACCCAACCCATAACAATGGCTGCATCATCGACTGGATAGCCACCACAACTGCCCACCGGTTGTTGCAGCCAACTCTCCCCTCCCCTGGACAGACCACCACCTCATCCTCTTCAGCCTCTCCCCACCAAAGCTCCAAAAACCACTCGCCATGCCTCAACCCTCCTCCTCCACCAGAAGCACACGCCTCCTTACTAAAGAGAGGCAAGCCCCTAGCTCAGCATCCCAGCCCTGTCGGCCCCTTTCTCTAAGGACCCAAATGTTCTTGCCCTATCCTTCAACACCATTCTCACTGAAGCAATTGACTCCATTGCCCCCCTAACTGCCCGCAAAGCCAAGCGCACCAAACACTGCAACCAATTGTTTACTCCAGAACTCTCGGCCCTGCGTTCTAAAAAGCATGCAGCCCTATCCAAGTAGCAAACCAACCAACTCGCCTAGAACAAACTCGAATTCAACAAACTGTCCAATAACTACAAAAAAGCAATCATTCTTGCCAAGGCCAACTCATTAAATATAAGAATCACCAACGCCAAATCCAACTGTAAGGAAATCTTTACCATCTTCAGGGAGATAGAAACTCCTGCCGTCCTCTGCCCCAAGCCATCCCAAAAAAATGAACCATGGTGCTTGGACATCCAAGCAGCCATGCTTCACAAGCTTAACACCCTTCAGAACAAAATCCTAGCTAATCAACAACATTCACTCCCCTCCAACCCTGCCTAACCGCTCACCCCTAACTAGGAGGCTTCCAACACTACACCCTTCTCGTTCAGAGATGTCAATGAGACTCAAGTCGCTGCGATCATGAAGAGCATTAAACCTTCCATGTGCAAAGGGGCTATCTGCCCAGCCTCCCTTATCAAGGAGTGTGCAGATCTGCTCACACCATTCATCACACCGTTCATCAACACCTCCTTTGCATCAGGATCGGTTCCTCCCAGCCTAAAAGAAGCTTGGGTTCTCCCCCTTCTAAAAAAGCCTTCATTTGACCCATCTAACCCCAATAACTACAGGCCTATAACCACTGTGCCCTTCCTACTTAAAATTCTAGACAAGGGAGCTAACCTGCAAGTTTAGCAATTCCTAGATTCAAACAAGATCCTGGGCTCCCGACTATCCGGATTCCGTCCTGGTCACGGAACAGAGACAAACCTACTGGACCTTAAAAACCAAATTGACAATATCAGAGACACAGGCAAACCTGCCATACTCCTCCTCCTAGACCTCTCAGCAGCATTTGACTACTCTGTCCTTTTTAGAGTCCCTCAGGGCTCTTGCCTGCCCCCGCGCTATACAACATTTTCACTATTTCACTATTCAACTAACTTGACTCGCTCAGCATTATGTACACCAACTATGCCAATGATACTCAAGTCCTCATTCCCTTGTCCGGTGACTACGAGGCGGACTCCAAAACCCTTAAGTCCATCTACGCCACCATTCACACATGTATGGCTGAGAACTGGCTTTGCCAGAACGGGGATAAGACTGAATTACTACTGTTAGCATCCACCGACTCACAAATCAAACTAGATGACCAGTACCTATCCTTCACCATTGACAACACTAGCATCCCCGTCTGCCAATCAGTCAAAACATTGGGAGTCTACTTAGACTCCAACCTAACTATGTCTAGGCAAGTCAGTGAAATCGCTGCCTATGCAGCCTGCTACTCTAAACTCATGAACGCCACCAGACCTTTCCTCTCCAACTCAAACTGCCTGTCCATTGCTAGAGCCCTAATAAGCTCAAGGCTGGACTATTGTAATGTGCTCTTCACAGGAACCTCAGCTAACAATTTGGACAAACTCCAAACTATTCAAAATAACACCCTTCGCGCTGCTTTGGGCATCCCCAAAATAGAACACATTTCAGCAGCCAGACAGCAAGCGCACTGGCTGCCTGTCCTGCAACGCATCCTTTTCAAAACTCTTGCCCTCACTCACAAATGCACCCATCACACAGCACTTCTCTACCTCTCTCACAGAGTCATCATTCCTCACGCTTCTAGACCCACAAGAACTCCATATGCCAATCTACTGCCTATTCCCAGACACAAACGTGCCAGAGGTGGGGGTGCAAGCTTCCCCTTCATTACCTCCAGGCATTGGAACTCCATGCCTCGTGCCCTCAGAGCTGAACCTTCTCACCTCGCCTTTCGCAAAGCACTCAAAACCAGACTGTTTGCCTAAAACCTTGCACACACCGCCAATAAGGCCCCTGCCTAGCCTCTGCTATGTATATAAAGCCAAACAATTCTATCCGCTTGACTTTGAACTCTGTGTGTCCTGAGGCAATGTACTGTATACTACTGACACTGTTTCATGATATGCGGCTTAACATGTAACCCTGTGCTGCACTATCACATTTGTAACCGATCCTGCATATCTAAACTCAGGTAAGGGCTAATGTAACCCAGCCACCTATCTAAGTATGTAACTAGGCCATTGCCCCTTGTGGGCCAATGTACATAGCCGCTTATCTATGTATTGTAACTAAGCCATTTTCTTGTAACAGTGCTTCAATGCCCCTGGTCTGTGCGTGCTATATAAATGCAAATAAATACATATATTGCTTTTCCTCTGTCATTCTACATATATTAAAACCTAAAATGTCAATGTGATTACTTTAAGTATGTGCCTTTATTTCAAGATCATGGAAACGTTTTTTTGGGATTGAAATTATTGTGATATATGCTTTTCGATTCTCTAAATCTTTTTAGAAGGTCTGTATAAAATGTTCATTACGACAAATCAAAAATCATCTGTAAATAATGCGAACACATCTTTGAATATTTACAATACAACAGAAGCAAGATGTAATATTGACTTTGTTCGAATTTATCTTGGATACAGAATAATCGCTGCCCGGTCTGCCCATCGCTGACACCAACGTCAATGCTGCTTCAAGGCAAACTGTCACAGAGATCCTCTTTGTCGCTGCCTCTCTGGACATATGGACTACCCACATGGTCTCTGTCCTCTCCACGTTATCTTCATCGCCCATTAATAATGGAACCAGATGGGAAGTACTCTTGTTTGTCAGAATGGGCCCCTCTGGCTCACCCTCACCCCCAGCAACAGGTTCCATGTGTTAATATTCCTGCAAATATATTGCCATGCAAAGATATCGCCATATTTTTGCGGCGATATTAAGGCATGAAACCTGCAGGGGACAGCCCTGCAACCCCCGCATTATTTTTAAATGAGCGGGGGACACCTTACATATTCCCTGCTCCTAAAAACCCCAAAAATGATCCCCCGCAAAACTATCACCTATGGCTGTTCCAGACGACCATATATACGGCAATTTTTTTGGTGGGGATAATATGTAGTGATACCCTGCAACCCATGCAATCCCTGGTACTTGCCCTCATGGCCTCCCCTTAGCAGTCACCTAGCCACTGTTGCTGTCACCCCCTTGCTCTACCCTCCCACCCCTTTCACCTGCACACTCTCCTCTTTAACCTGCAGTTCCCTTCCCACACTAGCACTCTGCATGTAGTCAACCAGCACTCACACCCACACCTTTTCATCAAACGTCTTGTTAATGCACTTACACTATCCAAATATCAAATGACCTAGTAGCTAGGACTGCTATTGTGATCTTTCTCCCTTGTCCCAAACCGCCCACTTGTCGGTCTTGTGGCACCTTGAAACACCATTAGTTGTATATGCGCGTTACAAACATCCCAAAAAAATAATTCAAAATAAATAAAATTCAAACTAGGATTGACAGACCAATAACTATTATTTGTGTGGTTGATAATAATCAAGCAATCTTACCAGGCAGAAGTCGTAGGGGTGGTAATGTTTGTACCCAACTGCATTAGCCCACATAGCTCATTGACCATTTGCTTGCAACTCACCAACAGTCATTGCCCTGGTTTGGCTTGCATGTACATAGTAGACCACATTTAGAAGAGGATAGCTCAGGGGCAACGTGCTCGCCTTGGAAGCAAGACAACACAGAGCACCCCAGGTTCGATCCCCGGGTCCACGCTTAGAAACCTCTGGGTAAGCATGTTATAAATAACCTATCATATCAAATCAAGTTGTGGTGATGCCCTTGACGGTAATTGGATCTAAGGGGAGCATCGACGAAAAACTGAGCTAAAGACACTCAGTGCACTAGACAATTATTGTACAGACATATTGCCCATTTTCTAAACTTTGATATATATTACCAATCATGGAAGTATAGGTAATCGCATGGAATGTCATCCGTCAATATGGCGATGCAGAGGGAATAAGTATGACCAATACTTTATTTTTAATCTGTATGTGGTGGAAGTGCGTTCCTCCGAGAGTAAAGGTTTTCTGAAAGGGCCATGGAAAGTGGTGAAAAGGATGTCGTCCCAGAAGCGCACATTCCGATTGTAATCCAACAAAGATGTATGTTCCTAATTGCCTCATCGGGACACCTGTGCCCTCTTTTCCTCCAACCCTCTGGCCACCCTCTTTGGGCCCTCTAACCCAACCATCTTATGAGGCCCAAAAACTTGGGGTCATCTTCGACTCTGCTTTCTCTCGCCCTCACATCATGGACCTCACCAAGAAGTACCACTTCCAGCTCGACCTCCTCATAGGCATTCTTCCTTTTCTCACCTTCCCCCAGAAACTCAATGAGCCCCATTACTGGTCCTGCGTTAACCCTGCCGGCGCCTGACTTCCCGGTGCCACCGGCTCATTATGAGTCTGCGTGCCTGGACAGTCAGAAGCCGGCAAATTGTAAGTCCCCATTCCGGGACTCTATGGGAGTGGGAACACGGAAGCACTGGTACTGTGCCCGGCAAGGTCAGACCTGTAGGGCACAGCGGCCACGGCAGGCAGACTCGGAGTTTGCTGATCCGGAAACAAGGGTGCCGGTGAGCTTACAGGCACCCTTGTTTCTGGACCAGCAAACTCATAATAAAGCCCAATGTCTCCAGAGCTCTGGTCCTCTCCCGGCTGGACTACTGCAACAGCCTCTTTCTCACTCTCCGTCTTTCCTCCCTTCTCCCCCTCCACCTAATCCATAATAGGGCTGCAATATTTATCCTTGCCCTCAAGGTCAGGTACCACATTTCTCCAGCCCTGAAATCTCTGCATTGCCTCCCGTTGGCTGCAAGGATCAAATTCAAGCCCCTCTTCATCATGATATGGCATGTATAACGCGCCTATACACAAGTGTTTCATCCACATGGCCCTCTTTTGCTTTCGCATCATCCCTCTTTTGCTTCACCACTAATCACCCCACTGCCGCTGTGACCAGTGGCCTGATCATCATGAATCTCACAGGATCCCAGGACCATTCTCCCAGTCATTACCAGCACCCATGCACCCCATTTCACTGCCCTGCGGTCTCCTGCTTGATGCCTCCACATACCACCCTTGAGAGCCGCAAGGTTCTCCTCCTTGGCTCCCCTTAACACTTCCCTCCCGGTTACTCCTCCTGCACTTGTCCACCCCTCTGCTCCTCCTTCCATCCTCTTCAACAGCACTTCTCTACAATGCACTTGCATGGGCAAATGCCACAAGGCCTAGTAGGACATAGACACTATGTTACTGTTTTGACATTCTTATTATTTCCCATGTTCTGTTCCCATCTAGCATTGTGGCACTTTGAAACACAATTCTGTTGTGTAAAGCGCCTTAAAAATGCTCAATAAAATAAAATACAAATTAGATAAATGCACCACCTTGAATTCCCAGATGGCAGAAATGTCACTTCAAGTGCGCCAAAAGGCTAAAGACACAATAGGTATGAGTAGACAGTGTTTTAAAGCCTGACCCCATGATGCGTGTGGCTACTTGACATGAGAATAAACACCCAAGAGACATATGAAGTGTGAGCATGCAATCTCACCCAGTATCACCTGATAGTGCACAGGGCTACTTCAGGAGCACAAGTGAGCATGACTGGACATGCAGGAGTTATAGTAAGAGGGGTACAATACATGCCAAAAATGTAGGTAGTTAACAAACGAATCAAGGGTGGAACGGGGACTTATTAATGATGGTCGGTAGGTTTTTAGGAGACTAGGCGTAGGGGTATATTTTGGGCCACGGAAGAGTGCAGGAGGAGTGAGAAGTGGGTATGGATCTCCTTTTCTTACAGGATAGAGATAGCCCCAGAGGTAACAGCAATACATCATTTTCTGGTGTGTTATCGCTCTCCTGTTGAGGCACATATTGTATATCGATGTTTTTAACAGTCCTTAGTTTTCTTAGCCATGTGTTAGAAGCAAGGTTTTATGATGTCTATCTTTTTTTGTGGCATTCTTTCTCCAAAACGTAACCTACCCCTCTCTGGCTTAGATCACTGAATACAGGCTGGAATTGTTATTTGTACTTGAATGAAACCCACTAACAGTTCGAAGGACACAATGGGCCTCATTACGAGCTTGCCGGTCTGGATTCAACAGTACCGGTAAGCATGCCGGTACTGTTGAATCCAGACCGGCAAACTCTGAGTTGTGCTCGCGGGTGCCTTTCATTCCACCAGGTCTGATCTAGCGGAATGAAAGGCACCCACATGCACATCATTGTATATTACAGGCACAGGTACCGCCAGCCTTGTAACGAGGCCCAATGTGTGGAGTAGCTGAAAAGAATTGATAACATTGACTATATTAAAAGTGGATATACGAAACATCCGTTTCTATTTCTGGGATCTGTTATCCGGAGCAGTTGATCAGCCTGACATCGAGAGAATGGAGTACCCTGAAATTATGTAAGCGTAACTTTTATATAATGTTTAGGTGATTGAAAATGGCATGCATGCTGTGCGCTTGATGACTAACTATGTGACGGACAAATGTAATTTTTGACAAAAAAGAATGCACATCGTACATTGTTATGTTGAAGAATAGTTATACGCGCATCGCCAGGGACCAAGTTGTCCTTCAGTGGTAGCAGCAATAAGGAGCAACCTGCAAGTGTTTATGGTGTGAAAACGAGCTGATGTGAAGGCGTTGCGTTTGAAAGTGAAACAACTCCTTATCTTCTGACAAATGGAACACAGGGATTACTCGATCGCTAAACGCAATCAGCGTTTCATGAGGAACGTATATAAAACATTCGGAAGCATGCAATGTTCGTTAGCTATAACTTCTATTGGCTAGAGATATACATTTTTTCATGGACATAATCTTCTATTTTTTTATTGGATTTTCAAATATATATTTTGAGCGTTTTGTGAAAAATAAAGGTACTTGTAACATTGCAGACTATTGTTTTCTTCAAAATAAATGTTTTCTTCTCCTATTTGTGACACTGTGAGAGAATGTGTGTGTTTATCTTCCTGGTTCTGCATTAGGTAACGTTATGGCCTGGGTGATGACAGGGTGCGTTTGGCTACGCTAGCTATGAACGTCAAGTGATGTCAGTTTGAGGGCCGTGCAATCTATATTCTTACTGCGAGGCCACTTGAACTTTGGGCGATGTAACAACGGATAAGATTAGCACAAGAGAACGGCGCCCAACCCGTTGTTTTTGCATGTGCAAATGTGAGGAAAACTAAGGTAAGATGCATAGGAATTGTTTTTAAGATCGATTACAGTATGGTTAAAAATACATGGCCGATCGATTGGAACAGTATGTTAAAGATAGCGTCACGAGGTCGCTGCATACCTGTTCGTCCGGTTTGGGGTCTCGAAAATGATGCCAGACTGTCTGATGTTCCGTGGAGACGTAACTGATGGCGCGGGAAACCAGCCCAGCTCCAGCCCGAATGGGACCGGATTGGAGGTGAACCGGCTCCCAACGCCACAGGTTCGCTCACCCCTGATTAGCGTGGCATTGGGACAGTGCAAGCACTGACAGGGGGAGCCTCCTTATCGATAGTTCTGGGTTCACCGAAGGCAATAGGGTCCAGATGAAGTATGACGAAGACCAGTAGGCTGAGGTTGAATAGTTCTTCCAAGTATCAGCAACAGGCAGCAAGTGACAGAGGCAGGCAGGCAAGGAGAACCAGAAGGAGCAGTTGAGCCCAGGACCAAATGGGAAAAGGCCTGCGGGGGGAACCACCCCAAAACCAGAGAGAGAGAGCCAGGAAGAACCAGGAACCCAACCCCAGGAAAAAGGAGAAGGGAACAGGGAGGCAACTAGAAGGGAACCAGAAGGGAAAACAGACTGGAACAGGGCAAGGCAGAAGGACTCAGGAAACAGGTAAATAGACAAGGAACCAGCGTAGACACGGTCCGAACCAAACCGCGTTGAGACGCGGTTTGAATGAGGGCCGGGGCTCCTTATATGTGGCCACCAACACCTGGGAGGCTTGCAACGCAAGCCGTGCTGTTTCCCAGGCATTGGTCAGCCCACAACGAGGCTTGGGCCGCAGGATTCCCCGAACCGAGCACTCTGCGCATGCGCAGAGAGCGGTCGCCCGCGCATGTGCCGAGCAACGCGCACAGAAGACCCGGAAGCGCCCGAAACCCAAGACAGCCCCGGGCCCCAAAGACGGAAGCGTGGGTACAGCCTCCAGTACGGGGAGCGACGTAACAGGTAAGGAAGCCCCAAGACAGGCGGCATGACACTATGCCCCCTCCCAGAAAGAACCAGGACCCCAGGTTTCCAAGGAAAATGAAGGAAAAAGTCACGGACAAGCCGGGGTGCATGCACATTACAGCGCGGTTCCCACGTGCGATCACATGCAGGATAACCCTTCCAATCAATCAGGAATTGGAGCACACCCCGATGAATCCGTGAATCACAAATTTCCTGCACTTCAAACTCAGGAACCCCCCGTACCTGAATGGAAGAGGGACGTGGACCGGTGCGCCTAAAGACATCCTCCACATAGGGCTTCAAAAGGGAGACGTGAAATACGGGATGTACCCGCCAAGAGCAGGGTAACACTAGCCTAAAAGCCACCGAGGACAAGCGCTTGGAAATCTTGAAAGGCCCATAGAACCGGGGTGCCAACTTAGTGGGTAAATTGCGTACTGGCAGGTTCTTAGAGGATAACCAAACCAAATCGCCCACCTGGAAATCAGGTTCTGCGGTCTGGCCCTTATCTGCCTGCTCCTTCATGCACTCTCGTATCTCCACAAGAGTACTCCTGGCCAAGTCGTGTTGTTTCTGGATGTTGAAGACCAATTGATCTGCCGACGGAACAGCGCTGGATAACACAGGAGAGAAGGGAACAAGCTTGGGATGTAGGCCGGTTGAACAAAAAAAGGTACTGATACCTGTGGCGGCTTGGGTTGCATTATTATAGGATACTTCCGCCAGATCCAGGCACCTCATCCAGTTGGACTGAGTGGCATTGGCATAGCAACGTAAGTACTGCTCCAGGGTTTGATTAGTCCTCTTAGTCTGACCATTGGTGTGTGGGTGATAGCCGGAACTCAAGGCTCTGCGGATACCAAGATGATTGCACAACTGATGCCAGAAAGAGGAAAGAAATTGTGAACCGCGATCTGAGATGATCTTCTCTGGTAGACCATGTAACCGGTAGATGTTGTGTAGAAATGCCAGAGCCATCTGGGAGGAAGTCGGGATCTTAGAAAAAGGAACAAAGTGTGCATACTTCGTGAAACAGTCCACAACCACCATAACACATGTGTGACCCTCAGAGGGTGGTAGCTCGACAATAAAGACTGTGGCGATAGTATGCCAGGGGTAGGGTGGTGTTTCAGTAGGCTTAAGTAATCCCAAAGGCTTCCTCCTGGGCGTCTTGGTCTGAGCGCAGATTGGACAACTCTCCACATACTTTTTAACTTCTTTGGCCCATCCGGGCCACCAGAACTGTCTGGAAATCAACTCTTGGGTAGCCTTGACACCGCGATGACCAGCTAACTGCGAATCGTGAAACCCATGTAGGATGTCCAACCGAAGAGTACTCGTAGGTATGTATAGACGGTTCAAAAAGAACAGAAAACCATCGCATTCAGTGACTTGTGGTCTTTTCAGTAGGTTAACTCGTTCCGGGTCCATCAAGGTCTCTTGCATTATTCTCTGCAGATGCGGAGTTATGGTCAGTAGGAAATGTTTGGAAGATATCATCGGAGTGTTCAAACCAATTCCTTCTTCTTCCTTTTCCAAAGAGCGAGATAAGGCATCAGCCTTCTGGTTCTGAGAGCTAGGAATGTAGGTGATGTTGAAGTCATAGTGGGAAAAGAAGAAGGCCCATCAGGCTTGGCGAGCGGTGCGACACTGCAAAGATCGCAAGAACTGCAAGTTGCGATGATCCGTACGGACTTCTACGGGGAAACGACCACCAAGCAAATGGTGCCTCCACTCCTCAAACGTCGTCTTGATGGCCAATAGTTCTTTTTCTATGACTGCTTAATTCTGCTCACTAGAAGTGAGTTTTCGTGAGAAATAGGCCACAGGATGTTCATCGCCAGATGTAGGGTGTTTCTGTAAAAGGACAGCGCCAACAGCGAAGTTGGAAGCATCAGCCTCGATGACATAGGGCATCTCGTCGTTAGGATAGCGCAAAACGGGAGCTGTACTGAACGCCGTCTTTAAACGATCAAAAGCTTCTGTCGCCTCGTGATTCCAAAGAAAGGTATCTTGACACTGGTCAAACGTGTCAATGGAGCCGTGACACGCGAAAAGTGTGGGATAAAACGCTGATAAAAATTGGCGAACCGCTGGAGAGACTTCAAGTCGTGCGGTTGTTTCCAGTTCCGGATAGCCTCTACCTTGTCTGAATCCATGTGTATTCCTGCATTGCTAATCACGCATCCCAGGAACTCCATACTGCTCCGATGAAAAGAACATTTTTCGGCCTTGGCGTACAATTGATTCTGCGATAGTCGTTGAAGTACTTCTTGGACATGCGGGACATGTTCCTTCAGATTGTCCGAGAAGATCAGGATGTCGTCCAGGTATACCCAGACCAAGATGCCAATCAAATCGCTGAAGACATTGTCCATAAACCGTTGGAAGACGACTGGGGCATTACACAACCCGAAGGGCATTACCCTGTATTCGTAATGCCCAAAGGGTGTCTTGAAAGCCGTCTTCCACTCATCGCCCTCTTTAATTCTGACCAGGTGGTAGGCCCCACAGAGATCCAATTTGGTGAAGACATTGGCCGAGCGTAAGGATTCCATGATGTTCCGAATCAAAGGTAATGGGTACCTGTCCTTTAGGGTTATGTCGTTCAATTGGCGATAATCGATACAGGGCTGCAAGGTCCCTTCCTTTTTCTTGACAAAAAACAGCGGGAATCCCGCGGAGGATCTGGAAGGTACGATGTACCCCTTCCTTAAACAATCATCAAGGTAGTCCCGGAGTACCTGTCTTTCGGACTGAGTCAGAGCGTATATCTTCCCATGAGGAATCACTGCATCCGGAATCAGGTCAATAGAACAATCAAAAGTCCTGTGAGGTGGAAGAGGTATGTCTCCGGGCTCAGAAAATACGGTACTCAGGTCGGCATACACGTTAGGAATCTGGGAAAAGGAACATAGACCAGATGAGTTCCTTCCGGGAACAAGAGGTATTGGGGTTGGAAATTCCAAAGACGTACTGCGACAGCAACATTCTCGAAGGCAAAGAGTAGAAGCAAACACCAAAGTGCGGGACTCCCAATTAATCGTGGGATTGTGTCGCAAAAGCCAAGGCAGTCCCAACACCACTGGATATGAAGGTGACTTGATAATGTCGAAAGCTATTCTTTCTTCATGTCCCTCGATCCGTAAAAGCATGCTGACAGTATGCAACCGTATGGGACCAGAAGCCAAAGGAGTACCATCAATGACCTCCACCGGTATGGCAGTTCTTCTGGTAAGTAATGGCATGCCAATGTTGATGGCGAAATCCTCATCAATGTAATTTCCGGAAGCCCCACAATCTAATAGACCATGGATATCAATTGTCTTGTTAAGCCATTTTAAAGTGATCTTCAAAATCATCAAGACGGCCGGCTGCATAGGAGGCAGTTCAAAACTGGGACAAGAAAGGTCTGGAAGCAAAACAGGACCTGTCGTAGCCTTCCCCTTTAACAACAGGTCTCCTCGTTTCCCCCTTTCTTGATAGGATGCAGAGGGCAGGTACCCAAATAGTGACCGGCACCACCACAGTACAAACACAGTCGCTGACTTCTTCTGCGCTTCTTCTCTTCTTCGGATAAGGGACCCCTTACAGATCACAGTTGCATTGGCTCCGGGGATGAATCCGAAGGAGCTGACATCCCAGTAGGTTCAGTCAGCGATCTAGGGTAAGACTTCTCAAGACGACGTCTCTCTCCTCTTCTCTCGGCCAATCTCTGGTCTATCCTCAAAACTTGTTCGATAAGTTTCTGAAGATCTTCAGGTTCAGGGATGTGTAACAACTCATCTTTGTATTCTTCTCTTAATCCCCGGCGAAACAAGGTCTTTTGCGTTATCTCTGGCCATAGGGAGTCAGTCGCCAATTGACGGAAATGGCTAATGTATGTGATGATATCAGTATTGGCTTGTTGTAGATCCATCAATTGGTTCTGCGCTCCTGATGCAAGATTAGGAGATTGAAACACTTCCAGGAATGCCTACTCAAAGGCTACGAAATCACTCAGAATGGGGCTATTGGTAACAACCAAAGGTGTTGCCCAAGCTAAAGCGTTTCCAGACAAGTTTCCCAGAATGTAGCCGATCTTGGCCTTATCATTGTTAAAGTGAGATGAACGATATAGAAAATGTATGCGACAATGGTTGCAGAATTCACCCACACGTCTGGGATCTCCATCGAACTTGATTGGTGCGGTGTGGGCCAAGGAACTTTCCGGCTGTGGAATAGCACCAACGTTCTGTGTCACCATTTGGCGTAGTGTTAGATTCTCCTGACGGAGTGCAGCCATCTCAGCGCGAAGCGCTTGAACCTCGTTACGAAGACCTTGATCCTCTTCCATCTCAGTGTCCGAGGAATCCGAAGACAGGCATCTTAATCTGTTAAAGATAGCGTCACGAGGGCGCTGCGTACCTGTTCGTCTGGTTTGGGGTCTCGAAGATGATGCCAGACTGTCTGATGTTCCGTGGAGACGTAACTGATGGCGCGGGAAACCAGCCCAGCTCCAGCCCGAATGGGACCGGATTGGAGGTGAACCGGCTCCCAACGCCACAGGTTCGCTCACCCCTGATTAGCGTGGCATCGGGACAGTGCAAGCACTGACAGGGGGAGCCTCCTTGTCGATAGTTCTGGGTTCACCGAAGGCAATAGGCTCCAGATGAAGTATGACGAAGACCAGTAGGCTGAGGTTGAATAGTTCTTCCAAGTATCAGCAACAGGCAGCAAGTGACAGAGGCAGGCAGGCAAGGAGAACCAGAAGGAGCAGTTTAACCCAGGACCAAATGGGAAAAGGCCTGCGGGGGGAACCACCCCAAAACCAGAGAGAGAGCCAGGAAGAACCAGGAACCCAACCCCAGGAAAAAGGAGAAGGGAACAGGGAGGCAACTAGAAGGGAACCAGAAGGGAAAACAGACTGGAACAGGGCAAGGCAGAAGGACTCAGGAAACAGGTAAATAGACAGGAACCAGCGTAGACACGGTCCGAACCAAACCGTGTTGAGACGCGGTTTGAATGAGGGCCGGGGCTCCTTATATGTGGCCACCAACACCTGGGAGGCTTTCAACGCAAGCCGTGCTGTTTCCCAGGCATTGGTCAGCCCACAACGAGGCTTGGGACGCAGGATTCCCCGAACCGAGCACTCTGCACACTGCGCATGCGCGGAGAGCGGG
Source organism: Ambystoma mexicanum (assembly GCF_040938575.1). Classification (NCBI taxonomy): domain Eukaryota; kingdom Metazoa; phylum Chordata; class Amphibia; order Caudata; family Ambystomatidae; genus Ambystoma; species Ambystoma mexicanum. The sequence goes on along the minus strand of NC_090923.1, from coordinate 1,257,037,442 downwards.
TGCCTGCGCATGTGCCGAGCAACGTGCACAGAAGACCCGGAAGCGCCCGAAACCCAAGACAGCCCCGGGCCCCGAAGACGGAAGCGCGGGTGCAGCCTCCAGGACGGGGAGCGACGTAACAGGTAAGGAAGCCCCAAGACAGGCGGCGTGACACAGTAGCATTTCCAGGCAAACTTCCCATTTAATAAATCATGTATCTGAATAAAAGAGGAGGGGGTAAACTAGCTGAGACAGGCGTCTTCAATATGTAGAAAGCAGTAGTGTATCATAGGATCACCAATTGCAGATAGTTTTGACAAAATCAGTGCTGTGTAACTTCTGATGTGTCTTCCTCAGGACCCATAATTTCCTCACTGCATAGGCAATGTAGAAAATGTACGATATTATAGTATTATATGTGTCAAAGACAACAATCAATTCAGAAATCAATATTTATTTAATGTTCTATTATTTTGTAGCAAGAGAGGACTCTGTGTATCTTATTTTGTTATGTTTTTCATTTAGAGGGCCATTATTGCCTAATACCTCCCTGTGACTTTGGGCATGAGGGACGGAATATGGGTTCTCATGATTAGAAAGGCAGATATAGTGCTTTGATTCTTGTTACTATTGTAAGGAACTCATGGTGGCAACAGTTAAGACATACACAACTGATCACAGTTCAAGGGTGTTTATTAAACTGTAAGTGCAGGGTGGAAAAACAGCTAATCTAAACCTAAGTCTAAGATGGGAGCAAGCTACGACCATCAAATAATAATAAGACAGTCCCAGTGGCATCTTGTCAAATAAAAGGGCCTATACTAAAAATTACCAATCCTTACAACTAAATACAAAAAGGGTGTGAGATAAGGTGCACAAGAAAGAAAGAAGTGTTCACAAATAATAAGTCAGGTTTTGGTAGCCAGGGGTCTCCCTTCCCCACATTTTGAGCACGGGACAAGGCGGGACTCCTGAGCACAGCACATGCTCCAGATTTCCCAGTACGAGACAACAGGTACACTCTCAGCTATCAGGGCCTTCAGTGGTTAAGTCTCATTTATACAAAAAGTCTCTTTCCGCCGAGGAACTGATGTGGTCAAAATAACAAAAAGTTCCTTTCTGTATGCAAGTTGGGTGTTGACCTTTCACCCCTGGATCCCCCTCTTCCGTTCTCAGATCCACAAAGAGTTCTTAGCAATACGTGGACCTTTGGTGGTTAGATCTCTTGCTTCCCAGGGCATATGTTCAAAATCAAAAACAAGAAGTTCCTTTCTGATTATACTTGGGTGCTGTTTCTTCACCCCTGGGTCCCGCTCCTCCGGGCTCAGAACCCTCCCGAATATCAGGAAATGGGTTGTTTGACCTAAAAACTGGACCTACTGCCCATTTGACCCATTTCTTTTTTCCTCATTTATTTTTACCTACTGCAGAGGGAGACCCCCGCAATCTCCTCTAATATGGGGGGAGACACCTGCGCCGACCCCTGCCATTCCCCCACCTCAACCTATTCCCTTACCCCACCCCACAACCATTTTTTTAATTAAAGTGTACCATTTACCTACCGAATTAAGTCAAAAAGATGCGATCAAATGGGAGTAGGTCAAGTTGGCATTAGGTCAACTATGCCAGTACCGAATATTAGACTCCCTCTATCGGGTTCACTCTGGCTTGTATTCAAAAGATTTCATTTGTGGCATTCACGTGTCGATGGGTGTTGGCTTTTCACCCTTGGATCCCCCTCTTCTGGGCTCAGACCCCTATGGAATGTTTGCCTCCCTCCGTCGGGTTCACTACGACTTTCCAAATCAATTCCACTCATGGCTTTCACAAATCTTAATGTCTTTTTAAACAGTTCACTGTACACTTCCCTCTGCCGGGTTCACTCTTGTTAACACACTGTTCATTGGGACTTCCGCCTTTGCCCCATTCTATCGGCCTCCCTCCATCGGGTTTACTCTTGCCAATTCTTTGCCAGTCATACAGTGCTTTCTCCTGAATTCATTATGTGGGAGTCTTCTCTCTTAGTGTTCCAATTAGGTGCAGGTCAAAGACTTTCGACTGTATGACCACTTTGACCTTTTCCTTGCGGCTCTCCTAGGACCTTCTGGTTTCAGTAGTTTCAACAAATGCAGGATCAACCAGAGTCTCTCGGGTGAGCACCCCCACATTGCCGGACCACTCTGCAGCTGGTTTTCCCTTAATGTTACCAGTTTTTTTAAACTTTTCTTAATTTGCCACTTTGCGATTTTCATTCAAAACAGTTTGTTTCTTTATCGTTTCTCCCCTCAACTCACCGGCTGTGATGAACCGCTTGGCTTTCCTCTTATCTGGAGTCAAGGATGGTGCCATGGTAGCAGGAGTCTCTCTGTCCTGCTTACCACCGTAGGCATGCTCTGTGTACCGTTGCCATCTGTGCAACTCACTCTGGCTATTGTTCACAGCCTTACGATTCCTTCCATGCAGGCTTCACGGGTCTGGGTCTGAAAGGACAGGGTCGCTTCTCTCCTTGTTACCCTTTCAATTCTTGCCGCTTTTCTCCTCCTCTTGAACTGCCGTGTTTGATAACTGTCTCATTGTGCTGTCTGCCTTGCTCGTAGTGTGCTCTTGTGCTCCACCTTTTATCCCTTTGTGGGATTCTGGTCAATTGCCTGACCCTTGTGTTGGGACATGTCAGGTAAATGGCTCTGGTGTTCGTCCGTAGTCTTTCGTGGTGTGTGAAAAGTGTTTGTGTCGGAAAAGGTGGGGTAGAGTGTTTGAGTATCCTACGTGGTAGGCTGGGGAAAAGGTGCTAGAAGAAGGGGGATACCACGTCTTACTCGTCAGTGTCCCGCGTCCACTCCCAAAGCACTCCCCATCCAGGTGATCCTCCCTCACTGGTCCACTCCCAGGAACTGGATCCAATAGCTATGGCCATGTCCTGGCCACCTGAATGACAGATCCCCGCGGACTATCAGGGAGACACCTTCAGGTTTCTCACACTATGCATAGTAAAATCTCTTATCTTTCATTTGTTTGCAGATTTATTACTATCTGCACTTGCAAGAATGCGGGCAGGTTCCTGCCTCTTCCTAGATTACTGCATGGTGTGAAGCAATGGCACACAAGGGCTCATGTTTGTCAGTGGCATAACGTGATTGTAAGGCGTAAAAGCCTTGACTAAGGCTTTAATGTCTTTCAATCACACCACATTTTCATTCATTTGCATGGTGGAGAGGAGGGGCATAATGCAACTTGCGTTTCTACCACCTCCTTCAACTCTGCCATACAAATGCTCCAGCAGTTGCACCAACATGGATTTTCATGCCGGTGCAAATGCTGGAGAGCCATATGGGGTCTGCCTGCTTTATGCAGCAGCATAAAGCAGGCAGACCCCAAAGGGATCCATTGTACCTGCTGCCTGCCATGCTCGCATGACAGGCAATGTTTACAATTACAATTCAACCATGCCCGACATGCATGCCGGGCAGGATTTATTTTTAACTGCGAACACTGCTTATCATGTCCGCCTGGTAAGCAGTGTTCACAATTAAAATGAAACCCTGCCTGATGTGAAATCATGTCAAGGAGGGTTTAGTTGTAATTATGAGCAGCGCTTGCCATGCGAGCATGTGAAGCGGTGCTCACAATTAAAATTAAAAGCTGCCAGGCATGCAAGCATGCCATTTAGCATTTACTCTCTTTGCAAGGTGGAGTGCAAAAGTGAAGGGAAAAAGGCGTAATCCAAACGTGCACGCCGCCTTTTGGCCTCCACTTTTGCACTCTGCCGTGCAAATTATGAAAATGTGGTGGCAGGGAGCCGTTTTCATTGCAGTGCAAACGGAACGGCTCACCGTGAACAAATTATGAGTTTAATGCACATGACCCCCACATGTTTGGGGCTTTACTCGATCCCTGACCGTGCATACTTATTCTTCTTTTGCTGTGAATATAAGAAGCCATATTTAATAATCAAATGCAATCCAGTAATCAAACCACTAGCCGAGTGGAAAGCAGTACAGGTATGCATATCCTCTGTGGGAGCAGTAAGAAAACAGAACTTGGAAGGAGCTTTCACAGATGATAAGGAGCATTTTACATTGTGATTGGACCAGAGATTTGCATATCAGGGTGTGATTGTGGGAGTGGTAGTAATAGAAATACTTTTGTTTTACTTCTGAGTGAAACAAAGTAAAAGAGAGTGGGTAATAGGAAGTCTGCGTGTCATGCTATACAAATCCACACTCTTCCTCTTCCGATCGGTGTGAAGCCGAGGGGAGCCCCTGGGACATTCAGAGACGGGAGGATAGTCTGGCTGGCTCCAGAGCATTGACAGCAGCGTCTTTATTACTCAGTCTACATCCTTTCATTCCATTTGTCTATTCTCTTCTGGAGAGAGGGGACTTTATTACAGTGTGCCGGTCCGGTAACAACAATGCTGGTATTTCCGTACCGGCACCTGTTACTGGAATGGCACAGTATGAGTCGGGATGCTGGTATCACTGGCACCGTAAGTGACCCGCTGCATCCGGTAACACCATTGCCGTTATCTGCGCCGTGCCGCTGCAGCCTTGCCCGTCATACCGGCATGGCGTAACGAAGTGTACGTTACGAGCAGCACGGACACGCAATTACCAGCATGTAAATGCCGGTATGAACATGAAATTGATGCCGGAAACACTGGCATCGCGGACCAGGCGTTGAGTAGACTCATGTTTGAGGAAACATGCCACAGGTGCAAATAATCAGCACAGGTACTACAAATGCGCAGTGCTACAGCAGATAAGGACCACTCCCACACCCCTCACAACACCACAATGCTGGCAGTAGCAGTACTGGAGCTGGAGGACATGCCTGCAGGACTACTACTTGAAGAGACAAGGAGGCAGAGGATGCAGCGGAGGCGTATGAGGAGAAGGAGGGCCATCATGGCCCAGCAAAACCCCATTGCCCAACCCGTTGCACCACGCCGACATCCACCAATCCCTCGTTTAAGGGCCACTCCATTAAACCTGAGTGAAATGCAGATCCACACCCTGTACCGGCTAGACCGGGATACCATCATCAATATAGTGGACCTGATCCATGACAACCTCGCCAGCCTCATTAATACACGCACAGCCATCCTCCCTTGCTCAAAGTAGTGTCTGTGCTAAACCTCCTTTCCACAGGCACATACCAGCAAACAGTCAGAGAGCAGCTGCATGGGATATGGCAATCCTGTTTTTCATGTGTCCTGTTCCAGGTCATTGATGCACTCCTGCAGCACGTACAAGACCACATCAGTCTGCCCAGAACAGCACATCAGGTAAACCAGACGAAAATAGCCTTCCATGCCCCTGCAGGCATGCCGAACGTCATTGGTGCCTTGGACTGCACACATGTGGAGCTGGTGGTCAGGCATGCTGTGGAGGCTGTGTCCTGCAACAGAAAACTATATCATTCCCTGAATGTGCAGATGGTGTGTGATGCCTGCCTTATCACCACCCATTGCTGTGTCAGATTTACCGGTTCCACCCATGACTCCATGGTGCTGTGCAACTCCACGCTGCCTCGGTACATGGCACGTCACAGCGGACAGCATACCTGGCTGCTGGCTGAGTAGAACTACTAGGCCATGAGCAATTTAGAATTGGGGTGGGGGGGCATGAAACAGCATAGTGTACCTGGCTGCTGGGTGAGTACAACTACTAGCCCATGAGCAATTTAGAATGGGGGGGGGCATGAAACAGCATAGTGTATCTGGCTGCTGGGTAAGTACAACTACTAGGCCATGAACAATTTAGAATTGAGGGGTGGGGGGACATGAAACAGCATAGTGTACCTGGCTGCTAGGTGAGTATAACTACTAGGCAAGGAGCAATTTAGAATTAGGAGCCCTGTCTAACACACATCATCTGTGGCTCTGCACATGCAAAACTTAATTCCATCCCACATACCACTTACCTGTGCACCTTAAATGAGAAAAACACAGTGAAATGGAACATGTGCATGATATGGAGTGGAAAGGGGAATGGTTGCCATGATTAAGAATCTCAGGAATCAAGTACATAGTACTACAAATACAATCACTGACTATTAGGGGACACGTGTGTAGTTTGTGCTGTGCGTGCATAAAACATGAAAGTGTACAGGTGTGACTGAAGCAAGTGCAACCCCTTGACAGGCGTTCCTATAACTTAGATATCTATCCAGTGCATGTATGGCAGCAGCCAATCAGAACAAACATGAACAGGGAAACTACATGTACCATGATGGACCCAGCGGAATAGAAAAAATGTAGCAATAACACATTTTAGCAGACACACACCACCTGATGGGCAGACACGGTACAACACAGCACCCACCCACCCACATAGCAGTGTCAGACAACACACCAAGGCCCTCATTACGACCCTGGCGGTAAGCGAAAAACGATGGCGGTAAATGATTACCGGCATCGTTTTCCGCTAGGTTCGATCATGACCCGTGACCGTTAACTACGATGCCATTAGCAGCATCGTAGTTAACGCTGCCGCTAACTGCAACAAGGTCACGCGCACGCGACCCGCCACGCCGTAAATGCCGACATGGCGCAAAGCTGCGCGGATCACAACCCAAGCGGACATGCACCTAACGCCATCACTAAGCCCGTTAAGTACCTTACCTCCATGGTGCTAATTACGCCATCACGAACCAACCGTAAATGGCCATGTGCAGCGAATCCAGATGCCACGGGTGCACAGAATCAGCACAGGTGGAGGCAATACAGACTCAGGAAGTACAAAAAGAGCACACCCCACCCCTTCCCACACCCAGTCACAATCCACAATGATACCAATAGGACTAGCAATGTTGGGGCTGGAGGACCCGATAGCAATGCAAGTGCTACAACAACAACAACAACAGGCTGCACAGAGGAGACGCAGGAGGAGAAGGAGGGCAAGGCAGGGCCAGCAAGCCCCACCAGCACAGCCAGTGGCACCACGCAGGCAGCCCACAATCCCACGCATCAGAGCCAGTCCATTCAACCTCACCGATGAGCAGACCCACACCCTGTACCGTTTGGACCGGGACACCATCACCGCCATCGTAGACATGACACACAACGACATCGTCAGCACGATAGAAACACCAACCGCCATCCCACCCCTACTGAAGGTAGTGTCTGTACTCCACTTCCTGGCCACAGGCACCTACCAGCACACAGTGGGGCACTTGCATGGCATTTCACAACCATTATTCTCTCGTACACTGATCCAAGTGCTCGATGCCCTCCTCAAGCACACAGACGACCACATCTCATTACCACGGACTGCCCAGGAGATTGCAAACACCAAAGTGGGTTTCCATGCACTAGCCGGCATACCTGGTTGCATTGGTGCCATCGACTGCACCCTTGTGGAATTGGTGGTCCCACATGCCATGGAGGCACCATACCGCAACCGTAAACTATTTCACTCAATCAACGTGCAAATGGTCTGTGACTCCAACAGGATCTTCACACATTGATGTACCCGATTCCCCGGAGCAACCCATGATTCAATGGTCCTGAGGGACTCCACAATACCACGCTACATGGAGCGACATGCAGGCCCAAGATCCTGGCTACTCAGTGAGTCTAATGTCATGACCATGGCATTGCGAAGTGGGTAGGCGAACGAAGTACCAATGCATACTCCACCTGGCTGTGAGTAGCAAAGACAACAGAGCCAGATCATACCCTAATGCATCACAAACCTCAGCTGACACCAGTAAACCTAAGGCCTGATGTATGCAGCCCTACCATGTGAATGAAGGTGTGTCCCAACCATAGCACAACCATCTGCAAGTGCATTGAACCAATTCAGACCACAATGACTTCAACAAAATGCATCTACATGCACGTCACCAAACACCATCAACTGATAGGCCTGTCCCCCATAACTGCGCACGAAGGAGGCACATGACCCCGCTGCATACATTGGTTGATGGCATGCACAACAGTCCATAAGAGCCATGAGCATATTCCTGTCGCATAGTGTGAATCAATTAGTGCATTTCAAAGTGGTCCGAAGTAACAGTTGGATGCAAGCCATGGTGGCACGTCAAGTTTTGAGTTTGACGTCATGACTGACACATACATTCTCGCCCACATACAGGTGATGCAGGCTATCCCCTGAAGAGGTGGCTACTTACACCAGTCCGGAACCCACAGAACCAGCACGAGGAGGACTTCAACCGTGCACATACACGTACCCGTGTGGTGATTGAGCAGGCATTTGGCCTATTGAAGGCACGGTTTCGCTGCCTCAGCAGGTCTGGTGGGGCACTCCTGTTCCGCCATGAGAAGGTGGCAAAGATCGTCATGGCATGTGTCATGCCACACAATATCTGCGTCAGACGAAATGTGGCCCTGCCCCCTGACGCTGAACTGCAACCACCTGACGATGAGGATGAGGAGGGTGTGGATGGGGCAGCACCTCATGGAGGCAGCGATGCACAGGAGGGGCGTGAAATGCGTCAAAATATCATTGACCAATGCTTCTAGCACACACGGCTGGTGTGTGTAACATGGAGACGGCACTTGGGGCACTGTGTGTGTCTGGGACATGCACACTGTGCTCATTTCGTATGTGTGCTTTATTGGTGTACAGTCCAATGTCCACACATTTGATTTGTGCAAAAGGAAAAAGTATATTATGAATGTGAATAGGTTTTGGGGGCGTGGCCTGGTGCTCATGGAGTGAGGAGGCTGAAACTCCGAGCTCCGGCCGAGCCCGTAATCCGATCCTGATTAGCGAGCCAAAACACCATCTAAGCCGAAAACTAAGACGATCCAGCCGAAGTCGGGGCGGATTGCGCACCAACAACCGCGGCCACCTGCCAGAGCCGCGGGCCCCCCTGGATTGCCGCCCCCCCGCCCCGAAGCCTCACGGCCGACTGGCACACTGGAGCTGCAGGCGCCGAGTGCCCCCTACCACTAACATCCAGCGGGGGACACCTCGAGTGCCCTGTCCACCCGGACACACTGCGACGCCGCACCCTAGAGGCGGACAGACCCTAGGGCGAGGCCCTCCTGGGGGCCCCATCACGCCCTACAAAACCGAGCGGGACACGGCCCTGCCCTCGGCGCTACCGAGCCCAGACCGCCCGCCACCTTGAGCCGGCGCGCACCCGCCAAACCCAGAGCAGCACACCACGAACACTCCTCACCACGACAACGCCGCAGGTGGGGCCATCGACGAAACAGACTGGCGGGGCCCACGCAGCGACCCAGCTCAAAGAGGCGCAACAACCGCGCAAGCAGCACCACAATTTCCACGCTGAGGAGCAAGCCCAAATCGGCCACAATGGACCCCTTCCTTATGACCAAGGCCCACCTAGCCGCTCAATCTACCCCAAAAGAGGCGGCCCCGCAGGAGACTCAGGGGGAGAGCCCCGCAAACACCCAAGTGCTTGAAGCAATAGCGGCCCTAAAGGAATTCATAGACACTAAGATAGGAGAGGTGAAAGCCGATATCCAGCTCATCCGCCAAGACGCTCGCAACCTGACAGAGCGGGTCACCAACATAGAATCCACCCAGAGAGACACTTTGGAGGACACGAAAGACCTTAAAGCCGAGGTGGCAGATCTCAGAAGGAAGGTGGGCATCCTGGAGGCAAGGTCGGAGGAAGCAGAGGGACGCGCCAGGCGAAATAACATCAGGATCCTTGGCGTCCCTGAAGGGACAGAGACTCCCGACCCAACCGCATATGTCGAATCCCTAATCCAGCAGGAGATTGGGGCTGGGAAGCTGTCACAGGGCTTCGCCATAGAGAGAGCCCACAGATCACTCCAGAAGAAGCCCCCTCCAGGCTCCTACCCCCGACCCATCATAGCGAAAGTTCTCAACTTCCGAGATAGGGAGGTGATTCTGCGATTCTCCAGGGAAGGCGGGGCGATTGACAGAAACAACTCCAAAATCACCATCTACCCGGACTATACACAATCGGTGCAGAGGGCAAGGAACTCCTTTGTTCCAATCAAGGCCAGACTGCGGCAACTAAACCTGAAGTACATGTTACTGTACCCATCCAGACTAAAGGTGATCTACAAGGGGAGAGCGATATTTCTTGAAACCCCAGATGCGGCCACCATGTGGATGGAACACAACAACCTGGCCGAGGTCCCTGAAGAGCCCATCCCGGGGGGCAGCGTCGGAGCCCGCTAAGCATGATCGCCTGGAGCCAGAACCCCTGACCCGCATACTGAACCTCGATCTAGAACAATACAACGAGCACGCTGGACACCAGCATGACACGAGAACGCAAAAAGATTACGGGCCGGCCGGGCCTCCCGCACATGAGCAAGCAACGACAGCCCCCGAAAGTTCAGTGCAGGCCTGTTGCCAGCACGACCTTGCTCGCGCTGGAAACCCGGATGGGGCCAGATAGCGCGAGAGCACCCGAGCACTGCATTTCACCGGCAGGAGCTGGGTGCACTAGTTATGGTTATTTTTTACATGTTACTGTTAAGACCGCCCCGCCACCCAAACAAACCCAAGTAACGAATCCGCACCTGACACCGAGAGGAACATTGGGTCGACCAGCAGCACTAGTGCAAGCAACGGCGCGCAGCAACACGAGACCAAGCGCTGGAGAGACTAGGAGTCACCCAAGACAGAAACCGCATCCAAGCGATGGCATCACAACTTAACATAATCACATGGAACGTCAGAGGGATGGGATCCTATGTAAGGAGGAACCGCGTCCACTCTTACCTGAGGCGCAAGAAGGTATCGATTGCACTGCTCCAGGAGACACACCTCCTGGCAGAATCCACACACAAACTAGCAGACTACTGGGGGGGGCAGGGCAGCGGCGCATATTACTCCAAATATGCACGGGGTGTATATACATGGATAAGCCCAGACACACCATTCCACCAAATGGGAACCGAAGCAGACAAGGACGGAAGATATGTAGTGGTGTGGGGCACTATAGAGAACACACGGATATGCATCGTAAACTCATACTTCCCCCAGCACGGGATTCCCTCCCACTTGAAACAACTATGCACTAGAATTGCCCACCACAGAGATGACACCTTCCTGTGGGGGGGCGACTTCAACTGCGTCATGAACGAAGAGATGGACAGGTCCAGGACGCCACAAACCACCAATAACTCCGTCTCACGAACACTCCGTAAAGCAGTTGAAAACTTGGACCTAGTCGACATCTGGAGAGACCTTCACCCGGCCGATAGATCCTACTCATTCTTCTCATCTCCACATGGCCTCCACACCAGGATAGATTACTTCTTTATCAACGGCGAACTCACTCCACGGGTGCACTCCGCAGATTACCTAGGCAGGTCGATCTCGGACCACTCCCCGCTACTCATGCGACTAAGTCTGAGAGGCCCCAGACCCCCCATCCCGATGTGGCGCATGCCCACGGAGACCCTGACGGACCCTTCATTCAAGGACACCCTACGAGAAAAGCTGGAAGAATACGTAAGAATCAACAAGGGGTCAGTCGCGAAATGGAGCACGTTCTGGGAGGCAATGAAGGTAGTAACCAGAGGCGAGGTGATAGCGGAAGCAGGTGGAATTAGGAAGCAACTGAAAAGGGAACTTGAGGACAAGGAAGAAGAGATTAGGCGACTAGAAAACAGCCCCACCTCACCCAGCGAGAGGGAACCCAAGCTGGCAGAAATCAGAGACGGATGCCGACTAGCCTGGGACAGGCTGTCCAAATTCGACTTCACCATACGCACCGCTAAGGCACACAAGGAGGCGGATAAACCGGGCCGGATATTGGCCTGGCTGTGCAGGAAAGAGCAACCAAGACAAGCCCTCAAGGAAATCAAGGACGAACACGGAGCAACCCAGAGGACACAACAGGAAATCAACGATGTCTTCTCAAACTTCTACGCCAAGCTCTACTCCCATGGTGAACTGGTCCCAACACAAGACATTCGAAACACCTTGGACGAAGTGGGTCTCCCCAAACTGAGCTTGGAACAGCGAGAAATGCTGGGAGAGGCCATCACGCAGGAGGACATCTCGGAGGCAATTAGGTCCCTCTCTACGTGCAAGACTCCTGGAACCGATGGCCTCACACCGGAATTTTACAAAGCCTATGAGGAGATCTTAGCCCCGGTGCTACACGGTGTATATGCAGAGGCATACGAGACTGGCATATTACCCGGCAGTATGAGAGAGACGCTCATAATACCAATGCTTAAACCTGGCAAGCCCATCGATGAGTGCGACTCATACCGCCCTCTGGCAATGCTGAACTACGACAGCAAAATCCTTACAACCATACTGGCTAAGAGGCTGTCCAAGGTGATCGGATCTATAATACACGAGGACCAGAACGGCTTTGTCCCGGGGCGCAACACCACAGTCAACCTGAGAAGACTCCAGCACGTTATAGCACAATCCGCAGAGAGCAAGGAAGACCTGGCGGTGCTCTCACTGGACGCCATAAAGGCGTTCGACTCAATATATTGGGAATGGCTGATTGAGACTCTGAGGGAGTTCGGACTAGGCGAGCACTTCATACGATGGATCAAGGTGCTCTACAACACCCCAATGGCGAGGGTAAAGACAGGGGGTGTGGTGTCTGAATCCTGGGACATCCAAAGAGGAACAAGGCAGGGATGCCCACTGTCACCAATGCTGTACGTCCTCGGTCTGGAACCAGTAGCGATCTACTTCAGGAAACAGCTTTTTGACGCAGGGATCAGAACGGGCGAGACGGACAACATCATCTCGCTGTACGCAGATGATGTCCTCCTCTATCTGCGCAATCCCCGGAGGAATGCACCCACAGCTCTAGACATCCTAGACAACTTCGCGAAATACTCCGGGATCAAGTTTAGCCGGCAGAAATCGTGCTCCTTCCCCCTGGCCGGCCTTCAAGGGAAGGAAACAGAAGACATCGGGATTCAGTGGCAGACGGTAGCGTTCCGCTATCTTGGGCTCACCATCACGCACACGCCCGCCTCCACACATGAAAGCAATACGGAATCAGCAATGCGAGGGGTACGCAAATCCACCAAATTTTGGTCCCGACTCCCACTCTCTGTGATGGGCAGAGCGGCCATCACTAAGATGATAATACTACCAAGGTTCTTGTACTACTTCACCAACATAACGCACTATATACCCCCTCCCTTCTTCAGAAAATTGGAATCTCTCCTCAGAAACTTCCTGTGGGGCCCGGCCAGACATAGGCTTTCGCTCCATACCCTCACTCTCCCGTATAAAGAGGGCGGAATCCAGCTGCCCGACTTCCAAAAATACTATCTTGCAGCGCAACTCACGCATGTGGTTAAGTGGTTATCCGACGAACCAACAGCTGAGACAGGCCTTATCCGCCCATTGGTAGCCCCAATGTACCCTAAAGAAGTAGTCTGGAACTCACAGGTGGGGCCCCCTGACCCACCCATGTTGGTGAAGCTGGGGAGACAAGTCTGGAACAAGGCACGCACAACGCTCGACCTGGCCCAACCATACATGCCTGAAATCCCCATGCTTGCCGACGTCTGTAAGACACCCACCGATCTGCCAGCAATGAGGAAATGGGAGAACCTTAGCCTATACACCTGGGGGGACATGTACGAGGACGGAAGCTTCAGAGAATTCGACTCACTACAGGCGAAAGAAGGGCTAGCTGCTGGACAATTCTTATGGTACCAGAGGGTGAAACAGGTTGCTAAGAAGACATGGAGCACATGGCCAGAGGAACCGGAAACCCACCCCCTTGTGCAAGAGATGCACAACCTATGCGACGGCTGGAAGCCCACGTCGAGACTGTATGCCCAACTGAACGACGGGCGCAACCCGAGGAGCGCACCCCTGAAGGAAAGGTGGGAGGCGGACCTGGAGACCGACATCACGGAGAGCGAGTGGGGCAGGGCCCTGATGTACCCGAAGGAAGTGTCCCGCAATGCCAGGTTCAGGCTCATCCAGCTTAACATCCTATATAGGACCTACATGACCCCCCTAAGGGTATCCACATTCAGCAGAAAAGCCCCACCAATGTGCCCATGGTGCACCAGCGAGCACGCAGACCTAATCCACATGTTCTGGACCTGCCCCAAAACCAAGAAACTCTGGTCCGCTGTTGAAAGGACTTGCAGGGGAGCTGGGCTGGAAAGGTACGAGTGGACGCCTAAGGAGTGCCTTCTGGGCACATACCCCAGATTGAGTAAAATCAAGCACATAGTGAAACTAATGGACATGGCGTGCATTTTAACGAAGAGAACGATAGCAATGGCCTGGAAATCCCCAGGTGGCCCCAGATACGAACCGTGGATCAGGGAAATGGAGAGATGGACTAGAGCTGAAACCAAAGCCTGGGAGGAAGGGAGCAGCCGGGGAGGAGAGGACACAAATGCAACACTGGAGTCCTGGAAGGCTCTCCTGAGTGACATGATCTTTCTGACGGACTTTAAGCCACCTTGAGTGCATCACTGGCCACGAACTGCAGACTCGAAGCAGAACTAACAGCTACACCCACAACAACTCTGACTCTGTGACTTTAAGAGACAACCGGATGGTGCCTGGAGCGGGGCCCGAAGAGGGGCCGGCAGGTACCCATGCAGTGATGGGAGGCGGGAAGGTCAAGTTACTGTTTGTTTATCGTTTTCTTTCTGTTATTGTTTTGCATGTTTACCGGGCAACTCACCGTGACAAACTGGATGTTGTTATGCATCCATGTCTAACTGCTCTATGCCAATATAAATGCCAATAAAAACATCTAAAAATAAATGAATGTGAATAGGTTTGACACACCCAATCCCCCCTCACTCCTCCCCCCTGAACTCCCCAACACACCCAATCCCCCCTCCCCCCTGAACTCCCCAACACACCCAATCCCCCCTCCCCCCTGAACTCCCTGCAAAGGTGTGACGGTGCCCGTGATGAAGTGGGTAATGTTCCATTCGTCCACTGGGTGGCTACTATTGGCAGACCCCTCTCCCGGCCCCTGGGGCCCCCCTGCCTGTATTCCGCAGGTTCCTGGCTGACCTGCGGACGGGGCTGGTTGCAGCAGAACTGGCAGCGGAGGAGGTACTGGGCTGCTCGGTACGCCGCGTATCCCTTATTGTCTGTACAAGCTCACCGAGCACATTCCGCACCGCGGCTAGTTCCGCACATATGTCTTTGCTTGCGGATTGGATGGCTGCCTTGACAGTCTCAGCACATCTTTCCATGTCTGCACTGGCACCTCCACAATCAGCCACATGCTGCGTGAGTAGTGAGGACAGTTGTTGCCTCGTCATTATTTGGTCCAGCGACTGTTGGAAATTTGGGGCATTGGATGTTGCAATTGCCGGGTTAATTGGGCTACTCCCCTCCTCCCACTGGGCTGGGAGTGGCTGGCCATGACTCTTCAGGGGATAGCCCCTGTGTGCCGTCTCCTTGCAGGCTACTTAGGGACAGGTGGGGGGAATGAAGGTGAGCAGTGGGGGGACCTTCTGTGTCATCCTCCTCATTCCCCACATCGCTGTCGGAGCAGGTTGCGATGGCAGCAGTCTCCCCAATTGTACTGCTCCCCGCAGACACATTCCCCTCAGTGGGCAGCAGTTGTTGTGTGTCTTCTGTGGGTGGTGCCATGCTGCTTGACTCGGGGATCATTGCTGCCCTGGGCTGTTTTGCGACAGGCAATTTTGCCTGCTGTGGTTTGTCTTTGGGTCCAGCAGAGGTGGAGGGTTGGTGTGCTCTTGCCTCTGGCCTGGCCTTCTTGGCAGGTGTGGTGCCACTCTCGTCCCTGCCGGTGTCCGATTGGGAGCCTGTGGTGGAGCAGAGGAGGGAAAGTGTTATTGATGGGTCAGCGGACATTGAGCAGGCATTGTGATGACTGCCATGAATTTGATGGATAGATGGTGCACTTTGTAGGCTGTGACATACAGGTTGTCTCCCTTTTGGGTGGGTTGAACATGCAGGAATGTAGGTGCCTGCTGTGGAGTGTGCATGCTGCATGTGTGCAGGGTGTAGGTCTTCTGCTGATGTGTTGCGTTAACCCTATAGGGCAACATTGTGATGCACATGTAAGTGGAATTCAGGGGGTTTCGCATGGCTAAATTAGAGGCACCTACCTGTGTCTCCTGATGTCGGGACTCCTCTCACCATTCCACCGACCCCCTCGATGCTCTCCATGCCGATCGTCGAGGCACATATCTCCTCCCATGGCTGCATCTTAATTGGGGAGTCTGCTCCTCTGCCAGTTGCCATGCCCATGTTGCGGTTGGCCGACAGTATGCTCCTTACTCGGAGCCGGAGGTCATCCCACCTTTTGCGGCACTGTTTTGAGGTGCGTGGGGTGGTTCCTACAGCGCTGACCCGTTGTGCTACGAGTTCCCATATGGCCTTTTTGCGGGCTATGGCTGGTCTTGTCATTTCTGCGGAGAAGACGATGTCCGCCTTTTCCTGTAGCGTTTCAGCCAACATTGTTAGTTCCTCCCTGCTGAAGCGGTCCTGCCGCTGCCGACCGCAGGCTTTTTTAACAACTTTTGGCATTGTGGGGATGCATGGATGTGGCTGTAGCTTTCTGCAAGGTCTCGGGGTCAGATGTGCAGTGGTAGTGGAGGATTACAATGGATTGTCTTTTTAAAGATGGCAGCCATGCTCTTTCCCGTTCCGCTGCGATGACGCTACTTCCGGTTCCGCTTACTAGTGATCACCGCTAATTACGGTGACCGCTAATTACGGTCAGTGCTAAGATCGGTGGCCGGGATGGCGGTAGTGCACCTTACGCGGCATGCAATGCCGGTAGGTGCCGTTTTGGGGGCGTTACTGCCATGCCGCTGTTTACATTACCGCCATGGCGCAATGCTCGTGCCCGATGGGTCGTAATGTCCCGCTTTTTACGGCTTCGACCCAGCACGGAAACGTTAATTACGCCATGGCGGTAATGTACGTTACTTACCGCCAGGGTCGTAATGAGGGCCCAAATGTCCATGTCCCCTGCCTCATCGAACCACACAAGCACACATGCTACTCATGTGAAATGCAAAAATGCCCTCACACATGGCTATATTGTTCAATTTTCCTTCATACCGCAAGAATGATAGATGCATCTTTTCATTATCAGTCTTTGGTATAACACAGGTCGGAGGTCATGGAGAATTCAAATGGCCCAAGTGAATGTCACTGCATACCACACTACCCACACGCATTTTTACATAGTGCATATCAGGTATCAGGTACATATGTTAGCACTAATTAATACTGTATGTGCATTTGTATCCACTGAAATCATCACTCTATAGCCTGTGCCCACATGACATGGACAGAGGAATGAGAATGTACAATTTCTGTTGTCCCCTTGCAGGGGATGCTGCATATACCCCCTGTCACCGTGGTTGATAACACCGGTGACGCAACCACACAAAAGCCACGAGCAGGCATACAATTGTGCCCATCTACGTACTCGGGGAACAGTGGAACAGACATTTGACCTTTTGAAGGCAAGGTTCCGCTACCGGAGCAGATCGGGGGGAGCACTGATGTACAGTCCAGAAAAGGTGTATACAGCACTACTTCTGATCACCTGTCTGACACGTGGGACAGGCCACCTTGCACACTGTGCACTGCACGTAAATAAATTCAATCACACAGAATAATTATTGTCCAGTCATGATTTCAATTTGCAACACCAACTATATTATCTTATTAGAAACTATGTGCATACATGATTTAGGTATACTACTGCTACTTTGCACCCCAACTATCCCCACACCCCCTCCCCACAGCCCCTCTGCAACTATGCCTCCCCACACCCCCTCCCCAACTATCCCTCCACACACCCTCTCACCAACTATCCCTCTCCACAACCCCTCCCTAACTATCCCTCCCCACGCCCCCTCACCAACTATTCCTCCCCACAACCCCTCTCCAACTATCCCTCCTCACAACCCCTCACCAATTATCCATCCCCACACCCCCTCCCCAACTATCCCTCCCCACACCCCCACGCCAAACTGTCTATATGCATATCATGTCCTGAATAACTATCTACATTAGCAGAGTACTCAGACAGGGCACCCATATAACCATGCCCTATTTCTGGCCCCTTTTAGGTTCCGGGGTGCGGCTTCGGCCAAGCCGAGCCAGCCTCTGGGCTGCTCTGTAAGGAACTCCCTGGTGTGCTACTAGTGGAGGGAGCCCTTGGTATGAACAGGTGTCTTTGCTCCAGGAAGGCCCAGAGCAACATGGACATTGTGTCCGCAATGGAAGACATCACACTGTTGCCCTCCCTCACCCGGCGTGACATCTGCACAATGGCACGTGTGCATCTGCCCAGTGCCCGTGCATTCCTCCTCGAGCTGGCCTGAGCACTCTCCCGCATGAGTTGTGCCTCATGAAGGTGCTGTTGCACTAGTTATGTCAGGGAATCCTGTTGTTGCTCCATACGCGACAGGTGCCCTTCAATGTCCCTGACACTGCATACGGGAGGAGTTTGTGGGCTCATTGGGTCCATGGGACTGAAGGCCATGGCCTCCTCATAGCTCTGGTCTGTGTCGATACTTTCTGCTCCAGCCTCGTCCCCAGTGTTTTCATCAGGACCCCCTTGTGGACCTCCTTGCGACTGGGGTGTAGGTTCCACCGAGATGGCGGGCGGCAGGGGTGCAGGTGCCACCGGGATGGTGGGTGGCTGGGGTGCATGTGCCTCCGAGATGGTGGATGGCTGGGGTGCCGGTGCCACCGGGATGGTGGATGGCTGGGGTGCCGGTGCCTCTGGGATGGTGAGTGGCTGGGGTGCAGGTGCCTCTGGGATGGTGGGCGGCTAGTGGGGTGCAGATGTGGATGCGTGCTCACGCCTGCCGGAGGATACTGTGGAGTCCTGTGTGGGCGCAGTGGTGGTCCATCTGCGGTGCGGCCGGGTGGCCCTGGATGTACTTGGCTGTCCAGCCCTATTGCCAGATGCTGTGCCTGAGGGAGTCAGAAAGGCCGGGCATCAGTGATGGGTGTGGATTGACGAGACAGACATGAATGCTATTGCTTTTTGAAAACAATGCTGTGTCAGGGACATGGTGGTGGCCATGGCACGGTGCACACATGCTTGTGTCAGGGATACTGTGCGGGTGCATGTATGGTGTGCCTACATGGTGTGTACAGTGGCACTTTCGTGGTGTACTAGTGTTTCCCAGTTAGGGTGTTATGGGTGTGGCACACAAGCTGTATAATGTTGTGTTGTGGCTGGTTGTGCCATGGATGTGTTCCACATGTGACTGCTGCCTATGGCACTTACTGCTTTGGTGATGATTATTTCGACATAGGTGGTGGTGAATGGGACGAGGGGTCCACATGTTTCATTGCTGTGTGCGGCATGTCATTTTCTGGTGGTGTAGGTGCTTGGCACTGACGTGACTTAGGGCCTGTGCTAGCACAGCGGTTACAACACAAGTTAGGCTGTGTCAGGGGGCTGTGTGTCTGAGTGCCAGCAGGAGTGACTTGTGAGGGCGATACAGGGGGCCTGTGTTATGTTCACTGTGTGAGTGGGTTATGATTGAGGTTTGGGTGCAAGGTGTATGTGGATGTGTGCAACCAGGTGGCGGGGGGGTGGCCGGCAGGCCTGTTCTGGCATTGTGCACAACATACTTGACATGTTTGCAAAGTCTATTGTACGCAATGTGGACAAGGTGGATGATGTGACATTGGGCTTACGGGTACTCACCAGCATCCTCTGATGTCACGGCACTAGCCTCCGCTGCACCAGCTCCGTCAATAGACACTAGGTGGAGCACGCTACTGCAGGTCTCATCCCATGGCTGCAGGTGGATGGGGGATGCAGTACTGCCTCCTGTGGCCAGGCCCTGGGTGCGCTATGCCGACAGGAGGTTTGCACCCTCAGACGAAGGTCGTCCCACCTTTTGTGGCAGTCCCTGACGGTTCATGGTGTTGTTCTAACTGCCGTGACCTTCTGGGCCACCTCCTCCCAGATTGCCTTCTTGTGTAACTGCGCCTGCCTTCTGAGGTCGTTGCTGAATATCGGGTCAGCATGGTTGATGATGGTATCTGCCAGCATATTCAATTCAGCCTTGCTGAAGTGCAGCTTGCACCTCCGGTTAGCAGGTGCCCTTGCCGATATGTCTCCTGATGTGATTCAGTGCTCGGGATGTGGGTTACACTCCTGTACTCTGAGGAGTTCAATGGATTGTGTTTTGTTAATGGCTGCTGGTCCATTTCCTTTTCCGGTGATCATCTTATTTCTGGTCATGGTAATAACGGCACCGGTTTTACCAGTGCGAGTGAGTCCGATAGCGTGGAACCGGATTCGGAGTCACCAGCACCGAGGGTGGCGGTGTGGGGATTTTGGGGGATTTGGTGGTATTACCGGCGTGCTGGTGCAACCGTTTCTGGCATGCCGGAATCGAGTGCATGCTAACAAGGAATCAACCGTTGATTCCGGCAGCAGTGCTTAACGGACACGGTAGCGCTGGTATGCCAGTAATTACGATGTTTTACCGCCGGACTCGGAATGAGGCCCAGGGTCTCTCGAGTCAGCATGGTGATAGCAGAGCAACTCAGGAGTGTCCCTGAGGAGCGGTGGGCCCTGATCCTCTGGACAACTGTAGAGTGGCACAGATAGCTCAGTGCAATTGCAGATTTCGATACCGAGAAACAATCAGGCAACATTTGTTTCATTTTAAGTGTGTAGACATCTTAAGCTCATAACGAAGCAGGTGCAGTGTATTTCTGTGGATAGCTGCCACGTAAACCTTGTGGGTTGCAGGGGTTATTTAACTGCAACTCCAAAACCAGTTTTGGCGCATTAATATATGGCCTTCTAAAGAGTCGCACGGTCCTTCGTTTATAGGCTGTCTGCTATGAATAAATGGCATGCCGTGTCTTCTCAATCTGCATTGCAAAATGCAAACGGGAGGCGTAAAGGCAATTTGGCCAGTATTTTACATCTCCTTTTTTGTACTTTGTAGTTCAAATGACAAAAATTGCACAGAGGCAGTCCTCAATGGGGACTTGAAAAATGAGCAACATAGCTCTTATACCTGAGCCTGTACATGTTTTTCTAGCAAAGGGGAATTTTAGTAGACTGGACTTACACTTGTAGGGAGCTGAAACAAAATGCAATACACTTGCTTGGCCTTCCCAGTTACTACACAATCTTATGAGATTAGACAGAACATATCTAGTTACATTAACTGTAAAGTGTCTAATATTCACCATTGATTTGTGTATATTCATTACTCATTACACTATTTTTGGTGCTCATTTTGATGAGGTTGAAACATGATCTAAGTTACTAAAATGCTCAGGAGGTGCTTTTTGTCTATTTACTACGTAAAGGTCACTGGAAGTGCGCAAGGACCGCATCCTCATGCCACATAAACTCTGTGCAGAAAATACGCACACATCTATGCCGTGATAGATTTGAATTACGGCAGATAGGTTCGATTCCACAAACACATCTGCATGTTTTTATACGCCAAACACCAGGGAGTTCATGTTTCAAAGTGGCATAACGTGAATGAAAGCCGTAAAGCATCGAGTAAGGCTTTAACGCCATTTGTGCCACGTATGACAGAGATGAGAGTCAGAACTCAACTTGCACTTCTGCAACCTTCCTTCCTCTCTGCCATACAAATGCACCAGCATTTACGCCGGCATGTGTTTTCATGCCGGTGCAAATGCTGTATCCCTATGGGGTCCACCTGCTTTATGCACCAGCATAAAGCAAGCGGATCCCATAGGGATCCATTGTACACCATGCTTGCCATGCTCGCATGGAAGGCAGCGTGTACAATTACAATTAAACATGGCCCTGCATTCCAAGAGGTGATCACAATTAAATGTAAACGCTCAACATGTCAGCCAGGTGCTGACCAGGCATGCAGAGCGGCCCCCGCGAGCAGAACTCGTAATGTTGCGTCGAGTTAACAACGGCGCCGGTAGCACTACCGGCGCCATTGTTGCCTTACCGCAACACTTATAATGAGGCCCATAGAGGCTGTTCTCCGGTATTACGCTTGATATTAAAGCTCACTTTAATAAGAAAAATGTCCAAGACTTCTGTAATGTTGCATTTTTTCGGGTTTAATTCCACGTTCTATGGTGAATCTGAAAGAGAGGCAGTTCAGCTTGGCTATGGGGGGAAGGAAAGAGGGAAAATATAAGATTGCATGCTTGTTATTTTGATGCATGCAGGTTGGAAGTATCCAGCTGCTGTTTGTGTGTTTGTTTTAAGCTGGTTTAACTGTGATTGATAAGTTGGAAGGAGAGGGGTATGTTCGGTAGAATTCTCATTTCTGTGCTAATTCCCTTCAACCTTAGAGACCGCCAGCTTTTTTGCTGGACTTAGGACTTTTAAATGTTTTAACCTGGAGTGAGAGAGACCTTTTTTCCACTCTCTCATGTGTTTTGACCTGATTTGGATTATGTTTTTTCTCTGTTTTTGGAGTCTGACAAACGCCATAGGCATTGTTAGGGGGCTACCACCGGAGCAGGCCTCTTCTGGTGCCGGGGTCACCCGACCAGGATACCAGTGCAGCGCTCACGCAGCAAACACTTAGCAGGGAGCACCCTGCTTTCTCCGGATCACCTGACCTCACCACGTGGTCTGGGGCCACCCAGCTCACAGCAGCCCCGGCTCTGGGGGCACCCAGGCCAGGGTTGCACAGCCAGCCAGTGGTCACACGACCAGCATACCCAAGGGGGGCGGTGTTGCCCGGCAGGGGCACCGCCCTCATGCTGGGTCCCGTCCTTGGGCCTCCAGCACGCAGTGTTGCACCAGCATGGTGCCTTACAGAAACAACACCAGAGATGAGCCAGGAGCGGCTCATCCCTTTTATTTGCATGGTCACAGGGTTAGCCCATGTGACCATGACACCAACACTGGAAGGTACCATGTCCTCCAGAAGGGGTGACATGCAACACTCCTCCATTTTCATAACAACAAAACAAAATCCCAAAACCACAACACAATACACACACTAACGCCATAAACCCTACTAGTTTTCACACCCTTTATTAATCTGGGTGAGTGGGCATTGCTCCACTGACACACCACCAGGCTTCGCCCCTGGCACCCCATGCTATAGCAAACCCCAAACACATGAATACAGTCCCACTCCCCACTTGGGCCGGGCCAATATCGGTCTGCAGACTCCCATCCATTGTGTGTGCAACCGCAGGGTCCACAGCGTACTCATCCGGCCTCCGCTGGGGTGTCTCCAGAGCCATCACACGTTCAGGGGACGGTAAAGCCGCATCTGGGGTCACCAGAGGCCACATCGACCCAGTCCTTGGCTAGTGGTAGCCGGATGACAGGTGGGCACACAGTTTGGGGTGGGCCCCCATACATTTGGAAGAGCACAGGGCCACGTTCATAGACGGGTAGGCTCACTGCTGCAAGGTACTGACGGAATAACAGACCGCTCCATTCACTTCCACCCCTTTTTCCAGGGCTGCTGGCAAGGAGGCACTAGTGACAAGGTGTCTGGGCCCGTTACGATATCTGGCTTGGTTCAGCGAGTTAAGTGACACAGAGGGCGCACGAGCACTCCTTCTGGAGCCGGTACCCTTCCTGGCTCCTCGGTGGTGAAGCTTGGGCACCTCTGCGAGGGACAGATTGATGGTCCCGTGGGTCATCCTCGTGTGTCCCCGAACTGATGGGCCTTCTAGGCTGGTGGTCAGCGCTATTAGCATGGCCCTCTCCCTTGTTGCTGTGGGGGCCACAGGGCAATAAGGCTTCCCCTTGCCTGCACATATGTTCACTTGGATGACTCACCCACCCCAGCTGGCACCCCGGGCGGCCTGCGGGCCATAGCTCTTCTGAATGGCCACTTCTTTGCTTCGCTGCCAGCCTGGCCATCTTCATGCCCCCATTTGACAATGGCAGCACCCTCTCCTGGTGGCGAATGGAGGATGTGCTGCGGGGATTACTGTTCTCGTTGCCCCCCTTTTGTTGATGGGATGGCTACCTGCAGCTCTTCCGGGTGGTTGGGGAACCGTGACTCCCTTCAGGGACAGTTTTCAACACTGCTGGCCCACTTTTCCCCCCATGTCCCATTTTTTTTCCCCTTCTCACCTCCGCGGGCTAGGGGAGTAATGGCAACGCCCCCAGCCTTTGTCATTCAGGGGCCACCGCGGGCCTCCTTTCATCTCACTTGTTATTTCCAAAACCTTTCCTTCCCAGCGAGCCCGGGTCTCAACTGGGTGCGCCCATCCCCTGGGGCCACCGCAGGGCGCAGGCTTTTCTGCCCCATTCGTTCATGCCGCAGCACGGGTGCATGGGCCACGGCCAACATTGTCCGTTAGTCGCTGAGTTTGTGATAGGCCCAGCTAGATATCACCACCGCGTCCCTGATTAACTAGGCCTCGCCCACCTTCTTTGTACATTCCGGGGCGCGCGGGCCTCCCATTCTATCTCCTATTTTTTCTGTATTTTTCTTTTGGAGCAGTTTTCCTCTTTTTTGTCCTTTCTCCAACGCGGGCCCAGGTGATGATGGACCCGCCTCGCATCCGAATCCTTTGCTCCCGTTCCACGGGCGCCCGCCGGCAGCACCTCCCACAGGGGGAGGCCAGCTTGCCTTGGTGCTCCTGCTGGAGCGGCATGCGAACGAGCCAGCCACAGCTGTTCAGCGGCCCTCCTCGGACACCTCACCTCCCGCTCCACGGAGTGAGCTCATTGCGGGGGCACTGCGACCACACTCCCTTTCCACACGGCTGAGGCCGCTTCAGCCTCACATGCCTCCTCTTACTTAGCGGCCGATGCCGCATTCCCACCTGCGGGCACCAGCGGCCCATGCCTATGGGCAGAACGGTGGGCCACCCGCCAAGCGGCCGACACCGTCTTCCCACGTGCGGGCACCAGGCAGCCCATGCCCATTAGCAGCACGGGACCCTGGGCCACCCACAGAGCGACCGTCGTCGCACACATGGGCTCCCTGCAGCCCGCAAGCACCAGGACACGGCCCCGGATCAGCCTCGTCGCCATTGTTAGGGGGCTACCCCCGGACCATGGGGCAGGCCTCTTCTGGTGCCGGGGTCAACCGACCACGATACCAGTGCTGCGCTCACGCAGCAAACACTTAGCAGGGAGCACCCTGCTTTCTCAGGATCACCTGACCTCACCACGTGGTCTGGGGGCACCCAGCTCACAGCAGCCCCGGCTCGGGGGGCACCCAGGGGGTTGCAGAGCCAGCCAGTGGTCACACGACCAGCATACCCAAGGGGGGCGGTGTTGCCCGGCAGGGGCACCGCCCTCGTGCTGGGTCCCGTCCTTGGGCCTCCAGCACGCAGTGTTGCACCAGCATGGTGCCTTACAGAAACAACACCAGAGTCAGTTCATGGTCGACTGATGAGCCGGGAGCGGCTCATCCCTTTTATTTGCATGGTCACAGGGTTAGCCCATGTGACCATGACACCAACACTGGAAGGTACCATGTCCCCCAGAAGGGGTGACATGCAACACTCCTCCATTTTCATAACAACAAAACAAAATCCCAAAACCACAACACAATACACACACTAACGCCATAAACCCTACTAGTTATCACACCCTTTATTAACCTAGGTGAGTGGGCATTGCTCCACTGACACACCACCACGCTTCGCCCCTGGCACCCCATGCTACAGCAGACCCCAAACACATGAATATAGTCCCACTCCACACTTGGGCCGGGCCAATATCGGTCTGCAGAGTCCCATCCATTGTGTGTGCAACCGCAGGGTCCACAGGGTACTCATCCGGCCTCCGCTGGGGTGTCTCCAGAGCCATCACACGTTCAGGGGACGGTAAAGCCGCATCTGGGGTCAACAGTGGCCACATCGACCCAGTCCTTGGCTAGTGGTAGCCGGATGACAGGTGGGCACACAGTTTGGGGTGGGCACCCATACATTTGGAAGAGCACAGGGCCACGTTCATAGACGGGTAGGCTCACTGCTGCAAGGTACTGACGGAATAACAGACCGCTCCATTCACTTCCACCCCTTTTTCCGGGGCTGCTGGCAAGGAGGCACTAGTGACAGGGTGTCTGGACCCGTTACGATTTCTGTCTTGGTTCAGCGAATTTAGTGACACAGAGGGCGCACAAGCACTCCTGGAGCCGGTACCCTTCCTGGCTCCTCGGTGGTGAAGCTTGGGCACCTCTGCGAGGGACGGATTGATGGTCCCGTGGGTCATCCTCGTGTGTCCCCGAACTGATGTGCCTTCTAGGCTGGTGGTCAGCGCTATTAGCATGGCCCTCTCCCTTGTTGCTGTGGGGGCCACAGGTTAATAAGGCTTCCCCTTGCCTGCACATATGTTCACTTGGATGCCTCACCCACCCCAGCTGGCGCCCCGGGCGGCCTGCGGGCCATAGCTCTTCTGAATGGCCACTTCTTTGCTTCGCTGCCAGCCTGGCCATCTTCATGCCCCCATTTGACAATGGCAGCACCCTCTCCTGGTGGCGAATGGAGGATGCGCTGCAGGGATTACTGTTCTCGTTGCCCCCCTTTTGTTGATGGGATGGCTACCTGCAGCTCTTCCGGGTGGTTGGGGAACCGTGACTCCCTTCAGGGACAGTTTTCAACACTGCTGGCCCACTTTTCCCCCCCATGTCCCATTTTCTTTCCCCTTCTCACCTCCGCGGGCTAGGTGAGTAATGGCAACGCCCCCAGCCTTTGTCATTCAGGGGCCACCGCGGGCCTCCTTTCATCTCACTTGTTATTTCCAAAACTTTTCCTTCCCAGCGAGCCCGGGTCTCAACTGGGTGCGCTCGTCCCCTGGGGCCACCGCAGGCTTTTCTGCCCCATTCGTTCATGCCGCAGCACGGGTTCATGGGCCACGGCCAACATTGTCCGTTAGTCGCTGAGTTTGTGATAGGCCCAGCTAGATATCACCACCGCGTCCCTGATTAACTAGGCCTCGCCCACCTCCTTTGTACATTTCGGGGCGCGCGGGCCTCCCATTCTATCTCCTATTTTTTCTGTATTTTTCTTTTGGAGCACTTTTCCTCTTTTTTGTCCTCTCTCCAACGCGGGCCCAGGTGATGATGGACCCGCCTCCCATCCGAATCCTTTGCTCCCGCTCCATGGGTGCCCGCCGGCAGCACCTCCCACAGGGGGAGGCCAGTTGGCCTTGCCGCTCCTGCTGGAGCGGCATGCGAACGAGCCAGCCACAGCTGTTCAGCAGCCCTCCTCGGACACCTCACCTCCCGCTCCACGGAGTGAGCTCATTGCGGGGGCACTGCGACCACACTCCCTTTCCACGCGGCTGAGGCCGCTTCAGCCT
This sequence comes from Ambystoma mexicanum, assembly GCF_040938575.1. Taxonomy (NCBI): domain Eukaryota; kingdom Metazoa; phylum Chordata; class Amphibia; order Caudata; family Ambystomatidae; genus Ambystoma; species Ambystoma mexicanum. Next base: position 1,257,010,295 of record NC_090923.1, on the reverse strand, counting down.
CACATGCCTCCTCTTACTTAGCGGCCGATGCCGCATTCCCACCTGCGGGCACCAGATGGCCCATGCCTAAGGGCAGCACGGGTGCTGGTCCACCCGCCAAGCGGCCGACACCGTCTTCCCACGTGCGGGCACCAGGCGGCCCATGCCCATTAGCAGCACGGGACCCTGGGCCACCCAAAGAGCGGCCGTCGTCGCACACATGGGCTCCCTGCAGCCCGCAAGCACCAGCACATGGCCCCAGATCAGCCTTGTCGCCATTGTTAGGGGGCTACCCCCGGGCCAGGCCTCTTCTGGTGCCGGGATCAACCGACCACGATACCAGTGCTGCGCTCACGCAGCAAACACTTAGCAGGGAGCACCCTGCTTTCTCCGGATCACCTGACCTCACCACGTGGGCTGGGGGCACCCAGCTCACAGCAGCCCGAGCTCTGGGGGCACCGAGGCTGGGGTTGCACAGCCAACCAGTGATCACACGGCCAGCATACCCAAGGGGGACGGTGTTGCACGGCAGGGGCACCGCCCTCGTGCTGGGCCCCGTCCTTGGGCTCCAGCACGCGGTGTTGTACCAGCATGGTGCCTTACAGAAACAACGCCGGAGTCAGTTCATGGTCGACTGACGAGCCGGAAGCGGCTCGTCCCTTTTATTTACATGGTCAAATGGTGACCCCATGTGACCATGACCCCAACACTGGAAGGTACCATGTCCCCCAAAAGGGGTGACATGCAACAGGCATCTACTTTATGTATGGTGACACACGCCACCTTCAGTGCTTTGTCACAGAGAAATCTTTTAGATTTCTCTTAAGGTTTAAATACCTTTTCCTGGGTGAACTACAGTTCTCAAAAATAGTAAAGTGAAATTAACTGCACTTACCTTTTCTCTTTGTGGAGTGCTGAAGGGTTATCTAGTAGCCCCTTATCCTACATTATCATGTAACATTTTTATGTTACCCTCACTACTTTAAATGGCTGGTGGTAGTGGTTTAATTTTTCCTACCATTGTGCTTTTCTACCACAGGCTGAACCCTCAGCTGCAGTACAGCACCGATGGGTGACCCTTTTGTCAAAATGGCCCCTGTCTTCTTTTTTCACCATTTTCTCTTTGTGAGGTCTTTCTTGGGTTTTACTCTGTGCGTAGAGGCAGATTTGAGCCCTTTGTTTGTCTTGCCTTTGGCGGTCTCCAGCCCTGAAGCCCGCCTCTGGCTCCAGTGTGTCTGGAAGGGCAGGATGTGAGGGAGGTTCCCGAAACTCCCCTGTCCTTTGTCTCTAGGAATGCCAGAATGCAACCCGTCCTGATTGGCTGGCTGGCTGTCCTTTCAGAACAGCTACCCTGCTGTGTGATTGATAGCCTAGACTGCGCATGAATGGGAAACACCTACTTAAAAGGCGAGGGTTTTGGGACAAGAGACAGAGTCGACCACTGGGAGAAACACCCGACAAAGAAACCACGAACGAAGCTTGCTGCATCCTCCTGGACCTTTGAATTGATTGCCCGGTGAAGCCCTGCTGCTGTGCTGAAACTCCTTTTTCAATTCTACAGAGAAGCTCCGGAAGGGACCACTTCTTCCCTTGGGTTAGTGGGACCAACTAACCCCGAGACAAACTCGACTGGCTGTACTTCTTCGCTGCTGCAAGAAACGAGTGCCAGGGGTCGGGTAATCCGTAGTCGAGTGCAACGTCTGAAATCCGGCTAGAAGCTCCATGAGTCTCCTAAGGGCACTCCAGAAGCAGGACGAAAAGATCTCGAGACCCCCTCACCAGAGGGCAGGTCCCAAGGAGTGAAGGAAGCCCAACCGGTATCCGAGATCCGCAACAGTGCTGTTTGCTAGGCGTTGACACCACGAAGTACCGCTGAACCGAAAAGAGCCTGTAGCTGCCGACGACCTCCCAAGTACCGCCGCAGGAGTCCTCCAGACGTCCTTGCTCTTGTCCCCACGACTGAGGCTCAGGAACACGGGGTCTGCACCGCTGTAGCAAGACAGAATCCAGCTGGACCACTCTTCTTCAAACCAGAGGTACTGTTTAGACTGGGGGTACTTACCTCATTGTCTTTTAGCTGTGCTTTTCTCAGTTGGGAATTGCATTGGCTTACCTTTAGGGTTGATCCGAGCTCTCTTTTCAAAGGTTTAACAGCTTCTGACGCTACAAGTGCTTTTCTACAAGCTCTCTAACTTTGTGCAAGACTGTTTCTAATCTAAGAAGTGCCTTGCTCCATAGACTGTGTTCCAATTGACTTTGGCTGTCTTGGCTCCCTGAAGACTCTTCTAGTCCAATGACTTTGATATTGTTTGTCCCTCATAGGTGGTAACTCTTTTTAGATTGTTATTGCTGAGAAAGGCTTGTCTAGATTTCATTGGAAGATTTATTTGTCCTCACATCTACCGAGAACCTGTTTAACCTTTTCCTTCCTTAAACCTTTCCTTTCTGCAACCTCAGAATCTGCAAAGTAACTAGTGTGATATATAAATTCCTTTACTGTCCTTTAGAATGACATCACCTCAGGGTGTAGGAATTGTGTAAGAAGCATATCCAAAGAGTATCCACTAACTTGTTTTGATTCAGAAAGTAAGTATATTTACAGTGTTACATGAATTGCCTTTTTAAAGAACGCAATTTATAAATTGATGTTAAATAAATAAATAACTATTCATAACAGCAACCTTGAGTGTAAGTGTTACGTGGATACTTGTATTTACGAATTTCATTTGTACAGCTCTACAGCTCACATTTACCCCTCTTGAGATAGGCCTTGCTGCTCAGTCACTCTACCAACTTGTGTAGTACAGACCTATACCAAAAGGCGGGTTACCTAATACCAAGCAGATAAGTGTTGTGTAGTCTCACACAGTGTGACTGCACCAGTTCTTACCCAACACTGGTGTCAGGCGGCACGATTGGCGTAGAGTGGTTACATTGACTATTTGTTGTACTTGTGCCCAACTAAACCAGCCACAAGACTAACCTCCACAAAAAAAGTTAAGCAATTGTAACATGCCAAATATTGATAACTTTAATGAGTCAGCCCTGCCCTGCCTGACAGTAGAACTACTAAAAGATGTGTGTAAAACTAGGGGTCTGACTCTGAAAGGAAGACAATGTGAATTGATTGTAAGGTTGTTAAATCACCAAAGCTTGGGTAGTAGGCCTGTAACACCTACTAACCAAAATAATGGGGAAGATAATGATGAGGATGCCAGTTTAGAGTCAAACTCCAATCTGCAAGAGGAGTCAGAGGAGGGAGACGAGTCTCCAGAAGGGAGCCACCCTCTTCCACAGCCTGCCCCTGTACCTCAGTCACTTCCCACTGTGACCCCTCAAGGTCCAAATCTAAACCCAGATTATATTTTGCTTGAGAGGCTAAGATTAGAGTTGGAGTACAAGAAACTGGATGTTCAAGCTGAAACCAAACATCAAGAAGTGAAACTAAGAGAAAGAGAAATGCAGCATGAAATGGAAATGAAAACGATGTCCCTTTAATTCTGCTTCCCTTTCACGGTCTTCTATGTCTAATAGTCCCAAGAGCCTTCGCCAGCCTAAAGAAGCAGCATGTCTGAACCTAAATTTGATGTGTTGGATTGGCTGGGTACGTTTTAATACATCTATGGTCTTCAAGGAATAAGTGGTAATTATTTGATTCCATGAGTCATGTCTAGGCTCCCCCTGAATGTCTGTGATGCTGTAATGGAGTCGGGTGCCAGTGACAGAAAGGATTATGAGTCAGTTAAGCTGGCATTAATAGCCAGATTTGGAAAAACTCCTTCCCATACCTGAGGAGGTTTAGACCCTCAAAACGACTGATGGTACCACTTGGGCTACCTAGGTATGTGAATGTTTGAAGAACTTAAATGGTTGGGTTAAGGGGTACAGAGTACACACCTTTGAAGGAATGAAAAATCCTTGTTTGCTTGAATCTATTTTTGATGCCTGCTCTCCTGAGCGGAGACAGCACTTGGCTGACTCAAAGAAATTGATCCAAAAAAGCTAGCACATGCTGCTGACTTGTGGGTAGCCAACAGGGATACTCAGACTCTGGGGCAACTCACGAGAAGGAAGAGGGGAAGCAGCACAAGAAAGAGGGTAAAGAGAATTATAATTCCCACCATCCAAAAGAGTGCCACAAACATAGCAAGGGTAAATTCCATGGGAAATCTGGTAGGTCTAGTGAACCCTCTGGTGCCAAACCAGAGGGAGGTCAACAGAAACTCCCATTCCAGAGAACATTTGGTAAATGTTTTGTATGTGGGTCTGTAGATCATGTGAAAGGGGATCCCAGATGTAAGGGTAAACCTTCATGTGTCCACACTGCCTCCTTAGCCTTCATCCCTGAGGGAGAAGCCCAAATGGTAAGTACACACTTCCAATTACTGGCTGAAGACCCCATTGGAGTTCATACCAGTGTATCTTTAGTGTCCCTGGGTCTGTGGGAACAAAAGAATGTGGATGTTTATAACTCCATTCCAGATAACACCAAAGAATATTATAAGGACAGTGTTCTTGTAAATGGTCAGGAAACCCCTGCCATCAGAGACACTGGGACACGCATTACAGTGGTTGATGAAAGTTTTTTCAAACCCGTGGATGTAGCTCACAGAGGGCGCTAGAGAGCCGTCCAAGATGGCGGCCTCCCTGTGAGCTCTGTGAAGCTCCCACGAAATCCTGATGAATCGTTGCTATCGTGTTGGTCAAACTAAGCTCTGACGCCGGCATTATCTAGGCGAGGCGCTTTCGAACCCGGATCCACAATTATTCTGCCTGCTGCCTAATGCTTCGCCTTGAGACTCCCAGTGGAGAAGAACCCCCCCTCCTCTTCCCTGTGCGGGCCTGCAGTCGTGGCCTCTGCTCGGGCGCGGAGGACTGGGAGCGTGGAAAATCGTTTGGCGGTGAGGAGCCTGCCGCCCGACTGCAACATCCGGGAGGCGACAGCTCCGAGACTGCCAGATGAGCCCTGCGGTCTCGCGGCCGCAGCACATGGGAGCGGCCTGAGAGGGGTGACCGAACCAGCGCCGGTGCGGGGAAGAAAGTCGAGGCAGCTGCCCGCGACCAGCAGCAACCCAGGTACGAGCGCCCGACGCTTCCCCTCGCCGCATACACACGCGCGGCGGAACGGCAGCAAATCCCCGAGCTCCCCCGTGTGACAGGCAAGTCAACGGAAACGCCAGGGCCTTAACGGGTCGCGTGACAGCGAGCCGGGAGTGAGCAGCGCTGACCCCCGACCACGAGGCAGAACTCCTGAGGCTACGTAGGCCTGGAACCCCGCTGCCCCCAGTCCAGAAAGCAGCAGAAAGCGACGGGAGGCGCGACCCAGGCACGCATGTCAGAGAGTCCGGGGAGAAGAATTTGGCAGTGAGCGGCACCCCAGGGCCCCAGCGCTGAAACACACTGGGACGCCTCGCTGGTCCTGGAACTCCGGACATCATACAGAGGCACCCCATATGGACCCGAGCCCTGAGAATTGCTGTAGATTTCCTGTGGCGCCGGGCCCCCGGTGCTAACCCAGAAGCGTACTTCCCCACAGCACTGCCACCTCCCCTCTGCCCAGCAGCAAATATCCGGTGCATAACGAAGACGCCATATCATAGGAGGTGACACAAGGCCCTGTCTACAGGCCGGCTCGCTCCGCCACCTGGCCCGGCAAGTTATAAATACAATCGCCCTGCCCGATCACACGGACCAGCACCACACAGCTTCCAGAGTCGCGGACGCGCCTGTCCACAACAAGAATGGGGAAACCAGATAGGTTGCAGAGAAAGCTGCCTTTTGAAAGTTGCTACTCTACCAAAACGGCCCCCCCTAACAGTAAGTCTCAATCCCTCACCCAGGCTCCACCTCATAACGGAGAAGAATCGCAGGACTTCGATATCAGGGAAATACTACTTGACCTCAAAGCCGGCATAGGAGGCCTGAGTAGCAAACTAGACGCACTTTCCTCCAAAGTGGACCAGCTCCAACACCGGCTGGACGGGCATGCAAACCGACTAGACGCAGTCGAGCAGAGGGTCTCAGACCTTGATGACGGGGCGTCAGCCATGGCTACCAGAGTGTCCTCACTCGAAGCGCAGATGAAAATAGTAACGGCCAAAAATGAGGACTTAGAAGGTCGCTCCCGGCGTAATAATATAAGGATCGTCGGAGTCATAGAGCACCAATTGACCACCAAGATGGAGGACCACGTAGAGAAGATCTGCATGGACTTGTTCGGCCCTAATATCCTGTCCAAGCTTTTTATAGTTGAACGAGCTCACAGAATACCTAACTCAAGACCTATCCCCGGGAGGAACCCACGTCCCATTATAGCTAAGCTGCGAACTATAAAGATTGTGACGCAATCCTCAGGGCCGCAAGAGACAAAGGAGATCTGCTACACGATGGAGATAAGTTACAGCTCTTCCCAGACTTTTCACAAGCAGTCCAGACACAAAGACGGTCGTTCACAGCTGTGAAGCGCAGATTGCAGGAAAACCAAATTCAGTATTCAATGATATTCCCGGCGAAACTCTGCATTCAATTCGAAGGGAAGACCCAATTTTTCAACACTCCCGAAGAGACAAGTGACTATCTGGATCGTAACGGCTGTAGGCCTGCCCATAACAATAGTTTCCCACAGAGAGGGAACCGCCCGAGGAGAGACCCGCCATAAAGCTATCGCCGGGAGCTAACACAAATCAAATTCACCCGCTTTCTGTCGACGCAATACATTCATCTCCACGAAATAGAAATGCAACAGTGGGAGGGATCAACCTCGTCTTGGAGGGCTACTAGCACCCCTTGCACAGCAATGTTGACAGTTTGGTTTATAAGGGATTGTTTGTCGTGGGCCTGTTGGGGGTTGCCGACCCAAGGAAGGGATTCGAGTTCAACACAGCCGCCTTTCACCCCGCACCCCGACCCCGCAATGAGCACGCATCTCAAAGCTGTCCGAACAGAAGCCAAGCTCTCCAGAATCTTGCATGAATCTATTAATCAGTCACATCATCCAAACCCATCAAATTTAAATTCACCAGACCTCCCTGATGGCAGCGACAACACTTAAGGTCGCCACCTGGAACATTCGTGGTGGTAACCAGCTGGCGAAAACAAGGAAAGTCTTCCAATATCTCCGAAGGCATAAAATCAACATTGCCATACTGCAGGAAACACATCTCATGCCATCGTCGGAACTGCACTGGGCCAGATCCTGGGGCTGCCATAGGTATTTCTCATCATACTCATCCTATGCCAGAGGAGTCACAATATTAATAGATAGGAGAATGAACTTCAGTGTAATAGACTCGCAGAAAGACTCTGTGGGAAGAGCCCTATTGGTGAGGGGGATAATCGCGGGAAAGGAAGTAGTAATTGTGAACTCTTACGCACCGAATCCCGATGGTCCAAACAACTTTAACTGGGTGATGTCCCAACTGGGAAAAACCAATGCGGCAACCATTATATGGGGAGCAGATCTCAACACACCAATTAATCCCAGACTAGACAAATCCCACAACACAGCGGGGAACCCATCCAAAGCCAGCGCTCAAGTTCAAAAGATCTGCCAGACATTTGGCCTAACTGACACCTGGAGGCAGCATAATCGTGACGCGAAGGACTATACATTCCACTCTGCCGTCCACAACACCAGTTCCCGGATTGATTATATCTTGGCATCCTCCCACAGCCCATTCGTCTGGGGGACGAGTCAAATCTTGCCACGCACCCTGTCCGACCACTCAATGGTCACACTCGACATCTCCCTAGCGAGCGCAACAGTTCCTGGACTCAACTGGCGATTCAAACATGGCTCTCTCGCCGACATAGTCTTTGCAGATGAACTACGCAAGGAAATAATGGTCTTCATCGAGACAAACGTTGGTTCTGTCAATTCCCCTGGCACCATTTGGGAAGCTCTAAAATGCTTTGTACGTGGCATATGCCTGGCCAAAGAAAACGGCATACTAAGACTGATCCGCAGAGAGCTCTCAAGTAGTGAGAAGTGTTTGAAAGCTCTAGAGCGTCAAGTTCCCATTGCTCCAAATTCTCACACTCAAGCCGACCTAAAGAAGGAACTTCTAAAGTTCAGGGAAACGGCCGAACAGGAGATAAAATTCCTGGGTCATGGTCACCAAATCCGGCAATATGGGGAGGGATAGAAACCAGCCACCTTGTTGGCCCGCCTACTGTCAATGGACAAAACCCCGACACAGTTGAATGTGTCAAAGACCCTCAAGGACAGCGGGTATATACTGAGGAGGAAATCGCTCTCACGTTCCGGAATTTCTATCAGAACCTGTACAGTTCCAAAGGTAACTCAGATCCGAACTCTATACAGGAGTATCTTAATGACACTGAGCTATACTGGGTGGAGGCAGACCTGTGAGAACCACTAAACGCTCCGATAACGGAGGAAGAAATTCTGGAGGCAATAAAATCCCTTCCAAACTCCAAAGCGCCAGGACCAGACGGGCTCATTGGCGAGTTTTACAAAGCCCACGCATCCATCCTCGCCCCACTCCTGCTTCACGTCTACGAAGAAGCAGTTGAGCACGGAAGCGTTCCCCCCACACTGCGCAAAGCCAATGTTATGGTACTACATAAAGCCGGCAAACCCGCAGATGAATGCGCATTTTACAGGCTGATCTCCTTAATCAACCTGGACAACAAAATTCTTGCCAAAATACTTGCAACACTGCTACTCCCTCTCATGCCGGCCCTGGTGATTGGAGACCAAGCCGGATTCATTCCAGGACGCAGTACCACATACGGCATCAGAAGACTGTTCGGAGTCATCGAGGCCATAGATCCAACACAACAGGCGATTGCGGTACTTCTTGACGCCGAGAAGGCGTTCGACTCTGTTGAATGGCCATTCATGATGGCAGAGCTTAGACAGATGGGCTTTGGTAATTTCTTTATCAAGTTAGTGTCTCTGTTATATAACGACCCGCGGTCATATGTCACTCTGGGTAACACTAGATCCACGAGCATATCACTAGAGTGTGGAACAAGACAAGGCTGCCCGCTTTCAGCACTGATATTCGCCCTTATCATGGCGCCTTTGACTTCGAGATTACGAGAAAACCAACTGTACCGAGGGCTTAAACTAGGTCCTCACAGATTGATTGTTTCTCTTTACGCTGATGATGTCATATTGTTTGTCAGTGACCCCCAAGAGAATCTTAACCCTGTAATGCGCGAAGTGATAAGATTCGGCCAAATGTCTGGGCTAAAAATTAATCATTCCAAATCGGTAGTGTTTCCCTTAACCCCCAATACAACTGAATTTATTGACGATCACGGCTTTAAATGGGAGCACTCAAAGGTGCGCTATCTCGGCATTCACATGTCACGTAACCATCATGAGATTTACAAAGATAATTATGTCACCACGCTAAACTCAATGCAAGAACGTATCCATAGGTGGAAATCATTACCGTTAACGATATGGGGCAGAGTATCCTTGATCAAGATGGTCACTCTTCCTAAACTTCTGTATTTATTTATAAACATCCCACTACTCCTTCCCAAATCCTTTCTCCAAAAAATCAGGACGGCAGTTCTAGAGCTCATATGGACGGGTAAACCGGCTTGTGTCACGTATAGCACTCTGGTGTTGCCAACATCCAAGGGGGGTCTGGCACTCCCAGATATAGAAAAATACTATTGGGCGGCCCAGGCTCACTTCCTGAGCTATTGGTACGCAGATCATTTAGTTTGCCCACACGTGCAAGTGGAACGAGCCCTGGCCTCACCCGACCTGCTAAGCGCTGTCATTATAAGCCAAATCCCAGTCCCATGTAACACGCTTAACACAGTCCTGTCTACATACGCAATCTGGAAAAAGATGGCGACCAAATACGGAGTAGACGTGAGATTCTCCCCTCTACTTCCAATCAGATTTATTCCCGGCATTCCCCTCACAAATGAAAAAGTGTTTCTAATATGGGCTGACCAGGTCAATGTCCACTCACTCGGAGACCTGTTCCCTGAGGGCACCGTTCTAACCCCACAAATGGCCAAAGATAGGGGGGGTAATACTTCCCTAGATGTTTTCCTTTATTTTAGATTATGCCATACCTCACACAAGTTATTTCCCTCATTTCCTAAACAACCCCCCACCTGGGAGTTACTACATCACACAATTCAAGCGCAGGGGGAAGGGAGATTGGTCTCGCTGTGATATAAATCCATGGTGGCCGATACTGGGAAACCCAACACTAAAACCCATCAAAATTGGGAAACTGCCATTCAGGAGACGATATCCACAGAAGATTGGTCCTATATCCTAAACCAAACCCAAAAGGTCGCACTGAATACTCGTTACAAATTAATACATTTTAACTTTGTACACCAAATATAGTATACCTCAGTCAAGAAGCACAAACATCATCCAGACACGTCGCCCCAATGCAAAAGATGCGCAGCGGCTTGTGCGGACTTCCTCCACTTGGCCTGGGACTGCCCCGGAATACAACGTTTCTGGAACTCAGTCTTACAAATAACTGCTGACATCATAGGCGAACAGGTGACCCCACTTCCGCTGGGGCCACTCCTGGGTCTCACTAAATACCTTCAAGCTGCATCACGTAAATTAGCAGCCCTTCTTCTGGTGCTGGCCCGGAGGAGGATCGCCATGTCTTGGGGCAGAGGCCCACTACCCAAACTTGATGACTGGAAAAGAGACATAACATACTGCCAGAATGTGGAAAGCGAATTTATAAGAACCTTACCATTGCATGCACGCCCCCCAGACATCTGGGGACCGTATATCGCATATCTGCTAAACAGTAATGAATCTGTAGGCTCTGATTCGTCTGGCACCTGAAAGGAGACTATGGAACTGAGATCCTCCACATCCCTCTAAACTTTAAATTTCGGACACTGATGAAGAATTAAATTGGGCTCTAATTTCATACGGGGGCGGGAGGGGAAGGGGCGGCTTCGGGGGGGGGGGAACAGTTAATGGGTAATGTTATGAAGTTTTTTTCCTTTCTTTCTTCCCAACCCTCCACCTTTTACACCACCCCGTTTCCTTTTCCTCTAGTTTTGATCGTGCACCTTGTTGGTGCGATTGTATTTCGAGGATATGTAAAATTCAAAAATAAAGTTTAAAAAACAAAAACAATTCTGAGGATGTAGCTAAGGCACCCAAAGGTCCCACTAAACTTGCAGGAGGCCCTTTCCAAATGATTCCTATTCTGCCAGTGCAATGACATGACTGTTAGGATCCCTTTTAGTGTACAGAATGAAGTGTCAGGAATAGTCCTGTTGGGAAATTACTTGAAAACTCTTGAAGTAGTGTCTAGTACCCCCAGGCCTTCCAGCAGCAAAAAGAAGCAGGAGCAAACAAGGTTGGCCAGAGAGGCAACCTTAAGAGACTCTCAGTTTGAGGTTAAGGAGATTTAAAATACGTCCAGCCCACAGGAAGTCCACCCTTCAACTTCCAAGAAAAAAAAGAGACTTAGGAGAACTCCAAGATCTCTGGGGAAAAAGAAAGGCCTGAAACCTAAACCTGTACATAGGACAAGGACATCCCCTAGTGGACTGTACCAGGTCACCCCAGTGACCCCTTCCCAGCTGATGCTGAGTGGGAGGACCAACCAAATTCTGTACAATCAGCTACTGGTGACACAGAGCTGGAAGGACATATTCCCTGCATTGGAGATCTGGATCCTAGAGACCATCCTGAGCTGCAAACATTACTTGCAGAAGGTGGACCCTCTAGTGCAGACCTCAGCAGAGGACAAAGAGAATGTCCCTCTCTAGAAGGTCTGCCCTAGCAGACAGCTTCCCAGCTGGAAGGGCAAGAGCCAGGGAAGCATAGGCTTTACTGGGAGGATGGCCTCCTCTACAGTGAACCTACTGAGTCTACCGCAGGGTACTACAGGAGACTGGTAGTGCCCAGGAGGGGAGACAATAGTTCCTACAGTTGGCACATGAGATCCCTTTGGCTGGTCACTTGAGTTTCAAGAGGACCAAAGATAGGATATCTCTGTACTTCTACTGGCCCAAGATGGGGGCTGATGTAGATAAATTCTGTAGATCCTGCCACAGCTGTCAGACTTCTGGCAAGAGTGGATCCAAGAATGTGGCACCTGTAGTGCTCCTCCCTGTGGTGGAGGCCCCTTTGAGAGGGTGGGGATTGACATTGTTGGTCTCCTAGAACCTCCAACTTCCTCAGGCAACCAATGTATATTGGTTGTGGTAGGCCATGCCACCAGGTATCCTGAGGTCATACTTATGAGAACTGTTACTGCTCAGGCAGTGGCTAACGCCCTCCTTGGTATTTTACCAGGGTAGGTTTTGCTAAGGAAGTCATCTCTGACAGGGGATCAAACTTGATGTCCCACTACATGCAGATCATGTGGAAAAACTGTGGAGTGACTTACAAGTTGTCAACAGCCTACCATCCCCAAACCAATGGATTGGTGGAGAGGTTTAACCATTCTATGAAGAGCATGATAGGTGCTTTAGAAGAACCCCTTAGAAGAAAGTGGGCCCTTCTACTGTAATGCCTTCTCTTTGCTTATAGAGATGTCCCTCAAGCAGGGGTTGGTTTTAGCCCCTCTGAACTTCTTTATGGTCATCCAGTGCTCCTTCCCTACAGCCAGTGAGAGTCACTGACTATGTGCCGGACCTCCGTAAGAGAATGGCACTGATGATGACAGAAGCTTCAGAAAACCTGAAAGCACGGCAGGCTCTTGTCAAGCATTGGCACAAACAGAAGGCCAACATGGTGGAATTTACTCCAGACCAGCTTGTATTGGTTATGGTACCTACAAGGCAGAGGGTCTTACAGGACAAATGGATTGGACCCTTCAAGATTGTAGGCAATCTTAGAGAGGTCAACTATTTAGTGGACTTGGGCAACCCCAAGGAGGCCCCTAGGGTCTATCACACTAACCCTCTGAAGGCTTATGTTTCCAGACCAGCACTAGGAGCTTTGCTTCTAGCCTCTGATCAAGAGGAGGAGGAGAGTGAGCTTCTCCCTGATCTCCTCAGGGGACAACCTTCAGATGAGACAATTGAAGGAGTGAAACTCTCTTCAGATTTGACTCTGCAACAACAGGTGGAGTGCAAGGCTCTGTTGAAGCAGTTTGTCTCCCTGTTTTCAATGACACCAGGCTTGACCCCTTGGGGCAAGCATGATTTCTCCAGTATGGGGTCTGGCATGGATTCACATGCTCATGAATATTCCCTGTCGTCAGGCTGGGAATCCTCGGTAAAGAAAAAATCTGTTTCAGTTCTGTTTCTGAACTGTCTTTCTATTAATAACCAATCACTGATCTCTGGGTCATACCGCCCCCAGCCAATGACTGCCCTCTACCTAAACCCTCCTCTGGCAGCCATCTTCAGATTTTTACAGCACGTTCAAGTGTTGGGAGTCCTCGTGCTATAGCTCTCGAGATTTTACTGCGTATTGCGTTTTTTCAAAGAGTTTTGTTCTACTTTTTCGGTCAATTCGAGCCTCAAGCTCCACCGATTCTTCTTCTGATTAACTGGGACCTGTTTCGGAATTTTCTACGCCCCCCAAGGGTGAATTTTCATTGAGTTTTCACTTCTTGGAGGATTCCAGAAGATCTTTGAGGCCTGCCCCACGTGGTCATGGCCCAGGACAAAGGAGACACAATGCCTGTTGGATCCAAGCTGTTTAGGATCTGCCCGGGATGTGGATTACAGAATGTCTTCAAGGAGGATGAGCACTCCCGGTGCCTCTACTGCCTTCACAACGACAAATCGCACATGGAGAAGGACTGTCCGTACGGACAATGAAGGACCGTCGTACTCGGCTCACTAACTGGCTGGAGAGGAAGAGCCCAGCAGCAGGTGAGAAGAAGAAGTCCGAGCGGTATTCTAAGACCTTTGAGAGCGCTCTGGCGACGGGGGCCCAACAAAAGGCTAAGCACCGCGAGTCCGCAGGCACCGGGAGCGCCGTTGGTTCGGGCTCCTTGGCTGCCAAGCAGGGTGCAATGTCACCGACACCATCATCCACGAGCCAATACTCTGGCTCAGTGGAAAGGAAGTCTGAGAACCCGTGTAAGCTTCGAGAGAAGCCCCGGTCGATCCCGGCAGAGACAGCCAAGGGGGGGGCGAGGCGGGGACCCTCCCCATAAGGTGAAGCTCTCAGATGAAGGAGTCGTGGTGGCCCTGGCGAAGCTTGTGGAGGCTACCCCAGTGGAGACGACCTCCGGGCCTAGAGTTTCCCTGCCACCCAGGAAGGAAACATCTTTCCAGCCTATCGAGAAGACCCCTGTGAAACCCTGGGATGAGAAAGAGGGGGCAGGCACGGTAGCCCTAGCGGACACAGATACCACCTCCGAAGATGAGCTGGCTGGCATCAAAAAGATTCTGGACAAAATGTTCGAGGAGGCCTACTGGAGGGATCCCGACGAGGCGGACGTAGAGAGCAACGGTGGGGCCGACGAGGAACCGCGGACCGTGGAGGAAGCGGAGGACCCCGCGCCCAAGCCTTCGCTCCTTGATGGCTTGATGGCTTTGCAGGCCCTGTGTACGGAGATAAGGACAAGGTTGCCCTTACCACCAGCGGACGATCCAGCGGCGCCTGGACCGTCGGGGAGCCCACCGAACAAGCGGAGGCGAATCCATCGTCCACCTCTCTTCCAGCCTTCACCCCATCCCCTCCTCCAAGGGACGAGATGGGTACAGAGACGCTGAAGACGGGGACGGACGACGACGGTGGTGACGACGGGACGGATCTCCCATCACCCCCTGCCCGGGCCTCCCCGCCCGACGAAATTGGCTCCTTTCACGCCATGATCGCCAGAACATCAGAGCTTTTCCAGCTGTGCCCCGAAGAGCAGAAGAATGAAGGGTTCCTCTACCAACAACGGGAGACCAAGATAAAGACCGTCCTCTGTGTCCCCTTACTGGACGACATCTGGGACGAAGGACTGTCCCTTCTGAAGAACCCGTCCACGGCCCCTGCAAAGAGAGACCGGTACGAGAAGAAGTACCGGGTCCCAGACTCTGCTCCTATATGCCTCAGGGCACAGCCATCCCCGGATTCGATGGTCTCCGCTGCGGACAAGAAGAAATCGGCAGGGGCGACGGCATCAACTTCCACTTCCCTGCCGGATGCGCAGGGGAAGAAGCTGGATGCCATGGGAATACAGGTAATCTCTTCGGCAGCGCCGACAATCAAGGCGGCCAATGCCCTCGCGATCGTGGTGCTTTACGACAGGGAGCAGTGGTTCAAGATCGCTCCCATGCTGGACTTCCTCCCAGATGACAAGGGGGCAGAAGCCCTTGAAATCCTGCAGGAAGGTGAGGTGGCGTCGGACCATGCCATCACGGTGGCCACGGACATCGCCGACACCGGTTTTCACCAGATGGGCAACAGTGTTTGCCTTTGCCGGCGCGGTTGGCTCAGGGCCACTGATTTCCATCAGGATGTGCAGACCAGGGTACTGGACATGCCTTTCGATGGGAACAACCTGTTTGGCAAGGCAGTGGACGAGTCACTGCAGGCCATCAAGACGGACACTGAGACGGCACGGCCCTGGGTTCTCTCCATCAGCGACGGGCGTCCTTTCGGACTTCCGGAGGCAAGTCTCAAGGTGCCTCCAAAGGATTTGGTGGCAGTTCCTCGTCGTACCGCCAGGCAGCCTGCTCCTTGACGCAGGAAGCCTACAGAGGCCGCAACAAGACAGGAAGACACCATTGTCGTCACCAAGGAGGCCAAGGTGGCAAGGCCTCAGCGAAACAAGACTGAACCGGCCGTGACATCGGGCCCCCACCCGAGGACCCCGGTGGGAGGCCGACTAGCGAAATTCATCAGCGTGTGGGAGTCCATCTCCACCGACCGTTGGGTGCTGGATGCCCAGGCACACGGGCACTCCCTGGAGTTCCAAAGAAAGTGTCCCCATTTCCTGTGGCCAGGAAAGAAAACCACGTGCCACTGCTGCTTCTGGAGGTACGAGCAATGCTGAAAAAGGGCGCGATAGAAATCGTCCTAAAGAGCCTCCGGGGCTCCGGAGTATACTCACGGTACTTCCTCGTTCGAAAGAAGACCGGCAGCTGGCGGCCCATCCTAGACCTTCGCCGCCTCAACAGATACATCAAATCCCAGAAGTTCAGGATGGTCACCCTTCAGCACGTGCTGGGTCAATTGGAGGAAGGCAACTTCCTGTCGTCGCTGGTCTTGAAGGATGCTTACTTCCACATCCCCATACGCAAAGGACAGCGAAAGTTCCTACGGTTTGTGTTCCAAGGGTGGCACTACCAGTTCAAGGCCCTGCACTTCGGGTTGAAGTCGGCTCCAAAGGTCTTCACCAAGTGCCTGGCACCGGTGGCAGCGCAGCTGCGCCTGCAGTGGATCCACGTATACCCCTATCTGGATGATTGGCTCATCCGGGCAAAGTCAAGAGAACTCGCCGTCCATCACACAGTGAAGACTGTCCGTCTGCTCACGGAACTGGGATTCTCGATCAACTTTGCAAAGTCCCACCTGGTACCGTCTCAGGACGCCCTGTTCCTGGGAGCCACACTCGACACAGTGGCACGGTTGGCTTCACCGTCAGAGGAGAGGACGAAACCCATCCTGGGCAAGGTACAACGTCTGTTGACCATGGAAGTGGCCAGGGTGAGGTCCATCAAGTCCCTGCTCTGCATGATGTAATCTTGCATGTACCTCGTATGTCTGTGCAGGTTGCGGATGAGGCCACTACAGGAGTTCCTCAACGCCCGTTGGATGCAAGCGGCGGGCAGCTTCGAAGACAAGATCTCCCTCAACAAGACTTTCCGCCAAGCAATCCGGTGGTGGGGCAACCGCGCGCATCTAGCGGTGGGCATGGACTTCCAGACCCTGGAACATCAGGAAACGGTGACGACGGACGCCTCCCTGTAGGGATGGGGAGTTCACACCAGAGACCTCCACTCAACAGGCCTTTGACTCCCGGAGGAGAGGTCACTACACATCAACATCCTGGAACTCCGCGCCGTGTTCTGGGCCCTCAGGTCATTCCTCCCGTCCCTCAAGGGCAAGGTGGTGAGGGTCTTCACCAACAGCACCACCACAATGTTTTACATCCGGAAGCAGGGGGGCACAAGATCCCCAGCCCTATACAAGGAAGCGCAGGATCTGTGGCACTGGGCCGTGGCCCAGGGGATTTTCCTGGTACCCTTCCATTTGGCAGGAATAAAGAACACCATCGCCAACTCACTCAGCAGGGAGCTGCACTCTTGCCACGAGTGGGAGCTTGGGCAGGATCAAGTGGATCTCCTATTCCGACGATGGGGCAATCCCTAGATCAATCTATTCGCGACGGCGATGAACGCCAAGTGCCGGAGGTTCGCCAGCAAGTTTCCCCAGCTGGGGAGCATGGGGGATGCATTCTCCTTCCCCTGGGACGGCCTGTTCCTCTATGCTTTCCCACCGTTGCTGTTGCTGCTGCGACTCAACAGTCAACTCAGACAGTCCCGGTGCAGGATGATCCTCGTCGCACCGGCGTGGCCGAGGCAGATCTGGTTCCCAGACCTTCTGGACATGTCAGCGTCCCCCCAGTCAAACTGACGACGGACGTGGATCTTCTCGCCAGGG
This sequence comes from Ambystoma mexicanum, assembly GCF_040938575.1. Classification (NCBI taxonomy): domain Eukaryota; kingdom Metazoa; phylum Chordata; class Amphibia; order Caudata; family Ambystomatidae; genus Ambystoma; species Ambystoma mexicanum. The sequence goes on along the minus strand of NC_090923.1, from coordinate 1,256,992,765 downwards.
AAGGAGTCGCCATCCTACATCATGACCCGCGATCGCTGAACCTGCAGGCCTGGCTCCTGCAGCACTAGAAATTGGAGAGTACGATAACCCGGCCGACTGCAAGGAGGTGCTTGCAAAGGCCAGGGCGTCCTCGACTCTTAAGTGCTATGGACACAAATGGAAGAGGTTCTCTGTCTGGTGCCGTGCACAGAAGATCAACCCTCTGCGGATTACAGCCCCTCAAGTGCTGCCGTACTTGCTGTCGCTGGCCAAGGCGGGGCTGGCTCACGCCTCCATCAAAATCCATCTGGCAGCGATCTCCTGCTACACCAGAACTTCGGGGCGGTTGTCTCTGTGGTCTCATCGCCTGGTGAATGAGTTCATGAAAGGACTGTTCTGCTCATTCCCGCCGGGGAAGGCTCTGGCCCCGGCGTGGGAGCTCAACGTGGTGCTGACCAGGCTCATGGGTCCCCCATTCGAGCCCTTGCATTCGGTACCGCTGAAGTTCCTATCCTAGAAGACAGCGTTTCTTGTGGCCATCACCTCCATATCCGACATTCCAAGAGGGTAGTGCTGAGGATGCACCCCTGAAATGCTTAATGTTGAGCCTTGCCACCTCCCGTGGTTGTGCATGTGTGTACTGCTATGTATTCTTGTATTCATAAGCATGTGAATCCATGCTAGACCCCATGCTGGAGAAGGAACAAGTTACTTACCTGTAACTGTTGTTCTCCAGCATGGGTCTGGCATGGATTCACATGCAAACCCTCCCTCCAACCCCTCTGCGGCTCTTCTCTTGGTCCTACTGCCACTTTACGTGCTACCAAATCTGAAGATGGCTGCCAGAGGAGGGGCCTAGATAGAGGGCAGTCATTGGCTGGGGACAGTATGACCCAGAGACCAGTGATCGGTTCTTAGTAGAAAGACAGTTCAGAAACTAAATTGAAACTGATTTTTTCTTTACCGAGGATTCCCAGCCTGACGATGGGGAATATTCATGAGCATGTGAATCCATGCCAGACCCATGCCGGAGAACAACAATTTGTCATGCCTGCGCCATGGGCGCATCCATTTACGCTCAATATGGACTATTTGTTTATCATTTATTTACAACAGACTCTTGGATCAATCTATATTTACTTTGGGGACTTTATTTCCCATTTGCGAGACTTTGGTGCTTTATTATTTTTTCCAACAAACTACGCATACCACAATGCACTTGGCTACAAGCATCGATTCCTGGCTGTTCCTATTGGTCATCAAAGGAACTACACCCCCCAGAAGCCCTAGGGATTTGCCCTGCTTCCACCAGCCCAGGAACAGAAAGGGAGGTGGCCGATTGCCTGCAGGTGTGCTTAGCCAGGTGCAACCAATTAGCCTGACTCTGTGCTGGGCTAGGCAGTATAAAAGGCTGCTGCCTGCAGTGGCTCAGCCTCTTGCATTGAGAGTCCTTCCTCCACCTTTCGTGTCTTTCTACGAATCTTTGTATGCTGTTTACCATCACTCCTGCTTGGACCCTGCCTTGCAGCTTGCTACACCCTGCTGCCTACAGCCCTAGCCTTCTGGGCTCCCTGCCTCAGTCCAGCTCCTCTGGGCTTCCTGCCTTGCAGCCCGCTTCACGCTCTGCTGCCTTCCAGCCTCCGCCCTTGCCCTGCCGGGCTCTCCACATTGCAGCCGATCACGCTCTGCTACCTTCCAGCCTCCGCCCTTGCCCTGCCGGGCTCTCCACATTGCAGCCGATCACGCTCTGCTGCCTTCCAGCCTCCGCCCTTGCCCTGCCGGGCTCTCCACATTGCAGCCGATCACGCTCTGCTGCCTTCCAGCCTCCGCCCTTGCCCTGCCGGGCTCTCCACATTGCAGCCGATCACGCTCTGCTGCCTTCCAGCCTCCGCCCTTGCCCTGCCGGGCTCTCCACATTGCAGCCGATCACGCTCTGCTACCTTCCAGCCTCCGCCCTTGCCCTGCCGGGCTCTCCACATTGCAGCCGATCACGCTCTGCTGCTTTCCAGCCTCAGCCCTTGTCCTCTGGGCTCCCTGCTCTGCAGCCTGCCTCACTTCGGCTGCCTACAGCCCTTGTCCTCTGGGCTTCCTACTTTGCAGCTGATCACGCTCCGCTGCTTACTACCTACCTTTTTCCGCTGGGTTCTCGGCCTAGCAGCCCTCTACAGTCCTCTGCAACCTTCTACGTTCAGCGGCCCTGCCCTTCAGGGTCCACTCCTTGCTGCCCGGCCCTTCTGGGTTCCTTGCTGTGCAGCCTGCTTTACTCAGCTGCCCTAAGCCCTTTTCCTCTGGGCTCTATACCATACAGCCCTGCTCCTGTGGGCTTGCTCATTGCTTTCCTGCTCCTCTGAGCTCTCTACCTTGTTCCTTACTGTCCTCTGCTATCCTATCCTGTTACACGACTTTCCCTTCATTTCCTTCTGCTAGTTTGCTATCAACCTCCTTTCCTGGATTTGTCTGTAAGTATCTTCTCTTGTACTGTTTGTAGACCCTTTTGTACAGAGCTTGTCTGTTGGTTCCCATCAGTCAACCTCTGCCCCTTCCCTTGTCTCGTTTCTACATTACAGACACCCATAGCTGCTGTTCCAAGCCATGAGCAAACAGCGTGGGCCTCTGTTATAGCAAACTGTGCAGAAGGCTAGAGTATTTCCTAAGGTTCGTGGAATACTCTTTTCCTATATCTGCATACACCCCAAGAGGGAATTCATTCTGTACCTTTTCCCTTGCTACTCTTGCCTACTCTTCGTTCTCTTTCCTTTCCGCTGTGTGTGTACTTATCTGTCCACTTTATTTGGCACAACCACCCAAACCCTTTCTGGGTGTCCTGTGCCACTCTTAATAGAGTGCCATCCTTGACACAATTACAGGTAAGTAACTTGTTCCATTCTCACTGGTGACAGTCTCCATGTCAAAGGCAGGGGTTACAGAATGTCAGATCATGTCAGATCTCACATAAAGGAAGAGGTCAAGAAGATGCTTGACCTTGGGGTTATTGAGCCATCCACAGGTCCATGGGCTAGTCCAGTTGTACTAGTGCCAAAGGCAGGAACCATAGAGTTGAGATCCTGTGTGGACGTTAGAGCTCTTAATGCACTCACCATGACTGATTCCCATCTTTTTGCCAGTACGAAGGTAGGTAGGGGTGGCCAAGTCCCTGCTAGTGACCCATGGAGAACTGGCTTCTGGAGAGTGCTGTGGTGGGTTGAGAGTCAAGGAGACTGATTAGGTGCCCAGTTAGACCAAAGTTTTCTGTGGGACTTAGCTGCATTCTAGTGGCAAAGGTGATGTGAGTTTAAGTGTTGGAGAAGTGTTGGAGAATTGCAGATGTGTGCAGGGGGTGGCTGTGCCCTGGGTGGGGATAATGGCCATCTGACATTGAGATGCAGTGCAATACGTACTAGTGAGTCATAGCCAATTTGTAGTTGTTATGAGGGAGAGCAGATCATATTATGCAGAGCGACCAGTACTCAGTACCATGCTCAGTACTGATTTGTTGTCTCCTAATGTGCCCCCTATCTGGGGGTGAAATTTCACCCAGGAGGTGGCCTACGTTAGTCATGATGCAGAAGGGAAGAGCCAGGTCTTAAGTGCCTTCCAGAAGGCGAGTTGATCCTCTATGCAGCAGATGTTTTAACCTATGAGAAAAGAAAATAGGCAAAAAGGAGGCCTATATAAAAGAAAATATGCAAACAAGAATACTCATCTGCAGGAGGTGTATGGAGCAGCAAGAAAATAGGAATAATAAAGAAATAAATGACTTATAAGGGGAAAAGATAGCTGATTGGACAGGGGAAATAACAGACAAAGGAAATGGGGGTTTTGGGAGAAATAGTTTTGCTTTTTCTTGCTAAAGAATAAAGCGAAAGAAAGCACTGTATAAAATGGGCCTCTGTGCCATGCCTTAGAATTGTCCCCTGAGAAAGCATGATGTTTTCTTGACCAGGGGACCACAGATAACCCATGCTAAATCACAAAATCCGAGCAGTTGGCTGCCAAGACTCATTGATTGGAGGTACATACTGTGCTTGTTTCACCAGCGATCGAGGGGCGAAATAGATATTTGTCCCCATGAGAGAAAGGAGGAAGTGTTGGCTAAGAGTCTGACTACAGTACCCTGACCTTTACCAATTCATAATTGTAGCAAGACCATTGCCACTGGGCAGAGTCCAAGCCTAGTACATCAGTATATCTTGGACTTCAACTGGGCTGAAAGCAACATGGAGCTCATTACAACACCAGCAGAGGCACTCATTCCATCTGCTGGAGGCTACCTGGGGACCTGCAAAAAACATTCAGGATTTATTTAGGGGACTTATGACCCCCAAAACCACCATCTTTGAAAGGTCTTCCCACCTCCAAAAGGGGCTTCAACTTGACTGAAAGAAAGACACAGCTAATTGCAACACCACCAGAGGCACTCATTCCATCTGGCTGATGTTGCCCCAGTGGTCAGAGGGCCTGCAGAAGCATCCAGGGTGAATCTAGGTGCTGGTCATATGACGTACGACCCCCAAAACCACCATCTTTTAACGTTCTTTCCACCTCCAGCAAGAACGCCTGCTCCCAGCCAGCACTGCTCACAGCTTAACCACGGAACCACGGGCCTGCCTTCATTGTAACCACCAACTGGGAGCACTAGTCTCAGATCACGTGACCGTGGTCCCGGAACTAAAAAAACATCAAACATCTTAAGGTGACTTTACGCACCAGAGACCCCAACAACAACTCCTGCTCCCAGCCAGCACTGCTCTCAGTTTCCCAAAGACCTGCCTCCATTTTAATCACCAATTGGGGGCACTGATCTCCAATCACGTGACTGGGGTGCTGGAACCAAAAGCAGCAGTAATTTTAAGGTGACTTTGCTCTGTCATATAGTTTAGTAGCTACATATGGGTGTCCAGCCCATGGGGGTCTCCAGTTAAGGGCGTTGAAATCATCTCCCAGCCTTCTTCGCTCAGCCTCTTGCCTATGAGCCACTTCTCTACAAGTACCTATTATTGCTTCCTCTAAGCCTCACCCTCACCTTGCATATCTCATCCCATCTCTTCCTTTCCCTTGTAATTCTCTATGCACTCTGTGACTCAGAACAATCACAACTCTTTCAATCCCTATCATTTCCTCGACGCCACCCCTCTTTTCGCTCCACTGTTCTCTCCATTCAAAAAACCTACTCCAACCTCAGCTTTCATTACACTTACTCTCATTTTTCCCCACAGCGCCCCTCTATTTTTCAAACTCAATATTGCTATGCTTCTACATCTCTCTCTTTCTATCGCTTTTTGGAATGCACAGGCTGTCTGTAATAAAAGCTCTTTTATCCCTGACTTCTTTGTTTCGCATTCTCTGTCTATTGATTACCGAAACCAGGAAACCTCCCTCTGATTCTGCAACAATAGCTGCCCTTCATGACCCTGCTTACACCTTCAACCACTCTTCCCTCGTCACTGGTAGGAGTGGTGGTGTAGGACTGTTTTCATCTTTAAACTTTCTACCTCCCCTACTCCCCCATCTCCAGCAAATTATCTGTCTTTCCAATACACCATCTCCACAAACACTCCCCTCCATGGCATAGATAGTATCTCTCCCTACCGGCCACCTGCTCCTTTAGGTCAATTCTTCGAGCACCTCAACCAATTATTTCACTCTCTCCCTCCCAATCCCAAACTAATTTCCATTGGTGACCTTAACGTCCCCTTTTTCTGCTGCTCTATCCACTGACTAACTCTCTTCTCCTTAACCACTCACTCTCTTCTGTCCACTCTCTGCCCACCCCTTCAAATGGAAACTCCCTCGAACTTATTCTCATCTCCTCTCAAGCTCCAATATCTCCACCGCTCCTTCTCCCTCTGATTACGCTATCGTCTTTGCCTCAATCACCACTCCTGCTTCGTCCTCCTTACCCTTACCGAAACCTGGATCTCTCCCTCTTAATCTGCAACCCTTGCTGCCCTTCATGACCTTGCCTACAGTTTTCCAAGCGTGCATTTTCCTCCTCCAAACTTCTTCACTACCTCTACAACCTACCCCACTCTCTCCTTGTGTGCTGAATTTACCTTTCCATCCACTGAAGAAGCCTTCACCAACTTTAACACTGCTTTCTATGCTCCATTCTCCTCTCGCTACCCTCTTTCCACATTCACTCCTAAATCCTCCTCTCCACAGCCCTGGATTACACCTCATCCACATCCTGAAAACAACAATGCAAAAAGAGCTTCACATTTGACAAAAGCTATGAAAATACTCAGCTCTCCACCCCTACCTCACTGCTCTTCAAAACTACTCCTCCTAGCATTCGGCCAGCACCAGGCTTGCTCTCCACGCTACTGCTGGCTTTGCAGTCTAGCGTGACGCTGTCTCTTCATGATGTCTCTTCCTCAGAGTTTCGCCTCTGCTTAGGAATCGCTCTCCTCCATGCATAGGAGTTTCCCTCCCATTCACAGTTCCTCCTGGGTTTGTGTGCATAATCATATTAAAAATGTGTCCTCCTTTGACTGTGGGGTTCAGGAGAAATCCAGCATTAGCTGAGACCAAAGAGATTGAAGACAAGTCAGTATTCGGTGGGTTCAAAACAGAAGTAACAACAGTTTTTCCAATTCCCATATAGGTGGACATGGTAGTCCGGTCTGGGAGGCCATTCTCGGACTGGGAGTCCAGGTCTCTGGAGGAAAGTTAATGCAAGTGAGGTCCCACTTGCCCAGACCCCTAGAGAAGGTCTTGCTGAGCAGGCTCACCTGCCTAGACTCACAGGGGTGCCCCACCCTAGGGCGAAGAGACAAATTGAGCAGATTGATCACACTCTGAAACAGCAAATGTTGGATGGGGTCTCACTCTCTCGTGCTCATCTCCACTAATGCTGAAGTTCTCTACTTCCCAGCAAACCAGACTATCTCTTCCTCCCCCCTCTTCTCTCCTGACTACCTTCCTTACCCTGCTTCCACTCATATCCTTGGTGTCATCTTTGACCCATCTCACAACTTCTCGCTGTTCAACTCCAAATCTGCCAGTGCAGCCAGGCTCAACCTGCGCAATATCAGAAACATCCATCATCTTCCTTCTCAATACTGCTGAACAGCTAATCTCCTCCTTAGTCCTTTCTAGATCTGACTATTGTGCCAGTCTCCTCTATGGCCTTGCGAACAATGCTTTTTCACCTCTTCGTGGTCTGCACACTTTTCAACCTTTCTCACTTTACCTCTACCTCCTGTGCCTGTCGCCAGATTACTCTTTGTTCATAAATAGCCAGCCAAAGTATAAACATCTTCTCATCATCTTCAAAACTATCCATGGACTTACCCCACCTTACCTATCTGCTCATCTCACTCCTTACTCACCCCCTCGCTTGTTACGATCATCCTTGGTTCCTTGCCACTATTTGAGCCCCCTGCGCTCCCTCTTGTTCCCGCTCTCGCCTCGCTCTCCTACTTTGGAAAGCTCTTCTATGCACTACTTCAACTCTACCACTATTTAAATCCAACCTCATATCCCTCCCAACCTTTCAGAAGAAGGCTTTCCTAGCACTCTACTTTGCTCCATCACCTTGCTTACCTCTCTTCCTAACCTCACAGACAACTATACCCCACTTTTCGTCACCCCTCCATCCTTAATTTAGCACTTGCTCCAACATCCTGTTCCTATGTTATTCTGGCCTATCGACACCTGTGGTTTATGTTTCCACCTTCCCCTGCAACATCCGGTCTTCAAGTCACATACTCCCACTGCATTGTCGGGGACTCATGTCCTCTGCTCTGTTATAAATGTTACATTTTGTAAGCATTTTTATGCCAGAAATGCAGCTTGACTGTGATTTCAATAAATAAAACAAACAGCTCAAGAGCCATTACAGATAGGCACAATTAGGTCCCAGCTGATATTTAAAGAAAATGGTCAAAGTCGGTATAGGACATGCATGGAAATAGCACATCTAGTTGGACGAATTGGTTTACATCTCAGTAAAATGTCAGGAAACATGTTTGACAACCTACATTGAGGAACCAAGAGTTGGGTGAGTCTTTTTCAATTGCTCAGGTTTTCTGTGGGCTCAACATATCAGATGAATTTGCATTTCTGCTGATATTGAAGGATTTAGTATTGTTTTGCAAAAGACTTTTGAGGAAAATACTTTTTGGGATTTGGGTGCCATAGGAATGTATAGAGACTTGGTCAAGCGGAAGAATATTGTGACAAGTAAGGTGATCATGGATATAGAATATGCAATATATGGTGCACTCCTGGCCTCTCTGCCAGGGGATACTTTGATGGAATTATTTTTAGTCAATTTGGGGAATCAAAGAGAGAGCCTCATTTTATTTGATGCATCTTATAGTTTCCAATTGATTTTTGTAAAGCTGAGATACAGAAGCATAATGCCTACATTTACTGCAGTACCTGTTTTGCAAAAATAGCTTCGATATTTGTGAGGGCAATTGTCTAATTGACACAATATTGAAAGCCAGATCTGGAAGCGTCATTAGATGAAGAGATTGTTTTGAGTTATGATTATGGCAAAAGACTCTAATACCATCTTTCACTATCAGGAAATTCCGGAGACTTTTCATAGACCAGTGAAGAAGATATTGCCCTCCCAAAAAAAGATTATGATTCCATTATTGTTAGCTTATTATTGGCTGCTGGATATTAGTTCATCTGGGATGTTATTGAGTAAGGGTGTCAAATTTGAGATTTAAAATACTTTTTTGCTTGCCTTTGAATTTTTACAATGGTTTGTTCTGGTTTAACGCTGACATTTTCTTGCATTTAATATTTGTCTAATGTAAAATAAGAAAATCCCACCTCAAATCCACAGTGGCACAATCTAACATTGTATCTGGTTTTTAATAAATTGATTGAAAGAAGAACAACATGGAACAGATTTTCCAGGAAATATGCACATGTACATCTACTGGATAGCATGAAACTTAGGTTTCTGTTTATAAGTATTTCTTTAGTAAATCATATCATGGGTGCAAGTGTGATCACGGGTTAGGGCGTTGACACTGATCCACAGAAAAATCACATCTGCCAATTTTACTCTAACTGTTGCAAACCAATTTGTCTGTGATGAGGAGAAAATGGTAGGCTGGTGCGGTCTACCCCACTGAAACCAAAATTTGAAAATCGAGCATTGTATTTGACAGTAATGTGGAATGGAGTGTGTATGTGATACAGAAGGCTCAAGTTTTATTACCTAATTTTACTTTGGGCACACATAATTTAACTTTTTCTAGGCATTAGTTAGGAAATGAAAGAAATCGAATGTTAATGCCCAATGCCAAAAAAACATCTAAATAGCTCACATTAATACATTTCCAGACAGCAGTGATGAAATAGATAGGGGAACCATCTCTGCACAAGGTGAAAGCATGGGCGCGTCCCCTGACTTAAGGCACGTAGCAGGAATTTGCTAGCGAACAGACGGAAGTCTTTCCCAGGCTCTCGAAGACAATGTAAAGGAAACAGGGAAGACAATTCAGAAATCACTGCGCATGCAACAGGATGTGCAAGGGAACATGTGGAGAGACAGGTTCCCCTGAGATCACCACACTCATGCCATATCCTAAAGAGATAAAAACAGCTCAGAAAGGTAAATGGAGTACTAGGGCAGTGGGGATAAAAGGATTGATTAGCGTCAGACCCTGAACTGCTATAATGAACTTTGAGGACAGAAAAACAATCTTCTATTGTGGGTGGCCTGCCACCCCCTCAACCTCATGTTATCTTGGTAGTGGTGTGTAGTCTTGTTGAACTCAGGAAGTGGCAAGGCAGAATCACTGGGCAGGCAGAAGTTGATCAGCGACATGGATGGAGGGAAAATGACAAGTCCAGGTTGGAGCATGGAGAGCCTAGATATCACATGTATGGTGAAGGAGTGCTACATCCAAACTCATGTGTTTTGATGAATAGTTAACAGAGAGCCTGGGGTAACTGTGCAGGTTACTCTGCGTGAGTGTTTTGATGAATAGTTAACGGATAGCCTGGGGTAACTGTGGAGGTTACTCTGCGTGAGGAATTGCACTGGAAAATGTAGGAAAAGGGCAAGAGAATTATCTTGCTTACTGGAGATCCCACAACATGCTATCCAGTAGTTGGGAGGGATAGGTAGTGTAGTTTGTTTTCTTGAAGTAGATTTTTGACCATGCTTTGCAATGTGCTGAAAGCTTTGAGGGGTCAGTAATGTGAGACTCACAACTGGGTTTACATTTCTCATGGTTTGACATTTTATTTTAAAGAAAAGTTTGAAATACATCCTAACTAAACCTAGTCTACCAGAGGATTCCCTACCTAGTCTAGGATCTAAGGGAGAACCTCCTAGCATACACAAAACTAACCCTCACACTAAACAGAAAAATTCTAAATAACATATAAACAACAAATAAAAGGTTACTGTTAGGAAAGATTTCATAATTGCAGGTAATTTTCCTTCCATGTGGCAACCCCCAAACTTTTTGCTGTTGTTTTACACCCTGATCTAGACTTTGCCAGAGAAGCGCAGACTTCCGCCGCACTCCTCTGGGTTTTCGCTCCATTCTTACGGGGAAACTGACATGCCCTTAAGACAGTCGGTACCGGGAGACTTTGTTTCCCTTAGTCCTTTCCTCATGTTGCAGCTTTTGAGCTGCATGAAACAAGAGTGCACCGTAACTTACATTACCGCGCTCTTGGGTCTCTAGTCATTCCAATGGCCCTAGAAACTCTCGCTGGACTTATCATGAAATGTGCAAGTGTGTCACGGACGGGACTGGTGGCAGCTATCGTTTCTTTGTGGTTTGAACCCCTTTTTGCCATGTTAACCGCTCTTCCCGCGTTTGGCCCAAATGGGTGGCCTGGCCTCCAAAATGGCCATGCTGCAAGGTTCTTTGTCCTGTCCGCTGACCGTCTTGCCCCTTCACCTTCCCCCAGGTCGAGCCGACCCGGGGCAGTCCTTATTTGGTCATGCACTTTCCCGCGAAACACAACGCTTTTGCGGGCTTCTGCATGCCTTGTGTGTGCCTCCAGGATGTGGGCTGGGATGTCTGTTCCCAATACACATCCTGGGTGCCAAAGAGTCTAGAGTGTCTTGAATGCCTGGGACCACCGTGGTCCGTGATAGGTCCACGTATGGTGTGAGTGTTTTGTGAGCAGATCTCCCATTGGGTTCTCTCTGTTTTGGCGCGAAGGGAACTCTGGATAAGAGGAGGCTGGAAACACCACTACCATGTCGATCTCCTGAGTTCTCACGAACGAAGGATAAGCAGCCAAGTATCCTGCAACTAAGAAGCTGAGTCGAGGAATCGCTGGTGACCCGCTGAAGGTTTGGCACCCTGCACTGCTGTCGTCCTGCGAGACCACTCTGCCTCTGATCGAACGAGAAGGCCTGTACTGGCGCTTCGACCCTTTAGAATAGTGGGAACAACTATTCTCGGCATCTTCACAAAATCCTGTACGTAAGCCTTCGGAAGCGTCCCTGGGCCATCCAGTGGACTGACCAACCTACACAGGAACCTTGCTCCGTCACTGCCGTCTGGCTTACTGCTAATCCTGTGTCCTCGGCACTCTCACACGATTTGTACACTTGGCATCCCCAGGTCTGAAGTGAGACGTGTGCTTTGGGACCGGAATACATGCGGTTGCCGAGTTGCCCTGCTGTGGTAACAAACCTGTGCGTGTTCGCTGCATTTGGGACACCCTCGACCCTGACTCCTGCTGTCGCGGAATCTACACAGCGTCGAGACATCCTGCTGATCGCATCTGAACCTGCCAGTACCGAAACGGAACCGGAGAAACCTGGGTCTGCCTGCATCGGGGACCGGTGAGTAGTCAATACCCTAACCGGTAGCCCTCCCGCAGGAGCCTGTGGCTTTCCATCGCTGTCGTAAACAGCAACCCTTTTCCACACTTGTGCCCTGCTTCTGCCCACAAGTGGAGGCCACGCTTGAGTAGCAGGGAACTGTTCATCATCGTTTTGTTCACCTCTCTGAACTGCCTGATCTCCCTGAAGAGACTCTCCTTTGCCCGTTGGCACCCGCGTGTGCAGGTACTTTTGAGCACAAGGCTCGACTCTTCGTAGGGCTCGGACTTCCTTCTAGATAGGTGGCCTTTGATGTTGAACTGGGTCTATCGATTACTTGCACTGCCTGTTTTCCTCCCCATCTAGGTGGTCTGCATATTTCGTGCTTCTAACTCTTTAGACCCTTGGCCTTGTATATATATTGTATTGCTTGTGATGTGTTGGTTTATTGGAGTTTTGCCGTGATTCTTTACTATGGTCGATGTTACAAAGGCCTTTTAATAAATGTGTCTATATTTTTGATATAACACGTGTCTGGAGTAATTTGTAAGCGTCCTTGCTTTGTGTGCTCATTGCGGGCTTTCAGTCATCCTCACCCCTCTTGAGACCTAGTCTTGACGGCCGCCATCGCTACCCTGATTGGTCTGGCTTGTCCAGAGGTTACCCTGTTCCAAGAAACTAGGCTGGCCTTCTGAACCTCTGCCCCTCCAGGTCAGAGTTCAGAAATCCATCATAACAGTTACCAAATAATCAGTGTCTTGGATGACTTCTACTTGTCCTGGGCAGGTCCCTCCCCCCTCCCCAAGAAACATCCCAAAGTCACTTTTCTCCCAAGGAAAAGAAAGACTTGAACAGTTCCAAATAACACCGGGGTACTACAACCCCAGCATCCAGGAAGTCAGGTGCTGGTACTTTTCTAAGTCCCCATTCCCATTGAGTCCCATAGGATAATAAAGGTGCCGGTGGTTCCGTGAAACTCTGCGGGAGGGTGCCGTTCCGCCCGCCAGGTCTGACCATGGTGGGTGGGATGGCACCCACCCGCAGAGTCGTACTGTGCCGGTCCAGAATTACGAGTCCCGCATGCTCGTCGAAACAGGAAGATCATTAAGAGCTTGATCTGATATGAACTGACAGCTAAGGAAACAGGACATTGACGCCAGAAAGAAAAATTATTGGAGTTATATTTGGTGACAAATTTGTTAGTGCCTACAAGCCCTAACTATGGACTTATGTCCAAAGTGCATTGGCAACACACTTTAAAACAAATTGAAGTTTGTTTACTTTTTGAAACCTAAACAATTCAAGATACATAATCAACTCCGGAGGGAGAGCTAAGAGTGAGCACACTCAGGAATAGATTTAGGTCTGTTTCTTCTTTTGGATCTGTATGTAGTAACCTTGTGCCAAGGCAACAGGGTGTGCGTCCCACTAATAATTTAGATTTTCTACTTGAATTTATTTTTTGTATATAACCAAGAAGCAGCTGTGCCCACCCTATCATTTTCTTTTGGCTTTTGGAAGAGAACCGTCTGCCGCACCAAGGATAGAAGAAGCCGTACTCTGTACGCGTGTAAATTAAGGAAAGAAAACTTGAAAGCAGATAGAAGAGACAAAGCTACCGCCCTAAGGTGGGGATGAGCAGGTAACCGAAAAGAAAGAAAACTGCGAGAAGCGGAAAGAGCCTAAGATCGGGCGAGTTAAACACAAGAACAAAGCGGAAGACACAAAGGACAGACCATTTAAGAAGGGATGCTAAGAACAGGCAAAAAACTACGGAGTGAAAGGCAGAAGCGAGAAGGCTGGAACTCCAAAACAGAGGGCAAGTAGGCAAATTCCACAAAAGACTGATACAACGCAGGGAATGTTTGTCTCCGCCCACCTATATAACCAGGTGGCCATCTTGGTGGAAGACTAGACCGTTAAGGAGGACTAAGCCTTGAAGTGATATTACTGATAATTCCACCGTTGCCACAACCTCTATGACCGGTGCATGACAGAATGCCCCCTCTTATACGGTCTTCCCCCAGGTTTACCTGGGTACAGTCTGTGAAAATGCTGCAAGAGTCTGGGTGCCTGTATATGGGATCTAGGTTCCCAGGTTCGCTCTGCAACCGGGTACCCCTTCCAATGCACCAGATATTGCAGAACTCCCCTCTGTATCTGGAATCAACCAACCTCACTACCTCGTATTCTTCAGGTTCAGGAGGGACCGATGTTGGAAGTCCTTTATGGTTCCTCTTGAAAGGGTCCTTGATATAGGCCTTGAGAAGAGAGAAATGGAAAACCGGGTGTACTCTTTTCAGTGTGGGTGGTAACTGGAGTTTGAAGGCCACTGGGTCCATTCTGGACAAGAGAATATGATGATATATTTGTTCACCTGACAGAGCCTCTTTCCCCTCCACACCTATTTGAATTAATTATTAATTGAATAATTGTTGTACTTATCCGCGTGACCCTTTGCTTCGCTTTTCTACATATATTACTCCCCTTGTCCACGGTTCAGGGGATACACATGGTTTTGTTCTTCAATATCTGGAATGGACCAATGTATCTCGGGGCAAATTTGCCCAGATGGGTCCATCGTGGCAAACATCTGGTTGATACCAGGCTTTCATTCAGGATTCGGTCTTCGTTTCAGATCAGCATATTTCTTGTACCCTTTGTGGCTCTCCTCCAGAGATTTTAAGGCATCCTTGTGTACTTGACTGAGCTCAGAAAGAAGACTGTCCACTGTAGGGGATCTAGACATAGAGTATCCTGCCCAAGGTAGATGTTGGGGAGTGTACCCATAGGTGCACTTGAAAGGACTCATGTTGATGGCAGTGTGAAACGTATTATTGTAAGCGAATTCAGCCATGGGGATGAAATTCACCCAGTCATCTTGCTCCCGGTTACAGAAACAACTGAGGTATTGCTCGAGGTTGGCATTCAAACGTTCCGTCTGGCCATTAGACTGCGGGTGGTACCCAGATGACAAGGCTCGTTGTATTCCTAGCTGTTCACAAAGAGATGACCAGAACATGGAAGTGAACTGGGTACCACGGTCACTTACGATGGTCTGGGGCATACCATGTAGTTGCACAATGTCCCTGAGGAACACAGCTGCAGTCTCAGAGACAGAAGGCACTCCTGGCAGGGCCGAAAAGTGTGCCATCTTACTGTAGGAGTCTACAGTTACAAGGATAGCAGTCATGCCTTTGGATAAGGGTAATTCCACAACAAAGTTCATCGATGTGTGTCCCCAGGGTCTGGCTGGAAGGGAATCTTGTTGAAGGAGTCGTAGAGGTTTGCATCTTGATACTTTGTTGGAAGCACAAACCGGGCAAGAGAACATGTGAGTGTAGGCCACCAGAGGTGTCTAGATACCAACTCTGTAGTAGCCTTCTTCCCCTTATGTCCGGTCAATGGAAGATCATGACTCCATCCTAAAGCCTTATTTTGAAGGGCTTCGGTGGGTAGGTAGAGGGCTTGTCTGTGAAACAGAAGACCTTCCTTCTTACTTAGCTGGAATCATTGACAATCTGATGCCCGACTGTTCCTGGTCTCTGCTTGGACCTCTTGCAGAAAGGGGTTGATCATGGACAGGAAGATCTTATCCTGCAACAATCTCAAGATATCCGTCTGTGTCTTCTCCCAGGCTGCGTGACAAGGCATCAGCGACGATGTTGAGGGACCCAGGAATGTAAGTAATGGTGAAGTCAAAATGGGAAAAGAAGTAAGCCTATCGGGCATGCCTGGAGTTGGTACACTCCTGCTTCAGCACTTTCAGGTTTCTATGGTCTGTACGCACTAGGAACTGGGGCGCCGCTCCCTGGAGTAGGTGCCTCCACTCTTCACACGCCTGTCTGATAGTTAACAGTTCTTTTTCCAGTACAGAATAATTCCTCTCACTAGAGGGAAGAGTCCTGGAGTAGTAAGCTACAGGGTGCTCCACATCATCTTGTGTCTTTTGCAAGAGAACTGCTCCTATTGCCCCCCCCCGTGAAGTGTCTGCTTCGAAAATGAAAGGTAGTGATTGATCAGGTTGGACCAAAATAGGAGCTGAGGTGAACAATGCCTTAAGTTTCAGGAAGGCAGTCTGAGCGTCTGCATTCCATACAAATGGCACTCCCTCTTCAGCAGGGAGGTGATGGGGGAACACCATGTTGGAGAAATCATGGATGCACCGGCTGTAAAAATGTGCCAGCCCCAAAAACCTTTGCACCTCCTTGACTGTAGTGGGTTCAGACCAGCGTAGAATGGCCTCCACCTTGTCGGGATCCATCTTCACCCGCTCTGAAGATAGTATGAACCCTAAATAGGAGACTTCACATGCCTCGAAAACACACTTTTCCGGCTTGATGTAAAGTTGGTTGTCTTTTAGTCACTGGAGTACATCGCTGACATGGCGACGATGTTCCTTGATGGTGGGAGAAAAGACCAAGATATCGTCTAAATAGACGACTACCGGGAGGAATAGGAGGTCTGAAAAGAGTTTGTCTACGAACCTTTGGAACACTGCTGGGGCGTTGACTAGGCCAAAAAGCATGACTCTGTACTCAAATAGCCCCAGCAGAGTCCTAAAGGCTGTCTTACACTCATCCCCCTTCTTGATGCTTAACAAATGATATGCCCCCTGAGGTCCAGATTGGTAAAGACTCAGGAACCCTGAACCGCCTCAAGTATATCTCTTATGAGGGGCATAGGGTACCGATCCCGTATTGTGATCTGATTAAGTCCCCTGTAATCTATACAAGGGCACAATTCTGATGTACCCTTCTTGGATATAAAAGAGAGAGAGGCTCCTCCAGAGGACTTGGATTCCTGTATCAGGCCGTTCTGTAAACTGGAATTGAGGTATTCTCTCAGAACTCTTTTCTCGGGTAGGGACAGAGGTACATCCTACCAAACAGCACAGGTTCATCAGATTTGAGTTCAATGCTGCAATCCTCTGGTCGATGAGGAGGAAGAAGCTTAGGTATCTTGTCCTCAAATACCTCCAAAAAGGCTTGATAAGCAATAGGTACCAACGATACTGTAGGGTTAAGTAATGCAACGGAATTGCCGAACTGTGCTTCAGCTTCAGGGACTTCGAAACAGTGTTGGCAGCAATAGTCGGAGGCAAACCGCAAACAGTTGGTCTTCCAATCAATCTGGTGGTTGTGAAAACGCAGCCACGGTATTCCCAGAATAACCGGGAAGTGGGCCGCTCTGATTACATCAAAGACTAGGGTTTCAGTATGTTCACCCATAGTGACCTGGACAGGGGAGGTCTACATGCATATGGGCCCAGAAGATAGAGGTTTGCCATCCACACCCTCGACAGGGATAGATCGAGACTTCTGCTGTAGCTGGATATGGTTCTCTTTGGCCCAGGTGACATCCACGAAGTTTCCAGCAGCTGCGCAATCCAGCATTGCCAATACTTTTAAGGGAGGACCGGACGGGATTGAAAAGGTGATCTGGAAAACCATCAATTGGCAGTCTTCTTTGGTAACTGGTTGGGCATCTTTGCAGGGCTCTTTGCTGCACACCCCGTTGGCTTCCCTGCCTAGGAACGTGGTTGGGTGTTTCCCTGGTGTCTAGCTGGCACTTCAGGACAGTTGCGCAACAGGTGTTTTAAGGACCCACAGTACATGCAAAGACCCATATCTCTGCATCTCTTCCGTTCTTCCTGTGTCAGAGGTCCCCGGGCTGCACCTATCTGAATGGGTTCTTCTTGAGCTACCTTCTCTTTGAGTACAGAAGGTAGGTTAGGTAGAGGAGGGTAACTCCTGCCTCTTCTCCTCTCATGACGTCTCTCGGTCAGCTGGTGCTCGATTTGCAGAGCAATGTGGCGAGCTCCTGGAGCGTGTTAGGTCGTGCCACCCTAGCCAGCTCATCCTTAATCTCCTTGTGGAGGCCCCTACAGAATAGAGTCTGTTGGGCGGAGTCGGGCCAGCCGGAGTCAACAGATAGCCTTTGGAAATGAGATACATAAGACTGTACGTCCTGTGAGCCCTGGCGGATATCCAACATACATTGTAAGAAGAGAACTGAACCTCTGGTCTATCAAAACGGGACCTGAAGTTCTGCACAGACTGGTCGAAATTATTCACAGACGGGTCCGAATTAGTGACTAAAGGAGTTGCCCAAGCTAGGGCATTTCCGATTAGATTAGAGATCACAAACCCCACTCTGGCTCTGCCAGTCTCAAATGTTCTAGGTCTGAACGAAAAATACACAGAACAGGCGTCTGAGAACTCCTTTAATTGTTTGGGGTTAGCATCATACTTGCCAAAAGGAAACGTAGTGTGAGGGAAATCGCCTCTGTTGTCATCTCTGGCTACTACTTGCTGGTGTAGAGCTACGTTTTAAGCACAGCGATTCTGAACTTCAGCATTCAATCCTTGTATGGCATTACAGAGTTCCTGGTATTGCTCCAATGAGGCCATGGTTACAGTTGGGCATTGTATTCTGTCAAGCCCTGGGGATCCCTCCCGGATTTCCTCCTCACCTGTTTCTTCAAAGGAGCTATCCCTGGCTTCGGAGTCATTCTGCTTGCGTGGCCTTCAACCTTCTTTGAACTTTTTTTCCTTCTTCTGATGAAGGTAGGTGCAAGCTCCCTCGGAGGCCACCATGACCAGATGTGAATCACTGGACCAGGGGATCTCCGGGGCGCAAACCCCCAATGCAGGGAAAAAGCGTTGAAGGCACAAAAACCCTGTATGGCAAATAGTCTGGTTCTTCTTGAGAAATAGGTCTCTGGATGAAAGCCCAAAGGTGTTGGTCTCCAAGAGAGACAAATTACTGTTGCATAGCAGTCTTTTTCCCAGAAGTATAGTTCATCCGATAGATGCAAGGAAGGTAAAAGTCTCTGGAGAGGGTGGATACTATTCAATAAAAAAAAAAGTACTCCCAAATGAAATCCAGGTGAAAAGACCCTAAACAGCCTCACAGAAAATGTAAGGCCTATTGCAGGAGTGCGCAAGGAGCGCAAAGGCAAGACATATTGAACACTTCAGAGCAAACCGAAAGGAAAGGGTGAAAGGAGAGGTGCGCGAGGTGCACGAAGGTAAGACACCGCAAGCGGTCCAAAGCGAACCGAAAAGGAGATGATAGTAGAGGTGCGCAAGGTACGCAAAGGTAAGGCACATCGATCAGTTCAGAGAAAACCGAAAAGAAAGGGTGAAGCCGTACAGAGTGCAGTGAAGAGGGTGACGGCTTTCAGAAGAGAGCCGTCTGCTGCACCAAGGATAGAAGAAGCCGTACTGTGCACGTGTGTAAATTAAGGAAAGAAAACTTGAAAGCAGATAGAAGAGATTAAGCTACCGCCCGAAGGTGGGAGTGAGCAGATAACCAAAAAGAAAGAAAACCGCGAGAAGCGGAAAGAGCCCAAGATCGAGCGAGTGAAACACAAGAACAAAGCGGGAGACACGAAGGACAGACCGTCTAAGAAGGGACGGTAAAAACAGGCAAAAAACTATAGAGTGCAAAGGCAGAAGCGAGAAGGCTGGAACTCCAAGACAGAGGACAAGCAGGCGAATTCCCCAAAAGACGGATACAACGCAGGGAATGTTTGTCTCCGTCCACCTATATAACCAGGCTGCCATCTTGGTGGAAGACTAAGCCTTGAAGTGATATTACTGATATTTCCACCATTGCCACAACCTCCAGGACTGGTGCATGACAGTTGGTGTGTGAGAGGGGTAGAGAAAATGGCAGCCGTAGACTGCGGGGGTTGGACCGCCATTTTGTTAACGCCTGATAGGAACTGCATCACAGGTGTCAGTGAGGCCGTGGTCAGGGGACATATGTGACAAGAAACCTCGGCGGAGCCGGTGCTAGCAGATCTAGAGTGTTTCTGCGACCCCTTAGAGACTGCTGATAAATTAGCCCCCAGTGAGGGAACCTCGGCGGACCCAGTACCTGAAGACTTAAGGAGTTTAACCGGCTTCTTTGCCCCCTCAGCAGGATCGGGAGTGTGGGAAGGTTTAGAGTCACTCCTTGAAGCCAGTGCCCTCGAAGGGGGCCCCTCAATCTTGCTGGTCTTAGATATAGCCCCAAGATGGGGAACCTGTGGGGGTAACTCCGGTATGTTTAGTCACTGTAACAGGAACCTCGAGACATGTCTCGGTGCACTTAGCATGAGACAGTATCCAAAAAAGCTACCCTATTTGTTGCACTTTTAGCTGGAGACAGAACTTGACACAAAGAATGATAATACAATCTTTCTGAACATATGTAAGGAATGGAAATGGTCAGTCAAATAATACACTATTAAATGTATTCACATAAGCATTTATAAAAAGACAAAAAACCTCTTAGTTATACACTAATATAACTCAGAAGAATAAATAAAAAATGTAAACAACACAAACCCTATTGTTCCTTACACAATTTTGTGTTTACTGTTCCCAAACACTTTTCTTTCAACAAGCAATGGTGATGTTAGTAACCAATGGGTGACTTTTCATAATTTCACTTTTAACAGAAAGGCACCCATAAACAGTTATTTGAGGACTCCAGACAGAGAGAGTGGGGATCCGCTCTCTCGAACCGACGTTCGCACGAAGAACAAGACACGAATCCCAGATGCTCCAGCATAGACGAAAGAAGGAAGACCGTGGAACCGGAGCAGGAAAATGAAGGACAAGGGAACAAAAAGAAAAATATTCCCCAAGATGCAAGTGCGTCCAACCCTGACCGTGCAGAGAAAAAGACTGGAGGGTGATGCGTGGGGCGGAGCTCACGAAGGCAGGACTATGGTCACGTGTGGTGGCCCCACGTAAAAATAAAAGAAGGACAAAAAAAATGTTCATTTGGTGATGCTTTAAAAGTGCTCCGATCCCATCCCGATGGACGGTATGTCCCACAAGTATGGAAGAAAGGGGACGGGATGTTGGAGTATTATGGTGCAACTGTGTTATCCCCACTTTCATCCAGAAGGTGGCCTCCTCTTGCTACCTTCCCCTTATGAAGTGCCAATAGCTGTTGATGGTTGAGACGTTTCCTTCCTGGCTCCAGGGAATCCCCCTGTGCCCCTTAAGGCACGGGTGCACGACTTACGGCCCGCGGGACAGTTGCGGCCCGCCATGCCATTTTATCCGGCCCGCGAGGAACAAAGACTTTCCTAATGGAGGGCAGCCCGCAAGCAGCATCGGCTGCCCTCCATTAGGAAAGTCTTTGTTCCTCGCGGGCCGGACAAAACACTGGCCCTCATTGGTTCAGTGCACACGAACCACGCAGCTCCTATGAGCCACGTAGTGCGTGTGTGCTGCACCAATGGAGTGCCAGCACTACGGCTGGCATGGCCAGTAAGGCTCGATGCTGGAAGGCATTTCAGCCTGGTCACGCCTACGCCAGCCGTAGTGCCGAAAGCCTCGCCAGTGTTCCAGCACGTCTGGTAAGTACATGGTGGGGGGCTGTATGTTTGTGTGT
Source organism: Ambystoma mexicanum (assembly GCF_040938575.1). Classification (NCBI taxonomy): domain Eukaryota; kingdom Metazoa; phylum Chordata; class Amphibia; order Caudata; family Ambystomatidae; genus Ambystoma; species Ambystoma mexicanum. The sequence continues at coordinate 1,256,971,623 of NC_090923.1, read as the reverse complement.
GTCTGTCTGTCTATCTCGGGTCGGTCCTGACTGTGGTTTTTGTATGTATGTTGAGATGCGGGTGGGGGGGTGTGTATGGGTGTTTGTATTTGTATTTCTGCAGCGTATGTTGAGATGCAGGGTGGGGGGTGTGTCGGGTGTGTATGGTTGCATAGTGTATTGGTGTATGCTTGTGAGTTTGTGTGCTGAGTTGGGGGATGGGGGTTCGGGTCTGTATGGGTGCATGGGGTGGGGGCCATGGGGCATAGTGTTTGGTTGGGGGTGGGAGCCATGGGGCATAGTGTTTGCTTGAGGGGTGGGGGTCATGGAGCATGGCGTTTGGTTGGTGAGTGGGGGCCATGGGGCATAGTGTTTGGTTGAGGGGTGGGGGTCATGGGGCATAGTGTTTGGTTGGGGTGTGGGGGCCATGGGGCATAGTGTTTGGTTGAGGGGTGGGGGCCGTGAGGCATAGTGTTTGGTTGGTGAGTGGGGGCCATGGGGGATAGTGTTTGGTTGGGTAGTGGGGGCCATGGGGCATAGTGTTTGGTTGGGGGTGGGGGCCATGGGGCATAGTGTTTGGGTGGGGAATGGGGGCCATGGGGGATAGTGTTTGGTTGAGGGGTAGGTGCCATGGGGCATAGTGTTTGGTTGGGGGCAGGAGCCATGGGGCATAGTGTTTGCTTGAGGGGTGGGTCCATGGGCATAGTGTTTGCTTGAGGGGTGGGATCCATGGGGCATAGTGTCGGACCCCAAGCGAGAACCCAATAATAAAGCTAAAACAGGCACAGTTAGGAGATGTACATCTTTTGCTTTTTGTGGAAACCTGACTCAACGAAGGCCATAGTCCTCTTGGGCAACCCAAACAGCAAAATATAGCAGTCCAAAATAACAGAATGTCCAATCAAGGGTCAATAAAATATATATAATTAAACAGACGATATGCAATAACTAAATAGAAATAAATGATAACAATGGGAAATGTGTAGTACAAAATGTAAGTTTGAAATACAAATAATAATCGTTACACCTCAAAAACCAATTCTTTTTCCATGTGTTTAATAAAAATTGGGGGTTGAACAAGCCTCCTGCCAGGCCACGCCCCACCGCGCCTACCGCCCCACCCAGATTTACTTTTCAGCCCACTATAGCCATCATGTAAAGTACTTTCGGCCCTCTGTCAAAATCAGTTGTGCACCCCTGCCTTAAGGTAAAGAAACCTGCATGCCAACTCTTTCCCAGGTATTATTAGTTAGCTCTGGCACAAAGCTTTCCAGGGAGCTTGGGCAAAGACAAGTTATTAATAAGAGGCCGGAGAGACTGTCACTTTGAGATGGCAGCGTTCCAGTACTGGACAAAGACTGCTCAGTTTGCTGCATCAGGGCCGTATTCACAGAAGGAAACGGCCTGCATACTGAATGGCACCCTAACATGGCAGTGTACTCAGGGTTGCTCACCTATCCCTACTATAGAACTGGCCGTTCGGGGCTGAGGGGCCAACTGGAGCACACCCATGGGAGCACTAGTCAGACCTTGCTAAAAACAAAGCGCACGCAAGGATGCGAAAAACATCTGTTTTTCAAAAACGGATGCTAAAATACACAAAGCCTGCAGTTTTAAAATATGGCCCTTAGGAACGTGCATATGGAATGGATGGGATTACACAAGAGTAATTCCGAGTCCAAATAATGGAACCAACTCAGGAAGACAGCAAAGTACTGTTTTATTAACAATTATCTAAAACAGGGAGGTCACAATGAACATCAACGGGTGTACGCTCAACCTCTCAATGAGCTGCACAAAAAATACAATTCTTATAGTGATAATGCGTCAGAGTGACATCATACTATGTTGCAACAGTGAGAAAACCTATCAAGGGTCGGGATTGGTTAAGGGAAACATCTAGATATACAATTGTATAGGAGCTAGGATTGCTACTGGCTGTTCAATATCAGGTGGACAGCTTATGCCTACCTCTTAAAACATGTAATTTCAGGAACATTAGATACATAGGCCTTCATTATGAGCATGGCGGTCTGGGAAGTACGGTACCAGTAAGCATGCCGGTACCGTACTTCCCGGACCGCCATACTACGGGCTCTGCTCACGGGAACTGTGTCACCCGCCAAGTCTTTCCTGGCGGGGTAACGGCACCCGCGAGCAGAGCACATCGGATGCACCGACACCATGCTGAATGGTGCCGGTGCATCCAACGTACCCATCCCCATTCTGTCGTGAATCTCTCCCGTCTCACCTGAGATCGCTTCTTGCAGGGTTCCGCGGGAAGATTCTTCTTGCGGGCGGATCGGGTTTTCTACAGGCCGGCATGAGGTCTCTTCCGACTCCAGCGTGCGTTCTACATTCCAGGATACTCGCAGGTTCAGGACGTCCAGGAAGGAAGAAGTGGTCGCAAGGATACGTGGATTCCAGGAACAGGGTGGAAAGGAGAGGGTGGAAGGAGTGGGAATAAGGGTCCAGGAACTTGGATAACAGAAGGGTTCGCCAAGCTGCGAAGTACACGTTTAGTCACTACCTGTTGATAGCGTTGAAACGCGCGGTGCCGCGGGCGTGGCATATTTATGGGACGTACTACGTCCGCCGTGAAGGCTGGTGCGAGGCGTGTCACGTGATACGGCCATGTTGGGAGAAACAATGAATGCAAGCGCCACCGTGATAAGGACCAGGAAGTCCAGAAGGGGCGCGTTCTGTGGGTCATGACACATTCAGCCCTATGGGGCAGAATGGGGATGGGGAGGCTCTTGATTCCGGCACCCGAAAATGGGCAATTACCGGGTCCGCCGAACTCGGCATGACCCGGTTCTTGCCCATTCACGGGTGCCAGAAAAAATGCAACTCCGGCGGCAGCCATGCCGTATTTAGCGGCACGGCTACCGCCAGAGTTGTAACGAGGGCCATAGTTTCTCATTGGTCCTACAAACTATAAGGTCCTTTGCTATATGGACTAATATAATTGGTTGGTACACTTGTGCCCTGTCTGGAACATTCGGTTAATTAAGCAGCACGTAAGCACAGACCCAGGTGCAAGGAGATAGGGCATGAAACTACCTCACCACCCAATTAGCCCAGAATCTCTCATCACCACGCCTTCTGCCATGAAATTGTCTTTGTACTTGGCCTTGCAGAGTATCCTTGTCTTGGAGTATTCACAGCAGTGAGGGCCCTCACTATCGTGTCTGGAACTCCAAGTTCAAGCTCTATTAACATCCTTGACTCATTTGATAGGAGACCACGATTCTGTCAATTTTGCAGTTTTTAAATGCTCTAGATGAAAGCTTGGCATCCTTTGTGTTCTTTTTGTAATATGACATAGTTCATCCTCCACACAGTCATCCTTCTTCAGAATAGATTGCTGACCTTGCTTCGGTATCAGGTAATAATATTGCCATATTTATGGTCGGCGTAAATAATATCGCCGGGAAAATGTTGTGGCGATATTATTTGGGTGACCATATATATGTGGACAGGGGCCAAAAAAAAAAAGAAAAAGAAAAAGTTTGGGGGTTGTGGGGGTGTCCCCCACATGTTCCATGTAATAATGTCGCCACAAAAAACGGCCATTTTTCGGCGATATTTTTGCATGGCGAGATTTTTGTGGCAACATCATTACATGGAACCCTTGCTTCTTGAATCTTGACTCCAGACAGGCAGCCTCGCCATGCAGCTCCATATGAGCCCAATATTCTTGCTGCAACACAGATTTCCATTCCCGCTTCATGGGTTCTGGCTTATTAATACATAACACCAATGTCCAGTTTCTGTACAATGGCGGCTTCTCCTGCATTCTATTCACTACTCATAGTTAGCGTCTATGATGACATAATGTACCTTGCATTTCAGCATCTGTACATGTGTTGAACTTCTGTTTTCTGCAACATCTTGTATACTTTGTAGTCTTTTTCTTGTCTACATCGATAGTTCATTTGAACTCTTGCATCGTTGTTTGTCAGTTAGGACTCACACTTTGTCATACTTCTTTATTTTGAGACATTGTGCACACTTCTTTATGACATCATCAATTCACCCATTCAACTTCTATGTCTACTCCTTCAGGGTTTTCCTCCTGTAGGTTATCATCACGTCAAGGGTACATTTGGTAGGGTTGTCTCAATGCGTATCTTCTTTCAAACACTCGCTGCATTATTGGTATTATGGCTGGTGTCAGACACGGCACAATCTCATGTATCCAATACAGGGGAGGCCGTGCAGCAGGATCGTCTGCAGATGTACACAGCTGCTCCTCTACATTCCCCCCTCTGGTTGAGTCCAGAGTCCAGTGTGTCTGCTTGTATTTTCTCTTGAAAACATTTCCATTGGGTCCATTGGGTCTCCATATCTTGGTCAGCCCCCTCTGGGTGCCCACTGTTTTGATGTTTTCATCCACACTCCAGGTCATGTAATTACATTGTCCATTTGGGGTACAGTAGACACACTATCCCATGTATTTCTTATGATCCTTTGGATACCAGAACTTTGTTCCCCTAGGTGCCACAATGCTGGCCTTTATGTAATCTCTGATGGCATCATCAGTCAACTCCTTGGCTTCTGGTTCATCCTTGGCATCAATCAGGATTTTCATTCCTACTGCTTTCTTGGCAGTTTTCTTACATTGTCCAATTATTATCCTTATACAGAATCCAAATAGGATTATCACCAATATTGCAACAGGAACAGGAATGCGAACCAACTGTCATCTTCAATGGCTGATGTCTCATCCACCATTTTTATGTGTAAATCTGTCAACATCAATAAGGCCTCCATCAACGTCCCGTTCTCTCCGTCATGGGATAGTATGAATGTGCAACATGATGGCCCGATCTTGGCACAAACACCTCCTACCATAACTGTGATTATGTCAAGGACATGCCTGTTCTGGAGAGTAATCCACCTTATGGCCCTCAATTCTTCTTTTATTGCGTTAAATCCCTTTACAGTGGCATTGATTGTTTGCAGTAGCTCTGATCTGGTAATATGTAACCATCTGGTGTTTACAGCAGTCTAGATCAAAGGCATGAACATAGATGTGAGCAACACTGCAGTTTTACTGAACAATTTGTTCTCATCAGGAATATAATCAAAGGCTGCTTTTGATTTTGCTGAGAAATAACTCAAACTCCTCTTTTGCTGGAGTTCTACTGACCTTCTTCGCACGTGATCATCTTATTTTGGAAATTCTTCAATCTTCAGGTCACTTTGTGGGATTACCAATGCCTGTACATGGATGTATACCAGAAAGCACACTCCACCCCAATTCCTGGGTAATTTCATGTATGCTCTAGATCTGCAGGCCCAATACGGATCCATTAGGACAGCCATCCCTCTCCTCATTCCTGGAATGTCCATGATGTTTTTACACCCCTTATTGTGTCCTACATAATTTGTTCCTTTGCTTTGAAAGCACATGGTCGCATTATTAAATGGGACTACGGATACTGGCACAGCTTCATCCTCCACCCATGTCAGCAGTTTAGAGTAGTTAGACCATGACTTAAAGCACTTATTCACCGTCTCTACTCCTTGTACTGCCTCCTTTCTTAGTAGATGAGCTGCACATGACATCATTCCATCTTCCCATCCTTTACTGGTATGCACTCGCCCATAGATCAGCAGCTGTGACTGTTCCCAGCATACAGGTATTCCAGTCTTCTCCATCATGTCAGAACAGTTCATTCTCATAATTTCTTCAATGAGCACCTCATCCTGACTTCCACCGGGATATATGAGCATCCTGTCTGTCCATCCAGGTTCTTTCTCCATTTGGGTTGTTTATATATATTCATCCTGGTATGGAAACGACTGCTTGATCTCCATCACAACGTTGCCCCGCTCCCTTGGAACTGTCCTCTGGTAGTACATGCTGCTAGATGACTGAGGCACTTCACATCTTGCGCCGGCATCTCATTTGAAATGAAGGTTTTGACAGTATTCATGGCATAGGGGAGGAGAGAGCAGACATAGCAATTCTCATCAGATACTCTATCCCCCACTTTTTTCATGTGCAGATATCACTTTTTATTCCTCCTGTGAGCTGCATTATCAAGGTAGGTATTTATCGCCTGATTATCTTCTTCTGCATTTCTCATAGAGATTAATGAAATTATCATCATTTGTACTCGCACTTGGAAGAATCACGGACAATCTTTTTCAATTCGATCAGTAGGAAAATAGATTTTCAGAAATGTAAGATACAGAAAGATAAAAAGAATACATAAACATATATATCCGGCATAGGATTCTGGAGAAACATTTAGTGTGCCATACTAATACTTGTTGGATGTGCTCTTTCTATAATCACATTATCTCGAATAATTTTTACTTCGAGCATTCAATTTTGCATCTGTAATTGCACCATCTGTTCAATTTTCGCTGCTAAGAGTCTCCTTATCACTGGACCATTCTTTTAATTTGTTTATTTTTAAAATCAAGGCAGGTTGACAATTACAAAACATTATGAGCAACAATTTAGGCATGTCGATCCCCAGTCCTTTTCTCCAGATCTCCTCCCCTCATCCCTCCCCACCACCCCCCGAGACTGGATTCCTCCTTCTTGGGTTGCCCGCTTTGCGCCTCATCGTCTATGTGTCTCCTTCAGGGTTCTCTTGGTGCTTCAGGGTCCACCGGGCCTTGGTGGGTTTGTAGGTCAGGGCAGGGAATCGCTGGTCATATTCTAGTATTGGGGCCCAGATATTCTGAATCGGTGGAGAGTTCCCGCCTTCGCTGCTGTCACCTTTTCCGCAATCAATATATCCCAGACCTTTGTCCACCACTGGGCCATGAGGGGGCCTTCTGGGGATTTCCAAGAGCGGGCCAGCACCGTTTTCCCTGCTAGCAGACAGTGGGTCAGTAGTTTTGCTCTGTTTCCAGAGTGTGGGTAGATCGCGGGGATTGGAACTCCCAACAGGACTGGCTCCGGTTCTAGCGGGATCGCTGTTCCGGTGATTTGTGTGATGGTTCCCAAGCATGATTTCCAGAATTGCTGGATCTTTGGGCATGTCCACCACATATGGAAAAAGGAGCCTGGGTGGCCGCTACCTCTCCAGCAGGAGTAGTCTAGTTGAGGGTTTATATGGTGGAGTCTAAGGGGCGGGTAATACCACCGTAGCATGATTTTATACACGCATTCCCTGTTGGTGATGCAAGTAGATGAGGCATGTGTTCTAGTCCAAATGTCTACCCAGGTTTGGTCTTCTATTGGATGTCCCAGGTCTGCCTCCCATTGGGCCATGCAGCGAGTTCTCGTGATCAGGAAGTCGCCCAGAAAGCGCCTATATAGGGTGGATACCCTCCCATGAGCCGGGAGGTCCCCAAGTGTGAGTTCCAGGGCGGTGAGAGGGCGCATTGCTGCGTGCAGAGTTTGGGGGTGCGAGCACCAGTGGCGCAGTTGGATATAAGTGAATCGGTCCCTTTCATGAAGTTGGAACTTTTCCTTACATTGCTCAAATGTGAGGAGTGCCTCTCCCACGTATAGCTGGTCTATGGTCTCCAGGCCACCATTTATCCAGTTTTGGAAGTTGCGGGGGTGCGCTCCAGGTGAGAATGCCTGATTATGAAAGATCGGGGATCGTGGGCTCAGACCTCTTGGCACTCCCTTTCGTTCCCAGTCCCAGGAGCTTAGAGTACATTTAGTTGATTGGAGGAGGTCTCCCAGTGCGCTCTGAGGGGGGGTGGGATGGGTGGCAGAAATCGTAGGGGTAAGGGCACTTGTGATTGTTCCAGTTCTACCCATCTAGGGCGGTTTCTGATAGTTTGCCACGCCTGGATCTGTGCTAATTGGGCTGCCACTCTGTAGGCCTGCAAGTCTGGGACCCCCAACCCTCCTAGTCTGGAGCCCCCCAGTAGCATTTTGAGGGGGATTCTCGCCCTCTTACCTTTCCAGATAAATTTCAGCATCTTTCTCTGTATATCACGAAGAGTTGGTGCGGGGATCGCCACTGGAAGGGAGGCACAGGCGTACAGGAACCTCGGAAGGAGGTTCATTTTACAGGCTGTAATGCGTCCCAGCAGTGAGATCTCCTGGGTCGCCCAACGTTTCAGGTCCCCTTCCAGTTCTTTGAACAACCGGGGAAAGTTAGCTTTATGTGTGTCTTTTGGGTCTGCTGGGATCTGGACCCCCAGGTAAAGGATAGCCCTTTTTTCCCACGTGATCGGGCACATCTTGGCCAGTGGTTCTCGCTCTTTCGGGGTGAGGCCGATGCTTAGGGCCGTTGATTTGGTGAAGTTTACTGCAAAGCCTGAAACTTCTCCATAGCTGGCTATTTCTCTTAGTGCACGTTTCAGGGATGAGTGGGCCTCCGAGATCGTGAGCAGTACGTCGTCCGCGTATAGGGCGATTTTGTGTTGTGTGGGGCCGACCTGCGGGCCCTTGATCTGGTCGTTTCGCCCAATTCTCTGGGCAAAGGGCTCCATAGTAAGTGCGAAGAGCAGAGGCGACAGCGGGCAGCCCTGTCTGGTTCCACAGAACAGGGGGATTGGAGCCGAGCTGTGTCCATTGATTCTCAAGAAAGTTCTTGGTCCGTTATAGTTGGCCAGGACCATTGTTTGGAATGCTGTCCCAAAGCCAAAGGCCCCTAGGGTGTGTTTCATGAATGTCCAATCCACCCTATCAAATGCCTTGGCCGCGTCCAGGGCCATTAAGACCAGTTTCTGGGAATTCCGGGAGGAAAGTTCCACCAGGTTTAGGGTTCTCCGGATGTTGTCTCCTGCCGCCCGGTGTAAGATGAAGCCTGCCTGGTCTGGGTGGATGATCTCCGGTAGGACGCGACTCAGGCGGTTCGCCAGAATTTTCGAATATATGTTTGCGTCTATGTTCAGAAGTGCAATCGGTCTGTAGAAGGTCAGGTTTCTCGGATCTTTTCCTGGTTTGGGCAGGAGGATGGTAGTTGATTCCTGCATCGATGGGGTTACCGATCCCCGTTTCCCTGAAGGAGTTGAAGAGTGTTACCAGGGGGGGAATCAGCTGGGGTCTAAACAATTTATAGAACCTGGTCGAAAATCCGTCTGGGCCCGGGGCTCGTGTTTTGAGCGACTTAATGGCCTCCTCAATCTCTTCCTCCGTAATGGGCTCCTCCAGTTCACCTCTTGCCATGTCGGGGAGTTGGGGCAGTGCTGCCTTTTGCAGGTATTCCGTTTGTTGCGATAGGTTCTGTGGGGTTGCTGTCATGATCTGGGTCAGATGGTCCACCGCTAGTTGTTTTTTAAGTTCTGAGTATTGTATGACTCCATTGGAGTCGCGCAGGCCAGCGATCACATTAGTTTGTCTCCGTTTGGCCAATTTGGCCACCAGGAATTTATTCGCCTTGTTGTTCTTTGCGTAGTATGATTGTTTGGCCTTCACCATGAGTAGTGCGGTTTGTTCCGCATAGTGGGCTTCTAGTTTTTTCCTGGCTGAGCGAATGGTTCGCTGCGTCCTGGGGGACCAACCTTTTTTCTTGTGTACTTCCTCTGCCTCCCTCAGCTCTTCTTCCAAGGCTATCCGGGCCTGTCGCCTATTCCGGTGGTAGGCCGCTCCCTGGGCGATCAGGGTGCCTCTAATCACTGCCTTCATGGCGTCCCAGTTATTCGCCACAGAGGTGTCTGAGGCCGGGTTTTGATCGAAGACATTTTTAATCCCCTTTGCGATCTTGTCTCTTCTTGCCATATCGTTGAGGATCGGGTCATATAAAGACCATTTAAGTGGGTTGTTGAGTTTGGGGTTCTGGGCCTGGAGTTCTAAGATCACTGGAGCGTGATCGTATATGGCTCTTGTGCCGATGGACACCTCCTTGACGAAGGCCAGGGTTTGAGGGGAGGTTAGGAGAAGGGCGATCCTCGAGAAGGTTCGGTGGACGTATGAGTAAAATGAGTAGTCTATTTCGGTGGGGTGAAGCACCCGCCATGCGTCCACTATCTCTAAGGATCTGAACAGCTGGAGGAGGCTCAGCGCCTGGGTAAAGTCGCTCGGAGTCAGGGGTGTGATCTGTCTTTGGTGGGGTCAGGAACCCCATTGAAATCCCCTCCGATTATCGTTTGGCCCTCTACGAAACGTGCGAGGGAGGAACCCAGTGAGTTATAGAAGTTCGATTGTCCAGCGTTGGGGGCGTACACCGAGATGAAGGTGTATAGGTCTCCTAGCAGAAGGCATTTGACCGCTATGAATCAGCCTTCTGGGCACGTTTTCGTTTCCAGTACCTGTGGGTTTAAGTCCTTTCTGAAGAGGATCGCAGTGCCTCCCTTGCTCCAGAGGCGAAAAATTGAAGTGGGAATAGCCGGGAGCGAAGTCTGTTAACATCCGCTGGTAGCAGGTGGGTCTCCTGAAGCATGGCTACCGCAGCTTCCTCGTCCTGGAGTTTTAGCAGAATTGCCTTTCGCTTGCTAGGAGAGTTCAGTCCATTGACGTTTACGGAGAGAAGTCTCAAGGTCTGATGGTCTGATATCACTTCTCTCCCCATCGCTATGGTTGGGAGGGAGTCACAAGAAGGTGATTCAACCGCCATTTCCAGTGTGAGCCATGAGAGTAGCATCCTGCACTTGAGGTTTTAACATGGGACCCAAACGGGGGGCCGCAACTTTAACTAGTGGGTGGGCTGACATTGTGAGTACGGACGCACCCTTGGCCAACAGGGCCAACTGTCCAATCGAGTATTGTGTACTGTGGGTTTCCAAGGAACTAGAGTTGGAACGTTTCCTTGGAGTGGGTATGAGCCATGGGTATGGCCCGCCGCCACCGTCGTTGAGATCTATTAGTTTAGACGTGAGGTGGTGGATCCCCATTAGGTGAAGCCAGGTGAGCCGAGGCTGGAATAGTATCGGTTCCCTGGGACGCGGAACCACCTTTGATCATCTCCTCCTGTTGTTCCGCTGTATTTTCGACCATGATGACCGTCTCGGCTTTGGGGAGGGGGGTGGCTCAGGGTCCTCAGCCCCCTCTGGGTTCGGCGTGGAGGGCTCTCGGGGTGAGGTTGGGTGCATGATTTTATCTTTGTCTTCCAGGTGGCTAATTCGGCGCAGAGTGCCTTTATATGAGAACTGTAGAGCTGTCGGAAATAACCATCTGTATCGGACCTCTTGGTCCTGGAGGAAAGGTGCCAGGGGTCGGAGAGCTCTCCTTTTCTGAAGGGTGAGTAATGAGCGGTCTTGATAAATCTGAAGTGGGGTGCCCTGGAAGGTGATATCTCCTTGACGGCTGATCGCTGAGTTGTGAAGAAGTGAACCCTGGTAATAACATCAGGGGGGATCTGAGTCCAGCAAGAGCTGGGATTTGTCTAGGTCTGGGAGTAAAGCCTCAAAGAAGCTCCCCACGTAGTCCGCCAGCTTGTTGTCGGGGACGGAGGCTGGGACGACCCGGATGCGGAGGTTGTTGCGACGTGCCCTGTTTGCCAGGTCCTCCCATTTAAATTCCAGGATCTCGTATTTGTGTTGCAGGGTATTGATGGATCTCTGGATATCCTCTAGAGTGGTTGTGTGATCCCGTGAATGGTCTTCGATTTCTCCGAGCCTCTGCTCGACCTCCGTTACCCTCTGGTCTGTCTGCTCCACTTTGGTGCAGAGTTCTGAGAGGCAAGAGCGGAACTCAGACAATGTCAGCCATGAAGGCCACTAGGTCCCCTTTGGTAGCGAGGGCACCTCTTTCCTCTTGAAGTTTCTGTGGGGTGAGTTTAGGAGGGTCTTGCTTCTTACTTTTATCCGATGTGGCGAACATGGTTGTTATATCCGCGCCCTTGTTGGCCTTCGTTTGCTTGGACATGATGGTTATGTGGAGCGGTCTCGGCCGAAGAGGTCACAGAGTTCTCCGGAAAGCACTAGGATTGTGGGGGAAGCCTCTAGGGGTGAATATTGCTCCAAGCTCCCTGCTTGGTCAGGTCTTGCAGGTTCCTGAGAGTTGTTGGGACGGCTGGTCGTGTGTTTCCACAGTTAGCGATCGAGGGGCATTCGAGCGTGGAAAGAAGAGCTGGCGGGAACAGCCGTTGCCCCAAGGCGAACCAGTTCACTGGGTGGGTATATGGGCCGGGGCGCCCCAGGAAACGTTGGTCCGGGAGGGACCCTAGGCCGTTGCTGGGGTCCCCTGCTGATCTAGCAGGCTAGGTCCGACTCAGGGAGTCCAGTTGTTGCGCAGAGAAGGGGGGCTTTGCTTAGTGGGACATACGAGGTTAGAGCTTATCTGGGCGGCAGGAGCAGCCCTGGGGCATCCGCTCAGTGCCCCACGCCCCCGGAGCAGATCAATCAACGGGGAGACCCTGGTCGCCTCCGCGCGTTTCTCGTGTGTGGCTGGCGATGCTGCCGGCTGGTGCTGGGAGAAGGGCCGACGTTGATCCTTAGGGCGGGGGTGGGGGGACCCACCTGCAACGCCCGACGTTCCTCCAGTGTGTGCGTCAAGGCTCCGAGTCAGCTCAGGAGGAGGAGGGAGCCAACTTCAGCATATTGCCCGCAGCCGAGCACGCGAGCGCCGCGCGTCACAGGTACAGGCCATGGCTGGATCTCTCGTCTCGGGCCCCGGCTGCCTCCAACTCGATCTGGGCGGCTCTTTGTCGGCTGGACTGCGGACCTCCGTGGGATGTCAAGCACCCGTCCGCTCCTCCTCTCCAGCTCCCCAGCACTCCATACGCCCGTCACCACGAGGTTCGTAGTTTGCTGCTGGGCTCTGGCGTGGCCGCCATCTTGCTTTCCTCGGATGGTGACGGGTGCTGGGTTTGGCAGCCAATTTCTGATAGAACGCTCCCGCGTTAAATGATCATTTTGGGCCGGGTTGTGCTGTGATGGTTCCGGTCGCCTTGGATGGCATGTGGATCGGTACCCTCAAGGGAACCGCATGATTTTGACGGCGGCGGCGGCGGGCATCCCACAGGCAGCTTCAGGAGGAGCGGACGGGTGTCACTCTAAGCCACGCCCCCCCCCCATCACTGGACCATTCTTGGGATCATGCAAAAAGGTGTGAATGTTAACATCTCTCCTAACAAGGGCAGGGTAGGATTGGAGTATGAACAAAAAAATAGCAACCACAAGATTGTTCGCGTTACTGTCAACAGGTACCATGTATTTTGTCAATTAAAACAGATATTCTCCACGAAATGAATCTGGATATGGATCTCTCTTCCAATTTAGAATCAGGAACTGGCATTTAGGCATAACGCTGATGCAATATTTATTTCTTCAAAGAATTTCTAAAAGTTCATTTCAGCCTCTGGAATTTCTCTGCAAGTGTTTGCGCTTCCTGCTAAAATATATAAGGATTATCCATTGAATTCCAGTCCAAAAGAAATATGTACTAGCCACTCGCTGCTTTAAAATCCTTCTTGGTTATCGATCGAGTCTGCACACACGGAAATTCTTCTTGTCTTGCTTCTGGGTCAGCAACCGCTGGAGGGAGGGTCTCACCTTTACAAACTTTCACATCACCTAGATGCAGCCTAACTGCACAAGGGGAGACTTCCTCAACAACAAAGGGGCCGTTAAACCTAGGTTTGTGCCACCTTCTAGTACAATTCTTAATGAGAATCAAGTCGCCAACTCGCTGTGGCAATAGTTCACTTGGATTGGTCAATGGATTGTCCTCTTCCATGTTCCTTAACCCCTCCCTCTGATGCTTGATTTGATCTGAAATGAAAGAAACACTGGCAGTCATACATGTCATATAATCGTGCCTCTCATCACCTAGAGTCTTCGCTACACCCTGGGCATCACTCCTTACTCTAGATGGAGGCGTTTTGAAGGGCATGCAAGGCTAGGGGTAGGCAATATAGCCATCCCTTCTTTAAGGTCAATATAATCTTGGCGATCCACTTTTTGAGAAGGCCGACGAGTCTCTCACATATTCTGCTTGTCTCTGGGTGATTCACAGAAGAAAACCTGTGCTTTATTCTTAATAGAAGTCCTTTTTGTTCAACTACCTCATTGACAAAAAGTGGCTCATTATCGGCGCACACACCACACCTCAGGAAGACTTTGCGCACTAGAAACGTCACTGTGCAAGTGCCATCAGGGTGTGCACACGGACCAGCTTCAATCCACCTAGAGGAGGGACACCACCACTAATAGATGATCCATTACATGTCTGCATCATATTGACATAGTCGTTATGTAAGTGCTGAAATGGACCATTCGGTCAAGGTATTACTCCCCAATTGTTCTCAGTATATGCGCAGCAGTAAACCTTTCACACACAATGCAATTCATCATGAACTGTACATGTTCCAGCAGGTTAGGAACGAACCAGACTTCTGCAATTGTGGCAGCAAGACTTTCTCTGGTTATATGCGCGGGGTAATGTAGTTGCTCAAGTGCGATTTTTAATAATGCTGCTGCATTACTGGCCTTCCAGTGCTTTCCTGTCACCATAATGCTTCCATGGGGGATAAAGAACAACCCCTTCATTTCCATAGCTCTTCCTCTTTCTGTGGGGCTCTTCCCTGAATCTCTATTAGTTGCATAATTGACAGCATATTAAACCCCTCTCGTACCAACATGCTTCTAGTTGAACTTTCTTTAATATCTTTAGTGTCAAAACTCGAAATGTCTGTAGAAAATGCAACCCTTTTGGCTTCTATGTCTGCCGCTTTGTTTCTGCGAGAGATAAAGTCTGTTAGTTTAGTATGTGCTGTGCACTTTACGACCGCTATGGCTGCGGGCATTTGTAGTGCCTTAATGAGCCTGTCCAATAAGGACTCATGCTGTACTGGAGAGCCGTCTGCGCAGAGATAGCCCCTCCTTTTCCAACATGACAGCCCTGTGTGTATGGTTGACGTCACATAGGCAGAGTGACTATACGCCATCACATCATGTCCTTCATGTTTCTCGAGCGCGACAATAAGTGCTACTAATTCTGCTGTTTGCGCTGAAAGGTGAGACAGTAGACTTGCACTCGCCACTACTTCAAATTCACCATTTAATCTGTGTCTTATCACTGCAGAGCCTGAATGCCTCTCCCCACTAGTCTGGTCAATTTTCAAAAAACATCAATAAAAATAATCCCTCCCCCTGCCAAGGCATTCTCTTTCACTCGGGGTACATCATCATAGAATTCAACATAATTTGCACAGTCATACACATGATCACCTTCTTCTACAGGTTCAGCTAATTGCTGGATTGGAAATCACTACTGTGTAAGCTGAAGCTCTTTCGGACATTAACATGCCCTTGGGTTTCTCTAAAATGGCAAATAAGGCATGCCCCACATAAGATTTATAGAACAGCTCATGGCAATACTTGTGGACTTCTCAGTTGCAAATGCAGCAGCAGCAGCCAAAGATTGTTCGCACAGGAAATGTCCTCTCATAACTGGGTCTAAAATCCTGCTGTAGTATGCCAAAGGTTTGTACCTCAATGTTGTCCTTTGTGTGAGCACTGCTGTCATTACTGCCCCATTTGTGTATTCGGAAAAAAATAGAACTCCTCGCTGTAGTTGGGAATCCCTAAGACTGGAGCTGTACACATTGCTCTTTTCAACTCCTTGCATCCTTCCTCCATTTCTTCAGTCCATTCTATCTTTTCCTTTTCAACTTGTGCTTTCTTTAATGCTTACAAAAGTGGCTTGGTATATGTGCTGTTATCAAACACTGAGGCTCTGCAATAATTGCATAAGCCCAGAAACTGCTACATTTGTCTCACTGTGTTCGGTTTTGGCGTCTTCATAATCGCCTCAGCCCTTCCAGGTGTCACTTTCTTTCCTTCATGTGAAATTAGCTGACCTATTTCCAACACTTCTTCCTGGCAATAATGTAATTTCTCCTTGGCCACCTTATATCCCTTTCTGCTAAAATAGACATTAATTGGACAGAATCTTGCCTACATTCATCCTCCATTTTACTGCAAATCAATATGTCATCTACTTACTGTATCACCGTACTTTTAAGATCAACATTGCCTAGATCCAACTGTAGGATCCTGTTAAAGATTGATGGGGACTCACACTACCCTTGAGAAAGACGAGTGTGTTTTAGTCTTTTTTTGTCTAAATGTAAAGGAAGTCAGGTCTTGTGAGTCCTTATGCAACGGGATCGAGAAAAACATTTTTTTCATATCCATCACCGTAAAAATACTGAGATTCAACTGGGATGCTGCACAATATTGTCGCAGGATTGGGAACTAAAGGAAACTCTGCCTCTACAATCTGGTTAAGAGGCCTAAGGTCCTGGATAAATCTCCACAACCCCCCCTTTAGATTTATTAATCGGATACACTGCAGTATTGCACAATGACTCTGATGGCACTAAGATACCCTGATTCATCAGTGCTGAGTCTGGAATATGCCCTCATCAGCTTCTCTGGACATGGGGTACTGTTTCGCCTGGGGTGAAATTGCTCCCGGTTTAAGCTTTATTATAACCTCCCCTATTCCCTTCAATAGACCTACGTCATAGGGGCCCAGGTCCACAGCACACTTGGCACCTTTTTTTAGATCTTCCTGGAACAATGCTGTCGTTGCCGCATTATCGCCATTTGCTGTTGGATTTCTCTTTTCTCGATCCTTATCCAATATGTAATGCTCATAAACAACACCACTTCGTCATCGATACGTTTTTCTCTGAACATATTGTCATCTGTTATATGAGTCAATCTGTATCCCTCTTCAAGAGTTATCACAGTTCTCCATGATCTACCTTTGTCCTCTAACCCTTCAAGCATTGCTATTTCCCCTCATACTATTGCTGCTTCCAATTCTATAGGAATAGTCTGCCATTCTTCCTTATCCATAGGTATTTGTGGTCTAAATAGAAATTTATCAGGTATACTCACAATTATCCCTACACCATGTCAACAAAATGTTCACTCCATATAGGAAGACTTCCAGATCTACTGGGACGCCTCGCAGAGCCACTTGCCCTGTGAATGCCAATATAAACTCTCCTATGTTTAATTAGTGTATTCCTGGAGTCAAGCACACTATTCCCTGATAAGTGAATAAAATCGTCATGTTAAGTTTTGCCATCAAATCTCTTCGCAAAATGTTAACTGGTGTCTGTCGTGAATATAACAAGGGAACAGACATGTCACATTCCCCTATAGAAACCGGTAATTTATCAGTAAAAGGAACTAAATTTGTAGCTCCAGAGAACCCTTGAGCATTCATGGCAATACCTGACATTGGATATTTTCCTTCTTGTATGCAAGAGCGAGTCCCCCCTAGTGTCTACAAGAAAAGGATTTGCCCCCTATCGTCACATCGACCCTTGGTTCATCTTGGGGGTCTGGTGTTACAGATAGTGCTGAACATCATCAAGTCACCCTGTGAGCTGTCCTATTGAGGGTATAAGCTCATCCCAGTCCTTGTGAAAGGGTTTCCTCCTACCACAGTAACACCCCCTATCCTAGGTGTGAGTATGTGCCCTGTATTCGCGTTTTGTTGTGTTTTCATAGGTGCTTGTTGCGACTGCCCTTGTGGTGGGTGCATTTGTACTTGTACCTGCTGTTGTACCTGCTGTACTTGCAGCACCTGTGCCTGATAGGATGTGTATTCCTGGGCAAAGCCCTCTCTCGATTATGTGCTGTATGGCGGTGGGTAAGCTGTCCCCCCTCTTGAAAACAGCCCATTCTGTACACTCCCTCGTCTCCTGCATATGCGCGCAATATGCCCTGTTATTTCACAATTCCAGCACACTGGGGGTGGCCCTCTGGCAACCCCTCCTTGGTTATATCCTCCCTGAGCACTCTGACTCTCATTCTGAGTGTTCTGAAATCCACCTTGGATGTTCTGAAATCCACCTCCTTCCCCTAAAACATATACCTCTGCCTCGTGACGCAAACCCATACCCCCCTTGATCCATCGGCATGAATTATTCACCTGTGATGTGCCCATTGCCTCTTGCATTCCAACTCCTTCTCCGTTTGTCAATACCGTCCCATCTATTGCATATTTTGAAAACATTTTCTGAACTAATTTGGCATTCTCCATTTTTCTATTCTTATCTTTCTGTTTGTTCTTCTCTTGTTTTAACCCACAGTGATGTACAAAGGTCAACTGTATCTCAGCCCATGGCTTCACTTCCATCCCCACTTGTTTTTTCATCTGTCTCTGTACTGGTTCTGGCAATCCCTGACACAGAGTATGATAAAATAGTGCCACTGTCTTTTCTCACGGTTCACAAGTTTCAAGCTGCCAATTCTCCTGAATATAAGCAATAGGGTCTTCATCCTCCTTCATTTTTCGTGTCATAATTGCACCCATATCCGATGTGTCTGAATATTGTAGCCTGAGAGCCCTCCAAACATCTGCCCTACAATTATTAAATGGCGCTCCGTCATGTGCTGTGTTTTGTGCTGTCACACTTGTGTACCCTGCTCGCCCCCATATGTCACCAGCCCTTTCCCCAAGAATAGCTGGCAGTAGACCTTTTATGTCTCCCCTGTCATTTTTTGTAATTCGTATATCCATTTCCCAGCCCCCGAATTTGAACTATGGGCATTGCATTTTAAATTATTTTTATCCATTTGTGGCCATGGAATGTATTGCGGTCTCGCTCCCCCTTCTCTAATAAGGGGAACTGTGAGAACCCCATCCCGTAGTCGGATCCCACGGTTACTCTATCCATGGCAGGTGTAATCATCCCTATTCACCTTCTTGCTGGTAGTGACCTTAACCTGCTTACATACGGTGTAGACTCTCCCTTTTCACTACATGATCGTCTTCGGGGAAGCTCAGGATTATTTGTATATTTATATAGCGCTCTTTCCCCACTTGTGTGCCTCAATGCACTTTTCCTTGGTTGAACGCCCTTGGTGACCGTAGTCGATGTGGTTGTAAGGTTCTAGGGGGTTTAGTTTAGGAGATGTGTGTGTGCATGTTGCCGTTCTAGGACTTGGGTGGCTGGCAAGCAGCCAAGACGGGTCAGACGCATGGGTGGGTGCTGGTGAGGGTTAGAGATAGTTTGCTATTGTTGAGAGAGTCTATGTGAGGCCAGCTATACCAAGTTCCTTTCAGGTGGTGGTTGCTGTATGCTAGCGCCAGAGGTGTTGAGGTACGTCTGGTGTTTCAGTCTGGACGGCTATGTGTGCACTAGACCGGATGTGCTTAGCCGTAGGCATGTTCTATCATGCATGGATGCTTGGCTGTGCCTGCGGCCCATGTCCACGCTAGTGGTGTGAGTTATACGTACCTTAGGCTGCGATGTTGCTCCAGGTCTGTACCAGAGGGGCCTGGTTTTATAAAGAGGTAGTTATCCGCATATATTAATCTGTGACGGGGGGGTTACACCTGGAATTTGAGAATCCTCTCTAGTGGGAGCGAGGCCTGCCCCAACAGTGCATATTTGGATACAGGCAACATCAGAGTGTGCGACTAGACAGGGCCAGACCCTAACCCTTATAGTGCTATTTGTGTACAGGACTAAGCCAGGCTGCAGACCTAAATGTAACAGTGTAGATATAAGTACAAGACCAAGCAGAGCTAGAGCCTACAGCCAACAGTGTGATTTGAGTGCCCGTCCAAGGACTGCTAGATTAGAGAGTCCTGCACAGTGGGAGAGAGGAACTGCAAACCATGGAGCAACCTGATGTCAAACTCTTGTGTAAGACTTAAAGTTACCGTAGGGGTATTGTCCGAATGCTCCGCTTTCCCACCCGATGCACCACTCTCCTCACCTGAGTCTTCAGGGTCTGACGCTCTGACGCCGTGTCGGTGGGCAAGGTAATCCTTTTTACTCTTCTTTGTTAGAGCTCTGACACGGAACGAAGCCGTGGTGGAACTCTGACTTGGTTACCACCTTGGCTCCAGTCCTGTATGCAGGCGGGTAAGGGGAAAAAGCCCGAAGGCGGAAAAAACCCCTGGATCGCGGTAGAACTGCTGGCCGTGGCTTGCGATGAGTAGTAGCCGTAGTAATAGTAGAATTCAATTGCAACGGGAATCCTCGAGGTAAACAAAGCGAAGATTCATCCGGAGAAAAAGTAACAAGGAGGGCAAGAACACTGGCAGAAAGCAGGTAAGCGCCGAAACGCAAAAGCAGAGCGAACCGGCGGATGAGGGGGGCTGCCAGGCAGACGGAGAGGAAGGAGGAAAAGAGGAGAAGGTTCCCGAAAGGGGGGAAAAATAGTGAGCGAGAGAAAAGCACTGGAAGCGTCTCACCGTGAAAACGAAAGGAGACGGTTGCAACGCAAGGAACCATGGGTAGCAGGAAGTAAATAGACGAGAGGAAAGAACAGAGGAAAACACTAGACCGTAAACAGAGAAACGTGAACAACGTGGTGGCAGTATTAATGGCGGCGAAGCCGTAACAACGGCATCCACCGCCAACCGAGAGGGTTCATGACAGTATGCCCCCTCTTATTGCCGACCCCGCCCGGCTTACCAGGATGCATTCGATGAAATTTAGCTACTAGACGGGGGGCCTTGACAAAATGGACAGGTTCCCAGGAATCTTCAGACCTGGGATACCCCTTCCAGGAAATAAGATATTGTAAACGTCCCCGGTAGTAGCGGGAGTCTCGGATTTTCGAAACTTCATAAACCTCCTGGGAGACTCTGGGTGAAATGTCCTGCAAGGGTCTTGACCTAAAGTGTGGTTCGGTTCGTGATTCCTTGAGAAGAGAGGTATGAAATACCGGGTGCACCCGGCGAAGGTAGGAGGGTAGTTGAATCTTGTAGGCTACAGGGTTGATTCTTTCTAGGATGGGAAACGGGCCCAGGAATCGAGGAGACAACTTGGAGGAACGGATCCACCTTGGTAGGTATTTGGTCGAAACCCATACCTTCGTCCCTTTAGTCCAAGTGGGGGCAGTTTGGCGATGTCGATCAGCAAGAGTCTTGTAGGTTCTAAGGCTCCTCGCTAGACTGTCTCTGGCTGTCCGGTGAGCCTCCGAAATTTCCGATAAAGCGGCTTCAGCAGCAGGAGAGTTACTGGTATGGGAAGCAATGGGCCAAATGGACTTGGGATGAAGTCCGTAGTTGCAGTAAAAAGGAGAGATACCCGTGGCGGAGTGTTTAGAGTTGTTGTAAGTGAATTCTGCCGTGGGGAGGAGCTGTACCCAATTATCCTGGAGTCTATTAATGTAGCACCTGAGATATTGTTCCAGAGTGGAATTGAGTCTTTCCGTCTGACCATTAGTCTGGGGATGGTACCCAGAGGAAAGAGCACGGTCAATACCTAAACAAGAACACAAAGCCTTCCAGAACTTAGAAATATATTGGCTACCACGGTCCGAAGTAATCTCATCGGGCAAGCCATGAAGACGAAATATATCTCTGGCAAAAACTTCAGCCATGCGATTAGCCGTAGGTAAGCCCTCCAGTGGAGAGAAATGGGCCATCTTGGTAAATTAATCTACTGTTACCATAATGCAAGAACAGGACTCGGATAAGGGTAAAAAATCCACAATGAAGTCGGTAGACAAGTTCCCCCATGGCCTTTGCGGTAAGTCGGGCTGAGTAAGGAGACCCAACGGTTTGCCTGTTGGATTTTTTGCCATAGCGCAAACCGGGCATTACTTTATGTAGGACTGGACTTCTTGTTGAAGGTTGGGCCAGTAAAACGAGCGTTTAATGAGTTCAATGGTGTTAGCCTGGCCTCGATGTCCTGCAACTCGGCTGTCGTGGCACCAGTAGAGAATCCTCTTGCGGAGATGTCCTGAAGGTATGTAAAGTCGGTTCTTGTAGAACCAGAGACCGTCTTTGGTGCGAAACTGAGACGCCAAGCGTTTATCTCTGATGCAGGGTTCAGAGTCCGAAGCCTCTTTGACCTCCTGTAGGAAAGTATGTAGAGGTGCCACTATGCGAGTAGATGGAAACATAAGTTCGGTTGAGAGGCGACCCGAGTCAGTAACCAACTCCTTGCGAGACAAGGCGTCGGCTAGGACATTCTGAGAGCCTGGTAAATAGGTAATGGTGAAATCGTATTGGGAAAAAAATAAGCGCATCGCGCTTGGCGAGAGTTGGCACATTCGAGGGACTGCAGGACCTTTAGATTCTTATGGTCCGTGCATATGACGAAGGGAATACTGGCACCAATAGCAGATGTCGCCATTCCTCACAGGCCAATTTCATAACTAGTAACTCCTTTTCAAGGACGGTATAGTGAAGTTGACTGATGGTCAGAGTGCGAGAGAGATAGGCCACTGGGTGTTCTATACCGTCGAACTCCTGGAGCAAGGCAGCACCAATAGCAGCGGAAGAGGCATCAGTTTCCACGATAAACTGTTTAGTTTGATCGGCCTGGAGCAATATGGGCGCTGAGCAAAACAAAGTCTTGAGATGTCTGAAGCTAGATTCTGCCGCCGAGGACCACACAAAGGTTCCAGAAGATTTCTTGAGAAGTGTTGTTATGGGTAACACCATCTCGGAGAACCGGGGTATAAATCTTCTGTAAAGGTTTGTTAAACCCAAGAATCTCTGAACCTCCTTGACAGAGGTGGGAGAAGACCACTCCAAAATGGCAGACACCTTGCGAGGGTCCATGGAGATGCCCCGGTCAGACAAAATAAACCCCAAATAGGGAATGCTCGAGACCCCAAATTGGCATTTCTCAGGCTTGGCCAGTAAACTGTTCTCCTTAAGTCGAGTAAGTACTGTCCGTACATGCTGTTCGTGTTCTTCCTAGTTGATGGAAAATACAAGAATATCATCTAGATAGATGATCACTGAAACAAATAAGAGATCCGAAAACATCCGGTCCATAAATCTTTGGAAAACTGCGGGAGCGTTAACTAGCCCAAAGGGCATGACTCTATATTCGAACAATCCGAAGAGTGTTCGAAAAGCAGTCTTCCATTCATCACCCTTAGCAATGCGCAATAGATGGTACGCATTGTGAAGATCCAACTTAGTGAAAATGTGAGCACCTTGAACCGCCTCAAGAATGTCTGATGAGTGGCATGGGATAGCGGTCTCTGACTGTGACCTTGTTGAGACCTCTATAATCTATGCAAGGTCGTAATTCTTTGGAATCCCTCTTGGAGATAAAGAATAAGGGAGCCCCGGCAGGAGATTTTGACGGTTGGATGAGGCCATTGTGAAGATTCACGTCCAGGTAAGTTCGTAAGACCTCCTTCTCGGATCTGGACAAGGAAAACATACGACCGAACGGAACCAAGGCGTTAGGCTCAAGATCGATAGAACAGTCCTCAGGACGATGGGGTGGTAAAGGTGCTGGCTTGACTTCTGTGAAAACCTCTCTGAAAGTCTCACCAAGATGTGCCATATTATGGACAGTTGAGGATTCTTGACAAGAAGCGGGGGTGACCTGTAGTTGTGAATAAGATTGTTGAGGAATACAATGCTTCTTGCAAAACTCAGACTCGAAACGTAGCAAATTAGATACCCAATCTATTTGTGGGTTATGTCTCCTGAGCCAAGTGATCCCCAAAATAACAGGAAAATGGGCAGCTCTAATGATGTCGAATTTTAGACTCTCCACATGCTGGGAAATCCGGACTTCTAGCTCCTCTGTAGTCTGCGTTATAGGTCCTGAAGACAAGGGAGTACCATCTACACCCTCCACCTTCTGGTCTTCGAGTCTTGCTAGCCTTTTGAGACCCACCTTGTCAACCCATAAGGTATCAACAAAGTTACCGGCTGCTCCGCAGTCTAAGAGTGCCAAAGTCTCTACGAGCTGGTCTTGGATCATCACGCTGATATTGATAACCATGAGTCTGGAATCTTCTGGTGTCTTCTTTGTGGATACTGCCAATGAAACGTAGGGACTGGAAGATTTAGATAACCACCGGTTTTCTGTCCCTTTTAAAGCCGGGGTGATTCGTTTCCCGAACGCCGTTGAGGTAGTTCGGAACAGTCTTTGAGCAAATGTTTGTCAGACCCACAGCAGGCACAAAGACCTCTTTCTCTCCGTCTTCTTCTTTCTTCCGCGGTGAGTGGTGATCGGGTGGTTCCGATCTGCATAGGTTCTTCACTCTGTTTAGAAGATGGAGGAAGAGTGTTGGATGATGTACCGATGGTAGAGGGATTTTCTCTGCAACATTTTTTTTCATTACGTCTCTCCTGGAGTCGATGTTCAATCTGTAGGACCGAGGATAAAAGATCCGAAAAAGAGGCAGGTCGGGGAGACCGGGCTAATTCGTCTTTTATCTCTTCTTTAAGACCTCTACGAAAAATGGCAAATTGTGCCTGTTCAGGCCAGCCAGCCCCTGCAGCCAGGGTCCTAAACCTTGTGATGTAAGTGAGGAGGTCTGATGATCCCTGTTTTACATCCAAGAGATCCTCACAAGCAGTGTAGGTGAGCTCATGTCTTTCAAAGGATTCCCTGAGAAGAGCCTTAAAATTCCCGTAATTCTGTAGAACGGGATCCTCTCCTGTAACAAGAGGAGTAGCCCATGCAAGGGCATTGCCCACCATGTTCGAAATGAGGAAGCCAACCTTAGCCTGATCAGAAGAAAACATGCGAGGGCGGAAAGTGAAGTAAATAGTGGCAGCTTCCAAAAACTCTTTAAGCTTTTTGGGAGAACCGTCACACTTCCCCGAAGGTAGGGCCACAGGTGGCAATTCTGGGGGAGGGGGAGGTTCTCTACCTGAAACCAATTGTTTTAATACAACATTTTCTGCCTTAACAGTCTGAAGCTCTTGAGAAAGGGACTGCACAGCTTTCCATAGCTCTTGTATCTGATCCTGCAGCTGTTCGGGAGTAGCCATTGGTATCTTCGGGCGTTGCAAACTGTCAAACTCTTGTGTAAGACTTAAAGTTACCGTAGGGGTATTGTCCGAATGCTCCGCTTTCCCACCCGATGCACCACTCTCCTCACCTGAGTCTTCAGGGTCTGATGCTCTGACGCCGTGTCGGTGGCCAAGGTAATCCTTTTTACTCTTCGTTGTAAGAGCTCTGACACGGAACGAAGCCGTGGTGGAACTCTGAATTGGTTACCATCTTGCCTCCGGTCCCGTATGCAGGCGGGTAAGGGGAAAAAGCCCGAAGGCGGAAAAAACCCCTGGATCGCGGTAGAACTGCTGGCCGTGGCTTGCGATGAGATATGTAGCCGTAGTAATAGTAGAATTCAATTGCAACGGGAATCCTCGAGGTAAACAAAGCGAAGATTCATCCGGAGAAAAAGTGACAAGGAGGGCAAGAACACTGGCAGAAAGCAGGTAAGCGCTGAAACGCAAAAGCAGAGAGAACCGCCGGATGAGGGGGGCCGCCAGGGAGACGGAGAGGAAGGAGGAAAAGAGGAGAAGGTTCCCGAAAGGGGGGAAAAAGAGCGAGCGAGAGAAAAGCACTGGAAGCGTCTCACCGTGAAAACAAAAGGAGACGGTTCTAACGCAAGGAACCATGGGTAGCAGGAAGTAAATAGACGAGAGGAAAGAACAGAGGAAAACACTAGACCGTAAACAAAGAAACGTGAACAACGTGGTGGCAGTATCAATGGCGGCGAAGCCGTAACAACAGCATCCATCGCCAACCGAGAAGGTTCATGACACCTGAGCACACGACTCAATTCATATAATAGTAAGAGATGGAGGCTACATCTCGAGTTGGGAGTCCTGAGGAGTGCTTTCAATGCTGGCACCTGTTCTCGATTCTGCCCACGTGTGGCACATAACAATATTCACTGTTACGTAAAGGTGCGGCACATACCAGCATTCATAAGTCCGTCCAAGCGCAGCACCTACCAGTACTCCCAACTTCGTCCGAGTGAGGCACACACTAACAATTATGAGCATGGGCAGCACCTACTGCTGTTTCACTGTCACATCTAGATGTGACGCAGGATGGTGAACACAATCGTGTGACCTTAGAGAGTAGGGGCTAACGTTAATAATTCTTGACGAGATGTTGGACAAACTAGTGGTCCCAGTTGCGGGGTAGGGCAGTGCAGAGTGGCACGGCTTGCCTGAGCCGAGTAACCACTCCAAGTCGTGACCACGCCCCCCGCTTGTCAGTTGCAACTGATTGATTGCTAATGGTTGATGAATAAGCGGAGGGTACCACCCTTAGATTCGTGTCAGTGCAGGGTGCTATGCTTGAGAGGCCATCCGTTTCAGCCTGTTGTATAGTAGGTTTCCGTGATGTCACAGTCATCAATGGTTTGTTGAGCCTGGCTTTCGGAAATAGGTTTGTGGGGGGCCATATGTCTCTCATGTGGTCTGATGGGCAGGGTCGGGGAGAGCAGGATGCAAGTGTCGCCACAGCGAAGGCTGCTGGTTTAGCTCGGGTCTTGATGTGTTGGGATGTTGTTGTGGGTTGGGTGATGGTGGATCAGGAATGCCACAACGAAAGCTGCTGGCTTACCTGGAGTTCTAGTGTGCAGGCAGTGTTGTTGAGCGTTAGGTTGTGGTGTGTCAGGTGAGACCACTGCGAGAGCTGCCGGCCCCTGAAATGTGATCGAAAGCGGTGAATTTTATTAATGGTGTATTTGTGGCGTGGAGTGGCTGGTTACCAGTCATTTGGTCGAAAAAAAAAGGTCGACAGGACAAATGGTCGACACCAAGGAGGAGCCACCAA
This sequence comes from Ambystoma mexicanum, assembly GCF_040938575.1. Taxonomy (NCBI): domain Eukaryota; kingdom Metazoa; phylum Chordata; class Amphibia; order Caudata; family Ambystomatidae; genus Ambystoma; species Ambystoma mexicanum. Next base: position 1,256,945,284 of record NC_090923.1, on the reverse strand, counting down.
GTCTTGTTGAGTTGTGCGATGGGATCACTAGGCGAAATGAGCTGCGAGATCTGAGATTCCTGGAAGGTAGGTAAGGGACAATTTTGTCTCGCAGGAATTTAGGGCCTGTGTTGTGGATTGCGCGATGGGTGATGCACATGGCTTTGAAGGTGGTGCGTCGAGCATTAGGGAGCCAGTGGAGGACTCTCAGGGTAGGGCTGATGTGCTCCATGGCGGGCAGGTTAATGAGAAGGCATGCTGCCACATTTTGGATTATTTGGAGTTTCCGTAGTTGTGATGTGGGGGCTCCTAGGTAGAGGCAGTTTGCGTAGTCAATGCGGGAGAGAATGATGGATTTGATTGGCGAGAAACGGTGGGCATAGGAGAGGTAGGGGAAAATCCTCCTGAGGATACGTAAGTCAAAGAACCAGGTTTCGGATACGCTGGTAGTGTGTTGGGTGAGGGATAGACCTGAGTCTAGTTGGCATCCAATATTTTTGACCACGTTAGAGGGTGCTGGTGCTTGTCCTAGTGAGTCGGGCCATGGGATTGGTTGGGGTATGAAAGGTGTTTTCCCACAAAGTAGGATTTCGGTTTCCCCAGGGTTGCGGATGAGATGGTTGGTCGTCGTCCAGTGATCAATATCGGAGAGGCATGACGACAGGTCCGGGCAGCCAGGTCCTTCAGGATTTGGGATTTTGAGGATGATCTTGGTATCATCTGCATAGTTGTAACAGGTAAGGTATATGATTTGGGCGTCTGACCATCTTACATCCTTATCCATCTGTTGGCTTCCTGGGGGGTGGGGAGGTTGCACACACACCCTCTTCCTCTGCCTCATGACCTGACTCTCTTTCGTCTTCTGACATTTCTAGACCCCAACTAGTGTGACTATCATCCCCTTCGCCTCTATCTCCATCTAGATTTAATCTACTCAAAGACAGTATTCTGCGTTCATCACTAAACAGGTTTACCTCCTCAGTCTGTAGTTGAGATACCGGGGATCGATTACTGCTCCCTCCAGTTCCTCTTTCCTGTGTACACGTATGTGGTCATGTGTTGTAATATGGCTTTTGACAATGATCCCCCTTGTGGCCATGGCATGAATATTTATCAGCTGTGCCTTTTAGCCATTCTGCACTGTACTGTTTGAGCTTGGGCGCATGTTTGGTAGTGTCTTACAAAGATGCATGATTGGAGTGTCCTCCATAATGACAAGTCTCGATTGACTGTCGATACTTACAGATCGTTAAATAAACCTTTAATTTTAGCTCAACTCACCACCTTTAGTTCTAAAACAACAAATATGAGCAAGCACCATCAATCGCCGCTCAATCCTCTTTTGTTTCAATAACCTATCAGTCTTTAGATTGGCGCCAATCGTTTACTACATCTTAACTTCAAACACTGTTACTTTCAATCTTCCACAGTTCTGTTACTTCACACAACATACACATTAATAACTCCTGTGATCACCTTCTCTTACTTATCTTTGTTTCTAATAAGAGGTATACTTCTCTCACCTCTACTTATTTTACCCTATACAGGGTTTAACAGGTCACCTTTAACGGTCCCGACTGTGCATATTCCCTTTTTATTAATACTCCTGTTGGAGTTTGAGACGTCTTCTTCTAATTCCCTTGAACTAGGATTACTTAGGAGTTCCTTTATCTACACAGGATTTCCTGTTACTCAAAATATCACAATCCTGCCCCTTTATATTGCCATTTTCCTTAGTCTACTTAAATTCATAAATCAACTTGAGGCCTTCAGTATTGACTCCTTCTTCAATCCGACCACTTCAGCTTCCGTCCGCAGAGCGCCTGTGGAAGCCGAGCAGGGATTTCTTCAAAGATGGACCTGCCTACTGTCTCGATTCCTCTTGAAAGTTTATTTCTATCCGTCGCTCTCCACAGAAAACTCTGTGATGTTCCAGCTAATGGCGGAGGATACCCGATCGTCCGAAACTCTGGAGCCAACCTCGTTTGGATCTGAAACCATCCTATGCTACCACGTGAGCATATGACCCTGAGGAACGTGCATATGGAATGGATGGGAATACACCAGAGTAATTCTGAGTCCAAATAACAGAATCAACTCAGGAAGATGGCAAAGTACTGTTTTATTAACAATTATCTAAAACAGGGAGGTTACAACGTACATCAACGGACATACGCTCAGTCTCTCAATGATCTCCACAAAAAATAAGATTCTTATAGTGATAATGCGTCGGTTACATCCCTCAGGAGGCAGTGGTATCTGTGGCACCGTTGGTCCCGTGCCCGCATTACTTTTCACTTCAAGATGGCAGGGGTTAGTTACTGCAGTGTTCCAGCTCTGCAGTGCTTCTCGCTCACCGGAGCTCCGCCCCCGCTGCAAAGATCTGTTTATCAACTCTCCCGGACAACGCACGGATGCGTTGCTACACCCGTCAACCAACGCTCCGCGATTTCGTTTCTAGGATAAGAGCTATTCTCTCGTCGGGAAACCCTGTTCTTCTCTTACCTATTCTCTCCCTCTACCTAGGATTCCTGCCGTAATTACACCTCCATACGCGACACTTTTTGAGCCGCGCTGCACGGTACTCTGCCTTCCAGTCCGGCTCATGTTTTCCCTCGAGCTCCGCTCGCCGATATCAGCAACAAGGGGATAGACATTGCTCGGGTATGTATGTTTAGAGCCTCTGACAATACGGGCTCCATGGGTGGTGGCTTCGATTCACGTATCCTTCTCTCCCCTTTCTTGTTATAACTTTTGGTATATGGACTCTCGCAGCTTCCTGCTGTTCCCAAAAAATCCCGCGAGTTACACACACTGCCATTCTTCCCTCGCCAAAGCCAAGACACGAGTACAGGTATACTTGGGTTATTTTAAGGCACTTACCTGACCAACAGTTCTTTCTCTTATAAAATATCTTCCTTCTTATTACAGCAGTAACAGCACTACAAGTAAAGAACACAGCATACAAAGAATTAGAATACTAGTCTTCTGCGACATTCCTATGAGGGTATTGAAGCTCTATCTTTCTTCTCCAATTCTTACCCTGTTCTACCTCTCCTCCTTACATTAACCAGTATTACTTTTTTCATCTCAATATGTGTTAGACCTCGTATCCCTGAAATTCACGACCTCAAGACCAGCACCACGTCCCGGAGCTGACAGGGTTTTCTTCCCCAGAGGGTTTCCCTGGAGCACCCCTTTTCTTCAGCCTATTTAAGCCGTGGAAGAGAAGGAGGTGCAACGGGTGGGCTTCTCATATTCATCTCGTCTAGAACTTCCAGACAGGTCGGTGTTTTTTACTCCGTTGGTGTTTGCAATGTTTAGTAAACAAAGTTCATAACGGTTATTACAGCGTCAGTGTGATGTCATACTACGTGGCAATAGTGAGAAAACCTATCGAGTGTCAGGATTTGTTAAGGGAAACACATAGATATACAATTTTATAGGAGCTAGGATTGCTACTGGCTGTCCAATATTAGGTGGACAGCTTATGCCTACCTCTAAAAACATGTCATTTCAGAAACATTAGATGCATAGTTTCTCATTGGTCCTACAAACTATAAGGTCATTCATTATATGGACTAATATAAGTGGTTGGCACACTTGTGCCCCGTCTGGAACATTCGGTTAATTTAGCAGCACGCAGGCGCAAGGAGATAGGGCATGAAACTACCTCACCACCCAATTAGCCCAGCATCTCTCATCGTCCATGCCTTCTGCCATTAAATTGCCCTTGTACTTGGCTTTGCAGAGTATCCTTGCCTTTGAGAATACAGGAGTAAGAGCACTCGATATTGTGTCTGGAACTCCAAGTTCAAGCTCCACTTCCATCCTTAGCTCACGTGACAAGAGATCACGATTTGGTCCATTCTGGAGCTTTTAAATGCTCTAAATGAATTAAAGCTTGGCATCCTATATGTTATTTTTGCACCTTAAAATTTGAAGGTTCATCCTCCACACATTCATCCGTCTTCAAAATAGATAGCTGACCTTGCTTATTGAATCTTGACTCCAGGACAGGCAGCCTCGCCATGCAGCTCCATGAGCCCATTACTCTTGCTGCGACGCAGATTTCAATTCCCGTTTCATGGGTTCTGGCTTATTTAATTTGTGATACCAATGTCCAGTTTCTGTACAATGGCAGCTTTGCCTGCATTCTATTCACTACTCATAGCTAGCCTCTATGATGACTTAATCTACCTTGCGTTTTAGCATCTGTACACGTGCTGAACTTGTTTTCTGCAACATCTTGTTTACTTCGTTGTCTTTTTCTTGTCTACGTCGAACGTTCATTCGGTAGGGTTGTCTCAATGGGTATCTTCTTTCAAACTCTTGCTGTGGTATTGGTATTATATTGTCAGGCACGGCACAACCTCATGTCTGCAATACAGGAGAGGTAGAGGGGCAGGATTGCCTGCAGATGTACCCAGCTGCTCCTCTACAGAGCGATGGGCAAGAAGTCAGCGAGAGAGCAATAGGCAAAAATTCTGGAGAGTGCAACACGTGAGTATCTGCTGGGGAGTGTGTGTGGGCTGCTCATGGAGTGGGATGTGGAGGCAGGTCTGGGTGGGGAAGTGTTTGCTGCAAGAGTGTGTGGGGCTGGGGGCGTGAGGTGTTTGGTAGAAAGATAGGAGAAGGTTTTTTTTACTCCATGCTCTTCAGTAGATGATTTGCCTGGTTATTGGGAAGCAAAAGTGGCTGGCAAACTCATATCTATGGGGGGCGGAGGGGCTGACTACAGCTATTTCTTTATACTAAACATTCTCTCATGACACCAAAAGCGACAAACAGGGTCTGAGACAAAGCATACGTTTCTTCTGAGCTTTTGGAACCAGCTTCCAAAGCATGAAGCTGAACGTTTGGCAGTCATCCCAAAAATAATACTGAATTGTCTAAAAGTGTGAATATTAGGGTACAAAAATGCGTTATCCCCTCCTTGGTTCAGAAGGCGGCCTCCTCTCGCTTCCTTCGCCTTTTGTAGTGCAAATAGCTGTTGATGATTGAGACATTTCCTTCCTGGCTCCACGGAATCCCCCTGTGCACCATGTTCATGTGATAATCCCTGTGTATCACACACATGAGAGACAGCCCTTAAGGTAAAGAATACTACATACCTACTCTCTCCCAGGTATTATTAGTTAGCTCTGGCTCAAAGCTGTCCAAGGGGCTTGGGCAAAGACAAGTTATTAATAAGAGGCTGGAGAGACTGTCACTTGGAGATGGCACTGTTCCAGAACTGAACTGCTCGTCCTATCCCCCACCCCTGCCACAACCCCCTCCTGCTGTCACGCGCCTGCCCTCTTGGTGCTTGTGGAGCTCTTGGCGGCTGCTCCGCCATTAGAATGTCCCACTACGCTTCACAGTTTCCGGGAGCGCAGGTCTAGTCTGTCTCTCTCCTGTGTTGTTTTCCTTTAAAGCCACGCCCCTCTGTTTCCATGGTGCGCTGCAACCCTATTCGCTTTTCTCTGGGTTTACACGTTAGTGCTTTGTTACTCTGCATTTTTGGCCTGCTATCGCTACACTTTGCTTTCTTTTCATTTTATCGTTTCTTTCTCGTCTTTGACTGTTTGTTTCCCCCACAGCAGCTCGGCGCGGTTCTCTTTCAGTTTCAGCTGCCGCATTCTTTACTGCTCCGTTGTCGGGTCCCGTCACGCCTTTTTTCTACACTGTTCCCTCAGGTCTTTCCCCTCCCCCCCCCCTTTTCCTTTCTCTCCTCTGTTGGAACCCTACCTCTTCTTTGGGTATAGCGGCTCTCTAGTCCTGTACCTTCTCTTGTTGTTTTCTCATCTCTGCTCCATCTTTCCTCCCCTCGAGGTGAGTCCAGTACTTCTGTTTTCCGGCCTTGCGGCCAGCTTTCTCTTCAGCCTCTGGTGCTGGTGGCATTACCCCCGCTTCCGACCTCTCAGCCAGCTTTCTCTTCAGCCCGTGGTGCTGGCTACAAAGCATACCTTGTCGCTGGCAGACCACTCTTGACTGGATTTCGTCTGCACAGCTCGCCCTCCATCAACAGGCTCTTCCCTGAGGGTCTTCCTTTCGGACACCTTGCCAATTGACTTCCATCTACCACTCTGCATTGGAACTTACCTGGTGGAATTACCATGTCAGTGCTAAAACAAGAGTGCCACGCAAGTCGTCCTTCAAGAGAGGTTTCTTCTGCCATTTGGCTTTGTCCCTCTCCTTGGCACTCTCGGGAGGAGGCTTTTTGCTTGCCTTCAACGGAAAGGCGGCAGAGTGGCGCCCACCTGAGGGAGGCCATATCTCTTCAAGAAAAAACATAAGGACCGAAAGAAGAAAGGAAAGCCGCAGTATTCATCAACAGAAGATACAGATTACAGATGAGGAGGGGGTATCAGCATGCTTCTGTTACCCTTCTTGTGGCCTTTTCACCCTCCACCTCCCGTACTATCTTTCCTTCTTCCTCTCTATAAACTCCCAAAATTTTATTGGTGCAGTTCAGAACTTTAGCAGGAGCAGGTTGTCCAGTACAGTGAGCTGCTTTCACAAAGCACGTTCTCTCTAATGCCACCTGTTAGCCGAACTATGCAACTGAAGCTCAGGGAAGCGCTTGGAAAGGAGCAGTTTATCTGCAGATTATTCCCAGAGGAACCCAGCAACTTCCTAAGAGGGGTGCAATCTCAAAATCTCCCCATAAATCCTCATAGGTTTGCTGGCAGTGGCCCAAAGACTGCTCGGTTTTCTGCCTCAGGGCTTGTGTTCTCAGCAGGAAACTGCCTGCATACTGAATGGCACCCTGACATGGCAGTGTCCTAAGGTTGCTTACTTATCCCTACTATCGTGGCTGAGGGGCCAACTGGCGCACACCTATGTGAGCACTAGTCAGACCTTGTTGAGCACACCCAAGGAGCACTAGTGGTCCTTGCTAAAAGAAAAGGCACGTGCAAGGCTGCGAAAAAGCCTACAATAGTCATGCTAAGGGAAGGGAAAAATTGAGAGATGGTGAAGTGGACCAAAGAAGGAGGGATGGGCAGGAGGCCAGTGAGAGAGAATGGGAAAAATGCCAGTGATGGAGCCAGTGATGGAGCCAGAGATTGAGCAGTTAAGCCACAGTGGGAGTGATCAGCGTTGGGCCAGAGAGGGGGTGACTCGGGGAAAGGGGGAGAGAAGTTAGAACGGAGAGTGCAATAAGAAAGGGTTGTGAGGAGCAGAAGGAGCGAGTGATCGCTCGAGCAAAGAGGATGCTGGGGCAACAAGATACTGAAAAACTATGCAGGACTGGAGAGTGCAACACGTCAGTTGGCAGTGAGTTGGTAAGGTGTGAGTTGGGAGTCTCTGGCAGTTGTGATTTGGCAGTGTGACAAGTGCTAGTGAGTATGCACATTACTGGTGACGTGAGAGGTATGGGGTGAATGGTGATGGAGAATTGGTGAGTGTGAGGGGGTGCTGTGGGCGATTGGAGTTTAGGAGAACATATAAGGAGCATATTTGCACCATTACAAGTGAGAGTGATCAATAAAGTTCCTACTATAAATTGAAATAGACATGGACACCAAACAGAAAAAGTAGAGCAAAACAAACACAAGTATGGCCCATCTGGTACTCCTTGCATTACATTGATTGCACCTCCACCCACTTTCTCTTCCAGACTCTGTACCTCAATCAAATCATGACTCTTATCAGACTGCCCCACATCCCCCCAAACACACGTAATGCAGTCAGGAGCATTTCACACCCACCCTACCCTACCCATTTACCCACCCTATTGCTGCAAAGAGACACCCTCCACATCCCACTCACTTCACCTGCTATGCAACCCCAATCCTGCTTATATTCCTGCCACTAGGGTCACCCCCACTTACATGTCCCAACCCAACACCCACCCCCGTCTTTCTGCTATACCCAACACTTCCCTTATACCTTGCCCCCTATTTCTGCTGAGAGCCTCACTGGTATTCCTGCCACCATGATCCCTGCTGCTCACATTTACCTCCCCACCTGCCTTGACCCCCTTTTTCTGCTAGGAGAACCCCACTGAATTACCTTGTTCCCCTTATTTCTGCTATGAAACCCCCTCCCACCAAGCTCACATTTACCTCCCACAACACTCCCCTGTACATATACCTTGACCCTACATTTCTGCTACGAGACCTCTCCCACTTGCATTCCTGTCACAAGGCCCCTCTCACACTCGGCATTTAATTGTAATTTTACATCCGAAGTGGTAATCCAGAAGTTGGAATCGAACCTGGGTTGGTTGTCAAGTTGGAAAGCCTCGACGTAAACCACTATACCACAGTGGCTTGTCTTGTTGGTGAGATGTTTTTTGGATACTACTAGCTGTGTCATGCTGACATAAGCATGCATGTGCAGTGTTGAGTATGTGACGTGAGCAGATGTAGTCCTTAACCTAAAAAAAATCATCTTTAGGACAGCTACCTGTGCAGTACAGTAGTTAAATCCACGCTTTGGAAATTGATAGCCTGGGTTCGAATCCCACTTCTGGGGTCAGTGTCTTCTGAAAACAGAACTTGACGTATTCGTACCTAATTGATGTTGACAATTACTACTTGTGAAGTTGATTATAAAGCGTAATTAAGAGAATAATTGACAATTGTTAAGTACACCGAAGGATGACAGAAAAAATGAGTGTGGATGGGGTTGTGAGAGGTGGGTGGCAGTATCTGCCCAGTGGTGCGAGTGTGAGGGAGTGATGGGGAGGTAGTGCAGACACCAGTAAGTGGGCCATTGGCTGTGAAAAGAGGGGGAAGAGGTGTGAGGACGGTTGTCTGGTCAGTGTGCGAGGTAGGTCTCTAGCATGGGGGTGGGTGATGCTGTGCAGCTAAGGTATCTGGCCAAGTGGGAAAATTCCTTGAAGTGGGGTGTGACTCCTGGAGGAATGTCTGGCAGAGTGGGCGCAAGATCTGCAGTGGGGGTAGGGACGTGTTGGGAGTCTCCTAGGGAAGTGGAGTCAATGATGTGGGTGAGGGGTGTCTGCTGCAAGAAGGTGTCTGCCAGAGAGCATGCATGTCTGGCAATGGGGCAGGTGGGGAGTAAAATCAGGGTGGGTCCCAGCAAGGCCCAGGAGGTTGGCTGCCCATGGACGCAGATCGCTCCAGGGCGCTGTTGTAATTATTTCACTGTGCATGCTGTGTTGCCTGTATCGTTTTCAGGGAGGTGTATTTAAAACTCTCTCTCCCTCGGCTGAGTGAATCTTAATGCACTCAGCCAGTTCCCTGCCTGCAGTGTGAATTCCAGCCTTACTTTTTATCCTTTCGAGTTTACCTTGATTAGTTTCCCCTTTTTCATCTATTCCCACCTGTTCTCCTCCTATTCCATCCTCGCCTGCCACCCTGCTCACACTTAGATCTTGCCCCTTCCTTGTCAAGGATCCTTCCCCACTTCCTGTTGGTACTAGCTCCTTTCCACATCCTCATTGTTGCATGTCTGCTGCCGCAGAGCCTACACATCCATCATCTGACAAGAACATTCTGCTTCACCGGTCAGTGTTAGCACTGTCCTTACATCATGGTAATCAGGGGAAGGCACTACGTGGTTTGGGAGTCAGTCCGGTATCACCCATGTTCTTGGGGCTGCCGTACGGGTTTCCTGTGTCGCCCACTCACTTCTGGAACAGCCCCTAAAAACAACACAGCGCACCTAATGGGTGAAACAGGTACGCAGTCAAAGTGAGACATGGTTATTGACAAGAACAACTGTTGGATAGGAGGTTGGGGGATGCCAGTTGTAAGGGTGCAGAGGGAGACTGACAAAAAAAGATGGCATGATTGGGGTTAAATACTTTTATGCAAGTAAAAGGAAAGAGAAAACCTGACTATCCCTATCACGTCCACACCTTACCACTGGGTTCGTGCCCTTATGTGCTGGCAGGCTAGCTGGCGCTTACAGGATCGCTGCCCTCCTGTCTGCTGTTTCCTTCCTACTTCTGTGCTCCCCTCCCCTCTTGGGGAGGGTTATCTCTTCACTCCTTGGGATTCCCACATTCAGTGCCCTGCAATGACTAGCACCACAATAATTCGTGGGTGGTCCTTCCCTGTGGTGTTGGGACAAGACTCACAGTTTTTGGCTGCATTTCCATTTCTCAGTCCGAGATGGGGGGTTGAGGGTTGGCTTCCCCTCACTGCACTTCTGCAAACCAGATTGGACGCCAAGCTTTCATCTACGCTGGAACGGCGAAGGGACAGAACATAAGGCACGCGGAAATCCCGGGGGGCATATCTTGACGGATTGTGACGCCTACCAACCACTCCAGACCCAGACTTGGAAGCTCTACAGGAATACAGGAATTACGGAACGGGATGCAAGCACTCTGTACCGAAGTGGCCATTCTACGTTCTAATAATGCAACTTTGAGAAATGCGTTGTCTACAGCTACTTCTGCAGCTTTAGCTGAAAGTGCAATCACTCAAACCAGTTTCATGCACTTTGATCGGGACCCTAGGAAGTTTATTTTTTCAACCATTGCATTATACAGTTTACTTTCCGCCCCACACACACACTTCTTGACAGACAACGCAAACATACGGTATATTATTAGCCATCTTTCAGGTACAGCACTGGCCTGGGCAGTGCCCTATGTTTCTTCACGGAGTCCGTTATTGGAGGATTTTGCTGGATTCGAAAAGGCATTCTTGGCTGCGTTTAAGATGCCTAACCAAGCCGCTGCTGCTCAGTGTCAACTTCTGGCACTACGCTGAGGCTCTATGGAGCTTATTCCTACATCAGTCATTTCAAACAACTGGCAACCGAATCCCTATGGCCTGAAATAACGCAAGCAACACTGTTTCACAGGGTCCTGCGATATGGAAATAAGGATGAGCTTATCCATATCCCTGAACCTAACACCATACAGGGAAGGATAGAGCAGGTACTTCGGATTGACCGCTGTCTGGCTGAGAGACTGAGTGAATGCAGCTGGTTGGAGCGATCCTGTTCTCGACCAATTGTCAATCCACCCACTGTTGCACCAGTGCCGGGGGCAGGGGATTCCGGTGGGCAACCCATGCAGATCGGGGCATCACGCGGTCCTCTCTCTGAAGCTGTCTGACTCTTTGCTGCCTTTAGCCCTGCTTCTCAACCGCGAGTTGTCAGTGTCATGGGGCATCAAGGAGATACAGGAATTGATTATACTGGCTTTACTGGACCGTGGAGCCACTGGCAATTACCTGGAGGAGGAATTTGTGCTCAAGAACAGTATACCGAGAGAAATTAAGTAATACAGTGCTGACATTCAAGTAATAGATGGCACCCCTCTGTCATCTGGTCAGTATCTACCCCTACAGATAACCATCAACCAGCATTGCAAACGATTGGATTTTGACATTATCAAATTTCCAGTTTACCCCATGGTGTTATGCATACCTTGGCTGATGAAACGCCATCCTCACATTAATTGGACGACACGCGTTTTGGTCTTTTCCTCTGACTTTTGTACTTCTCACTGTTGTGCCACGGAACACGCAATTCCTGTTCGGAGCCCATTACCTGATCAGAAACAGTGTTCCTCCATACAACGCATTCCCTGCACGTCTCTCCCCACCAAGTACCATCGGTATCAAGATGTCTTCAGAGAACCAGAGTACATTCTATTACCACCCAATCGTGTTTTTGACTGTGAAATCAATTTGGTTCCGGAACACACATTGCCTAATACATGGATATACTCCCCGACAGATGCAGAAAAAGTAGAATTAAAGAAATAATTGGCAGATTGCCTTATGCATGGGTATAAAACGCCTTCCACATCTCCCATGGGTTCTCCTCTATTTTTTGTGCCTATAAAAGAGGGAACACTCAGACCCTGCATTGACTACCGGCTCCTTAATGACATCACGGTAAAGGACCAATATCTTTTGCCGCCGGCTACTGACATATTGGAATCCCCCCATGAAGCCATGATTTTCACAAAGCTAGACCTACGCAGAGCTTATCACCTTATACGCATTAGACCTGGGCATGAGTGGAAGATGGCCATCAAAACTCCTTTTGGTCGTTATGAATATAAATTCATGCCCTTTGGTCTTTGCAATGCCACAGCGATACTTCAGCGGTTCATGGATTCAGTGTTCTCTGACCTCTTGGGATCCTATGTCCGGGTTGACCTTGATGATATTCTTATTTTTTCACCCACTCAGGAGTCCCATGTTGGGCACGTATCAGAGGTGCTACAAAGACTACAACGGAACAACTTGTATGCAAAATTTGACAAATGCCAATTCAATGTGCCTGAAATTGAATTCCTGCGTTATGTTATCAGTGCCAGATGTATCAACAAGGACCCAAGGAAACTGCAAGCTATTCTGTCTTGGAGTCCACCACATACCTGAAGTCCTTGCAGCATTTTTTTGCATTTGCAAATTACTACCAATGCTTCATCCCTGCATTTGCTCGAATATCACAGGAACTTACTGGCCTCAACCTTTTCGATGGACCAGTAATGCAGAAGACGTGTTTCATGCCCTAAAGGAGGCATTCACCAAGGCACCAGTCTTACAACATCCAGACAATAGATGCCTCAGACATGGCACTTGGTAGTGTGTTTTTGCAAAAAGATCCACAGACATTGCTGAAACTCCCTATCGCATACTATTCACGCAAACTAACAGCCTGTGAACAAAATTACTCAATAATAGAAAAGGAACTCCTGGCTATCAAACTGGCTTTTGAGGAGTGGCGCCAACATCTATTGGAGGGACGCTTTTAGGATGAAGTACGAGCCGATCACTGTAACCTACAGTACATCCAGACTCCGCAATGTAGAAATAGCAGACAAGCCAAGTGGGCATACTTCTTTATGCAGTACAATTTCTTCATTACTTACATCCCTGGGTCACAGAACAAAAGAGCGGATGCATTATCTCGTTCCCTGCAAGATGACGAACCATGTGACAATCCAGCTACATTCTCTCACCTGTTTTTCACTTCTTGGTGGCATTACAACCCCTGCTCCAATGTGTAGTACAAGCTACTGCCTTGGATCCTTCTGGATCAACTCAACCTCAGACCGACTTGAGACATGGTTTGCGGTTTCTTAATGATCGGTTATATCGGCCCACAGAGGATCTACGCCTCCTTGTTCTCTCTCAGCTGCATGACTCCAGACTCGCAGGACACCGTTCTCAAGTACTACGATTTCTTCCCTTGCTGAATCCTCAACTGAGGTTTCTGGAGATTTCTCCGCTTCCTCTGTAGCTTCTTCCTTCTTCTTTCTCCTGGATTCCACCTTCTTTCCCTTCTTCTGGAAGAGATAAGGGCAAGCTCCCCCAGAGGCCACTGTGCCTTAATTGCTGTTTGCCAGGCAGCGAGGACTCCGGGGAGCCAGCCCCAGCCAAGGGAAAAGCCAAGAGGCAGAAAAACCCTGGCAGTGGTGGTATATTGGTGAGTAGTCGGTGGTTCCTTCGATGGACTGAAATGAAGGATATGACCTCCTCTTATTCCAGAGACCATTGCGTTCCAATCGCTGGCTGCTCACTAGGAATAGTTCAGACAAAAGAGACTGTAGGTGTAGGAGTAGAGTGGAGTCTGAATGAAGAGACTGAAGGGTCAAAGGATATGGGCTTAAACTGTGCTGGAACTCCAGGCAAGTATGCTTCCGTAGGGTAGCGGGATGAGACAAACAAGTGATCAACAACTGATCTCTCAGCCCGGTGGAGCATTCGTGCAACACAGTGCACAACGCGAAGTAAAGAGAAAGGATCCCATGAAAGCCGTGAGCAGCTAAATCAATGTAGCAAGGAAGCCGTGGAGTGGCAGTGTGGCATGTAGTGAAAGCCGCGAGGCAGCAATGAAGCCAGGGAGCCATGGAGGGGCAATGGAGAAAAGCAGTGCAAGCCACTGGGCGCGCAAACGCTATGTATGTAGCAAACGCGGAGGCGAACACACAAAGCAGTAGGCAAAACAAAACAAGAAGGGCAAAGGAGAGCAGGGACAGGGAGCGAGACTACGAAGCGTCTTACCCAAGAGAGAAGGAGGGTTGCAATGCCCCGAGCAGAGCTGGCGACTCCTTCCCGGTATAAGCAGGCGGCGGCCATGTTGGTCTGTGATACTAGACTGCTGATGCACATTCGGATAAAACATGGAGGAAAGGTCAATGGATTCTTCATTTGTTCCATACTTTCCAAGGCTGCCGCATGACATCTGTGGATGCTATGCCACCGCCGAGTTGATAGGGAGAAAGTTCTGGTGGCCCGGATTGAGTAAACAATTGAGCAAATATGTACCCGGTGTGTGCCCAAGCTAAACCCGGATCACATCCTGTGGGGCTACAACAACCCTTAGAACCACCATCAAGCCCTTGGCACACCATTGCCACTGATTTTATAGTGGATTTACCACCTTCCAATGGGTGTACCTGCATTATGGTGGTCGTTAACTGTTTTTCCAAGATGGCTCACTTTCTGGCTCTTCCTGGTTTGCCCTCAGCACCACAGATGGCCTTGACATTTTTCCAGCATATACATCATATTCATGGCTTACCTGAAAAGATTATCTCTGACCGTGGCTCTTATTTACTTATCACTTTTGGACTTCTTTATGTAAACTCATTGGAATCTCTACCGCCTTCAATTCCGGTTACCATCCGCAAACAAATGGTCAGACGGAACGCACCAATCAGACCCTGAAGCAGAATCTGCGATGCTTTACTTGCAGCATTCCATCAACTTGGTGTGATCACCTTCTTCTGGCCGAAGTGGCGTATAACAACTCAGTCCATTCATCTACTGGAATCAGTCCTTTCTACTGTTGTACTGGTTTCCATCCTCATGTGTTGCTTACTGCTCCCATCTCTCATGGAGTGGCGATTTCCAGTGATCGCCTCCTCCTTCTGCTGCAGGATGTACAACGCACAGCGTTGGATCAGTCGTGTGCTTCTCAGGCGTCATGCAAGACTGCTGCAGATCGTCGTCGTTCCCTGGAACCTCAGTATCAGGTGGGAGATAGAGTCTGGCTTTCTGCTAAAAACAAGCCCCTGTGGAATTTGCCCAGAAAATTGTCCCCCCGTTTCATTGGTCCTTTTCAGATTACACATGCATCTCTTCAGTGGCCTTCCGCCTTTGTCTCCCTACGACTTGGAAGATTCATCCTGTGTTTCACATTTCCTTGTTGAAACCCTACCTTGCTGACGTTTCATCGCCGTTCTCCACAACCTGGGCCCCCACTGCTGGATGGTGCCCCTGAGTATGAGGTGGCTGATATTTGTGATGCTCATCTTCGTCGAGGTAGCTTGTACTACATGGTGTCCTGGAAAGATTATGCTGGCTGCGACAACTCCTGGCAATCTGCTTCTGGTGCCCATGCCCCACCCACCCCCGCTTGGTTTGTCGATTTTACCTGCCTTGTCCCTGGAAGCCTGGTGCTCCTTCCAGGCCTTGGGTTGGGCGGCATGTCACGTCCCCACCTTACCGCTCGGGTCATGCCCTTACCTGCTGGCGGGCTTGCTGCCGCATGTTGCACCCCCTCTGGGACGGCAGCATTCTCCATTGTTGCCACCCCGGCCTATGGGGGCCGCCATGTTGGCAGGATTGCGCAGGCGTTGCTGGGCCAGCGTCTGCCTTCTACACATGCGCAGTGCGCATGGCCCGTTGCCCACAACAAGTGTTTCAACACTGGGGCTCCGGGTATATAAATAGTGCTCCGACCGCAGCTCCTCGTGTTGCACTTCTGCGGACCGGATTGGATGCCAGGCTTTCGTCTGCCCTGGAACAGCAAAGGAACAGAACATCAGGTACACAGGAATCCCAGGGGCATATCTTGACAATCCCTAGGAGGGGGATTTTAATAAGGTAACTGTCAAATCAAAGGTGTCACTGTCCTATGTCAATAAAAACTTCTTTCCCTTACACCACAAACTAGAAAAATAGCACCCATGTTCTTAACCCAGGAGAATGACTCCCTTCTCCTGTGTTTAGGGTCGGCGTGTCAAACCCCATTTTCACAGTCTTGTGTCTCCGACATTATCAGAGGGGATGACTCCCTTTGCCTGATGGTAAAGTTCTCAACACAACTTTTATTCTCGCTCTGGATGATCCAGGAGAATGCCTCCCTTCTCCTGGTATTTGGTTTCACACTGCCTGGGGGAATGTCTCCCTTTCCCAGGATTGGTAACGTTCTCAACACAACCTTTCCCATACTCCACCTGGATGGACCGGGAGAATGTCTCTCTTCTCCTGGTGTTCGGTTTCACATAGTCGGCAGAAAGGCTCCCTTCCCCAGACTTTCCTACCAGTGCGGTTTACCAAGAGAAGGACTCCATTCTTCTGGTATCAGTTCTTTACAACCAGAGGGAATGACTCCTTTGCTGTGGTCTTCTTTTTCGTCAACGATCGTCTCCTTCTTTGGTCTGCCTTTCTTGATACACTTGCCTGCCAATCACTGCAACAACGAAGAGGATTTGTGGTGCTCTCTTATTCTGGGTTCCAGTCCCTGGCTTCTCTTTTTTTTTTTGCACTCTCCTGCCAAGTACTGCTACGAGGAAGATCTCGTAGTGTGGGAAGAGTGTCTAACTCTACGTTGGTTGTCAGTGGGCTTCTCTCTACCCGTGTCGTGAGGAACTCTCCCTCTCAGATTCTCTTTCTCTTGGTGAGGGTATCTGGCCCTCCTTTGGTTATTGGTTGGCTCCTCTCCGCCACTGTTGTGAGGGAATCTCCATCTCTTGGTCTCTTTATTATGCTCAGTGTCTTCGCACCTTCTCTGGAGGTCAGCAGAATTTATTCTGCCATGGCGACAAGGAAGAGGGGATGTGTATGCCTCCTGCCCCTACCGTGCCACAGAAGCATAGTACTTGCCCAGGGGCTGTGGGACAACTGCTTGCACCCTCTTATAGAGCCGCCCAGCGTCCCCTCCAGATCTCCTGTGCCACCCCTTACCCTGTCTGGGGTCTAGGCATGCATTGGGGCTTCCTGGGCCGGCGGGCATTCATTTCAACCTCTACAGCGTCTTGTTTCCTCTGCGGCTCCACAACAGCGTTCCCTCCTCCTTTCGGCAGTATCAAGCAACGGTCAGCTCCTGCAAACCTTCAATCATCAGACGCGGCTGACCGATGCATCCTTGGAGCGCTCTCCCTCCAGATCGATAACACAGATTTGAATCTCCCATGTTTGCTGCTGCAGACACCCACACCTTGGACGGCTGCACATGACCATCTTCCCGGGTTTAGTCCATTGTCGATCTTTATACAATTTTGCCAGCTGTCCCTAGGCTCATCATACAAGTCCTTTGTTCTTTTTTGCGGGTCCTATCTTCATTACTCTGCGGGGCCCACTCATCCCAGCATTTAAATTGCATGGGCTCTTGTAGTTCTTCTTCATCCTGGTATTTTCAAGGATCTCAAGATCTTCAGCCTTACCACAGTACATAGGTCTACTTTCTATAAAGAAGGTAGAAGAGGAAAGAGGAGCTGGAGTATGTCGGGGTGAGAGGTGTTTATAGGGGCTGTACCCTAGATGGTCATCCTTATCCCCAGGGGAGGGGCGGAAGGGGTCCCTCACCGCGAGATCCTCTCACATTATACCACCCCCAGGGAGACTATCAGGTAGCAGCCTCACCTCCCTGCCCTCATGGGAAGGGGCTCCCATCAGGAAAAATTGAGGGTACCTAGTGCTTCGTCACACAGGGCTCTCCTATGCCAGCAATGAGAAAGTGCAAAATGAAGTGCAGTTTGTGAGCCTTACACTTCATTGTGCCAGCAGGCACGCACACAGAGTAAAGGCAGGCCATTGCATGGGGCTTAGACCTAATATCAAAAGTGCAGAGCAGGGAATAGTTTTGTTTGAGGGTCATCCATGAGTGGAGTAGAGGGGGAGAACTTAGTGGACTACCAACTATTTTTGGTTCCCCACACCCGAAGCGCTGATCCGCCCCCCCTAGACCCGCAGCCCCAGCCCTCCAGATGAACTCACCCTCTACCCACATGAATACCCCATCCTTCCCTTCAGACCCACATGCAACCAACCTTCCCTCTATGCCAATGGTCTTCAAACTTTTTTGGCCTGGGCCCCCCCTGAGCAAAATTTGGGCAGGCCGCCCCCCCCCCCCCCCAAAATTGCCAAATGGACAGTATGTACAAATGGCAATGAACTATTGCACGCTGTCACTGCACCCTACTCCCAGTATAGTCCCTGGGCTCTCCCATTACAGTCGCTGGGCTCCCTCATCCCACTTCTACCCAGTCACTGGGCTTTTCCCACCCCATCACAGACCCTGGGCTCTCCCCACCCTGCTCCCACCACTATCTCAGTGCTTCCACGCATCCTGCTCCCACCACATGCCCTGGGCTCCCCCCACCCGGTTCCCAACACCATGTGAGGACCAGTGGGAGCTGGTGAATATTTTAAGCTGAGGGGCATAAACATTCCCCACAAAAATGCCAAATCGACCGAGCGCAGTGAGGGAGCAAGAACCAAGAAGGGTTCGGGGGGGTTTCCCCCCCATTTTTTGTTTTTTAAATAATGGGTTAAAATGTTGCATTTTAGAGCATACTTTGGCACTTGTGGGCCAAGGGGGAAAGCATGGTATTTTTGACTGGACATCAATGATACATATCCTGTAAAGAAAATACCATCCCTGTCCCCTGGGCTCTGCAGCGCCTCAGAAGGAGCTGATTTTGGCAGGTGGGTAGGGGGATTGTGCAACAAAGGCATTTTTAAAATGCTTTGTTGTGCAATCCTCCTCCCCCCTCTCTACCGCCCACTCACCAATATCAGCTCAACGGGCCAAAACACACACACACACACACAATCACAGCAATCACTCTATCATTCATACAAGTACCCATCACCATAAACTCACTCATAAGAAGCATAGACGCATCCATACACATTTAAATATAAAACAAATGAACATAAAAGTACCTTCTTCAGGGGCCTGCCTGTGGGTGCCGAAATGCTCCAGGTTGCTCTGTCCGTATGTGCGAGGAGGCGCATGAGCTCCCCTCGCACATACAGACATGCAGTGCCCCATCCAGCATTTCCAATGAGCTATGCAAGGCTGGCGAAGGAAAGTGCCAACAGCCTTGCATGGCTCAGTGAGTATGTGCGGCTGTGGAACTGAACTGTCAAAGGGAAACACGGTTTCCCTTTGACAGTTCAGCCAGCCCAGGAGCACTCCCTCAGCGGGCTCCTCCATAATGGGTGAAGGAGCCACCGGGTAGACGACCCCTCACCATTATGGATGAGCCGCCAGGCTCAGACTGGCCTATAGGGCAATAGGGAAATGCCTGTACCAAAAATGCTAAATGTTAGTGTAGGCCAGTCAAAATGGACAGCTTTTCAGCCCAATGTCGGACAATTTGATGAGTTCTTCACTATGCAGCTACTAGTTTTGACCATTGTTGCTGAATAAATATTCTTTAAATATCACAATTTGCTTTCATTTTAACAAAAAACACCCTTTTGGGTACTATTCAAACAGTCTGTGACTAAAGCAATGAATATCCATTGGTGCCTGAGACAGTTTTATGGTCCAGTCCGACCATGTGAGCCACCCCTGCCCATTTCCTCCAATCTAAAAACAAAAGGGAAAAAAAGTGTTTTTTTACATTTCTCCCTCCCCCAGCCCCCCGGGAGGCGGCTGCCCCACGGTTTGAAGACCTCTGCTCTATGCTCACATGCCCCACCCTTCCATTCACACCTACATGACCCTCATTGCTCCCTCAAGGCCTACATGCCTCATCCCTCGATTCACACCCAGATGCCCCATCCTTTCCTCCAGACCCATGCACAGGTGCAACAGCCCACCCCTCCAGACCCCAAGTCTCCATCCCTCACTCAACACTCATCCCAACCCTACATACCCAATCCTTCCATTCACACCCAGATGCTGCCTCCTTTCCTCCAAACCTACATGCCACCATGTTCCATTAACACAGATACCCCCTCCCTCGATTCACATGCAAATGCCCCATCCCTCGCTCCAGAGGTATTCCAGATTCACATGCCCCGTCCCTCAAGATCATAAGCCCAACCCCCCAAATGCCCCAACCCTCAATTCGCATGCAGATGTCCCAACCCGTCTCTCCAGACCTACATGTCCCATCCCTCCATTCACGCAAATGCCCCCAACCCTACATGCCCCAATCCACACCCAGATGCCCCATTCCACATTCAGACTTAAAAGCTGCATTCTTCCCCACCTCATCCATCCATACCCAGATGCCCCCATCCCTTCATTCAAACCCAGATGCCCATCCCACCGTTCCCTTTAAACACATGCTGCACATTCACATTCCACCATCCCTCCCACCAGGTCCAAGTGCCAAATCTGCCCCTCCAGGTCCACTTGCCACCACCCTTCCCTCTGGACCTGCATGCCCCAGCCCTCCATGCCCCCATTCACACTAAGATTGAATTGATATTTTATTTCTAACACGCTCATACACAACTGTTTCAGAGCATGACAGGGCAAGGGAGGGGATCTAAGAGATCTGGTTTCGGGTTTCTTCGTGATAGGTATTTGGGTGCTTTATTGGCCAGGCATTTATGTGTGATGCTCAGGGTTTTGAATATGATTCTGGCTTGGATGGGGAGCCAGTGGTGGTCTCTTCTGATGTTGGAGATATGTTCACATTTTTTGATGCCTAGGGCTGCTGTGAGGACTTTGTTCTGCATAAGTTGAAGTTTGACTAGGTTGGATTTGGAGGTGCCGAGGAAAAGGATATTACAATAGTCTAGCTTGGAAAGTATGAGAGCTCTGGCTAGTGTAACGCAGTTTTTGGCTGAGAGGAATTTGCGACGACGGGTGATGAGTTTAGAGGTGTAGGAGGTGGATGAGGCTAGTGTGTTTACTGGTTTAGACATCGTTAAGGTGGCATTTAAGTAAACGCCGAGAGTCTTGACTTGTGCGAGTACGGGGATCGTGGTACCATCAGTGGTAAATGATTTAAAGTCAGGCTTAAGGGTGTCAATTTTGGTGGAGGAGCCTACTATGAGGAGCTCAGTTTTGTCATCATTGAGACAGAGGCTGTTGTTGACCATCCAATTTTGTATGAGAGAGTAGATTTGGTTGACTAGTAATGAATCTTGTTCGTAATTGCCTCAGAGTGGGATGAGGATCTCGGCGTCGTCAGCAAAGTTGGTGTAGATGACACCCATAGCGTCCAAGGCTGCGAATAGTAGCTTAGTGTAGGCATTATACAGTGTGGGAGAGGTATCAGGTAATATTATCCCCACCAAAAAAATCGTCGTACATATGGTCGTCGGGAACGGCCATAGGCATTATTTTTCGTGGGGATAATTTATGGGGTAAATAGATGAGGGGGTTGCAGAGGTGTCCCCCGCAGGTTCCATGGGTTAATATCACCGCAAAAATATGGTGAAATTTTTGTATGGCGATATTTTTGCGGCGATGTTATCACATGGAACGGTGGGGGATAGGCAGGAGCCTTGCGGCCTGCCTGTGGGGACTGGCACAGGGTCTGCTGATTCTTTGCCGATGGATACTCTAGAGGTCCTATCTGCCAAAAATGACTTGATCCAGTCAGTGGCGTTCTTGGCTAGGTTAAAATTGTTAGCTAGTGTGTTACAGAGTTTGTCGTGGTCGACCTAATCAAAGGCCGCTGAGAGGTCCAATAGCATTAGCAGACAGAGTTTGCCTGCCTCTCTGGTGGCAGGCATTTGGATCTTTAAATCAAGAAGGGCTGTCTCTGTGCTATGGTTACGGCGGAAACCTGATTGTCTGTCCCCTAGCAGTTGGTAGTGTTCCAGATGGTTTTGAATTTGGGAGTAGGCTATTTTATCAATTATTTTTAGGAGAAATGGGACAGTTGTAATGGGTCGGTAGTTAGTGGGTATTGTTGGATCCAATGTGTTTTTTTTTTTTTAGAAGGGGTGTCACCCACACTATTTTTTATTGGCTTCTGTAAAGGCTGATGCTGATTCCGGGGTGTTATTTTTCTTGTGGAGGTGTTCGAGAGATCTTTTAGTGCGTCTTAGGGCCACTAGTTCCTCGTTAAACCAAAAGCAGGATCGTTTTGTCGGGTCTGCGAGTTTTGGTTGTAATGAGAGCAAGTAGATTGATGGTGTGGATGAGTCTTTGTTGGTATTGTTCTGCAAAGTAGGCCGGGTTGTTGGACCTTGTACTATTTTGGCTAAAGCTGAACTCAGGGCTGCAGTGAGGTTGTCAGGAGAGAGTTTTTTTAATATTTCTAGTTTCATATGTGTCTGGTTTCAAGGGGGTGGTGAGGACTGAGCTAGCGTTATCTAGTGTGAAGTTGATTATAAAATGATCTGACCATTTAATAGGGAGGATGGAGTCAATGGAGACATCAGAATTGATTGTGAGGAGCCAGTCCAGGGTTCTTCCTTTGGAGTGGGTGGGTTTGTTTATCAAGTGTGCAAAGTTCGTTTCTGTCATGGCTGTATGGAAGGTTAGTGCGTCAGTGTCTAGGGGATCATTGAATCCTAGGTTAAGGTTGCCAAGGATTATGCATTTGGTTTTGGGCTTGATGATGGGGGTTAGGAGTAGGGGGATGTCCAGATCAGGGTGTGTGTTTTTGTTTGGTGATCTGTACACTACCAAGAAGTTCGTAGTAGTTTTTGGGCTTGATGTATACTTTACTAATAGGAGCTTGTAGCCTTGCGTTTGTTCTAGTGGGCAGTCTCTGATTTCCAGGGTGGTTCTGTATATTATGGCGACACCACCTCCTTTTGTGAAAGTCCTATCTGTTCTGAGGATACTAAATCCCAGGGGGATGGCGAGAGCGAATAGGGGGCCTGCAGCTGGGTGTAACCAGGTTTCGGTGACTACCAGCATATCAAGATGTTGTTCTACAATGAGGTCATGTATTTCTATAGAATGGGCTCCTAGTGAGCGGGCGTTGATGAGTGCGCCTTTGAAGGTGGAAGAGGGGCAAGAGTCAGCGTGTTGCCTTGGTTAGGGCTGAGTTTGGTGGCTTTGGTCTGATGTTTGAGGTGTGTGTTGTGGCGGCTTGTGTGTTGGTGGTTGTTGGGGATGATGACTGGTTTGTTGGAGGTGTTGGGTGTAGCGGTGGGTGAGGTGACTTTGAGGGAAGTTTTGGTTCTTGTCATGAGTCTATTGAGTCTGTTAGTTCCCAGGATGGGTGTAGACTTATTTTTGGTGCTATTAGTTGGTGTGTGTGTGTGTGGGTCAAGAGGGGTTGTGATTGAGGCATGGGATGTCTAATGTTGCAGTAATCTTACTGATGGCAGATGTAGTGTATGCAGGGACAATGTGTGTAGGGAAGGAAGGGGGTAGGGCAGGGGATGGGAAAGTGTTGTTGACAACCTAGTCAGGCTAGGCCTTCATTAATCTTGATGAAGTGTCCTCTTGTGCATGGCGTGGAATTGGGTATTATGCAGAGGGGGAACATGATGGTAGTCAGTAAGGCCAGCATTCTATAGGTGGGGGCTGGCTGGGCTGAAGCAGGCTTCAGAAGAGCATTTGGGCATGTAGGCTGAATAGAACTATACAATATAATTAAGTGGTAGATTGAGTTCACAGTAGGCAAGTAGGCAAATAGGCTAGGTACAGCTATCCAGCATGGGTGGGAGGGTATACACGCATTTCACCGCAGTATTTTTCATCGCCGTTTTTTTTTTCCAAAAAAAAACACTCATCGTTTTTTTTGGGGGGGGGGGGGGTTAAAAAATGTAATATATGGTTGTGGGTGTAAGGGAATAAAAATAAAAAAGGGAGATTTGGGGGGTAACCCCCCCAAAAAAATAAAATAAAAAAAATACGAAGAGTTTTTCAAAATAAAAACAGCTATGAAAAAACCCGCGATGAAAAATACTGCGGCGAAATAACGTAGAACCGGGTGGGAGACAGGCTGTTGCAATACACAGTTAGCATTTAGGCAAGGGCAGCAGGTTATGAGGCTAACTATGGTAGATCCACAGGGAGTGCATTACCATTGTTGTGTAGGGAGGTGCATCAAACAGCATTAGACAAACAATATGCCAATCTACATGCAGCGGTATGATGATAATGGTGCCTGCATAGGCTCACCCGACTTACTTTTCTAGTGTCTTGTGATGAATGCAGCGCATTGTTATTGGAGTAGAGGCGGTACAGTTTAGCAAATATGCGGCTCCACGCGGTCTACCGCGGACAGCCGCAGACAGGCCCTTACTATCACGGCCCTTGATCGTCACGGCCGGCGGCTCTGTTGTAAATACTGGAGCGCATCAATCAGCTGATCGGGGACATCGGGACTGCGGCCATCTTAGAAGGTATGCAGGTAGCGTTCCTCAGAATGCTACGAATATATTAAAAGCAGTGAAACTCGCATCAGGGCATGAGTGACTGATGCCTATAGTTTCAATAATGGTGCAAATTAGAGCGTTGAGACCCCAGGGGATGACTGAAAAGATCATTCGCGTTAGCTTCGGTTTCGAACATCCGTTTGCTAGCAGGGAGCTAGTCCTGCTGACGATGGAGGGCTCCTGCCCTGTCCGCGGGATCTGCAGCGAATGATGTTAGACAGCCGCAGACAGGCCCTTACTGGATCTTACTAGGCCCAGTGACATTGAGGACGCGCAAAATGCCCCATCTCTCCTTCCAAACACACATCCCGGATTCAAATGTCACTATCCTTCTCTCTGAACCCACACAAAGATGCTAACATCTGTCCCTCCATAACTACACCAAGATGCCCCATCCCTGTCCAGAGCCACACCCAGATGCTACACCTCCAAACTCACACACAGGTGGCACCAACCACCCTGTCTCTACATTGACACCCAGATGGCCCCATCCGTACTACCTCCATACCCACACCCGGATTACCACATCTCTTCCTAAACACCCACATGCTCCCACCGCTCCTGTAAACCTACATACCCCATCCCTCCATTCACACCCAGGTGCCCCATCCTTCCCACCAGTGTGCTTCAGCCCTTGCTCCAGACCCACATGCCTCATCATTCCCCCATTATATGCCCATTCCTCAAGTAGCCCCCCTTCGATCCAGACCCAACCAAGATGCCCCATCCCTCTCCACAAACCAAGATGCCCCATCCCTCACTCCCAGACCAACACAAGATGCCCCACACCTCCTGCAGGGACCCCACCAAGATGTCACCAACCCTTCCTCTAAACCTATACCATGATGCCCCATCCTCCCTCCACACACCAAGATGCCCCATCCCTCCCTCCACGCCAATGTGCCCATACCTCCTGACCCACACCAAGATTCTCCCATCCCTACATCCAGACCCAGACCAAATTGCCCCCTCCCTCTAGTTCCACTCCAAGAGGCCTTTCAAATGTTTACATTTCCACTTGCGACATTCCAATGTCAATTTTAATTTTTGAGTGCCATTCCTGGTTGTCTTTGAAAGAAAGGGTCTTCACATTCTCATTTAAATAATCTCCATTTTATTAATGCATTAGTATACGGTTGTAGCCATTCTCATCACTCTCTACACGTGTTTCACGCCTGTTTAGGTCACAGGTGATCATCAGGAGAGTTTTGTCATACAAGTCACGTTGATTCGAATTCAGTAAGAAAAGGAATTTAATATTTCACTCCATGTCATTGTTTCTTTGATAAAGTATCTATTCTGTCTCCTGGTTTTTTAAGCAATACGGGCAGTTTTCCCTGGCTCCTTGTTTCGGCGCCGTATCGCTTGTGAATGTGAAGACCCTTTCTTTCAAAGACAACTTGGAATGGCACTCAAAAATTAAAATTGACATTGGAATGTCGCAAGTGGAAATGTAAACATTTGAAAGTCTAATTAACTACTATCTACAGCTGAGGTCCAAAAGAAATAATTGAAACAATTAGATTTGGATCTCTCCCAGGGAAACAGTCCCAACAAATTGGTTGCAATCAATGAGTTAAATAACCACTCCAAGATGCCCCATCCCACTTCCAGATGCTCATGCAGATGCCCCACTCCACTGTCCATACCCATCCAGATACCCCATCCCAGCTAGACCCACACCAAGATGCCCCATCCCTCCGATGCAGACCCCACCAAAATGACCCATCACTCCCTGTAAACCCATACTATGATGTCACATTGCTCACTTTGGAACCACACCAAGATACCCTCCACCCTCCGATCCCGACCCACTACAATGCCCAATCCCTCCCTCCAGACCCACACCAAGATACCCCATGCCACCCTTCATATCCACACCAACGTGCCCCTACGCCTCCATCCACACCAAGATGCCCCATCCCTCCCACCAGACCAAGGTGCCCTATCCCTCCAGACCCACATCAAAGTGCCCCTATTCATCGAGACAGAGACCCACACCAACCTGTCCCATCCCTCCATTCCAGACACCGCCATGATGCCCCATCCCTCTCCAAATACCAAGATGCCCCATGGCACCCAGATACATGCCAAGATTCCCCATCCCCGGTATCTCTAAGAAAATGCCCATTTAGCCTCCCTGGTTACAGCTCACAAAAATCACGACGTCGGACAAGGTTAAGTCAGACGCTCGGTCTGGTGCCTTGCAGTAACTTCACCGGTATCCACAAGAACATGCACAGTTTAATCTCAGCAACCCTAGACCACGAAGATTGCAGTTGGTCTGACAGCCAAGCTTTCCCGGAGCTTTGTAAAATGTAGCATATACCATACCTTTCCGGGGCTCAGGCTTAATGCCGCCGCCAGGCAGCGATGAGAAGGTGGGGCCCCGAAGACGGGGGATACCAGAAATATTATGAGGTACCAAATATTACATAACACCGGTTCCCGCTCAAGCAAATCAAAACGAGGGACACGATGACGTCGGACGCTACGTGAATGGTACGGAACAAAACGTGCCCAAAGTCACGTGAACAAGAGTAGGCGGGGTGTTGCTAATGTTCGTTTCGCAGATTTCCCAGAGGTCTCTCTTTGCCAGTGACATCTCTAGGTCTTTAAGATGGCGGACAAACCAGGTAAGGAAGCTTCACATGGGCTTTGCAAACCTTATAGCGCGATGTGGATTCGTTGAACGGTGTGCAGAGTTCGGACGTTTGTTCCTCGTCCACTTAACGTATCGTATGTTGTTCTGTGTTACCCTGCACGCCCATAGTACCTAATTCACCGGAAAGACCTTTGCCTTTCAGTCAAGGTCTCGGCTGTCCCTGATACAGAATCGGACATAAAAGGCATCATGAGCCAAGACTACGTATTTTTTTT
Source organism: Ambystoma mexicanum (assembly GCF_040938575.1). NCBI lineage: Eukaryota > Metazoa > Chordata > Amphibia > Caudata > Ambystomatidae > Ambystoma > Ambystoma mexicanum. The sequence goes on along the minus strand of NC_090923.1, from coordinate 1,256,918,231 downwards.
GTTTGGAGCACACGGGGAATTACCAGAACTCATTATTTTCGGCGGTTAGGTATTCGTTAATTCCCGTTCCATTAACGTGCACAAGGGATGCTCAATGTAACCATGCGTTTATTCAGTGGAACGCATGTAAAGTACTTCCTTCGTGTGCGTGAACTTAATTACGAATCTAACATGTTATAGTGACTATTGACCAAATCGCTACCACTGAGCATATTGACCTTGAGAGGGTGATGCAGTGGGTTGTTGTAACTTTCTTCCCACCCCTGGTCACTTCGGGTAAAATAAGTAAAGAAACATAAACACATGGGTTTGTTTTGGGATTCCACGTATTTTATATGGAAGTGCCATCACCGTTGTGCAACTGGTATAGTTTGTGGCGCATAGGCAGCCATGACATGTCTGCATTTGGGCTGCTGCAGTAGGAGGAACATTTGAGTTTTGAGGAATTGCTGCATAGGGGGTTCACACCCTTGGTGCTCATGGAAACTGGGACAGGCCACAGAGACCATTGGAGGACAGTTGGGAAAGAAGACCAAGAGCTGTATGATTGACCTTTTGGCCCTGTTACCTAATGCCCTGCTGACCACCATCTCTCAAGATATGGGGAGCTGCCTGGGCAATCTCACGCAAAAGGTGAGTCCTGGCTAAAGACTGCTAAAGAGTAGGGGCTACAACCTCACTGAGCTCAGGACAAATCCTATAATTCAATATTGTTTTCTATTAACCTACAAGATCGGAAGGGATTTACAGCAGGCCAAGGTTACAAGTGACTCAAGCCCTACGGTCACCTGAGAAAACGTAGAAATTGGTATTACCAAAGTGTTACACCCTTATCCTAAACATGTATTGCTCAAAATATTAAACCATCTTAATGCTACATTGGTCATAAACCACTGACTAGATAATCAATGTCAATTGTCTGTTTATGGATAACTAACGCATGTTTCGACCCGAGTCAACCAACTCTTCCCCAGGGCTGTGCTTGATTTCCAGCGGCAGTTGCCCAAAACATAAACTTGTGCCGCGATAGTCTCAAGGTCACTACATCATATATACATGAAAGTGGGAACCCTAACCCCCCCCCAAGGCCTTTATTCCAGAACGCAGATTGTCTCTTCTCTAAAATCCCATGGAAAGACACCGAGTCCAATGGTACCAGACATGCTGATAGTCCAAAGTTCAAACAGCATGTGTAGGATGAGGCGCCTAATGCTGCATGTACCGAATTTGCGGTGAATAGAGGCATTAGAATTCGTTTTGAGAACTTTTGGACATTGGAGGATGGTCTGACAAGCTATAAACTGTTTGGAGTATGCACTACCAGCTATAAAAATGTCTTTGAATCGAATGGTCCCGTTGGACTTGGCTTCTTTCTTTCTGTGGGATTTTGGGTATTTTAGAGACGAGGTTATCTTCATTCTGGAATAAAGGGTTTATGGGGTTACAGTTCCCTCTTTTGTGTATACATGATGCAGTGACCTTGAGAATATCGTGGCACGAGTTTAACTTTTTGGGCAACTGCCCCAGGAAATTAAACAGATCCCTGAGGAAGACCTGGTTGACTCAAGTTAAAACACGCGTTGGCTATCCATAAACAGACAATTGACATTACGTGCTTAGGCTAAGGGTGTAGTGATTTGGAAATACCACCTGGTTAAAGACTGGTACATGAGGGAGTACTAGTACATTCTAATGTGTGCCCACACATTAGCAAGTCATAAACGCTCATGCTTGCTGTTAAGAGAAGTTTCCTCCACTAACAGCAAGTTGCACGTCTTGTTCATCCCATGTCCTTGTGCTTCCTTTTAAGATTAGTTTGTAAGGCAATTACTAAAATGGGACTGTGATGAAAACGACTAATTCTCTGGAGTACTAGTATGAGTAGTCGCTAAACCGACCACTCAAAACTCACACTACACTAAATCATCTACAATGTACATTGTACAATGCTGGCGGCAAAATGTATATCTAATCAAGTTTACATTATTATTATTTTTTTATTTTTTTTTAGGTACTTTATGAATGCAAGCTAATTGGAAAATGTTTAAAAGCCACCCTGGAAGGCAAACGGAGAATGCTTACTTTGGTGAAAAGGGGCACTTTAGAGCCGGGGTGTTCAGGCAAACGATTATGTTGTCCGTCCATGCTATTTCTTTATTTATTCGCATTTGTTGAGCGCACAGCAGGCCGAAGACATTGTGGCGCTAGTTAGTGTTGCTTATACGTTAAAGGATATGTTCTTAAAAAGCAAACTGGGAATACTTCACTACTATCTTTTGAAGTGGACCAGTGGGCAGGGCCACATTAAAAGACCTTTTTTAGTTCGTCTTGGGTGCTGTTCAACGTTTGACTTCTAGATGCTCATACTGCAAGACGTTCAAGTCGTACTGGTGGTTTGGTGTTCATCTATTAGATATGCTGGCTCCCTTTGGGTGAAGTCGGCGTTCGAGATGATTGTTGATTTCAAGGTGGAAGTCGAGTTGGTGAAACAATGCCTCTGCTGGTTCAAGTCATTTGCTTCCATTCAGTAGACCAGACTTATGGGTTAAGACATCGGTCTGCTTCAATGAGTCAAGCTGGCATTTGGGTGGCTCAGTGCAGCAATCGTTTTGAAGACGCGTAGAGTGCTGAAAGCAGCACCACTGGTCCTTTAGTGGCTCGAAGTTGTCTTGCGCGTGGTTGTACCGTTTCAAGGTCTCTGGGTGACATAGAATTCCACCTGCGTCTAGACTTCCAGGTTGCAGGAAAGCTCAGCCCAGGGACAAAGTCCTTAGTTCTGAACTTCCACTTCACAAAGTTGTTTGGTACTTACAGGGGTACTTCGCCTCCAGTGAGCAGGATCCTTCTGGTTCCCGTGCACAGGCAGCAGAGAGGCCTTGGTCCACAGGAGTGTCTGTTCCCTGGAAATGTTTGCCAACCAGCCTGTTGCTGTATCCCTGTTTTCCCTGGATACAGGGCCAGTGGGACGCAGGGCGAACCTCGCCGTTACAACATGTCACCTAGCAACAGCCCTCGCTGGTAAATAGTGATGCTCCACGCGTTTGTCGAGTTTGTTCCCAGTTAGTGCGCAGCTTCACGCACTAATGAGGCAAGACCGCCGGCCCCCTGCGGCATAGAATCTGTGTACCATTACTCTCAGTTTAGAATGATTATTGCATCCGTAGCTTTTCTTTAGGTTCACCCCATGAGGGTGAACACCTTCCTCCAGATATGCCACAAGGCTCCAAAGCCAGGTGATCACTGTTTTCAATACAGGCAGTTACTAAACATAATTTATTCGACCACACCAAGTAATTGCACATGAAATTATGTATATTTTTTATTTTGTTTGATTGTCCTATCCGCTGAATGGAACGCTTGTTGGTATGTAAACATTTTCTTTATGATGCACCAATTGTTGCATTTAACTAGTGTCCTAGCCCTGACGTTGGACTACGTCCGAAATGCAAGAATTGAAACGAGAACAGCCACACTGCACCAATTGTGATAATTTTACTAGTGCTAGGGTTGCACTTAATTTAAGTGATCTAGAATCATAAATGCACAGCCTAACGCGTGTTTCGAGCAAGACCTAGCTATTCATCAGAGGCTGTTAACGTGTATAAACAAATTGTAAGCTTAGGATAAATCAATGATGGCACAGTTAGTTTGTTGGGTTGCATACCTAACTGGTGTTAACAATCAGCCAGGAGAGACGGGTGACACATTCCAAAAAGTAGTGCATAACAATGGGAATTGACATAGATGTGGACCACGGGTCCAGTGTGTAAGACATTGATTAGGTCCATATATAAAAGTCTATATATAACCATCATGATCATACAATAACCATGGATTGATACGTCAACCAATTAATAACATCAAAGTAAATAATAAATACCTAAGAAAAGTTATTGTAAAGGTACATACCCAATGCCATTAGTAGGTATGAATCGATGGCGAAAAATAGAGGAAAGATGTGTAATTAGTGTATGCAAAAATTTTACCTGGATAGGCATTTATACAGTTGTGTAAAATACACATCAGGCACCAGCTAATGCAACATCTTGTTAAATTAATTAAAGAAATAATAAGATGTACCTTGTCTGAATTGCTAATAAAGTGTACGACTAGTAGTCCCAGCATGAAAATGTATGCCACCTGGTATCCATTTGGATGATTGACAACTGTAATAGATCCAAAAGGCAATAATTGTAAATTGTATATCTTGTTAATTGTCGCCAACTACGTCTCTCAATTGTGCGTATATTTATAGTTCCGGATAAACCAAACGTACCTCTATTGCCTCGTGTTTTACATCCAGATCCCAGTTAATGTAATAGCTGCAAAATCACCATTTCAATACGTGTGGAAATACGGAACACAAAAGGTATCAATTAGCATTGTTGAACTAAGGAGCCATCCTCTTTAAGTTACTTGATTGCTTATCTGGCTAGACTTCCCAACTAAGGGACTAGGTCAGAACGATCTTACCTGGAGACTTTCACTCCCTTCTGTAAATCCAAATCTAGATGCCACGCGGGCGTGTTAATGCCTATATAGCTTAGCTGTCTAGACCGTCTGGTCTGACTAACGTAATGGACGGCAAATGGCGCCATTTTGGAAATGTTACGTGTTGGTGCATTTTAGTGCAGTAAGTTAACCGAGCTGTAATTGTACTGTGAATCTAGTGTTTAAACATGTGCATGAGTTGCCTGAATTGTGTTCCGAACCATTCTAGATACCTAATATCAGAAGTCACTTAATATTTATCAACTCATGAGTAACATATTTAAAAGCCACAGTCCTTTGTGTTAAAAGTGTGCGTCTCCACCTAGTTGCGCTGAATGCCCGATCGTGTATAAATATAATCACTCCATGTGAAAGGAACCATATTGGAGGCGGCATTCCAAACACGCAGAGAAGTGTCTGGAAACCCTGCAATACAAGCTCATGATCATGTGCAAATTTGAACCCAAATACAAGAACAAAAAATGTGTGCATGGTGACCAATTAAGGAACACAGAACCATATCCAAACTTATAGCATATTAATGGCATTAGGTGCATCCTTATGGCGAATGATTCATAAAAACACAGCAAATTCATGATCTGAATTTAGGCCAAGAGCAGTATAATAACTCTAGCATTGCCTCGAGTCTCACGATATCTCGGCAGTGAAGATGATGCATGCGGACACCTTTGCAATGCAACAGCAACTGGACCCGGTCACCAAATTCTTCATCTTAGACGAAAGACAGGACCCTGGATGGGATTTAGCAGCAGTAGAGTGGAAAGGCTCACAGCAAAGGTTTCTTTGTAGCTTCTCGCAGCTCTGTGGTTTTGGTGCCCTTTTCAAGACACCAGATGGAACGTCGCTCGTCCGAGCGAGCTTAGCTATCTCGGTCACCTCTGGTGAGGTGACTTGAAGGATGTTGCCTCTGGAGGCTCGGAAGGAGTCCACCAAAGTTTCAGGAAGATTTGTTCTTCTGAAGACTATGCACAGCACTCTGGCTCGAGGTCCCTGGGTATTGATGGTTTGTGGCCCGTGAAGGTCGCAGCTCATCGTGCGATGGCTTGAAATGCAGCTTGTATTAAGACTGATTGGACCCACCATTCTAAGGGAAGTAGAGCTCCTCTTTGGAGCTCCTCTGTCTTAAGAAAGAAAGGGAACACAGCAGCGGTCACTATGAAAAATCTGGCCCAAAATTGGGCTTTGCCAATGCTTGTATTTATTAAAGTTTGACAGACCCACTTAATATCTTTTAGATGGCACTATTACCGTATTTTCAGTTTATTTCTTTTTATAACCTTTAAAACTATTGAAAGCCAGCTATGCAATTCACTACTGAGAATGTACGAACGTTAACAAACTTGTTGTAATTGTGAGAGGGGGGGAATTTGGCATGGGAGTGTAAATGAGCTACCAAGGATGGTTAAGGAGTGTGTAATTGGTCATGTTTTTTTCACCAATTACCTTGTATTGTGGTAGCTACAGCATGTACTATGGAGGTCTGTGTATGTGGGTGGTTCAAGTTCATTCTTGCAGGTGGGAGAATGTTTTTTTAATTTTTTGTATTTTTTTTTTTCTGTGTGTTTACAAGTAGACTGAATAAGTAGGCGTGCAAATAATTTAACTCCTCTGGTTTGGATGTTCTGTCCTCCAGGGTGTGCCTTTAACCCACCAAAAAGCTATTTGGTGTATGTTCTTAGGTGATGTCTCGCATTATGTCATCTGTACTGCCTATTCTGTGTGACGTTGGAATTGCCAAAACTAAATATACAAATAGGCTGTATAGCTTCCGCATTCATGTTTGCCTAACACAAATTGGTATGATAAATTTTAGTGAACTGTTCGATACAGAATAATTATCTATGACTTGCATAGAGGCCCATTTTGACACCTAGAGTTGTCCCCAAAAAGTTTAATGAGTTCTGTATACAAAGCATCAGCTTCTTTTTTTGCATGTACCTGCCCATGAAGAATTTAATTCAACTGATGACGCTTTGTGGCTTTTATTTTTGGCAGTACCACTCCCACAGCAAAGACTGATGGATGTTAAGTTGGGACAGCTGCCTTCCTGGCTGGCAGCTCGAAATTTTACCCCAAATGGGATTATTGGAGCTCTTTGCAAAGGTCAGTATTTTAAAGAATTTCTTCCCTGGCAATTCAATACCATCTTTCATCAAAGGCACGTGAATACTGTTTTAAGGGTAAATTCCCCCTTCCCTGTCCCAAAAAAGAATGCAAAAATGAGGACAAAAATAGGTAATTATTTTGGTCGATTTTGCACCATGAATGGGGGTGGGGAGGGAGGGTGTAAACAAGTGGGCATGGCTGGGGTCTCCCGTGCATTACAAAAAAAACGGTATATCACGTAGAACTTATTTTTTTTTAATGCATACTAAACAACTGAGGCCTCCTAATTTTGTACTCGCCATTGGCAAGTAGGAAATGGTGTGCTGCCTGCATGTTATTTGGCATTTATATAGCCCTCTATATCATTGGTATGACCTCAAAGCGCTGTTAGGTTGAACGCCCTCTGGGACCGTAGTCTGGGTCAGTAGAAGGAGCAGGGTGTCGAAGGGTGCTTGGGTGCACTTGTGCAGCTGGTGTAGTTGCTTGATAATGGCTACATTCTAGCATTAGCTGTGGTGGTATTGCTATCGGTTCAATGTGTGCAGTCTGGCGGGTGGACACCAAGACTGGGTTCTGGCTGTATTGGGCCTGTGGGGTGCTTATGTGTGCAGCTAGGTCGGTTTATTGTGGGATCTAGCTGCATTCATAATATAGTAATGAGGTGTTCATGGGATAGTACAGCGAGGCTGAATTTATCGAGGGGTATTGCTGTAATCTAATGTGTGATGGTGTAGAGAGTAAGCATATATGATGGTCTTGCACACAATGCTTTTCAAAGCGCTCGAAGACAAGACCGCACGGGGGACCCGAGGGGTACACATTGACAAATCACGTGACTGAGAGGGCATGGGTGCACACATTGAAACAACGGGGACAGATAGTGATGGGGATGAGGGGTAAGGGTATAGAGCGCAAACTCGGGATACCCAAGGGCACAACAGGACATTGCAGGCACTAGAGGGGGATGGGCCTACAGCGACAGTATAGGGGACTAGGGGGCAGAGGTACAGAGCGAGAACATGGGGTACCAAAGGGATACATAGCGACATCGTGAGCGCTAGGGTGGGGGAGGAGGGCCTGGGCCCACAGCGACCGCACTATGATCAGAGGGTACACCGCGGTATAATAGGGTGATGGAGAGGGCATGGGTGCACACATTGGTAACACAGGGACCGCAGGACAATGGTACAGAGGGGGAACACGGGGCACATAGCGACATCATGGGCATTAGAGGGGGCTGGGCCTATAGCAGCAGCAAGGAGGTCCAGAGGGTACACATCGACAAAACAGGGTGACGGTGAGGGCATGGGTGAGCACATTGACAACAGAGGCACAGACTGACATCACGGGGAGGAGGGGGCTGGGAATATAGCAACGGAATGGGGAACCTGGGGGGCAGGGGTACAGAGCGAGAACAAGGGGTGCCACAGGGGTAATAGCGACATCACGGGTACTAAAGGGGGCTGGGCCTACAGCAACAGCATGGGAACCACAGGGGTACATAGCAACAGGACATGGTGAGGGAGTGGGATGGGTACACGGCGACAACTGGGAGGGCAAAGGAGGCTGGGGTTCATTATGTGGACTAGTGGGGCTGGGCATACTGCGACAGCAAGGGAAACCACTGAGGTACGCATCGACATTACGGGCAGGGGTGCACCGAGACCGGGAAACCAAGTGGGGCTCAGGGCGACATCATGGGACCAGATGGGGGCCTGGGCACACAGTGATAACATATGGGACTGGGAGGCTGGGACATATATCGCTATCATGGTGAAATTGAGGGTGAATGGGGGTGAGGGCGCACCTAACGACGACAAGGGAAACGGAGGGGCCGGGCGGTACACCGTGACATCGTGGGGGCGAGGAGAGTGCCTGACGCGGACAGGGATTTGATGGAGGCTTTGTTGTGGGTCTAGTATGGCGAAGAGGTGCATGACTGGCATGGATATTTGAGTATTAGTAAGGAGAGGGGATTGAGATTAGTAGTGATCTAAGGAAATCATTATTCTGTGTTTCAGTCATGGGAGATCATTATTCTGCGTTTCCGGCATGAGGTTGTTTAATAGCCAAATTAATGGGCGTATCCATTCATTGATGACTTTGTGTTTCCATTGAGCATTTAGTCACCGGTTTTCTAGAAGTTCAGTGGCTTCAGATGGTTGCGATTGGTGTTACAGGAAAAAAAACACGTTTTTAGAGCTTTGCAGAATGTCATAGTCTTGGGTGTGTCGAATATGTGGGGGAAGCGAGTGCAACAGTCGTGCCAAGGTTGAGAAGGCAGATCCTCTGATGCTGAGAGAGGTTGGAATGACTAATAGTTGGGCAGTGCTTGATTTTAGGGTGCGGGTTGGGCGGTATAGTTTATTTTTTCTTGTAGGTATAATGAACAGGTCTTGTGCGCTGCACGGTGAGTGATGCACAGGGTCTTGAAAGATGCCCTTCGTCCGACTGGGAGCCAGTGGAGGGTTCGGGGTGCTGGAGAGGTGTGGTCTCTTGGACCTAGGACGAGGAGCAGTTTGGCAGCAGCGTTTTGTGTTTGGAGTTTAAGATGGTATGCCGGGGCTCCAAGGTATAGGAAGTTGGCATAGTCTAGTCTCTACATTACAATAGACATGACTGCAGCAAGACACCTCGGGGGAAAGAGAGGTAGGAAAAGATGTGCCTGAGAAGTTTGAGATGGTAGTGACAACATTTGGACACATTGTTGATCTGACGGGAGAGGGTTATGCCAGTCCATGATGCATACTAGGGTTTTTAAAAAAAAAAAAGTTAAACTGAGTCTGAGGGGTCGGGGGCTATGGGAGTGGGTGAGGTAGGCGGGTAGTGTTGCTGCACACCATGGTTTTGGTTTTTGTCATCCAGCGATCAATGTCTCAGAGACCGGCTTCGAGGTCAAGGTGGTGATTGGAGCCCGAATTGTGTATTTTTAAGATGATTTGGGTATCATCAGCGTAGTTGTAGCATGTGGCGAACAAAGGGGCGGGGAGATTTTTTACGCTTGTTTGGTAGCTTCCAGATTGACATTTCCCCTAAAGCGTTTTGTTCTGTGCACGTAGGATCAGTTCATCTTGCATGTACCTACCCAGGTAGTACTGAATTCGAGATCACCCTCTCTTCAGAAGCATTCATTCTATTTTCGTGTTCATTTACTGGCAATACATGCCATTGCTAACAAACAAGAGCCTTGTGGAGCTTATTTCATTTAAGCATTCTTGTCACCAGCTTCTAGTGAAATTCATCTTTGTATTCGTTCAGCCATTCTACGGTGTAGTCTTCTCAAGAGACCCATTTTCCCCTTTCTTTCCATCCCAATACTAGGTTACTTCAGTTCACCCCCAAGCTATAGCCATAAACGCACAGTAGTGCGCTGATTTCTGTTTGCCTCTTGCAGAGCTCCACCCACACCAGCTTGCTTGAAGAGATCCCTTTTGTTATGAGCCATACCCCTCATCCTACTTGCTATATGTGCAGCGCTCAACACGATGAACCACACTTCATCCTATTACAACAAAGGGCTTTGTGTATGTGTGGCCTGGCTAAGCAAGCCTAAGAATCATCACGAATTTCCTGCCACCTCCTAATGCTGGAACCTCAAATTTTGCTAACCAGAAAATGCCTCTGCCACTTGACGTCTATCATGGGTTTCCTCAATGATCGCAGCCATTTTTCTTGGTCTTTTAGGCTGCACAAAAGTAATATTTACATTTGAATCCCCAAATGCCTTCTCAAGTGATTACAGGAAATTATTTTTCTTTTACGTTGGGTATTTGAGTGCACATCTGGTTCCTGATAAGCAGCCAGGTGCTGCAAATCGGAGCTTAATTGGATTAGATGCTAAGGGCAGTGTTGGGAGACAGTTTCAATAGGGCTATGTTAACATTACTGTGAAGCAGTAATTTGGGGGTATGGTGGAGTCTGTAGGGGGTGGGATTGGGGTTTACAGGAAATGCAAAACACTGCTGCGGACTAGCCCAGAAACGAATCAAGGGTACACGTCGTGCAGACATTGTAAGCTCTACATTGGCTGCCAGTTAGGCATCATATTCAATTGAAAGCATGTTGACGCCAACTGGCGCTCGCACGACAATGGACTAGACCTTACCCGAAGAAAAAAATCACTGCATATTGACCTAACCGAGTGCTAAGGTCAGCAGTGCTGCTTTCCTGAAGATCCAACACTACAGAAATTGCAGTTTTGACAACTGTGCAGCTATATGCCTAAAGGAACTTCCACACTACTGGAATGTGTTGTATTGCAGGAAGCCTTAAATCCATCAACCAAAAACACAAGGTTGCACAGAGGGATGACACTAATTGAAGACCCGACTACACCTAGCTATGTACCAACATAAGCCAAAATTGAGACTAGATCTAACAAGGAGCAGAGCTATGTTCATTGGGATGCGTGTCATTTCGATTCTGCCACCTGGTATTGGAGCACCTGTCGCAGCCTCAACTTTAGATTGCACTGTTGGTTGGTACGAAGTTCCAATATAATTTGAAAGTTGATGTATGGACCAGATCTTCATTGTAAGGCACTAAATGGTGTTTTATTGAGCCAATTAAAAGTGTACTTTGCACAGCCAGCGTTTTATTAGTTGCCAAATCCTTTCTGAATGCAAATCCATGAATTATTATTTTTTTAATTCCTTGCAATTCCAATATATTGGTAACCGAAATCATCTTGCCGGTGGAGGCTGACAGCTTTTTGTTTAATTTATGCGCGTTGATCATTTGCTGACCATAAACTCCAGAGCCGAGGCCCTGCAACATCTCAGCTGCTGCGCTGCAGGCGCAGCTAGACTTCGTGGATACTGCTTCCACCAAATGAGCCGTGCCGGAATCTACGGCTGCGTGCCCAGCTCTACATCCGTGCTCCTACCTTGCCAGAGGCCTCCTGCCTTGCACTATATGCGCCGCTGTATTGGGCAGCCATTGTGCACGTGGAGCCTCAGCTCTGTACTTCGAGAATCGGATCGGGAAATGGCTGCCACCTACCCATGCGTTTTTGTTTATAGTGGTTGCCTAGCAACCACCTTCCCCAACGCACATTTAAAGTGTGCGGTGCGCCAGAATCCAGCCCCCCACGCAGAAGGCCCGCTCAGCACAAGGTCCCTCCCTGTCTGTGCCTGTCCGTGGCGTACGGGCCAGCAGCCAGGCTCCATGCTCCAAGCCTCAGTTCCTGCATTGTGAGTAGCCCATCCTGGTCCTCTCCTCCCGCATTACCGTTCACAGCTGCCACCCATCACCCCAACGCCTAATTCCAGCAGCTTTATCTTACTAAAATGAGTCCATTGCTTCGAGCGTGTCACTGACTGAGTCCAAACGCGCCGCCTTCAATCACCAGTAGCAGTTATCGTGCAAATATACATTCCATGCTCGCTACCACATGGTTTGTCTATCGCACTAGCCTTTGCGTGTTCCCAATATATCTGCCAGACAAATTATCGCGGTTTGAGCCACCCCGGGCAGCACTCCACAGTACTTGATGCCACTCTGAGACCCCCTGTTCGCTAGTCATAGTATTTTGTTGCCAGTTGTGACCTCACTCTATTTGAAGCCATTCCGAGACCCTTTGGTCACTAGTCATAGTATTCGATGCCACTTTTGTAACTGCGGCTATTTTAGGACCCTTTGGTCGCCAGCTACTATATCTGCACTACCTACTAACTCTACTTATGTTTCCTAACGTGCACCGCCTCCCCCTCACAATCTCTCAACAGCTCTCACTCCTTACCTTTAGCGGTCACCTCGTATTCTCCCCATTACTCTGGGCTACTATCTCGCCTCACTGCACGCTCTCCTATGCATACCTCCAACCCAGCACATGCACACCCTGCACACTGTTTGCCCTCAGCCAACTATACATGCAATCCTTCTCTTCCACACACACCACTCCTGGCTATCTAATCTCTAGGCTTACCAGACTTGAATCACGCACCATTTCCACTCCTATTCACCACCTACCCAACGCCACCATGAATAGAAACCTCAAGCTAGGCTCATGCACTCCTCACCACAAGTGCAACTTAATCACCTGCAGCCCCCCCCTTTCTCTTCCCGCCCAAAGCAAAATCACTCAAATGTGCGCTAATAAATGCACGATCGCTCTCAGCCCATGCACTAGAAATCAACGACCTCATCTCCACGCACAACCTAGATGTACTCGCCATCACAGAGACTTGGCTCAATGAAGCTTCTTGCCCTGCCATCTCCTTGGCCCTCCCTCCTGGTTTCTCCATTCTCCGATCAGACAGACAGACCCCCCTCTAAAGGAGGGGGTGGAGCCATCATCGCCAAAGATACCCTATCCATTAGGCAATGCCATCATCCCTGGAAGGGGAACACAGACCTTCTCTCAACTAAACTAGCCGTATACGCCCCTACACCCCCCATCCCCCCTTGGAAGTAAGATGACACAGAGCAACACAGGTTCGTACCCGGGTCCGCGCTTAGAAACCTCTGGGTATTAAGCGCGTTATATCCAATCTATAATATTGGCCCAGATCTCCTCCAGAATATGCACACTCTACCAAACCAGAAATCAGAGGGCTCCTGCTTCACTCTCATTGCTCCCACATAATGGAACACACTCCCACCCGCAATCGGGAACAAACCATCCTACCTTGCATTCTGCAAACAAGTCAGAACCACACTCTTTAACATTATTTTCTCTGTAACCACTGTGAACCTAAACTCTGTACTGTACGTTAACTAACTATGCTTTGCTATGTATGTAATCTAGCGCTGAGATACCTCTGGGTGTGATATCGCAAATGAAATTAATAAACCAACCACCAGAAATCTTAGATCTGGTTCTGCAGTCCACCTCGTGATCCCTCCCTTTATAACTCCAGCAGAATGGGAGAATCGCTTACTCTGTCCAATCCCACACCATCTGGAACTCCCTTCCATTACACATCTGCTACAATGAAGACTACCTCTCCTTCAGAAAGGCCCTCGAAAACATGCAGCAGCCTGAAATTTCTTTGCGGCAACCTGAAGTTTCTTGCCCACCTCGCGCTCTCACGGCACCATATGCCTTGTCAGTTATGTTTAGATCCAGAATATTTCCCATTGCAAGGGAGGCGGGGGAGTACAGCTCTCAGAACAGTCGCAGCGACTCTGTTTCGCTCAGCAACACCAAATGCCAAGCATAAAGGTATGGGGTAGAACACCACTGTGTGGACATGAGCTGCAGGAACGGCCACCAACCCACACACACACTTGCATCCATACCCCACTGTACACTAATGAAGGCACGGCCCTACACGTCTGCACCAGAAAAAATACAGCCCACTAGGGGGGGGGGGGGGGGGACTAAAGACCGCTTGCAAGGATAACCAGTATTTGTTTCTAAAGTGCATCAGCCGGGAACTCTGCAGCCACCGAACGTTTTAGGCTTGTCGGCATGTGCGACACGTTATAAGCACAAACGTCAAACACTTAATTTCATACAGTACAATTTTACAACACTAATTGGTGGAGCCCTATACGTGTAGGGACCTGCTCCATAGGGGATGCTAGGCCATTGGTCCATCTTCTTCCACGTGGGTGCTGCTGGGCTTGTCATCCGCAGTGAGGTTGGCCTAGCAATTAATAAGCTACTTGGAAAGAACATCATCGTTGTAACGGTGCACCTGGCAGGCACAGAGATTAGCCCAGGGGATGGGGGAGGGAGGTGGAGAGCTGTGGTCACTCTTACTTGCACACTTCACTCACTCCCAGACAAGTTGGCAACTTCCAAGGCCTTCCTCCTACGTTTTGGGCTATAATTTGAAACCAACCTGCACCTCGCTGCACAATCGCGTGACCCTGTTGTGAAGGCAAAATAGCCTTGCTTTCTGATCTTGGTGAGTTTTATGGTCTGTGTTCTGGGTTTGGATGGTAGCGTGGCATGCCGGGGTCTTGGGATAAAAGCATTGCAAAGCTGTATTTCTCATGCGGGGGATCGTTTGCGGAAGGAGGGCCTTGCTATCTGTCCCGTCGAATGGTAACTGCCAAGAGGCGCTATGTTCCCTTCACATGACCTTGCTGAGCACATTCTTCCCAGTGCGCAAAGGCCTGTAACTTTTAAGGTGATGAAGGATTTATGGATCTCTGAAACCTGCCCGATGTGGGGGTGATGTCTGTGTTCATGCAGGATCTAATGCTAACACATTTAATGCTTTTTGCCACATTTGGGCATACGTTTCAAAATGGCTGCCATTAGCCATGGTTGCGTTCACAGTTGCATCCACTATATAGCCTCTAATGCATGCACTAACATGATTGTGCACCCCCAGCTTCTTGGAGGAGCTCCCTAGCGGTTGTTTCTCATCTGGTATCGCCTAAGGGGGTGGGAAGACCCTCTCTCCTTTCCAACTCTAAGTATAACAGCCATATGAATGCTTGCAGCTACAAACTACGACAAAATTCGGTCTACCTAGACACTTGACAAACCTCTGGCATTAGAATGCAGCCTCAACCTATGACAAATTTCGGTCAAGCTGGTCACATAGCGAATCTCTTGCACTCTAATTTGCCTGACATCTTGGGTTGCTTAATGGAGCACGGGGAGACCACCTAACCCCTATCTCGGCCTGTTGCGCACCCACATTCTACTCATTACAACAATCCACATACTTGGGCTCTGGTCCCCGAGGTCATACACCCACAAGCGTTTTGAGACCATTCTAATGGAATAAAGGCGCTATATAAATGACAAACTACTCTGCATAAAAAATGCAGACTTGTAATGTGTGATAAATTAGAGTAAATAATACAAACCCAAATGTAATATACATAAACAGTCAAAGAAATGTATTAAAAACAAATATAAACAACACATTACTTTCACTTATAAAGCCTTTTACAGCAGAATATTGCACAACAGGGTGAGCTAAGGTTACCGTGATATTATATATTTCTAACTTGCGGCATCTAATGTTTGTAGACTGTTTTTGTTTAACCTGGATTCTTTTTTTTCTTTTCTTTATATATGAATATCCTAAGTGTACATGGAACGGTTTATCCTGGGCAATGGCATAACATAATTGTCATCCGCAAGCTTTAAACTGTTATAGATGGATGTTACTTTAATGTTTGGATTTCTGATCTTGCACAGGTTCCAAAGCAATGGGAAAAGGGTGTTAACCCAAGTTAGATTGAAATAAGGAGATGAACTCCCTTGGCTAGGATTATCACACAAGGTATGAAGTTTATAGCTATTATGTTTCTGTAACCAGGGGTACAAATCTCAAGTTGAGGTACTGGCCAACCAAAAAGTCACTCTCCACCTCAATTCTATACATACAGGGAGCGCAACGTTTCTAATTTGTTAGTCAATTCTCACTAGCGAATGCCTAGTGGTGAGTGCACATTTTGCACACTGTATGTAACTCTCCTATACTGTTAGGGTAGATTTTCATTTATATGCCATATCGCATTCACATGCGAGACCTACAGCACTTTTTGCTGGACTTTCAGATTCTTTTTCTGTATTACTGGGAACATTTTCACCTCACTCCTTTTCTCATATTCTTTTTATGGGTGTTATTTATTTTCTGATTCACCATACTTGAATCTATACTGTCCTATAACATTTTGGGCATATACATGTTATTGCGGCACACAGCACTTTCTGTGCAGTGTTGCTGGGGTGCCCTTGGGCTCCCCTTTTATTTTTCTTAGGTTCCTTGTGAACTACTGTTCCAAAGGGTAGAGGGATACTTGTTATCCTTTCTACAATCCCCATTGTGAGATCCGCACACACCAACGGATGTAGCGTGATGGGGGAAGATTACTCTGTATCCCCTTCTCACTGCCCCTGTAAAATGTCTAAGTGACAAGCTTACAATTATGGCTGGTGGCAGTGGACATATTTTACTGGCTTTTTCTGTGTGGATTTTACTTGTAGGCTGTCGTTACAGCCACGCTAATGCACAGAAGGGTCCCTGTTTAGCTAGAATGGTGGCTTCTTGTGAGCTTGTACTTTCTTGGTCCTTCTGTCCTTGGTGGGGGCGGTTCTGGTTGTACTTTTGTCTTCGGCTGGAACCCTTTGTGTAGCCTGCCGATGCTCCAGAGTTTCTGAGGATGGGAAATAAGGGAAGACTCTGAATATCCACTCACCTTTGTCTTCTGGTGTGCCTGAGAGAATCCAGTTCTCACTGAGGAGGGGGCGTGTGGTTGGCTATCCTGATTGAAGAAAGGGCTAGTGGCTGTCCAAACTGAAGGAAGAGTTTGCATCCTGTACAACTGCCCTGGATCGACCACTGGGGCTGAATCTGATTAAGCGAAGACTGCTGTAGCTACCTCCAGCAACCCCTGCTGTGCAACTGCTGCCTGGGTTGACTCCTTCTTTGATACGACTGAGGAGTGCTGAAGACTACTCCAACCCATAGACTGGTGGAACCAAGACCTGCATTTTGAGCCATTGCACAACTGGCTGTGACCTTCTTGGGCGGCAGCCCGCCAATACACTTGGACTTCGGTCCTCCGAAGAACCAATCTCGCAGAAACTTTGGTGGACTCCTGCTGGACGTCCAGAGACACAATTCCACTCCTTGGTCCCCTCACCAGAGTGCTGGACCGAGATGGCGAGGCAAATCAGATGCACGACAAGTCCTTCATCTGGTACCTTGAAAAGGGTGCCAAACACGCAGTGAGAAACTCTGAATCCTTTGTTGGGAGCCTTTTCTGCCGACTGCTGCAACTTTCAATGCAGTGTCCTGTCTTCCGTTGCGACAACCAAGAAGCCAGATACCGGGTCCTGTGCTGCTGCATCAAGAAAGGCATCCATTTGCAAGTTCTACACTGCTGATGTACTGTGTGGCTTAGGGTAATACTTTCCTAAAGTTACAAAGTTCTTACATGTCTGTATGGTTTATTGCCATTATGAAAAGTATCCAAAGTTACCTTTGAAGTGTGTGCCCCTCTTCTCTTCTAAAAAGTAATGTTGGTGTGCCTACATCCATTTCGGGAAAAGTGTAAGGGTTTAGCACCAGTAGGGTTTTACTTCCTTTGAATAGCATACTGACATTCTAAATGTGTATCACTAGATTTTACTCGCCTTGAACTGTATACTGCTTTTGTAAATGTGGTTTATGCCTTGTTTAACTTGCCAGAAGCATGGTGTTGGTTTTTATGTCAGTCCGATAGCAAAGCGAGTAGAACGCTGGCTTTGACATCTGTGCAGAGCCTGCTGATGCTGGTCCGAATCCCGACAAGGGCCAAACGCAGCCTTTCATCCTTCCAAGGTCGATAAATGAGCACCCCACGCCATGGGTAATAATCGGCGCTTGGATACCTGAGGGTTCGTAGCGATATGTAAATGCTAAATTATTGTGTTAATGCCTTCTAATAGTACTTGACCTTTCTGAAGAATTCTCTTTGCGTGTGTATATAGATAAGCATTTATGTTTACAATGCACTTGTGTATAAGTATTTCTTTGGACAATATCTATGCTACACATTCTTTGTACGCATGTACAGCCCTCTACGATGAGCCTGACTGCTCTGTCCACACTACCAAATTAAGTAGTACAGGTGTATGCTAAGAGTTCTGTATTGCCCAAGGTATCGTTATAAAGCCCCTTACGTGGATTTAGAAAAGCTGTCAAAACGTATACCAAAAGCCTTCAGATATCCCTCGCAGGGATCTGTAATAAAGCAGCTGGGTATGACGTGACCAACCAATGAGCACATCCATTTCTGAAAATCGGACTGATCAGGTGCATGTAGCTTTAATCTGTCAGCAAGTATAATGTGTTTGGTGCATTATTTAATTGGAAACCTTTGTCGGATCTTTTATGGTTAGGCACTGCCATAATAGTTGCCTCTCATAAGGACCTGAGGTGTGCTTGCACTGAGGTGGCGAAGATGTGATGTAACTAATTGACGGTTTTTGTAAAAGTTTACTAATGCCACCATCCCTAGCAAAGACTAGCGTTGTCCAAGCTGCTAATTGCTAATCCGAGCAAGGCAGATGCTGACTTCTCTTTGAGAACTGTTATTGCAACTCTAAAAATTCCTTTAACATCAAAAGGTGAGGGTGCTAGTCCTTCATCCCCTTGATGGTTGGCTTTGAATTCACTCGTAGTCTATGGATAGTTAGCTTAAACATCCCCTGATCTGTTAGCTCCAATGCCAGTCTAGTATAACGATCAATTGTCCACGCTCATCCATCCCTTCTCTGGTGCCTTTTTGCCTCCAGTATAATTTTAAATCTATTTAAGAACTTTGCAGAACCGGGAATCGAGCGCACTTTATTAAAATGAAGGAAAAAGGCCTAGCTGTCCCTATCGCTAATGAGATTTAGCCTCTCTAAAATAAGAGTGCTAGTCAGTCATCCAAAACCTGATTTCTCTCTGGACCTACCACCATAGTTAAAAACATCCATTGGCTGAGCTTGGTGGGCTTACTCTCAAGCTAGTGTTCAGAGTTTTATTAAAGTCCATAAAGAGGTTCCTTAATCCTCTTTGTGTACACGGATTATTTCACTCCTGGTATACATGTAAAGTCTTAACATCTTTACACATGGATCCTTCTTGTATCCTTTCCCCAATTCCTAGTATGCTTTTCTTGTGGTTTCACCTGCAATTGGTTGAACCCTCCTGTGTCCGGTCTACCACTTGTGTTTTAAGGTTCCTCTAAAGGGGGTTATCAGTAGGATCCTTATATTTTTCATTCAATCTCTTCTTTTGGTTGATCCTTACTAGGTGGGGCAGTTCAGAATCCCTTCTATTGGTTGCTTTCACAGTATTTGGTTTGGGGTTCTTTATAGGGATCCTGCTTGTATCCTTGCCCCCCCCCCAACCCTTTATATTCTTCTTGTACTTTTCACTTAATGTGAACCTTCTGGGTTCTCTTCTATTAGTTTCACAGTGTTTCTTATGGGGCTCTCCAGACGCTTGTGATTCCTTACACTTGGCCACACTTGTGTCTCTCACCAATGTTCACACTTGGTGTTTGTCGTGGTCCTGTGTCAGGCTGGTTTCCAGGGTTTGTCGTTTCGTTGGGGTGTTTTCCTCTGGTTTTGCTGTCTGGTTTTGCGTCTGTCTCGAGAGACCACATACACCAGCGGAGCAGCAGACTTGTGCCTCCTGGTGGGCTCGGTGTCAGCGTTCGTTGGCTCCCACAGAACATTCCACCACAGAAGGGATGTGGTTTGCCCCTGTAGGACTTTCCTTCATCAAGCTCTCCTCTGCGTACAGTTCTCTCCCCGTCTCGTTGGTTTCTTCCTCTCTTAGAGGTTGACCGCTGCTCCAAAAGGATACCCTAGGTGTGTGTGTATATATATATATATTCTCTCTCTCTCTCTCTCTCTCTCTCTCTCTCTCTCTCTCTCTCTCTCTCTCTCTCTCTCTCTCTCTCTCTCTCTCTCTCTCTCTCTCTCTCTCTCTCTCTCTCTCTCTCTCTCTCTCTCTCTCTCTCTCTCTCTCTCTCTCTCTCTCTCTCTCTCTCTCTCTCTCTCTCTTCTCTCTCTCTCTCTCTCTCTCTCTCTCTCTCTCTCTCTCTCTCTCTCTCTCTCTCTCTCTCTCTCTCTCTCTCTCTCTCTCTCTCTCTCTCTCTCTCTCTCTCTCTCTCTCTCTCTCTCTCTCTCTCTCTCTCTCTCTCTCTCTCTCTCTCTCTCTTCTCTCTCTCTCTCTCTCTCTCTCTCGTGTAAAGGTTTTATTTTCTCTTTCTTTCTCTCCCCCCTCTGGCAACTGTAGGTGTTAACATGCTTTTCCGGATATTTATATATTATTTGCTTGATGGTGGTTGTGGATAACTTGGCAAACTGATGCCTTTCTAGTACAACATATGCTAAAGCCGTACTATATTCTTGTGCAGTGTAAATGCATTGTGTATTTTCCAAGTTATGCTCATTAGTTTTGTTTTCACAAAATTCAGAAACTTTTTAACGCACATGACAAACTACCAAACTTGCATTCCTGTATAATTAAGGGATCTTCATTTCAAATAGTTTGTGTTCATTTAAGCATCTTCTGAGCGTTATAGCGTTAACGTCATTCTAGTGATTTTCAACCCCCTTATTTAGAAATAGCCAGACTGCCAAAGCTAAACCGTCTTTGGCATTAGTTGAACCATCCTTCTATGCTTAACGGGGAAATCCAGAATTGCTTTCAAAATGCAGAGATCCTTTTTCCTTGGTACCGCTGATCAGTAAAGCATGACCACATTGGTTGTGGAAAAGGAAATGTGCACAGATGGTAAGCATTATTACGGGGAGGGTAGTGGGATGGGGTGTGACAAAATGACCACTGCTCTGCAGAATTACAGGCAAGGCATAAAATAAGCCATGTTGCATAGTCCTCTGCTATGCAATTCCATAGGTTTACTACTTGTGTAGCAAAGCTAGCTATTTAAGTTACCATGTTCAATGAAAGCACAGCTCACTCTGCATATCACTCTTGCCCTTGAGTCTCTCTCCACACTCTTTTCACTCCGGTTCAAGTGGGCTAATGGAGAGAGGGTGTACAGCAGCAGTCTTGGCCAGTGCTGCATCAAGTCCCCCACCCCTCCCTCAGAGTGCTCTGTGTTACTCCATCCTTTTTAGCCAACGTTGGCACAAAACTGTTGCCATTCCCCTTCTAGGTCTCCCCTGCCCCATGGACTGCAGCTGTAATTTCTTTTTCATTAAATGGACCTCCTTAGCTTCATCTGACCATTCCTTCTGGCTTGGCAGTTCTTTTCTCTTCCAAAATCTCGCTATACATGCCCTTGCCTCTAACAACGAAAAGTGACGTGTGGCAGGGCTCACCAGTGACTTCCTAAATTCTCCAGCCCAGAGGGTATCAATACAGGTCTAACCCCCATTTCTTACCACCCGCCTTCTTGATTCCATCCTAGGACTTCCTCCCAGCATGTCTTGATTTGGGGCACCCCCACCAGATATGCCAGTAGTCCTCTCTGTCCCTGCAACTGTGCCAACACGGGGGGCTCACCGTCTGGAACATTCTCGAGAGCTGCACCGGGTCATATTGCCACCTATGCAACACACTTCACCCCATGAAGCTTATACTGGCACGCTATTTAAGTTTTGCCTGCGCTCCTACACATTAATTCCCATAGGCGTATTTCCAACTCTTTACCTAGGTCCCTTTCCCACCTCCACTGATTTTTCACACCACCCAAGGGCCCCTTTCAAACTCCAATATAGAAAGACCGGGAGCCTTTCAAACCCCCAGAGCCGTCTCAATGGTCTGCATCCCATGAATTTCCCCTCTTCCCACAGCTGCCCCACTCTGGACAATCCTGCTTCAAACCAGCCCGGGAATCTCTCCGGTTCTGGAATCTTGTCCCGTACCGGTGGGGCCCAGATGTGGCTCATCAGCGAGGGCCGTGTCATGATCCCTCGTCCGCCTGCTCCCCTTCCCCCAAACTTCCCAGTATACCCCCAGGTAGGGGTGATCTCTAAATTCTCCTTGGCAGTCTCCCTCTCGGGACCCACAGCTACTCTCTGACCGTGGCCGGGCGCAGATGATGATGTTCCAGGTAGACTATTGTTTGTCCCAGTCTTCTCTAATGTGGGGTACCATTGCCCTCATTTGCGCTGCTTTATAGTCTAACCGCAGATCTGGGAATCCTTCCCCTCCCACCACCCCATTTTCCTTGGGTAGTATCAACGGAACTTATCGTATCCCAACCTAGGTTTCCGGTCCTGCCATAAGAACTGCAGAATTCAAGACTTTGCTTCCTTCAAGAGGGCCTCAGGGGCCCTCGGCGGTAGCATCTGGATAAGGTATAAGACTCTGGGCAGCAGGTTCATTTTGATAGCATTCAGTATGCCCATCCAGGAAATGTGCCCCTTTCCACAGCCCGAATCTCATTGAAAAAGTTTAGAAAATAGGAGAGGGTAGTTGGCCTCGCTGTCTCTCACAGGCTTAACTAGGGTGACCCCTGGGTATTGCATTTTCTCTTTCTTAACTTCTTACCCCAGGGCCGGCAGGGCTTCCGCCTCTTCTGGTCCGTCCCCCACAAAAGGAAAGATCAGATTTCCCCTTATTTACCTTGAAGCCGGAATATCTCTCAAATGCCTAGGGCCGCCAGGACTGAACTCGCCGGATTCACCAGGTGGAGCAGGACGGCGTCTGCATATAGTCAGACCTTAAATTCACTCTGTCCCTAATCTCCTCCACCTGCGGGGCTTGCTGGAGCCCCTCCGCGAGCAGCTCCATAGAACAGCGCAGCGAAGCAGCGAAAGGGGACAGCCCTGCCTTGTGCCCCTTCCCAAACTAATGAACCTAGACAACCTTCCGTTGGCCGCCCCCCTCGCCACCTGAGAGGCATACAATGCCCCGATTCCCTGCAGCATTCTTTCACCAGCCATATTTCTGTCTTACCCCATGGAGAAGAACCCCAATTCACCCACTCCAACGCCTTCTCTGCATCGAGGTCCACCAAGACAAGGTTACCTGTCCCCTCCAAGTGGAGTATTTTGCACATTGTCCGCCCCTGCCTCCCCTGCATAAACCCCACTTGGTCCGAATGGACTAGGTGCAGCAAGACCCCTTCCATCCGGGAGGCCAGTATTCTGGTAAATATTTTGGCGTCCGCATTTGGAAGCAATATTGGACGATACGATTGACAGTGCCTAGGGTCCTTCCCTTCCTTTTTAATAATTATCAGTGCCTTACCAAACTAGGGGAGGGGGGGCGCCCTTCCCGTGGACATGATGCGATTGAACACTCTAGTCATGTGGTCCGCCAAAATGCCTGAGAACGCATTATAACCCTGCGGTGTACCCGTCCTCGCCTGGGGCATTCCCCAGTTTTAACCGGTTGATTGCCTTAAGTACTTCCTCCTGGGTGATTGGGGGGGTGAGGGCGGTTCTCCATGTCTTCCAACTCCTTCTGCCTCAGTCGTAGGAGAGATGTTGCGTAAGTAGCCCCTCATCTCCTCCACTCCCACGTTCCCTTCTCTGTATAACTGCTCATAGAAAAGGGCACATTCTTCTACAAGTTGCCCCCGCACCTGAGTCCCCCCTGCATCCTCAACCGCTGAGACCCATCTGTCCGCTTTCTGTCCCCGAGCTTCGCTGCCAGAAGGGCATGCGCTTTATCCCCCTTTTCGATTGATGTCTCAAGGATTGGAGGCCTGCAACCACCCTTCCCACCTCGAGTTCACTCAACACCTTCCGTTTACCCCCTTGCCACTTCCAGGTTATTCCTGCTATTATTCTCCCCCTCCAACCCTCCAGGTCTCCACCTCTAGGTTCCTGATTTCCCTCCTTGGTGTTTCTGCCCAAGTGTCTGGATTCTGTTTTTAGATGAGCCCTTGTGTATCAGGAGGCCTTGCCACATGGCTTTAGCTGCATCCCAGACCATTGTCAGGTCCACTTCCCCTGTATCGTTGATACTAAAGTAATCTTGTATGGCAGCGGCAGCCTGAAAGACCTACGTCCTTCAGCAGCATGTCATTGCAGTGGCAGAGGGATTCCCTCATTTGTTTAACCCGCCAATGATACCGACCTAGCAACCATATCGTGGTCTGACCAGCTAATGGGGGATGTGGGAACTCGTTACCACCCTGTATCCCTGTGACCTTTGCATAAGCCAGTAATCAGAGCCCTGGACCCATGTGCTGGGGAGAAAAAGGTATAAATACTGTGGGCCCGGGTGACCTTCCTCCTGGCACCTCGTGAGATCCAGTATCTCCCCTCTCCCGGCCTACCGCTCACCTTGCCGCCCGACTACCCCGCCCCCCTACCTCTCCCCGAACTATGCTCTGCCCACATGTTGAAGTCCTCAACCCACCTCTAGGAGTGATCCCACTGCCTGGCTCAGTTTTCCCCCATAATCTGAATGGAACTGGGGCTGCCTAATGTTCGGGCAGTATATGGTAGCCAAGAACACATGCACTGTCTCCATGGAGTCCCAGGGAACCACCATGGCCCTCCCGTTTCCATACACGTGGATCCCCCAACCTGATTCTCTTATTGAGTAGGATGCCCACTCCACCTTTCTTGACACCGCTAGATGACCAGAAAACCTGTCTGATCTGGCAGCCTGGAATGTGACTCTCTTTCCCCCCCGCTGTCTCCTGTACTACCAGCACATCTAACCCTCTATTGCGAAATTCCCTTTCTAATGAGTACTGTTTAATTTGGTGAGTTCAATCCTTTCACTACATCAGACCGGCCACTATTGTTATCCTCCACATTCAGCTTCCTTCCGCTGGCCCCCCCACTCTCCACTGCCCACTCGCACAGAGCTGTTCACTATCCTCCCTGACCAATGCTGCATTTCCCCCTAAACCCCCCCCCCCCCTGCCCCCGGCGCCTCTTACGGCGGGCCAGGCAGGACACCCACCTTGTGATGGGCCACCAGGGGGTGACTATTTGCCTCATCATCTTTGTTCACTGCGGGCCCTCGGGTCCACGATGCTGCACATCCTCTCCAGCTGCTGCCCATTCGCACAAGCCCCCCCCCCCCCCCCTTGAGGACCTGCTGTGCCTCCTGGCCACTGGTCACCCGGTATTCCGCCTCCCCCCTTTCGAAGGACCGGGCGAATGGGAAGGACCATTGGTCTGATACCCTTCTCTGTCAACCATTGAGTAAGGGGAGTGGGGGGGACGGCAGTCTCCAGTGAGACGGGGTGAGACCCTAGGGGTCCTGCAACACCCTGACCGTGTCCCCCTCCTATTGGAAGCTCCCCAGCCGCTTCGCCTGCTCCAGGACCTCCATTTTATTCTCTGTATTTTAGGAAGCATACCACTATCAGCCTTGGCCCTTTACCTCCTCCACGTCTGTGGGTCTGACACTCCCTGTTTTCAAAATCGTCCAGTTTTAGCAGCGTTTCTTCTCTTACCTCCAGGTCCGTCAGTCGTGCCGTCCAGGAGGTCCATCTGTAGGTGATTATTCTCCATCCCCTCCATTTTGTTCCCCAGCTGATCTACTCGGCCCTTGAGATCACAAATTGATGCCTGGATATCTGTCCGGATTACCTTGATTTCCTGAAAAATGTTCTTTAAGACCCCCCCACCTCCTCGCCTTCCCTGTGAGGGCCGGCGCCTCCGCCATCTTGTTTTGTGTAGCAGCGGCTTCCCTCGGGCCACTCCTCGAGCTTCCTCCTAAAGCGCTGCAGTGACACTATCCCAGTCAGTGGGCTACCTCTACGTCTAGGGGATCCCTGGGAGCTTCTTCAGCAGGAGCGAACGTCAGCCAGACACTGTTACCCCCAAGGCACCTTTCAAGGCAACAGAAGGTTCTCCCCTGGACCTGCTTGGCACTTGTGCCTCTGGAACTCAACAGGTTCCACTCTTCCCCTCTTCTCCCCACTTGTGCCTTTGAGACAGTTCGGGATTCAGACTTCTCTGGTTCCACTCTCCCAGGCCTCCATGTGTCTCCTTTGCCCAAGTCTTCCTTTATCCACCTGTTCCTGCTGTCAGTCCCACAGCCCCTGTGTCCACCACTCCTTATCCCTCCTGTTGTGGCGCCATCCTCTCTGATCCAGATGCTGGGGATCGCCCATGTGATGTGGGCGGCCTGTTAACCTGTCCCTCCGGCCTACGTGGACTCAAAGCCCCGGGCCTCCTGGGGAAATGCTGTAGGGCCCTCCCAGTTCATCCTGTCTGTCCACGGTGGCCCCGCACTGCTCCTCTAGGAGTCCGGCAGGGGTTTCCTCCTCTGCTGCGTCCTCCTAGACAGGTCCTCTACTTTCTCCCAGGGCTGTCCCACCCCGTCCCAAGGTGCTGGGGATGCACTGGTGGTAGTGCCACGTAATTCTCTTGGAGGTGGAGAAGGGACGTGTATGGCGTACCTGTTTTGGCGGGGTGACTGCCATGCGTGCAGGCAGTGTACCACTGATCTTTGCCCCTTCCTCTTGGGCCTCTCCTGTGGCTAGACCACACATAGCGCACTTTGGATGAGAGCTACGGCCTATGTTCCTTTTTCTGGTGGGTCTCTGTTATGACTCAGATGCAAGGCCCTACAGTGCCGTGACTCAGTCCTGTCACACGGGTGGGTGGGGGGGGGGGGGGGCTGCCCTGTGCTTTATTCTCCTTTTCCCCCAGCAGGTAGGGCTTTGAAGCGGATTTATGTGCGGCTCGCCAGTGTCGGGGCCGGCAGTGCTGGGAGCAATGTTCCGGGGCTGCGGGCGGCAGCTCCTTATGGGGCACTCTCGTGGCCTCCTTGCCCTGACTGCAAAAGCAATTTGAAGAAGAGCTGTGGTCAGGATCCCCCTTTTGCTACAGCCTTGCCTAGGCTGCGTTTGTTCTCCCTCCTGTGCATTTGTGTGGGAGCTGGCTTGCCCCTCACTGTTCCCTGGGCTTTTCCGATCCCGCAGTCTCACTCTCTGCTCCAGCTGATATTAAGCTGGATACGGCCCCTGCTGCCTCTCTGGTCCGGCTTGTCCTTTACTGCGCCACAGGGCTAGGCCGGTGCGCCCCCCCCCCTGTGGCCCGGTTCGCCACTTACTGCTCCACTGGGCTTCTCCGCCGCTCCAGCCTTTGTTCTTCTCCGTGCGGCCTCTATTCTGGTGGACCCAGCGATGCTCCGCTAGGCTCCTATGACCGGGTCCTCTCACCATGGTTCCTGCCTCGCCTGGGTTGATGCACCTTGCCTTGTGAGACGCAGCCATGGACCCTCCCTTCAGCTGTCCTATGACACTACCTCACTCCTCCGGTTGTCTCGGCAGGGGTGCGGGGGGGGGGGACGCAAGACTTTTATCCCTGACAACGGCCTTTGCCTGAGCTGTCCCTACGCAGCCATTTTGGTTCCGCGCCACCTGGTGGTCTCCAGATGATACTTTTTATTACGCGGATTATATGGTCTCTGTCAAAGAACAATATATGATAACTTTAAGTGGTTAAATAATACATGATTGCAGTATTTCTAATGGAAACACTGAATCATCTCCATGCTTTACAGTAACGTTTAGGTTGGTCCATCTATATCTCGTGTCAACTAGATTTAATTTTGTTGGGGAAGATGCATCACACGGCCAAATGCTTTTGATGGCAAAACTAATTCTGTAACCTGCTGGTTGCATACATCTATGCAACTGCTTATCAACCCATAAGCCCATCCCATACCCCTTTGATATTCCATCTTATCACCATGTTGCTTTATACCAGCTACCCTGAAAGTGAGATGGCTGCAAACTACAATATTCTACCTAGTTTGCCAAGTTCTCTGCCTTCTACTCCATTCATTCTGATTAGTCTTATTTTCTGTCCTCTTACATAATGAGTACATAAAGCCAACTAAATGTTTACGCAAAGTAGTGGTCAATAGTTCCTTCCAATATGTACATCTACGGATCGACTGCAGTACCATACGCTGTTGTTGCCCTCCAGAGCTTGTTTTGGTGTAAGATTTTGATTGCATTATATATTAGCAACCTGCGGGAGAGAGCTGGACAAACAACTTTTATCATGTGTCCATTCATGCAGCTAATTCTTCCATTTCGCGGACACTCATCCAGGGCTTGTAAAGTCTACTTGCCTGCTCACTTAACTAGAGTAGATTTTATGATGGGCAAGCACCATTTGCCGGGGATATTTGAAACCTTTATTTAACATTTATTTTTGTTTGCAGTAAATGTTAAATGCAAGTTTCACTGTGCATAGCTGACCTCTGGGTGGCAGCCGAGTACCAAACAAAGTGGTTTTGTGGTGACATGCACAATTTTACAGAAGGTACATTTACATTTTTTATCGTCCGTTGCCAAAGGGCGAGGGCATTTCTCTTTGGAAGAGTGGGTAAACTAAGTTACTCGACTTGCAGGTCTACTGGAATGTTAAAGAATTTGCAAAGCCTACTCCTCTCACTAATGTCTTAAACTCAACGGTACAAAAATATGCTGTATTGATGGTAATCTTATTCTTGGATATAGATAACTTCTGGTGACATAAAAAAATATTAGTACAACATTGCTAATTGGATGGGTTTGTTTGCTAATCAACATTAGCAAACTCTGGCATGAATTAGTTGTCTCTAAAGCTTGTAGGCCCCACGTTACTACTAAAAGCAGCAGTGATCCCAATGATAAAGGTGAACTGCCTGAAGGGTATAGCTCCTTGGCCTCTTTTGGTAACATTAGCCATCTGGAGGGGTGTGAGCTGATGCTGTTTCAACAGAATAGTACATTGGTACCAAGTGGCGTGTCAACCAAGGATCTGGAAAAATAGGTACTTCAATAAAAAATAACAATGCACACTGCGAATGAAAACCACTATCCACTCCTGTAAACGAAACTCTGAGAATAAATGGCCACTCTGGGTGAGGAAAAGGGTGCATGCAAATATCTGTTTTCATGGATGGGTCTTTTAAAATGTAAAGATGTGTTTTAAGTGACTACTGTCCTTTTAAAGCAGACCAAGGGGGCAGGGCCTCTTCAAATAACTTGTATTCTTGTCTTTGAGGCTCAATGGCATCAAGCCAGGATTCTTGGTGCTGTGAGGGAGGCATGGTATCACAAGTATACACCGACACAAGAGCTGCAAGTTTCAAAACCTTTGATGGTTTGGGGTTGGAAAACTCCTATCTTGCCCTATAACTAAGACGAGCGTATTCTCGACCATCAAACAAAAAGAAAATGCCTTGGTCAAAATAAAATGGCCTATACTAATAAACCTAATGCCTGCCCTCTTTCAAATGCAATAAATGTGTAAAGAGAATGTGTGATGCAAAAAAGCAAAATCAGTGTTCAATGGAAATGTCAGTATGGCTGAGTAAACTCTTCCCCACGTTTTGTAGCATGGGGTAAGGTGGCACACATGGTCCTTGCGGCACTCTGGCTTCGGACACAAGGCCCACCTGGCCTTCCACGAAAAGTCACTAGTTTATCCGCTGGATCTCTCGGCTTTCTCTCACTCGGTCACCTTTTAGCTTGTAATACAGTCCAACAAAAGTAAAGTTTCCTTCTGGTTACCACAATTCAGTACAGGTTTCCCTCCACCAGGCTCAAACCTTTCATTCTCAATGTGTGGGGGTGCCCTTCCCCTAAGCTAAAATCGCACCTTCATAGGCTCCCTCTGTCTGGTTCAAGCCTCCTTTCACTTTACTTCCGCTGTCGAAGACTTTCAAAACTGCAAGGCTTTTGCTCTTACCTCAACATGACCACTTTGACCTTCTTTCATCAAACATCACTTTTTTTTTCCTCTCCTACACTAAGGCCTCTTGGTGAATGTAGTTTCGAGCACAGTACTTATTTCAAAGTTGAAATGTATATCTCACATCCAGGTTTCCCTCTGCCGAGCTCAAACCTAACAGTTCAAATCTTGCATCTCAGTTTCTTTCTCTGCTGCTTCTACAGCATCAGACATTTCAGAGACTTTCGATTGGGCAATCTTCTTTCGCTGGACCACCCTGTTACCTTGTATCTTTAATTTAGTTATTTTACAATGCTTTGCTTTCTCTCGCATATTATCGGCACACATGCAACCTTCATTCGTCGGATACTGTTGCCATCAAGTTTCATTTAACACACACTGGACTTTCATTGCTTTCATCAACTCGCCGGCTGTGCTAAATTCATTTTGGTCTTTTTTGCAGCTTAGATCCTGAAGTAAAGGCTGATGCCACAACTGCCGCTACACCTCCCGAACTCTGCCGTTCACCTGGGAGGGTGGCTGGTATCCTTGAAACACGAGAGGGTTGTCTCTTATCTCTGGCTGGGCTTCTTGCACAACCTTCAAGGCCCTTCGGAGGTAACGATCTCTCGCCGAGTGTCCAAAGTTTCTCCGTACCTCCACCCTGGAAGAACTGCTCATTCTCGTGCATCTCCTTGCTCAATGTGTCTCGGGTTCCACCTTTTAAACATGTGGGGAGAGCTAATGGGTACCAGGTGTATGTTATTTAAGATCAAGTGCTTAACTCTGCCTGATCTTATTAGCGGGACATGTCCAATGTATTGCATGGGTGGTACTCCTTTTAGCCGCGGCCCTCCTCTTCCTCAGCTCAGTGTTTGTGTTGGAAAGGTGGGGGGGGGTGTGGAAGTTGTAAAGTCCTATAAAATGGGATGGGACAGGGATATTTGGAAAGGGAGACCATGTCTCACCATCAGGCGTTCATCCTCCACTCTCTGAGGACCCTGCTTGATCCTCCTGCACTTGTTCACCCTCATGGTCTGGATTCCAAGGCGATCGCTGTGCCCTGACCACCTGAGTAAGGGATCCCTGGAGTCTATGCAGTGAATTCCCTCTGGTTGTTGCCTTGATGCTCTGATTCAGTGTCTGGTTGCTGAGCTAGGCAAATGGGTCCAACACGCTATGTGGTCCAATCAGCGAATGCACGTACAACAAAGAAGCTTGGGACAGGTAGCTTTTTTTTGTGTAGCTCTCGAGGTGGCAACCAGCGCCCAGTTACTTTGCTGGGAGGCCCAGTCCAGGGGAGAGAGGGAGGGGGTCCTTTTTATTATGCCCTTTCCAACCATAAGGTTTTGCAGATGGGTACCAGTATTTCCATTCCAGTAGGCCGTTCATCCCAAATGTGCCTTTTGGGTGGTTTGGCAATAATGGCTTTCCTCTTCCTTGGAGACTCATCTTCCTCTATGGCAGAAGACTTTGGACTAGACCATATCCCCACCAGGGTTCCAGGTGAATTTTTCTTGTCTTTGGTCCATAGGTGAATAAACGAAAGCTCTGGTTTCTTAACTTCATAGCTAAAGCGTTACAGTGGATTGCTCCGAAGTGGGTCTGATGGTGGGGGATCAAATCCCGGCTGTTACAAGTGGCCTTTGCCTTTGGACTTAGTGCTTTTGTCTGCATGAAGTGGGGCAGGAATTGTAGGAGTTGTAATCGAAGATGGTGAAACCTCTCTGGGCCTAGTCCTCCCCTGGCTACTAGCTCGAGGCCCCTCATCCCCCTTCCACCTAAGACTGCAGCAATCGACACTCTGGGGTGAGTGGCTTTCGCAGGGTCCGTCTTTGAGCAGGCTTTCCCATGGGGCATCCCAGGGAGTTCCTGTTCCCCGAAAGAGTAGTTTCCTGTGGGCAGGTTTCCATATGGGAGTCATGGAGACAAGACAGCTAATGCACGCCAGCCCCGTCATGACTAGAACACTGCTCACCCAGCTAACCATACGAAATCAAAATTCTGTGGCTGCAGAATTGGGTGCCGACCAGTAGCCGCTATGGCATAACCAGTCCAGACCAGTTTTACAGGTTAACTGGCCACCAGGCTGACTACACAGGTGTTTTGAAACGGAGGTGTAGATTGTTAAAAAGCCACCTCTGCCTGTTAGGACTTTCTGTGCAGCAGCTGCCAGGAATGCATGTGATCTTTGAAGCGGTTCTGCTGCCGGTTGCTGGGGATGTCGAAACCTGTCGGTCACTAAGGGTGGTCGAATTAACAGACGCACCTTTTAATAAACCTAATTACAAGCTTCATTTTATTCATAGAAAAACAAAATGCGCACTCACATTGCGTAGCTCTCTTTTTCCACACCTAATGTATCACCAAATGTGTTTTTATAGATGATAAACTCGCAAGGGAAACCTTTTCTTCCTGATGATGTAAGTAAATCCTTCAGTGGACCACAGAGGAATATTTCAACTGACTCTTCAGCCCTATATGGCCCCACTTTTATGGTCGTGTCGTATTTCAAAAGCTTATTCCAAGTACAGCGGGGGCTGCAACCTTTGATGATACAGATGTTTTGGACTACAGCTCCCATCTAACGTAATCCATGTGAGATCATGGCTGTTGTAGTACAAAGCATCTAGATAACCAACGTTTGCAGATCACACACATTAGGACAAGTAAGCACAGATGGCATCCAAAAGCGACCACCTGGATATCTGCGTTAGTTGCATTGTGTAAAAGTGCTACAAAGAGTTCTGTTGCCTTATCTGAAGAGGGTCATTCCAATAAAGACCGATTTATGGGCATTGCTAGTTATTGGGCCTCATTACGACCCAGGTGGTAATCTTCCGTCATTACCGCCATGGCGTAATGAGAGTTTACGCCGTGGGCCGATGGCGTAAAGAGCGCCACATTACGACCCATCGCACACGAGCATTACTCCATGGCGGTAATGCAATTAACGCCATGGTGGAAAAGGCCCCTACCGGCATCGTAAGGCGAGCAAGGTGCACTTCCGCCACCGTAATTAGCGGCAGCCGCAATTAGCGGTGGCCGCAAAAAGCAGAGCCGGAAATGGCGTCATCGCGCCGGAACGGGAAACAGCACGTCGGCCATCTTTAAAAACACAATCCATTGCCATCCTACCTAACACCAGATCCAACCCTGACACCTGTCCCAACCAATCACCCACCCATCCAACTACCCAAAAATGCCTAAAGTTGTTAAGAAGGCATGTGACCGCCAGCGCCAGGAAAGATTCAGCCGGGAGGAACTCTGCATGCTTGCGGAGACCCTGCAAGACAACACAGCTGTCGTTTCCTCCCCGGAAATGACCAGGACAGCGATAGCGAAAAAGGCCATCTGGGCCCTGGTGGCCGAGCGCGTCAGCGCGGTGGGGACCGCACCCCACAGAAGTGCAGGAAGCGCTGGGATGACCTTCGCATACGGGTCAGAGCCGTCATCTCTGCGAACTGCAACCTTGCCCTGGGTGGAGGGTAGGAATCCCCACTAAAACTCCAACCGTGGGAGGAGATTTGTGCAGCCACGATTGGCATGGAAGCCATTGAAGGCGTCGGCGGGATGGAAAGGGGAGCTCCGGCATCAGGCGATGAAGGTAGGTGCCTCAAACGAGACATGCCATAGTCACTGCAGTCCATTCATGTGTAGCACAAGGTTGCCCTAGAGTGTAAATGAAACACATTTCCACACTGCCCATAGCCACATGCAAGCACCACCCTGTATACACTGCTGGCACCCGCATACCTGCATCCACATTCCACACTAAAAGGAGACAACCTGCATGGCCCTGCCTGAAATCTGCCTCATCTACTGACCAGAATCGTGTCGATCATTGTCATTCCAAAGTCCGCAGACCCATCAATAACGCCCTCCCTCCTTTGCTCCACCACAGGCACAGATTCACACCCCGGGGGACCAGGACACCCCTGCGACGAAGAGAGCCAAGAAGGCCAATAATACCGTCCCCGCACCCTCAACCTCAGCTGCAGTGAGGCAGACCCCACAACAAGCAGGATCCACTGCAAGCAAACCGGACGTCCCACAGGCAAGCACCCCTGTAGGCAGCAGGCCAGCAGCAGCTGCTCCACCTGTACCAACATTGCCTGTCGCAGAAGGCACCGGGTCTGCGGCCAGCAGCAACATGGGTGAGACAGCTGCAATTGCTGCATCTTCAGACTCTGACATTGAGGAGCACGAAGTCAGAAGCCCCACTGACCTACTACATTCCCCCTGTTTGTCAGACGCCAGCCCCCATGAGGCTCACACACAGGGGCACACAGAGGTAGAGGAGTGGCCTTCTACCCCATGCCCAGTCCTCAGTCCACAGGAGGGGAGGAGCCCCTCCATCACACCACCAGCACTGGGCATGGCCCAGCAGGGGAAGCAGTCCCTCGAGGACATCACAGTACGGCAGCAACAACTGTCCACGATGCTGACTGAGCATGCCGCGGAATGTGTGGGGGCTAGGGCAACCATTGAACAGGCCACGGAGACCCTAAGGGCCGAAGTAGCGCAGACCACTGCCACCCTGAGGGATGCCATGCAGGCCATGTCCAGGGACATCTGTGCTGAACTTGCCGGCTTGCGTCGTGAGCTCACTGAGCTCACCCACACCCTACAGGACGTGCATGCACGGGGGCAGGCAGGGACATCCTCCACTGCCAGTTCTGCACAGAGCAGCCCTGTCCGACGTTCCGGACGGAACCTGCGCTCCACAGCCAGGGGTGCCCCGGGGGCTGGGAGAGGGGGCTTGTAACAGCCTGTGGTCACTGTCACAGGCATCTGTTGACACCTACATGGGGTGTGCAGGGGGAGGGGGTGTGCAGGGGGAAGGGGTGTGTTGGGGTGTGCAGGGGGGAGGGGGTGTGCAGGGGGAAGGGGTGTGTTGGGGTGTGCAGGGGGAAGAGGGTCTGCAGGGGGAGGGGAGGAGGGGGTGTGTCACGACGTTTCATAGTCTAAATACACTTTTTTCTTTCCCAAAATGAAATGTGTGGACATTTTCATTGCGTATGTGCTTTATTGGTGTACAGTCCACAGTGTGCATGTCCCAGAGACACACAGTGTCACACCAGCCGTGTGTGCTGGAAGCAGTGGTCCATGATACTTTGGCGCATTGCACGCCCCTCCTGTGCATCGCCTCCTCCATGGGGTGCCGCCCCATCTGCACCCTCCTCATCCTCCTCGTCAGGTGGTTGCAGTTCTGCGTCAGGGGGCAGGGGCACATTCCGTCTGACACACATATTGTGTAGCATGACACATGCCATGACGATCTTTGCCACCTTCTCATGGCGGTACAGGAGTGCCCCACCAGACCTGCTGAGGCATCGGAACCGTGCCTTCAATAGGCCGAATGTCTGCTCTATGACCACACGAGTATGTGTATGTGCACGGTCGAAGTCCTCCTCGTGCTGGTTCTGCGGGTTCCGGACTGGTGTAAGGAGCCACCTCTTCAGGGGATAGCCTGCATCACCTGTATGTAGGCGAGAATGTATGTGTCAGTCATGTCGTCTGATCAAGAACATGATGTGCCACCATGGCTTGCATCCAACTGTTACTTTGGCTCACTTCTACATGCTAATTGATTCACGCAATGCAACCAGTATATGCTCATGGCTCCCATGGCCTGTTTTGCATGCCATCACCCAATGTATGCAGAGGGGTTGAGTGCATTGTGAGTGCCCATCCTCTGTCTCCGTTCTCTCTGCTACTCACAGCCAGGTGGAGTATGCATCATTCCCCCCCCCCTTCAGCCAGGTGGAGTATGCATCATCCCCCCCCCCCTTTCAGCCAGGTGGAGTATGCATCATTCCCCCCCGCCCCCTTCAGCCAGGTGGAGTATGCATCATTTCTCTTCCCCCCCCCCCCCCCTCCCCCTTTCAGCCAGGTGGAGTATGCATCGGTACGTCATTCACCTGCCCACTTCCATGACATTGGACTCACTGAGTAGCCAGGATCTTGGGCCTGCATGTCGCTCCATGTAGCGTGGTATTGTGGAGTTCCTCAGGACCATAGAATCATGGGTTGATCCGGGGAATCGGGCACAACAATGTGTGATGATCTTGTTGGAGTCACAGACCATTTGCACGTTGATTGAGTGGAACTGTTTCTGGTTGCGGTACGGTACCTCCATGGCACGTGGAACCGCCAATTCCACATGGGTGCAGTCGATGGCACCAATGCAACCGGGTATGCCGGCTAGTGCATGGAAACCCACTTTGGTGTTTGTAATCTCCTGGGCAGTCCGTGGTAATGAGATGTGGTCGTCTGTGTGCTTGAGGAGGGCATCGAGCACTTGGATGAGTGTTCGTGAGAATAATGGTTGTGAAATGCCATGCAAGTGCCCCACTGTGTGCTGGTAGGTGCCTGTGGCCAGGAAGTGGAGTACAGACACTACCTTCAGTAGGGGGGGGGGGGGAGAATGGCGGTTGGAGTTTCTATCATGCTGACGATGTCGTTGTGTGTCATGTCTACGATGGCGGTGATGGTGTCCCGGTCCAAACGGTACAGGGTGTGGATCTGCTCAGCAGTGCGGTTGAATGGATTGGCTCTGTTGCGTGGGATTGGGGGCTGCCTGCGTGGTGGCACTGGCTGTGCTGGTGGGGCTTGCTGGGCCTGCCTTGCCCTCCTTCTCCTCCTGCGTCTCCTCTGTGCTGCCTGTTGTTGTTGCTGTTGTAGCACTTGCATTGCTATCAGGTCCTCCAGCCCCAACATTGCTAGTCGTATTGGTATCATTGTGGAGTGTGGGAAGGGGTGGGGTGTGCTCTTTTTTGTACTTCCTGAGTCTGTATTGCCTTCACCTGTGCTGTTTCTGTGCACCTGTGGCAGCTGCATTCACTTTACATGGCCCTTTACGGTTGGCTCGCGATGGCGTAATTAGCACCATGGCGGTAAGGTACTTAATGGGCTGGGTGATGGCGTTAGGTGCATGTCCGCTTGGGTCGGCATTCGCGTACCTTTCCGCCATGGCGCTAAGTACGGTGTGGGCGGTCGCGTGCGCGCACCCTTAGCGCAGTTAGCGGCAGCGTTAACTACGATGCCGCTAATGGCATCGTAGTTAACGGTCACGGGTCATGATCGGACCTGGCGGAAAACGATGGCGGTAACCATTTACCGCCATCGTTTTTCACTTAGCGCCAGGGTCGTAATGAGGCCCATTGTGTTATTTGGCATTTATATAGCGCTCTATATATCATTGGTATGACCTCAAAGCGTTGGTAGGTTGAACACCCTCTGGGACCGTAGTCCAGGTCATTTGAGAGAGTTGGGTGCACAAAGAAAAGCTGGAATAAACCAATATCTTAGTGATGTTTTAAATGTAGAATTGCCTAAAGTTTAATTTATAAACCACTTATTTTTTTTTTTTTGCTTAAACAGTAACGGTTGATACCTCACTTATTTTCTGGCTCTCTAAGTATGCAACTGTTGTAAAGATAGTTGGAAATGTGGCATCTTCCACTGATGGTATTATCGCTAAACAGTTTATCAGGTTTCGTTGCAATGATTCGCCACTTTTCCTGTTGGATAGTTTTCTAAATCTTGCATTTTGACTGGGCTTCTACCAACTGCCATACGTTTGCACTTTCTCTGCCCTTCAACCAGACGTAATTACATAGGTATGTTTTATTTTCTGCAAAATATTTTACAAGCTGCCCTATATAGGACAGCCAAGCAGTATGTGTGGTAGATCAACGGAGCTTTAATTGTGCAATGCTTCTCTTTGTGCCAGACTAGACATGGTCTCGCATATTTTTGGGTTTTGTCTACAAAGTAAAGTTTTGTAAACTATCGGCAGGGGTAAACATTTCTAGTAGCAAGCCATAGTCCCTCACCATCTGTTCTCCAAATTCATACTACAGGCAGTTTCTTATATGCCAAGTTATTGCTTGTTAATGACATGTGGCAAGTGCCTTGCTATAGGTTTAAAGAGCTAAACGTGTATATTTTTAACTAAGTTGTTTAAAAGGTCTTGTCTATTTTTTTTATGTTGAAGAAAAGCTCTACTGAAGATTTATTCTCCAATCAGAAACACTGCTTAACATGTCAATTTCTTGTATGCAGGTCACGACCGATATTTCAATAAGTACATCAATGTGAAGAAGGGGGGAATTGCCGGAGTTGCTATGTTCGTTGCTGGCTATGTAGTGCTAAGCTACGTTTGGGAATACGACCATATTAGTAAGTGGTGTCCTGTACTTCTTGCTGTCTGTCATTTCTAATCCTTTGGCTTCTGTAGTAATTTAAAGTGCAGGCGCTCTGGTGGGTAGAAGAAGGTTCCTTTAGTTACACAGGTTACAAGTACAGGGGGAAAGTGAAGATCCACTGGTCCCCACCACCCAGGTAGCAGCCTTCCATTATCTGCACGCATTCTATCACTCACTCCAGACATCACGGCTCGGGGGACGCACTCGCGCTTATCCATTCCACCATATATAAGTACATTGACAATAAGATTGCTTGACAAAGGTTTTTATTCCATTTACCAGTCTAAGGGTGAATTACTAATCGCACATTGACTACAGAGTGGAAATTTGGGGGGCACCATATGACATGACTGACACCTATTTTCCCCCCGTCTCTCCGCCCCAACCCACTGTCAGAAGTTGGAACCTACTACTGCCCGACAATCCCTTGTGGGATCATGTCTCAGCAACCTTAATCCTTTTTTGATTTGTTGGTTTCCTTTGACATCATCCCATTTCATGTATTGTCTCCTCGTATCATTTGCTTTCTGTCCTAGGTTTCATGCATACACACAATGTGGAAACTAGTATTTAGGAGGGTTGCTATTTATCCTGTTGTCAGCTGTATCAGCTGACTTAACCATGGGTAATTGGAGAATTTATTGGGCTTCGTTTTCTGGTGAACAACCATGTGCACCTTGTGAAACTGAGTCGTATTGCTATATTTTGAGTCACTATGTGAAGACTTGAACGTTTTGTGTGCATTATGCAGAAAAACCTAAATGGCAGTTTTAAATCTTTGCCTATTTAAGTTAATTATTTGAGAGTAAAACGAATTGTTTTGGGGAATGTCGTGTGCAATTTTGGACTGATTTTTGGTTTTGTTTTCAGAGCATGACCGTTGGAGAAAATACCACTGATGTGTTGTTTGGTGCTGGAGTAGGAGTCGGACGAAAATGGTCTTTCTCAATATCCTGTGCTGATAGAACATAATTTGACCAATAAATAAATAAAATAAGCATGCTTTTTGTATTTTTCTTTCTCTTTCTTTGATTAGGGCATTGGGAACATCACATTGCCAACATTTCCTATGAAAAGATGTAAAAGGAGGTCTGGGTCTCCCTCTACTGATACAAACACAGCCCATCGACCTGTTCTTGGGTGGATGGCCCCCGGGAGAGTCTCAACCAAAATTTAGCTCCTTGCGCTTTTCACAGAGGAGAAACGTCAATATGCATATCAGTCTTGTGCCGCCCAAAGGCAGTGCAGAAACAACATGCTAGGCGAATCTCCTCTGAACAAGAATACTAACAGCAATCCCAGACACGTTTCTGCCTAGTCGAGACTCCTTAGTGAGGTGGAGCTGTGCCTCTCCAAGCACAGTAGGCAAGGTGTCCACTTCTGAATTACCTTGGTAACTTAAGGTGAGACCCCAAGGACTCCATAATATGCAAAAGGTCTAGGAGTCCCTCTACCGGCACGAACACATGAAAAGATCTTGGTCTCTGCAAGAAAGATAGTGTGGTGTGGAGGGCTGGTCAGTTTTTAAATTCTGCCTCTACAAACACAGGTTAACATTTGGTCTTACTATTCCCTTAATATTACACACCCCTGCCCCCTCTGCCATTATGTAGTCTAACTTTATGAAATTAGTACTTATCAACCTTATGTTTGAGTTTGCCTCCACTTTCTTTCCGCAGACAGTTCAAGTGCTTCAAATATTCCAAATTGGGTCTAATATTCCTGACATTGAAAGAGCATTTCATTTGAACCAATGTGCTTTGAAGGGAGAACCTGCAGTTTAGTTTTACTGAATGTCCTGCATATATTGACACCTACCACAATTTCATAATGGCCCTTTAGAAATGTGGCAGCGTGGCCTCCTGTTTAAGACCAGTGTCTAATGAGAAGCACTGATCACTGTTGTCAAATGGGTTGACCAGCCTCCTTCCACTTAAGGTAAAGGCCACGTTGGCAGCAGATGCTTTGGAGGTGCTGCCTCCATAACTACATGTAAAAGTTTACCAACAGGGATTGTCTTCCATATGAAATGGTAGGTAAACTGGCTTCTAATTGGCTGAGCAGGACACTGCTCTCATTGGTGAGCGGTATCAAATTCTAAATATTGGCATGACTGCATCTTCCCTGACTTTCTCCCAACCCATACAGTTTGCACTGGTACCCTTTTTCTTCTGGCTACTCCCATTTTCATAGGAAATTGGGTCCTGCTGTTGGGCTTGGTATTCATTTTTAGATGTGGTGTAGTAGGGATTCCCACAAGATTGTTAAAGCTTTAACCCACTGTAATTCACTAATGTGCTACCAAGCAATGAACCCACATTTTGATAGCTGTGCAAGGAGTGTGATGTAGGCTTGGGTGTTTTCTGTTTCTGAAGAAGCCTGTTTGGGTAAAAGAGTTGGAATGCTGAAAACGCAAATTTCTTAACTTTCAAATTCAATGTGGGCACTTTCAATTGTACAAGTGGGCTGTTGCCATCATGGATGTATGTGGGTGTATGTTGTGGTATGGAGTGGAGTTAATTAAAGAATAAAGCTGGAAACCTAGTTGTGATGTTGCAATTAAATTCAGTCCCCCAGAATGCATATTTACAGACATTGCCTGTATTAATATGGCCACCTAACCAGGAGAGGTTGGCAAGTAGGTAGTGAAAGGCTCTGAAGGGGGGTGTTTAGTGCTTAGTCAGTAGCATACTTTGGGTGCGGGTAGAATTTGAATGGATTTTGAGCAGGATGCTTATGTCTCTGCAGCAAGTTATTGTAGTGAAGATGTGAGTGACATGGAAGTTGGATGTTGGTATTGTTTCAGTCCATTCAGCACTGTCCAGCAAGCCTCTGACGATAACATTGCTCTGGAATGGGATTACTGTGCCCAGTCCCCAGACCAGAAAAGGCTAGGGACTGACTTTATTCAGCAATTTCAGTTATATACCTGTAGTATAAATACTACAGGTATGTTGATCAGGAACCTGTTTGATATATTTTTCCTGTGTTTAGTGTATGAGGTCTCCTTTCCAAGCTAACCGTTTACACTTATGCTTTCCTTGGCTCAACTAGTGGTAGCTGAAGTCAAGGTAAAGTCTTTAACCCTTTAACTGCCATGGGTCCCCCCTCCACCCCCCCCAGTGCGAAGGCCTTTTTTGGCGATTTCGGTTTGTCGCCATTCAATGTCTTGTAACTTTTGTTACATGAGAGATCTCTGCCAAATTTTGCCCTTTCTTCCCCCCCCCCCCCCCCCCCCCATATGTAGGCGATCGTAAGGCCACCCAGGAATCCTTGGTTGCTGTAGGGGGTTGAGATAAAATAACCAAAAAGGGCGAACATTTGTGTGTTTTTTTTTTGTCAAAAAATGACAATACAATGATGTACAAAGAAGCCTGTGGTTTTTCCTCGTAAGAGCTAGGAACGAATGGTTTGCTGTACTGAATATCCACATTTCTTGGCTTTCAAGAACCGGTTGAGTGTAAACAAAAAAAAAATATTTTGATGTGGTTATCGACCGTTTTGTGAGAGTTAGGCGATTTTTGGCAATTTTTGCCAGTTTGGACATGCATGGAGGTAATGGAAGAAAATGGTAGGAAAGCTGAATTGGAGGACAGAAAGGCATACATTTATGAAAAGTAGAAATTCCAAGTTTAGGAAGGGGTGATTTGCACAGGTCAGGCAACAACTAGGTAGGGGGGAAAATGACCGGAAAAAAAAGGTATGTGATAGACCTTGTTGGCCTGGTACAGCAATGGCTTCTATGAATTTTGAGAAAAACAATGCTACGCTACATTTCACCGACTCTTGCAGTTAGGAAATCACACATTTGTAATGTTTCACAAAACCAGCAATACCACAAGCCAAAAATTGAGCCATGGTACGCAGGAGTTTTATGCTTATGGCCTGAACAGACGTACTTGGCATGTCTAAATCAGGAAAACCAATGTGGCGAGGAAGTGCAATCATATATTTTATTTTTGAAAGACCACAGGCAGACCTTTTGAAGGGTAGGTGACTTGTGCAGGTTAAGTGTATGGTGCCTAAAGCGGCAACTAAATGTAGTTCACATTTGGGAAATTAAAGGGTTGTGTGACAAAGGGCAGCAGCAAATGGGTCAACATTATGAAAACCACGCAAACACAACGAATGTCATACATTCCCACAGGTGTTCTGGCGAAAATTGTACCTCACATGCTACCTGGGCGAAAACGGGAAAGCCTAAAACACGGCTAACCAAGTCTTTTCGGACAGCAGAATTTGAATTCCGGTGAAGCGCACACCATGCAGATATGGGCCTAGAGTGTGCAAGCCACCAAGGAAAACTGGGAACCCCTGGCATTTCTGAAAAGAGGACATCCGTCGGAATCCACAGAGATGTGACTTGAAATCGGCCCAGAATGTATTACCCAGAACCAAGTCCAAATTTGAGGGGGAAAACACACTTTCCGCACATTTCACTCTGGTTACCCACCGAAACACGCTGCTAACACATGGCCTACCTTCCCGCGTTCCCACAGGTGTCCCGACGAAAACGGTACCTCACATTTGTGGGTGCACCCAAGCCTAAAACACGGCTAACCCCAAGTCTCTTCGGACAGCAGAATTTTATGAATTTCGAGGAAGTGCACACCATACAGATATGGGCTTAGGGTGTCCAAGCCACCAAGGAAAACTGGGTGCATTTCTGAAAAGAAGACATCCATGGGAATCCATAGA
This sequence comes from Ambystoma mexicanum, assembly GCF_040938575.1. Classification (NCBI taxonomy): domain Eukaryota; kingdom Metazoa; phylum Chordata; class Amphibia; order Caudata; family Ambystomatidae; genus Ambystoma; species Ambystoma mexicanum. The sequence continues at coordinate 1,256,875,682 of NC_090923.1, read as the reverse complement.
GGTGGGACTTGCACAAATCTCAACCCAGAAGGTTAACAGTAGGAGAAATCGGGTAATATGGAAACCCCAATTTCACATTTTTAATGTTACATCAGAACGTTTAGTAATACGTCCACCCTATCCCATAACCCAGAGATGTTTCCACTTTCATCCTCAACGAAATACATAGTATAACTGGGTATAAGGTTAATTTTTTTTCTCTCATGTCTGCCAACATAGTTCTGATGAATTAGTTCAATATAAACAGATTTTAAGGAAAGGGCTTGGAGTATTACATTCGAAGTTAACTGACCCTCTAAGTTATAAAAATGTTGTCAAAGCGCACCGATACTTACTACTGCAGACAGATGGTGAAGGCATGTTGGAAGCAGTTACTAGACACAATGCCTTAAACTTTTGTATATATGTGAGGCATAAACCCAATGCTCAATTAAAGGCCTTGTCTAACCCTATAGCAGAAGATATTTGGGTATCGTTTCTAACAGTTCTGTAGAATAGAAACTCAGCATCACAATCTGATGTCGCTCAACGCGACGCATGAAAATACATTCTTTTTGTATAACTGGAGATTTTAGTAACTATTAAAAATGCATCTAACTCTAGGGGGCCCGACCCAAATGGTCTGAGCAACAGAGTATTAAAAGAAGCTCCAGAGATGTCGGCAACCATCCTTTTTGGTCTATCTAATGATATATTGAAAAGTAAAATTATGCCATGTTCACAGAGAACCTCTCATACAAAAGACTGGACTAATCCAACTAATTACCGACCGATTGCCCTTTTACATGTAGACAGTAAAATCTTTGCTATACAAATATTGGAAGAATCGTCAGGTTGGCGCTTCAGATTGCAGATGAGATTTCGGAAGGGCTTGGGTACTGGGTTAAACGGACTTCTAGTCGACCCTCTTACCGCAAGAACTTACGATCAAGGCGCTTATTCTCTATGTGGCCTGTGGATTTCTCAGGCATTTGACATTGTCAGTAGACCACGTTTACGGTCTCCAAGTTTCATGGGGGCTATCGGACGAACTACTGACTATCTTGGTCCATTTACATGATCGACTTTAAGAGTGAGGCTCGATATGAAGGGCACTTTGTCAAGAGAAATTAACGAGCGGTGGGCTGAGACAGGGTTGTGTTTTTAGCCCACTGCTTGTTTAATTTATATATCTCTGACCTGGCCGAATGCCTGGACGCAGTGGCCTTTGCTTCCCTGCAAATTGCTGGTGAAAAACAACTTGTCTTAGCTACACTGTTATTCTACTAGACCACACCCAGCGTGGACTGCAGCGCCTCATCAAGGGTTTTCAATTTTATGCAGTCAAAAATGAATTGAAAATTAATTTTAAATAGACCAATATAATGTGTTTCAAGACCAAGAAAAATAAACATGAGGACTACTGTCTGGAGTTAGAAGATTCAGTGGTCCAGGAATTAAAATGCCAAGGTTTTATTTTAACAGACAAATCGCATCGTGCTGCCCTTCATAGTAGGTTAAATATGAAGGGAGAGCAAGTTGGTGCACAAATGCAATTTATTGCTCAGAAATATTATAGGTATGCTTTAGTTCCTGTAATAGTTTTATGGTGCCATGGTTGTGCCCTCTTTGTTATATGGCCTGGGATCAACCCTTCATCTGAAAAGCTTGTTGAGGTGCTGGAGTGGAAGGCTTGGCGTAAAGCACCATCTCTTCCAAAATTCTGTTACCTCAGTGATTTTAAAATAAGAAATGGGGCTGCACTCCATGTATGTAATATACTTTTTAGGACAATAACCATGGCAAGGGAAGTGACACCGTGGGTAGAGCATATGTTGAATACTGCGACTGACAAGAGCGCAAGACAACCTTTGTAACATTTGGTAGGTCTTGTTGGCTGACGCTCCACCTTGCAGTGAGGTCCGGGGAGAGTGCCTCGAAACTGGTCCTCCTGTTGCTGTGATTTTCTACGTGGAGGGATGGGGGGGGTATAAGCAGAATGTTCCTGTTGCTTCTGTTCTGCTATTCCTATAGAATGCCTGTTACGCGATCCAGAATACATAAAGCCATACTGCAGATGCACATTCCATTTGCTGAGAGTCTTTGTACCCTGGGGTTAGGGAGCCTCATAGTTGCAGTATTGTGATAGCCGGTTTATCTCTGCACTTCGGGATTGGGCGGAATGCCCTTCAACGCCAGGGGATTGCCGTATGAAAGATATCCTGGCCAGAAGTGCTCAAAGAAGGCAACGTTTGCAATATGAAAGAAGGGAATTGGCTGGTGACGACTTTCTTCAACAGACTGAACATGTTATCCCCAGCCTGGATAGGCAAATTGATTGCACAAATCCCATGATACAACAAACCAAGTGTACAGGTCGTTCGTTCGGTCTACCATTGTATTGCCCAAGCCAGCATGAGGTGGGGCATTCTTGGAATGCATATAGAGAAAAAGGATTGTTTAGTTCAAGCAATCAGCTTAGCAATGCAAAAGTAGAATGTTATCACTGAAGCTGCTTTTAATGCTAATACGATGGAAAAGGGTTTGAATTGCACTAGCAGCTGGTAAATTGTCAAGGAGGGAATTATCCACAACCTGGTTAAATGTGTGAATGTCGCAGACTTTTCTGCCCCAGTAGAATCATTCAACAAAATGATCCCTCAGCAAGTCGGGGTGGATAGAGAACGTCAAACTGACCACTGTGCACAACAGGTAGTCAAGGCATAGGCTAGTTGTCAAACCGATTTTAAATTAACTGAGGTATTTGGCATTGATGCTCCCCGTGTAGAGAATATCGCACGATAAGGCATCGCTTGAATGTTAGAATAAGCGATATACATATCTGACAAGTTCGTCATCAAAGGGCCCTATAAATAATCTGGACTGTTTCATTTTGGGGATGGATTTGTGAATAGGGAAAGCTTCTATGCCTGAGATTCTGGACCCACACATAAAAGGTTGGCGATGGATCAAAGAAATGTGGTCATTGTTAATGTAAATAAAGTGGACAGTCCCGAAACGAGAAGGTTTGCCAAACACATTTTTGGCGTGTTTATGGTCAAAGGCTGGGGAGAGGACTTTAGACTTTTGTGTAGGGTCCAAATCAAGAAATGGTCCTTAATACATGGCACCGATTGTATTGTCATTGGTTGTGGCCGTAATAATCTTCCCTCCTTCCTGAGTTGTTGCAAAAACTTGAGAAAGTCGACATTTACTAGGTTTTTAAGAATTGTTATTGACCAAATTGTGTCCATGCTGCTTTTATTTGTTGTATGCCTTTGTTTGTTGTATTTATGTAGCGCTCTGAGGCCCATGGGTGTTAGAACTTTACAAGAATTAAACTTAACTAGACTATATAGTGTTATTACAACAGTTGATGACAACCTGATCCTGGACGTTTGAGATACTTAAAGAGAAATGCATGAGTATCTTAAACACCCTTTGTTTAAATAATGAAAACCTAATTGAGAACCCTGATCTGGTTAAAAATCAAGCTGTATGAGTGGGACTGGATCCAGACCTGTGATAAATGAAGGGTTACAAATTGTACACAGATTTAGCAAATGAAAATATGTGCTGTGGTATTGTTTGTTTATTTATTTCTAATGCGCACCAGAACCTAAGGTGGCAGGGCGCAACAACAGGGAGATGCAAAGCTTACAATGTTATAGATGGGTCATGGCCATACAATCAAAGCAAAAATATACAATATAATTACAGGTGTGATTACAAGTAAAATATAGACAAATGTACAAATTATATACAAATCAGGTCCTGGAGGGCAGTATGATTACAAGGAAAGCTAGGATCAAGTAGATGAAGTAAAACTATTTAGTGGTCGGACGAGTAGAGCAGGTTCATGTCATTCTTTCTAAAGTAAGAGTATGGTTGGTCTAAGTTTAGCTGCTTTCACAGGGAAGCCATTACCGCCGATCTTGGTAAGTCTAAATCTCGGCACCACGAGACAATTGGCATTTCCAACTCATGAGGGCCTGGTGGTTGTTCTTTTGTTAAACCTATCTGAGAGGTAACTTGGGGCAGCATTGTTTAAGGCTTTATGGGTCAAGCAGGCAGTTTTTAGCAAGATTTTATTGTGGGTGGAGAGCCATTTATGTTGCCTTCTGATAGAGGATATATGTTCTTGTTTGTTGATCATAAGGCATTATTTTAAAGAGTTTGTAATTTCTGAATGATGGCTTTGTTGGTGCCACTGTATAGGGCGTTACAATAATCTAATCTCAATAGTATAAATGCTCTGGCCAGGATCATGCAACTATCATTGGAGAGGAAAGGTTTAACTGCCCTGATGAGCTTGCAGGTGTATGCGGTAGTGGAGGCTAGTGATTTCACCTGTTTGTCAAAGGACATAGTCGAGTCAAGGTAAAAACCAAGGGTTTTTACTTCCTTGGTTACTTTGATGACATTCCCATCTATGTTGAATAAGGAGTTTTCATGGTCTAATTTGTTAAGGTTGGTGCGAGTACCCATGATAATCGGCTCTGTCTTCATCATTCAGGCATAGTCTGTGTGTGGCCATCCATGCCTGGATGATGAGATAGACCCTGTTCACCAACGCCAAGTCTTTGCCATAATCCCCAGAAAGAGGGAGGAGAATCTGTGTATCATCTGCATAGTTGGTGTAGGTGATACCCAGAAGGTCCAGATCATCGAACAAAGGTTTGGTGAATGTTATACAGGGTAGGGGAGAGACATGAGCCCTGAGGTACACCACACGTGATAGGGATAGGGTCTGCAGCTGCTGATGGGGAGAAGACCCTCATGGTTCTCTCACTAAGGAAAGATTCAATCCATTTGATGTCTTCTATGGAAAAGTGAGCTGCTGAGTCCAAGTGATTACACAGGCCCTTATGATCCACATGATCAAATGCAGCTGAGAGATCTAAAAGTAAGAGCAGGGCTGTATTACCTTTCTCTCAGCTCATCGATCTGTGTTTTAGATCAACCAGGGCAGTTTCTGTCCCATGTAGTGGGTGAAAGCCAGATTGTCTTACTCCCAAGAGCTTGTGTAGTTCAAGAAAGTTTTGGATCTGTATATATGTGACCTTATCCAGTATTTTAAGAAGGAATGCTACAGTTGTGCTAGGTCGGTAATTGGTGGGAATAAGTGGTTCTAGGGTTTGTTTCTTTAGGAGAGGGAGTACCCATGATTGTTTTGGGTGAGCAGGGATGATACCAGAAGTGAAGGAGGCATTCATCAATTTGGAGATGAATGGTGACGGGTCTCTGGCATCTTTTATGATTTGAGCTGGGCAGAGGTCACCTTTGCAGTTGGAAGGTTTGAGAGATAGAATAACTCTCTACTTCTAGGGTGGAAGTTTTGGTGAAGCGCAATCTGGTGATCTGGGCCTTGGGAATTTCGCTAGGACTAGGGGTGTGTTGCTTATTCAAGGAGTCTTTAGGTTTATTTTATTTTGGAGGGTCTTTATTTTATTGGCGAGGGCGTTTTGAATGTCAGAACACCAGGGTTTATTTTTGATGCAGATGTCAGGTATAGGAGTCTGGGACTCTAGTTCTTTTAGGATAGTGAATAGTTCCCTCATACTTGAATTGGATTTGGCGATGCGTTATAGGAATATTGTTTGGCCCTGCATATTTCATTTTTGTATTGCGTGGAGATTGTGGCTAATCGGATTTTGTCGTCATTAGATGGGCATATTCTCCAAGTGAATTCACTTTCTTTTCAGGAGGCGTGAGTCCTTTAGTTGTGGGCTGAACCACTTGTTTAAGTGGGCTCTGTGTTTACTGGGTCTTAGTTTAAGAGGTGCGATTTTTATCTAGTGTGGTGAGCATAATTGTATTCATGGACCAGAGTATCGGGGTCTAAGTTATCAGGCAGTGAATTTAATGTAGGGAGAATGGCAGGGATCACTTGTCCACGTGATGTTCTTTTTATTTCTGGTTGGGCAAGGTGAGACAATTTGGGGGGGGGGGCATAGGAGGTGGTCTGGTGGTTGCTAGTGTGAAGGACACCAGAGAGTGATCTGTCCATACTAGTGGTAGGATGGTGGTGATGGTGGCAGTACAATTATAGTCGGCTACCCAGTCTAATGTTCTCCCTTTGATATGAGTAGGTTTGTTAGTTTTGTGTGACAGTCCTAATGCTGTGATAATGTTAGCTATTTCATGTGCGGGTTTGTCTGCAGGGTCGTTGAAACCTAGATTAAAGTCACCTAGTAGTAATTGGGTGGTTGTTTCAAGGTTGGTGGCTAGTATTTTGCAAATATCCTCCTCGAATGTCCCAAGTGTACCGGGTGGTCTATAGAGTAGATGGATGTTAAGTGTCTGGGAGTTGGATAGGGGGAGTTTAGCCGTGAGGTTTCGCAAGATTGCAAAGTTTGAGGGGGGGCTAGTCTCAGTGAGAGACTGGCTCTAGATATGATGGCTATACCTCCGCCTCTAGTTCCTTCTCTATCTTGCCTAGATATAGTAGATCCATCTGGGATGGCTAGCATGAGTGAAGGCCCTGAGGCATTATGTAGACAAGACTCATTAATGGCAAGGAAGTCCAAATTGCTTTACAAAATAAGGTCTGCAATGTTCGTGGCATGGGCGCAAAGTGATCTTGCGTTCAAGAGTGCTCCTTTAAGGGAGAGTGCCTCTGTTTTGACTGTACCCTGGACAGGGGTAGGTGTGTAGTGGTCAGTTAACTTAGGTTTAAGTGTTTTATGCTGGGTGGCATTGACTTGAAAGGCAGACCCAGAGGAATGTTGGTTAGAATGCACTGGCTTCACGCCAGGAGGGTAATTAGTCCTCTGATTGGATGAAGCTAAGGATCTCTTTAGGGGTTCGTGCATTTTGGACAGTCTGGCACGGAGTTTAAGGTTTCTAGCAGGTTTCTAATACTTTAGGACCTATGCTACTAAAGTGGTTCTTAAAGGTGGTATTGGGAATATTCCCTATCATTTTCAGCCGGATCGGAAGAACTTGCCCAGTATTATTCCAGTCTATTTAGAAAAGTGTCCAGATGGGCCTTGTCTCAGAATGTTTTTAAGATTCAGACTTAACTTGATCCACACTAAGGAGATTGCGTATATTAGGAAGATATGTTCAGATAGTACGTGTAGATTTTTGCGATCATAGTTTTGAGACTCAAACATTTTTTTTAACAATGTGTATATGAAATTGACTGGTTGATTTTTGGAAATGGATTTATAGCGGACGAAATACTGGCCTTTTAATTAACACAATGTTTGAAAATGGTAAATGTACATATAATAGATTACATTTAGTGGTTTTATTATTGATAAAGTTGAGGGATGAATTGTATTCATATTTATGAATTTGGAAACTAATTTATTTTTTTCTTCAGTGTGAGGAATTTTACATTTTTGATTTTGTATAAGGTTTTGTAAAACAATACAATAAAAAATATATAATATCAAAGATCGGTTAGGTGCCAAAGAACCCACCCTGCAGCTTTTGCATTTCTATTCCATCCATCTATACCAGTACTAATGGATTAGTGAGGGAGAGTGTGTAGGAAAGAGCACTAAGGTCTACAGTAAAGCAGTGTGAAGCTTCCTAGATCCCTTCCATTTTCCTTCATACATGTAGGCGACTCCATCACCGAGGGATGTTGGCCTCATCTGACTATAGGAAAATAGGTTCTGAAGAACTGCATACATAGACTGAGTCTCAGCTCATAAACCATGTACCAGTGTTCGCAGAAAGACAAGGTAGAAGGCCAAGTAGCCGCCTTGCATATTATTGATATTCCTGTGGTTAGTCTACAGAGGAATCTTTGGAACAGAGTGCACATACTCCTTTTGGATGAGACGTGCTTTGCACCGTAAAGCCTTCCAGAATGCATGAGCCAACCGAACATGTGTTGTGGTTGTGTCTTGGTATGAAAAGATGTTGTATTGTAGGTCTTTGTTTTGTCACTGGCCAGGAGTGCTCGTTAGAATGTTGATGCATGAATGATGAGTAGCTCAGGAGAATGTTGTGTGGGTCTGTGAGTGAATGTTCCATGAGTGTCAGTTGGGGGCCTGAGCTGGGATGATGGGATGGCTGGTTGGCCTGCTCCTTTGTATGTAATGTTATTACCTATCCCTGTCCAGTCCTATGTGCCACTGTAATACATCAAGAGTAACTGGTCTATGTACATATGTATAATAAAGCTACCACCTGGACAAAACAATGGCTCCACAGCTGGTCTGCGTGCTGAGCCACCTGAATGATACAGTGAGAGTTCACAACATTGGCGACCAGGAAAACTGGAAATGAAGAAAAATATAAGGACAGAACAGAGCAAAACTGCAGCAACTATGATGCACAGTAAGGAGCGGTGTGGGAGGGGGAGGCAGATAAGCAGCTATATGACCCACCGCCCCCCCCCCCCGTGTTTTTTTAAAAAAAACATCCTGCCCAGCAAAAGGTTAAAGGAATCAATAAATGACATTGGACTCCGAGAGGGAGGTCCCCACCAACGAAGAATTTCCCAGAGATCCATTATGAAATTGCGTTGAAAATTAGGCATATTTAAAGTTAAGCGCACATGCCTTCTGAACTGCCTAGTGAAATAAAGGAAAATAAGAGTGACTCACTATGGGTTGCGCTGTGAAATAACCGCCAGAAAGTGTTGCAGGGTCCGTATGGGAGTTGCCGTATAGTGTGGGGGGTGTCCCCACCAGCTGATGGTAGTGTCGCATACAGCCGGCATAAGTCAAGAGGATAAACATGCTGGCGTGCCGAGGCAGTGACATGTCCTCCAGGCTGCCAGCATGAAGTGATGAGGACCAGCATTCGCCCTAATTAATCCGGGAGCTGTATGTGTTCCCCATTGTGGAGATGGGCAGTGTTGTTCTTCTGTGGCAGTTTGTTAGGGACGCCCTCTGGTTCATGCCTTCCCAGCGCAGGAGTAAATTATGATGTTTTCTGTTAATGGGAGGACGACACCGCGGCCTGTGCAGGTCAATTTGATTGGTTTCAGAGCTTATTCGAAAAAAGGACCCTGCACAGCGTCATCGATGTGACGACCATGTTTTCAACAAAGGTTGCCCTGACAACGTACAATTTTGTTTCATGTTTTTGACGTAAATGCTACGCGGTTGAAATTGGTTTTAATGGGTCCTGCCAGCGGTGCAAAATGTGTTAGGAGAGGACAATACAACATTAGAAATCGGGACAGTGTTTTTCGTAAGTGTGGTTTTATATTTAAATGTCTTAACAGATCCAGCCATGGTGCCCAACGTTCTATGATTAACATTTAAATCAAGTGAAGTGGGGAAATTCTGTATTGCTTAATGTTGGAAAGTTTATTGACATTAAAACCTAATGAACACGGTTTAATTGATAGTCATGAAATGCATGAGTAACAATTATTCACAGAGCATATAAATATGCAAGTATTGAAATGCAAGAGGATCAATTTATTATTTACGGAACTTATGAATGTGCAAGTAATGAAATGCATGAGGAACAATGTTTTATTCAGAGTAAATGGAAATGCGATGCACACAAAGCTACAATGGAACTGAATGCAAGTAAACTTGGAAATGCTTTGGTTTAATATATATAATGCATTATTATTCATTGAACAAACAATAAGTAAACAGACATTTTAGGTGACTAGTAAGGTAAATCGGAGTTATACAAAATGATGCAAGATATTTAAGAGCTTTGTTGAACGGTAATTATATGGTGCCTCCTTAGTATTTATATTGGCCTAAGCCAATTCACGCTACATGGAAAACCGCATTGCAAAGTTCTGATTTTTGGGTTAACTTCACCGCCATTTTAAGATTCATCCGCCATTTTGATTTTCACTTGTGTGTTCTACGCTCTAAAATGGTGGACTATGTTTTCGACTTGCAGCCATGCCTTCCGACCTTTGAGTTCTGTTAATGTTTAGGTTGTCCGAGAGCCGACTGTTTAAACTGAGCGAAGAGACCTTGCGCTTCATATGAACTGTCATTCAAGTGTTGTCTGCGCTCACAAGCCTCATCCTTGTATAAACATTGGTACAATGAAGAACAAACCTCGAGCCTATGCTTTAGCTGAACTACATTGTGTAGAAACTTGGAATAAGGCTTATCACGGGATCCGAGAACATACATCCCTATTGTGTCTTCATGGAAATACAAATGTATGTAATACTTTGCATGATATCGTGAAATCTGTATGTGAACTAGGCACACACTCTAGACCACAAATTATTAACATGAAGAGAGGCTGGACAATATATGAAATGTATAAATACGCTAGTGTTTAGGTGTGCCGCACTCTCTCACCTCTTTGTCGGCTGGTACACCCTGCAAGGTGTTGAGAGCCAGATAGCTATCTGTTTTGCTTTGTAAACTGTACAGTAATAAAAGATCTGTGAATATTTTTAGCCTGTGATTGGTGTATTTCCTTTGTGGTACTCCGCCTCGAGATTTCTTTGTTCTTTCAGCTTCTAATTTAAATATTGTGATGCAATCTCAATGTGTTATTTAAAGTGTTTCCTGTGTTGAAGTTAAATATGGAAATTGAGAGTTGGGTTATAGGAATACCCATTTTGGTATTGAGGTAAATGCTCCCGTGTTGCTCCGTGTCGTCTTGCTTCCAAGGCGAGAGCCCCGCCCCTGAGCTATCCTCCCGAGACAATGTAGAAATCCAATTGTGGGTCAATGGGACATAGACGTGTTAAAATGTTTTGTGCATATTTTAATATACAAATAACCCTGGAGTGTGCATGGGCCGTTGTCTGTGTTGTGGACCAAGGGTATGTTATGGTGCAGTTGATGGTTTGAGTTAATGTATGTGTCAGTCAAAGTGGAGACTACTGTATGTGTCAACTAAGAATACTTGACTGTAGTTGGGGAGAAAAAACTGAAAATATGGTTGACTAGAAAATAGTTGACTGCTGTGAAAGGTAAAATGGAAATTCTACATAATGTGTCAACCAAAAATGGTTGACTTTATAGGTCTAATAGAGATGAACAAAGGAGAGGAAGTGTTGCTACACAGAGGTTCTACCCATAAGAATTATGCTCTAAGAGTTTTTCAAAATGTGGGGAACCCTTCTTATTTCTAGTGGCATCTAGCCCATAGTTTTGTCCAGAAAGGAACACACATAAAGGGGCTGCATAGTGAGTATAATTGATTGTAATGAAACAAAACATCTTTTTATATGCACTTGCACAAATAGCAACATTTATTGTTTGAAACGGGAAAATATATTGTAGTCATAAATAGAACAGTATAAAAAATACAATGGTCCCTAAGCTAATTTGGTTCTCTAGGGGAGCTGAGTAAAAACATAAAAAAATCAGAACAAAAACATTAAATGCACCTATATTTTCATGGTGATTTGAAACCAATGATTTGAGAAAATAGTGCCACATAAAACACACTACATGTGTCCATTGTGAAAGAGACTCTAATAGACAGATGTCAAACAATTGCGAGAGCCCCATGGGGCTCGCCCCCCCCCCCCCGCCTCACCGGGTAAGTGAAAAAACGATGAGAGTAGTGGTATTTCACCAGCAGCCCGAGGGCCTCCCACTTATTCTACACCTCTCATGTCTCTTCACAGTGCCAGACTAGTCAAGCTCAACATGGTATTCTTTCCCTGCTGATATCCGCCATGCCCGTTCCCTTGGTCTAATGGACACACTGTTTTCAACTTAGTAAGGTTGATAATTTATAATGAATTATTTTGGTAACCACATCGCATGTGTTGTGGGTCTTGGTTAGTGTCATGTTTACTGTGGTGGAGGCATTCAACCAGCAGGGTTTGGATGTTACAACAATCTAAATGGTTGTTGTGCATATATTAATTATAAAAGTGGGCAAGAAGTGATCCCATGGTAAAGGTATTGAAAAATATTAATAGGAGCTCGATATAAAGGAAAAAGAAAAATGTGATATGTGAGTATATAATTAAAATGAAAATACCTATAGGTTGTAAAGGTTTATCCGGATAGTTTTAGATATTGTTAGTTATAAGTTGAGATAGCTATAGTTGATTTAATGTATTCTGTGCTACCAGGAGCACATTTGTTATATGTTGTTTTATGTGCACGATTGTGGTAGTGTTTGGGTTGTATGACGCATGTATGGGTTTAAGGATGTACGTGGCACAGGTGGTAATGTATGTGCCCACCTGTTGTGATAGATTGCATTTTATGTATGCTGCGTTGTTCCACCGTTTCCCCCGTATATGTATGTTAGCACTGAATGAATGTTGTGTATGGTGCGCATGTGTCTACTTTGAGTTGTGGCTGGAGGTTGATATGCTATGTTCTTTCGATAAGATCTTGTGGGATGTATGTCAGGGTGATAAGTGGGAGCTTATTATGATGATCTGTTTGTGAGAGCGGAAAGAAGTGTGATCTATGTATCCCTTCTGTAAACGTTGTCCTGGGTGTGGCAACACCGCTCTCCCTGTATGCTTGGACCCCCTCTGTTTGAAGGTCCATTTGGCTCTGCTTCACAGTTGTGTTCAGCATCCAGGTCCGTTGTGAGGCAATCTGTTGTCCCCTCCCTCTCCTGTTACCCACCTTAATGTATGATTAATGTTCCCATGGTGGTTTGGTTGTGTGCCAGAGTGTGGCAGGCTCTGTTTCTGGATGTGGCGGGTCAAGAAAGAAGGTTGTTAGTTGTGGTTGGAAGGTTGGTGTGAAAGTGAGATGTTGTGGTTGTGTCTTGGTATGAAAGGGAGATTTCATATTGTTGTATTGTAGGTCTTGTTTTGTCACTGGCCATTAGAATGTTGATGCATGAATGATGAGCAGCTCAGGAGAATGTTGTGTGGGTCTGTGAGTGAATGCTCCATGAGTGTCAGTTGGGGGCCTGAGCTGGGATGATAGGATGGCCGGTGGGTCTTCTCCTTTGTGTGTAATGTTATTACCTGTCCCTGTTCAGTCCTGTGTGCCACTGTAAATACATCAAGAGTAATGGGTCTATGTACATACTTTACATATGTATAATAAAGCTACCACCTGAACAACACAATGGCTCCCCAGCTGGTCTGTGTCTGAATGCTAAGCCACCTGAATGACAACAGTGAGAGTGCACAACACATGGTCATTTTAAAGAACCTTCCTGATCCGTTAAACAACTTTGTCTTGTCCCACGTCTCATTGCCTGAGTGAGATTGTAACTCAATACCCCTTTTCACTGATTAATGTGCCAAAAACACCATGTTCCCAATAACTAACTTTAACCATGGGTTTAAGGCCGAGAGCTGAGCGGACCACTTTTGGACTATACGTTGGATGAAGATGTCCATCTTGAAGGAGATATAACCGCTCTTGAAAGTCCCCTTTAACCCTTTAAGTGCCAGGGGTATTTCCATTCAATGTCTTGTAACTTATTTGTTACATGAGATATCTTTGCCAAATTTGGTCCCCTTTCTTTCCACATTTAGGAATCCTAGGTTGCTGTAGGGGGGTGAGAGAGAGAAAATAACCAAAAAGGGTGAAATATTTGTTTTTTTTTCGAAAGATTCCAATAAAATGATGTACAAACAAGCCTGTGGTTTTTCCTTGTAAGAGCTAGGAACAAATGGTTTGCTGTGCTGAATTCCTGAATTTCCTGGCTTTCAAGAACAGGTAGAGTGGAAATGAAAAAAAATATTTGATGTGGTTATCAACCGTTTTGTGAGAGGTAAGCGATTTTGCCCATTTTTGCCAATTGGACATGCATGGACGGAATGGGAGAAAAGGGTAAGAAAGCTGAATTGGAGGACAGAAGGGCATACGATTCTGAAAAGTAGACAAACTTTCAAGTTTAGGAAGGGATGATTTGCACAGGTCGGGCAACAACTAGGTAGGGTAAAATGCCATAGTTTGGGGAAAAAGCAGGAAAATGACTGAAAAAAAGGTATGTGGTGGACATGGTTGGCTTGGTATGGCAATGGCTTCTATGAATTTTGAGGAAAAACAATGCTCCGCTACATTCCCCCGACTCTTGCAGTTAGGAAAGCACACATTTTTTGTAGTGTTTCACAAAACAAGCATTACCACAAGCCAAACACTGAGCCATGGTACACAGGAGTTTTATGCTTACGGCCTGAACCGACGTACTTAGCATGTGTAAATCAGGAAAACCAATGTGGTGAGGAACGGCAAGCATACATATTTTGAAATAGCACAGTTAGACCTTTTCAAAGGTAAGTGACTTGTGCAGGTTACAAAAGTGTGTGGTGCATAAAGCAGTGACTTAATGTAGGGCACATTTGGGAAATGAAAGGGGTGTGTGACAAAGGGCACCAGAAAATGGGTCGAAATGTTATGGAAACCACACAAACGCAACAAATGTCATACCTTCCCGCGTTCCCACACGTGTCCCGATGAAAACGGTACCACACGTGTGTGTGGGCGCCAAGGGGAAAGCCAAAAGCACCCCTAAGCGCAAGTCTTTTCCGACAGCTGAATTTCATGATTTTTCCAGACGGGCACACCATACAGATATCGGCCTCGGGTGTCCAAGCCACCAAGGAAAATTGGGAACCCCATGCATTTCTGAAAAGAGGACACATGTGGGAATCTGTAGAGGTCTGACTTGTGCAAATCGGCCCAGAATTTATTACCCAGAAACCCTGGCAAAAAACCCAAAACATTTTCCGCACGTTGCACTCGGCTCACCCACCGAAACACGCCGTCAACAACACATGGCCTACCGTCCTGTGTTTCCACAGGTGTCCCGATGAAAACCGTACCTCATGTGTGGGTGCACCTACCTGGGCGCCAAGGGGAAAACCTAAAATACGGGTAACCCCAAGTCTTTAGGCACAGCATCATTTCAGGAATTCTGCTCATGCGCACACCCTGCAGATTTGGGCTTAGGGTGTCCACGCCACCAAGGAAAACGGGGAACCCCATGCATTTCCGAAAAGAGGACACCCGTGGGAATCTGCAGAGGTCTGAATTGCGCAAATCGCCTGACAAAGTGAACATTGTGTTTTTTTTTTTCCCCCCACCAAAATCACACTTTGTCTGGGATTGTAGGTAATAAATTCTGGGCCAATTTGTGTAAATCAGACCTGTGTGCATTCCCACGGGTGTCCTCTTTTCAGAAATGCATGATGTTCCCAGTTTTCTTTGGTGGCTTGGACACCCTAGGCCCAAATGTGTATGGTGTGCACATGAGTCCAAATCTTGCCATGCGAAAAGAGTTGGGGGTTACCCGTGTTTTTGGCTTTGCCCTTTGCACCCCGGTAGATGCACCCACACGTGAGGTACCGTTTTAATCTGGACATATGTGTGAAAGCAGGACGGTAGACCATGTGTTGGCGGCATGTTTAGGTGGGTGACCAGAGTAAAATGTGCAGAAATTGTGTTTTTCCCCCAAATTTGGACTTTGCCAGGGTTTCTGGGACGATTTGCGCAAGTCAGACCTCTGTGGATTCCCATGGGTGTCCTCTTTTGGGAAATGCATGGGGATCCCTGTTTTCGACACCCTAGGCCCAAATCTGTAGGTTGCCCACATGAACAAAATGTGCTGTGCCGAAAGGCTTGGGGTTACCCTTTTCCTTTTGTGCCCCGGTAGGTGTACCCACACATGTGAGGTACTATTTTCGTCGGGACACCTGTGGGAATGCGGGATGGTATGACATGTTGTTGGCGACGTGTTTCCGTGGGTGAGCCGAGTGAAATGTGCGAAAATTGGGGGGGGGGGGTTGCCACATTTTGGACTTTGCCAGGCTTTTTGGGTAATAAATTCAGGGCCGCTTCACGCTAGTCAGACCTCTGTGTGTTCCCACGGGTGTCCTCTTTTGGGAAATGTATGGGCTTCCCTGTTTTCCTTGCTGGCTCCGACACCCTAGGCCCAAATCTGTAGGTTGCCCACATGAACAAAATGTGCTGTGCCGAAAGGCTTGGGGTTACCAGTGAGTTACCCTTTTACTTTTGTACCCCGGTAGGTGTACCCACACATGTGAGGTACCATTTTTGTTGGAACACCTGTGGGAACGCAGGATGGTATGACATGGTGTTGGTGATGTGTTTCGGTGAGTGGACAGAGGGAAATGTCTCTGAAATTGGCTGACAATAAAGACAATTCTCAGATATTTTGCCCTGGCCACCCACTGAAACACACCGCCAACAACACATGGCATACCGTCATGCGTTCTCACAGGTGTCCCAATGAGAGGCAGACCTCTCGTACCCATTGTCACTCAGGTACAACAACTGCGCATATCATTCGTATAGTAACTTCTCTAGTGCACTCAGGAAACAGTAAAGTACTGTCAGTAAGCCATTTCATATGTACCTTTCTTCACACTTCTCATACATACCAGTCACAATGCAGTTGGACAGGCAAGGTGGGATTTAGCACAAGGAGGATCGTCCTTGTGAGCAGTGATGCCACGACAAGGCACCCACCGGATTACTGGCCATTCGTATCCCTTTCGTGTCTGCAGTCAGTTGGCATCCATTTCAGCAGTCACACTTCTACCAAATCACTTGCACCAGAGCATGCGTATCTACACATGAGCATATCTACACACTTATACCACGTGCTCACAATGCAACTGTGTCTCTAGCAAAATGTTGAACATCATTTGCCAGCAATTGTATAGCAACTGTGTCTGCATTCAAACTGTATGTGCCTGCAATCGTATGTGGACACTGATAGCAAGTGCATACTGGCTCACTTGGCTACCCTGCCCTACAGGTGCTATCTTCCACAACAACTTCGAGTATGCCCATAGCAACTCTGGGCAAACATTCATATGTTCAACTGTACCCACACAAAACCCACACCCTGCAACATGGCAATCATTTCTACAGTGCTGGGAAAGTGCATTCACAGAAATGACATCTGCATGTTCTACGTATCTTTACCTCATTCACACACCAATCGTATCCAATTCATTCCTACAGAAGACATGTCACTTACACCACACATAACATTACTTGCAGTAAAACAATAAATGAGGCAGGATGTTACGAGGTACGCAAGACGACACCACCGCCATACAGTTGGTGTCCAAGTACCACTTTCATAACACTTAGACCTCAAAGGAGGGAGACCAAAGTGGCGTGTATTATTTTCAATAGACACCCCTTGAGTGGAGGGAACTTGAACGATGTTCCGGTCTTCCCCAACGCACCCCTCGTGTAGAGGGAGCTGGACTGGTGTTTCTTTGCATGCCAAACCTTAGGTGGAAGGAGCCGGATTCGGTTTCCTTTCCAATGTACGCCGGAAGCAGAGGGGGCTTCCCTGATGTTTATTTCTACCGCAATCCCGAACAGGAGCAAGCTTCACTAATGTGCCTTGCCAAGACACCCCAAAGAGGAGTGACCCAGAGTGCTCTACTCTTCTTCTCCATGGCCCGCCTCAAGTGGAGGGGGTGGAGTGGCATTCCTTTCCAAGGTGCGCCTGAAGTGGAAGGGGCCTAAATTGCGTTACTTTGCAAGGCACACCTCGCGCAGAGGGAGCTAAACTGACATTTCTTTCAGAGGCAGACCAGAAGTGAAAGGTACTGGGGGGATGTTCCTTTCCCAGGCAGGCCTCAAGTGGAGGGAGCAGGACTAGCACTGCTTGCCAAAGCACGCCAAGAGGAAGTGAACCAGAGTGGTGTTCCCATCTTCTCCAAGGTACACCTCAAGTGGAGGAAGCTGGAGTGGCATTCCTTTCCAAGATGCGCCTGTTTTGGAAGAAACAGGCACTGCGTTACTTTGCAAGGCACACCTCGCACAGAGGGAGCTTGACTCCCTTTTCCTTATGAGGCAGACCTGAAGTGAAAGATACCGGGTGATGTCCCTTTCCCAGACAGGCCTCAAGTGGAGGGAGCATGACTAGCATTGCCTGCCAAAGCACACCAAAGGGGAATGACCCGCAACAGAGTTCCTTTCTTGTGCATGGCAAGACTCGAGTGGAGGGATCTGTAATAACTATTTTGCAGGCACGCCTCCAATGGAAGGAGTCTGATTTGCGTTCCTTTGCAAGTCACGCCTTGAGCAGAGAGATCTAGACTGATGTTTATTTCGTAGGCAGACCTCAAGGGAAACCTACGGCTGTGGTGTGCCTTTCCAAGGCAGGCCTCAAGTGGAGGAAGCAGGACTAGCAATGCTCGTGAAGGCATGCTAAATCAAGTGAAGTGAGTTGCCATCCTGTTGCATTTTCATTGAAGGTACACCTACCAGTGCAGGGAACAGGAGTGCCATTCCTTTATAAGACATGCACTAATTCAGCGGCTAAGGGTCCCTTTCATGGAATGATGGGCATTTTCAGAAATCAGTCGATCTCCCAATATTTTTCTTTGTATGATACAAAAGGAAACCAGGCTGAAAGCAGAGGGCAGGCTGGGAAGGGCATAGGGGACAGTACACCCGAGTATCCTTCCTCTTTCCTTGTTTTGTACACACCTTATATTTTCGTTAAGGTTGTGCCTTTGTGCCAGTGGAAGGAACATAATCACCAACGTGTCGCTTTTGCAATCTGGCCACATCTACCTCTGGAAAGGAGGGAATTTGTACATGAACCATAACCAGAGATTGAACAATTGCTAATTCAAAGTTCAAAAGTAGAGGCTGTTTTGTGGAGTAGCTGTACAGTACACCACATAAGCATTGTACGTTGCCATATGCACAATGTGTGTGGCTAACTTTTTGTACCAGAAACGCGACTTGCGTTCAGCATGGTATGACTCAAGCACTTGGTCGTTTTTGTCTACTCCACCCATGTACTTGTTGTACTCCAGAATGCAGTTGGGCTTCCACACTTGCCTAGTCTGCCTGCGCAGAGTGACTGCTGAAGTACTTTCATCATGAATAGTACTTAGCATGTACACATCCCTTTTGTCACAGAATTTCACTGCCAACAGTTCATCCCACCGCAATGCCATACTTTCTTCCTTGGCCAATTTCTTACACACAAGTTGTCTTGGGAAACCTTTGTGGTTACTGTGGATTGTACCGCATGCCAGTGTGCCCACATTGAACAATTCCTTGAACAGTGGAATTCCTGTGTAGAAATTGTCCACATACAAATGGTGACCCTTGTGGAGCCATGGTGCGAGAAGATCCTAAACTTTCTTCTCACTTGTCCCTAAATGGGCTGGGCAGCCTAGAGGGTTTAAGGTAGGGTCTTTACCAGTGTAGACTCTCATACTGCAGACATACCCAGTGGCACTTTCGCACAACATGTACATTTTGATCCTCTATCTTTCTCTCTTGCTTGGAATGTATTGCCTGAACAGTAGCCGACCTTTATACAACACCAATGATTCATCAATGGATATGTTCTGGCTAGGAACATACACCTCCGCAAATCGGTGAGTGAAGTGGTCCAGAAATGGCTGGAGTTTGAAGAGCCTATCAAAGTTTGGGTCAGTTCTGGGTAATGATGCCAAGTTGTCATTGAAGTGCAACATACGGTACAGTGCTTGAAAGCGATTTCTGCTCAATGTAGCTGCAAAAAACGAGCAATAAAGTGGAGCTACAGTAGACCAGTATATCGAGACAGACGGCTTGTGGGAAATTCCCATGAGCTAATGAGACCATAACATTTTCTCATTTCAACATGGGTTGTGGGAACCCATGCTTGTGCTCTGGACTGGGGTTTCAGAGTGGGACCCCTTGACCTCAAGAACTGCGCAGCGTATAAATTGGTTTGCTGAACTACATCTGCAATGAACCCATCATCAACAAAAAGGTTGAAAACATCAATAGGCTGAAACCCATCTGTATTCACTGTGCACCCTGATATACGTCGGTCCGAAAGCACAGCTAGCAGAGCGCTCGCTTTGACATCTGTGCAGAGCCTGCTAACGCAGGTTCGAATCCCGGCAGGGCCAAACTCAGCCTTTCATCCTTCCGAGGTCGATAAATGAGCACCACACACTGTGGGTAATAATAAGCAGCGCTCAGATACCCGAGGGTTCGCAGCGCTATATAAATGCTAAATTATTATTATTACCACCACCACCAGTGAAAGGGGGCACAACAGGCTGAGCCATTGCTGGAGGCACCCACTGTGACTCTTCAGCCATGTCAGGAACTGCCACATTGCGTGGATGTCCTGCACGTCCCCTCCCCCTTACAGGTCCCAAGCGTGTTGGAAGTGTGCAAAAAGGTGGATGCACTCTTTCTACCTCTCCGTCATCAGATGATGACGATGATGATGAGCTGGAGGAGGGACTTTCATCATCAATGGACAACTCACTTCCCCAATCACTTCTCTCCTGACCCTCAGAAGCACTATCT
The DNA here is from genome assembly GCF_040938575.1 of Ambystoma mexicanum. Classification (NCBI taxonomy): domain Eukaryota; kingdom Metazoa; phylum Chordata; class Amphibia; order Caudata; family Ambystomatidae; genus Ambystoma; species Ambystoma mexicanum. Next base: position 1,256,855,541 of record NC_090923.1, on the reverse strand, counting down.
GTTTCAGATAGCATGTCCACCTCTGTGCCTTGCTCTGAGCCAGACTCCATCACTGCAGCTAAAGCCTGCCACCAGACATTGATCGACGAGAAGCCATGAGTACTGTCGCTATGGAACCCTTCACTGCCCAAAGATCAGATGAATACTGAAATAAGTATGTGTGCTTCTCAAAGTATGGAACGTAACAGAGTAAGTGGTATTCAGTGCCACAAACCTACTCCACACAAGTACACCAAAAGTTCCAGACTTTGCTCACAAACTGTAGCAGCCCTCTGCAATATGACGTACTCCCTGCACGCTACAATAAACGGAGTACTACTTTGCAAACACTCACATGAAATGCTAAGGACCAGCTGACTGCTTTCCCACAATGGGTAGACAGCTACAACACACCTACACCTAAAAGAAAGACGACAAAAAGCTAAGGACTATGTCCTCTTCCGCTATACATTACACAAATACAAGTGTGGGGACGAGGATTGTAGCCACGCTACCTATTCAGAAACAGCCAACGTGCTTTGCACCATGCCCTCCCCCATGGGATGCTGGTGGATGGGAAATGGAGGTGAGAAGCAACCATGCAACGTATTAGTGATTGGGTGAGTTGAAAAGCCAGATGCAATCAAGACGCAGACAGGGAAGATAAGAAAAGTACACGGCAGGCCCTTCCAGACAATTGCTGGCACACTTTTGACAAAAACACCTGCTCATTCGCATAGGTGTCTGTGTTGGAAGGGGAAAGGTCACAAGGACGAAATTAATCTGGCCCCAGGGTGCCCAAACCTTACTGCCCCACCCACTGGGGGGGCCTGTGCCACAATTTTTTGTGGCCCCCTCACTCCAAATGAGTGATGGGGAAACCTCATGCAGGCCTCCCTGGGCCTCCTACAAACGGCTGCGTGAGGTACACTCCCCTCCATTTGGGGTGGGGGGGAGAGGGCCCCCAAACATTGTGGGGCAGTAAGGTTTGGGCACCCTGGGGCCAGATTGGCACACCAATGTGCCCGTCTGCGCCAAAGGCAAGTTTGGTAAACAAAGAAAAAAATTGAAAATGGCAGGCTGCACTTTAGGGGTGTCTGAGGGGCACCCACCTCACCACCCCCACCCCAATTGGAGGGGCAGTGCGTCTCATGTAGCCCTCCCTGGGGGCAGATAAGGGGGGGCTGTCCTGCACTCCTCCCTGGGCTCAAGTGTCCCTTCCTAGGAGCAGATATGTGGGCCCAGGGAGGGCTGCATGACCTGGCCCCTACTCCATTGCGGGTGGGGTCACAGCCCCTTCCCATTAGAAAATTCCCTGTCGCTTTGGGTGCCCCACATCCCCCCCTAAAATGCGTTCCACCATTTTCACTTTTTTCCTTTGGTAACCCAACTCCCCTTTGTGCAGAGGGGCACATTGGTGTGCCAATCTGGCCCAGGGTGCCCAAACCTTACTGCCCCACCCACTGGGGGGGCCTGTCCCACAATTTTTGGTGCCCCACTGCGCCAAGGCAAGTTTGGTAAACAAAGAAAATAATTCTAAATGGCAGGCTTCCCTTTAGGGGGTGGGGGCTGAGGGGCACCCTACACCGCCAGGTAATTTTCTAATGTACTGGGGGGTGACCCTCTCCCCCCCCACACCAAATGCAGGAGGGGGCATCTCATTCAGCCCTCCCTGGGGGCAGATAAGAGGGGGGGTTCTCATGCAGCCCTCCCTGGGGTTACATGCCCCTTCCTAAGAGCAGATTACTGCCCCCAGGGAGGGCTGCATGACATGACCCCAAGTCCATTTTGGGTGGTCAGGGGTGGGGCGGGGGACAACCCCGTACCATAAAAAAAATTCCCTGGTGGTACTCCCCCCAACCCCCGAAACCCACCCATGATAAACAAAAATTGCCCCCCACCCCAGGGGGCAGATGGTCACCCATCCGCCCCCAGGGGTCTCCATACATGTGGCCCCATGCTTACCTAGTAAGCAGCCCCCCCCTCCCCCGTACTGAAAAGACATCCCTGGGGTTTAGTGGCATTGCTGCCCACGGATTGAGCGCCCTGCGCCCGATCTGGGAGCAGCAATGCTTACACAAAGGGTGTCGTTGGAAAGGGGACAACCTCCCCTTTCCAACGACACCTGCCTCAATCTCCAGCTTGAAATACAGCCGGAGATTGAGGCAGAGGAAGAAGGGCATTCACCTTCTCTCTTCACTGTGGCAGCCGAAAAAGGCTGCCGTAGTGAATTTACTTTCAGTTTCACGCCGGCGTGCATTTCGCACGCCGACGTGAAACTGTAGGTAATCCAGCACCCTGGCAGTGAGGGGGGACCTCCCCCTCACATAGCCCGGGGGTTGGATTACAGTGTTTTGAGTTGCAGGGATCGCTCAAAACAGAGTGCCAAAAAGGACAAGCTATCTCCTCCTTGGCACTACATAGGTAATGTCAGGGACGAGATATCTCATCCTTGACACTTAAGGGGTTAACCACATGATAGGAACGATAAAAATATCAACTCTAAATTCCTATTCTCCCTTTCGGCTTCTAAATATGCTGTGCAGGAATCTCTCTGGACTGGCCATGCTACAAAGTAGAAGACAAAGTGTTCACATCCCTATCCAAACACCAACAGGAGAACCACAGAATCCTGCTGCAGTATTGTGATGTAATGGAAGGTTTCCCAGCTGCCTGGATAAGCTGTACATTTTCCTGTTAAAGGCAAGCATGCCCCAACGTTAACAACTTAAAAACCACAATGGTAAATTCAGTGATCGATGTGTGTAAAATAATCATGGCTCTTTGAAATAGCAGGTTCGACATTTTGGGTAGGCCCGTATATAGAACACTTACAAGGCTGACAGGAGTCTGAAAGGTTTTAGCATCTCCAGACCATGCAAAGTAATCAGAATGAGAGAAGTCTCTAACTTGGTCGGTAGAAATAGCACACTAACAAGCACACAGGTTGTTCCAGTCTAGTGTCAATGCATCCTCCTGAAAGATGGGGAGACGGGGAGGGAGAGAGGGTGTGAAAATGAGAAGCCAAGGTCGTGCAGAGGGCCTGGGAGGGAGCAGGAGAGGTAGAGACTGTGGCAGGACTGGCCAGCCCCTTGCAGATTTTGAAAGGTTCAGCTGAGTTGTTAGATGCCGCAGAGACGTGGGCTTGGATGTAGGCTCTCCTCTTGGAGAGGACAGAGAGTTTGTACTGCCTTTGGAGAAGGCGGCAGGCCAGTTTTTTTAGCCTTATTCCCTACACTTCCTCTCAGCTGTCAGGGTGACGAGGTCGGAATCATACCAAGAAGTACACTTGGTCTTGGGCTTCAAGTGGATCCTCATGACGGGGGCAAGGACATCCAGAGTGTTAGGGATAGAGCGATGAAGGTTAGAGAGGGCTGGTCAGGGTGTGAGTCAGCCAAAGGTGAAGGAGGAGATCAGAACATCCAGGGTGTGCCTTGCAGAGTGAGTCGGGAGGGCGGGTGGAGGTGGAAGAAGGGAGGAGGAGGGACGTGGGACGAGGAGACCCCCGAAGAAGGGCTAGTAGCATCCATGTGGATGTTCAGGTCTCTGAAGAGGAGAAGTTGAGAGGTAGAGGCAAGGAGGGAGGAGGCGAGATCAGCCCACTCGGAGAGGAAAAGGGAGACCTGGCCAGGCAGCCGGTAGATGTCCACAGTGAGAGAGAGGCCAGGAGAGATAGAGAGCCTGCAGACCAGGCATTCAAAGGAGTAGTCGTCCTGTATTGGAATGATAGAAGCAGGGATCCACTCTGGGAAAATCAAGGCTACACCCCTACTGGGACGGTTGGTACTGGGTACTGTAAGAAACTGGAGGGTATTCTCCCAATAAGACCCCAGAATTCCATTATTCAGGTGGCCTTGACACCTCCGTCGCTGTTGGATCCCGTTCCTGGGGGTGGACCAGTGGGGGAGGATCACCTGGGTAGGGGAACCCAGGGTTATGCTAAGGGGGATACCCAAGGTGAGACACAGTATGGTAAAGGGGAAACGGACCAGGAAGATGAAATCCCTGAGATCTTTATGGGCTGTGTCACAGTTAGCCCCCATCTCCCATAAAATCTCCCGTACCCAAATCTACCAACCTCCCTTCATCTGGTAAATCATCTAGAAGTATGAGGCCTGGAAAACTACATCTCCCAAAAGCCCAGCTTTTCCTCTACTTTCCACCATTCTTCTTCACATCCTTCTGATTCTTTCTTTTCAAACATCCAGTTTATCCTGACAAAGCACAAACCCAGTTATTCCCGCATTTTTCATCGACCCCATTCGTTTCATTGTTATTCTCCAACATTCCAGTTGAAAGTTACTTATCCTTCTGAAAACCCTAACAGAAGGGTTTTGTTCCATGTGACACCTCCTTCACTTCCGACCCAGTAGAATATAGAATATTTAGAAACTCTACCATCTCTTTTCCACGACACATCCCTAGAACTGTTTACTTGACCTGTCCCAACACAAAGGGCAGGCAGGCAATATCTCTCTCTCTCTCTCTCTCCCTCTCCCTCTCCCTCTCCCTCTCCCTCTCCCTCTCCCTCTCCCTCTTCCTCTCCCCCCCCCCACCAGGAGGGAGAGTGTCAAAACCTGTGACAGAGCTTGCCATGAAGCAAGTCTCTGTGAAACCGAGTACATCCAAATCAAGCTCTTCCAGGAGACGGCAGATGTCAGAGGAATGTTTGACAGCTGAGCGAGAGTTCAGAGTAGCGATGTGGAGCAGGTTGCCACATTTGCAGGTCTTCCGTGGAGGAGTACAGGCCAGAGGTACGTCCTGCAGAAGTGTTGGAGGTGCCCGAAGATGGGCAGAGGAGGAAGGAAGAGAAGGCAGGGTAGTCGGAGAGCTCCCCAGTCCAGGAATATGGAACTCACGATTTGCAAAGACGAACAAGTTACTTACCTCTGGTAATGTTCTTTCGATTGGATGTTCCCTTACTTTATTTTATTTGTACAGCATGGCCATAGACCCGAAGGTGTGAGGGCGCTACAAGACAGAAAACATTACAATTAACATATACAAAAGCCAAAGGCAAAGAAGTTAGGTTAAGATGAATAAAAAGTCACTGACAAGGTATAAACAGATTAATTAAAAAGATAGGTCTTCAGCTTTTAAAAAGAAAATCTCAAGCAATTCAGTGATTCTCAGCTCGAAGCAAAGAGCATTCCATACTGTGGGCCCAATAGCGAAGAAGGCTGAGTTGGACACCTTTACAGTGTGACATTTTGGAACAAATAGAAGGTGCTGAGTATTAGATCTCAGGGTTCTTACATTAGTTCCTTTAGGGAGGAGCTGTTGTAAGTAGTTCGGCATTTTACCCGTTAGAGATTTTTGTATAATCGTCAGGGTTCTGAACAGGATTCTAGACTCCAATGGAAGCCAGTGCAGAGCCCATCCGGCAGTTGTAACATGGTCTCTAGGCTTGCGTTTCATGACAACTCTAACAGCGCCATTTTGGCATACTTGAAGTTTGTTGTGATCGATTTAGCTTGACTTGAGCAATAATCGATTTTGGATACTATTATAGCTTTAGCAATAGTGTCGGCATTTTCTTGGGAAATAAAGGTCTTATATGTGCCAACAATTATTTATAATAGGCACACGATGAGACCAAACTGCTCACGTGTTGCTTCATAGATATTCTCTGGTCAAACGTAACACCAAGTGTTTTCACTTTTTTTAGCGGGATGATAGTTTCGTCTCCTAACTGAAAGCTATCATAACTAGGAACGTTTTTTCAATATATGTGAAGAACCAATAATGAGAAGTTCAGTTTTGGATTTGTTTAGTGCTAATTTATTGATAACAATCCAGGTTTCAATAATAGTGAAGACTTTTTGAATGGCCAGTTCATCCAAGTCATGTGAGCCAGATAACGGGATGACACATTGCGTGTCATCCGCGTAGTTAGTGAATATTACGTACTCGTGATTTAGCATAGCAAACAATGGGGCAGTAAACATGTTAAAGAAACACAGAGAAGTACAAGCCCCTTGTGGTACCCCACAGGAAATCGTGATAGGCTCAGACTCTGCCATACCACAGAACACCCTGCTGTCTCGATTATTGAGAAATGAGGAGACCCAGTTGGTTGCAATAGGGGAAAAATTTGCGACCTCATGCAACCTGGTGGACATGATTGAATGATCTACCAGGTTGAAGGCCGCGAAGAGATCAAGTAGCATGAGTAGAGAAGCCTCATTGCGATCTATACGGGTTAGTAGCTTAGACTTAAGTTCTAATAGGGCAGTCTCGGTACCAAATCCAACACGAAACTCGGACTGATGATCATTTAATATAGGATATTTTTTTAGATGATCTGATATCTGTATATAGGCCACACGATCAAGGATCTTAAGTAAAAAGGCAGTATTGGTACTAGTCTGTAATTATTAGGGAGATCCACTGATAGGCCTGGCTTCTTTAGAATGGGCATAACCAAGGCTTTCTTGAGATCTTGCGGTACAGAGCCTGATGATAAGGAAGCGTTAATGAATTTACAGATTGCCGAAATGATAGTAGGGTAACAAGTTTTAATCATCATGGTGGTGTAAATATCATCTTTATATTTTGTGGCTTTGAGGGCTGCCGTCGAGCGTCAACGTAATCGGTAGCATAAATAGCTCGAGCCGTGCCCGTTCTGTTTTTTCGTTGTCATGAATTGAGGAGTTGACCAGGCATACCACAGACCGTAAGCTCTCAGAAAACGCAGAGTGTAAAAACATGTAAATTGTACGGTGGGGTAGTCTGGGAGGGGCGATGAGGAATACGCAGGAGGAACATCCAATCGAAAGAACGTTACCAGGGGTAAGTAACTTGTTCTTTGAATGGATTGTGTCCTCCCATGTAGTCATCATCTTTGATAGTACTCCCTCCTCCATATTGTCACTGCTTTGGGAGTCTATTTAATTTAGTCAGACTGTATGCCTTCGAAAAAAGACCCTCTTGAGATGAGGTTGAATCTAAACAGTAATGCTTTATGAATGTGTGCATAGAGGACCAGGTGGCTGCTGCACAGATATCATGTACCGGAACAACCCTCTGGAGAGCCGCAGAAGTTGCCATGCCCCTAGTGGAGTGAGCTCTTAGCCCATTTGGTGGTTCTCTACCAGTCAGTCTATAACATTCTTCAATTGCTAAAATTATCCACCTGGATATCATCTGTTTTGTTACAGCCAGGCCCAATTATGTGGCCGGTATACCCAATGAAGAGTTGATCATCTTGCCTAAATTTAGCAAACCTTGAAATATAAAAGCTTAGAGCCATTTTTGGGTCTAGCCTATGAAACCTTTCTACCTCCTTAACTGCATGCTGCATGCGGTAGTGTTATCCTTTGCGGCAAGTGGAAGTCAGAGACTACCTTAGGCAGGAATGATGGTTTGATTCCGAGGATGACTTGCAGAAGATCTGAAATATTCCCTGAAAATTGGAACCACTGAGTTCTGAGGGCCCACTGAAGTGATCGCATTCGGGCCTCTAGCACCAGAAAAATGCAGGATGCCATAAAACCGAGCAACCTCAGAAAATCGAAGGACGGCAGATGCTGGGCATTCTGGAATTTTGTTACCATCTGCAGACTGTGTTGAGCTCTCACCTCGGGAGGCAAGGCTTTCCCCAGGGAAGTATCCAGGACTGCTCCCAACGAATTGGAGTCTTTGGAATGTTATCATATGGGACTTCTTGTAATTGAGGGAGAAGCCCAGCCTGTTTAGGGAGTGGCAGGCGATATCGAGATGTTCCTGGGCTTTTTCGTGTGAACAACCCCTGATCAACGAATCGTCCAGGTAGGGAAAGACCTGAATCCCCCCTCTCCTGAGACTCACTGCCACCACCGCCATCAGTTTGTTGAAAACCCTAGGGCGCAGGTCAGCCCGAATGGCAGAACTCAAAACTGATAGTGAGAACCGTGAACCTCAGGTACTTTCTGTGCTTTAGATTGATTGGCACATGAAAGCATCTGTCATGCGCTGTCTGCGCCCTCCTTCTTGGCAGATATGGAGTAGATGGAAGCTCCGCCGCCATTGAAACGTCCCATTAGTTTGGTTCACTTCCTTATTCTCTGGTCTAGTCTTTCCTTCCTCTGTGTTCTTTCCGGTACATAGCCACACCCCCCCCTGTTCTGTCCGGTGCGTTGCAACCCTTCGCTTTCTGCTCCGGGTGCTGTCGCTCTCTCGTCCTCCTTAGCATTTTTGCTAAGTAGTTTTCTCTGAGGTTCTTCCAGCTTTCCTTTACCGTCTTGCCCTTCCCGCTGCTTCTTCTTTCCCCGCTGTATTCTTTCTGCCGTTCGCCGACCACTTGGGTTTCATTTTGCAGTGTGAGCGGCGCTGCTTTTTCCTCGTCTCTCTCTCTCTCTTTCCCTCTCTCTCTCGCTCGGTGATTATTTCATTCTTTTCGTCTCTCCTTTACTTACCGCTATCCTGGAATTTCTCTGTAGTCCTAGTTCCCCTCTTACCTCTAGTTTTTCTCTTCCGCTCTCCCAGTGGTGGATTTCTTGTTGCGCTCCCGCTCTGCTCCCTGGATTCAGCTGCCTACTGTGGATAATCCTCCTGCTCCACGTCTCAGAGTTGCATTATCCGATTTTGGGAAGCATTCACTCGCCTATTCTGCTTACCTGACGAACATTCCGAACCTTCAGAAGGAGCAAGACATCTTTCCTTTGTACTGGCCCTTCAACACCAGTGTTTCCCAGAAGGGGGTCCCCTGTTACCCGGTCTTCTTAGGGTCCCAGGGTGGCTTCTTTCCAGGGACGACCATTCCTCTTCTCAAAAAAACGGACTCCCAAGAAGAAGGAAAGAAGAAAGAAATCTTCCACAGAAGACTCAGATGAGGAGGAAGGGGGTTCTGAAGAGCGAGAGGGTCCAGGAGTTGACAGCATCCTGAAGGTCCAATGACACCAACCAATCCTGGAGTTGGAGATCCTGAAGGATCTGAGAAAGGGTAACCATCTTGAACTTGTCCTTCCTGAGGAACTTGTCCAAGTTTCTTAAGTTCGAGATGGGTCTCAATTCTCCGTCCTTCTTGGGAATCAGAAAGTAGGGGGAATACCAACCCTTGTTCTATTGCACCTTTCTCTAGCAGGGTTATGATTTCCTGCATAAGGAGCAGATCTGGAGTTGTATCCCGGTGGATGATCTTGAGGCCTTTTCTGAAAAGGCAGGCAGTAACCTGGGCTACTGTTTCCAGTGCCCAAGCATCTGAAGTAATGCCCTGCCATTCGTTCAGATGCTGAGAGATGCTGCCTCCCACCGGGATCTTGTGGGTCAAGGCCTCAGAGTGGCTTAGAGGTGGCAGCAGTGGCTGAGGGTAAAGATGCCACTGCTGGGGCTGATTTAGCACCCCTTCCTCGTCCACCACGAGGGACTCCTTTTTTGTCCGCTTTGTCCAGCCTCTCCTCTTCCCCTTCCAAATAAGGAATAGAAACAAAAAGCACAACCCCTCCAGGAAGATGAGCCTGAGTAGGAATGTTGTTGATGTATGGAGGCGCTAAGCTATTTAGCCGCCACCTTGGAGGTCTGCAGCTTCTCCAGACTCTCTTCCGCCTTGCTGCCGAACAACCTCAAGCCGTCAAAGGGCATTTTGAGTAGTCTGGCCTGCACATCCGGTGGAAAGCCTGACTTTTTCAATCACGCAAACCTGCATAGTACGGTGCTAGAAGCCATGGACCTGCTGATGCTGTCAACATTGTCCAGTCCTCACCCTCTCCCATTGCCTCCGTTCCATCCTTCACAATAGCCAGGAAGCTGTCTCTTTCCACGCCTTCCGGAATGTGTTCAGCCGCCATACTAATACAGTCCCACAGGGTGTAGGTAAACCTCAAAAAGGTGCAGGTAACATTAGCAGACTTCAAGGCCATACTGCCCGATGAAACGATCTTGCGCGCCCAGGTGTCCACCCTCTTGTCGTCTCTATCCGGAGGAATAGAGGGATAGGCAGACTGGCTGGTCAATGTGGCCACCGGAACCATCAAGCTTTTGGATGTAGGATGCTTGGTCAAGTAGTCCGGATCAATACTAGAAGGCCTGTATTTTCTGGCAAAGGTCTTGTTTACAGTGGGATCAGATTCTGGAGCATCCCAGTTTGCCAAAACCTTTCTCTGAAGGGCTGCATGAAAGGGTACCACTGGGTCCTTCTGCGTGCCTTGATTTAGTATATCCGTCATATCATCCTGCTCATAGGCAGGAGAATTCCTGTTCCAGCCCATGTACTCAATAACTCTATTCATGACTCCTGTATGCAGAATCCGCATGATCAGCTGGATCAGGCCTGCCAAATTCGAGCGCCGGCGAAGTGTATATACCACTAGCCGATTGGAGGTAATCATACAGATCCGTAATCTTGAATTCCTGATCAATAAGTTCTTCAAGAACAGGTTGTGTGCCATAACGCATACCAAAAGGAGAAGAATCCTCTTCAGAGGCGTGTTCTTCCTCATAAATTGAGGCCATGGACTTGAAATGGTCGAAGTGACCGTTCAAGGCGTCGACAATGGTGTCGATGGAACCTTCGATATGGTGTTGATGGAACCTTTGACAACGGTGTTGACAAAGGTTTCAACAGTAGCGCCGATTTGCTCGGCGTTGCATTCGATTTATGTTTTGAAAGGCCTGACTCTGATGGAGTCGACAACGTCGTTGAATGCATCGACGACTTGCTCTTTTTCAGAGGTATCGAAGCGACACTACATTCTCGAGACGATACCCTTGGCGATTTCTCGTCGGATCTAGAGCGACCTGCCGGTTTGATACTTGGCTTTGCCATAGTATTTTTTGACCTCCCTGAGTCGTTCGAAGGAGCGACCGGAGCATGGCTTTTGCGTGTTTCCTTTGAGGGGGTCGAGGCCGCATTCTCGAAGATACACAGCTTTTCATTCTTAAAAAGCATCCAATTTTTTTGGGGGGAATCAGACTTGGTTGGGCACCTGATAACCTCGGTAGAGGAATCAGAGGAAGAGGAAGATGGAGAGCTATGTCGTCTCTTCTTCGCCTTCTTCGACGAAGACCAAGATTGTCTCGACCTACTCCTCGATTGAGATTTCTTGGACTTTTTACGTCGGGATGAATCTTTGGACCCCCCCAACTTCTTATCCCTCTTCGAAAATGACTTCGAAGTCACCCTCCACACCGCCAGTTTACCTCAGCGCTCCCTGAGAGCTTTCTCTGTCATGGCCTGACAGGACCCACAGTCATCGGTTCGAAGTCTGGAAACCTAGGCACCACAGGCAGACACGGTGGGGGTCGGCAATCGACATCTTCGCCCCTCATTCATGGCATTTCTTGAAGCCAGACTTCGGGGTCGAAGGATTAGAAGATGAAGCCATTTTCTTAAAAAAACTGAAGCATACCGTTCAACACTCGAAGCAAGGCTTTCGGAAAAACAGAACTGAAGCCAATGGGCGCGGCTCGAACTATCTATACTACGGATGACATCGACACCACAACATCGAGCACAGCGCCCTCTGGTGTGTTTTTTTTTTGTTGCAGAGCTGATGCTACGAATATCAAAGTTGAGGAATACGTGGGAGGACACAATCCATTCGAAGTCCCCATTCATGATTCTGATTAATAATTTGCTGACAGTCTCCAACCTTACTACTTGAGATGCTTGCAGAGAGATTTCTTGACTTGTTGCACAGTTCCAGATTTCTGTCACAAAGTTGCAAAAGAAGGTGGACTTCTTTCCATCCTGTTTACGTTGCTGGGTTTTATGCTATACTTGGCTCCCATTTGTATTGTATTTTATTTGTATTTTATTGTGTTTTATAAAGCGCTTTTATCCAAAGCACTGTACAGTTTAAAAACAAAGTATGGTACAATAATAAAAGTAAATAAACATTAGAACATCAATGCCGGTAGCAAACAATCAATAGCAATGTAAAAGATGAGATTTCAAAGAAAAGTGGAAAATAGAATAGTCAGTGATAGAGCGAATAGCCACAGGAAGGTCATTCCAATGTTGGGGGGCGAGAAGCTGAAAAGACCGGAAGCGGGACATTGCACATGGTGGGTGTGGAACATTCAGTCTGAAAACACAGGAGGAACGCTAGGGGCGAGCTGACTGTAAATGGAAAGAAGTGAAGCAAGGTAGTCGGGTACAAGCTGGTAGAGTGATTTAAAGACTAAGCATAGGAAATGGAATTTAAGTAAAGAATGAAAAGGTAAGCCAGCCAAGTGATACAAGTGAAGAAAAAATGGAGTTGCGATAGGAAAGAAGGCAAAGTAGACGTACAGAGAAATTATAGATTGATTTAACTGACAAAAGGGCATACCTTGCGAATGTTGTATAGATGGAAATGACAGGCACGAGAGGTAAGAGAAATATGTTGAACAAAGGAGAGATTAGAGTCCAGGTAAAGGCCAAGATTTCGAGCTGTGGGAGAAATAGTAAGACCAGCGGGTGGAAAAGATATGAAAGGAGGTGGTGGGTGAGGCAGGATGGTGTTAGCAGGGAAGAATAACACCTCGGTCTTCCATGCATTTAAGGTGAGGAAATTAGAAGCAATCCAAGATTTGATAGCAGAAAGACAAGCTGTGAGGGTATGGTGAATTTTGTGAGCAAAAGACGACAAAGATCGAAAGAGTTGTGTATCATCGGCATAAAAGTGATGAGAAAGACCAAAAGAAGAAATTATGCGTGAGAGTTCAGAAGTGTAAAGAGAGAAAAGAAAGGGATCCAAGACTGACCCTTGGGGAACACTGTGCTTGAGGGGAAGGGGTAAAGAGATCTGACGACCCCAGGAAACGGTAAAGGTTTGATTAGGTAGAGAACCAGAAAAGTGTAACGCTTACCTGGAACTCTGCGGCAGCATAATGCCTTCTCAGCCAGAGGATTTATTTGGGCACTTTTTGGACTCTTTCTGTGTTTGTTTTGTGGAGCTCTCCATCCTGTATTCTACAGGGGCGCGCTGGTTGAAATCTTTTAACTTGAAACCCTGCAGTGAAATAATGATTCTTGTCAGAATAAAGTCCTTGCCTTTCTAGAGTTATCTTGGATAAGTATTTGGTGAAAAAGGGATTATAGTTCATCAGATTCTGAAAAGTCCCTACATTGGAGAGATCTCTCTAATATTTTCCCTTTTATTTAGCAGGTTCTTGGTTCTCCGAAAAGGTTACATGCTGCGGAACGGCTGCAACTATACTCGGTTTGAGGAATGTTTAACAAACGTAAGTTCGTCTTAACTGAGTAATTGCAGCCTTCAGAGACGAGCACGGTAATAACTAACCGAAGAAAACTTGCTAGAACTTCAGGTAAGCAACGTATGTAAAACTTCTTCTTTCTTATTTCTATAAGTTCATTCATTAATGAAAAATACCTTTTTGTTTTGCAGGTTTTCGGAAAGCTGTGGATGAAATACCTTCGGACGATGCAGAGTCTGCTGAGGAAACTTCTGAAGGAAGGCCCTGCGAACGAAGACTGCTGTGACAGAGATGCTGTGGCTGTGAAGGAACTTCTGACAAAAGATGCAGAGACTACGAAATAAACAGCTGACTGAAGAAACGCTTTGGAATTACTTCGGTTGGGTAAGTCTTTTTTTCAAAAACAATGGAATGCTGTTGATTTTCTGTGGACACTAATGTCTCTGAACTTTCTTTTCTTTGACAGGTTCTGTCAGGCGATCGTCGGTACCTGCTGTCAGCAGAGAAGACGCAAAGCGAGCGCTCGAGCGGAGGCGGGGCTTAAGTAGCTCTGTCTGCAATAGGTCTAGTATGTGCTGTAAGTTAACAATGGACTTGGCGGCAGCCATGTTGGGTGTATGAAAACCAATCTAAGCGCTATGGGTGCAATGCTATGAATGAGACAAATGCCATTTGTGCCATGCTTGTAGCCACTGTTGGCCCACTGACTGCTGTGAAGTTCCTTTCGTCCCTGGTATGCCTGAATGGGAATTGTGCTCCTTTACTGGGATCATGACAAAAAGAACAGCACCCCTAAGACCTTAAGAATAAAGAGATTCAAAGAGCAGAGAGGGATCCACAGTGTCAAAAGCAGCAGATAAGTCAAGCAGGATAAGAAAAGAAGAGTGTTTAGAGTAGCGAGCTGAAAAAAGGGAGTCAAGTACACAGATCAGGGCAGTCTCGGTAGAGTGACGAGGACGAGAACCGGACTGAAAACAAGGAAGAAGAGATAGGTGTGTGATAAAGGATGATATCTGAGAATAAACAAGTTGATTAAGGAGTTTAGAAAGATATGGTAAGAGAGAGAGAGAGAGAGAGGCCGGAAATTGGAGACACTAAGAGGGTTGGCAGATGGCCTTTTCAGAATAGGAATAATTGTTGCATGTTTAAAGGCTGTGGGAAAAACCAAAGTACTGAGACAGGTATTGAAAAAAGAAACAAGATAAGGTACAAGAAGATGATACATTTTAGGAATGAGAGCAGATGGGATTGGGTCAGTAGGAGTAGCAGTAGGATGTTCTTTAGCTAACGGAAGTAATACATCAGAGTCAGAAACTAGAGATGAAAGCAGATGGAGTAGGATGGGGTGCAGATGCGGTGGTTGGGGAAGGAGAATTTAGAATGTCTTGATGCAGGGACTGGACTTTAGAAGAAAAGAAATGAGCAAATTCGGGTGCAGACAGGGTAGAATTAATAGAGTGATCAGGAGAAAGGGGAGAGAGGAGCCGTGCTAGAATTTGAAAAAGACATCTGGGATGGGTGGATTGCGTGTGAAGAAGGTCAGAAAAATAGTCACGTTTTGCAGAAGTAAGACAGCTATCATAGAGAGTATGATAGGAGAAATAAGCAGAGTGATTAGGTAAGGATCTAGTTTTGAGCCAACGTCTCTCCAACCTACGGAGAAGACGTTGCATAGCGCGAAGATGAGGTGAAAGCCAAGGTTGAGTGGGTTTATGGGTGGGCTGGAAAGCAGAGAGCGGGTATAAGTTGGTCAAGACCAAGAGAGAGAGATGAGAGAGTAGATGCTGACTCATCAGCAGTAAGAGAAAAAAAGTTTTATAAGGAGGTAAGAATAGTAGTGAAAGTGTCAAGGAGTTGAAGCTGCGTAGATTGCATCGAAAGAATGTTTTGTTGATAGTCAATGGGTAGATGAGGTTAGGATTAGAGCAAGAGTAAGTAAACTTGGTATCGGACTGTAGGCTATTAGGTGAAAGAAAATTAGGTATTGTTATAGTCATGTAAATGAGAACCAGTACCTTGATGGAACTCCTGGAGCCGGGAGATGTTTTGCCCAGGGGCAAATGGGAAAGAGGAGGGGCTGTAGGATGGTATGACTACAGGGCCATGGGCCGCAATCCAGCCGCATACAGCTGCAGACAGCAGATTCCGACTTTGCCGTGCTTCGCCAGGAGGCGGGTCTTAAGGCAGCGGTGAGCGGGATGAAAGTGAGACTGGGAGCGTGACTTCACCTGTTGCCAGATGTTGCTAGGGAACAGTCACGCTGCTCCAAGTGTGATCCTGAGGCTCCGGTGGAGTGGGACAAGCACAAAGGTGTTGAGTCTGTACACCAGTACAGAGAACGTACTCACAGTCCTGGCTGGAGATGGGTAGACAGCAGAATCATTTGAAGTCTCTCTGAACTCTCAAATAGGGTGAGATAGGGTTTGATTTATGAGAAAGATAGCGTTGCTGTTGTGTTGATGCCTGGTGTTCAGAAGTACCTAGAATACATAGTGTGACAGGCTACATTCGTAGGTGTTTCAGGTTGAGAGCACTTTAGATCCCTGTGTCCTGAGGGGAGCATTACATGCCCATAGTGTCCCTGCAGCATCCCACGTAAGGTGGGCTGTCCCACATTTAAACAATGGTAGAAAAAAATGGGAGCTCTGCATACACTGCGAGACATAAGGGCTTCTCGGTGCACCCCACATGAAAGGAGTAAAGCAGGTGAGGTCAAAGACTCACTCACCCCAAAAGCCAATCAAAGTACATATCCATAAGACATATGCTAGGGACGTCATTGTATTCAATAGAAGGACATTTCTAAAAAGTCAAAATATCACATAGTATGCATAGGAAAATGGAAAAGGTCTTTGAATACAAGGGGTACTAAAATAAAGAATAAAAAAGGAGGGGGCTGTGGAATTAACAGACCAGGGCCATGAAGAGCGTATTGACCCATCCTTCTACTGGCCTATAGGGCAATGCCGAAGTGCCAGCCCGGGACTCGTGTAGGCCCATTTTTGAGACCAGAGTGTGCCATTTTCATATGTTAAGACACTAGTTTTAATCAATATAGTAAGCAAATGTTTACAAAAAAATACCCCCCCTTGGGTAGTACTCAGTCTGTTCTAAAAAAGTAACAAATTGTAATGTCTTATTGTGAGCCACTTTTTCCATAGGTGCCTGGATGGAATTTGATATCCCAGTCCGACCCTGCATTGGCTCTCCACTGCTACTTCACTATGACGTTAATCCCCGTTGCAATGGTTGAAACGGGGGATAATGGCATGGCAGCCCAAGTTATCTGCCCGAGCGAAGCACCCCAGGTTCCCCCAAAGCGATCATGACGGGGATTAAGGCTATTAGCAACCCGGGTTGCCAAAATAAAAAGAAGGATTTTCCTTCGTACAACGGGACGCGTGTGCGTCCCGTTGTGCAAAGGAAAATCCTTTTCCAAGATGGGCGCTATGAAAAGGGAAGGCAAGGCTCCATACAGAACCCCTCTTCCCTTTCCATGGCAGCCTGCAGGAGGCGAGGGGAAGGAACTGATGTGGCAGCGGCACCGGCTGCTGCCAAAATAAGGTAAGAAGGGGGCGGGAGGAGAACAAAAAATAAAATAAGGGGACGGAGGCTGGGGGAAAGATGGCAGGGGGGGGGGCGCTAGCCAATCAGATGGCTTGGAACGCGTGCTTGCACCATCGGTTCAAGCCCGCGTTCCTAGCCATCTGATTGGCTGGCACCCCACCCCCCCCACACCAGGGTCCTCATACTATTTAAACACAACAGTACATCACATTCTAGAAAAGGAAACCCCACGATCATCTCCAAATATGCTGAATTTCTTAACAAACATTTCCAGTCACAGTATGGTGAAAGAAAGTGACACAAGCGTGGTTTGAGTAAAAGCATTTAATAGGGTGGGAGGTGACCACACTTTAGCAAAGGACAATTAACTGATTCTTTATGTTTTAAATCTGCCAACGCACTACTCTTTGCCCCATTAGAATAAAGCAGGAATAACTAGTATTGGGCTATAGTGACAAGAAACAGCAACAAATCTAACATTGGATACAGATATTTTCCACTATATAAAATGCCACTGGTTGTCTGCCACCTTATCACTAAAGTGATATTCTTAAGTACATCCATCCAAGAGAAAAACAAATATATTTCATCTTACTCAAAGTGGCAGTTAGCACAGAACCATTTAAACTTTCTATTCACAGACACTGCTGTGGAAGGAGTTTTGTGGCAGCACGCAGCGGTACACTGTGCTCTAGCCTTCAAAATCCCTTTGGTAGCACTAACCAAGCGCAATGTCGTAGTAAGCTGTATTTGAAGAACAGAAGCACTTTTACAGCTGAACTTTGATGTCGACTTTGTGCCCAAATAAAAGTATACAATTACTAAGTGTGTTTTAGAGAACTGCCTCACCTAGCGAGGCAGATTCAGCTTGTTTAATTAGCAATATTAGGCAGGCCTGCCTCAGCCGTGTGAGAACTGTAGTCGTAGTAGAAACTCTGACTTGCTGGAAATGCATGTTGCACATTTTACCTCCCTCTCCACCCCCCCACCGTTTGAAAACTTCACGGATTGCTGGTAGGCTCTATTAGAGAAGCAAGTAATGCAAGTTGAAACCGCCTGAAACATTGTATACTGTTGGCATTGTAAGATGCATGGACCACAGGCTCCCATAGAAGACCTGTGTAAGCTGACAATATAAAAACCATGCAAACCCAGGAAGGGGGGGACTGCTACGCTGTATAATATGGAAAGTACTCTTGGCATCCAGACAGATTTTCACCGATATCCTCTTTTCTGTCCCATCTCCAGATCTATGGACTCCTCATCTCCACTCTCTCTCTCTCTCTCTCCTTTCACATCATCACCCATTATTGGTGGCACTAGATGGGAAGTGCTCTTGGCAGGATTCTCATCATCCAGATGTATCATTAATGTCTATCACAATGGCACTGTCATGGCTCATGGTTCTCAACCCAATTTCTTCCTCTTTGACAAGTGTTTGCTGCCCCTCATCAACTTGCTTCCCACACCTACTACTCATTCTTCCTCTCTATCTGTCCCCCGCCTCCGACTGGTGTACCACACTCCTGTACCCCTCCTCGGAAAACCTTCAAAGGCAGTGACCTCCTGCCTCTTACCACGCTTACTCTCCAATCAAACACTCTGCCAACATCTGCCTCCTCCTTGAAGACCTTGACCTCGATATCCTTGCTCTTACCGAGACATGGTTCAATGCCAGCTCAATCATTGCTCTTGACTCACTTCTCCCTGATGGCTATAAGATAATCTCCAAGCCTCGCCCCAACCGTGCACGAGGTGGGGTTGCCCGGATTTTCCCTTCTTCCCTCATACACACCCAGCCTTAGTCTTCCTTCGAGAGCCTGGTTTGCAATCTGGTCATCTCTCCCACTTCCTCCCTGACCATTCCCACTATCTACAGGCCACCTGGCCCAACCACCATGTTCCACTCTGAATGGGCCAATTTCTCCTCCTCCCACTTCCCATCCTCCTCTAAACTCCTCCTGCTAGGAGACTTCAACATCCGCCATGACTCCTCAATGATGGCATCCGCTCTCTTCTGTGACCTCTGCACCTTCCTCTCCCTCTCTATTCTCCCCTCTGGTTCTACCCACTCTGCTGGACAGACCCTTGATACCTTCATCCACACTGATCTTTTGCTCTCCTCCCCACTCACCACCCACTCTCCTGGTCAGACTATTTTCTCCTCCCCTCTCACCTGTGTCCACTCTGCTGTCTGATGGCACCTCCCCCAGCCCTGCCAACCTTACTCACAAACATCCGTCCGATGAAACGAGTGTCATCTGCTCCCTTTGCATCTACCTTCATCCCCTCCTCCCCCCACTGCAGACTCTAACTCCGACTCCACTCTCAGCAACCTCCATCTTGCCATCACTAATACTCTTGACATTCTTGCCCCAGTTGTGAGGATCCGCTTGAAACATGCCTCAAAGTGTAGCACTTGGTACGACTCTGAACATGCAGCACTGAAACGCAAGTGCAGAGCTGTGGAACAGAAGTGGCAGACCTCAGGCTCACCCTCTGACAAATTGGCCTGTCGCCATCTCCAAAGGCAATACTGACTCTCCATTCAATCCAAGAAAAGGGCTCACATCCAGGCTCGCATCTCAGGTGCATACAACAATACGGCTGAACTCTTTAAAATCTGCAAGGAACTAGCTAACCTTTACACACTCGCCACCTCACCTCTTCCCTCCCAGGCCCTCTGCAATGCATTGTCCACACACTTCACTGCAAAAACTCAGGACATCCTGAGCAAACTTGCTTTCCTTTCCCCCTCCCCCCACCCATCCCCTGCCACCTGCGTTGTCCCACCCGTCCACCTCCTCTGCCTTTCTCTCCTCCATCTCTCCTATCACATCTGATGAGGTCACCAGAGTTGTCCCCACTATAAAGGTCTCCTCCAAGCAGGTCTCCCCCTGTTCCTCCAGAACTATTAAGGACAATATTGGCTCTCTTGCCACTGCACTTGCTGATTTATGCAATCACTCTTTTGCTACTGGTTCTTTCCCCTCTTCCTTGAATCACTCTCTTGTGCACCCCGTCCTGAAAAAATCTTCTGCAGACCTGTCTTGTCTGGCTAACTACCACACCAACACGCCCTTCCTTGGGAAACTCTTGGAGAAACTGATCTATCCCAATTGATCCGGCACACTGAGCTTGTTGGTAGCCTACACAACCATCAATCTTGATTCTGAGCATCCAGAGGCATGGAAACTGCTCTTCTGAGCACCTGTGAAGAACTGCTTGCATCTCTTGACTCGAACTCTCCTGCCGTTCTCATTCTACTTGATCTCTCCTCTGCATTTGACACAGTCAATCACTCCATCCTCATAAAACAGCTCTACAATACCCTAGGTATCTCAGAGCGGCACTAGACTGGCTGACCTCCTTCCTCAATGATCGTCCCTCCCAGGTTATTTTGGGCTCTTTCTCCTCTCCCAGCTATA
The DNA here is from genome assembly GCF_040938575.1 of Ambystoma mexicanum. Taxonomy (NCBI): domain Eukaryota; kingdom Metazoa; phylum Chordata; class Amphibia; order Caudata; family Ambystomatidae; genus Ambystoma; species Ambystoma mexicanum. Next base: position 1,256,835,448 of record NC_090923.1, on the reverse strand, counting down.
TCTCCACCTGTGGCGTCCCCCATGGCTCCAACCTTTCTCACTGGCTCTTTAACATCTATCTTGCTCTGCTTGCACACCTAATCTCCACCCCCCCTCACTTTCAGTGCTATGCAGATGACACACAACTCTTCTTCAAACTTCCTCCTGATCCCTCCTTACTTCCTCCATCATTCCTGACTGCCTATCTGCCATCCAGTCCTGGTGTGCCTCCAATGTTCTCTGCCTCAATGCAGCAGGACTGAGCTCTTTCCCATTGGAACTCTTTCTTCTCCTCACTCTTGCCACCCTCAATGGGCTCTCTCCCCCTTCTCCTTCATCTGAAGCCAAAAATCTTGGGGTCATCTTCGAATCCTCTCTTTCCTTCCTCCCTCACATCCAGGACCTTGCCAAGAAGGCCCACTTTCAACTCCACCTCCTCAAAGGAGTGCTTTCTTTCCTCACTTTCCCCCAGAAGCTCAATGTCTGTAGAGCTCCGGTACTCGCTAGGCTTGACTACTGAAATAGCCGCTTCCTTATGCTTCCCTCTTCCTCTCTACGTCCCCTCCAGCTAATCCAGAATAGGGCTGCATGACTTATCCTTGGCCTCAGACTCAGGGACAGTATCTCTCCAGCCCTAAAATCTCTCCATTGCCTCCCGGTTGCTGCAAGGATCAAACTAAAATCCCTCTGCATCATCCATAGGGCTGTCTGGGTCCTGGGACCACTATCTACAACTCGCTCTGACTAAATGCTCTCCCTCCAGATCTTTACGTTCCTCTGGCATCAACTCTCTGCGCGTCAAGCGATTTGCTAAAAAGCGAGCTGGTGGCTGATCTCTTTCCTCGGCTGGCTCCCTCCTTTGGAACAGCCTCCCCCCCCCTTCGTCTTCCTCTTGAGCCGGAGCTCCTCAAATTCCAGAAGCTCCTCAAGACTTTCCTTTTCTTCCTCCTCCTTACTCTGCCCTCTCCCTCCTTTGCTAAACCACTCAGTTGCTGAGATTGATGACCAGGGCCCGTATGTGCCCGCCTGGGTCCTGGTCTCCCACCCCCAATTGCCTTCAGCTTCATCCGACTCCCAGCACTTGCCTTAGTGCCCATTGGCCTATGCTATCACAGGCCTGCACTAATTAATGGCAGTTGACTACTCTTAACAAGTGATCTCTGCCAAGCACTTAAACAGTTGCTTGCAACTTGTTCCCTAGCACTTCCCTGCATGTTACTCCTAGCACTTATGCCCCGCACCGCAGCCCTTCTCCCTCTGCACTTGCTCGTTCTGAATGCTCACAAGGCCTAGTAGAACTGCCTCTCTATTTCATTGTTATATTTGCCTTTCACTCGCATTTTCCCTCCCCTTTGTCATGCGGGTGCTTTGAAACACTATTTACTTGATGTATAAGCACTTTACAAATGCACAATAAATAAATATACAGTTTGTTAGTTTTGTGTCTTGAGTATTATTTGTATGCCGCTTAGCTGACTGCCATTAAGGACGCTAATCAACCTACAAGAAGAGCAGGTTATTGAGTCTGTGGTTAATTTGCCACAACAAATTGGTGCCAAGACTCAAATTTGGTGCCATTCCTGCTGCCATGTAGCAAAAACCCAGGTGTCACCCGACGCAACTCCCAGTGATCCCCGGGGGCCCACAGTAAATCTATTGCATTTTGAAAAGGGGACCACCAGCAGGCGTGCCCCGGGGAGTTGGTGCAAGTAGGTAGAAGAGGCGATGCTGAAGAGTCGACAAAACATTCATTGGTGAGTGCAGTTAATCGCATTGCTAGCTATCATGCTTTTATGTTCTGTTTTTCATGGTGTCTCTGGTAAGAGGCTTCGTTAAGAGTTTTATCTGGTGAACAGGAAAATCAGATCAGAAAAGATAGTCTGGTAATACGGGAAATAAGGAGGGAAGGTTCCCTGCCTATTTCATGTAATTGGGTCTGGATAAAGACAATCAGGAAAGCTGCCCACCTCGTTCTCTTTTTAGTCTCGTGTTTTACCTTGTTTCTTTCTCTGTTATGAGTGCTCTGAGGCCTATGGGTGATAGGGCGCTATATAAAAACCAGAATAGAATAAAATAGTAGGGGGGGCGTGGCCAACAGCGCGATGAGAAAGACGTAGGTCTCTATCGCTCCCGCAACCGCCGCACTAATCCTGTCAAAACCGCCTGTTGCCGCCAACTACGGGGTGTAAAAATAACCCCTACTTACAGAGGATATCATCGTGCCCATCTGGACCGTTGAACGGAAGAAATCGGCTGACGAGTGCGAGGCAAAGCCTGGGAGAAGTTTGGCACGTGGCCGACTGGGGTGCTCCCAAGATGGCCGCCTAGGTGCAGCGACGGTCTGGAGTGGCGCCGTCTCGACCCTCACTGGGTCCCCTCTGAATCCTGCACGGAGGAACGTTTCTTCTCCCCGAGGGCTGCTCCGACCGGCCGCTGGCCCGAGACCCGGAGCGAAGGAGTGAGCGAGAGGAGTCGTGTGACTCGGAGCGGCCTTCGCCTTGCAAGCGGGATCCCGCTCTGGCCCCCTGGGGCTGTGCACTGGCCTTGATCGGCACGGGAGAAACTGAGGTGAGGCCCCCCCCCTTCCTCTGCCAGTGATATGAGCGGCTCTCGCCAAAGGGCCTCACCACCACTACTGGCGGTGCCGGAGCTGGCCCAGGCTTGAGGCCTCATCCGGGGGAGGCACTCTCTGAGGTCCGGGGCACCGCTGCGGCACAGCAGGACTCGGAAACCGTCGACGTCCTGCAATAGCTGAAACAACAGTGCAGATCCACCAAGGTGTCCCCATGTAGCTCCAAAGCCCTTCTTCGAGGAGACGTCGACCTGCTGGGAACTGCCTGACCCGGGGAGCCTCGCAATTCATGCGCCGTGCCAGACTGGTAGTCACAGCACCTACCCCCCCTCTGAAGGAAGTAAAGGGGCCACAACACCCTCATTATCTGCTCCGTAACCTGCGCTCGGACAATTGCGATCACAACAAACACCCAATGGAGGGGGTCTTTATAGCCTTCTAACACGCAAAGAGTGGACTACAAGACGGTGAATCGTTGGGTGGGCCCCAGTGGCGCCGAGGGTGGATCAGTGGGCCCATGCCCGGGCTCCAGCGGGAACACGGTTCGCTGTACACAACACAGCAATCAGCCTAAAGCTCCAGAATCTCACACTGCCCCCTGCGGACCGCCGCAACCTAAACTCGCAGTGATGTGTGGCGCCACAGTATAACCGGCGGACTCGGCCCCCCGACCACACCACCTCTCGTCCGGCGGTGCCGCACGTATGCGACGAGGCCCTAACCGCATGAGCTGGGCGGTGCACTCAATTGTGCCTCGGACTGGGGTACACCTGAGTGCCCAGTTACAGCGGGCATAACCCACGGGCGACACACTAATCCCTTTGGACCAATCCGGCATTGCTAAGACTGAACAAAGCAGGAGTAACTAGCTTTCCCGGTCTGCCAGTGCGCAGCTGTCTGGTGGGACCGACCCAGCCTGCACCCTCTGAGATCCCAACAGGAATACAGCCATAGAACCACGGCTGCCAGGCCGGGCGGCGACCATGGGCAAAGAAAAGACGAGGAAGTCCACTATGCAGAACAGGATTGAGCAATACACTGTTCCTTCGTCACAGATTGTGGATCCTCCACCGCAACACTTCGAGGACACGGACACTGAACACACGCTTTCCCTCAAGGACGTTATGGCCGCCATTGCGGACTCCCGCTCATCCATGGAGCAAAGGATAGACCGAATAAGCCTAGATGTCTCCCTCCTCAGACACGGGGCCTCATTACGACCCAGACGGTAAGTTAACGCCTGGGCCGTGACTTTACCACCATGGCGTAAACTACGTTTACGCCATGGTGGTTGGCGGACTTACCGCCCCATTCCGAGGTTGGCGGGGCGGTAAATCCCCAATCCCCATTTACCCTTCCCCATTCCCATTTTTGCCCCATAGGGCATAATGGGAGTGGGGAAGGCGTTAATTACGCCACCGTAAATTACGGTGGCGTAATTAACTCCATGGTCCCTTAGCGCCATGGATTTTAACACCTGCTAAAAGCAGGTGTTAAATCCGCCATGGCGCTAAGGGACCTCGTACTCAGGCGGTAAGGGTCGGCGCTGTTTACGCCGGCGTAAACCCCTTACCGCCTGAGTCGTAATGAGGCCCACGATCTGCAGAAATTGTCTGCACGCACTGGGGAAGCGGAGCAGCGCATTTCAACAACGGAGGACGGTCTCCGCAATGTGCAACACCAACTCCACGGAGTCTCGGCCACACTCAAGACCCTGGAAGCCAGGGTAGAGGAGAGCGAGGGAAGGTCCAGGCCGAACAACATCTGCATTCTTGGTATCCCTGAGAAAGAAGAGGGACCCTCCATGGAACTCTTCCTTGAACAACTACTGACAGACCTGTTCGACCTAGTCTTTCTCAAAATTCTTCTCCATTGAGAGGGCACACCGTATGCCTGCAGTCAGGCCAACGCCCGGCACCCCTCCACGCACTGTAATAGCGAGATTTCTGAACTATCGGGATTGAGATGCCCTGCTACAGCTCGCCAGAACCAAAGGCACGATTACCTTTAATGGGTCCAGACTGGCCTTCTTTCCCGACTATACGAAGGAAGTACAGAAGGCGAAACAATCCTTTGGGAAGCTCAAAAAGCAACTGCAGTCACTTGGAGTCAAATACAGGCTGCTCTTTCCCACCCAACTGAAAATTTACCATAAAGGGACAACGGTCCACTTTGATGACCCCAGTGAGGCATGGCGCTGGGCGGAACAGCACATCGAGGGGGACTGGTCCACACCCCGAAGCAACAGGAATGGAAACCCCAGGTCACCATCGGACCGTCGCCGCAGGCCGGACCAACCACCGCTAGAATAAAATAGTAATAAATTAACATATAGGAAAGGTAACTAACACCTAAGCATTACAGCTATGCACAACACTGAATTAGAATGAATGAAAAAGGAACTAATGATGGCTGAGTATGTGGACCTTACATGAATGCAAAGAAAAAATACAGGATGCGTGCCCCAGCGTCTTTTCTGATCCATGTCCCTCACCCGAACCCTACATGTGCGATACATGTTTTCTCCTCTTCCTATGGAGTATGGGAGGTCTAAGAGGCCTGGTATTCATCTGTATGTGTCTTTACCCTCGCCAATTCCCTATCCTTGTCTCTGGAAGCTAGACCCCTCTGTGCACTTGGTAGCGTACCGCAGGACATACACTGACAGATTGCCATGGCACGAAGCACAGTTACCAGGGTATAGATTTTGCTAACATGGAGTGTTTCTGAAATGTCTGTAATGGGAGAGGAACCGAGTTCATCTGACCCCACTGGAACCACTGGATAGTAATGCTATAAACCAGTCAGAATGAGCCGAACTGACTCTACCAGCCCCTGAGACTGATATCACTTTGTGATGATGGAGAGCAGCACAGACCACGTTCCGTAATGGGCTCTTGTAAGTGCAGCTTCTTCCTAAAGGAAGTCCAGACCACTTTATGTACACACACTACTCGCCCAAAACATGGAAGTTCCTAGACAAATGGCACTATTAAACTCGAGAAGAGCCAACTAGACACATCCCTCAGAGCGGCACATCTGATTTAGATAAGATCATAGTTTTACGAGGAATCTTTGAAGGTAAAGGAACACAGGTGCACCAGCAATGGTGAGGTAACTACCTAGATTGGTACTCCGAAACCGAGACGAGACAATCCGAATCAAAAACGAGAGTGCTCAAAGACACATGGGAAAAGCTACAGGAGCAAGTTAAGACACTAAAGACAGTGAACACCAAGTTACAGGTGTCTAAGAACAAATCAGGTTATAGTTGCCTATATCTAGCCATCCAACGGGTACCCCCCAACAAAATAATCCCTGTGCGTGGCATGTCGTGTAGGCAGCAGCCCATGGAAATGGTATCGGATGTTCATTGGTGCAAGTCTTTCGATACAATAAAGTGTCATACTTTTTTAGACTAAGGTGCAGAGACCAGCACTGCTGCCTACACGACATGCCACTCAGGACACTGCATATTAGCATGGTACATTGGCTTAATTGCTATATCTGGAGTAGAGACTCACCACAGTTGGGGCAGAAACAAAGTGCTCACCAAGTTGCAGATTAACATAAAGCTGCTACACAATTTGTCTACTTGACCTCATGGGTGAAGCCATTGGAGGGCTAGTTTAATTATGTCTGTTCTGATGAAGGCTGCTACAAACAAGAGAGTGCTTAGTTAACTTTACTATGGCTGAAACACAGTGTGTCAACACGTGGATCAGTTTAATGAATGTTGATAATACTCTTCGCGTATGGTATTAATACCTCTTTTTTAAATTAGCACAGTCTACAAGGTGACAGTTGTTAATGTTCCAAGTTCTCTATAACGAACCACATCTATTTGTTTGTGTATACAATGTATATATGTCTCATGTACTAAAAGTGCATAAAAAGGTGGCTTCTGTCTTTTAAAATATTTTTGTGAGTAACAAAGAAGACATATTTTGTGATAAGCAAACACGCCCCTGGAGACTATTTTGGTATTTGAATTCTAATTAATTTGAATTAGAATTGCTAAGGTTGTCCGCTTCTTTTGAAACAATTAAGCCCATGGCACTGGCTCTTTGTTTACATAGTTGGTCTCCTGGTAAGCTAGGGCTGAGTAGCCAGGTTCCCCATTTTCTTACATACTGTTTAATATAGTTCAAAGATGGGCTCCAGACTATTGCACAAACCCAATCCCCCAAGAAATAAATAAAAAAAGATGGGCGTCATTGAAAAAGGGACTTAATCCCTTTTCCATTTCCATGGTGAGGCATGCCGGGACTGAAGCACAACGCTCCAGTCCGGCAGGTAAGTGGGGGAGGACCGGAAGTATGCTAATGTCAATGGAGTGGCAAGAGGGGGCAACTGTTGCCTCCCCACAATGAAGATGGCACCAACTGGAGAAGGGCCTCAGGTGGCTGGAAAGAGCAGGCAGTACACACACACACTATCCTTGCCCGCTCTTCCAGCCACTTGATTGGCTAAGCACCCTTCACTGGGAGCGAATCAGGAATCACAGAGCTACTGCTGTTGCTCGTCAAGCAGTAGTATAAAAGTTTGTGCCTGCAACCAAAAGTGGCTGATGGAGGGGGGGGGGGGTTGAACTTGATTGGGAAGGAAATAATTTAAATTGGGTCTCAATAGCTGCACAGCACTTTTATGACAAAGCGGAGTGGCAGAGTACTGAATCAAAGCTCATGGTGTTGCAGATTCAGCAGTTGCAGCCCTCTCAAGGGAGAGGAGGCTTCCTACTCACCTCAGGGGGGATGGGAAGATGCCCCTACCACAGAAAGAACATGAGAACAATGTTGAAAGACATACTGGGAATCTGTATAGTGACCAATTTAACTATTGCAAAGAATTCTGTCACTGGAAAGCCTGAACAGACCACAGCATAGTGGAGGAGGTGGCCAGCCCACAGCCTGTCAGTCTGAATGTCTCACCACCTCATCTGCCATCCCCACTGAATAACTGTTAAATTGTTACTTGAACAAGGTTTTATTGTGCCCACTCACAGTCCCTGCAACACCCCGATTCTTCCAACAAAGAAACCAGGTAAAGAGGTCTTTTGTTTCATCCAAGACCCACACTCAGTCAATACTGTTGTACTGCATACCTTCACAGTGGTCACCAATCTCACTACCATCCTGTCATAAATTCCGGCATCTACCAATTCTTTTACCATTGTTGATTTGTGCACTGATTTTGTTCCTCGATACTCGTACAACCCGACAGCCGGTACTGGTTTGCCTTTACTTATGAAACCTTGCAGAACATCTTCACTAGGTTCCCAATGGAGTATGTAGCGAGCCCCACCCTGTTCTCCCAAATCTTGAAAAGAGATCTTGACTCACTTGAGTTCAAAGGTGGGTCTGTTCTGGTGCAGCACACGGACAACCATTTACTGCTGGAATGCAAACATGACACTCTTGTGCTACTGACTGCTCTTGCTTACAAGGCTTCCAAACACAAGTTACATTTGTTTTGCCCTGTGTGTGATACTTAGGCCATGATATTTCAGCAGGGTAAAGGCACTTATCCCACGATCGCATTAAGGCAATCCAGCACATTTCCAAGCCCAGGACTAGAAAGCAAATGAGAGGATTCCTCAGGATGGTCAGTTAATTTAGGCATTGGATACCAGGGTATGACACCGTAGTTAAGCCCCTTCCAGCTCTCAGGCAGAATTTAACAATAAACCCCTGCCATTGCCTGAAGAAGACAGTCATCATCAAGCAGGAACCCTCAAAAGCACCAGCATGGGGGTTACCACATTACCAGAAGCCCTTCATGCTGTTTTGTGATGACCGTGATGGTTTTGCCCAAGGGGTATTGTCTCGATTACACAGCAACAAGCACTAGCCCGAATCTTACCACAGCATGGTCCTGGACCCAGTAGCTGTTGGCTTGCCCGTCTGTCTGTACACTGTGGCAGCCATGTTGCTGCTAGTGGAGAAAACTGATGTGTCAGTCCAGAGACGTCCAGAGACATCCAGTTTCCACTGCTCTGCCCCACACCATGCTTTCTCTCCTGTCAAAAGGGAAGATGCAGCACATTTCCAACGCTGACTAACAAAATACAAAAAGCTCTTAATTTCTACTGCCAATGTTACCCTTAGCCAATGCTCTGTTTTCAACCCTGCCTCTTTGTTGCCAACCCACCAGGATGGGGAACCACAGGATTGCTTATTGGTTGTAGAAACCCGGCTGTCTCTGCATCCCCATTTGAAACATGCGCCATTGCTTAACCTAGATTTGATTCTCTTTGTGGATAGTTTGTGTCTACAAAGTGTGGGGCATGGGGGACTGATGCCCGGCTACTCAGTGTGCACGTCTTATGCTGTATTAGAAGCATATTGACTACCACACATGAAGTCCGCCCAGGTAGCACAGCTCACGCCCCTCACTCAAGCATGGATCTTGGCTAAAGATAAGTCTTCTACTATCTATACCGACTCACAGTATGCTCATGGAGTAGTTCATGACTCTGGAGCCCTGCAACAGCAGAGAGGTTATCTGCCCTCATCAGGTACCCCAATTCTGAATGGTAAATGTGTATATGCTTTGCTATATGCCGTGTTTCTTCCCTCTGCCCTCGCCATAGTTAAGTGTTGTGGACACAACCCCTCCCAATCCTTCACTGCTGAGGGCAACTCTAAGCTGGCAAAGCATCTCGATCTGCAGCCTTGAATGGACCCCTGGCTTCTAATAATGTCCCCATTTGTGTTTCAGTCCAACAGTCACTGATTGGCTCTCTTTGCAGTCTGGCCATGCTTCAAGATCAAGCACCAGAGCCTGAAAGGAGTTCTGGATGCAACATCACTAAATTTCGTTTTGATGCACTTTCGCACTCTCCAGACAGCCATGCTAGTGGTGCACAAAGCGCTCCTACCATACCCAGCCCAACTGACACACTTTGTTGCACACATACAGGTCAGGGAGCTATGACTGCCTTAGTGATTCGTGATTGGTACACCCCTACTTTTGCTATGATAGCTCATATTCTGTGAACTTTGTGCTGCATCTCAGTCTCATAATGTGGGGCGAGCAGTGAAAACAAGGCAATCCACACATCCAGTGCCTAATGGTCCATTCCTCAATGAGCAGGTGACTTTGTACAGCTCCCTTGTTGCAGGACTTGAGTATTGTCTGACTGCGGTAGACATTTGCTCAGAATAGTTGGAAGCCTACCAGTACCAGAAGGCGGAAGAGATTACTGTTGCAAAGAAACTATTGGCTGAGCTCATCCCCTGCTTCAGGCATACCCTCCACATTGACTGCGGCACCCACTTTAGTGGGCAGGTTATCAGGGAGGTGTGTGCAGCGCTTAGAATCTCCCAACAATGTCACTGTGCCTGCCACCCCCAGTTTAACAGCACAGTTCAATGCCAAAATAGCAACTTGAAGCTTAGACTCTAAGGTGCATCGGGAAACAGGGCTGAAATGGCCCCAGGCACTATCCCTTGCCCTGCTCCACACATGCAATCCCCCCACACTGCAGGCGTCAGTTGTCGCTACATGAGATCCTCAAAGGCCGCCCAATGCGTATGGGTGCTTTAATTTTTGGCCACACAATCGACGTATCAGGCACGCTCGGCACCTTTTACAGCCCAATTCTTGTCCTCTCCTTCCTGAACCTCCCGCCTGCCTCCCTGCCCTCCCACTACCCCTGATTGGCCCATTATCCTCCTGAATGAAACACAAGGAGAGTGTAGCCCTCGCAGTGCATCCTGCGAGCCCACTTCCAACCATGGACTTGTGGGTACACTTTTAACATCAAGCAGCATCCGTGCTGCTTTTTGCTTCAATTTATAGCTGCTCAATTCACTTATCAGGCCCGCTTGGCACCTTTTGCAGCCCAATACCTTTCCTCTCCTTCCTGAACCTTCTGCCTGCCTCCCTGATCTCCCATCACTCCTAATTTGCCCATTGTCCCTTGTTGCAATTTGCACTAGGGTAGCCCATTGCGGCCCCTGCTACGAAGGGCCCAGAGGAAAAAGGGCAGATCATGTTCGCAGGTGTCAGCAGGGGAAGCAAGAAGTCAGCAGCCGTCAATCTGCTGCTACCAACCAGGTAGCAGTGATGTGGTCGAGGGAGGATGGGGACAGCAATCACTGTACTCCACTAAACTGATCCACCCCAAAAATTATTACTATTTTGCTTACTGCGCCACCGTCTAGCACCTCAGGTAATTGTATTTGTTTAGCCACCCCTCTCATTTCCATTGGAATGTCCCATTTGCATTTCTGCTGTGTTTATAACTAGGCCCTTTTCCCTATTTTTAGGAAAGTCGAATCTGGGTGGTTTTGCATTGTGGTTACTTTTGTATTGTGAACTGTGTCCCATTAGGCTCTATCCCACTCTCTCGGTCCCCAGCCCCGTTGCGGGTACTGTTGTGTCTCATGTCTGCTCCTCCTTTTGTTCCCTACTGTGTGAACCCCACACCCGCTCTGCGCTTCCTCCGTTATGTGGTGCTGGGCTGTGTCTCTCCTCTCTCTTTTACTCCCTCCTCCTCCACTTTCCTCCTCACACCCTCTATGGTGCTTTCCGTCTCTCCCATCTTCTCGAACTGCTACTCTATCTCCTATCCTATCCCTCACACTAAGTCTGGAAGGAAGAAGTTCAAGAGGGACATCCTTGTCTTCAACCCAGGCCTCCCTATCGCTGATACTTACTTCAGTGCTTCCTCCAGGCAGACTCTCACAGACATTCTCTTTGTCGTTCCCTCACTGGACCTATGGACCCCTCATTCGCTCTCCTATTTCTTCCTCTCCCATTAATGATGGCACTCAGTGGGAGGCCCTCTTGGCCTCCTTCCACTCCTCCAAGACCATCATTAATGTCTATCTGAATGGCACCGTCTTGGTCCAGGGCCCTCAGCCAGCCCTCCCTCCCTCCCTCCCTCCCTCCCTCCCTCCCTCCCTCCCTCCCTCCCTCCCTCCCTTCCTTCCCTCCCTCCCTCCCTCCCTTCCTTCCCTCCCTCCCTCCCTCCCTTCCTTCCCTCCCTCCCTCCCTCCCTTCCTTCCCTCCCTCCCTCCCTTCCTCCCCTCCCTCCCTCCCTCCCTCCCCTCCCTCCCTCCCTCCCTCCCTTCCCTCCCTCCCTCCCTCCCTCCCTTCCCTCCCTCCCTCCCTTCCTCCCTCCCTTCCCTCCCTCCCTCCCTTCCCTCCCTCCCTCCCTCCCTCCCTCCCTCCCTCCCTCCCTTCCCTCCCTCCCTCCCTCCCTCCCTTCCTTCCTTCCTTCCTTCCTTCCTTCCTTCCTTCCTTCCTTCCTTCCTTCCTTCCTTCCTTCCTTCCTTCCTTCCTTCCTTCCTTCCTTCCTTCCTTCCTTCCTTCCTTCCTTCCTTCCTTCCTTCCTTCCTTCCTTCCTTCCTTCCTTCCTTCCTTCCTTCCTTCCTTCCTTCCTTCCTTCCTTCCTTCCTTCCTTCCTTCCTTCCTTCCTTCCTTCCTTCCTTCCTTCCTTCCTTCCTTCCTTCCTTCCTTCCTTCCTTCCTTCCTCCCTCCCTCCCTCCCTCCCTCCCTCCCTCCCTCCCTCCCTCCCTCCCGGGAGTGGGTGGGCTTAGCTCTCCTCCTCTCTCCTTACCACTACCTCTCAATCTCTCCTCCTCGGAGACCTCAACATCCACCTGGATGCTTCTAATCCCTCCTCTGGGAAACCTCAGCGACACTCTCTCCCTTTCCATTCTACCCTCTCATCCAACACACTCTGCCGGACACAACTTGGATGTTCTCATCTCCTTAGACATCCCCCCTCGCCACTCCTTTCTCTTGGACTGACCACTTCCTGCTTTCCTCTTACCTGAAACTCTGTCCCTCAGGCAAAGCCCGACCAGCACTATCCAACTACCTTCTCAGTCATTCGGCCCATGTAGGTTGTGTCTGTGGATTCCTTTGCCTCTACTTTCTCTGCTCCTCCTGCGGCAGACTCACACTCTGACACAGCCTTCTCTGACCTGCATCTTTCTATCTCCAACGCTCCAGACATCCTTGCCCCCGTCATGAGAAGCCATCTGAAGCTTATCTCCAAGTGCTACTCTTGGTTTGACTCCAAACTCGCTGCCCTGAAATGCAAGTGCAGGGTGGCTGAGAGGAAATGGAGGGCTTTGGGCGCATCCTGACAAACTGGCCTGCCGCCTGCTCCAAAGGCAATGCATACAGACTCTCTGTCCTGTCCAAGAAGAGAGTCCCACATCCAAGCCGGTGTCTCTGAGACCTCTAACAACACATCAAACTCTTTAAAATTTTCAAGAAGCTGGCCAATCCTTCTGCAGTCTTCTTCTCCTGTTCCCTCCCAGGCTCTCTGTACGGCTCTGTCTCCTCACTTCACCACTAAAACCCAGGACCTCCTGTCCTCGCTGTCTTCTTCCTCTACCTCTCTAGGCCCCACTCGGACCGCTTTCTCCTCTTTCTCTCTGACATCACCTTACAATGTTGCTAGACAAGTCTGATTGATGACAGTGTCGTCCAAACAGGTGCTTCCCTGCTCCTCCAAAACCATCAAGGACCACATTGACACCCTGACTCCAGCCTTGGTCGATTTCTGCAATCAACCTTTCTCCACTGGATCCTTTCCCTCTCTCCTCAAGCACTCCCTTGTGCATCCCCTCCTTAAAAAGCATTCTACCGACCCTACCTATCTAGCAAACTATCGCCGATCTCTATCACTCCTTTACTGGGCAAACTCCTGGAAAAGATGGCCATCTCCCAGCTTACTCTCCACACTGAATCTATTGGTTAGCTCCATGACCATCAGTCTGGCTTCAGAGCAGCCAGAGACACGGAAACTGCACTCATGAACACCCGTAAAGATCTGCTCTCTAATCTTGATTCCAGCCTTCCTTCTGTCCTCATCCTCCTTGACCTTTCCTATGCTTTTGACATGGTCAATCACGCCATCCTGATCAATCTACTCTGCAAAAACCTGGGCATGACGGGTCAGGCCCTGGAGTGGTTGATGTCCTTTCTCTTGGACCAACCCTTCCAGGTCCAACTTGGGTCCTTTCTCTCCACCACATGTGGTGTTCCCCATAGCTCTATCCTCTCACCCAGGCTCTTCAATGTCTACTTGGCCCCTTTGGTCCACCTGATCTCTACCTTCTCCGCTAACTTTCAGTGTTATGCGGATGAGATTCCGCTCTCTTTCAGGCTCCACTCAGCCTCCTCTCCTCTCTCGCTCATTCCAGACTGTCTATCCGCGAGTCAAGCTTGGTGCACCTCCAACGATCTCTGCCTTAATGCCAGTAAGACAGAGATCCTTCTCATTGGGAGCCCTGCTCCTGCTTTCTCTCCCTCACACTGGCCACCCTCATTGGGCCCTCTTCCTTCGCCTTCCTGTGAGGCTAAACACCTTGGCGTCATCTTCGATTCCACTCTCTCCTTCTCTCCTCACATCACAGAACTTGCCAAGAAGGCCCACTACCAGGTTTTTTTTTTTTTTTCTCTCTCTCTCTCTCTCTCTCTCTCTCTCTCTCACATATGATCAGGCTCCCCTGCCTCCAGGCCTACCGCGCATTTAGGGGCTGTAGCTGTAACCTCTACAGCCCCCTGCCTCCTTGCACTTACCCAGAGCCGCGCTACCCCGACTGCACTCACCCAGAGCTATGCCGTCCTGATTGCACTTCCCCTTCCCTGGCACTCCCCCCTTTCTTTCCCCCTGCACGTTTGCACTGTGTCACAATCTGAATCACACAAGGCCTAGTAAGATCATTGGATTTGTCCTCCCTCTGTCTCTCTTCCCCCCGTCCCCTGTATTGTCAAACCTAGAAACACTTGTGTACAGACGTGTTATACATGACATATCATACCACCCCACCTGCCGGCCCGCAACAGTTGAACTCTCACCTGGAATACGCAACTTCCTTAATTACTGTCATGCACTTGTCAAGTCACTTCATTCTCTCCACTCTCAGGTAAAGGCTACTGCACCAGAGCCTGCGACCAAACCCTGCCACTCACTGCAACCAGGAGACTGGGTCGATACTGACGTGCATCACAGGAAGTCTGCTCTCTAGCCCCATTGGCAAAGACCGTGCCAACACCTGCTCACGACTCAACAGTCGGCACTGCCACCCAGACACTTGCTGCCCATTACTGGAAGGTACCAGCCCCAGAGCCGAGTCGCAAACCTCCAGCTACCCAGAGCCTGTCAGCTTCATCTGACAACTCTTCTTCTAGGATATTTCCCTTCTGTGAAAGGTACAGTGAGCTAAAGTGTGGCAGCAGACTCTTGAGTGGGTACCTTTCAAAAGAACAGGTAATTTAGCCATGTTCATTCTCACAGAGGGGCGCCTATGCACTATTTTGTGAATGTTTAAGGGACTTAGGTTTAGTCACCCTAGGTTTCCTAGGGTCATCCAGACGTGGACCCCTTGCTCACTGTGCTCAGAGAGGCACAGCTCCACCTCACTGATGATGCCCAACAAGGCTGATAAACATGTATGGGGGTTGCTGTTGGTACTCTTGTTCAGAAGAGAATTGCCCTAGCATTTCGGTGCTGGACTGCCCATGTGGGCAGGACACAGACTGATATGCAAATGGATATTTCCCTTGTGTGAAAGGTACAGTGAGCTCAAATGTGGCTGCGGACTCTCGAGTGGGTACCTTACCAAAGAACAGGTCATTTAGCCACGTTCGTTCTCGCAGAGGGGCGCCTATGGACTAGTTTGTGATCGTTTTGCTTTTTCTAGGAGGGCCAACCACCACCATCCCAGCTCAGTTCTTCAGACCATCCTTGAGCAAGGATGGAACCTAATCCCACAACTCCCCTGCTACCTTAACGCATATAAAGCATTATACAAATGCACAATAACATAACAAGCCCTGAACCGAGTCCCACAGTGACTCAGTCTGTTCGACATGGTAATGTGCCTGTGTTACTGTTCTAGCTCGTCAATCAGGCGACCAAGATCACAGGATACCTCACGATTCAAGTTCCTCTCCTTTCCTCACCTACCACCTCCAGCATCTGACTGTCCCCACCCCCAGGACCTCATCACGAGGGAGATAATATCTGCGACCCCGACAAGGTCCTCCACAGGGTCAATAATCCCCAGGATGTTTTTTTATCTGCACCGCCCCTCACCACTTTATTGCATAAATTGTATGGCACTGGACACTCTCTTAGCATCCAAGGGAGGCTGTGCATGCTCATAAAAAGTGAATGTTGCACTGACATACCAAATTCGGAGGGTAATATAATAATAATAATTTAGCATTTATATAGCACTACGAACCCTCAGGTATCTGATTGCTGCTTATTATTACCCATGATGTGTGGTGCTCATTTATCAATCTCGGAAGGATGAGGTTGGCCCATCCGAGATTCGAACCTGCGTCAGCAGGCGCTGCACAGATGTCAAAGGGAGCGCTCTAATCCCTGTGCTATTGGACCGGCATGCAATTGTTGTGCTCTACTCGCTGTGCTATCAAACGGCATGCTAATGTTAATATCAGTACTATTGGTGCGCGCATTCACCGGACGACAACTGCTGGTCCTGGATTACACGGTTCTGTGGGTACTTCTGTCATCCAAACTGTAGTCACGAAACATGTGCGCCTCTTGAGCCTGTATGGTTTCATGTTGGTACATAAGTGGGTATGCACCTGTATCCACATGCAATGCCGGAGGTCTTCCAGAGTGACACAAACACCGTATTTGAACTCCACTGAAGAAGTACACTCAGTGGTGGAAATGGAAACAATGTGGTGGGGGATCCCACAACACAAAGGCCAGGGTGGCAGAGGAATCGGGTCGGAGGGGGGGGGGGGGAACATGGTCTAGAGGTGCCGGGGCTCTTAGTGGACATCCAGCAATGCTGGAATACTTTATAATAAAAAATAAAAAAACAAAAAAAGCTGCCCGCGACGGCAGCATTACCTTTTACCACCGGCTTTGGCACTGGTGTGTAATTCACAATTCTCGCTACATGTATTACTGAAAGGAATCAGTTGTACATGGAGTGACCACACAACTGCAGCTGCCGACGGGACTAACCAAAGAAAATGGAGGAGGCAGCCCGGTAACCGCTGCAAGGGCCTCCTCTAACCTTCTCCCCTCCCCCTGGGTAAGGGGAGGGTCCAGGGCGGAAGGGCGCCAAAATCACCCAAATCCCTGAAGGGCATATAAAGGAAAAGGGTGGGGTAAGCCCTTTATAACGAGCAGGCGTCCTACAGCAGGAAGCATCCAGCACCTGCAGTAGGACGCCTGCCAAGCCATCGTCATGAGGAAGGATTTCGGGGAAAGGGAGGGCGCAGGAGGATGCAGCCTTACCGGCTCCTACACCTGCTGAGGCTCCAGGGAACAGTGGGGGCCCGCCCAGCAATCCTGCAACCAGACCGGTGGATGTAGCTGTGGAAGGTCCCACATCCCTTGAGATGGTCAAAAGTATGTTCATGGAGTGCATGCAGGCATGGGGTAAAACTGAGCTAGTGCCAAATGTATGTGCTAATGACAGTATGCCGAGTGTTATGGGGAATAGTAATGGTGCATTATTTCAGCAAGGGATGACTCAGGGCGCAAGGGGGACTGTGGGGGGGAATGCATCAGGCCTGGACCCCGGTCGGGGGGACTGGCCAACTGCCTCAAAGGGGTGGGATCCCGCCTGGGGGATTTTTATTGGTCGGTTTGCCTAGCACAGGTCCAACGGGGTGGGGGGGGTGCAGTCAGCTGTCTCAGGTGGCTACTTCACCAGGGACACGGAATGGACAACCATGGTGGGGACAAGGGCCCGGGGCTCTCAATGTCAGTGGGGCAATTGGTGCAGGCTGCTGGTCCTCTCCAAAGGGGGCACAAGTGGGGCAGGGTAGGTGGGGGCAGGGGCCCGGGGCTCTCAATGTAGGAGGAGAGAACCAGACACAGCTTTCAGCAGTGGGCCCAATCAACTTGGGGGCAGGGGGAGCCTGCGGGCAGGTGACACAATATGGAAGGCCAATGCCTGGGTTTGCACCAGTGCGAGCGGCAGTCAACTCACTTGTGTGGCACATTCCATGGGTCACCAAGGAGAGGCTGTGGAGAAAAGAATTTGTGGACATCTTTGACTTGTTGGGGATTGTACCGCTGGGGGGAGGCTTGAAAGAATTGTCTGAAAAAGAAAAAGAGAAAAAGGATAGGGAGCGCGCGAAGGTGGGGCACTCAATTCACAACTGGCTCAAAGCTTTTAGAATGTACATGTCGGTGAGGCTAGAAAAATATCCGCAGGATGCCCTAGCAATGGTAGCTTATGAGTAATATATTCATGATCTATACCTGAAGTATGGGGGGTGAAGGGTGTTTGGATTACGATCGGGGTTTCAGACGTAAAATGCAAGTGTGACCTGCAATGTCTTGGGATGAGGTCGATGTCGGGGGGTACATTGATAAGATGATGCCCGCCAGGGAACCGGAGGACAAACAGCAAGGGGAGACGTCCCGGGTTTGGAGAGGCAGAGGGGCTTATACGGCACATCCCCGGTATCAAAAATACAGCCGCTGATTCTCTGTCTCGTTTACAGTGGGAAAAGTTCTGAGAAAGCTGCCCAGAAGCAAGGAAGGTGATGGCCCCGTTCAAGGACCGTTGGTGGGGAATGATTGGGGCGATCTGAGCTCTTTGATAGACACGGCCCTGGCACCAGGCACAGCAAAGAGGTACAGGGCAAGTTGGGAGCGTTTTATTACATTTCAAAGGGAGGTGCTGCCAGAGGGTCAGGAAGAGTTTGCAGTACGGGCCTTCGTGGGCTGGTGCTGGAGGATGGGGAAAACCGGAGCCTGGATGACGTATCACTTGGCAGCTATAGCTCATTATGCCAAACTGAATGGTGAAAAGGACCCTACCAAGGAGCATTACATCACAATGGCCATGAGAGGATGGGCCAAGCAAGCGGTACCAAAGCCCGACGAGAGGCGGCCCATTGATGTAATAAAACTGCATGGATTGATTAAATGCCTGAACACAGTGTGCAATTACGAATCAGAGAGGGTGTTATTTACAGCAGCCTTCACAGTAGCATTCTTTGGGGCACTCAGGGTCAGCGAGCTGGTGCCCGAGAACAAAGGGAGCAAAGGGAATGGCTTTTTGCATTTAAGGCATGTGCAGGTCAGCAGCACTCAGGTGGTGATTTATGTGCGGAGGTCAAAGACTGACCAGAAGGGGAAGGGGATGTCACTGACACTTCAGGCCATTCACATGAGTCTAGTGTGCCCAGTGGCTGCCTTGGCCAACTTCCTTCAGCAACGACAGCCGTCTGAGGCAGGGGCACCATTGCTGCTGCATAGGGACGGGTCCGCCTTGAGCCGCTTCCAGTTCAAAAAGGTGATGGAACTGGCATTGGAGAAAATTGGTTTAACAGAGGACCCACTTGTTTCGGATAGGGGCCGGTACGTCCGCAGCAGCGGGGGGGTTTGGGGCGGAGGACATCAAGAAGTTAGGGAGATGGTCTTCAGGGTGTTTCATAAGGTATATCAGACCGGAAAAATGTAATATAACATACCATCTCCTCTCCTTCTCATTACCAGCTGTGCAAAGAAGGAAGAGGCGCACTGTTTGGGTAGTGGGGCATTCGTTTATTTCAAAGGCCAGGGCGAGCTGGACACCGCAGCAGGAGAAGCGGACAGCCGGCGAATTCCAGATCTGGTGGCATGGGGTGCCAGGGATGAAATGGGCACAGCTGCCGGGACTGCTGCGGAAATTGCTGGGTAAGCAGCAGAGGGCAGATGTGCTGGTCGTCCACTTGGGTGGGAACGATTTGACCAGCTTAGGGAGGGGGGGTCTTGTTGAGGGACATGATGCTCTCATTACAGGAGATATCGTTACAACTGGGTGAAACACAGATCATGTGGTCAGAGGTGATTCCCAGGGAGGAATGGAGAGGGGCCGAGAACCACACAGCAGTTGAAAAATCAAGGAAGAAATTGAATGGTGCCATGACAAAGTTCTGCAAGGGCAGAGGCTTCCAACATATCAGACATGACCTGATCAACTTAAAAACCCCAGAGTATTTTTTAAAAGATGGTGTGCATCTGTCAGCAATGGGGATGGAACTCTTCTACTGGAACATACGTACTAAATTAGTAGAGTAGAGCTGTAAAAGGAAACAGGAAAGGGGGGAGCCACGGTGGGTGGTAACCCACCTAGTGGCGTGGCGGTGTTTGGGCGACCAAGCACAAAAGTCACCTAACGGCAGGGGCGTCTGGTGGTAATAAGGGCTCAGCTTCCCCCAAAAAGAAACAGCGCTCTCGCCACCCACGGACACCTGCATGGGCAGGGTAGGCACAGGCACAAAGGGTTGGGAGAGTTGGGCCTACTATGGACGCTATGCAAAGGTATAGGGGGAAGCAGGTGATCTTGGACACAGAGCAAGCGCCTGTTAAGCTGTGCGTCTCTGGAGCGCTGCGTACCTGTGATTTCAGTTGCTGGTCTCACTGGTGACGCCAGACTGGTAGTTTCCAAACCGAATGTAGATATCGCAACGCTAGGAAGCGACCCCGACCCAACCCTAACGGAACAGGGATGGATTGGAATCACCTCCCAATGCCACTGGCTCACCTCCCTGTGGATTACAGTGACGTCGGGACAGTGCAAGCACTGACAGGGAGGTGACTTGGTTGAGCTGGTGCGGTCCGGTAGAAAGTCACAACTGGGGGACGAGAGGTCTTCAGCACGATCCACCAAGGCAGTTGATAATCCGGAGGGCTGGCACCCAGAGCCAAGGTGACAAGAAGTTCAAGGCAAACAAGGAGGTCAGGAAGAGAGAATGGACCCAGGAACAGGGAGACCCAAAGAGAGGGAGAAGGCCAAGAAGGGAATGTTCCCCCCCCAACCTCCTAAGAGCCACGGAGCCAAGGGAGCTAATCCCAAAGGAATTGGACCCAGGGAAGGGAGAGGTACTGGCGGGTAGCAGGAGTAAGGCAGCCCGTAGTCGGGACAAGGAAACAGGAACCAAGGAGCAGGGACCTGATGCGAGGCACCAAGCAACGGTAAGTGGGGACAAACCGCGTTAAGACGCGAACAGTAGAGGGCTGGACGCTATTTACAGCGTCCAGCACGAAAGCGAGGCGTGGACCGCTAGCGGAACAGCGCATGCGCGATGGCCGAGCGGGCTCCGGAACGAGGCTTGGAACACAAGCTTGCCTGCCCGTTCCTGGTTAACCGCGGGGCTCGCGCACGCAAGCGAGCGCCGACCCGCTGCCCACAGCCACGCTTCCCAAGCTGGTAACAGGGGTAGAACCGCCACGTCCGGGAACGGATGCGGGGAGAAGGCCAGGTAAGTGTCCTAACACCATACCCCCCCTCCGGAAAGGCCGGAAGAACCTGGCTTCCAAGGAAAACGGGCATAGAACTCCCTAACCAAACGAGGGGCGTGAACGTTCTCAACAGGTTCCCAAGTGCGATCACAGGCAGGATAGCCCTTCCAGTCAATCAAATACTGCAATTTACCCCTGAAGAGACGGGAATCGCAAATCTCCTGCACCTCAAATTCAGGGAGACCACCCACATCAATAGCAGCAGGCCGGGGGCAGGCACGATGGAAGGGATCAGAAAGATAAGCTTTCAAAAGAGACACATGAAAAACAGGATGGACCCTCCAGGAGTCAGGCAACTTGAGTTCAAAAGCCACCGAAGAAATCCTCCTGACAATCGGAAAGGGACCCAAATACTTGGGGGCTAGTTTCAAGGGTATGTTACGTGCGGGCAAATGTCTGGAGGACAACCACACAAGATCACCCACCCGGAACGGTGGCTCAGGGCTCCGGCGTTTATCGGCCTGTCTCTTCATGGCCTCACGTGCCTTGGCCAGGGTACCAGCCGCTCGACGCTGTAGATCCTGGATCTCGGTAACAAGGTGATCCGCTGAAGGAACATTACTTGGTAGCACTGGAGTGAAAGGCAGCAGTCTGGGATGAAGGCCAAAAGTACAAAAAAAAGGACTTAGTCCAGTTGCAGAATGAACCGCATTGTTGTACGCAACTTCGGCCATGTCGAGATGCGACATCCAATTAGTCTGGGAGGCATTGGCAAAACAACGGAGGTACTGCTCCAACGTTTGGTTCGTCCTTTCTGTCAGTCCGTTGGTCTGGGGATGGTATCCAGAACTGAGAGCCCTCCGGATGCCCAGATGCTGGCACAATCGACCCCAAAAGGAAGAGACGAACTGGGAACCACGGTCAGAGATAATCTTAACAGGCAATCCGTGCAGGCGATATACACCGTGTAAAAAGGCACGCGCCACTAGGGCAGCCGTGGGAAGTCCAGGGAAGGGTATGAAGTGGGCCATCTTGGTGAAACAGTCAATGACGACCATGATGCAGGTATGTCCTTCGGAGGGCGGAAGGTCGACAATGAAATCAGTGGCAATTGTATGCCAAGGAAAAGGTGGTGTTTCCACAGGATGTAAAAGACCCACAGCCTTCAGGCGCGGAACCTTGACCTGGGCACAGATGGGACAGCATTCCACATATCGTCTGACTTGCAAGGTCCATTTAGGCCACCAAAAATGCCGGGAATTGAGCTCCTGCGTAGACCGTATACCACGGTGACCCCCAATCTTGGAATCGTGAAAACTCTGTAGGATTGTCTTGCGAAGCTCATCCGTGGGTAGGTACAACTTGTTCTGGAAAAAGAGCAGTCCGTCCTTCTCCCTAAGCTGGCAACGTCTTACCAATGTATCCCGAGATGAGTCCGACGAAGTAGCTTGTACCACCCTCTGCAGAAACGACGGCACGGCCAATAGGAAATGTTTGGGAGCGATTACAGGCAGGTCCCGTCCCTCATGTTGCACATCAGCAGCCAAAGAACGGGAAAGAGCATCCGCCTTCACGTTATGGTTACTGGGTACATAGGTGATACAGAAATCATACTGAGAGAAGAAAAAGGCCCATCGTGCTTGGCGGGAGGTCCGACACTGTAAGGAACGTAGAAATTGCAGGTTTCGATGGTCAGTGCGTACCTCAACTGGAAAACGTCCTCCAAGAAGGTGATGGCGCCATTCCTCAAAGGCGGTTTTGATGGCCAGTAGTTCCTTTTCGATAATGGGGTAGTTCCGTTCACTAGCCGTGAGTTTTCTGGAATAGTAGGCCACAGGAAACTCCATTCCAACGCTCGGATCCATCTGGAGCAGAACGGCTCCCACAGCAAAATCCGAAGAGTCGGCTTCCACGATGAACGGCTGGTCTTCTTGGGGATGGTGTAAGATAGGCGCGGAGCTAAAGGCCTTCCTTAGTTGCTCAAAAGAGGCGGCAGCATCGTGCCCCCAAACAAAGGATCTCCTACTGCTGGTCAAACAGGTTAAAGGTGCAGACAGCAGTGAGAAAGACGGAATGAATCTCCGATAGAAATTAATGAAACCAAGAAATCGTTGAAGGGAATTCCTGTTGCGGGGAACCTTCCATCCTAGGATAGCACGAACCTTGGCTGGATCCATGTGTATACCCGACGCACTGATCACATACCCAAGAAATTCGATATGGTCCTGATGAAAATGACATTTCTCAAGCTTAGCGTAAAGGTTATTCACATGTAGCCGCCGGAGTACCTCCTTTACTTGGACAATGTGCTCTTCGAGATTTCTTGAAAACACTAATATGTCATCCAAGTAAACCCAGACTGAGGTCCCGATTAAGTCAGAGAATATGTGATCCATTAAACGCTGGAAGACAGCAGGGGCATTACATAGCCCGAAAGGCATAACTCTGTATTCGTAGTGCCCGCTTGGGGTCTTGAAGGCCGTCTTCCACTCGTCCCCGGCCTTTATTCGTACCAAATGGTAGGCTCCACGGAGGTCAAACTTGGAAAACATCCTTGACTCACGTAAAGATTCCAGGATGGACCGAATCAAGGGAAGCGGGTATCTGTCCTTTCGTGTAATGTCGTTTAGTTGGCGATAATCAACACATGGGCGCAGGGTGCCCTCCTTTTTCTTTACGAAGAACAGCGGGAATCCTGCCGGGGAATTAGAAGGGGCAATATACCCTTTCTGAAGACATTCATAGAGATACTCCTGCAAGACCTCCCTTTCTTGAGCGGTCAAGGAGTACACCTTGCCGTGTGGAATCACAGCGTCTGGCAACAGGTCGATGGCACAATCGAAAGGTCTATGAGGTGGTAAGAGTATGTCCTTAGGATCAGAGAAAACCTCATGAAAGCCAGCATATACAGAAGGAACAGAAGAAACAGAGAGTAAGCGTGGCACACCAACCCCTTCAGTCTGGGTGGCGACTGATGATTGTGTTGGAGAAGAACCGACATGGCAACAGTCCTGCACACAACGCTCAGAGCTGAAAACCAAGGTCCGAGTCTGCCAGTTGATGTTGGGGTTATGATGTAACAACCACGGCAGCCCTAAAATGATCAGATAAGAGGGAGTCTTGATGATATCCAAAGAGATCTGTTCATGATGTTCTTCAATCCATAATCCTAGTGACTCGGAATGTTGATGGACTGGACCCGAAGACAACGGGGTACCGTCAATAACTTCCACCACTGAAGCGCAGTTCTTTTCGATCAAAGTGATACCATTCCTGATGGCAAAATCTGCGTCCATATAATTTCCAGAGGCACCGCAATCCAATAATCCAAGCACCCCTATGGGTTCTCTTCCTGACCAAGAGACCCGGAGCGTTAAGACCATAAGCACGACTGCTTGCATGGGTTGCCGAACCAGTACCGTATCGGGAAGGACTGTAGAAGGAGAGGGGCCCATCGTCGCCTTACCCCTGGACGACAGGCCATTCAGTTTTCCGACCTTCGGAGCGGCCTTGATGGGCAAGCACTGAGATAATGACCAGAGGCCCCACAGTACAGGCACAACCGTAGGTCACGCCTACGTTTCTTCTCGGCATCAGATAGGGGGCCTCTAACCGCTCCTAGTTGCATAGGTTCGGGGTTTGGTTCAGACGAGGCAGATGCTTTGGTTGGTACTGGGACGAATCTTGAAACCGTCCTTTCTAAACGGCGCCTCTCACCCCTTCTCTCCGATAACCTGTGATCAATCCGCATCACTTGTTCTTGTAATGCTTGCAGGGTTTCGGGTTCTGGTATATGGAGGAGTTCATCCTTATATTCATCTCTCAACCCCCTACGAAAAAGGGTCTTTTGGGTAATCTCAGGCCATAGTGAATCGGTGGCCAGCTGACGAAAACGGCTGATGTGGGCGATTATATCACTGGATCCTTGCTTCAAGTCCATGAGCTGATTTTGCACAGCAGCGGCAAGGTTGGGAGACCGGAATACTTCCAGAAAAGCCTTCTCAAAGGCCACAAAGTCTTCCAGGACTGGACTCTCGGCAGCCACCAAAGGAGTGGCCCAGGCCAATGCGTTTCCGGTGAGATTCCCCAAAACATACCCAATCTTAGCCTTATCTTGGTTGAAATGTGTGGGACGGCACAAAAAATGTATCCTACAATGATTGCAGAATTCAGCTACCCGTCTGGGGTCTCCGTCGAACTTTATCGGGGTGGTCTGAGCCATCACAGACTCTGCGGAGGTACCGGGGTGAGTCCCTTGAGCTACCAGCTGACGTAAGGCCACATTTTCCTGATGCAGTACGGTCATCTCGGCGCGTAGGGCCCTGATCTCATTCCTCAATTCTTCGGAGTCTTCCATTACAGAACCAGAGCTGGTTGTTAGGCGTCTTAATCTGTTAAGCTGTGCGTCTCTGGAGCGCTGCGTACCTGGGATTTCAGTTGCTGGTCTCACTGGTGACGCCAGACTGGTAGTTTCCAAACCGAATGTAGATATCGCAACGCTAGGAAGCGACCCCGACCCAACCCTAATGGAACAGGGATGTATTGGAATCACCTCCCAACGCCACTGGCTCACCTCCCTGTGGATTACAGTGACGTCGGGACAGTGCAAGCACTGACAGGGAGGTGACTTGGTTGAGCTGGTGCGGTCCGGTAGAAAGTCACAACTGGAGGACGAGAGGTCTTCAGCACGATCCACCAAGGCAGTTGATAATCCGGAGGGCTGGCACCCAGAGCCAAGGTGACAAGAAGTTCAAGGCAAACAAGGAGGTCAGGAAGAGAGAATGGACCCAGGAACAGGGAGACCCAAAGAGAGGGAGAAGGCCAAGAAGGGAATGTTCCCCCCCAACCTCCTAAGAGCCACGGAGCCAAGGGAGCTAATCCCAAAGGAATTGGACCCAGGGAAGGGAGAGGTACTGGCGGGTAGCAGGAGTAAGGCAGCCCGTAGTCGGGACAAGGAAACAGGAACCAAGGAGCAGGGACCTGATGCGAGGCACCAAGCAACGGTAAGTGGGGACAAACCGCGTTAAGACGCGAACAGTAGAGGGCTGGACGCTATTTACAGCGTCCAGCACGAAAGCGAGGCGTGGACCGCTAGCGGAACAGCGCATGCGCGATGGCCGAGCGGGCACCGGAACGAGGCATGGAACACAAGCTTGCCTGCCCGTTCCTGGTTACCCGCGGGGCTCACGCACGCAAGCGAGCGCCGACCCGCTGCCCACAGCCACGCTTCCCAAGCTGGTAACAGGGGTAGAACCGCCACGTCCGGGAACGGATGCGGGGAGAAGGCCAGGTAAGTGTCCTAACAGCGCCACACTTACAGACTGGATTTCACAAAATGTGTGTAGTGATTCTTTTGTTGTGGAAATAAAACTGCAGCCAAGTTTGCCATTTTGAAACTACTGTCTCATTCCAAATTAATTTTCTTGTAAGAAAACAAGGTGCAACGGACGAATGAGCAAATGATGGCTGATTGGCTATGGGTCGAAATGGACAAATGCAGGGGTTAAGTGCCAAAGCCGCAGTAAAAGGCAATGCTGCCGTCGCGGGCCCTTTTTTCTATCGTCTTTTTTTAAAATTTAAAGTATTCCAGCACGGTTTATGGGCTTGGGTGGCTGACTCTGGCCGGATCCAGAGATCTGGCTCCATATCTGGTGCCGGATCTCAGATCCGCCGAGAGCCGACCCAATGACCGGCACTGAGTACACTGCCATGCTGTGCCGTTTGTTCCCTCAGAAGTTTGAACTGTACGAGACTGGAGTGAAGGGCTCATAAAAGAGGGATTGTGGTGAGGAAAAATTGCTGCTCTGCCCTATTATGAGAAGCGTGTAATGTAAGTAGAAACTGCCTGAACAATTGTATACTGTTGCCATCGTAAGGAGCATCGGCCACGAGCTCCCATAGAAGACTTGTGTAAATTGACAGAATAAAAACCATGGAAATCCTGTAAAGGGGGCTGGGAGGGGGGGGGGGTGGCGGTTCCTGCGCCATACACAGAAAATAGTTTTGAGTCCTCTCCTGTGGCTTGTTTGTGTGCTGCTTTGCTGACTACCATTAGAAATGCTTACCAATGTACAGAAGAGTGGATTGGACTCAATTAGGCTTTTCAAGGCTACAGTTAGAGCAAACTTTTTATTTTCTTTAAAAAGGTCTTTTACAGTTCAGGCCAAGCTAGTAGCCGAGCTCCAGCACAGAATTCTGTAAGGGAAAAGCAAAGAAATGACAGGTAAACAGGAGGACATGGAGAAATGGCCCACAGAAACAACCTCCGGGTTAAGGGAGTGCCCACGTCTATTACAGACCACACCCTCCTAGAATACAAAGGGGGACTTTTCCAGATTCTCCTTCCACATATGGAGACAGTGATGCTGATCCTGGACCAAACCCATAGATTGCACACCCGGGAAGGCTGACCCTTAGATAGTCCCCCAGATTTATTCACAAAGGTTCACTTCTTCACCACAAAACAGGAGATTCTGTCAGCAACTTGGACACAAGGAGAGCTAACTTACCATGGGGACACCCCTACAAATCTTACAAGACCTAGCAACGTCCACACTACAAAAGTAAAGAGAGCTGAGACCCTTGACAACACTGCTGCAAGACCAGAAGATCCACTACCGAAGGCTATTCCAGCCACACTTCAATTTACAACATCAGCACACTGGCAGATGCAGAAGACATCTTAAAGGTGCTTGTCCAGGCAGCGGAAGGGGGCTCCTTCGCCATATCCAACTTATCCTCTCCAGTAGAAGCCCCCAAACCAAAACATAACACCTGGGTAAAGTCACACCAATCCTAAAAGTCTCCCCTTTGGGACTCTCACCCCTCAATCTAACATGGCCCCTCACCTCGATATCACCACAGGGCATAGAAATGGAATTCTCTTTCGCCAGGTTCCCTGCGGCCGATGTCCAGCCAGACGCAACATGACGCCCAAAGGCCAACAGGGCAAACACCCTGACTCCAGTTCCAAGTTCTGCGTTTCAAATTTAGAACGGTCTCCCCAAATTGTGAGACCACTCCATCGTTGTTTATGGACTGTTAAGTTAAAAATGCAGTCACCGATTGGGAGCAAAATGCCAACAGAACGAGATGACAGAAGAACCTAACAGAGACCACGACCCCACCACACTGGAGGATTTACAGCCTAACGTGAAGACGCTGCTACACCAGAAATTGAACCTTGTCTCTCTAACATGTGAGGATCAAATGCCCCCCTCAAAGTGCAAAGCTACCCTGAAACATCTACAAGATCAACATAGCTCAGTGGTCTTTCTACAAGAGATGCACCTTCTTCCATCAGACTCTGCACATCTCTGCAACAAGAGCTTCCCTCAACAATTCCTGGCCCCAGTGGCTCCAAAAGAGGGGGCACAGCAATATTCCTGGCAAAGGTAGTCACATTCAGAGAACTAGAAACGTTGTACAGCCCAGAGGGACACTTTACCGTAGTCAAATGGGTGCTTTTTGGACAATTATATACCCTTGTCTCTATATGCACGCTGAACGAAGGACATGAAGCCTTCTACTTGGACCTGGAAGCTAAGCTGCTCCCTTTTATAGAGGGCCAGGTAATCAATGGGGAATACTTTAACAGGGTCCCAGACCCACTCCTAGATAAATCCCATCCGCCCACAGTCAAAGATTATAAAGTTGCAACAGGGCTGCTTTGCATGTTCAAATCTCTGGGGGTCGTTGATGCCTGGAGAATAGTACATCAAGGGGAAAAGGACTTCTCTTTCTTCTCACAGGCTCACCAAACCTTCTCTCAAATTGATCTATTTCTGACATCTCCTCAAGTTCTGTCCTATATAGACAAAACAGCAATTGGCCCGAAGATTGTCAGATCATGCCCCCATCATATTAACAGCTCAATTCCATAATACTGCCTCTCCAGTTAGACCCCCAATGGAGCCGAATTAGAAAAGGGTGTAGTGGAGGCCGCATGAGGCCCACCGGGCATTACAGATCACCCGAAATAAATTGGACGCTCACTATGCCAAGGATGCAGCCCACTCCCTATCCACCATGTCCCAACAAAGCTACTAGACCAAAATTAACAAAGCAAACAAATTCCTGGTAGCAAAACTGACCAAATTGAAGCACAGGAACTTAATTACAGGCCTAACCCCCAAGGGCAAGATTTATTACTCAGAAGAGTCCAAACTACAGTTAGCTGCCACCCATGTAACCGATACGATGTCATCTTCCTCTCGTAACACAATGGAAAAAGGCAATACATTGAAGAGGCAAGCCTTACCTCACCTTACAGAGGCAGACAGGGAAGCCCTGAAGTCCCAATCGCATCCGAGGAAGTGGACTCGGTTATTAAGTCCTTAAAAACCAGGCACCCCGTCATTGACCGATTCACAACCATGTTCTACAAGCTGTTCAGACTAAAACTCCTGGCCACACTCACCAAGCTATTGAACTCCTTTCATCGGTCAGGCTCTATAACCCTGTCAATGCAGAACTCCTTGACCATCCTCTTGCTGAAACATGGTAAAGACCCAAGGACTGTACCTCCTACAGACCCATCTCCCCGCTCAACATAGATGTCAACATATGCTCGAAGGTCCTAGCCAATCGACTATCAACAATTCTGCCGAAGCCGATTGACCCAGACCAAACAGGATTCATAAGGGGGCAGATCAACGGTCAATAAAATCCAGCGAGCCCTGAATCTAGTAGAGATAGCAGCCTCTGATCAACGAAAAATGGCATTACTGGCCCTGGATGCCTCCAAAGCATTCGACAAAGTATACTGGGCCTTCCTACACCTGACCCTCGAGGCTTTACACTTTGGGCCATGCTTCCGTAAAATGGCTTGTCCAATTATCACACACCAAAGACCACCCTCTGTGTCAACCAAGGCCTAACAACCCCTATCCCATTGACCTGTAGGACGCGGCAGGGCTGCCCCTTCTCACCCCTACTGTTTGCCTTGGTAATGGAACCCCCTAATCCAACAGATCTGAAATGATCCCACCATCAAGGGATTAAAAGTAGGCCCCACAAAACATAAGCTCTGTGTATACGCAGAAGATGTGCTGCTTACTATAACAGTGATCCATCCCTCACTAAAGCACTCCCTTCCGGAATTACATACATTTGGAAGGATCACAGGGTTCACAATCAACTATGGGAAGTCTGCGGCATTAGGGGTGGCCCTAAACACGGAGGAAATGGATTCTCTCAAACCTCTCTGCCCCATTCATTGGAGTAGAACATCTATAGACTATTTCGGGGTACAGATCCCAGCTATACCAAGGGAATTATATCAATTGAACTCTCCCCCTCCCCCTCTTTAAGGAACTGGAAAATGATCCGACGAGATGGGCCCACCAAGAAATATCATTACTGGGGCAAATTACTGCCCTCAAAATGAACCTGCTCCCACAATTCCTATATTTCTGCTCATCCCTGTCCATAACAGTCCCATTTCCCCTTCTCCTTCACTTACAACAGAAAATGCACCAATTCTTATGGAAAGGTAAAAGGGCCATGATTCCCAAAAAGGTTATGGTGGTGAATGATCACTTGGGAGGATTGGGGGTACCAAACTTACACAAATACTACATCGCCTCCCATTTGGTGAGATTCCCGGCGTGGCTCTCCCCCGCTAACCTACCAAAATGGGTACACATCGAACAATCTAGGTTACCAAGACCCCTCGACTTCCTCCCATACTTCTCTCTTTCGGCACAGAAATCCTGGCCGGGTATCCTCTCCTCCACAAAATGCACTCTAAAAATATGGGATTGGGTAATTAAATCCAAAGGCATACCAACTGGCATGGGCCCCAACACCCCTGTCTTTCACAATACAGCCTTTACCCCAGGAAATAACCCCACAAACTATGGGAACTGGACGAGGAGCGGGCGGGCTGCAAACCCTCACACAACTGTTTGAAAAAGGGCAGCCCTGAACGTTCGAGAGCTGCAAGGCAACCTTTCACCTGAGCTAGTCAGACAGATTCTCATACATCCAACTCCACCATTGGTACACCCACCCCCTAATGAGACAAAGAGCAACACTAGCTCTTGGCCCCCATAGAACTTACACTGCAGGGAGAAGCGACCAAAGGGAACACATCAAATTGTATAAACTGCTCCAAGACAACATGTTATACCAGCGTCCCACATACATGACACGATGGGAAACAGATTTGGGACATCCAATCGAAAACAACACATGGGTGGACATTTGAACGAGAAGCAACTCCTTATCAATATGTGTCACTAACAGAGAAGGTGCCCTCAAACTGATCTTGCAATGCTACTCCCCCTCTACCACCGCCACTGCCCCCTAGAACACGTCCACCACACAGAACTCACTGGACCTGAAATGCTGGCGAAACTGTGGAGCACGAGGAACCTACATGCACATGTGGTGGGACTGCCCCCGCACTGTCCAGGCCTTCTGGGATAATGCCCTCTCCACAATCAAAGCCATCACGTCCATTAAACTCCCAAAAGATCCTGAGGTGATCCTCCTAGGGACTCCAATTCAGAAGGTTTATCCGAGGACAGGGGAGGTTCCAGGGGGGAGGGCGTTGATCACCAAACTTATTGCTCAGCTACTCTTGGCAGGACAGATCGCGATCACTCACACCTGGAAAGCCCTAGAGGGCCCACTGACTGCATTATGGTGGATCAAAATCTGGGACATCCTAGTAGCGGGAAAGGTCACAACAGCAAAGGAGGGATTCCTTCACAGATATCTGGGCTCCACTACTGGACTATGACTGTTCCTTCCCAGTACTAACCCTCAAACCCCAGCCACCAACACTAACTCTGGGGGATGTCACCTGAAGATTCTGCGTTGAACTTTCCTCAAATCACTAGTCTCATGGGCCAGGGGACTTGAAAGCAAGAGCAGGGTACATCTATGGGAGGAGAAACTGTGAATAACTCTGAACAAGGGACTTACTATTGTTTCTGCTCTTTGCTACATGTAAAGTATGCTTGACCCCATTTCTGCAACAAAATAAAATAAATTAAAGATCTTTTAAATCAGAGAAAATGTGGTTTATAGCCTTCATAGAAAAACACCAGACACGTTGCCAACCACTATTCCTTATGTTACACTGCACAAATCTCATGGCGAGAGTTCTACTTTACCATCGGATAATAAGCAGTGCAAAAGTAATTGGACCAGTGAAATGTCTACAAATATCACAAAATCACAAATAACTACTGTGGTGCAAGCATCTTTGGAAGGTGGCAACCTACCCTGCCATCAGTATAATGCAAGTAACACCTTGTTAAACAACTATCATGCCTGCGCCATGGGCGCATCCATTTACGCTCAATATGGACTATTTGTTTATCATTTATTTACAACAGACTCTTGGATCAATCTATATTTACTTTGGGGACTTTATTTCCCATTTGCGAGACTTTGGTGCTTTATTATTTTTTCCAACAAACTACGCATACCACAATGCACTTGGCTACAAGCATCGATTCCTGGCTGTGCCTATTGGTCATCAAAGGAACTACACCCCCCAGAAGCCCTAGGGATTTGCTCTGCTTCCACCAGCCCAGGAACAGAAAGGGAGGTGGCCGATTGCCTGCAGGTGTGCTTTGCCAGGTGCAACCAATTAGCCTGCCTCTGTGCTGGGCTAGGCAGTATATAAGGCTGCTGCCTGCAGTGGCTCAGCCTCTTGCATTGAGAGTCCTTCCTCCACCTTTCGCATCTTTCTACAGATCTTTGTATGCTGTTTACCACCTCTCCTGCTTGGATCCTGCCTTGCAGCTTGCTACACCCTGCTGCCTACAGCCCTAGCCTTCTGGGCTCCCTGCCTCAGTCCAGCTCCTCTGGGCTTCCTGCCTTGCAGCCTGTTACACTTCGCTGCCCCCTGCCATTGCCTTCCAGGCTCCCTGCCTCACAGCCCTGCTCCTTTGGGCTCTCCACATTGCAGCTGATCACGCTCTGCTGCCTTCCAGCTTCCGCCCTTGCCCTGCTGGGCTCTCCACATTGCAGCTGATCACGCTCTGCTGCCTTCCAGCTTCCGCCCTTGCCCTGCCGGGCTCTCCACATTGCAGCCGATCACGCTCTGCTGCCTTCCAGCCTCCGCCCTTGCCCTGCGGGCTCTCTACATTTCAGCTGATCACGCTCTGCTGCTTTCCAGCCTCAGCCCTTGTCCCCTGGGCTCCCTGCTCTGCAGCCTGCCTCACTCCGGCTGCCTTCAGCCCTTGTCCTCTGGGCTGCCTGCTCTGCAGCCTGCCTCACTCCGGCTGCCTTCAGCCTTTGTCCTTTGGGCTCCCTGCTCTGCAGCCTACCTCACTCTGGTTGCCTACAGCCCTTGTCCTCTGGCCTTCCTACTTTGCAGCTTATCACGCTCCGCTGCCTACTACCTATCTTTTTCCGCTGGGTTCTCGGCCTAGCAGCCCGCTACAGTCCTCTGCTACCTTCTACAGTCAGCGGCCCTGCCCCTCAGGGCCCACTCCTTGCTGCCCGGCCCTTCTGGGTTCCTTGCCGTGCAGCCTGCTTTACTCTGCTGCCCTAAGCCCTTTTCATCTGGGCTCTCTAATTTACAGCCCTGCTCCTGTGGGCTTGCTCATTGCTTTCCTGCTCCTCTGAGCTCTCAACCTTGTTCCTTACTGCCCTCTGCTATCCTATCCTGTTACACGACTTTCCCTTCATTTCCTTCTGCTAGTTTGCTATCACCTCCTTTCCTGGATTTGCTTGTAGTATCTTCTCTTGTACTGTTTGTAGACCCTTTTGTACAGAGCTTGTCTGTTGGTTCCCATCAGTCAACCTCTGCCCCTTCCCTTGTTTCGTTTCTGCATTACAGACACCCATAGCTGCTGTTCGAAGCCATGAGCAAACAGCGTGGGGCTCTGTTATAGCAAACTGTGTAGAAGGCTAGAGTATTTCCTAAGGTTCGTGGAATACTCTTTTCCTAGATCTGCATACACCCCAAGAGGGAATTCATTCTGTACCTTTTTCCCTTGCTAGTCTGGCCTACTCTTTGTTCTCTTTCCTCTCTGCTGTGTGTGTACTTATCTGTCCACTTTATTTTGGCACAACCACCCAAACCCTTTCTGGGTGTCTTGTGCTACTCTTAATAGAGTGCCATCCCTGACAACACTGACGCAGAATCTTGCCCATATTCTGCTTGTGAGGTGCCAATTTTTGATTTGCTAAAACCTTCCCTGAATGATTTCTCATTGTTGGAAATGAAGTTTGAGTCTAAAAGGGAGGCATCTAGACTGGAAGGAAATCATTAACAAATAATAGTGTGCCTGACAAGTGAAGGCATTTTGGTTTATAGTAATCTTTTGTCTAAGGGAAATTAATGCAAGAAAAACTAATGTTGGACATTTATCAGTGAAGGTTGCATAATTGTAAAGATATGATGACACTACATAATCAATGCTCTACACCTGCACTGATTGGTGAAACTATAGGACACTAGTGAAGGAGCATAGCTCATCACTGTAGGAGTCTCCTGGGATGTGCGGAGACAAAGGCACCGATTTCCAACAAATTGTATGTACATAGCTTTCCTTACCAAGCATAACCAACCTTGAGAGGCGAATAGAAAAACAAAACAGCCTCTTATTCACCATACAGTCTGCATATTTTTGATTATTCTTAGAACAATATCCAGGAGACTAATATGTCCAACAATGTCAACTTCAGTCATAACCCAGAGCTTCTGACCAGACGAACAAGTTACTTTCTTACCTGGTAACGTTCTTTCGATGGGATCTTCCTCCGACGTATTCCACATCTATGACAGCAATCACCACAGCTGTGCTGCCTTGGAAATTATTTCGACGTAGGCCTCCTGCGTCGATGACGTTGATACGCTGTCTTCGAGGGCCTCCGTCGAGGGCCGACGTCACTGGATGTTATATCTAGGACGCACAGCGCCTGTAGCCTCAGTTGTAGTTTTTTCCCAGAACGTGTGGCACCAATCTCCTGCCAGTATAACTGCAGAAAGCCTTGCAAAAACGTAAGCTGCAATCACATAAGAAATTCTGTAGAGGGGCAGGCTGGGAGGGTGTGATGGGGAATACTTCGGAGGAACATCCCATCGAAAGAATGTTACCAGGTAAGAAAGTAACTTGTTCTTCGAGGAGATTGTGTCCCCCGACATATTCCACATCTATGACAGACTCCCAAAGCAGTACCAACGTCAGGAGGCGGGAAAAATAATTTCGAATTTTAGAAAGCCCAATCAAATTGCAGAATAGGAGGACCCCCTTACCAAAGGCCAAATCTTGCCCATGGATAGAGTCCAGGGAATAGTGTTTTACAAAAGTATGGACAGAGGCCCATGTGGCTACAAGTATTATGAATGGGAACACCCCTCTGCAGAGCAGTAGAGGCAGCCACACCCCTAGTAGAATGAGCCCGTAAGCCTACCGGAAGGTCCTTACACGCCAAACAGTAACATTCAGCAATCGTCAAAATGATCTATCTGGACAAGGTCTGCTTGGAAACAGCTTGACCTAAACGCCTTCCAGGGTATCCTACAAAAAGCTGATCGCCCGCTCTGACCCGGGACATCTGTGAGAGATAGAAGCTCAAAGCTCTCCTCGGGATCCAACCTATGGAGCCTCTCCTCTTCCTTACCAGGATTCGGAGGAGAATAGAATGCCGGAAGAATTACCTTCTGGCTCAAATGAAATTCTGACACAACCTTCGGAAGAAAAGAAGGACGAACCCTAAGGACAACCCTGTCCTTATGGAACACAGTGAAAGGTGGCTTGGCGGAAAGTGCCTGCAACTCACTCGCTCTGCGAGCAGAAGTAACCGTAACTAAAAACACAGTCTTAAAGGTCAACAGTCTCAAAGGACAAGAATGTAAGGGCTCAAATGGAGCTCTCATTAGGAATGTAAGAACCAAGTTCAAATCCCATCCCGGCACCTGTAAAGGTGACGGTGGAAATGCATTAGTTAGCCCTTTTAGAAACTGAGAAATCAAAGGAATCTTAAAATAAGAACACTCCTCAGACGAGCGCTTAAATATTGACAGCGCCACCAGGTAACCCTTAATGGTACCCACTTGCAGGCACTTGTGAGCCAATGAAAGCAAAAAAGACAAAACCACAGGAATTGAACACTGAAAAGGATCCACATTCTGATCCCTGCACCAGTCCCAGAACTTTCTCTAAAGGCACAGGGATTTTGTTGCTGGCCTTCTAGCCGAAAGCAACACCTCCATCACGTCTTCAGGGAGGTGCCAATCCTTGTACCTCAACCTTTCAGATACCAAGCATAAAAGTTGAGAGACTTGACCTCTGGATGGAGAACCAAACCCCCTCCCTTGACAGCAGATAGTCTCGATAGGGAAGACGGCGTGAAGGACAGATTGACATGTCATGTCCGGGTACCACGCTCTCCTGGCCCATGCCGGAGCAATGAGGATCATTCGGGAACCGAACCTCCCCAACACTTGTGGAATGACGGGGACTGGAGGAAACACATACAGCAGTGGGAAGGACCACTCTACTACAAACGCGTCCCCTAAGGCTCCTCAGAGGAAATTCCTGCAAGCAGAATCTTTCGCTCTTCCGGTTGACACTGGTGGCGAAGAGATCCACTTGAGGGGTCCCCCAAAGGGCGAAGGTCTCCAAGAGAACTTCCTGAGCCAGCTCCCAACCGTGAGAGACCGTGCTCTGCCTGCTCAGAGTGTCCACCGCCGCATTTTCTTCGCCGGCCAGATGAACTGCCGCAATCGAAATTTCCTGCTGGATGGCCCAGAACCAGAGCTGCATCACCTCTCTGCACAGTGGGAGTGAACCTGCCCCCCCTCTTTTTGTT
The DNA here is from genome assembly GCF_040938575.1 of Ambystoma mexicanum. Taxonomy (NCBI): domain Eukaryota; kingdom Metazoa; phylum Chordata; class Amphibia; order Caudata; family Ambystomatidae; genus Ambystoma; species Ambystoma mexicanum. The sequence goes on along the minus strand of NC_090923.1, from coordinate 1,256,798,912 downwards.
TAGGTAGTGCATGGCCACTGTATTGTCTGTCATAATCAGGACATTCTTCCCCTGCACAGACGGCAGAAAAGCCTTCAGGGCTAGCCTGACGGCCCTCAGCTCTAAAAGATTGATGTGGAGTCTGGGCTCTGACGGAGACCAACGACCGCTGTCAACTCGTTGGCATGAGCTCCCCATCCCATGAGGGAAGCGTCCGTCACGATCGTCACCTCCGGCCAGAGTAGCCAAAATGGTGCTCCCTTCATCAGATTGACTTCGTCGGCCTACCACAGAAGATCCTGGGCAACCGAGGGCAGCACCTGAACGGGATCCGACATCCTGCGGAGGACTGCGACCACGCATCTTGAGAGCCCACTGCAGAGATCTCATCCGCAGCCTGGCCTCCGGCACCAATAGAATGCAGGGTGCCATGAGGCCGAGCAACCTCAAGAACTCGAACGCTGGGAGACTCTGGGCATGTTGAAACTTGTCCACCATCTGTAGAATGTGATGAGCCTTTACCTGGGGAGGCGAACACTGCCCCAGGGATGTGTCGAGCACTGCTCCGATGTACTGGAGCCACTGGGTAGGTGTCAAGTGGGACTTCTTTAACTTCAGGGAAAAGCCCAGCTTGTGAAGGGAGTGGCAGGTGACGGACAGATGATCCAGTCCTGATCTACCCCTACCTGGACGATTGGTTGACGTGAATCCCCCCCTTTCCTGAGATACGCTGCCATCACCACCATTAGCTTGGTGAAGACCCTCGGGGCGGAGGTCAATCCGAATGGCAGGACCCGAAACTGAAAAAGTCACCAACCGCGAACCTCAGGTACTTCCTGTGCTTGGGATGAATCGGCACATGGAAGTAAGCATCCTTGAGGTCGAGACACACCAACCAGTCCTGAAGTTGAACGGCCTGGAGGACTTGAGAGAGAGAGAGTAACCATCTTGAACGTGTCCTTCCTGAGGAGCTTATTCAAACCACGCAAGTCCATGATGGGTCTCAATCCCCTGTCTTTTTTCGGGATAAAAAAATACCATCCCTTGTTCCTCTCCGCTACAGGCACCAGTTCTATGGCACCTTTCTCCAGCAGGGATAGGATTTCCTGCGCAAGGAGCAGATCCAGACTCTTCAAAGAGAGCTTCCCCAGTGGCTTGTCGTGAGGCCTCTGCCGGAAAGGAAGACAGTAGCCGTGGGCTATGATCTCCAGAACCCACACATCTGAAGTAATGGCACGCCATTTATCAAGATGCTGCGCCAGCCTTCCGCCAACCGGCGAACCATGGGCCATGGCCTCATGACTGAGCGGAAGTGCCTGAAGGCAAGGAGGCAACTGCCCGAGCGGCTTTGGCACCTCGAGTACCTTGTTTTCCACCTCTGGTCCTCCTACGTTGGCCACTTTGACTGGCTGCTCCCCTCGATCTACCAAAAGAAGAGTAGTATCGAAAGGAACCTCCCCTCCATTGCTGTCCCCTAGGACGAAAAGGCGGAGGTTAACGTACTGCAGCGCTCAACAACGTCGCTGCAGCTTTGGAGGTCTGCAACCTCTCAAGGCTCTTGTCAGACTTGCTGCCAAAAAGATGGACACCATCAAAGGGCATGTTGAGAAGCCGGGACTACACATCAGGAGCAAACCACGACTTCCGCAACCACACAAACCTGCGTATCACAGTGCTTGCTGCCATGGAACGGCTGACACAGTCTGCCACGTCCAGACCCCGACTGAATGGTTTCACACATGGAATCCTGCACCAGGGCTAGAAAACCATCCCGTTCCTCCCCTTCGGGAATATGTTCAGCCGCCAAAGAAACACAATTCCACAGAGTGCGAGTGAAGCTTGCTAAGGCACAAACGGAGTTGGCTGCCTTTAAAGCCATACCCCCAGATGAAAATACTTTCTTCACCCAGCCATCAAAGCGCTTGTCGTCCCTATCCGGAGGGATGGTAGGGTACACAGCCTGCTTCGCTGGGGCCGTAGCCGCCTGCACCACCAAACTCTCCGGAGTGGGGTGCGTAGACAAGTAGCAGGGGGTCACCACTGGCTGGACAGTATTTTTTTGGAAGCGACTTACCCACTGCCGGGAGACTCTCCGGAGCAGTCCAAGCTGCCACCACCCTTCTTTGTAAGTCCATATGAAATGGCAGCACCAGGTCAGTGGGCGGACCTTGGTCCAATATATCTATCAGGTCATCCTGCAGAAAATCAACAGGTGGTGCAGACCACCCCAAGTACTCAGTTACCCTCAACATGAGACACCTGTATGAGGACTCAGCATGTATGCCAGGCTCAGGCCTGCCAAACTCAACCTCCGGAGAGGTGTCCAGACCACTGGCATCATGTAAAGACTTCGACAACGGCTTTGAGGCCGGAGCCCCGAGCATGTCCTTCGACGGCCTCTGTGCCGATGGTGTTGACGACTTCCTTGGAGCCGGAGCCTCGAGAGAGTCCCTCGATGGATATGGCACCAACGGCATCGATGCCTTCTTTGAAGGCCTCACAGGCTCAGACGGTCTCGAGGGCGTCGAGGACCTGGACCTGGCACGGCTATTGTGATCAACCTTGTCCGATCGGGACCTCGACAGCTCCTGATGATCGCACCGCCCAAGCCCGAAGGCGTGCGAGCGGTGGCCCTAGATCGTTCCTTGCCGGCTTCTCAAGAGGCACGGACGGAACGGTGACTGTCTTGATATGGGCCAAATCGTCCTCGGGACCAGCCCTCGGGAGCAATAATTACCCAATTCAGCCCAAAATACAGGTTCTATTGTGCTGAGCAGTGATCTCATGCTAGTGACAATGACACCTTCAATAAGTTTTAGTATTTATTCTAAACAGTGAATTTCATATACATTTGGTATTCAAGTTAGAGAAGATTACAAAGCATAAAACTTAGAGAAATGCAAAATGAAGAGAACTTAGAAACAGAGAAATATAGAGAAACACAGTCTTACGCCCCTTCAATCAGCACTGGGAGACCCTGGCCCTCATAAGCTAGCTGTAACAAGCCCCGCTCAGTCAGAGAACAGCGCTGCAGGATGCCGTCAAGAGCTCCAATTCTGGGCACTTGATCTGCTCGAACCAAGTCCACAGGACGATCTCCCACCCGAGTCATGTGAGCATGTGTATTTTATAATCTCGTGCTGCCCGTCCGTGACGCACAGTTCCAGAACTTTCCCTGTGCAAAATATAGGCTGGCTCATGGAAAAAACCCAACTCTGTTAATTTCCACTGCTCCTTCTCCTGAGCCCCTCCCTGGCTCCCTGGAGCCCATCTGCCAAAGCTCAGGAATGTCTGATCAGTGCCTTCCCAGAGAAAAGGAGATTAGCTTGGGGCCATGCAGGGCTACCGTTAGTGAGGCAGAATATTCTAAGGGAAGCAGGGATGTATTAACCCCATCTGCAAGCTCTAAAAGGCATGCACTCATAGCTTAGTGTTCATAGCGCTTAAGACTGGCTATCTAAGCGCTATATAGGTGCCATAATGTTCCAAACACTCCAAAAATGTCCATTAGCTACAGAGCTAGGGCCCCCTCCCTGCCTGTCTATCAACAATGCATAATGTGACCTATCACTCATACTAGGCCTGCATATTCCTTGTAGCTCACTACTGCATAATGGAAGTGCTACAACAGACTACTGTCAGCATTTTTAGCACATACTTTGAATACACTATTGGCTTTCAGCGGCTAATGCTGTCATCTAAAGCCCTGATTGGCAAGGTTGCAATTTTGTGTATCACTACAGTGACCTGCGATTCAAAAATCGCCATCATCTCCTTGTGGAACGCATCCCATTACGCCGGTGATGAATTCTTCTTGGGACAAGCCCCCCCGCCGTGTGGCGGAATCCTCTGATGAGGACGGGGAAGGCGACCGGTGACGGCACTTCCTAGAGCGCCTAGAAGAGGCAGAGGAATGGTTGAAAGCCCAGCGGATTTCGACTTAGAGGGTTTAGAAACCCTACCTACCGTTAACTTCTTCTTCCGCTCCCGTAAGGCCTTTGAGGTCAGGGACTGGCAGTTATCGCAGTCATCGGTGGCGTGGCTCTCGCCAAGGCACCAGAGGCAGACGTCGTGCAGGTCCGTAATGGACATTTTACCACCGCAGTCCCAACAGTTTTTGAAGGCCAACTTCGGGGAAGAAGAAGGCGAAGACATATTCTCAAACTTTCACAAAGTAGAAGAAACAAGCACGCCGAGATTCTGAGGCGAACGTGTTCACGGAAAAAATGGAACTGAGGCTACGGGCGCCGTGTGTCCTAGATATAACATCCGGTGACGTTGACCCTCGACGGAGGCCCTCGAGGACAGCGTATTGACATCATCGACATCGAAAAACTTTGAGGCAGCACAGCTGTGGTGATTAGTGTCATAGATGTGGAATACGTCGGAGGTTACAATCCCCTCGAAATGGGTTAGTAGTAATAATCAATAGCTCATCCTACAGCACGACTGCAAATGCCAGGCAAGGATCGGCTTGTGCTGTGACAGTTGGGTCAGACGTAACAAGCCATCCAACGGAAACTCTTGAACTGGAGGCTTCCAGCCCTTTAAGATGAGTAGCAATACCATGGAGATAGATGGGGATGCAGATTTTAATCAAACATCAATAATTCAGATGACACAAATAGCTTGGCAAACGTTTGTCTGTTTTAATGCAAGTATTTAAAACAGGGAGTACAACGAACATCAGCAATCGCTCAATACTCTAACTCTCAATCATTTCATAAAAAAGCTGGGTTCTTTAACCCATAATTAGTCATAGCTGACGTGTTGATCTGCGCCATTACCAACGTCATCCTACATGGCAAACTACAGAAACTTATCGGGAAGCGGGATTGGTTCTAAGTAAATAACTAAGTATAGGTCTTATATCTGTATGAAGTAACGAAGAGAAATAATTGGATATTTAACATCAGGTGGGGCAACTAAGCCCTCCCTTCAAAATTGCCACTATGAACGTCACTAAATGTACAACGTCCCATTGGCTACACAAACTATAGGACTCCCAAATACGTGGTCCCCTACAATTGGTTGGCTTCTAACCCCGTCAGTAATTGTCCACCTACGTGAGCAGCATGCAGACCAAACAAACTGGTGCAGGTGAGCGTGTCTTCATACCAGTTTCCCACCAATTAAAACTAATCCATCATCACCTCAATGGTCCAGTGTCAATTAGTACTTTGAAGTTGACCATGAGTCTGTACTGTTCTCTGGGACTTTTTAAAGGAGTATGGGTACTATCTGGCTTCCGTGCGTAGGTGTGATCTTCTCATCCATCCAACTTTCTTCCATCATGTGACTGGACACCACAAATTGAGCCATTTCATGTATTTGATTTTATTCTTCAATAGTCCTCTGACGTCTTGTTTTCGCTTGAACAAGAGATTCTGTTCTTTCACGTTAATTGTATCCAATGTCAGCCAATTCCAGTTCTGAAAAGACCTTGGCTTTCGTGGCTCAGCCATCTCCTTAGCCGAAATATATTCTGTTTAATTTAATTGCTTTTGTAACTGCGACACTGACTAGAGGCCTGCCTCGTTGTTCAGGACTGCTTTATACATAGTGGAAACTTTCATTCTTTATTTAATCCATATGTATCTATGAGGTATGTATTTGTATGTTGGCGCTTGCCACAGTCTATTTAAAAGCATATGGCTAGCTTCATGATTGCTACTAAGTATCTTCATCATGTTTGTGGCATAAGTTTCTTTGTCTTGATCCCAAGATGTTACTTATCCTTGGTACTGCTTTGTTCCTTGTAAATCGTCTGCCTCTTTGGTCTGATTATCTTTCTATCTGGAGTCGATTCAGCTTTGTATGACATCACCATTCATCCTGGTCATTCAGTTTCTTTGCTTCATCAGGAATCTCGTTCAAATCATCATATTGTCTTGGATGCAGGTATGGTTTCCTCAATGGGTACTTTACCTCCCATATTCTCTTAGGTATAGTTATTCTTGTGGGTACTGCAGAGAGCTCTCTCTCTTCCCTTTGCTGGTTTACCTGCTCATTATACCCCACATATTTTGGTGCATACGTTTCAGGTAATGTAGGCTGGGCCAGTGGAGTGGGGGTGCTTGGCTCCTCTTTTACACTCTAAAAACAGCAAATATATTTGATAGGTAGTGGTATCAACAAATTGAACTACAGAAAAGAGAAAGTATCCTTTACCAAAAATTAATATAACACTAACAAAGACCGTAGGCTTCTGCTCCATCAAATGCCTCTTTTAATGCATCGTAAAAGTCAGAATCTATCTAGACAGAAATTTTTTGAGTCACTCAGAAATCAAAATATGGCTGCGGTGTAACACAATGACGTCATCGCACACATTCCATTTTTGCATGATGACATCATCACAGCGCCATTCGGCACTTAAAGCCTGCGAAAATCATGCAACAAATTGGTTGCATCATTCCTGGGGACAATTGGATTCCCGCTCTTCAAGAAGGTTGAAACTACAACCTTGGGTAAGTAGATAAGCTATGGAATTTATCCAAATTGAAGCAAACCCACACCAGGAACTAAATGTGTGTTAGGTGAGTAGCCCTTTTAAATAGCTAATGACTCTCGTTCTTTGCAGCATCAAATAACCAAGTTGAAAAACTATGCCTTAAAACTAAAATACATATTGGAACTTGACATTAACCAACGAATCTTTGGGAAGATGAGAATATTTTTGCTTTAAGACATATGGCGAATGTTTCTGCTTTGAGACATGCATTTTAATTTTGTTGTGTAATCTTTTATGTTTAGTGGATCTTCTTTTATGTTTACTACGGTATATGTAACCTTTCTTCTAATAGATACTCTCCCGAAGAGCCCTCTGAACATCAGCAGGTGAAACACGTTTTATTTTGCATATAAATAATCGGTCTGTGGAAACAACCAATGTGAACTACAATTATTTGGCACTCACCTGATAACTGAATACTAGTACAGTTTGGCACAATTAGGATTATACTTACTTCCAGAAACCTACAGTTTTATCCTCAGCAATCAAGAGAAAAGTATATATCCTATGCAGACAACTAAACGCCTATAATTAAAACGAATACCTCATTCTGGATTCACCCAAAGAGAAAGTCCTCCTTTGATTGCTTACATTATACAAGGATCAGCTTGTGCTGTGACAGTTGGGTCAGACGTAACAAGCCATCCAGCGGAAACTCGTAAAAACAGCAAATATATTGAATAAAAAGGGGGGTGGGGCTCGAGGGAGGAGGATAAAAAAAGTGTTTTTAAAAAAACATCATGCTCAAAACAACCAATAGCAAAGAGATAATCCTAAACGAGGCCCAGAACATGACCCTCAGTACTACAGATGACAACTGTTACAACTTTTTCATGTGCATCTTCTGTTATGCTGTATTGTATATGGTTATTTATATAGCGCTCTTTCCCCATTTGTACGGCCTCAAAGCGATTTGCGGTTGTAACGCCCTCAGTGACCATAGTCAATGTGCTGGAAAATTCTAAAAGTTTAGGTTAGGAGGTGCGTGTGCGCATTTTCGCCGGTCTAGGGCTTGGGTGGCTGGCTAAGCTCGTCTAAGCAGCTCAAAAGAGGTCAGGCACATGGCGCTCTTGGTGGTTTGCAATAGAGTACTGTTGTTAACAAAAAGAACAAAATTAAACATGCAAAAGGGGAAATATTGCTACAGCCAACTCATTACTGAGTTGTGAAAATTTAGCAACATTTGTAACGTTCTCACAAAAGTAGATTCTAAAAAAACCTAGTTTTGTTGAGTAAAACAAAACATAGTAAAGCAGCCAAAAAAAACCCCAAAAATCTTAATGTTTACTTGAGGAATCTACTACAGGAATACATTAAGTGCCTTAGAGTAGACAACACTGCCATCCCCACAAATATTCATTCATTTTGTCATAGCGCCTTTCACCATAATTATGGTCCCAACATGCTTTTGGTTGAATGTCCTCAGAGGGATTGATGTCCAAAATGTGGGCAGGGCTATTATGCATGTGTGCATTTCAGTCATTAAAGTTATGCAAGCGTGGCCAAGACCCTGGTAGGCACCCATGTCTAAATGGCCGTAGCAGAGGGATATTATGGACTAAAGAAAGGGGTGGTAGGGTTGTGTTCAAGGAGATTCAGAGTTATGTGGGAAGCTACAGTTTGAATTTTTGTTGTTAAAAGTAGCTTCATTCTTATGGCAGCGGTGATGTGCAATAAAGTTACTCACCGTAGTGACTAACGTACTCTTAGTCGATAGTCCCCTTTCCTCCATACTGCAGGGGTGTCCCTCGCTAGGGACGGGAGACAGAACCTTTATTGCCAGAAAAAGCCTTCTTCCCCTTTAAATGTAGAGGCGTGTGGGGGCACGGCCCTGGGAGCATGGCATGGTACTATGGACTAAGAGTATGCTAGTCACTACGGCGAGAAACTAATAATTACTCTTACGTCCCCTTACGTCCATACTGCATGGGCGATTACAACTGAGTGTAGGCCCAGGGTGGAGAGGTGACCCTTTAAGAAAACAAGTTCCTTAGAACTGCCGGTCCGAAGGCCGCGTCTGACTTGGAGCCGGCAACCAAACAGTAGTGCTTAGAGAAAGCCGAAGGGTAGGCCCAGGTGGCTGCCCGGTACTTGTCTCTGGAATGCGACTGCCGTGGCCTTGGCTCAGACAGCGTGGGCGTGCATGTTCGCTGGCAGTGGTTTGTAAGCCTCTTTGATGGCAGCCACCATCCATCTTGCGATAGAGGCCTTGGCAGCCTGATACCCAAGCCTTGACCCACCAAATGTGATAGAGCATCTGACTTACGAAAGCTCTTAGTACTGTCCAGATTGGATGTCAGACGCGCTCTGAAATTCTGACAGTGCAAGACCCTTTGAGCATCATCCTCTGGATCAGCAAAGAAGGACACTCCTCATTTAGATGGAAAGAAGAGGTAGGAAGCCAGGGTACATTCTCAGGACCACCTTATCCCTGTGGAATGTGGTGTAGGGTTCTGTGCCCACCAAAGCCTGGATCTCGCTAACCCTACGCGCTGACCTAAGGCCAACTAACAGGGCGGTTTTAATGGTGACCAGTCTGATGTCCACGGACACCATTGGTTCGAAAGGCTTATGCGCCAAGGAGCCTAGAACCACGTTGTGGTCCCACACCAGGTGTGGTTTCCTTATGGTCGGGTAGAGCCTGGCGAGGCCCGCCAGATAACGTTTAACCACCGGGTTGGAGGAGGAGAAGAGCTCCTCCTCAGAGTTCATGTAGGCACCTATAGCTGCAGCACATGTCTATTTACACCCCATAGTATGCGCGGTGTGCCAAGAATGAAAGCACATCGTCCATTGTGCAAGAGAGGGGGCTGATCTCCTTAGAGTCGGCCCAATGACAGAACCTGGTACATTTCCTCTTGTACTGGCTCCTGGTAGCTTTGCTCCTGGCGCCCTGAATGATCTCTGGGTTAGCTTGTGATAGGCTCAGATGCTTCAGCGTGACCCGCTCGGGCACCATGTCGTGAGGGCTAGCTTCTGTGGGGCAGGGTGAAGTACTCTGCCCCCCTGCTGCACCAGAAGAGGAGCCAGGCCCATTGGAAGGTGAATGGGTGTTCTGTCCGAGAGGCTGAGAAGTTCAGAGGGTCTCGCCGGCCACCACGGAGCTATCAGAATGATGCTCAGGTGACAAGATTCCTTTATCTTGCAGATCACCCTGTAGACCAGGGGTGTGGGAGGGAAGGCATACGCTGTCATGACGTTCCACTTTATCTGAAATTCTGGAATGCGTCACCCAGGGATCCGTTGCCTAGCCCCTGCCAGGACACGAACAGTTGGCATTTCCGGTTGTCCCAGGAGGCAAAAAGATCCACTTGTGGATGCCCCATTTGCTGAGACCTCCTGCAGCACCTGATCCTTCAATTGCCACTCGTATTTGTCTGCTCGAGGCCTGCCGAGTCTGTCCGCCTCCAGGTTGCACTCCCCCGGAAGGTGGATGGCCGTGAGGTAGATGTTGTTCTCCAGGGCCCATTCCTACATGCTGACTGCTAGACTGCACAGTGGAGGGGACCCGGTACCCCTCCTGCTTGTTGACATAGTGCATGCTGGTGGAGTTGTCGGTCTGGAGACGTACTGTCTTGCCCCCAATGAGCGGAAGGAACGCTTTGAGAGCTAGTCAGATGACTTTCAGTTCCAGCCAGTTGATATGAGACTCCAGCTCCTGCCGGGTCCATGCTCCATGGACACTGTGGTTGTCCATAGTGCCCCCCCCCAGCCTTCCAGGGAGGAGTCCATAGCGATGTGACCTGCGGAGCCGGCTCCCGGAAGGTCTTGCCCGTCCACAGGTTGCAGTCCCTGGACCACCATGTGAGGTCCGTGTGGCGAGAAGGCGGAATGCCAATCGTCCCCGCTTGGGAGCCCTTCTCCTGATTCCATGAGTCTACGAAGTGCAGCTGTAATCTTCTCATCCTGAGTCTCGTGTGGGGTATGGCCAGTAGGACCACTGCCATGATACCTAACAAACGTTGGTACCACCAGACCGAGGTCACTGCCCTGGTAAGGAAGTGAGTAGTGGCTCTCTTGATGGCTGTGATCTTGTTCTCGAGGAAAAGACTCATGTCCCAGATGAGGCCCAGGAAGGTCAGGTTCTGCGTAGGCTGCAGCTGGGACTTCTTGAGGTTGATCATAAACCCCAGGTCGTGGAGTGCGTTCATAAGAGCAGAGGACGTGTGGTGCATAGCCTCCTGAGATCTCGCCCTGACAAGCCAGTCATCCAGCTACAGGTAGACATGGTGGCCCTGAGCCACCGCATTCATGAGTCCGGTAAATACCCTGGGGGCTGCGTTGAGGCCAAAGGGTAGCACCTTGTTCTGGAAATGGCAGCCCATGATACTGGAGCACAGGAAGGTGCAATGCAGCTGCCAAATCGGGATGTGTAGATAAGTGTCCTTCAGATCCAGGGAGCACATCCAGTCTCCCATAAGAGCTGGCGTCACTATCATGAATTTTTGAAGAGGGATGGAGGGAGATGTTGAGGGTGGAGAGGTCCAGCACAACTCTCAGGCCAGCTTGGTTCTTCTTTTGTATGGCAAACATCCTGGAATAGAAGGCCAATCCTCTCTGGGAGGCTGGGACTTCTTCCACTGCCTGGCTCTCGACGAGCAACCAAATTTCCACCAACAGAGTTGCTGTCCCAATCTGCAGAGGAGAGGAAGGGATCACTAGGTGGTACCCCGTGGATACTACTGAGAGGATACAGGGGTCCAAAAAGTTCTGTTGCTAAAATTGCACGTGAAAGGCAAGCCTGCCCCTCACTGGAGATCATGGACCCGAAGGGACATGTCATGCCTGCTTTCCCTCTGAGGCTGCTGCGGAGGAGGGGGGACTGGAAAAAGCCCTTGTCCCCCCCACCCCTTTGTTTGCCCCGGTGCTGATACGGAGAACGGTAAGTCTGCCTCGACCTCAGGTCTTGGAAGCCACAGAACCCGCCAAACGCCCGCCCCATGTCGCAGCGTTGATGTGACTGGGCGTACGCCTTCGGCATGGCCTTCATTAGAATAGATAAAGACGTTGTAGTTTGCAAGCTGTTTTTCTTTTTATCTAATTCCGCATCAGTGGTGGAGTAAAAGAGGTCACTACCCTCTAAAGGAAAGTCCAATATGCGTTCCTCGACATCAGGGTTAAACTTACTAGCCCTAAGCCAGACAGTCTTTCTCATGAGCGTGGCAATGCATATGGCCCAGCCAGAGGCATCGATGTGGGCCACGGTGGACTCCCTGATGTCCTGCGCTACCAGCTTGGCTTCTCCTAGGCCCTCCTTGAAGCGTGCTTGGCTCTGCATCAGAAGTTCTGGAAGGAAGTTCACCATTTCCCACCAAAGCCTTTGGTTAACAGCTGCCAGCATGGCATCAGCATTGGATTGATGCAGGTGGGAGGGAGGGGGGGTGTTGGAGTAGTTTCTTTCCATACGCCTCTAAGATCTTCTCCTCCTTGCCTAGCAGGGCTGAGGACGACTGAGGCTTCGAATAGAGTGATGCCGCAGCAATCACCGAAGAGTGCGGTTGAGGGTGTGCCGACATCAAGAGTGTATCCCCCTCTATCTGCCTATACTTGCCGTCGAGGCGCCGATCATCAAGTTATGCCGAGTGTGGTTTGAGCCACCCCTTCTTGGCCAGGGCAACACCATCTTTCTGCAGCGGGATCCCCGTTCTGGTAGGGTTTCTTATGGTAAGGAATTCAGCCAAGACCCCCCCCGCCCCCTCCTCGGGTTGCTCGACCTCAGGTTGAGGAAGGCCCAAATATTCTGCCAACACTGCAAGCTGTTCGTGGAAGGCCTTGGCTGACGGCAGCGTGTCGGGGGTCGTCATCCTCGTCTGTATCCAACAGAATGTTTGGTTGTCCAAAGTGGGTGGAAGAGTATTGGGCACCATGGGCTGTGGTGTGGAGACCAGAGAGGCAGGTGCAGAACCGCCTGAACTGTGGGAGGTAGGGGAGCCGGAATCAAAGGAGGCAACAGTGGCTGCACTGGGGCCTGTGGTGCCAGAGCCATAGAAGGAATGACTATGGGTGCCGATAGAGTGACCAGAGGGAGCATGTCCCTGATAGCATCCCGATGGATGGCCCCCATCTGAGGAGTTTGCATCCGTGCTAGGAACCTTTCGCAGAACCTGTCTTTGGAGGCTGAAGGGGTGGCAGGTGATATTGACAGTGTGGTTCAGGGCTGCTGGGGCCAGAGCGCACACTGCCTCAGTTGCAGGAGAAACCTGCCCTATGATGCGGATGGATAAACTGTAGACCACATACCTGGTTGACACGAGTCCCACCTAGTAACTTGTTCTCCCACCTGCTCCATTCCTAGGAGTGGCATCTGACAAGTGGCCATTTTATCGTGTCAGAGTCGTGGTGCTTGGCTCACTGGGCCCAGCCTCCTCCAAGACTCTTGACGGAGGAACATGAGACCTACTCTGCACCTCAGGCCGGGGCCTGGAAAGCGTATTTCCCTCAGCAGTGTTGCCGGTAGTGGGGGAGCTTGGGGGGCAGTCAAACCAGATGTTTACATCACCAAGAACAGAGTGAGAGTCAGGTGAGATAGCAGTATGGCCGATACAAAGTCACTCAGGGAGTCTACGAAGGTTCTGTAATAGCCTGGACATCTGCAAAGGAGAAGGTAGCTGTGGGAGAAAGGATAGGATTGAAATTTATCTAGCAAGGATTCGCAGTCATCATTGCAGGGTTATTTCTAAACCTGTAAGGGTGCGAAGTGGGGTTTGTGGAAAATGGCTAAACCACCTGCTCTGCGCTGGGTATGTTATTGGTGATCAGAGAGTAGCGCGGGGGTTGGGGGGGGGGTAGTGGCAGCGGAGGCCTCGTGTGCAGAGGGGAAGGAAGTCGGAGAACTAGCTTTCAGTGATGAAAAGGAATGGTCATGGTTTTCATCAGAGATAAGGCTATAAAGCATGTTTGTTTCTGGAGACTGATCTGGTGTTGATGTTGCAAGAGGGGAGCAATATCATTGGGGATTGGAGTGTGGCAGGGTGGAGAGGATAGAGGTCACAGGGGCAGAGGTGGGGGGGGGTTAGTGTGGCTGGTGGCGGTTGTGGGTAGGTATTCTGCGCCTGAGTTGGTGAGGGGCTGCCAAAGGTGTGTGGGACTGCAGAGTACTGTTTTTGCCATGGCAATGCGAGCTGCGCTAAATCCGGGAGAGAGGAAGGGGGGGGGGGGGCAATGGTGGTGCGGAGAGTGAAACTGGGGCAAGGGGGGGTTATCAGGTGAGAGTATGGACAGGCTTGGGTAGCAGGGGTAGGGGTAGGGGTGTAGGAGAGGAGGTGGCATAAATGGGGAAGATTGCAGAGGAGGGAAGCAGCAGCTGCAGAAGGAAGGTCTTGTGATCTTGGGCCAGGTGTGTGTGGGTAAGGGGGTCAGCTGATGGGGAAACTTTGGCAAAGGCTGTGCTGAGGGACAGGGAAGTTAAGTGTAGGACAGGAGGGGGTTTGGACTGGGGGGAGGAAGAGGAGGAATGGGGGAGGCGGACATAGAAGGGGGTGGGGGGTTGGCTGGGCAATTTACCAGGGGGTAGGGGTTGGGATGGTGCCGAGAAGAGGAGGTGTGGGGAGGGAGGAGAGTGAATGAGGTCTTACAGAGGTGGCAGTCTGAGGTGTGAAGGTGGATGGGGGCACTGGTAGGGGGAGAGGAGGATGGGGTGGAGAGGAGAGCTTCTAGTTCCTGATGTGCCAGAGGGCTCTTCTGGCCATGGAATTATTTGACATGGTGGAGGACTTGGTTAGGAGTGGGAGAGGCGACTAGATTCAGACTCAATTTGGCTGCTTGCAAAATACAGCTACCTCGCAGAATTAGGCTTGATGCAGAAAATGGCTACTGTGCACAATTGGGCTAAATGTAAGAGAAGGCTCCATGACATAAGAGGGCTAAAGGAAAGGTAAGGCTAGCTCACACAATTAAGCTAAATGCAGAATATGGCTACCTTGAACAAAGAGGCTACATGCAAGATAAGAATACCTTATACAAAATGGGCTAAATGTCTGCTCCTCTTTTGCCCGCTATGTCGGCAACAAATACCATGTATTTGGGTGGTGATCTCAAGACGCCCGACATGCCATTACTTGCAGGTTTGCAAGCTTTGGCTTCTAACAGAGAGGGGGGCAGTCTTTAGCCTCCATTCCTTTTAATACTGCGGTTACTGCATTAAATGTAGCAGTTTGGGGTTTATTCCAAACAGCTGTAAAGGCATGTCAGCAGTTCAACAACTCTTCTTCTAAATTCTCGAGCTCAATTAAAGAACTCTTAAGTGAACCTGGTTGCAAAGGAGGGCCAGAATAGACCATTCCCATTTAAGTGACGGAGCTAAAACAAAAAAGGCCATTAATATGCAGCAGAATGCCTTAACTGCAATAGCAGAGTGGGGGGTGATTTATTATTAGCCTCACTAGCTCTTTATCCCGACACATCCTCTAGCTCCTCCGATTCTTCAGCACCTTCGATAATCTGGCTTTTCTCACACCAATGCAGCGGCTGCTACGGATCCCATGGCGACTCCAACAACAATTCCAACATTGAATTTTGCCTTAATCCTGGATTTTGGTATTCAGCGACTCCTAAAGTTTCACCAAGGTGATTATGTGTCATTGTTAACCATGCTAAATTCTAGAGGGTCCTGGACCGAAGGCTACTTATTGGACTGTAAGCCATTACCTCCTCAGTCGAGCTCTAATTGTAATAATGTGATAAACACGTCTAAAGTGGGGAGTGTGCGTGGCAAATGCGATCAGCCCACAATATGCCATCTTTTCCAGAGTGAGCCGTCCAACATTGTGGAAATTATAAGTGACACACCGGAGCGACTAACGTATTCCTAGTCCATAGTCCACTTTCCGCCATACTGTACGGGCATATCTCGCTAGGGACGGGAGACAGAACCTTTTTCACCAGAAAGAAATCTTTCCCTTCAAAATTTAGAGGCACGCGGGGCCGCAGCCCTGGCAGCATGCACTCCCCTATCTCCGCCCACCGGCACCACGCCTCAGTCCCCTTTGACACATCGACAATATTAACATTGCCTAACAACACCACTTTTGTTAAGGGGGAGGATGGTGGGACGTATGGAGGAAAGGGGACTATGGACTAGTCACTACAGTGAGTAACTTATAATTACTCCTACGTCCTGTCCCCTTTCCTCCATACTGTATGGGTGATCACAACTGAATGTAGCTCCAGGGTGGAGAGGCGCCCCTCCTAAGAAAACAAGTTCCTTAAAACTGCCTGACCAAATGCCACATTGGAACTGGAGCTGGCATCCAAGCAGTAGTGCTTGCAGAAGGCCGAAGGCATAGCCCATGTAGCCGCCCTGCTGATTACCATAACGGAACATGCCTCTGGAAAGCCACAGCCGTGGCCTTGACCCAGCTAGCATGGGCATGCAGGTTTGCCAGGAGTGGTTTGTGCTGCCCTTCACAAGCCTCTTTGATGGCCGAAACCATCCATCTTGCTATCGAGGCCTTGGAAGCTTGATAGCCCGGCTTTGACCCACCGAAGGTGACCAAGAGCCTCTGATATGCGGAATCTCTTGGTTCTGTCCAGGTACAATTTTCTTGCCTGATATCTGGGCCTCGTCCTTAGGGTCCACGAAGAAAGGAGGTGTCCTCATTCAGATGAAACGAGGAGACTACCTTAGGTAAGAATGCAGGGTGAGTTCTAAGCACCACCTTGTCTTTGTGAAAAGTCGTATAGGGCTCTGAGGACACTAGTGCCTGGATTTCACTGACCATGCACAGATGGAAGACCTACCAAAAGGGCTGTCTTAATGGTGACTAGTCTGATGTCCGCAGACCCCATTGGCTCAAATGGTTTGTGCACCAAGGCGCCCAAGACTATATTGAGGTCCCACACCGGGTGCAGTTTCTTGATAAGTGGGTAGGAGCCTGGTAATGTTACGCTCACCTGGTATCCACAGGGACGCCACCAAGCCCTGGTTGGACGATTTGCACTCTCAAACCCTCTCCTGGTCCCTTGGTAAGGCCTCTGGTTAAAGATGGGTCTGCAATATAGGAGAGCTGGATTCAATACCAGATTGTCTATGTTTTCCCACCTTCCTTGGCCTCAACTCCTTCCTCCCCCCTTGGGCCTTCTCCTTATCTTAATATTGTAAAAGGTGGATTCTCCGTCCTGCTCCGCGTGGCAGGGGCACGTAGATGTGGGGGGGGAGAGGGGGGCCAGCAGCGAGCAAGTTACTTCACTAGTGCAAGCCCACCTTTGGGAATCCAGGCCTGCTGCGACTCCGTAGGTTTGCTGCTTTACAGTCTTTATATGCAGTTCTTATGTTGCTCTTAGTTCAAATAATAATGTCTTGCTTCTTTCCTTTTAGGTATGGAAAGGTATTTTTGATGTTGTCATGTAATTTGAAGATGAGCATGGGCCGGTAGGCGAAAGCGCGGTGTGCGCGATGCTGTCCGGGTGAGTAATGCGCGGCACTGTTTCGCCTTTTATATTGCTAACCTGTGTCTTTTCTCTCCTTGCAGCTTGCGATGTTCCTCTCCGAGCGCCGTAATGTTCCAGCAATGATACTGAACAGGAGATGACGAACCAGGTAAGAATTGTGTGGCTTTCTTCATTCGGGAGGAAACATGAGTAAACGCTTACTAATTCTGTCTTTCTTTCTCCTCTTTCCAAGTTATGGTATTCCAGGATGCATGCAGTGCCGGATGATGGAGTTCGTACCTTCAGGTGAGTGGAACTGAAGTTGGCGATGGATTGAAGACAGGATACTGTTCCAGGTAAGTTTCGTAGTGTTCTTTCTCTCTCTATAGGTCCTTGGTTTCAGGTAAACTGGCATCAAAGAACTGGACACAGTGAGCGTTACGCTGCCCACAGCAGAATAACGCAAAATATGTTCTGCTGTTTGGGTGCAGTTTAAATAGTTTCAGGTAAAATAGTCCCAGGCCTGCCACACCCAAATTAGTCCAGGTAAAGTAGTCCCAGGCCTGCCACACCCAAAAGACTAGACCGCATTGCTCAGTTCCTTATAACTGAGCTGTGTGTGCGCGCTTCCATGTTGGCTGAACCCCCCTCACTCTCCCCACTTCCCTCCTCCCCCCACCCCCCCTCCCCCAAGTTAAATAGTCCCAAGTAAATAGTCCCTTTCTAATGTTGGTCTTCATGATGGTTATGAGCCTGGCGTCTGTCCAAGAGAGTCTTGGATGAGGTTATAAGGCCTTTGACCTGGTCCTATCTGGATGGCGGACTTGCCAGTGAGGGCCAGGGGCAAGGGTCATGACAGGTAAGGGTCACCAAGTGTCATTCAGCTATAGGGCTGGAGGACGAAAATGCCTGAGCTGTAATAGGCTCCATTGGCTGCCAGATAGGTGCGCCATGCATCTACTTGCACTCCGAGAGTGCGAGGTGCGCTGAGAAGGATAGCACATCATCCAACATGCAAGTCAGCTGATCAAACTCCTTTGATTCCGCCCAGTGACAAAACCTAGTCCACTTGCTCTTGTACTGGCTCCTAGTAGCCTCGCTCCTAGTGCCCTGTATGATGTCTAGGTTAGCCTGTGACAAGCGCAGATGCTTTAGTGTGACCTGCTCAGGAACCACACTGCAAGGGCTAACCTCGGGGGGGGGAAGGGTGGATGACTGTGCCCCCCTGCTGAGACAGTAGGTGAGCTGGGGCCAGTGGAAGGTGCTTTGGAGCTGCTCGGACAGGCTGAACAGCTCTGAGAACCATGGCCTCACCGGCCACCACGGCGCCATCAGGATGACACATAGGTGCCGGGACCCCCTTATCTTGCAGATTACCCTGTGAACCAGGGGAGTGGGAGGAAATGCATATGCGTCCATGTTGTTCCACTGTATCTGAAACTGATCGCCCAGGTAGCCCTGGCCCTGTCCCTGCCAGGACGTGAACTAGGGGCACCTCCACTTGGACCAGATGGCAAAGAGATCCACCCAAGGATGACCCCATCTGTTGAAGATCTCCTAAAGGACCTGTTTGTTCAACTGCTATTCGTAGTTGTCTGCACCCAGATGGCTGCGAAGTGTATGTTGTTCACCAGATCCCATTCCCAGATGCTGACTGCTAGGGTGCAGAGGGGAGGTGACCTGGTGCCACCCTGCTTGTTGATGTAATACATGCTGGTGGAGTTGTCAGTTTGAATCAGGATAGACTTGCCACTGACCATCAGGAGGAAGGCTTTGAGAGAGTGCCAGTTGATAGACTTTCTGCTCCTGAAGGGACCAGACCCAGTGCACACTGTGGCTGCCTAGGGTGACCCCGCCCCTCCCCCAGGCCTCTAGAAATGAGTCTATGGTGATGGTAACCCCTGCAGTACCAGTTCCCGGAAGGGTCTGCCAATCAGCAAGTTGTAGTCTGCGCGCTTCACCAGACTAGGTCCTGGTTGAGTTGATGTGGGATGCTGCCCAGCTCCGCTTGAGAACCCCTCTCCGGACTCCAGGAGGCTGCGAAGTGCAGCTGTAAGAGTCATCTTGAGTCTCGTGTGAGGCACAGCTAGGAGGCATAATGGCCAGGAGATGTTGGTACCACCATGCTGAGGTCACTGCCCCGCTGATGAAATGCCCAGTGGCTCTCTGGATGGCTGTGACCCTGTCCCCTGAAGGGGAAACTCTTGGAGCTCGTATCCTAGATGAGGCCCAGGCATGTTAGTTTCTGCGTGGGCTCCAGGTGCGACTTCTTGACATTGATGGAAAATTCCAACTTGTGTAGGGTATTCATGACAGATGAGGCGGTGTGTTGGACCGCCTCCGGAGAGCCTGCCCCGACAAGCCAGTCGTCTAGGTATGGATAGACGTGGTGACCCTGAGCCCTGAGGAGGGCCACCGTTGCGTTCCCACGTTTGGTAAAGACCCTGGGGGCAGAGGTGAGGCCAAAGGGTAGAACCTTGTATTGGAAATGAAATCCCATGATCCTGAACCTCAAAGGAAAGATGGAGCTGCCATATAGGGATGTGCAAGTACGCATCCTTCAGGTCCAGGGAGCACATCCAGTCTCTGATGCACTATGTCTCTGTTATAAGCGGTGGGGTAACCATCTTGAACTTTTGAAGAGGGAAGGAAAGGTTCAAGGTCAAAAGGTCCAACACAACTCTGGCCCGCCCGTTTCTTTTTGTGCATGGCAAAATTCTCTGAATTGTAGCCCAGACCCTGCTGGGAGGCTGGTACTTCTTCCACTGCCTCTCTACTAGCAATCGAATTTCCACCAAAAGAGTTGCTGTTGCAATCTGTGGGAGCAGAGGAGAGAGGGGAGGAGGGATGGGTAGGCAGTAGCCAGTATCCAGGGATCCGCAAACCTTGGGCGCCAGCATTGGGAGTGAAAGGTCAGCCTGCCCCCCTCCAGAGACATGTGGGCCCGGATGGGCATGTCATGCCCTTTCTCCCTCTGAGGCAGGGGCAGAGGAAGGGTGACTGGAAAAAAACCTTATTCCCTGCCTTGTGCTGTTTGCGACGGTGCTGGCTTGGAGACCGGTCTGGCTGCCTGGACCTCCATTCCTGGAAGCCTCAGGGCCCACCGAAGGCCCGACCCTTGTCGGATCACTGCTGCATCTGGCTGTAGGTCTTAGGCGTGGCCTTTGTGAGGATAGATAAGTATTTAGCGGTCTGGGAGCTGTTTTTCATCTTATCAAGTTCCTCATTGGTGGTGGAATGAAAAAGGTCACCTCCCTCGAATGGAAGGTCCAATATTCATTTGTGGATGTCTGGGTTGAACTCGGTAGCCCGCAGCCAGGCTGTTCTCTGCATGTCCGTAGCTATGCAGATGGCGCAGCCTGAGGTGTATGTGGGCCACAGTGGACTTCATTATGTCCTGTGCCACAATCTTTGCTTCAGCCAGCCCCGCCTTGAAGTGCAATTGACTCTGTACCAGACGTTCTGGAAGGAAGTAGGCTATTTACCGCCAAAGCCTTTGGTTGACAGCAGCGAGCGTAGCATTCGCATTGGACGGACGCAGGTGCAAAGACGCGTTGGCATAGACCTTCTTTCCATACACCTCCAAGATCTTCTCCTTGCCTAGGGATGAGGCGGAGGTAGCCAATGAAGACTGCAGCTTGGAGTAGAGTGAGGTCATGGCAATCACAGAGGAGTGTGGCTGAGGGTGTGCCGACAGCAAGAGTGGACCGCCCCCCTCCAATTGCCTGTACTTGGCATAGAGGCACCTGTTGGTCGGCTGTGCCAAGTGGGCTTGGAGCCAGGCCTTCTTGGCCAGAGCCACCACGTCCTTTTGCATTAGGATCGCCGTTGTAGCTGTGGGGCGTAGAGCGAGTACTTCCGCCAGGATCCCCGCCTCTGGTTGTTCAACCTCAGGTTGTGGGAGCCCCATGTATTCGGCCAGACCTGCGAGCCGTTTATGAACTTCCTTGGCAGACGAAAAGGTGTGTCCGGATCCTCCTCATCGGTGTCCACCAAAGGGTCATGTTGGTCCGGTGCAGCTGTAGGAGTACTGGGCACAGAGGGCTGAGGTGTGCTGACTGGAGACCAAGGCTGCAGTAGAGGCTGATAAAGAACCACTGCGGCTGCCGGACACAGGAGTGCCAGGGCCATTGCAACAGATATGGGCAGCAGAGGCTTCAGGGGGCCGGAGATGCTGGAACCACGGGCAGGGTAGCTGTGGGTGCCGGCGGCAGACCTGGAGGGAGCATGTCCCTGATCACATCCTGGATGACACTCATCTGTGGTGACCTCATGAGCATGAGGAGCCTTTCAAAAAAACCTGTCCGCACAGTCCGTTGGGGGGCTTGGCTGTGCAGGATTAGGAGAAGGGCCCTGAGGTTGCTGAGGCCTGGGCACGCTTTGCCTTGCTGCATGTAGAGTGCATCTACCCTGCAATGCTGAAGGATCCGCTATAAGCCACGTGCCTGGTGAAGACTAGTCCCACATAGAAACTCGTTCTCTTACCAGTTCCCTGAAGGGGGAGGGTGTCAGACGAGCAGCCATTTTGTCTGGCGCAGCGGCCATTTTGCCAGGCTGCATGACACATGCCTGTGTCATGACACTTGCCGCGCTGGGCCCAGCCTCTCCCTGGACTCTTGGCAATGGAGGTTGAGGCTTACCCTGCACCTCAGGCCGGGACCGGGTAGGGATTGTGCCTTTGGTTGTGTCACTGGTAGTGCTGCGTACAGGCACCCCCTCAGACAATTGTCCAGTAATAGGGCGTAGCCACTCAGGTGAAAACCCGGTAAAAGAACCTTGCAGTCCCTCAGGGACTTCACCAGTAGAATATCACGACCCCTCAGCCTGTAGATGAATCAGCCTGTGCTGGTGCTAGAACCTGATCTGTCCCTCCCACTCAGACCTTTCCTCGGAAAGGAGTCGCACTTGTGGGGTGCAGATGAAACCCTGCAGCCCTATCTTGGGCCTTGACTTGTGTCTGACGAAGTCCTTCAAGACCTCTGGAGGCAACCTTCCCAAGAGCTCTCTCCACCAAGCTAACCGTGCAGAACAACCCTCCCAGTTGTGATCGGGGCCAAGGCAGCAGAGGCAAAGACTGTGGGGGGGGGGGGTGGTTGGATATAGGGAAAAGTCCCTCACAGGCTGGACACCTTCGGAATCCTGATTATGTAGACATGCGCCGGGGAGGAGCGTGGCGCCAGAGGACAGGGTGGCTGAATAAAAGACAAAGATACTTTCGGGGAAAGAGCGTGTGGAATTACTAGGCCGAAGCCTAACCCAGGAGCACTGGGGAAAGCAGTCTGTTCCCGTTGACACAGAAAAGAGGACTGGGGAGTGGCATCAGTGGGCAGAGTCAAGAGAGTGCATGCTCCCAGTGCTGTGCACCTGCACGCCTCCAAACTTAAAGGGGAAGATTGTTTTCTGGTGAAAAAGGTTCTCTCTAGCGAGGGACGCCCATAAGGTATCGACGAAAGGGGAAGGGACATAGGAGTAAGTACATTGATACAACATATGTCGGCAATTGCTATTGACGATGAACAATGTCTTGAGCAAGACATAACCCTTCCTCCAGGTAGTAATTGCAAAAGAGACACAGTCCAACCACTCAATTTTTTACCAACATAAAAAGTCAAGGCAGAGGGGCAAGAAGGGGAAACAAAGAAATCTAAGATCCAGAAATGCCCCATCACAATCACGTAACTGTGGCTCTAGAAAGTTTTTGCATGCCTCACCTATTCCAGCTACCCATGTCACTAGTGTAGTAGTGGCAGATAAAAGGCAATGAAAGATGGTCAAGCAGATGGTACCCTTTTGGGGGAATCCAGAGGTGGATGAGCAATCTGATGAAATTATGATTCTCAGTTTACTCTACGAAAGGTTTATCAGTTCTATAGGCTGAAGATAAGAGTATCAAATTTAAGGGCGAAGGGTCCAAATCTGAATAACGTGACCAGCAACCAAGATTCCAAGACTGTCTAAAAGTGTGCTCGCTAGCAATTTGGATTCAAGTGTTTAGACTTTGGGGCAGAGAAGAGCTCATGTAAATCAAGAACTTGCGATGCAAGAAAAACTGCCCATTATTAAATTGTCAGCCACGACTAGCTCATCTGGATCAATATAGAGGTCTACACTTTGAGTACCTACCCATATCAAATGACATCACAGTTTTAAATAGATCTAATGTGCTTAAATTGTTTGACTGTGGGCCACAATTGAGATCTAGCCAATCAAGAGATATCGATTAAGTCAAGTTTTTTAATGATTCCCATTTAGATAGGATGTTTTTCTACAAGTTCAATCAGAGTTGGTTATGAATATCCTTTTGGAAGCAGTGTCTCATCTGCTTCTTATGGGATTCAACCCATCTGAAGTTTGTAGAGCAGTTGTTTGGCATTATTGTAATCAGAGACTGTCACCACAGGGTATAAAGAGAAAATAAGGTCCTTTCCGCCCTTGAAAGTAGCATGCTTGTTTGATAATCAGACAACCAGGAGAATTGTGGAAGTACTGCAACATCAGTGTACAGATGGATAGGATGATAGCTGGTCATGGCTAGCCGAGGCTTTAATGGTGAATGAAAGAAAGGTTCAACTAGATACAGTGAAGGTGCAGGCAGAGATCTCGATGGATTCTTGGAATACTAGAGCGTTTGATCACCTTTTCCAACCTATGGTAATATTCCTTCATCTCATGACATGATATTATGGCAGGAAACCGGTTTTACCGACCTCCCTGGGGCAGATGGATTTACTATTACTTTAAACTCTGCCTTGAAAGGTCGGTCCACAAAGGGATGGTTCTCCAGGAATGGAAGTCCCCCCTATCATTTTGTCCAGGCCTTGAAATTAATCTGGAATATGCTTGAATATCCAGTGATGGAGACCTTTGTTTTAATTAATGCATACTGGAACCCAGTCGGGATCTCTGGCTCTGCTTTTACAGATTGCGTGGCAGATATCTTGGATGAATACCTGCAATTGTTTTGTGTCGGGACCTTAACATCACATGTTCCAATCTTGAAAGCCCCCCTAACCCACTGGCCCGCCCTCCATTTGCCTCCCCATGTTTTGGGGCAGTCAGCCGCGAGGCAACAAGGAAAGGCATGGACAGCGTTGATGGAGTCCAGGTGTGTCTCCCTGCTAAATGGTAGTATTAAGGGGACACCCCTGCAATAGTGGCTTGGTGTAGAGGAACTCAAGAAGCTACTTTAGATTATGTATAGGTTTCTGGTAAAAAAAGAAGTTTGCTCGATGAAACGGCCTTAGGATACATACAACTCAAAGTTGGTGATACATACAGCAAATAATCATTTAGCGTGGAATGACGCCTCTGTGATGAGCCTAAATGAATGCTTAATGAACTTGTTTAGAAGAGCCAAGATAATTCAAAAGGTAGTGGCTGGGATCTATGTGAAGGTATTGAATTCCTTAGTTTCTAAAAAGCAGGATGGTGAAGGCTGCATTACAAGCACTCTTGACCTTGCAGTAAAAAAAAAATGTTTTTTTTTTAAAAAGGGTTCTGAGGGCAGCAATTAAGAAATTGGGGGATTTAAACAAATCCAGTCATTTTCCAGAGGGGAAGAAAGTAAAGAATTGGCTTCACAGTGTGTTGTTGGTCCTACAAGATGCAGAAGTCATGCTATTGGCTTTAGTTCCAGATGTCCATCTGGAAACGAATAAAGAGCGGTGATTGTCCACAGATTGCAGTGCATGTGAATCCAGTGCCAGAAGAGGCATGGGTAGAATATTTTGCTCGTACATTCTCGGGAAGCAACATTTCTGAACATACCAGTCTTTGGCGACAGAATGGCTGTTATAGTTTACAAAGAGGATATTCTCCAGTTGATTAACAAATGTAGTAGTTCATGTGCACCTGGTCCGGATGGCCTTTCAAACTGTCTATTGAAAACATTCCACCCTCTTGGAAACCGGCAATAGTGATTCCTTTTTTTCTTTAAAAGATCACACGCCGTGTCCCAAGAATTACTGTCCGATTGCCTTAGTAGATGCCGCTGAAACATCTTTTGCATCCCTGGTATTGGTTAAATTGAGTGGGTTAAGGAAAGTAACAGGTTACATCTGGCATGGATTCACATGCTCATGAATAAAGAATACATAGCAGTACAACATTACACAACCACGGGAGGTGGCAAGGCTCAACAGAATCAAATTAACTCATACCTCTGGAACACTCACCTCATGAAAACAGGTTGCGTAGCACTGCTTGGCCGACTCGGGACTCTCTCTGGAATCCCTGTCTATGCAGTAGAACTTCATGAAGGTGTGCGTGGACGTCCACGTAGCAGCCCTGCAGATGACCAGCAGGGGCACACCAGACAGGAACACCATCTTCACAGCGATCACTCTGGTGGAGTGGGCTCTCAGACTGCCGGGTAGCAGTCGGTGCACCAACCGATGACCATGCGTGATGCAGCCAGAGAGCCACCTGGAGATGGAAGCGGCCTTCCCATGGTTCACAGGACCAAAGTACACAAACAGTTGCAACGTCTTCTGAAAATTCTTCATGCGTGCCACGTAGAACGTCATGGCACAAGCAACGTCCAGTGAGTCAGGGCCCTTTCAGCTGGTGACGAAGGCTTATGAAAAAACACAGGTAACACCAAAGGCTCCTTGAGATGGAATTCTGATGGAACCTTTGCCATAAAAGAAGTGTGCATCCACAGCACCACCCTCGACTCATGGAAAATCAGATATGGCTATTTGCAGGATAGGACCTGGATCTCACCCACCCTCCCGGCAGAGGTTATGGCCACAAGGAAAGCAGTTTTCCATGAGAGGAATGAGAGGTGCCTGGTGCATAGGCACGAAGGGGGTCCCCCATGAGCTTAGCCAGCACCACGTTGAGTTCCCAGGGCAAGAGCCTTCATCAGTGGGAAATTTCAAAGCAGTCCTTTGAGGAACTCCTTGACGCGATGGTGAGACCAAAGAGAAGACCGTCCTGGAGACCAGGTGTAGTGTGAGATAGCCACCAGATGCACCTTGCTAGAGGAATGCCCCAGTCTGGCCTTGGCTAAGGATAACAAGTATGGAAGAATCTGCGTAGCGAAACGCTTCCACTTGTGACTGCAGCACTTCAAAGTCAACGATGCTCTTGCCTTGGCAAGGATCTCCCTGCAGTCTGCTGGCAACTCGTATCCTCCAAACTCTAGGGCTGCAGGAGACAAGTCCTCAGGTTAAGCAATCCTGGGTCATGATGCATGATTGCAACTCCTTCTCTGGTGAGAAGATCCAGGATCACTGGCAATTTGACCGGGGGAAGACGCTGACAGACAGAAGACCCGGGTACCAAATCTGCCTCGACCACGCCAGGCCGATGATTATCATCCTGCATCGACACTGATTTGATTGATGACTCACAGCAGGAGAGAACACCGCAGGAACGCATACAGAAACAGGCCTTACCACAGGAAGGAGAACGCATCCTCTATGCTCCTCCGTTGGTGTAATCTTCTGGCATTTGGAGTTCGCCACTGTCGCAAACCGATCGTTCTGAGGCCTGCCTCACTTGAAGATGCGGTCCACCTTGTCCTGCCGAAGTTTACACTTGTTGCAGGAACACAACTCCCCGCTGAGGGAGTCAGCAATGGTGTTCTTGACTCCCGCCAGGTGAAAGGGTACGAGGAACATCTCTTGTCTGACAGCCCAGTGCCACAAGTCCTGCGCCTCTCCGGAGAGTGCCGAGGATAAAGGGCCCACCCTGCTTCCCGATGTAGAACATCGTAGTGGTGTTGTCCGAGAAGATCCTCACCACATTGTCCTTCAGAGACGGAAGGAACGACTTTAGGGCCCAGAACACTGCCCGCAACTCCAGGATATTGATGTGAAGATCCTTTTCCTCTGCCTGCCACAGGCCTCTGGCGTGCAGACGTCCGGTGGGGGCTCCTAAGACGTTCAGGGAAGCTTCCGTGATGACCGTCTCCTGGTATGGCTGGGTGTGGGGGGCTTTGAAACGTGCGCCTCGGGTGACGTTTGCATTAACGCCCCACCACTGTATCACCCGATGGAACTCATCGAGCGTGATCTTGTCCAAAAAGTTTCCAGACACCTAAATCCAGCGAGTTGTACAGCAATTCCTGAAGAGGTCACATCCGTTACCTGCAGATCTCAATAAGGTAGATGCAAGACAACATCATGCCGAGAAGTGACTTGATGGTCCGCATCGTGGCGCTCTTCAGTGACAACAGCCGCTGCACTTTCCCCAGAATGGCCGCTACCCTCTCTGAGGGCGACATCAGGCAGGAGACTATCGAGTCTGGCTCCCAGGAACAGCGCGTTCTACAATGGTGTCAAGCAGGACTTCGGATAATTGATGGTGAATCTCAGATCCATCAGCAGCTGGACAGTCGCCTCTTTGTGTCTGACTGCCAACTCTCGTGAACTGGCCCAAATGAGCCAGTCGTCCAGGTATGAGTACATGTGTATTCCCCATAGACGCACATGGGCCACCACCAGTGCCGGGCACTTCATGAACACCTGGGGGCCGACTTCAGGCCAAAGGGGAGGGCCTTGAACTGGTAGTGGCCTTCCTGGACTATGAAGCCTAGGAACTTTCGGTGCTTCTTGTGAATGGGGACATGGAAGTAGGAGTCCTTCAGGTCCAGCGACATCAAGAAATCTCCTTCCAAAAGCCGAGCAAGTCCTGCAACGTGACCATCCTGAATCTTTTGGGACTTGAGGTACTTGTTGAGGTGGGCCACTGGCCCCCGGTTTTCTTTTTGACTAAAAAGAATCTGGAACCAGCTCTATCGGTCCCTTTCACAGCATGGCCCATACCTCCTCCAAGAGTTGAGAAATGTGCTGCTCCTGCCAGGCCACCGGAGGGATCTGCGGACACCTGTGCTGTAAGCCCAGGGTATGTTCATGGGCGAGAGCGTCCAGCACCCATCTGTCAGTGGAGATCTCCCACTCGCTGACAAATCCCATCAGCCGGCCTCCAAACAGGGTGCATGAGTGGGGACTGACATCCTGACCGGTTCAGTCCTGCTTCAGCACCGGCAGGCGCCGACCACCTCCACCGTAGGCCTTGGAATGGCCTCCTGGGTCATGGACCCTGAGGGCTGGCGGTACGACTAGGAGAAACCTTTTGTCGATCTGCCCGACTTCCCTCTGGAAGAGCGAAAGGAAGAGCAGTATTGCTGGAGTGTGCCCAGGGCACGGGCTGTCTTGGTATCCACCTTGACGGCCTGCAGGAACTTGTCGACAACCTTCCCAAAAAGGTCATCTCCCAACACCATGTCCAGTACCCTTCCCTGGACCATCCTGGTGAAAATTCGTGGCCTTCAGGCAGCCTTGATGACTGAGGCAGACACTGTTCCCCATCTGCCAGAACCCTGTGTCTGCAATGCCCAGCGCCACTGTGATGGAATGGTCCGAAGCCAACTCTCCCTCCTGCAAGAGGGCGATCGCCTCCATCCTCTAGTCAGGGAGGAACTCCAGAATCAGGCCCAGCTTGTACCACAGCTCCCAGTCGTACCTGGCTAAAATAGTCCTTACGTTGGCCGCCTTGGCAGTTGATGCTGCAGTGTAAATAACTTTCCTTCCAATGGTGTCCAACTTCTTCCCCTCGCTGTCTGGAGGGACTAAGCACAAGTAAACTTTCAATGACCTTTTCCTCACGGTCACCAAAATCACCACGTCCAGCGATGGTTGCAACCGTAGGCACTAGGGTGCGGACTCCAGCTCCGGGTACTTTTTCTCCACTCCATCCCGCTTGGCCGGGTACACGCAAGGGTGCTTCAAGAGGGCCAGGCCCCTCCTCACACACATCGTCCAGGAGTACTGCCAGGATTGTCTTCCTTTTGGCCTCACACCTCCAGTACAGGAAACTCTCCTTCTTGGTCTCCTCGGGCTTAAGCTGGAAAAGCTAAGAAGCTTTGGCGACCATGGAATAGAACAACTCCACCTCATTCGGTGGAGATGCCCTGGGCTGCTGAGATCCACCCACCGTGACAATATCGTCATCTGTCGTTGCCGTGTCCACCGGGGGAGGGCACCAGACGCGGAGGCTGAAACGGGGGCATCAGATGTCACTTAATATTTTGTTTATTTGTATAGCGCGCCTGGCCCGGGGGCATCTGGGCGCATATCTTAGTAGCAATTACATGTTACGCATGATGACAAAAAAGTTACAATGGAGTAAAAGGTGAGCATTTAATGCGTAAAGCATAGAACCAACACATAATCCGGAGCATAATACTTACAGTGCAGTGAAAAAAGCAACAGGTAATCAGACAGAATAATTACAGCTAAGTTACAGTGTATTTACAGTCATGGCCCTAGACAACTAGAGAACTATCAGGCCGAGGTGTACATACAACCCTACTAATTAGGGTCTGTTGTGCGTGTTGGCAGGTCTTGGGTGGACAGCCATACTTGAGCCTTGCTCTTAAAGGCGTGGAATGAAGGTTCTGCTCCAAGAGGGTTGGGCAGAGTTTCACAGTTTGCGAGAACTGGGAAGCTGGCTCCGCCTGCATTCTGTAATTTAAACCGAGGTACAGATAGACTGTGTGTCTGGCAACTCTCTGTGGGCGAATGGAAGTGTGACGAGTGAGGTAGCTGGGTAGCTGATTAGTCAGACATTTATGTATCATGGCGAGTGCTTTGAGGGAGACTCTTTGGGCAACAGAATGCCAGCGTAGGCTCAGTCTAGTGTCAGATATATGCCGATTGTTGGGGATATTTAGGGCTGCTCCGATGGCGTTGTTCTGGGTGACCTGTAGCTTGCTACGGTTATGTTGGCTAGTTCCCAAGTAGAAGGCATTGCAGTAGTCAATTTTGGATTTGATAACGGTTCGAGCCAGAGTGGTGAGAAAGGGCAACAGGCTTTGATGAGTTTGCATGTATAGGCCGAAGCAGAACTCACAGCCTTAGTTTGTCTAGAGAGAGAAAGGGTAGAGTCAAGGTAGATGCCAAGTGTTTTAGTGTCATTAGATACCTTGATGGGATTGCCATCGATGATGAATGATTTAAAAGGAGGGGTCGAGTCTGCTAAGTCTGATGAGAGCCCAGGATGAGGAGCTCTATCTTATCATTCAGACAGAGTTCGTGTTGGGCATTCCAGGCCTGAATTACCTAGTAGATATCATTTACAGCTTTCGTGTCAATCGTGTGATCCCCAGTGGTAGGGATGAGTACCTGGGCGTCATCAGTGTAATTTGTATAGGTGACACCCAGATAGTCAAGGATATCGGAAAGTGGTTTCGTAAACACGTTGTAAAGTGTTGGTGAAATGCACAATCCTTGGGGTACCCCACATAGGACTGGTGAAGGTCGGCAGAGGGGGGGGTGAATACTCGCATGGATCTATTGTTCAAGAAGGAACTGATCCAAGTGGTCGCTTTATTTGAGAAATGGGCAGCTTGATTTAGGTGTCGGCATAGTATTTGGTGATTTACCAAATCAAAAGCTGCCAATAGGTTAAGTAATAGAATCAGAGCCAGCTTCCCGTTGTCTTTCATTGAGGTCAATGAGGGCTGTTTCGGTTCCGTGCCTGGTTCGGAAGCCCGATTGTCTGAGGCCCAATAGTTAGATTCCAGGTATTCTTGCATCTGCAGATAGGCTGCACGGTCGAGAATTTTCAGCAGAAAGGGCACGGTAGTGCTGGTCTATAATTGGTAGATATGCTGGCGTCCAAGGTGGTTTTATTTAAGAAGGGGGATAACCCAAGCATCCTTCAGGTTGTCGGGGACAATGCCGGTGTTGAACGATGAATTTATAAGGGCAGTGATAAACAGTGCCAGTTCATGGGAGACCTCCTTGACGATGGGAGCAGGGCATGAGTCACCCTGGCAGTTGGAAGGTTTGAGTTTATTGATAATATTTTGAACCTCGGAAATGGTTAGTTGCGTAAAACTAAAGGGTAGATGGGTGTGAGTGATGGGGATGGCATTACCATGCAGAGGAATGAGATGTGGGTCAATCTGGAGGCAGATTTTCTTGTCGTTCATTTTGGCTTGGTGTGTGGAGATCTTTCCAAGGAGCACTTTTTGGATATTAGCACACCAAGTGCTATCTTTGCTACAGTTGTCCGGGTGGGGGGGCCGGGGGGCTGAGGGAGATTCACATTCTTTCAATATCTTGAACAGCTCTTTAGTGTTAGATTCAGCTTGTATAATGCACTTCTTGTACGTATTTTTTTAGCTTGGAAAATGTCTTTGTAGTTGACAGATGCATAGAAGAGGCTACCCTTATTAGTGTCAGTAGGATGGCTTTTCCAGCGGGCTTCGGAATTACGTTTTTTCTTTGCGTAGTGCTCTCAAGTTTGGTGTGAACCATGAGTTGAGGTGTGCACGCTGCTTAGGTTTCCTAGATTTAAAAGGTGCCAGAGGGTCCAGTGCTTTCACCATAGACTGATTGAACATATCCATTAGGACCGCAGGGTCTGTGCAAGAGTGTGTCAACTTGTTCAACGTTGGAAGGAGGAGGAGAGGGAGCAATTTTTTCACAGGTTATGTCCCTCTTGTTTCTTGTACAAATAGCAGGTGCAGTATCCTGTTTGACAGAAAGGTCCTCAGTTTAGATGTTGAAGGTAATTAAGTGGTGATCTGACCACGCACAAGGTTGGTTAGAGACAATATTCATACTACAGTTAAGATCGATCAACCAGTGAAGCGTTCTCCCCTTGTTATGGGTAGGTTCCCTGATATGGTGGGTGCAACTTAGGATGGACATGGTGTTAGAAATGTCTAATGCTTTTAGGTCGTTGGGGTCTTGGAAGCGAAGGTTGAAGTCACCAAATAATATCATTTGAGAGTTGATCTTGGTTTTGTAAGCTAGGATGGAGGTAATGTCGTCAGTGAAAGTAGTGATGGGACATGGGGGCCTGTATATGAGATGTAAGGTGATAGTTTGGTTGGGACAGCTAGCTAGTTTGACTGAAAGTAGTTCTGCCGATGGAATCTGTTGATTGGGTAGGACTGAGGTCTAAGGTGTTTTTGTGAATGAATGCAATCCCACCTCCTTTAGATTGATTAGTGTTACAGTCACATCTAATGATGGCGTATCCTGTGGGAATAGCAAGGGAGGGTAAAGGACCGGAAGCTGCTTGCAGCCAGGTCTCAGTGATGGCGAGGAAATCTAAGTCATGTGTGGTGATCAGGTCAGCGATATCCAGTGCATGAGCTGGTAAGGACCTGGCATTGATCATGGCGTCCTTCACCAAGGTATCTTTGGGAGTGCACCGAGTACTCGTGATCAGGTTGGTGTGCTTAGTGCCGGGAGACAGGGTGGTTGGGAGTGTGTCTTTCATGGTGGTGTTATGGGCATGACTGGCAACGCGAGGAAGACTAGCACCCAATCCGAGGTTCCTTGCATGTAATGTGCAGGGTTGGTTTGGGGTACATAATCATGCAACAGGGTGACCGAGTGGCAGTAAGCAGGGTAAACTGGAGGGTGTGAAGATGCAAAGTAGGATAAGAAGCCAAGCAAGAGAAAGTAGCTTGGTGCCAAGCCGCTGAACGTGGTCCGCAACGTGGCATGTGGCGTGCAGCGAGGGCATAGTGATGTGACTGTCCTATGGTGCAGTAGGCTGATGGTGTGAGCTGAGCCGAGGAGGTGCAGAGACTAGGTGCAGATGGATGCGTCCTACGTGCTTAGGTGTGAACTGTACTCGCTGTCTTACAAGTCATTACAAGCAGGGTATATTTGCATGCGAGCCGGGCCGCAATAGTGGTATGACATACACGGAGGTATAATGTATACCATCAAGCGAGAGGAATCGGAGGCAGGCATACATAGTATCATGGAGGACATAATAAACAATAGCCGTCATTGGAATAGTGGAATAGACAGTCAAGGCAGCATGCAAGCCTACAATAATGTAGCTGTACTTACTACGGTTGTTGGTGCACTGCAGTGTAAACATTAAGTCACGCGCAAGGTAGCAGGTTTTTAGAGCATAGCAGGTGACACAGGAAATGTTTCGAGTCAATGGTTATTATGGTCAGGTGATATGGCAGCGTTTGAAAGAGCAGAACAAGTTACTTTCTTACCTGGTAACGTTGTTTCGATGGGATGTTCCTCCGACGTATTCCACATCTCTGACAGTAATGTCCACAGCTGTGCTGCTTCGGAAAATCTTTCGGCGTCTATGTCCTACGTCGATACGCTGTCCCTCGAGGGCCTCCGTCAAGATCCAACGACACCGGATGTTATATGTAGGCTGCACGACGCCCGTAGCCTCAGTTGTAGTTTTTTCCCCCCCAAACGTGTGGCACCAATCTTCTGCCAGTATGACTACAGAAAGCCTTGCAGAAACGTAAGCTGCAATCGCATAAGAAATTCTGTAGAGGGGCAGGCTGGGAGGGTTCGATGTGGAATACGTCGGAGGAACATCCCATCGAAAGAACGTTACCATGTAAGAAAGTAACTTGTTCTTCGAGGGGATTGTGTCCGTCGACATATTCCACATCTCTGACAGACTCCCAAAGCAGTACCAACGTATGGAGGTGGGAAAAGAATTTAGATTTTTAGAATGCCCAATCAAATTACAGAATAGAGGACCGCCTTACCAAAGGCCAAATCTTGCCCATGGATAGATTCCAGGGAATAGTGTTTTACAAAAGTATGGACAAAGGCCCATGTGGCTGCTTCACAAATATTACAAATGGGGAACACCCCTCGGCAGAGCAGTAGAGGCAGCTACACCCCTAGTAGAATGGGCCCGTAAACCTACCAGAGGGTCCTTACCCACCAAATGGTAACATTCAGAGAGCGTCAAAATGATCGATCTGGACAAGGACTGCTTGGTAACAGCTTGACCTAAACGCCTTCCAGCGTATCCTACAGTTAGCTGATCGTCCACTCTGACTCGGGACATCCGTGAGAGATAGAAGCTCAAAACTCTCCTCGGATCCAACCTATGGAGCCGCTCCTCTTCCTTACCAGGATGCAGAGGAGGATAGAACGCCGGAAGAATTACCTTCTGGCTCAGATGAAGAAGGACGAACCCCAAGGACAACCCTGTCCTTATGGAACACCGTTAAAGGTGGCTTGGCGGAGAGTGCCTGCAACTCACTCACTCTGCGAGCGGAAGTAACCACAACCAAAAATACAGTCTTAAAGGTCAACAGTCTCAAAGGACAAGAATGTAAGGGCTGAAACGGAGCTCCCATTATGAATTTTAGAACCAAGTTCAAATCCCATCCCGGCACCTGGAAAGGGGACGGTGGAAACACATTACTTAGTCCTTTTAAAAACAGAGAAATCAAAGGAATCTTAATATAAGAACACTCCTCAGACAAGCGCTTCAATATGGACACCGCCGCCAGGTAACCCTTAATGGTACCCACTTGCAGGCCCTTGTGGGCTAATGAAAGCAAAAAAGACAGAACCACAGGAATTGAACATTGAAAAGGCTCCACATTCTGTACCCTGCACCAGTCGCAGCACTTTCTCCACCGGCAACGGTATATGGATTTTGTTGCGGACCTTCTGGCCGAAGGCAACACCTCCATCATGTCTTCGGGGAGGTCCCAATCCTTATACCTCAACCTTTCAGATACCAAGAACAAGGCTGAGGGACTTGACCTCGGGATAGAGAACCCGACCCCCCTCCTGTGAGAGCAGATCGGCTCGGTAGGGAAGACGGCTTGGAGGGCAGATGGACATGTCTAGAAGGTCCAGGTGCCATGGTCTCCTGGCCCATGCCGGAGCAATGAGGATCATTCGGGAACCGAACCTCCGTAACATCTGCAACACTTGCGGAATGACGGGGACTGGAGGAAACGTGTACAGCAGTGGGAAGGACCACTCCAATACGAACACGTCCCCTAAGGGTCCTCTTGGCAGAAATTCCCGTGAGTAAAATCTTTTGCACTTCCGTTGACACTGGTGGCAAAGAGATCCACTTGTGGGCTTTCCCAAAGGGCAAAAATCTCCAAAAGAACTTCCTGAGCCAGCTCCCACTCGTGCGAGACCGTGCTCTGCCTGCTCAGAGCGTCCGTCGCTGCGTTTGTTTCCGGCCAGATGAACTGCCAAGATCGAAATTTCCTGCTCGAATGGCCCAGAACCAGAGCTGCATCGTCTCTCTGCACAGTGGGAGTGACCCTGCCCCCCTTTTTGTTGAGGTAGTGCATCGCCACTGTATTGTCCGTCATGATCAGGACATTTCTCCCCCAGACAGATGGCAGAAAAGCCTTCCGGGCTAACCTGACAGCCCGCAGCTCTAACAGATCGATGTGGAGTCTGGACTCCAAAGGAGACAAACGACCACTGACTGTCAACTCGTTGGCATGAGCTCCCCATCCCTTGAAGGATGCGTCCGTCACGATCATCACCGCCGCCCAGGGTAGCCAAAATGGTGCTCCCTTCATCAGATTGCCTTAGTCGGCCCCCCACAGAAGATTCTGGGCAATCCGAGGGCGGCACCTGAACAGGATCCGACATCCTGCCGGAGGACTACAACCACTGAATCTTGAGAGCCCACTGCAGATATCTCATCCGCAGCCTGGCCTCCGGCACCAATAGAATGCAGGATGCCATGAGGCCAAGCAACCTCAACAACGCGAATGCCGGGAGACGCTGGGCACGTTCAAACTTGTCCATCATCTGCAGAATGTGATGAGCCCTCACCTGGGGAGGCGAACACTGCCCCAGGGATGTGTCGAGCACTGCTCCGATGTACTGGAGCCGCTGGGTAGGTGTCAAGTGGGACTTCTTTAAGTTGAGGGAGAAGCCCAGCTTGTGAAGGGAGTGGCAGGTGACGGACAGATCTAGGACTTGCTCGGGAGAGCGCGCCCTGATCAACCAATCATCCAGGTAGGGGTAGACGTGAATCCCCCCCTTTCCTGAGATACGCTGCCACCACCACCATTAGCTTGGTGAAGACCCTTGGGGCGGAGGTCAATCCCAACAGCAGGACCCGAAACTGAAAATGAGAGTCGCCAACCGCGAACCTCAGTTACTTCCTGTGCTTGGGATGAATCTGCACATGAAAGTAAGCATCCTTGAGGTCGAGAGACACCAACCAGTCCTGAAGTTGAAGGGCCTGGAGGACTTGAGAGAGAGAGTAACCATCTTGAACGTGTCCTTCTTGAGGAGCTTGTTCAAACCACGCAAGTCCATGATGGGTCTCACTCCCCAGTCTTTTTTTCGGGATCAAATGGAAAGAACCTTTTTTTCCCCCCCTCTTTCATGCATTTTAATGTACATTTTACTCGTGTTCTTTGATTATGGAGTTTTAAGACACTCCATAGGCATCTTTTCATGTGTGTTACACAACACCCTCAGTGCAGTAACACAGGGATGTCTTTTTAGACTTCCCAGAGGTTTAAATACCTTCTCTGGGATAAACTGTTTCCCAGAGAATGTAAGATTACATTGACTTTACTAGTCTTTTTAAATTTCTAGACCCAGCACACACCTTCTTTCTATAGAGTGCTGGAGGAGTTACATAGTATACCCCCATCTCTAGAAATAGAAACCCATGTAGCACTCAAATGCTACCCTTTTCTATCGAAATGGCTGGTGGCAGTGGTTTTAGAACAAACTACCATGATCTTTCCTGACTGCCAACACCGGTAGCTAAAAATCACGGGAGCCATGTTTTTCAAGATGGCGCCTTAAATCTCTTTGTTTAAACAGGTCCCGATCTTTTTTCACCATTTCATTTTTGGAAAGGTCCTTCTAGTGTTTGTCTCTGGGCGCCAAACCAGGTTTGGTCCCTTTGTTTCCATGCCTTTGGTGGGCTTCAGGACTGAACACCGCATCTGGCGTCTGAGTCTCTGGGGTGGGCAGGAAGTGAGGGAAGTGTCCGAAACTCCCTGTGCTTAGTCTCCTAGGAGACCCAAATGCACTCTGGCGTGATTGGCTGGCTGACTATTCGGCAAGGACCGCCACCCTGCTGGGTGAGTGACAGCTAGGCTGGAATAAATGGGAGAAAACTGTTTAAAAGGCGAGTCTCCTGGACTGGAAAGCAGAGTCGACCACTGGAACGAAAAAAACAAAGACGAGCTGGAAGAGGACGGCTGCTGCAACTCCTGGACCATTGGTTTGCCCGGTGAAGCCCTGCTGCAAGTCTGAATTGCCAAGTTCATCTCAACAGAGAAGCCCCTTCAAGGACGACTTCCTTTGAGTTGGTGGGACCAATCAATCCGTAAGCCACCTCGATACCATTCTCGAAGCTGGTTAGGATTAACCAGGGGGAAGGACACCAGCTTGTGTGCTTGAAGAACAGCTACTGTAACTGAAGTGACTCCATTTTGTCAGCGTTTTCCGACAATTCCATGCAGGAGTCTTCCGAAGTCCTCCCTCTTCTCCCCATGACTGAGGCTCAGGAACAGTGATATCTGCAGGAACCAACGTCTTCAGCTGCATCTTTTGCTTCATACTAAAGTTACTGTGGCAACCCGATTGAGAGAACGCTTCTCTCACCGTGACGGTTCATGGAACTTTCCCCAACTTGCAGGCCTAATCAGCTTGTGACCCAACATATGATTCTTTTTCATACAAACTACTTCTGAGAACTTTGGCAAGGACTTTACTGATTACTTCAAGAACTGCTCTTTCCTATCCAAGAATCTAGTCCATTGAATTTGGCCTAGGCATATTGAACTGAATCGAGTCCTCTAGTGAACTATAACTATTTGCCCTGCCTAGGAAAGTATTTGTGATCTATTCTGCTAACTTGTGCCTTTTTGCTCCCATTTTGCTCCTATTTCAGGGGAGCCTAATTTGTTCAGAAACTTATTGGTTTGCTATTGAAGTGTGTGTGTATAATACTAAGTTGCCTCCTTCTAGTGAATGTTTTCTAAATGATTGTGTAATAAATTAAAATGTTTTTTACCAAGAAACCTTGAGTATAAGTGGCTACTTGAACCACTGTGATTGCAAGAACTCTGCGTAACCTCTTGTACTGCTCATATTCCCTCTTGAGATAAGCCTGGCTGCTCAGCTCGCTATCACAAAACTGTAGTACAGACTTATACCAAAAGTTGTTTTTTGCTTACACCTCTAGTCCTAATTGTATGTGGTGGTCCCAGAGGGTACTGCATGCAATTCTGCCTAACACTCAATAACTTTATGTTCGAGGACCGTTACTTTGTTTAAATATCTGGAACCTTGATAAGGGCTGCAATGGCCCCAAGCTATGCTAATGCTTATATGGCATACAGAGAGGAGACTCAAGTGATAAATAAATCCAAGATGGGAGAAAAAACTGAAATGCCTCGTTAGGTATACCGACAACCTATTTGGAGTCTGGAATGGTACCAAGGTGGAATTGGGAGAATGTTTACAATTCATGGACCCCCCCCCTAGTGCCAAGAATTAAATTCACTCATAAATTCAGCAAGACATCAATCGAATTTTTGGATGTTTTGGTCTACCCTAAATCGAACCAACAAGAGAACGATTTTTACTAAATCTACAGACGGAAACAGTTTGCTACTAGCATCAAGCTTTCACCCAAAGAAAACCATAGAAAGCATCCATCTGAGCCAGTTCCTCAGATATAGGAGAATCAAATCTGATGAAGATTATAACAGCAAGGCTACAGAATTGACCAATAGGTTCCTGAAGAGAAAATCACTGGATCCAACACTGGGAAATGGGTTCCCACCTCTGCCACAGTTTGCCTACAGTAAAAGTAGATCACTTTGTGATCACCTTATTAAATCTGATTTTAGTCACAAAAGATCGACCAAAAAGACCTTCAGTGGAACGATTCCATGAAACAACTGCAATTGCTGCAATGTGATTAAATGTAATTAAATCTGTGGGATGTACTGACCCGCTAAGCTATGCAGCATCACCCTGTGAGCTATGGTGAAAGAAACTGCAACAATAGTGGCAAAACCCTTGTGCGCGCCAAAAAACCTACAAAAACCGTGTGCTTCAGCACACAAAAAGAGGGATGCACAACCGACCACCCATGGTGCATGAGCAGTGAAATAGAGCACACCTGGCAGAAAAGGTGCCAGTAGGCTCCATGACCAGCAAACAGAGCGCAGAGGGAGAAGCAGCACTTTGCAAAAGAAATCCCCAAAATGTGCCGACAAATGATATTTGCTTTGTTGCTACAAACTCCTAAATGACTATACACAACACTTCTCTACATTCACAATCTTGCCTGGTGCTAATATTCATGTATCTAATGAAGTATTGTAAACATACAAAGTCCTAATGTGAAGAACAAAACATTCTTCAGACAAACTGGATTGTCTGAAAACCGACAGCCTATCCCAAAATCTGGGTGCAGTACCCAGGGCTACCTAATTGACAGCTGTCAAAGGAATACTGATGAAACTTTAAAATGACCTAACACTAAAAAGTCTGCTGGATTAGCAACCATAAAAAGGATTGTTGCCAAAAAGGAATACAGATTTTAGTTGTGTTTTTGATACCAGAGATTTTAAAGCCAAGAAAGAAATGTATTTATGTTTGGTGCAACAAAGTTGGTTTTTGCTGGATTTAAGACGTTAATTAGCTTGACTGAGCTGCAAGAACTAGAAAAGCAGGTTTCTCCCAGAAGGAGGGCCTTCCTCTCAGCAGACACTCACTGTGAGGTGCTAATTGAGGGTTAGAACAGAATCTTGTATATGGAAAGCGAAGGAACAATGACAGAGCTTCAGCCCATGAAACTGGAGGTGTGAAGGGAAATGGCTTCTGGAAGGAACAAACAAGGAGGGGGATGCCCCTGGACTGCAGGGAGAGAAAAAGGGGCGGACCATCTGTTGCTAAACATGAACAAAGAACCAGTCTTAAAAGACTCATAACTTGTCATCCAAAAGGGTGAAAAATATAAAAAAGGACAGTTGTTAATTTAATTTTTGTCTGCACGTGTGAAGAGGCGGTAGAACTGTGTGACACATTCTGGACAGGAATGGCAATATATGTAGTTTTATGCAAAATGTATTAATGTTAGAATTGTGAAAATGTACACGCACATTCCTGTGTTAAACACATTTGTGGAAATTTGTATACAATTTGGAAATTGGGTTAACAGCAAAAAGGGCAAAATTCTGTAGAAAGTTGAGACAAGATCCCATCGCTGCGGGGCTTTGAGGAATAGCTGCTATATAAAATATGGCATCTTTGTGTGTTATTTGTATAAAGGTGACCAATGTAGAAATGTACATTTAGTATCCAATCCAATTTTCAGACCAGTGGCTAAAGGGAGGTTTCTGAGGATTGTAAAGCAAACCATAAATGTGACATCATCTGGCCTTGATCCAATCACTCAAATTGCAAGGCAGAGATGAAGTGTGGTCCTATCCCAGTTTTGCTAAGCCGGCCCATACACCCCCTTTGTGATGTCATTTTAAAGGATAGAGACAGCTGACAACACAAAGGGACTCACAGATCCACTGACACTCCCGATTCCGGCGAAGCACTCTGATCCAGCATTCTACATCCATCTTTAATATTCTTCCAGATCCAGATGCCAAGACGCTTGCCAGCGATAGAGAACTATTGATTTCCAGCAAGGCCCAAATCCTCAAATGTATTCTCTCCACCCAGTAAAGTGCTGTGTGGTGTGAAGACTTTTGAACCAGTATCCTGAAATTCTCTGGCTTGCCACCACTAGGCTCGCCTGAGTAACTCGCTATCCAGCTGATTAAAATACCCACAGACTAGGAGGGCAGATCCTGTGCAAATCCGGCGACCGGCCTATCTGTTCCAGTACCATGCCTGATGTGCTTCCTTTCCTAGACCAGACCCAATCCTATGACCAGAGCAGACGGTCCAATTAATAACTTTTCCTGTGAGTATTAATAGGAAGAACTGTGGCCCATAGTATCTTTGCATTGTTTTATTCCCATCTCAAACCCATCCTATCTTTCCTTCAGAACCAGTATCGTTAGAACTATCTTTGCACTGACCCTTTTCTCATCTGAAGTTCCTCAGTAGGTGGGTTACACTAATCACGTAACTAAGATTCCTCTGTGGTACTCGCTTTTTCATAGTCATCCTCTAGTGTAAGCAAATCCATTTGTCATTTTCAAAAGTGCATTCCTGTTTTCCATTTCTCGCACCTATTTTACAAAAACGACCTTTACTAAAACCTCTATAACTACTCAGTTTTTGTGATAGAAACGAAATGTCAACTCCTACCTGTACCTAACATCCATATCTATCCATAGAAAAATAAATCTGAAAGGTTTACACGTGTAAAATAGCTTTAAACTGCTTCCAACTTGGACTTTAAGATTTCAAATGTTTTCTTTGGACTAAATCATTGCTTGTGTGCAACTGTTCGAAGCGGCTCCCATAAGAATTTATAACAATGTAAGTATTTTTGACCACATTTGGTGTTTTTGCACAGTCAATTCTAAAGACCATTTTAAAGGCAATCCGACAGCTGAAAAGTCAATTCCGTTTTTCTCTGGTGTTTGAAGGGGGAAAGGGGGGACTAATATTCTGTTTGATTCTGCTATTCCTGAATACCTGCTCTCTCCTCACATCTATTTAATTGCCTACTGGGAGGTTGAGGGGTGTTGCAGGGGGAACCTCTAACCATAGTGCCATCTCATCTGAACCAACACAAAAGTATTATTTCTATGCTGCATTTGTTTTCTCATTACTTCTTCCTAGTTGTTAAAGATATTCTTCAGTGTTCTGTCACTCCAGTGGTGATTGTTGTGTACCTATTAAAATATACTGTGATTAAATTTTAAATACATAAATATTTACCTTTGCAACGCGTGAGGGATTGTGGGTACAACGCACGTCACTATAGGGATAGTGTTACAGACACGCCTTTTCGACTACGAAAAACAAAATGCAATACTCAGCAGTGACCACTGGATGTCGGACTATGCACAGCATGTGATTCTAAGCAGATTAACAAACATCAGAAAAATATTTACCTTTGCAAACTAGCCTGATTCCTGGTTCAGTGTGATCGGGGGGTCCTCAGGAGAAAGGTGTGATACGAGTGGTATATCGTTCAGAATATTGAACTTATAGACAAAAATAAATAAGGGGTTCAGTTGTGCACTACATGCTGGGCTTTGGGTTGGGTGTGTGCCAGATTGAAATCACTTGGACATCAATCACCCACATAAAGGACACAAAATCCCACTAATGCACACATCCATGTGTGACACGAAGAAGATCATACATGGGATTAAATGCCCATGTGGGATATACTACGTGGGACTTGGGGTAGAAAGGCTAAAATCAGACGGGAGACCACAAATCAAATATTAGACAGGGTTTATAGTTACATTTTCGAATTACATAATGTCGAATGCAAAAATGTCGAAAAACAAATGGGTGAAAAAACATTTCGAATGTCTTTGTTTATTTTCTGTTCGAAATGGGGGGAACCCCCCCCCCTTTTTAACCCACAAAAGCAAAAAAAAAGTAAATAAAAAAAATGACATTCGAAAAAAAATAATTTGCCCCATTTTTTTCGACATTTTTGTCATTCGACATTATGGACTCGACATTAACTGGTCACCACTAGACAACACTCAGTTAAATCACCAGTGGCACAACATTTCAATGATCTGAAACACATAATTGCAGAAATCCAGTTTGTGATTCTGGAACATGTGACCCTACCAAGGAGAGAGGGAGCCTAACTAAGCCGCTTCAAAAAAGAGAAATGTATTGATCAATAAGCTTGACACAATGTACCCACGTTGGATGAATCTCGAATGGGATTTTAATTGCCATTTGTAAATCAGTGGTTTAGCTCATCAATAAGACTCTTACATCTGTATCTTTATGAAATGCCAACAATGATTGTGTTAACTGTATGTATACATGGGTTACATGTGTATAATACCTAGGAGGTT
The DNA here is from genome assembly GCF_040938575.1 of Ambystoma mexicanum. Classification (NCBI taxonomy): domain Eukaryota; kingdom Metazoa; phylum Chordata; class Amphibia; order Caudata; family Ambystomatidae; genus Ambystoma; species Ambystoma mexicanum. The sequence continues at coordinate 1,256,756,310 of NC_090923.1, read as the reverse complement.
TTTGTGACCGGACATCAGCAGTCAGCTGACCTGTTGAGACTCCCATAACCAAAGGGTGATTTATGTTAAAAGTATGCTAGACTTTACCTGAATGGCACATGTTCAGGATACATAAAATGTGTAAAATAGAACAGAAATGGCTGAAAAAATAATTGAAAGGGAGATTGTCTAGTATGACATACTTACCATGAGCTAATTGCGCAATCTATTTTAAATACACAAACAATTTTGATCAGCACATTTACCATGGGCCATCCCCTAAACATCAGTTAAGTTCAGTTAATACTCAAAAACCACCATATTCAAAACAGAATCAATATGTCTGCCAATGTAATGGGGTCAGAGAAGTTTGCGAAGATTATGGGTACAGATGGGTGAACCAGTGTAACCTTATGGATTGTCCTGACAATATAATATCCTGAATGGACAGGCTCACTTTATAGCCTGGGGAATTATCAACCATTGTTTAAGACAACGCCATACATCAAATCTAGGCACATGCGATTAATTGCAATTACGCGACTGCCATTTAATATTCAGTGTACATCTTGTCAGCGCAGCGTAATTCAGACAATCTAAACGGGACAGATTATCCTATAATCCTTCGCCTAAAATAGAACAATCCTTAAACACACACAGTTAATGACCAGACGTATTTTTAACACATGTAAGATGGCAGATGAATGAGAAGTTAAGCGCATACATAAAAGACGGCCAAGCATTGTGGTCGCCTAACAATGCGCTGATGCAAACGCTGTGTGAAGCTGTTCAGAGCGTCTGAGGATGTGGAAGAAAGACGCAGTATTCTCCGAAAAGATAAACCTAGAAAATCACTGAATCGCTTAGCTGCATGAAGACAGGAATGGCTTTAGGGAATTATGCATGACTAATTCAATCATATACATTGATATAGGGAGGAGAGAACAGCCAATTGAATATCCAAATACAAAATGCTACAGAGGACGACGCCACCAGCGTTTCCCCAGCAACACAGAAAGGATATGCGAGAACATGACAGCTGCTCCGGTCTTTAAGGTATGAGCGGACAATTATCAAGCATATTCCTAATGGACGTGTGTAACAAATAAATGCAAACCAAACAATAGGTTAACGCCCTTAATTATTTACAGCCAATGAAGACACAACACACTGTTGAGCGGACTGGTCAGTAGACTGGTCCATTAAAAGGAAGCAGTTACGATACATGTCAGCAAATCTACTAGGTGAGTGACATTGGCCCAAAAGATCTAACACATCAAGTTTTAATGCATCTTGGTCTCCCAGTGGTACACAGCGCCTTACAAGCGACTTGTCCCACAGGAGACCTTTTTTTAACAATGGCAGATAACATAATAGCGTGTTCTTGCCCACAGAACAGGCACGCTAAACATTCTACATTACTAACTAGAAAAGCCCTGCAACTCGGCTGTCTCCTAATTTTTAGGTTAGTGACCGAGTTATAATTTGAAAAAATTCTTCGGAGGAAATACAAAATCTTAGTAATAACATGAGTAAACATATCTAAATAGAGTTTATTTCATCTCTTTACTTCTATAAAAAGTATAAAGTTATATCTTTACCTGAAGAAGGGCACAACAAAGCCCGAAACGCGTAGTGAAGGATAGGGGATGCCCTTTTGAGAGTTACCAACACGACCGCAGCATCTATGTTTAGTTCCCATCAAACTATTCGGATCTATGATTTACTTTGAAAGCAATGTTGAGAATTCTTGTGAGAGATGTTTTGAGAAAATAATGATGTAATGAAAGTCTTTACATTACCTTCAAATTGTTAAACTCAAATCTTGATAGGAGAAGCACTCTAATGAGGAATAATTACTGTGTATGAACATTGATCGTGTTGTGAACAAAACAAGATATTTGTATATATTTTTTTTGACTTCACGCACTTACTGTTGAAAGTTTAAAAACACTATTCTTTTAATATATATATATATATATATACACATACACAATTAAAACAAACTAAACCTTATGGCTGAAAAGTACTGATTTTTACCAATTATATTGGAATAAGTGTGAACTTGTTTGCCCCTCGTTTAGACGTTCATCAATCACAAACTGATTTTGACCCGTTTTGACAGTGGTATTATGTATAAAAGATTGCAGGCTTTGAGCCCTCACAATGCTTTTCGTTAATGCACAGTGCGATAAAATTATTTTCCACGGATCACACCCTTTGGTTAAGCAGTGTACTACAAGCCCCTCATTTATGGCCGGTCTCTTGGTGAATGTTGTGATACATTGCACAACCCGATCTAACCGCATTTAAGCAGCACGGAAAAAGGCAAAACATGACCGGCTGCTTGAGTAACATATGCCCAGGGACATTTGACTCCACAGCGAAAATCAAAAGCTGGCACCCATGTACACTCAGTAAATTAACATACATCTTAAAGTGAAATAAACATATGTAGTTCAATTGACCTTCCCTTAGAAGAAAGTGCAAAAAAAAAAAAAATATAGCATTGGACTTTAAAAGTAATGAACACCAGAAAAATAACCTGAGAGAGGAAATGTTCCATTAAATATGCTGGCAAAGTATTAAAGGTGCTCACCTTTTAAATCCAGCAATCTGCCGTGTAGTTTTCCCTGGAAAACAAAACCCCAATATGAAACAAGTGCTTGTAGTCTAGTGGGTAAGTGTCTGCACTGGGAACAGGACAATCCTGCCAGCCAAATACTTGAGCAAGCTTGCCAACCTCACCAAAAACCAAGGGGTTGCATCTGCCCTCTGAAATAAAGTTGTGCTGTCCACCCACGTGTCCTTTACTTGTGCCCTGAAAATAGGCCAAAAACAGGGGCAAATAACTGCACTAAAGTACATGTATCATTGTCAGTCAAATATTTAAATTATCGAACTATGTTAGGCAAAAAGTGCACAATTGTGGCATTATTACCCCCATCTTGACTGGGAAACTACAAATATCAGAAAGCAATTCAGTGAAAGTCAAAAAATAAATTGCAATACTTTCAAGGACTGACATTCGCACGTTTAAAAAAATAAATAAATAATGTGGATGCTGTGCGTTTCCTTAACGTGTTCCAAGATATTTCAAACTAAGAAAACACACTGCATTCACGACTGTGGACTGTCTCCCAGCCATGCAGTAAGCGTACCGACCCCCCCCACCCCAGCTTCAAAGTGAGTTAGGTGCTTGCCCCCTTGGCCTGAGGGTGCCAGCCGCTACCTTGCTTTGAAGCTAAGGAGGGGCAGTCCCGGTTACTGCATGGATTGGAGTCCTGGATGCCTATTGTATCATTGGCCATAGCCAGTGATTTTCCACCCCAGAGGTCACTGGACCTGTCAAAATCTCTATTTTCTTGTACTTTTTTTTCCTATAGCTGCAGGTACATAACTACAGATCACCTTGGCTGTGGTAATTTTATGTCTGAACTACAGTTAACCACGGCTATCTGTAGTTTTTATAGCCGTGAAAATCAGAAAAAATGCTTTCTTGCCTGCCCCACACCCTCACCAAGAGCCCCCCCTCCCCCCACACCCCAGATGGCCACCTCACCTGCCCTCTCCCCCCACAACACACGCTGTTTCTGGGACGCAGTTTGCTTTGCGATATCAGCAGAAAAGGTTCAGAAAAGTTGTGTTGCAAACTCCGTCCCTAGAACCCCTCCAACTCCCAAATTTCACTTGGTGCCCTCTATCCACACCCCCGACCCCCACATCTACAAGTATGGCATTTGCTTTTTTTTCGACCTGCAAATGGCTTTTTTCCCTCCATTTCCGTTTCAATATCCTAAGCTATAGCTGCTGTTATCTCTCGAATTGAGGGGGGGGGGGGGGGGGGGGGGGGGTTGGGGGGAGGTGCAGAGCAGAGACACGAAGATGACAGCCATTTCATTTCTAAAAATCCCTAGTTTTGGCAATTTACCCGGCATATAGCTTTCTATTTTTGAGACCGGCTCACCCCCTTCTCCATCAAATATTTAAAAAACGACTGCACAGAATAAACGCTTTGTGCCCAAGTTGTTTCAGACCTGGTCCAAATCCATCTAATGGCGTAGGCTGTGGCATCCTGCAAAAATTGAGCTTGTTGGTCTCTGGGAAAATGAATGGGAAGTAGGCTGCAATTGCTTTTAATTCTAACTTTTATTTTTTAACCAATATTTACATGCAACCTCCTCCCTAGATTATATATATTTGGATGCCACCAGTTGCTCTGTAAAGAAGTAGCTACAAGAAGCCTGTTAAGCGGGCCAGCATTGTCTAGGTTTCAAAGAGAAGCCAACAGCTCCCACGTATTTTGATAACAAACAAGATGTTAAAACAGACAGCAAACCACAACGGCGAAACAAGATGAGCAGAGAAACCATAACAGATCAGACTGAACATAATATGCTCTGTCCCCTCATATGATTAAAGCCACATATAGGGTGAGAAGAAAGAGACTAGAAATTATTGAGTTCGAAAGGGGTGTTCTGATACTGTGGGGCATTAGTTAGCTTCTGATGTAGATAAAATGTCACACATGAGTGATTGGCGGCCTTTGGTTTTTCTCTAGTGGATTTGATACTGGAGACCACGTGTGACTGGACCTAAGAACCTATTCCAAGTGAAGCCCAATAGAGGTATTCGATTCATGCGCCATGAGGAGTAAAGGACCAACGTACGTAATGTATACACTTTGGGACACACAATATTCAAGAGGTCTCGGTAAGCGTATACAGAGACCTGGTTATGGATACTTAAAGATCCTTTTTTCTGTGAATATTACATTTTCAGGTGCCTATAATTAACAGCAGTTACCTGGCGGATACATTTTCCAGCATCGACACTCCTCCTGACACGGTCTTGGTTAGAGGCGAGTGTGGATGAGTACCATCAAATAGATGGATACACACAAGTTAGCTGTGTCATGAAATAGTGAAGAGGTTAGAGACTGATAGATATGTTTTTTTTGTTTGATTTTAGAGATATATCCCAGAAGACATCACTCTTTCGGTTATAGCGGGAACCCAGAATTGTGGCTTCCAGATCCTGAAGAAGGTCGGAGAAATAGTGGACCTAATGGGGTCCTAAAACAACCAAAACATATGTTGATCTGATAGAAAGCAATTGTGGCTATTCTGTGAACGCCAGATGTACACTTAGATACAGAAGAACAATACTGAAATTGATGGGATTGTTTTATGTTCATGTGTGATTAGGTTTCACATTTTTGTTGAAATAGATGATATTCATGGTATGTGTGAAAGTATGCAAGAGTAGAGATTGATGTGAAGAAATTTATGATGTACAAGTATGTTTTGAACAAACATTGAAACCGTTTTCATTATAAAAGGACATTTTTTTTATATGAATTTTGAAAGTATTTTCTCTAGCCTCATTTGTGCCTAGGCCCATTGTTTTCTTTTCTATACATAACTTGACCTGGAGAACCTATGGTATTTACAGGTACCCTTCTATTTAACCTGAACATAATATGAGCCATTTGCCAATATTCCCCGGTCTGGCTGAATTCAATTTCTTTCCTGTGCATTCACAAAATATCGCAAAAAAACATTTTTATATTTGACTAACCTTTCTCGTCCCATTAAAATGGAATAACTTGCTACTGAAAACACTTTGAAAAATGTACATTTGTAGTACAAAGAACCTAGCCCATAAAATTAAAAAGGTATGTTGTTCTTACATTATCATATCAAATTGCATGTACTGTACACAGATTAATGACACATTAGACAGTCAATTAAAAAATGTTTATTCAACTGCTTAAAAAGAACTGTATAAAGCGAACCCATACAGTCCTTTTCTAGTTGAATTAAAGAGCATCACTTACCCTTTCCGTTAGATTGCATTTAACAAATTAAAACAAGATGAATTCTTTCCAGATGTGTTGCTTTTCCAGTGGGATATTTTGATTAAAACAAAGAAACAAACATATTTAAAAGATATAACAGAGCCTAGTATGGGAAATATGACAGATCTTTAGCGGCGGACAGAAGGGATCATACATTGATTAAAGGCTTTGAAGCCAGCAGAAACCGACTTTCGTCTCTCAAATAGCCCACAATACATTGCTGAGGCCAATTCTATAAAATTAGGTTGCTTGTTCTTCGGCCATAAGGTGCAAAGTCCAACTGCACAGAATGGTACCATTGTTTGTGCAGGTCTGGAAAGTGCCCCAGTGAAGGTTATCACAGGCTTGCTTCACATTACATGAACAACCGAAATGAGGAGAACATGAGTTTCTCAATGGAAGTAGCAGATTACGCGCTCAATTGCAAATTTCACATTCCAAAACAAACAACAACAAAAAAATATCAAGCAGTCAGAAGACTGGTAGCAGATGTGCCTTTGGGATCATATCCTTGGAATCCATCTCTCCAGAAAGCAGGGGGTTTCCAGCGGTCAAGTTTATGCTAGGACAGACATCAAGGAACCATGTTTGATTTAGCCTTTTAAGGAAATAGATTACTTGGCTCGAGTCAATGCACTTCCACAATACTGGGACCTTCTGCAACCGCAACTTTCCCAACACACGTTCTTGTTGAATGCACGTCTGTGGCCCAGGGTTGCTCACCTTCAAGTCCTGCTACTTCTCACATAGGTCCTCCTGACTATGTCCTCATCTGCTAAGAAACCATTTCACCTTGGCTGCTCCAGAAGGAAAACAAATAGCTGGTGCCAACAGTTGATATCACTATGCAATTTAGCATGCTGCGTGTTTAGCATTAATATTCCACAATGAACACCCTCTAAAATAAACGAAATCCCCAAAACAGTACAGATGTGCCTCTGGAAACTGTACAGACCTGCAGCAACATTCACTTTCCCACATTACACACACACACACATACATACACAATCCTTAAAGTAATCTCCACTTCCAGGATAACGGCTGTGTCTAGTGCTTTAACATTAGACCTAAACAGCAGCGACCAGTAAAATTTCTCTTTTCACATTTCTTGTGCATCTTTCAGTGAATTTGTTACCGTTAAACAGCTGCCACTGTAATTTTTCTGGCTTGCATTTTAAGGCAGAAAGCGTGGTTGTACAACCGAGCCAAAAACGCAGTTGTAATTGGGGACTATCCAGAACAAGGTAAGTGCGAGGATCATTTAGTTTTTACACACCAAAATGGAAACTTAAATTTGACAAACAGCATCACCAGTAGAGAGCATAGTGTTGAAATGTTGAAACTCCTGCACATTAGACCTTTCTTTTAGAAAAATACATAAGACTTTATGGACAACAGATAACAATTCAGCCAAAACTGCGGTCAGTTCCTTTTTTTTTTTAGTGATGGGAGGTGATGAGGTGATTTTCTAGGACTACACTGGAACCTGGAAACATGGCATACAATTCCACTTGTAAATATCTTCCTTCCAACAACCCCTTCTTGTCGTCATAGAGAAGCACTTGTGCTCGATGTGCCATACTTCCTGCTTGTGTATCAAGGGTGCCTCGAAAGAATTGCAGAAAAAAAAAATCTATATACATCTACAATACAACAAGAAAACGGGCTACGGGGCAAAGCGGGCCAAATCACCATTTAGGTACTTGTTACAAAATCAAATCTCTCCCGGTTGCCCAGCTGGGAGCTGATGAAAGGGCGTAAATTAAAAATCCTAAAATGTAAAGTGAGAAATATAAAAAATAAAAAAATAAAACATGTTGCTCCTCGGTTTTCAGTCCTACATCACAGTTCCACAAGGTTCTGTAGGAAACCAAAGGGTAAGGAGCAGGCATCGATCGCACAGACAATGCCATTGGCAGATGGGATCCAATTCCACTGTTCATGGAGCATTCTCTGACAACACAGGGTGCTCACTGACCACTGAGAAATGCTAAGTGTCCTTTTGTGCATCTGTTGGCATAATGTCCTTGCTCGCCACACTGAAAACAAGGAGACAGCAAGCAAAAATCAGGGTGCATTTGACAAGAATAGGTCAATAACTTAACTCTTCAAACTAAGATCCGGCCTCTCCGGAATTCAATTAGAACATTTTCTTACATCTTAAAAGATCACATTTGAGGCGAAAAAATTACTTACCTATGGTAATGTTCGTTCCGATGGATGTTCCTCCAACGGATTCCTCATCTTTGATATATCAGATATCCTGCTAGCAGCTTTGGAAACATTCGCCAGCAGAGGGCGCTGTGCGTTTCAAAGTCCCTCGGCGGCTTCCATCCCGCTCTCGGGCTGCAACGTTTACGCCGTTATAAACAGCAAGCACTGGGCCCGCTGCCTCAGTTCAGGTTTCCCCCCCCCCCCCTCTAATTGCACTGCTGCCTCAAGGGTCCAATTAGCACCCATACGTTGAGAGAGAAAGGACTCACAGAAACTTCACCCAAGGTTAGAGTGGCAGGCTTGGAGGGCAATGAGGAATCTCCGAGAGGAACATCCCTAAGAAAGAACATTACATAGAGTAAGTAATTTGTTCTTCTAAAGGATTGTGTCCTACCATGGATTCCTCACCTTGAATAGTCTCCCATTGCAGTTTGTAGATGGAGGTGGGAGAAAGAATGTTCTATTAATTTCTGCTGTTAAGAACAGCGTTGCCAGATCTAGCTTGCTGACCAGACAAGGACTCTAGGCAATAATTAGCAAAGCCCAGCATTGCACATATCCTGTATCTAAAGGGCTGAAGTGGCAGCCACCCCTCCTGTGGAATGCACCCTTATCAGGGACATCCTTGCCAGTTAAAGTGTAACATTCAGAAATACATAATATGATCCATCGGGATAAAGTCTGTTTGGTAACAAACAGCTTGTGCCAACCTGTGACCAGTATAGCCATCAAAAAGTTGGTTGTCTTGTCTGACATTAGCAAGTATGCTAATATAAAAGCTTAAAGCTCCCTTAGGACCTAACCAATGCAGTCTTCATCATTTTAAGCTGGTAGAAAGATTTTCTGAGTCAAATGAAATTCAACCACCACCTTAGGAAAAAATAAAGGGTGAAACCCTCAAGACTACCTTTCCCTTACAGAAGATGGTAAAAGAGGTTTTGCATGATAAAGCCTGAAGCTCGCTCACTAAGTGATGGCCACAAGAAAAATAATCTTTAGGGTCAACAATCTGAGTGGACAATAATGAAGAGGCTCAAGTGGGGCTCCCATCAAAAATGTAGTACTATAATTAAGATCCCAAGTTGGAACAATGAAAAGAACCGGTGGGAAAATGTTTGTCAGATCCTTGAGGAAATGAATAACAGGACCTTTAAAATAAGAGCCATCCTCAGGTGAGCACTTGTGTTAGGCAAGATTGTATGCAGTACCCTTAGGGTGCACTACAACAACCCTGACCTCCTGGCAGTAGTAATCCAAACTTTGGTATAAGTCTCTACTACACAGGTTGGTAGTGTGGACAAGTAGCCAGGCTTATCTCAAGAGGGGTCAATGTGAGCCGTAGGCGAGTTACACAGAGGTTCACAGTGACAAATATTCAAGCAGATACTTACATGCACAGGTTCTTGATAAAACTATTTATTTACCAGTCAGTTTATATAAGCCTGCTTCAGAAGGGAGAACTGTAAAACACCACACAAATATACTTCAAAATTATACACTGTTAAATTCAGAATCAGTAAATACCCATTTGGGATGGCATACAGCAGAAACCAACATCCACAGGTAACTTCAATTGCTAGGGTGCTGTTGACATTAATGCATTACTGTTGGCATTCAGCATATAGTTAAGAGCAAGTAAAAAGGGAAAATATTAGAGCAGACAAGATACCACAAATATTTCTAAAACAGGCAAATACTTTTAGATCCCCCAATAAGAGTAATTCAGTTAAAGCAGGCTAAGCCAAAGGCAAGAGTCTATACGGGATGAAGCACTTCTTTGAAGGTAAGTAGAAAAGTCTTTGCACAATGTTTCAGAAGTCTTTGAAGAAAGAGACGAATCAAAGTAGGGCCACAAGCTGTTAGACTTGTGAGTAGTAGAAGATGCAAGCAACTCTAAAGTTAGAGGTAAGTTCTCGCAGACTTTAGAATCAAGAAAAAGTGCACCAGATTACTCCTGTTCCTGTGCAGCTCTGCAGATCTCACTGTTCCTGGGCCTCAGTCGTGGGGACAAGAGGGAGGACTTCTGGGGACTCTTGCAATGAGACGGTCACCGCTCGTAACCGGCAAACTTCAAACAAGTAGCACTTCGGTGTTTCAGCTCCTTGTGACTTCTGCAAATAGCAACACCAAGGTTCCTGACAGTCGAGATGGACTTTCCTTGCTTCTGGGATCCTGCACTCTGTTGAGGGGGCTCAGGCTCGATCAGTCCTGCTTCCTGGGAGTCCACAGGATCTTCCTGGAGCTCTTGCCCAACTTAAAAGCAATGCACACAAACTGGTGTTCCTCTTCTGGATCTACGGTTTCCAGCAGCAACTCTTGAAATTCAACCAGCTCCGAGATGGATGTCCAGGTGGCTTACTTGGAGTTGATTGGTCCCACCAACTCAGAGGGAGAACTAGTCCTTGCAGGGCTTCTCTAGTCGAGACGAATTTGGAGCTTCAGCACAGTAGCAGGGCTTCACTGGGCAAACCAACGGTCCAGGAGTTGCAGCAGGCGTCTCTTCCAAGTTCTTCTTCAGATTCCTTCGTCCAGTGTTCGACACTGCCTTCCAAGCCGAAAAGCCTCGTCTTTTATGCAGGTTTCTCCCATTCATTCCAGCCTAGGTGTCAGTCACCCAGCAGGGTGGTTGTCCTTGCCGAACAGCCAGCCGGTCAATCACCTAAGAGTGCATTCCTGTCTCCTGAGCACAGGAAGTTTCGGGCACCGCCCTCGCTTCGTGGCCCTGCCAAACACCATGGAGCCAGAGGCGTGAATCCCGCCAAAGGCAAAATGAACAAAGGGACCAAACCTGGCTTGGCGCGCAAAATAAATCAAAAGAAAGACCTTTCCACAAAGAAATGGCAAAAAAAGAAGACCAGGGCCATTTTGACAAAAATGGCACCCTTGTGTGCTTTACTGCAGCTGCGACCGCAGCCCGCGGTAAAAGCACACCATGGTAGTTAAAAGTAAACCACTGCTACCAGCGGTTCAACGAGGAAGGGGAAACATAAAAATGTTACATGAGAAACTAGACAAAGGGGATAGTAAGTAATCTCTCCAGCACCCTATTGTAAGATAGTGTGTGCTGGGTCTAGAAAGTTACAAATGTAAGTAAAGTCAATTTCACTTCACTGCTCTTGGAAACAGTTTGGGAAATCTGAAAGACTTCCCTGTGCCACTGCACTGAAGGTGCTGTGTGACACAGTGTAGAAGATGATGCCTATGGAGTTTGTCAGACTCCATAACCAAAAGAAACAGTTCAAAAGCACATTAAAATACATGAGTGGGAAAAAGGGTCTCACTCTCTGCAGGTTAAAAATTCAAGTTCTCAAAATCCATCAAAGTTGTTGGTGGTCTCTAAGGTAGAGAGGAATTGGCACATTTCTGAGAATTCTCCCTAACAATCTGCATTTCAGAGTGACACAGCACCCTTTGTTGTGCAGTGCCACGAAGGAGTCTCTGGGACTGAACTACAGTTCCCAAGAATAGTAGGGCAACTTTTGTCTTACTCAAACTGCATTGTGAAACTTAGACCTCTCTCCCGCTATACAGGTCACTCAAATGTAGGTGTCCTCTCCTGTACCAAACCACATTGTAAAACCTAGGCCTCTCCCACTAAACAGAACTCACAATCTAGCTATATTCCCCTGTACCTAAACTATACCTAGGTGTGCTCCCCTGTACCTGAACTGCATGAGGAGACCTGGGCCTCTCCCCCACTGTATACTAAAGTCCATTCTATGTGTGTTCCTATATCTGGTTTTATACTGTTAAACATGGTATACTGTGAGGCCTGAGCCTCTCCCGACGTGTAGGTGTCCCAGTTCAGGTGTTCAATTGCTGCCTGCCATTCTGGGAGGCCTGGACCTTCCTCCTGATGTCTAGGTATCTTAAAATTAGGCATTCATTATGACCTACCTCTCAAACCTATGCCTCCCCCGGCACCTAGATGTCCCAAACCTGATACTTGATCACTGCCTGCTTTCTGCAAGGCCTAAACCTTCTCCCGATACCTAGGTGTCCCAATCTTGATCACTGCCTGCCATTTGCGGAACCTGGGCCCGTCGTCCAGGGGTCATGAATAGAGGTATTCAATCATTGCTTGGCTCCCGCCGAAACCTACAGCCCTTCAACCATCTGATATCCTACACCCAAGAGTACCATCTCATTGTAAACCACCTGTAAAACCTAGCCTCTCCACTTCTTGTCTGCTCATTCTTCTGGATATTATCAGTACCTGCAACAACTGAATCCTAGGAACCCGACACCCTATAACACCCAACAGCCACCAAAGCCAGTAACTACCATCATCTCCACCCATAGCCCATACCAGCCATGCCACCCACCAACGTCCAGTACTCCCTAGAATAGCCCTCCCGTTGTAAGAGGAACACCCCAACCCAACCGATTGAACAAAGACAGCTTTGTAAAGCATCCAGACACCACAACGTAAGAGGATTAAACTCTACACTAGCCTAGCACAAGGCACAACAGCTGGGCAACTGGCCGTGTAAACTCGACACCCAGACCAAATCCTTCCACGAGGACCCAAAATGACCAGACGCAGAATTGGACGCTGGCAAAGAGAAAAGGAACACTATACAAATAATACGGATACACAAGCTCAACGGCCCCCAGTAGAAGACTCCTTCAATACAGAACACCCGGCCAAATAATACAATCGACAGAACATTGTAAGAGAAAAATACTTATATCTTACACCGCACCTCGCACCAACTAAAGAACTTAGATACTTCAATGACAGACATCCCCAGATGGACAAAGAACTCCCCCGAACAATGGAAAAAAGACTGGAGGATCCAAGAAGAGAATGGGATTACGCCAATCTCCTTACTCCCAAAATGACAAGAACAGACAGGCACTATCGATACCCACATCAAATGACAGGAGATGACGAAGCAATAGAAGTCAGCAACCCAACCATCAATCTTACAGAACGATTCAATGACGAAGCCGCCTTCACTGAACCTCGACCAATCGGAGTCAACATAAAAGCACCCCGAATGAACACCCACAAATCAAAACAGGGAACAAATAAACCAAATCACACCAAAAAGATCCACTGCAATCTAATTAACGGAAGGTCAATGTCCAAACATGCCACCGAAATCTACGACCTAAATGACATAGGGGATAGACATCCTATTTGTAACCGAAACATGGCTAGATGACAACAAGATCACTCAATAACTGCCTCCCCGATACCTTCAAGTGGGTCCAAGCAAACGGGAAAACCATTTTGATTCTTCTTTTTATCAAAGACTCCTAAGAACTTGTGCAAAGACTTTTCCATTTACTTACCAGAAATGCTTCATCCTATAAAAGATTTTTGCCCATTGACTTTGGCTTCGCCTATTGAATTGTATGACTTTAAGAGGATCTATAAGTGTTTGCCCCGCTTAAGATATTTGTGATCTCGTGTTCTAATAACCTTTGCCTTTTAAAAACTTAAGTGTTCTGAAATCAAACAGTAAGATATTAATGTCCCCAGCACCCTTGTTATTGAAGTCAGCTGTGGGTGTAGGTTGTGTCTGTGGGTCATCCCAAAAGGGTCTTGTCTGATTCAGAAACTCAGATTGTACAGTATTGAAGTATATTTGTGTTACTATTATATTGCTCCACCTAAAGAAGGCTTAATAACTGACTGATAAATTAATAATTGTTTATGCAAGAAACCTTGGAGTGTAAGAGTTTATTTGAATACCTGTAACTGTGAATCTTTGTGCAACTCTTTGCTCACATTTCCCCTCTTGAGATCAGCCTGACTGCTCAACACGTTACCAGAACTGTGTAGTACAAGCTTATACCAAAGGTTGGGTTGCCTATACCTGTAGTCAGAATTGCTTGTAGTGTTCCCAGAGGGACTGCATTCAAACTTTGCCTAACACTGGTGGCAGGCAGGGAGGATATATTGTAGAGTTGTTACATTGAGAGTTTCCTTTACTTTTGTTCAATTAAAAACCTTCTCAAGGTTAAGCCCCACTAGAAAAGCATTTGTAACATGCCAGATATGGATAACATCAACCAGGAAGCCCTGATCATTTTAACAATAGAGCAACTGAAAGAAATGTGTAAAGTCAGCCCTCTCCCTGTTAAAAGAAAATAAATTAACTAATTGCAAGATTGTTGAATAATCAAAATTTGGGTAGTAGGCCTATCACACCTACTATCCCAGGAAATGTGGAACATGAGGATGATGATAGTTTAGAGTCTAACTCTAATATTGTTTAAGAGTCCAAAGAGTTAAAGGAATCTTGGGAAGAGAGCCTCGCTTTACCTCAACAGGCCCTTATTCCTCAACCTTTAACCACAGGGATCCTACGAGGTCCAGAATTTGTCTCTCTTGAAAAAATGAGACTTGAGTTAGAAAACAAGCATCAGGATCTCAAACTAAGAGAAATGGAATTACAACATGCTCTTGAAATGTAGACACTGTCTCTTGAAAATGTTTCTATCCCAGAGTCTTCTAGGTCTTCCAGTCCTAAGACCTTGCATGCCTAAAGAAGCAGTGAGTATGTATGAGGTGAAACTTGATAGGTTGGATTGGTTGGGTTCTTTTGAATATAACTATGGGATTCAGGGTTTCACAGGGAATCCATGGCCATTGTCTAGCCCCCCCCCCATGTTGCAACTGATGCTGTAATGGAGGTGGGGGAACTTGAAAGATTGGAGTAAGAAAATGTGAAGCTAGCTTTGATAGCTAGATTTGGGAAAACTCCTTCCCAGTACCTTAAGAGGTTTAGGACCCTCAAAAAGCCTGATGGTACCCCTTGGGCTACCTGGGCGTGTTAATGTTTGAATGGTTGGGTTAAGGGTTACAGAGTTAACTCTTTTGAAGGAATGAGAACTCTGTTTTTGTTGGAGTCTATTTTTGATGCCTGTTCTCCTGAGCTGAGCCAGCACTTGGCTGACTCTAAAGAGATTGATCCCAAGAAGCTAGCTGAAGCTGCAGACTGGTGCGTTGCCAACAGGGCTCTCACAAGGTTTCTGGGGCTACTCATAAGAAGGATGAAGGTAAGTAGCACAAGAAAGATGGAGAATTCTAAAACCTCCAATTTAAAAGAGGGCCACAAACATAAGAAGCGTAAGCCACATGGGAAACCAGGTCAGTCTAGTGAAACGTCTGGTGCCAAACCAGAGGGAGGTCAGCAGAAGCCCCCATTTGTCAAAACATTTGGAAAATGTTATGCTTGTGGGTCTACTGACCATGGGAAAGGGATCCCAGATGCAAGGGTAAACCCTTCAGGGATCGACACTGCCTCCTTAGCCTTCATCCCGGAGGGAGAAGTACATATGGCAAGTGGAAACTTTCAACTATTGGCTTAGGATCCCATTGGAGTCTCCGTCAGTGTTTCTTTTTTGTGTCCCTGGGTCTGTGGGAACAGCAGAATGTAGATGTAGTATTCTTTTGTGTTATCTGGTATATAGTTATACACAAGGACAGTGTACTTGTAAATGGTCAGGAGACCCCTGCCATTAGAGACACTGGGGCCAGCATCACAGTGGTGGATGAAACCTTTTCAAACCTGAGGATGTTGCCAAGGCACCCAAAAGGTCCCACTAAGCTTGCTGGAGGCCCTATCCAGATGGTTCCAATACTACAAGCTCTCATCCAGTGCAACAAAATCGTGCCCAGTCAAAAGGACCGAATGAAAAGGATCGAATGACAAAAAGTTCGAGTCAAAAGGACCGAAAACAAAAAGGTCGCATGCCTATTCTAAAATGTATATTTTTTTTTTGGCTTCCGTATAGGTAAAAGTTTTTTAACACCAAATACAGGGGTTTGGGGGGACCCCCTAAAAAGTCTAAAAAAAAAAAAAAAAGAAAAAAAAACGATCCTTTTCATTCGATCCTTCAACTATAACCCAACAAAATGACTAAGAATACCGGTCAGTGTACAAAGTGAGGTGCCTGGGAGAGTCCTGCTGGGGAATGACTTAAAAACTCAAGCACCCCCAGGCTCTACCCTACACTTATACATATACATAATTATATAGCAAACTCGCCATAATGCCTTCCTTTTGTTGATCATTGCACGGCAACTAACGCTGCAGCATGCTCTGTACACTGTTTCCTGCCCATCAGGCCCGTTATATCGATAACACACTTTCTCTGTTCACCTTTTCAGGAACAGAGAAACTGAGATAACACGCCTCTGTCCAAATATCCTTCAAGAGCCAACCAGATAATTAACAACACAGGTAATTAACTGTTATATTTGGTAATGGGTGCTATTCAGAGTACAGCATTTGACAGCATAGACACATTTGCATACATATTTATTAAATTATGCATTTGACCACCCTTTGCAGCTGTGTTTGAGCGCTTCCTCTACTCCCTATAACAGGAATAGACGTTTCTTCAAGCATACCAGTCCAATCCTGAACAACCTCAGGTTTAGGACACCCAAAAGACCACCAGGTAAACATTGGGAATTTGGATCTAGACTTGCAATATATTTTAATGCATTTCCCTTTTTCACAAAAACACTCCCCCCCATTTAATTAGTTACTTACTGGTTTTTCTTCAACACCAGCAGGTATTTTTAACCAGCATAAAGGGGTCACTAAGAGAAGAAACATCTCCTGCAGGCACGCACAAGCACCCATGGCAGTACAGATACAGAGACCACGCAGCGATTAAGTCCAAGGACTGCTTTGTGCTCCATTCCAGACACGACACCTGGGATAGAAGTACCGGCAGGTAAAATAAAGGCCAGCTACTTTGAGGTTACATTTATTTTCTGTTCTGGCCAGATAAATATTGGCACCAATAGAGAGGGGTATTTACTGATTGCACTTTGTATATCTTTGCGCAGGGTCTCCAAACTGACACCCTGATGAAGGCGGGTTAATTGTATTTAATGACCGCCGAAACGTGAAAAGTTTGGTTTGCCATCAAGCTCCACGTAGGCAAAGACATCCTTTACCCGAAGACCAGGACACTAACTCAGCGTAAAGACGAGAGGATCACTTTCGGAACCCTCTTATGAATAGCAAATATTTCACATATTGAGATAATGTTTTTTATTTTTCATATTTAACAAATATGTCCTTGATTCAAAATTAGGACTGTTTTTCACCAAGCAAGTAATAGATACGCTGACTTCGATTTACATTGAACGACACCTCAATTAAGGTGTGCAATTGGGAATTGAACCACGTTACCTAATTGGCTCATTCTTTGTGTTTTGTTTTTTGTTCCTTTACAGTGCTCATGATCACATTTGCTGTATGATTTTATTTGTTCCTTGTACCGATTGAGATTTCTCAGGGACACTTCTCTGATATTGTATTGTTATGTCAAACATTTTCCTTTGTTCTCAGCACATGTGAATTAAAATACCATATGATTTTGTACTGTTTATTTGTTTATAAAATTGCACAGTCTTGATACATAACAACTGCTGAACTCTTTACTGAGCATGTTTTCCCTCGAATAACTTCAACTGTCCATAGACATCTTTAAATAACCAGTCTGAATGATTGAAGACTTAATGTGATAACCCGCAAAGCAAAGCTAGGAAACTTTTAGAACGAGCTTTACTTAATTTCTTCTCTATGGGTGGGATACACCTATATTAGCATATACTCCCAGTAAAAGGAAGCCGGAGCAGACTAGGAAGGCCAGAGAGCTCACTTTAAATGACTCAGTGGGTTGTTACAGAAGAACGTATAACACCTAGTTCAAGGAAGAGCAACCTTCTATTTCCAAGAAGAAAGAGGAAAAAGGGGAAAGCCAAGGTCTCAGGAAACAAGAAATATAGCACTCCTGTGCATCAAACTAGGACATCCCCGAGAGGACAGTCCAAAAATCACATGTGACTACTCCATCAGCTGAGGCTAAGATCCAACCAGGAGAGGTTGAGTCAGCTACTGAGGACTCAGAGCTGGAAGACCTTCTCCCTGTTGGAGATCTGGATCCTAAAGACCATCCTGAGCTGCAGTCTTTACTGGCAGAAGGTGGCCCCCGTAAGGCAGACTTCAGCAGAGGTCAAAGAGAGTGTCCTACTCTTTAAGGACTTCGCCAACAGGCAGCTTCCCAGCTTGAAGGGCAAGAGCCAGGGAAGCACAGGTTATACTGGGAGGATGGCCTCTTTTACAGTGAATCTACTAAGTCTACCCCAGGAGACTACAGAAGACGTAGTGCCCCAGGAGGTGAGACATCTGTTTCTACAGTTAGCCCATGAGATCCCTTTAGCTGGTCACTTAAGCTTTAAGACGACCAAGGAAAGGATTTCTCTCCATTTCTACTGGCCTAAAATGGGGTCTGATGTAGATAAATTCTGTAGAAGCTGTCACACTTGTCAGACATCTGGCAAGAGTGGAGCCAAGAATGTGGCACCTTTGGTGCCCCTCCCAGTGGTGGGAGATCCTTTTGAGAGGGTAGGAATCGACATTGTTGGTCCCTTAGACCCTCCAACATCTTCAGGCAACCGATTTATATTGATTGTGGTAGACCACGCTACCACGTATCCTGAAGCAATACCTACGAGGACTGTCTCAGTTCAGGCCGCGGCTAAGGCCCTACTTGGTATTTTTACCAGAGTAGGTTTTCCTAAGGACGTTATCTCTGACATGGGATCAAACATTATGTCCCACTACATGCAGGCCATGTGGAAAAACTGGAGTGACATACAAGTTCTCAACAGCCTACCATCCTCAGGCCAATGGGTTGGTAGAGAGGTTTAATAGAACTATGAAAAGCACAATAGGTGCTTTAGACAAACCCCTTAGAAGAAAGCGGTACCTTCTACTGCCATGCGTTCTTTGCTCATAGAAAAGTCCCTCAGGAAGGGGTTGGATTCAGTCCCTTTGAGCTTCTCTATGGTCATCTGGTTAGAGGTCCATTGGTCCTAATCAAAGAGGGGTTGGAGAGTGCTCCTTCCCACAAGGCAGTGAGAGTCTCGGACTATGTGTTAGGTCTCCAAAGGAGAATGACACATGACGGAAGCTTCCGGAAACTTGAAAGCAGGTCAGGGTCTGGTGAAGCATTTAAGGCCAGCATGGTTGAGTTTACTCAAGACCAGCTAGTTCTAGTTATGGTACCTACAAGACAGAGGGCCTTACAGGACAAGTGGATTGGACCCTTCAAGGCTGTGGGAAAACTTGGCGGTCAATCATTTGGTGAATTTAGGCAATCCTAAGGAGTCCCCCAGGGTCTTTCACATCAACCGCCTAAAGGCCTGTGTCTAGACCAGACCTAGGAGCTTTGCTTCTAACCTCTGATCAGGAGGAGGAGGACAGCGTGCCTCTACCTGACCTCAGGGGACAACCTTTTGATGGAAAGATAAGAGTTTAATCTCTCTTCTGATCTGACACTGGAACAACAGAAGGGGTGCAAAGCTCTGTTAAATCAGTTGGCCCCTCCGTTTTCAGCATCACCAGGCTTGACCCCTTGGGGCCAGCATGAGATTCTCACTGGTGACTGTTTACCTGTAAAAAGCAGAGGTTACAGAATGTCAGACCATGTAAGAATCCACATAAAGGAAAAGGTCAACAAGATGCTTGATCTCGGGGTAATAGAGCCATCTACAAGTTCTTGGTCTAGTCCAGTTGTGCTAGTACCAAAGGCAGGATCCAATTGTGATTCTGTGTGGAGTATAGAGCCCTTAATGCAGTCACCACGACTGATGCCCATCCTTTACCTAGGACAGACGAGCTGGTGGACAAACTTGGTTCAGCCAAGTACCTCAGTAGATTGGACCTAGCCTCAGGCTATTGGCAAATAGCTCTGACACAACATGCCAAGGAGAAAACTGCATTTTCAACCCCTGGAGCCCTCTACCAGTTTACAGTTATGCCTTTTGGATTAAAGAATGCACCTGCTACATTCCAAAGGATGGTGAATCCTGTTCTGAATGGGATGGAGGACTTCTGTATGGCATACTTGGATGACATTGCAGTTTTCAGCCCTACTTGGAAAGAGCATGTTGACCACCTAGGATATGTACTGCAGGCTCTTGAGCAGGCCAATCTGACTATAAAGGCAAGTAAATGTCAAATTGGTCAGAGTAAAGTGGTCTATCTTCGACATGAGGTACACAATTGAGAGCCTTTCTAGGTCTCACAGGGTACTATAGGAACTTCATTGAGAACTATGGGACCATAGCTTTTCTCTTAAATGTCATCTCCTCACCCAAATTCCCAAGAAGGTCAGGTGGAATGAGGAGTGCACCAAGGCATTTGAAGGACATAAGCAAGCCTGTTGTCAAGCTCCAGTCTTAAGAGCTCCTGACTACAGCCAATCCTTTATTGTACAGATGGATGGTTCCAATACAGGTATAGGTGCAGTTCTGAGTCAGCTGGATGAAAAAGGCAGGGAACAGCCCATCTGCTTCATCAGTAGAAAACTGAAGGAACCTGAGACAAGGTGGGCAACCATAGAAAGAGAATGTTTCGCCATTGTGTGGTCTTTGAAGAAGTTTAGACCATACTTGTATGGATCTAAATTTGTGATTCAAACAGACCACCAACCCTTGAGATGGTTGATGCAGATGAAGGGGGAGAACCTTAAATTGTTAAGATGGTCAATCAGCCTAAAGGGGTTTGATTTTACCATTAAACACAGGTCAGGGTGTAATCACCAAAATGTTGGTCTCTCCAGAAAGCATGACCGACTGGAGTAAGGAGATTCATTCAGGGGTAGATTAAATCCTCCTGTCCCTTAGTCTGGGGGTTGGAGTGGGGAAGAGTGTTAGGGAGAATTCTAAAAAATGTGGCAATTCCCTCCACCTTAGAGACCCCCAGCAGCCTTGCTGGATATTGAGGGCTATATTTTTTTAACCTGGTGAGTGTGAGACGTCCCCCCCCCCCCCGACGTCCCCCTATTTGCGGTAGCCGCGAGAAGCTGAAACGCGAAACAGCCACTGAAGGAAGTTTGCCGGTTGCAAGTCTTGAGAGTCCCAGTGCATTGCAGGAGTCCCCCAATGTCCTCTCTCTTGTCCCCACGACTGATGCCCAGGAACAGTGAGATCTGCAGAGCTGCACAGGAACAGAAGTCATCAGCTGCATCTTTTCTTCTTTAATAAGGTACTGTAAAACAAGTCTAAGAACTTATCTCTTACCGTGGAAGTGCTTGTAACTTCTGCAACTCACAAGCCTAATCAGCTTGTGGCACTACATTTGATTCTTCTTTTTATCAAAGACTCCTAAGAACTTTGAAAAGACTATTCCATTTATTTACCAGAAGTGCTTCATCCTATGCAAGACTTGCCCGTTGACTTTGGCTTAGCCTATTGAATTGTATGACTCTAAGAGGATCTAAAAGATTTTGCCCTGCTTAAGATATTTGTGATCTCTTGTGTTTACCAATTTTTTTTTTTGTTGATTCTTTTTATTGTTCAACAGTGGTCTCGACAGTTACAACAACTCTACCCCTCCAATTCACACAAATCGACAAACAGAAAAAGAAAGACATTTACAACCGACATTATCCAGCTTCATCATCATCTGAGAGCAAATCACAGATACATACGGAAGGGACCCCATATGTCCTTAGGCCGGCTTGCCCCCGGGAGGGTCAAAACATTGTTCCTCACACTCGTTGACATATGTCAGTTCGCGAAGGAAAGTGGTCATGTTTGGCAGTGTGGACATTTTCCAGGTTTGCAGGATACATTTCTTCGCCACTGCGCATGCCACATTGAATAGTCTCCTGGTTTTCTCCGAGCACTTGCCAATGTCTCCAGACAAGTATTTGTGGGGGGTTAATTGCGGGGGTATCGCGTGATATCAGCCAATAGCTCAGCCACCTCCCCCCAGAATTTCAGAACGGCAGGGTACTCCCAGTACATGTGAAAGGAGCCCGCAGACAGACCTGCGTTTGGGGCACTCCCCTCCATGCTCTGCACCAAATTTTGCCAGTTTAGCCGGCGTGTAATGCAACCTGTTTCAGAGTTTAAACTGCATCAAGCGTAGACCCGCATTTAATGAAACTTTTTTTGTCAGTGCACAATATCTGCTCCACTTATCTTCCGGGATGGGCATTTGTAGGTCCGTTTCCCATTTGTCGTGGACCTGGTTTATTGTAGGGGTGTGGGTTTGCATTGCTGCATACAATTTAGAGATACCCAGCCCGGCATTCATGGTGATGAGCTGTGTGCAGGGGTGTTGGGGAGAGTCATCTGGGAACATTGGCCATCTCTTCTGAAACGCGGCCCTTACCCTATAGTATTGCAATATTTTAAGTGGCCGACCCCCCCGTTGCTCTCATGAAGTCCTCTTTAGTTGCAAATTTGCCATCTATATACATGTCGCCTACCCTCATCTCCATGTGTGGGTCCCAGACCTCCTGAATACCCACATCGAACGTGGGGAGAATACCCGAAAAGTCCCACAGGGGAACCTCCGAGTTATATGGTGTCTCCAATTTTAGCCTCTTAAACAATGCGCCCCAAGCACGGACCGTGCAGCTGACCGGGTCATAGTCACAAATGTCCCTGTGTCTTGTAGTAAACATGACTGATCTAATGTCCACTGGGGATATAGTGTGTGCCTTCACCCACGTATGTGGTATTTCCCCAGAGTCCTCATACCAATACTTCGCAAATTGCGCCTGGGCGACCAGATAAAGCTCAAAGTCTGGAGCAGCCATACCTCCAGTATCATAGGGTTCTGTCATTTTTTCCCAGCCAATTCTCGCCACCTTACCATTCCATATGAAGGTTACTATTAACGACCGTAACTTAGTAAAAAAGTCTCTGCCCTGCCATATTTACAAAAAAAATATAATAGTTTGGGAAGGACTATCATTTTGAGCAAGGCGATTCGGCCATGTAAGGATATAGGGAGGCGTCCCCAGATCTGTAGCTTAGTGCTCAACGTCTGCAGCGCCTTCTCGTGATTATTCGCGTATAGGGTTTGCCCATCTCTGGACACTAGCACACCAAGGTATCCGATATGTTGTTGACCATTTCAGGCCGCACATATTCGTGGGGCATTCAGTGGAGGGCGTGAGTGGAAATACTTCCAACTTGGCTAGGTTGATGACATACCCCGAGTAGTCCGCAAACTTGTGTATGTCTGTCATAATGGGCTCTATGTTTTCTTCTGGTTCGCGGTATCATCCGCATAGAGCAAAATCAGTTGGATTGCACCTTTCAGGTTTATTCCCCTGTCTCTATGCCTTAGTCTAACAGCAGCTGCCATTGGCTCGATAGTTAAGGCAAACAAAATGGGCGAGACGGGGCCTCCCTGTCTTGTGCCCCTCCCTAATTGGAACATCTCGGAGACGGTTCTGTTGGTGCACACTCTGGCTCCTGGAGTGGTATAAAGCAGTCGAACATACCCATGAAAGTAGGTCCCGCCCCAAATGTCTCCAATACACTAAAGAGATATTTCCAGGACACGGAGTCGAACTCTTTTTCAGCGTCAACGGCAACTGCAGCTGCACTCCTCCCGGGATCAATCTGGGCCATTATACCAAATAATCTACGGAGGTTCAATGCAGTGGATCGCAGGGGGAATGAACCCATTCTGATCAGGATGGACCAATGTCGAGACCAATGGTGCCATCCGGTTCGCCAGAATCTTGGCATTGATAAGTGATGAGGGCCTGCATGACGACATGTCGCTAGGTGGGCGTCGGGGTTTAGGTCATAGTTATGATGGCTTCCCTCATTGTCAGGGGTAGTATGCCTCCCTCTAGGGCTTCCTCCCAGGTCCCCAGTAGCATGGGAGTTAGCTCCTTGCGGAACTCCTTATAAAATTCGGGCCCCAGCCCATCGGAACCCGGCGCTTTGCCTGATGCCAGCCCCATGATTGCCTCTTCCATTTCCTCCACAGTGATTGGTTGATCTAGGGCCAAACTGTTTTCAAGTGGGAGTTTTGGGAGCCCTAGCGATGTTAAGTATGCCATTATCTCAGTGGTCGTTTTGCTATCTCTGTTGGAATACAGTGTTTGATAAAATTGGGCAAACTCACAGTTTATATCCACCTCGCTTGTTTTGACCTCGCCATTCACACCTTGAATACTAGTAATAGGTTGTGGCTGTCGCTCCTGCTTAATTAGATTGGCCAGTGTTCTACCCACCTTGTTTCCCTCGCCATACCTGCGTGTTCTGGACGGGGCTGCCATATACGGCGTTTCTCTGGTGGCCAGGTCATTGAAATCACGGATGTGTTCATGGATTTCGGCTAGGGTGTTCCTATCGTGTGTGGGACTTTAGGTTTCCTCAAGGTTGTTTAGGGCGCTTTCCACCTCCTCCAGCTCCCTCCTCACTCCCCTCAGGAGACCAGTAGATTTTAACAGGATTGCCCCTCTAACCCAGACCTTGAAAATCTCCCAGACAGTGGAGACCAGTGTCACCGACCCAAGGTTATTAGTAAAGAATTCTGTTTCTTCGCGTAGGGATTCTACTACCCCAGGGTCACCAAGCATCCCCCCCGCCCCCGGCATTCTCCATCTCCTAGTTGGCCTGGGAGCATCTCTCAACCAAAGCTCCAATGCGACTGGGGAGTGGTCAGACAGTGTACGAGGTAAAATCTCACAGCTGTGGAAACGTCTTAGAAAGGCCTTGTGAGGTAAAGAAATAGTCTATTCGCGACTCACTGTCGTGGACGGATGAATAATAGGTGTAGCGTCTAACAGCTGGGTGTAATGTGCGCCATACATCTGTTAGTGCCATTTGTGAAAGAAGCTGCCTCAGCGTCATTCTAGTTGGTGTCCTCATTTTCACACTAGATCTATCTGTTGTGGGGTCCAGGGCCATGTTAAAGTCTCCCCCCCCCCCATATTATGGAAGCAGCGTCAAGTTTGTTAAGGGTTTCCTATATATTTAAGTAGAAGTCTGGGTCATCTATGTTAGGGCCATATGTATTCACCAATGTAACATGTTTCCCCAGCCATCCCCCCCCTCCCCATACCAGAACGTATCTGCCCTGCATGTCCACCTTGACGATGCTGCCCATTAACACTCTAAAACTTGCCCGATGGGCTTTTTAACTGAGCTTGTGGACCTTTCCATAGGGTCGGCTAATGTTGCCAGCTGGACACCCACGGAGGAGGCTCCACAGCCCGACAACGGATCGTGTTCCAGTTTAGTTGTGCTGACTTATGAAGACCGAGTCACTGCAGGGAAGGCGCCGACTCATCTGCCCGCCCAATCGGTTCAGTCCTCGCCAGAATTGGGTTTCACATTTTGATCCCTCATTCAGTCTCTAAGGGGCAGCGGAATGGAGGCCTCCACATACGCCATGGCCTCGGGAGGGTTTTCAAAGAAGTGGGCTCTCCCTCCATGCTGAATTCTCATTTTCGCCGGGAAAATTAAAGCATAAGGGACACCACCGAGCCGTAGTTTAACCATTTCATAGGACCTGCGCTGCGCTTGTATGGTCGCGGAGAAGTCAGGATATGACAATGCATTACTTACCGTAAAAGCATTTCTGATGGTTGTATCTGCTTAGATTCACATGCTGTGCATAGGTCCGACATCCAGTGGTCACTGCGGAGTATTGCATTTTGTTTTTCGTAGTCGAAAAGGGGACGTCGACAAGGCGTGTCTGTAACACTATCCCTATAGTGACGTGCGTTGTACCCACAATCCCTCACGCGTCGAGGTCCCTCTGTTTGTATTTTTCTGCCCTGAGGGAGCCTTTTAGCCGTGAGTGAGTACAGAAAAGAGAGAAATATATATAAAAGGATGTCTATGTTCCTTCCATCCGAGCGGGGAGGAAGGGTGGGCGCATGTGAATCTAAGCAGATACAACCATCAGAAATGCTTTTACGGTAAGTAATGCATTGTCTTCTGATGTTTGTTAATCTGCTTAGAATCACATGCTGTGCATAGACTAGCGAGCAGTACCCGGAGTTGGCGGTGGGTTATGAGAAGGAACAGTAGAAAAAAGATGTCTTAATACTGCCTGCCCAACCTGGGAATCAGATCTAGAGTGTGCATCTAGACAGTAGTGTTTTGTAAAGGTGTGCACAGAACTCCAGGTTGCCGCTTTGCAGATGGACTCAAGGGGAACATTTGCAATGAAAGCTATGGAAGCCCCCGTGCCTCGAGTGGAATGTGCTCTTGGCTTGAAGGGTAGTTCTCTCTTAGCAAGAGAGAAACAGAGAGTGATGCATTGAACAATCCATCTAGATATAGTGGATTTTGAGACCGCATCTCCTTCTCTTCCTGCTACCACCGAGACAAAGAACTGATTAGTTTTTCTCAGTGGTCTGGTTCTTTCCATGTAGAACATGACAGCTCTGCGTACATCTAGTGTAAGCAGACTTTTTTCTCCCGAGCTGGAAGGGTTTTGAAAGAACGTTGGTAGTTCTATAGTTTGGTTTACATGAAATTTCGAGATGAATTTAGGTGCAAACCTTGGGTGTGTGCGTAGAACCACCTTATCTTTGTGAACTGTTACGAAGGGGTCTAGTACAGAAAGAGCCTGTAGTTCACTTACTCTCCTAATGGAGGTGATAGCTATTAGGAAAGCAGTCTTAAGGGTGATATCTTTAAGAGTTGCCTTGTGCATGGGTTCGAAGGGAGGGCCCATGAGTCTGGAAAGTACCACATTTAAGTCCCATCCGGGAGCTGGGTTAGCTATCGGAGGGTGTATCCTCTTTACCCCCTCCATGAAGGCTTTGATAACTGGTATCTTCCACCACGACACTTTAAGTTGGGAAGTGGTGTATGCAGAAAGTGCCGCTAGGTGGACTTTAATGGAATTGAACACTAAACCTGAATCCAGTAAATGGGTCAAGTATAGAATAATGTCAGTAGGAGAGCAGTCAACTGGGTTGATGCTAGTACCTCTACACCAGATAACGAATCTTTTCCATTTGCTAGAATAGCAGTGTCGAGTATTAGGTTTTCTGGCTTCCCTGAGGATGTCCATACATCTCTGTGGGAGTTGTAAATGTCCAAATTCTATGATCTCAGGAGCCAGGCTGCTAAGTTCATGGTCTGAGGGCATGGATGCAGTGTTCTGCCCTTGTCTTGTGACAGCATGTTGTACGGGCAGGGAAGTTTCACTGGGGGAAATAGGGACATCTCCATCAAGTGAGCGAACCATGGCTGCCGGGCCCACATTGGGGCCACTAGTATCATTGTAACCTGCTCCTGATGCATCTTGTGCACCACTTTGTTGAGAAGGGGAGTCGGGGGAAAGGCGTAAACACATTTCCCTGACCATAGAATCGACAGACTGTTCCCCTTGGACTGGTTCTGGGGGTACCTGGAGGCGTAACTTTGGCATTGTGAGTTTTCCAGAGTTGCGAACAGGTCTATTTCCGGGAATCCCCATTGAGTGAAGACGTCTAAGACGATGTCTTTGTGTAATTGCCATTCATACTCTCTGGGCAGGGGGAAGTCTCTGCTGAGTTTGTCTGCTAGAAGATTGAGTTCCCCTGGTACATGTTGTGATAGTAGGAACATGTGTCCGAGAGCCCACTTCCATATGTTCTGGGACAGTTTGGACAGTCCTGGAGAGTGAGTGCCTCCTTGCTTGTTGAGGTAGTACATGGCTGTGGTGCTGTCTGTGAGGACCATCACTGTCTTTCCTTGTAGCTGTTTCTGAAAGGCTTTCAGTGCTTTGAACACCGCTAGTAGTTCCAGCAGGTTTATATGCTTGGGTGCTAAGCTCGGAGTCCAAACTCCGTGGGCCGTCTGATGGGATAGGTGAGCCCCCCCCATCCTGTAAGGGATGCGTCTGTGGTTAGAGTGGCTTCCACTGCGGGTGTGGCAAAAGTTTTCCCTAATAACAGGTTTTCTTTTGTCCACCACCGTAGCGAGAGAACCAAGGCCTGCGAGACCACCACTAGATCGTCCCATTGTCCGCTGGCCTGACACCACTGGCTGTAGAGCCACTCTTGCATTGGGCGCATGCGCAGGCGCGCGTGAGGTACCAAATAAATACATGACGCCATTATCCCTAGCAAGCGCATTGCTTTGCGTACCGTCACCTCTCGGCCTGTTACATAATGGGGAATCTGAAACAGCATGTTTTGGACCCTCTCGTTGGAGGGGAATACGAGGCCGTCCTTTGTTCGAATTAGAGCCCCTAGGAATTGTTTGATTTGGCTGGGGTCTAAGCTGGACTTCTTTTCGTTGATGGAGAAGCCCAGTTGGGACAAAAGGTCTACGGTCTTTTGGGTATTGGAGAAGCATGTTTCGTAAGAATCCCCTGTTATGAGCCAGTCGTCGAGGTAAGGGTATACCGGGATGGATAATCTGCGCAGGTGGGCCGCTGCCACTGCCAGTACTTTCGTGAATACCCTTGGTGCAGATGCTATCCCGAAGGGTAGTACTCTGAACTGGTAGTGTTTGTCCTCTATCTTGAACCTGAGGTATTTTCTGTGCAATGTCAACATTAAAATATGAAAGTATGCATCTTTCATGTCCAGTGTTGTCATGTAATCCCCTTGTGATAACAGTGGGATTACCTCCTGTAAGGTCACCATACGAAACTTTTGGGGTTTGACAAATATGTTCGCTGGGCGCAGATCTAATACAGGGCGCATGGTTAAGTCCTTTTTGGGTACAAGGAAGTACACTGAATAAATACCTTCCGTTACCTGTGATAGGGGGACGGGCTCTATAGCTTCTTTCTTCAGTAGTTCTTCCACCTCTTGAAGAAGAATGGAGAGGTGTTGCGGTGTCATGCGTCGGTTCCGTGGGGGTTTGTACTTCGGGGAACCGTTGAACTCGATGCAGTATCCGTGGGCTATGGTGGATAAAACCCAACGGTCTGACGTGATTCCCTCCCATGCTGAAAGGAACGATGTTAGCCGGCCCCCGACCGGTGATGCATGGGAGGGGACCCGAATTTTCGGGTCATTTGCTGGTATTGGGCGTGGAACCTCTGGGGCTGGAGCCACGACCTCTTCCTCTGCCACAGCGTTGGCCTCTTTGACTGAACTGGGTGTTACCCTGGTTAGTGGGCCAGTTGGAGCCAGAGTAATATTGTTGTTGTTGGTTCTGCTGCTGTCTTTGGCCACGAAAGGAGCGTTTATTACCATAGCCTCGCCTGTTAGGGGGCCTAGAAATTTGATCAAGAGTCTTGATGGTATCAAACTCTTTTTTAGCATGTTCTAGGGCCTCATCTACTGCTTTCCCAAACAGATGCGTCTGTTCAATGGGTTTATTTATGAGGGAGGCTTGGGTTTCGGGCTTAAAACCTGAATTGCGTAGCCAAACGTGGCGTTTGAGAAGTATTCCCTGCACTAGGGAGCGGCCAGCCGTCTCAGCGGCATCTAGGGAGTTCTTAACGATGCCCTGGTTTACCAGTGTGCCCTCTGATATTATAGCTAGCAGGCGAGAACGCAGAGGTTCAGGTGCTTCCTCTGCTTCGCTGCGCAGCTTGTTCCACTGTGCATCTGCGTAGCTAGCTAAAAGTGAGTTATTAGCAATTCTAGTAGAGAAGGCGGCGGAGGTCGTGATTCTCTTCCCCAGTGCGTAGAGTTTTTTGCCTTCTTTGTCTGGAGGTGCTTCACTAGTGGATAGTGGCACCCCTGCTCTTTTTCTTGTGTTGGTAACCACAAGGGAGTCCGGAATAGAGTGTCCTCTGATGTATAAAGGGTCAGAGGATGAAGGGCTGAAGAGCTTTTCTATTCTAGGGTTGACCCCTCTTACTAAAGCTGGGTTAGTAAGGGAAGGAGAAATTCTTCTTTTAATAGAAGCCAGGAGTGGAATAGATTGGCTAACAGGGGCTTTTTCTTTGATGACCTTTTCTACAAAGTCAATGTCTGGAAGAGTTTCCCCTGTATCAATTTCAAAATGCGCTGCTGCCTTGCGCAATAGTGCATTGAGGGAAGGTTGGTCATCTATGGGAGAGGAGTTCCCATGTGAATCCTTGAGAGGAGAAGGGAGAAAGGCATCAGGGTCTGAATGTACTGATGGGGATTGCCAAGGCTGCACTGACGGTGAATGCCAGGGCTGCGAGGTAGCTGTATCCTCTTCAAAACCTGTAGCAGTGGTGTAAGGATCTTCTTCGAACCCCTCTTCCTCAAGTTCTACCTCTTCTTCTCCACCCAAAACTCATCTTCTTGGAGGTATTGCTCCTCCTCAGTGAGGTCAACCAGCCTAGGAATCTTGACTCTAGGGTCATCCTGTGGCCATTCTCTTTGTCTTTTGTGAGTGGGTGGGTCTTGGTTTCCTAGAAACCTTTCCATTTTCTCCATGCAAGAATGGAGTCTTTCAAGGGTCTCATGGGGTACCCCTGAATAGTCTAGAGGGGGGAAATTAGTGTTTTCGCCTTCGAATCGTTTCGAACGCTCCCACAACGTCGACGAGAGGTTCCCGTCTCCTTCTGAAAAGCCTTCAGGTAGTTCGGAAGCGTCCTTTGGAGAAAGGGGCAGTTCCTGGCTACTTTTATGTTTTTTCGACGCGGTATTCGACGTTTGTTTCGTCGTCCGCGTACGTTTGTCTTCGGCGACAATTCTCGCTAGGCTCTCGACCACGATTTTGTCCGTCGAGGGCTCTGGTGTCGACGTTGTGTGCATTGCGCGTTGTACCTCGACGGTCGCTCTATGGAGCGTTGCGTCGGATGTTTTTGGGGTAGCGCCCGTGTTAGATGGAAGCCCAATCGCTGGTCGCGGCTGCGTTTGCGGGTGGGGCTTGTGACCTTTACGGTCTGCGGTAGACGCCGGAGTGCCCTGCGTCCCCTTCGGCGCTGATGGATCCTTCGTTCTCGACGAAGAAGAGCCGTGGGTAGTGTGTTTAGCCTTATGGGGTTTGTGTGCGTCCTTGTCGCCGGGGTGTTCATCCCCATAAGCAGGGCGTGAGCCGAGCCCGTCGGGGCTGGACGACGAGGAGCGGGAGCGCTCATTCTGGGGGTTCATGACTTCCGTAACGGACGTCGAGTTATCGCACTCCTCGTCACTTTCAGTAACAGCGGCAGCGGGTGAGGAAACTGACTTCGACATCGCGTAGTCCGCCCACCTCTTAACCCTAAGTTCTTTAAGAGTCCTGGGTTTTAAGAGCTTGCAGGCTGCGCAGCTGTTCTCTATGTGATCGAGGGATAAGCAACGATTACAGAGCTTGTGCTTATCTTTCCAAGTATATTTGCCCCTGCAGCGTGGGCAAAACTTAAATGGTGTCCTCTCCATAGCTGAGGCAATAATAGCTGGCGATAACAACCCCAAGGGAAAGAAAGGGGAGAAAGAAAGACATTCTCAAAGAGAAGAGACAAAGTTCTAACCCCCACTCTCCCTACTGTAAGTTGGCCGTCGAGGCCAGGCCACGTGTTCGGCAGCGCCGAAGGATCTCCTCCGCTCTTCCTCTCCGTCGAAAATCAGTTCGGCGGAGAAACAGCTTCACAGCTAACGTCGAGGGGGAGGGATCGTTATCAGTATATTAAGTTATGACAAAAGGACCGAGGTCCGTGGCAAGTATAGCAATGTCTCTCTAGGAGCTCCGCGAAAGGCGACCAGAAACTGGGCGGAAAAAAACAATCTGAGGGACCTCGACGCGTGAGGGATTGTGGGTACAACGCACGTCACTATAGGGATAGTGTTACAGACACGCCTTGTCGACGTCCCCTTTTCGACTACAAAAAACAAAATGCAATACTCCGCAGTGACCACTGGATGTCGGACCTATGCACAGCATGTGATTCTAAGCAGATTAACAAACATCAGAAATATCAATTCTGTTCTCCTCGAAATGTATTGTTCCTTTTTCTCTGGATAGACGGATTATTGTGTGCCTACCCCTGTAGTTTAGAAGGCACGCAATGATGGTGCGGGGTGGAGCTCCCGGCTTCGGAGGGGGTGCAAGCGTGCAGTGAGCCCTC
Source organism: Ambystoma mexicanum (assembly GCF_040938575.1). NCBI lineage: Eukaryota > Metazoa > Chordata > Amphibia > Caudata > Ambystomatidae > Ambystoma > Ambystoma mexicanum. The sequence goes on along the minus strand of NC_090923.1, from coordinate 1,256,724,528 downwards.
TCGACGAGAAAGTGGTTTGAGAGCGATTCCGCTCCCAGCACCGATTTCAGTAGTTCTTCCACCTGCCTTTCCATGGAGCCCTTGCCAAACGATTCCGAGACCCCAAGAATGCGAATGTTGTTTCTGCGGGACCTAGATTCGAGATCCTCACAATTGCTTTGGGTTTTGCGCAGTTTGGTCTGAAGCAGGGCTATGTCTCGGCCATGTTGAGAAATCACATCTTCATTTGAGCTTATTCTATTCTCTGCCTCCGAAATGCGTGCGCTTTCCTTTTCCACCCGGGCCTTCAGGGACCCGATCGTCGCCACTATATCGTCCGACTTGACATTGGCAGCCAGGAACCCATTTTGCACAATTGTTGTCAAGCGGTCCACAGGGTCTGCGTCTCGATTTTCGGATGTTTGTGTCGCCCCTCCAGATGCCTCCTGCGGTTGGGAGCTGGTAAAGGAATCCATTGGGCAGGTCTTTCTTCCCCCTGCAGCCTTCTTCTCAGTGCGGCCCATTAGGCGACGTTGTCACTTTTGGGGTGGTCTGTGTTCCCTCACTTATGTGTATTGCTGGCGACCAGTACCGGGTTATGTTGTATGGTGGCAGCACAGCCTGTGCTCCACACCCAAGCTCGGGCGACCGGCAATACAGGTGTGGGGATAGGTTCAATCTCACCCCCGATGTACACCCACCCCCAGGGTTTTATTTGTGAGACTTCCGCAGTATTCGTCTACCGGGGGCAGGGTGCGCTCCCTCCTGCAGCGTCTCCCCCACCTTCAATGGTGCTGTGGCGGCAAGCTTCTTCTATAACAATATTGTAACGTTCTCCCCCACCCTCGTTGGGACCCAGATGTATCGTGCACCGAGGCACTGGTCCCTGGCGTCCCCTCTCCCCAGCGGCCCACTTACTTCACCAGCAACGTCCTAGCTGGACTTAGCCGGGGGAGGGGGGGGGGACGGCGGGGGGATCCGGATCAGAGGGGGGGACACGTTGCCGTCGCGGTGCATCCTCGAGCACTTGGCAGGATTTTTTCGACGAGAGCCTGGCACAAGAAAGTCTGAGTACTTGTCTTCATACAGGCGGGAAGAGAAAGCAAAGCACCGCCGCCCTCCGGTAGCGCTAGTGTCTTGGCGGGCTGCCCCTCCCCCACCTGGCCGACCCGCCGTTGCGAGCCCCGGGCTCAAGTGGAAGTCGCCCGGAACCCACGGGCGGTCACTCCGCAGCACTACGGCCGCTGCAGTTGCACCTGCGGTTATCTCCATCGGCCCGGGGTCCACACGCTCCGTTTTCACAGGGGGTCTTCTACAAACCTTCCCCCGTGGTATTCTGCAAACATACGTCTGCCAGTTCAGAACTGGAAGGATTTATAGATGAAAGGATTTCGATCGAGCCAGAGCCCTCCACCTAGGCGGCCATTTTAGATGTGCACAACACCGCCCCCCACCCGCCGTTTACCAACTTTTAAGAGTGTTCTGAATACCAACAGTAAGATATTTATGTCCCCAGCACCCTTGTTATTGAAGTCACCTGTGGGTGTAGGTTGTCTCTGTAGGCCATCCCAAAAGGGTATTGTCTGATTCAGAAACTCAGATTGTGCAGTATTGAAGTATATTTGTGTGTTACTATTATATTGCTCCCTTCTAAAGAAGGCTTTATAACTGAATGATACATTAATAATTGTTTACGTAAGAAACCTTGAGTGTAAGAGTTTATTTGAATACCTGTAACTGTGAATCTTTGTGTAACTCTTTGTTCACATTTCCCCTCTTGAGATAAGCCTGGCTGCTCAACACTCTACCAAAACTGTGTAGTACAAGCTTATACCAAAGGTTGGGTTTCCTATACCTGTAGTCAGAATTGCTAGTAGTGTTCCCAGAGGGGTCACAGTTGCAAACCCCCCCCCTCCCCCGTCGACCCCCAAATGACGTCACTGAAAGTAATCTGCTGGCAAGAGTTCCTTCAGTCCTGCTTGCTGCAGAGTCCGCTGCACCCTTCACACAAAACTCAAATACACAGTTACCCCCAGTACTCCAACAGAAGCCCTTCAGGTGGGTTGATGGCGAGTTAATTTCAGAATGTGGGGGTGGTAAACCAACTGCTGGGAACGGTTGTGCCAAACCCAAACTGTATAATTATGGCCTGGTGGGTCCGCCCATCTAATTCTCCATTCTGGGAGGGTTTAGAAAGGTAGCAACAGGTTTGGAGTTTGTACAGGGGAGAGGGAGTTCTATCTGGATAAGGTGCCCAAACTAGCCAAAAATCAACATGAAACAAGAGTCCCTGACAAACAAATGTATTCATTGGCTTTGAGTAGTGCACGGCTGCACATCCGTAATACGAAATAACATTGCAAACTTCACCAGATTCAATCAGGGAATAACTGACACTGATTTAATAGAAATTGTGTTTAGAGACACGAGAGTGGCGGATGGTATACAGAGGATGAGTACGAGAGTCAAGAAAGTACAAAATAGCATGATTAAAATGCCAAATCTTGTTAACCCCCTAAATATTATCCGATGTGGACCTGTACTCTATGGTCCGAATGCACTTGCGCTGGAAAAAAGGACAGCGCGCAAGACAACTTGGCCTAGGACCACATGGAAAAGACCTGTGCATGAGGAATGGGGCCCTAGGTGAGATCGGCCATATGGCATGACCATTTTCTAAGATTTTGCAGTATGCCCCATTAGCTCATGAACCTGAGAATGCATTGTGTAATGCATTTTGCTGCACCTAGATGGCGAACTACCAAACTGAGAAGCTTGTTGCGGTGAATATGCAGATATCCATTTGTATTGTAAGTGACTAATTAGGTTAAGAGCCTGACGGCTCTAGTGCTTGCTCCACCAATGACTGAGGATAGGAGGTTTGTTAAATATTTGTTTTTTGTTGCTGCTATAGTTGTGATGTTGTCCTTTTTTAATGGCCTTATGGCTGAATAAAGTTATCGATATTCTCAGAACTCATTGGGCAGATCCCCAGTGTCATTGGATTCCAAATTGTGCAGGCGTTATGTTCAATTATTCACACGTCAAGACAAAAAAAGGGAGATCACTGAAAAAAACGGACAACCCATTAGTGCCATTTAAAACATTACTGGATTCAAGCTGATGAACCTCCAGTATGCCCTTTCAATATGCCCAGAGAAGTAGAATGTATTGCATTCATAACGCAGCGTGTCACATCTCGTAGGCCGATACAAATTGATGTAGCATCCTAGCAGGCTGAAAAGCATGAGAAAGAAAATGTAAAAGTCACACATTGAGCATTTATACAAGGGCCCGAGGTTGTCGAGCCCCAATGCAGAGTCAAATTTGTGTAACTTGCTGGCAGATGTTGCTTACGTTGCTCTGGGAGGATAAAAGGGCTGTTAAGGGGGATTGTTCACTCTGAAGCCAATGGAGTGAACATTTTGTGGGCTTCAGAGGTCAAAGAGTATGTTTTTCTAGTGGAAGAGGCAACATGGAATGACATGGGTTTGAATCAATTGAACGATTTCTAGTAGAGGCGGGGTATACTGGTAGCTTGGCTACCATAGGGTGATGAGAAGAAATGATCAATGCTGTATTTCTCTGTAATACACCGCTGCAAGATTTAACATGGGCATGCGTACCCCAAGCAATTGACAACTGGTTTCTAAAGGCAAGGCAGCATTTGAAAAGCATTGCCTTCCATACCATTAGGTGGGAAGAACAAGCAAAAAAAAAAAACCCTCACAAAGGTCTTCCGAAAGCCTACAACACAATGTGGTTGAAACTGTAAGACCTAAAATATTGCCTACTGTGAAAGGAGATCATGCGTGGATGATTGGGAAAGAACATTAAGATTGTGCAGAGAAGGGCACAATTACAAAAGCATGGTCATCTGGGTACAAGTTACAAAATAACAGATGTAAAATAGGTCAAGTAACTATCCCTGAAATGCCCAGGAACCAGTCTAAACATTCTCACACTGCATGACTAGGAGCGTTCTAAGATGAAGAAATATTAATATTTAACTGATGGATTCAAATTACTCAAATACAGGACATCACTACTAATGCACAAACACAGCATAGAATGTATGATGAAAATGGTTTGACAATTTCCTGCGCAGAGACCGTATTACACAATGCTCGTCCTTACCTTATAACAGGTCACTTGGTCTAACGGCCGCTGACCTCTGCTCCCAATAGGAGGTGGCTGAGACTGCATCCCCCCAATGGACGTAGATGTCCTTCGCACGTTTACAGGAGACATTTGATTGGTTAGTTGTATCAGCGGGGATGACCTGCTTAATACTGGGTTGTTATTCTGCATACAAAAGAAATAGAATTACAAACGGTCTCTGGATTGGGATAAAATCAATTAAAAAAAATCAAATTGGTTTAATCAGCGTGTGCAGAATCCATTGGGGTTTGAGAGAAGGAAGAGACTAACCATCAGTCTACCACTGTTCACTTCTTTTCCGATAAACTAATGCATTTCCATTTCGAACGAACTGCCCCAGAACCATAAATAACCAAAGAATTAAGTACAAGGTACCTGAATTAGACCTTGAATACAGCAGAATGATATTTTAACGATATGGCACTATGCTCATGCGAGATGGCCTTCTAAGACAACCGTTTCAGTGATCACCACAGAGCAACTCGTGCAGTCACACGTTCAATCAAGGCAGTGTTTGGGAAATGCTGTCTACCAACAGACAAGCTAAGTTCCAACCCACCAAATGACATAAAAACTGCTGCACGGGATGAATCTAATTTGCGCTCAGGAAAACTATAAAAGGTTTCCCATCACAAGACACAAACTCGTCTTGCTTATGCCCCGGAATATATGAACCAAGCAGCAAGTTTAGGTACAAACTTGTATCGCAGGATAATTGCCTTTTTACTTTAGAAGCGCTATCCGAAACCAATACTTTGAAGCATCTGTATTCTATATGCAATGGTCATCCAGAGAGAGACAGGATAGTCAAAGAGGAAACTGAGTCACGTCAGTCATATTTTTAAAGACTAGGCGGGTGTGCTGACGATGCGATCCTGCCTCCTTAACAATTCTATTTTTCGCATGATTACAAAAAAGTAAGGAAGCTTAAAAACCCTGCTTTGTTTAATCGCTCATTAATATGGCCATAATTCCCCAAAAGATGAATTCACCAGAACCACTTGAACAATGCTGGAATCTTAAAAAGGCGAATGCACATGAAATGCAGACTTCGGTGTAGCAATTCGCACGAGGATACGTACAAATTCCTTTTGTAGCGTTGGGGTTGGTGGAGGCAGTGGAGGCTGCTCGGTGCCCATGGGTAGGTCAAAACGAGGACTAAAGTAAGAAAAGAAAAAAAAGATTGCTTTTGAAAACAAACAAAAAACGACCAACAACATTTTTTACATCCGCACTCACTATCCACCAAGCGTCTCTTCATTATCAAACATTTAAAAAGTGATACTCAGATTGTTTGAATTGTGAATAACTTCAGTATTTTCATGAATGAGTCAACAAACAAGTCTGAAGAAAATTATATTTGTGAAAATAATAATTACATAAAGTAAATATGTAACAATTATGTTATTACTTATTTGCATGCATAGTTATTTGCACAGATTACAATACAAGTGTAACTTCAGTAATAGCATATATACGGATACACAGCATCTGTACGAAAGTTAACTATGGGTTGCCTATTAAGCAGACTAGCGAGAAGTGATTTGTGTAGGTTTTCTAATGGAGTGTTCTCACCCCCACCTCTACTTTGAAAGCAAGAGCCCAGGCCAATGAGGCTCCTCCTCCACTGGTGACATCAATGTGAACCTGAATGATTTCTGCAGGCATTGGGAGAAAACAACCTGACACTTTATCATAAACAGCCAGGTTTCATTTTCACTCCAACATTGCCATTCCTGCCTGTCTCTCCCATATGGAGCACTGGATCAGTGGTGATCATCAGAAGGCCTGTGGGCCAGTTGCAGCCCTTCAGGGCAGTTTTTTATGCCCTCACAAGTGATCCGATTTTAATGATGAACCGTTATGTGGCTTAAAGTGTTTGGCTTTGCATCCAGATAAGAGAGAATAAGTAATAAGATGTCTATGTTCCTTCCATCCGAGCAGGGAGGAAGGGTGGGCGCATGTGAATCTAAGCAGATACAATCAGAAATGCTATTCCGGTAAGTAATGCACGTCCTCTGATGCTTGTTAATCTGCTTAGAATCACATGCTGTGCATAGACTAGCAAGCAGTCCCCGGAGTTGGAGGTGCGATGTGAGAAGGAACAGTAGTGGAAAGATGTCCAAGTACTGCTCGTCTCACCTGAGAATCAGACCTAGAGTGTGTGTCAAGGCAATAGTGTTTTGTAAAGGTGTGTACCGAACTCCAGGTTGCCGCTTTACAAATGATCTGCTATTTGTAATGCGCCATAAGGCAAGGGAGGGGGAACAAAAGGAAGACAAAGACAACGATCTTACTAGGCCAGGTGCCATTGAGATCGCGCAAGTGCACGGGAGAGGGGAAAGGGTAAGTGCAGGGGTAGGGGCAATGCAATACATAGGATCAACTGTAAAGAATAAATAAAATAATAAGTAAAAGAGTGGCCAGCTAGTAGTAAGCGCAGACATCAGGTGTCAAGAGCTGATGGGGACTGTAGGGATACAGAAACAGCCCCTCAGGTGCAGGGGTTGCCCTGGAGGCAGTGCAGGTGTGCAGCTGGCAGGGGAGGGACCTGGACCCAAGATCGGAGGGTAGCCAGGTGACCAGTCCAGATTTAGTCAAGATTTCAGCAGTGGAGAGGAGGAGAGAAAGCAGAAGCAAAGAAGCTGGTCTTGAGTTGCTTCCGGAAACGGAGATGGTTCTCTTCAAGTTTCAGGGAGGCTGTTCCAAAGGTAGGCCCCAGCCGAAGAAAGATCTACCACCAAATTGTTGCTTGGAGAAGCGACTGACCCTGAGGTAGTTGGAGGCGGAGGAGCGAAGAGCTAGAGAAGGAAGATATTTAGGAAGAACGAGTTGAAGGTATTGAGGCCCCATGCACCAGAAGGCCTTGTGGACAATGCGGAGGGTTTTTTAACTTAATCCTCGCAGCCACTGGGAGCCAGTGCAGAGATTTCAGTCCTGTAGAGATCCGATCCCTGGGCTTGAGGCCAAGGACAAGTCTTGCAGTCCTGTTCTGGATGAGTTGCAGAAGGCGGAGAGTAGAAGCAGGCAGATTTAGAAGACCTCTCACCCACTGTAGCCTTGCCTGTTCACCCGCTACTATACCACCCTACATTGACTATGCATCCACACACTCCAAGCCACGCATCATCCGACATGAATCTAAACCAGCTAACCAACAATTAAAAGCTAAGAAAAGTACACCCCACCTGCACCTTAAATGTGCATTACTTAACGTACGCTCACTTCACGCACACGCCCTGGGAATAAATGACCTCTTATCCAGCCAAAATGTGGACTTACTAGGCATCACGGAAACCTAGTTACATGACGCCTCCGGCTCAGCCATTACACTAGCTCTATCCCCAGGTTACACTATCCGCAGACAGGATCACCTGGACAAAATAGGAGGCGGAGTAGCCTTTAACCACAAAGATACTCTACTATCGGGCCAATCACCAGCACCTGGCAAGTTAATGCCAACTTATCAGCTAAATTAACCCTTTCGCCTAATGACACCATCCACATACTATACAGACCTCCAGGTCTCCCCTCCGATTTCCAAGATCACCTCACCCACCTACTCAGCAACAACATCAACAAATCCTCAAAAATTGTACTCCTCTGGGACATAAACCTAGACTTAAATGACCCTTTGGACAAATCTGCCACAGCACTAGCTAAAGATTTAGAAGACCTAGGTTTTACCCAAAAAGTCTCGAGCCCGACTCACTCCAAAGGTTGCACCCTAGATTGGATAATGGATCACAATTGCTGAGTGAAATTTCCGCCTTCGGGGGAATTACTACAGCAGGCATGGAGTACATTAGCTTCCCTTTTAAAGCTTGTACTGTTCTCGTGGAAGTACACTTGAAATCCTCCTTTGTGATCAAATCCATATTAGAAGAAAATCAAGAAATATTAAAATATGGTTGCTTTGTCTATCAAGACTGGCTAGAAATCAAATAACTATTACAAACCTTTGATAGTACTCCTACGAGATCTGTAAGGGCTCAAAATTATGATGAAAGGCTTGGTAATGGCAAGATCAGGGATGCTCCTGTGGAGTCGGCTCGGTCTGCGACCATCTAGGCAGTAGAACCCGCACTGATAACCAATCAAATTGGATTAGCTTATTGGACATGCTGAAGCAGTGACTGACAAATTGATCATTGAAATAATAGGCTTTGACAGTTTACATCTTATAGCATTGAATACTAGAGGATTTAATAGTTTTATGGTAATTAATGAACACGCTCATTTCTTTGATAATTCTGATGTAATTTGTTTCCAAGAAACTTGGCTCAACACTAAAATTTGGAGGGATGGCTTTACAATAGTACAGCAGGCGGCCATTAAGTCAAATGGTGGAAGGCCATCAGGGGGCCTACTAATAACAATCAAAAATTCAAGAACAAAATCCAGCAACATAATCTCTGATAATTTCCCAGGTATTCTGGCAGTTTAAATGCAGATTAATCATCTGGATAATATTCAACGCGTCTTGCTGGTGAACATTTTTATTGGAACCAGCGATGAGTAATCTGGACTGATTTTTGGATGTCCTGTCAGATTTTTTGGGTAATTAGTTATCCACAAATGACTTGTGTAATTTTAGGTAGTAACGTACATTCATATTGCCTGGATAGCAGCTTAAAGAGTAAAAACCATAATGTCCTCCAAGGGAAAAAGTGACAAGCCATGTTTTCGGACAGGGGACTGTCAATTGCAAATGGTAATATGGGTGATTCGCTAACAAAAGTCACCTGGAAAAGAGGTGGACAATCTTCAATCATTGATTACATAGTCCTCTTTAAATCTATGTTCGACAAATGTACTTCGCTACAAGTGAAACACTAGCGCTAGTGATCACAACATGTGGTGGGCGTCATTTAAAATGGACTGGCTTAAGCATATACAAAATTCACAGTAACTTGACGGTTCACTGTGCAGGTAACCAAATTAAAACATTTTAAAAAGGTGGCTCGACTTTGATGAAAAAAACTTGAATAATTTGTTACTTTTGCTTCAGAGAGTGAATTGAGTACAGTCAGTTCTAGGTTGAACTCCAAGAATATTCTGTGGGAGAAAGAAATGCCTAAAGATTTACAGCTATCTAGACCTACCCATTAACATAGCTTTTTTTAAAAAAAACCTTTATTTTGTTCTTTTTATTCATAAACAAACCAAACAAGTTAGTAACCGAAAGAAGGTTGCCACTCAGCCCGTCCCCCCTTCCAAAAACCCCCCCACCCACTAGGTTCAAGGTCCAAATCCCCTCCCACCCCCCGCCACTGGCTACTCTCTGATCTCTCCGTACTGTCCAAATACACCGGGTGTGATCGGTAGGATTGCTCGCCTCGCCCCCCGCAGTCTGCGTGTCTGTTTGTGCTGGCGACCTATCTGGTCGTGATCGTAAATAGTTCCCAAAAGGACTCCAGATATCCATCTGGTGGTTGGGTGTGGAGTGGCAGCATTCTGATAAAGTGTCTCTACGTCATGGTCCCAATGACATGGCGATCCAATGTTTTGCCAACACTAGCAACATGCTTACTAGCTTCCTGACCGCCGGTTGTATTTCACGGGTGCATCAAAGTACCGCCACCAGCGGGTCACTATTGATGGGCTCCTCTGCTATTTTCGATGTTGCAACTAGTACCTTGTCCCAAAAATGCCTAATGGGAGGGCACTCCCATGCAAGGTGGCAGAAGTTTGCGGAAGTGCTGCTGCAACGCTGGCAAGTCGGAGAAACAGCTTTGGTAACGAAGAAAGTTGAAGTGAATCAGCTTTAGTCCCGTATTCAGCACAACCTTTTGGGTCTGCCTTTGGATGCAAGACCAATCGGCCACGCCTATTGCACAGACCAGGCTGATTTCCCATCTCGCTTTAGCGGTTTGTGGCTGGTCTAGGGCAGCGAGTAGTACTTTGTAGATGGATGAAACGAGTTTACCTTCACCGCTTGCTTGGATAACCTTCTGCAATAACCCCCACATGGCGAGACGGGCCGAGAACATTGGGAACTGCAGTCTAAAGGTGTGACAGATTCTGAAGTAAACAAAAATGTCCAATGCTGAAACTGTGCAGCAGTCTAACTTGTTGGAGCGTCATGAAGTTGCCGTCGACAAACCATTAATCTATTGTGGTTATTCGGAGTTTGTTCAACAGATGGTAATACACTGTTTCGGTGGTTTTTGGCAGACCTGGAATATGCAGGCAGTAGAGGGAAGTATCTGCACGAGATGCCTTGCTTTTGTGCTATTCTCTTCCAAATCTTGTAGGTAATCAGCATTATATTCATGGTTTTCGGCGGAACCGGCTCGCAAAAGATTATGGGTGGCAAGGGCCCTTTCTACTTGGACGTGCGGTCTAACAGCTTGGGTCATGTACCAGTAACTTAAACTGTGCTTGTGCCGTCCAGTAATAGCTTTGCATGTCCGTTAAAAAGCCAGCCCTCCTTTTGCTATGGGTTGGATCAGCGTGCAGTATGTTACTCTCGCCGCCTAACCAGCCCAGAAGAGGTCGAGTGCCCTTAGATGCTGGAAAAAGCGATGTGGCAACAACAGCAGGACATTCACAAACAAGTATAACAATTTTGGCAAAATCACCATTTTAACGATGGAGACCCGCCCCCATGGAGTCAACGGTAGGTGTTTCCAGCAGGTGACCTTTTCCGATATCGATGCAACGACCCTGCCGTAGTTGTCTCGAAGTATCTCGTCCCGATCGCTGGACAGCATGATACCTAGGTACCAGACTTCCGATTTGTCCCAGCAAAACTGAAAGTCATCTGCGAATGCTACTGTGTTGGGTGTTAATGGGAAAATCCCCGATTTGCTGTTGTGGACTTTGAGGCTGGAGATGGCTCCGAATTTGGGGACTTTGCGCATGACCGGATTGAGGTTGGTCACTGCAAAGCAGTGCTACGTCGTCCACATAAAGGGAAAGTATCACTGTGCGGTCCAATTGTGATACCCCTCCCCACAAATTTGCTCCTGAGGTTGGCAGTGATGGGTTCCATGGCTAGACCGAACAGCAGGGCCGAAAGAGGGCAGCCCTGCCTAGTGCCCCTGTTCAACTCTATGGGAGCGGATGTTGTGGCCCCATGAGTGATATACGTTCTGGGGTGTTGGTATAAGAGCGCCACCAGCTTTATAAAGTAAGCACCAAGGCCCATTTTGCGAAGGACTGCGAAAAGGAACGGCCGCTCCACAGAGTCGAACACCTTTTCTGCATCGAAGAAAACCGCGATGGCCAGTCTTGATGGATCTAGAGCTTCCATAATGGCGAAAAGGTGCCGAATGTTGTGCTCCGGCCAGGAATGAAGCCAGCCTGATCTGCCAGCACCAGACTCGGCATTAGGGGAAAGAGTCTGTTGGTCAGAAGCTTGGCCAGAATTTTGATGTCCATGTTTATCAATGAGATTGGCCTATAGGAGGCGCATATAGTCCTCGGGGGTGGGGGTGGAATAGAAGGATGAGAATGGCTTCCCTCGGGGGCAATTGCCCGGCTGCCGACATTTCGTTGTAGACTGACAGGAGAAGAGGGGCCAGTGAGGATCCCATTGCTTTATAGAACTCGCCCGTGAGGCCATCCGGGCCTGGTGCCTTTGTGCCTGGTAGTTCTTTTATGACATTTTGAATTTCTTCAGCAGTGATTTCCTTGTTAAGGTGATCTCTCATCTTGCCCGATAGCCAGAACAGTTCTGCGTCTTCAAGGTATTCACGGAGCGCAGTTGTGGTGCTTGTAAATCTGGTATTGTACAGCTCCTGATAGAAGCCCCAAAAGGCCTCAACAATTTCTCTTTCCGAGTAGACCAGTGTGCCCTGATGATTGCAGTCGATGGTCGGTGGCTTCCCAAGGATTCTGGCTAGGAGTGCTCCCGGTTTCTGCCCCTCTCCGTACTGGCGAATCTAGTGTCGTCTCGGTAAGTAGTGGCACTCACGTTCTGCATTTTCGGTGAACTCCTTCAATTCAGTTTTGATGATGGCCAGGGTAGTTTGATCGTCTGTTGCTTTGAACAAACGTTCCAGATCTTTCAACCTACGACCATACCTTGACACCCCATGTCTAGCACCACCCTTCTCAAAGGATGCAAACATACTAACAGACATCATTAAAGATACTCACCAATGCTATAAATTCCATAGCTCCTCTCAAAAGTAAGGAAGAAAGAAAATAAATCTTTCAACTACAACTCGTGGTTTATGGACAAACTCTATGCCCTTTGCTCACATAAATGTGAAGGGCTTAAAGACTGGCAGAACAACCTCAATGACTCAACCAAAAACAAGTTCAAACAGATAGCTACACATTACAAAGAAGCTATTATCTCAGCCAAAGCCAACTCCTTCAATGATAGGATCTCTAAAGCAAACTCCCAACCTAAAGAGATTTACCATCTTCAACAAACTCATCACACCCCACTACTAGCACAGATGAGATCATCAAGGACAAATCCTGGTGCACTAGCATCCAGACTGCATTGCTTAATAAAATAGACCTCCTACAAAATAAATTCAAGACCATTACACAGCCCTCCCCGGCCCACAGCTGCCACTACCATCACAATCCATACACCATGACTCACCACTCACAATTCTCGTTCAGGGACATCAGAACCACAGGTCATAGATCTCATTAACCACCTCAAGCCTTCCCTTTGCAAAGGGGACATCTGCCTGCCCAAAATCATCAAGGAATGTGCCACAGACCTCACACCCATCCTAACTGCTTTCATTAATGCCCCTTTTAGATCAGGTATTGTTCCTGACAGCCTCAAAGACGCTTGGGTACGCCGCCTCCTAAAAAAACCTTCCCTGGACCCAGCACAGTCCAATAACTATAGGCCAATAACCACCGTCCCGTTCTTCCTCAAAATTCTCGACAAGGCGGCTCATAACCCGATCCAGCTCTACTTGGAATCCAACTCCATATTAGTCAAGAGACAATCTGGATTCCGCAAAGGTCACTGAACTGAAACAGCCTTACTAGACCTAAAGAACCAAATCACTCAAATCCTGGACAAGGGTAAGCCAGCCCTCCTACTCCTTGATCTCTCCGCAGCCTTTGATCTGGTTTATCACAAGACCTTAACCACACACCTCACTCAAGCAGCCCATTTCTCCAAAAAAGCAACCACTTGGATCACCTCATTCCTTGAGGGCAGAGCAATGAAAGTTTTTTTCTAACATAGCTAATGCTGACCCCACCACCATCCACTGTGGAGTCCCTCAAAGTTCCTGTACAGCCCCGACTCTATACAACCTTTTTACCAAGCCACTCTTTGACCTTTGTGATTCTCTGGGTATAGCATACACTAATTATGCTGACGATACCCAAGGTATGCGGTCGAACGGACCCCATGCAAAAGTTTGCATGGGCTAAAAGTCCGAAAAATGCTACCCCCAAAGGTTCGAACCTTTGGTGGTAGCATTATAGGGAAGTATAAAACAATTTTAAAAAAAGAGACTGCGGGGTGCCCCCCGCAACACCCCGCTCACTATACTTTATAGTATTGTGAGCGGGGGAAACCCCTGCAGCTCCTGTAAAAATAATAGAAAAGGACCCTGCGGCGCCGGTTCACGATCACAGAAGTGAAAGGGAACTGGTGCCACAGGAAACCAGCCTGAAGAAGGTAAGTAGGGTATGTTTATGTTGGGGGTGTGGGGCGTGTTTTATGGGTGTGAGTATGTATGTGTTCGCATGAGAAAGATGCAAACTTTTGGTAGTTCGCACCTTTCTCATGCGAACGTTCCGGCCGCGGTAAATTCAGCCGCGGCCCGATCACTTATATTCTATGCAAGTACTATTACCACTGTCTGGGTCCTACGACCAGGATTCCACCACATTACATAACATTTACTCCACAAGCCAAGCTTGGAGGGCTGCCAATGGTTTATGCCTAAACGGGGACAAGACAGATTATCATCCTCGGACTAAAAGCCACCTTAGCCAAACGACCTCCAATATTCCAATTTAAACATTGACAACTTAATCATCTCAGTCCCGTCATCTGTCAAAACACTAGGCGTGTACATTGATGCCACGCCACGCACTCCGGTAAAAGTCTGTTACCCAACACTGTCCGGTAAATAATGCCAAGGGTTAAACTTGCTGCTTTCTCCTTATCTTACAGGTGCGTCAAAAGAAGATGTGGCGTGCTGATGAATTATACCTCCGGCGGTAAAATCAAGTAAGCATATGTCGGCTAAAGAAATTGTCTGTTCTCTCTGCTCACCTTGTTGTTTCTTGTCCCCCTTAGGTGCCGGGATTTGGCGATGTAAAGATGGAGACAGCGCTGGATCGAAGAGATGCTGCGTGGAATGGTGAGTATGGCGCTGCTGCTGGCAATGCGACGCGTTTAAAACAAAGTCTTTCCTCTGGTTTGAAGATGCGATGAATCCGGAATCAGGTAAGAAATCAGGTAATACTCTTGTTCTAACCTTTGGTTCTTTCTAGGTGCTCCAGGTTCGAGGCGGGCGTGGCAGAAGGCTGGATGCTACTGCTGTTGGCACAGTGAACGTTATGCTGCTGGATGCAGAATAACGCGTAGCGTGTGCTGCTCTTCGGCATGGTTTAAATAGCCTCCAAAGTAGTCCCAGGTAGGTATTCCTCCCCGACCACACCCAAGTAACAAAATAGTCCCCAAGGTAAAGTAGTCCCTTCCAGGCCTCACATGGGCTTGGATCTTCTTGCAGCATGGTCTGCATCAGGTAAGTGTGCACCAATGAGCCTGGCGCCTTTGGCGCCAGGACTGATGTCCCATATGAGCCTGGTGCCATAGGCGCCAGGCCTGAACCCAGACAGCCCCTAGCAGGGATTGCTGGGTTTTCTCAAGGCAACATGATGCCTGCTCCCGGGGCTGATGGACGTGGTCTGGATGCCCGGGGGTATGCATCATGACAGCACTCCCCCTCAAGGACCTTCCTAAAGTCGTTCCTCCCCTTGGTCCTGGTTTGTCTGGGAAGTCCCGATGGAATATCTTCACTGTTCGTGGTGCATGAACGTGGTCACTAGGCTCCCATGACCTTTCCTGTGGCCCGTAACCTTTCCAATCGATTAAGTAAAAAAGTTTTGATTTAACCACCTTGGAGTCCAGGATGTTTTTCACCTCAAATTCAGGTTCTCCATCTATCAAGATCGGATCTGGTGGTTTGGTTAATCTTGTTCCTGGTTGAACTGGTTTTAAAAGTGAAACATGAAAGACAGGATGGATTCGCATATTGGAGGGTAATTCCAGTTTGACGGCCACCGGGTTGATAATGGCCATAATGGTCTAAGGTCCCAAATATCTAGGATTAAAAGTCTGAGTTCCTTTCAGAGTTATGTGTTTTGTAGCTAGCCAAACCTGATCTCCAATTTGGTACTGTGGAGTTTCACTTCTATGTAGATCAGCATTTTTCTTGTATTTCTCTTGTGCTTGCTTCAAATGTTCTGTCGCTTCCTTGAAGGCTTTTGTAATAGTAGAATGTAAATGACTAACTGCAGGCATTTCTAAGTGCTGAGGCGAATCGAGTTCTGAGGTTCGAAGGTGGTGTCCATATATGGTATAAAAGGGGCTTTGCCCGGTTCCTGAATGTACAGAGTTATTGTATGCATATCCGGAAATCCATAAAATATGTTTCCAATTACTTTCGGTCTGGTGAAGCATGCAACAAAGGTACTGTTCAAGGGTCTGGTTGGTCCTCTCCGTCGGACCATCGGTCTGGCGATGGTGACTGGTTGATAACCTTACGTCGATTTGCGCCAATTGCAACATTTCTTCCAAAAATGTGAAATGATTTGACTACCTCGGTCAGAGACCAATACAGAAGGAAACCCGTGTATTCGAACGATGTTCGAGGAACTCCTTGGCCAGAACTGAAGCAGAAGGTAATCCCTTCAAAGGAATAAAGTGGGCCATCTTGGAAAAAAGATCCACGATAACTAGAATGGTGTTAAATCCATTACATGGAGGTAGATCAGTAATAAAGTCTAAAGATAAGGTGCGCCATGGTGTAGGTGGAATATCCAAAGGTTGTAAAAGGCCAGCTGGTTTTTTCTTCTGACTTTTGTTTTGGGCGCAAATGCCGCAAGACATCACAAATGACTTTATATCTTTTCGCCAGCTGGGCCACCAGAATTGTCTCTTAATTTTAGCTTTGGTTTTTGCAATACCTGGGTGACCTTCCATTAGGGTATCATGATAATTGGAGATGACAAGTTCCTGTAATTCCTTGTGTGGTAGAAATAGTCGTCCTTGATAGTAGGGTAGGTCATTGATGACTGAGTAATCCAGGCCTTTCTTTACCCAATCCTGCAGGGCTGCTGGATTGAAGAGTTGTTGGATTTTTAAATGGATTTCTTCTAGTATCTGTAAAGTAGTTATGCCAAGAATTCTTTGTTCAGAAATTATAGGCACCGGCTCCGGGTTCGCATATGCTTCTTCCATTCCTATTCGGGCTAAGGCATCTGCCTTGCCATTTTTACAGCCTGGTCGATAAGTGATCACAAAATCGAATTCGCCAAAGAACAATGCCCATCGAAGTTGGCACAATGATTGGGCTTTGGCCGTTTTCAGATACTGCAAGTTCCGGTGATCGGTGATTACAGTAATGGTATGCCTGCCACCGAGAAGATAGTGTCGCCAAGCCTTAAAGGCGGATTTGATTGCTAATAACTCTTTATCGGTAACCGCATAGTTTAATTCGGGTGCCGAGAACTTTCTGGACCAAAATGCCACTGGGTGAAGTTGACCAGTTTCAGGATCCCTTTGGGACAGGACAGCTCCCATGGCTAAACTGGATGCATCAGTTTCCACTATGTATGGAAGCTCTGGGCGTGGATGCTTTAAGACAGGCGCAGACGTGAATTTAGTTTTCGGCTCTTGGAAGGCCTTTTCAGCCTCTTCGGTCTATAAGAAACGTTTGTTCTTTCGCAAAAGTGCTGTGATGGGATGTACAACATGTGAGAAGTCCGGAATGAATCTGCGGTAGAAATTGGCAAATCCGAGCATGCTTTGTACCCCTTTAACTGAACTAGATGATGGCCACTGAGAACTGCGTCCACCTTTCGTGAGTCCATTCGGACTCCTTTTGGAGTCAAGATAAATCCAAGGAATTCAACTTCCGTAACATGAAAAACGCATTTTTCCAATTTTGCATATAACTTGTGCTGGCGTAGTTTCTCAAGGACTGCACGTACGTGCTTAACATGGTCTGATTCTGAGGAGGAGTACACAAGGATATCGTCTATGTATACGACAACACAGACGTCAATAAGTTCACGAAAGACATCCTTCATAAAATACTGGAAGGCTGCTGGTGCATTGCACAACCCGAAGGGCATCACCCGATACTCGAATAATCCGTACTTGGTGCGAAAGGCCGTCTTCCATTCATCGCCTTTCTTTACATGTACCAGATCATATGCCCCTCGGAGATCTAACTTGGTGTAGATACAAGCATCCTTTACTTGGTCTAGTAATTCGGGGATCAGAGGCAATGGGTACTGGATTTTTACCGTAATCTGATTTAGTGCGCGGTAGTCTATGCAC
Organism: Ambystoma mexicanum; assembly: GCF_040938575.1. Lineage (NCBI taxonomy): Eukaryota > Metazoa > Chordata > Amphibia > Caudata > Ambystomatidae > Ambystoma > Ambystoma mexicanum. Next base: position 1,256,706,875 of record NC_090923.1, on the reverse strand, counting down.
GTTCTAAGGTCTCCTTCTTTTTGGGCACGAAGAACAAAGCTGAGGATACAGGAGACTTAGAAGGGCGAATAAATCCATTAGCTTATTCATTATTATTATTTATTGGTCCAGGTATTGCCGTAGGTGAAGATTTTCAGGTTCCGTGAGGGCGTAGATTCTACTGCATGGGGGTTGTGCACTGGGTAGAAGGTCAATTTGACAATCGTATGATCTGTGAGGTGGTAATGTATTGGCCTGTTCTTTTTGAAAAACATCCTGAAATTCTAAATACTCCTGAGGTAACTGCACGATTGGGTTGATGACTGTGGCCAGGCCTTTGTTCAGGGTTTTCTCTGGGTAACAGGTGTGTGCACAATCCGGGAAGGTTATTCTCTTCTCTCGCCATTCAATACAAGGATTATGTGTTTCCAACCACGGCATCCCCAGTATTATTTGAAACTGCTGGGCTTTGATTAAACCAAACACAATAGTCTTTCGATGCCCATCTTGACCCAACAGTGTCATCTCTGTAGTGGAATGAGTTACAGGCCCAGAGGCAATTTCAGTTCCATCGAATGTGGTGATGACATCCGAAGTGGTCTTTTTGCAAAGATGGAGATTCATCCTTGAAGCCAATTCGTGGTCCATATAGATCCCTATGGCCCCGCTATCAATGTATGCCCTTACTGCGTGCATACGTGAGGGTTGTCTGGGATCAATTAGGACCATTGGTATGATTAAATGCAAGGTCTGAGTGTCCTCCTTTAAGCTCGGCAAGCGGACCTCTACGCTTGTTGGGCATGGTCGTTTTCCGAATCAGGCTCTTTTGGGCTTTTATAGGGCAATCCCGTAGAAAATGTCCTGAGGTTCACCAGTATAGACACAATTGCATCTGTCTTCTTCTTTCCCTTTCCTCCTTTTGAGTTAAGGGTCCTTTAACCCCCCCCCCCGATTTGCATAGGTTCTGATGCATCTGTTCCTTTGTGGGCAACGTTGGATTTAACCAATACCCGATTTTCGAACTGATCTCGATCAGCCTTTCTATTCTGGAGTCGATGATCCAGCTGGACCACTAAGTCTATAAACTCTGCGCAATCCTGAGGTGGGTTCACAACTTGAGCCAAGACGTCTTTAAGTTCTCCCCGAAGTCCACGATGAAACAATGTCATTCGTTTTTCCTCAGGCCATCCGGTTTCCACTATCAATCTATTGAAGGCTGCGATATAGGTTAGCAGATCCTGGTTACCCTGCCGTAGGGACAAAAGTTCGTTATCAAGGGCCTGTCCTTGGGAGTGCCGGGCAAATAGTCTTTCCATGCTTGTTTGAAAGCACTGAAAATCCCGAAGAATTGGGTCATCCTGAGTAACTAGTGGAATTGACCAATCAGCTGCACTAGCCCTGAGATATGATAATACAAAGGCTACCTTGGCTTGATCGTTTGGGAAGGCTCCTGGTCTGCATAAAAAGTGCAAGCGGCATTGGTTCATAACAGGAGCTGGGTTCCCCCCGGAACCAGGTAGGGGTGCTTGTCCAGCTTGATTTTGCAGCAGTTGTCTAGCGAGATCATCTGTGCGCTCCTTCGATACAATTAGTTCTCTTCTGAGGGCATTAGGCGAGCGGAGTGCACTTCCGCCCTAAGTTCACCCAATAGTTGGGCCAGTTGGTCGGTTTCTGAGGTTTCCATAACGCCCGGATGGGGATTTGTAGATAGGCTTCGCGTTCTGTTACGCTCACCTGGCTCCCACAGGGGTGTCGGTCGGACCCGAACTGCTGCGGTCTCCACCCACGTGTGATGCGTAGTGCAGCGATGACTGACTGGATCTGCCCTCCTAATCTTGTCAGCTTGACCCGTAGAAATATTCTCCTTATATTCTTGAAGGGTGAGCCCTCCATCCTGCGAAGCACACAGGGGCGCCTTGGTGACCAGTTACTTCATTGGCCTGAAGATATTGGAAGAGTTGTAGACTAATCCTGACTCCAAAAGGTCCTGGCGAAGAGCCATAAGTATATAGTTCGTAAGAGTTCAAAATGTCTGGAATTCACTCCTGTCCAATTCCTCTTTTATCTTTGACCCAATGAGAAGATTGACAGCTGAAAGCGCTCCGGTAAAAGTCTGTGTTACCCAACACTGTCCGGTAAATAATGCCAAGGGTTAAACTTGCTGCCTTCGCCTTATCTTACAGGTGCGGCAAAAGAAGATGTGGCGTGCTGATGAATTATACCTCCGGCGGTAAAATCAGGTAAGCATATGGCGGCTAAAGAAATTGTCTGTCTGTTCTCTCTGCTCACCTTGTTGTTTCTGGTTCCCCTTAGCTGCCGGGATTCGGTAATGTAAAGATGGAGACAGCGCCGGATCGAAGAGATGCTGCGTGGAACGGTGAGTATGGCACGGCGCTGCTGCTGGCAATGCGACGCGTTTAAAACAAAGTCTTTCCTCTGGTTTGAAGATGCGATGAATCCGGAATCAGGTAAGAAATCAGGTAATACTCTTGTTCTAACCTTTGCTTCTTTCCTTCTTTCTAGGTGCTCCAGGTTCGAGGCGGGTGTGGCAGAAGGCTGGATGCTACTGCTGTTGGCACAGTGAACGTTACGCTGCTGGATGCAGAATAACGTGTAGCGTGTGCCGCTCTTCGGCGTGGTTTAAATAGCCTCCAAAGTAGTCCCAGGTAGGTATTCCTCCCAGACCACATCCGAGTAACAAAATAGTCCCTAAGGTAAAGTAGTCCTTCCAGACCTCACATGGGCTTGGATCTTCTTGCAGCATTGTCTGCATCAGGTAAGTGTGCGCCTATGGCGCCAGGACTGATGTCCCATATGAGCCTGCCGCCATAGGCGCCAGGACTGAACCCAGACAGCCCCTAGCAAGGATTGCTGGGTTTTCTCAAGGCAACATGATGCCTGCTCCCGGGGCTGATGGACGTGGTCTGGATGCCCGGGGGTATGCATCATGACACCCACCTTGAGATGGCTGATTTAGAGATCGGATCCCCTTCTCTACCAGATGCCACTGAAACGAAAAACTGGTTTGTCTTCCTTAGTGGTTTAGTACTTTCCAGGTAGTACATTGTTAGGCTAAGTTTGCATGCAGTACCCTCTGGGACCACTGGACACAACTAGGACAACAGGTGTAAGCAAAACCAACCTTTGTTATAAGTCTGTACCACACAGTTTTTAGTAGCGAGCTGAGCAGCCAGGCTCATCTCAAGAGGGAATGTGAGCTTGTAATGAGGTTACACAGAGGTCTTACAATTACAAGTATTCAAATAGACACTCAAGGTGTCTTGGTAAAACACTTATTAATTGATTACAGTCAGTTAGAAAACATTCAGTAAATGGAGGCAATCAATATCACACAACAATATCCTACAATGCTTCACACAAACCAGTTCTGAAACATTTAAACTACTTTGAAGGAGGAGCAAAACGGCATTCAGAGTATTTGATGCAGGAGCAAAAAGGCATAAGTTAATAAAACGAATAGTAGAGTTACTTTTAAACAGTGCAAATAGTTTTGAGTTCACCAGAGGAGTTGTTCCAATCCAATAGGTAGGCCAAAGTCAATGAGCTATAGTCTTGTATGGGTAAAAACGGTTCTGGTAGATAAAACGTAAAAGTCTTTGCCACAGTTCTCAGAAGAAAGAGTTATATGTTGGGTCACAAGCTGACTAGGCCTGCAAGTTGCCAAAGTTTCACGCACTTTCGCAGCGAGAGGCAAGTTCTCTCGGTCGGGTTTTCACAGTATCTTATTTTGAAGAAAATGATGCAGCTGAAGATCCTGCAGATCTTGCTGTTCCTGAGCCTCAGTCATGGGGACAAGAGGGAGGACGTCGGGGGACTCCTGCACTGCACGGGGACTGGTCACAAAGCTGGCAATGCTTCGATTCCGGTAGCTGTCTTCAAGCACACAAACTGGTGTCCTTCTCCCTGGCTATTCGGTTTCCTGCAGCACTGAGTAAAATACAACCAGCTCCGAGAATGGTATCCAGGTGGCTTACGAGTTGATTGGTCCCACCAACTCAAAAGAAGAAGTTGTCCTTGAAGGGACTTTTTTGTCGAGATGAACTTGGCGATTCGGACCTGCATCAGGGCTTCACCGGGCAAACCAACGGTCCAGGAGTTGCAGCAGCTGCCCTCTTCCAGCTAGTCTTTGGTTCTTTCGTTCCAGTGGTTGACTGCCTTCCAAGCCAAGAGACTCGCCTTTTAAACAGTTTTCCCCCCATTCATTCCAGCCTAGCTGCCACTCACCCAGCAGGGTGGCTGTCCTTGCCAGCCAATCACACCAGAGTGCAATTGGGTCCCCTAAGAGACTAAGTGCAGGTGGGCACTTCCCTCACTTCCTGCCCGCCCCAGACACTCTGGTGCCAGAGGTGGTCTTCAGTCCTGAAGCCCCCCAAAGGCGTAGGAACAAAGGGACCAAACCTAGATTGGCGCGCAGAGACAAACTCTAGAAGGACCTTTCCAAAAAGAAATGGTGAAAAAAAATACCGGGACCTGTTTTTTTCAGAGGGGGCTCCGACGCTATCTTGAAAAACATGGCTCGCGCGATTTAATGCTACCGTTGTTCACGGTCGGGAAAATCATGGTAGTTCGTTGTACTGCCACTAGCCATTTCGATAGGAAAGGGTAGCATTTGACTGCTACATGAGTTTCTAGACACGGGATACTAGGTAACACCTCCAGCACTCTATTGTAAGATAGTGTGTGCTGGGTCTAGGAATTTAAAAAGACTAGTAAAGTCAATTTAACTTTACTTTCTCTGGGAAACAGTAGTTTATCAAAGAGAAGGTATGTAAACCTTGGGACAGCCTAAAAAGGCTTCCCTGTGTCACTGCACTGTGGGTGCTGTGTAACACACATGAAAAGATATCTATGGAGTGGTCTAAAACCCATAATCTAGAGTAAAACACACATTAAAATATATGAGAGTGGGGAAAAAAGGCTGACACTCTCTCCAGGTAATAAAATAAAGTCCTCAAAATCCAGCAAAGTTGCTGGGGGTCTCTAAGGTGAAGGGAATTAGCACATTTATGAGACAATGAATCCTCCCAGAACTTTGGGGAGCTCCAGTTAGACCTCCAGAGATAAGACCACCCTCCCCAAAGTCCCCTCACCAGAGTGCACTAATGAAGAAACAAGGCCGATTGACCGGGCAGTTAAGGTTCCTCCTTGGAGCCTGTGGAAAAAATGCCAAGACTGCATACCGACGTGGGAGCACGAAGAATCCTCTGATGGAGTCCTTTCTCTCCCTTCCAGCGTCCCTACGTTTGTCAACACGACCAAGAGACAGGAGACTAAGGCTGCTGCAATGTGAAAGAAACCATCTGCATCTTCACAACTCAGATACTGCAGGACTTATGGTAGCACATACCCAAAGTCATTCTGTTGCTCAGTTGCTGCTGGAGTGCTGATTCCAACGTTTGGTTGTTCACCCATACCATTCACCCAGGCCTAACACGTGTTCACCAATAGGGAGCCTTTCTCAAGGTCCCTGAAACCATTTTGACACACAAAAGCATTGTACCAACTTGTAATCTAAGAATCCCCTGGAGCTTTGCCTTTTCTGCTGCTGTGCCTTATCTGCTTTTCCTCCAATCGACACTGAAGAACTCATACATAGATAGATAGGGATGGTGTTGAATAATCCTTTTTATTCCTACAACAGAACATTTTTGGAGTAGCTTTAACAAGTGATTTTACTTAACACTGAACTGTGTTCATGATCTCTAGAATTCCCCACTATTGGTTTACTCACCTGAAGTATTTCTTGTGTTTTCTATTGTGTTGATTATCTGTAGCACAAGACTATTACTCGTGGCTCACTGCCCAAAGTCTGATGTTCACCATCTGTGATCTTCCTTCTTTTACCACATTAAACTTGTCAAACTTGGAGTTTCCTGGTATTCGCACAGTTTTACACCACACGGTTCGCCCACTACAGGTCATGCAACCAGGAAAGTCAAGATTTCTTTCAGAGTTCAATAGTTTGATCAACAGACTGTTTCTTAAGCCACAGCTTCACCACATCAGATGTTTCTCAATCTGGATTCTGCTTTATTCAAAGTTTCTTACATTTAGATAAGTGGTTCAGTTTGTCAAAGATGTTTTCACTTGTATATGTGGTTTAACCTTAATAAAGTATAACTGCTTGTTTCTTTCACTTTGGTATTCAATAAGGGTTAATGTTGCTTAATTAAATGTTGCCTTGAATGTTTCATTCAGCAATTTGGGTTACTTTTATTTGTTTCATTCAGTTCGGTATTCAATAAGAGTAACTTTCATTCATTCCATTATCCATGTGTTGCAAGTTCATTTGATTCCATACCCCGCTACTGCGTTCACAGATTTACAGTGCGAGTAAAGTCTACCCAGGCATTGCCTCTCCTCCACACAGCTTCTCTCACTCTGCGGGAAATCCTCCTTGCCAGGCGCTCCTTGCAGCACTCGTGGTGAGCAGCTCCGGCTGTTCGCCTTTTCGCCGACTTGCACTCTTCCTCCGGCAGGCTCCTCAGAGACTCAGCAGGTGTTCGACGTCTTGGCTGCTTCTGATCCTGCACAGCTCCTTCTTCCACTGCTCTCCTCTTCCAACAACGCTCAACCTGCAGCTTCATGGTTCCACCTTTTATACACCTGTGGTCCAATAATGGATTGCAGGATTACAAGTGTGTCCCATCCATTACTGCTGCCTGACTCCCATTAATAGTACATCCTTCATGCATCTTCCTCGCCCCAGTAGAGTGAGAGGCGGTAATCTCTACTTCTTCATCGTTTAAGTACTTGAATGTATTTTAAAGGGGGATGAAGAGGAACACTTTTGTAATGGCCCATAAAGGTTGGAGGGGTCTGTGGGGGAGGGTTAGATTGGTTATCATGAAGATAAGGGGATACCATGTCTTGCCTAAAGGTACCCGACTCCCAATCCCCAAGACCATCCACCCAGGTGGTCGTCCCTCGCTTGTCCACCACCACGGTCAGGGTCCAACAGCAAAGGCCTTTCCCACGCCACCTGTATAGAAAATCCAAAGGGGAATAGGAGTGAGAATACCCTCCGGTTTCTCACAGGAACCATACTAGTGTGGAGGCAAAATAATAAAACAGGGATGGCTTAAGTACAACTGAAACATGTTGGGATAGATGCAGTTATTTGTAACAAAAATTGCAGGGCAGGTAAAAGTTCAAAATGGCTATCATGCAGCCTTTGGAGATGCAGAGGAGCCCTTGCCAGGTCCGTAGTTTGATTAAAGACTAATTTTGTTTATAACAAAGTCTCTGGTTTACCAGTAGCTAGAGTTTGCCTTCTCCTGAGGTTTGTGGATGGTCCTTAGCAGTACTGGTTGATAAATGGATGCCTTTACCTTCTTGTTCTGTTCTTACTGGTCTCACATACTCCCCCCTCTGGGATCTACAGCATCTCCCTCTAGGCGAAACTCCAAATCATGGATGCAGGAAATGAGGGGATTGAGGAGCAGAACAGATCAGTCCCAAAAACCTGGTAGTGGGCCTGGATAGCATCACGGTAGATGGGTGGTCAACTTCTCCAACTATGGTTCTATTCAGCCTTGCCTCTGCCTTCTGAGTCTTAGCCCACTCCAGGTTCTCAATCAGACCTGACCAGGCTGCTCTTGCAACTGTAGCCAAGCTTTCCAATTCTCTACCTCTGGTCTTAATTCCTACATCAAATCCCCTGTTGATCACCCTCCTGCTCGCCCACTCCTGCACTCCCTTGATCAACTCATGTAGCAACTCCACATCCCCTTCTCGTACTTTCCCCCTTCTGAACTGCCTCTCCTGGGTGGATTACCCTTTCCACTCTTCTTAGCGCCTTTGGACACTTTCCTTTTCCCAGTCTCATCTCTCCCAGCTTCAACACCTCTAAGCACATTCTTGGCAATCAATATTTTCCAGGTCTTTCTTTGCGCTCCCCACCTTAGTCGCACTTCTGGGCACCACCAGTTATCTCAATCCCTCTCCACAAATCCACTTCCTCGAGCAGCTCTTCCAGTGGTTCACTATTGTCACTCACACCTTTACCTGTCTGGGCAGCAGCTCTCCTCTTCAATAATCTCCCTCAATTTGGAACTACATACCTCCTTCACCTCTGTAGGTATACCCATTTCTCAGGTCACCTTTACTAGCCATCACCCTCTCGCTACAATTAGCAACCTCACTTCTTTTGGCTCTTCAGTTTGCTCTCCTGGGCCTCTCCTCCACCTACCAGGCTCCAGTGTGACATAGCCTTCTGGACCCTTCAGTCTCCAGCTCCTACTCCACTGTTATTAATCTCAGACTGAGCCCTTGTGCCTTTATAAAGCTTTAGCCCCACCTCTCAGCTGCTATGGCATCTTAATGTACCAGCTGGGATAGGATTAGTCTTTTGGGCCTGCCTCCTTCCACCCCTCTGCCCCTCAGAGATGGCTTACAGCCATAATTTGGGACTTTGGATTGGCCAGTCCCTCCCCAGGAGCGGTCCTCTCCATCGGCCATGCTCCTGCCTTTGGCCCTCTACAGAAAAGGAAGGCAGGTGTCTCTTCAGGAAGCTAGTGGAATGAGGAGCGCCACCCGAGGATTAATCCTAGTTCTGATGGGAGACTTGGGTTTGACTAGACCCTCCGCCTGGGTGGTCATCTCTTGTACGCCCTAACCATGTTCAATGGGTGGATTGAAGCACTGCAAGACAGTGGAGGCCATGTACAGTGAATGGCAAGTTTACCATCCTACTCTTGGCCTCCTCTCCTCCCCAGTGGATGACATTCCTGCACACAAGCAAGATTTTCTCTACCTCTGCCTTCCCTGCTAATCACCCCACTGCTGCAAAGATCGGTGGCTGGTTCTCATGAATCTCACAGGATAACAGGCCCTTCTATCCAGTCAATACCACTGGCTCTGCGGAGCCCTGCTTGGCGGCTCTACATCCCCCAACCTTGGGAGTAGCCAGCACTAGCACTTAGTCTGAGGCCTCCTCTCTGGAACTGCCATCCCGGGCCCCCCACCAGCACTTGTCCATTCCCAGCCCCCCACCCATTGCTTCCTCCTGCACTTCTCTTAATTGCACTTGCACGTCCGAATACCACAAAGCCTAGTAGGACCACAACTGTAGATTTACTTTTGTGTCAATGTTCTTTCTCTCCCCTCCCTTCCCATTTAGCCTTGTGGAGCTTTTAAACCCAATTCTGCTGTATAAGCACCTAACAAATGCTCAATAAAATAAAAATAAAAAAATAAGCAAACCAGCACTACCATACCTTCATCCCTGGATTCCCATGAAAGACCAGTAGTTGAATAGTCACTGTCTTCGAAGGAAGCAGAAGCACAGAGGGCCCCAATTTCCCAGATCCCATATAAACTCTGCTTCCCCAAGTGTGCCTCTTAAAAAGGACCCAGTCTCTAGTTGGCACCATGTGTCTGTTGCCTGCCCAGAGACAGGGACAGGAACTAAAGGATGGTGACCAGAGGGTGCCTCCCCATATGGCCCACAGACCCATCTGCTAGTTTGGGTAGGCAGACATCCTTGGTGACCCCAATGGAGGTGCCCAGAACGAGGCAGGGGGCTTAGTCACAGTAGGTACAGTTATGCCCAATAGATTACACTAAAGAGGCCACTACTCGGATATACTGACAAACATATACTCTATTATAGGGTTACTTCATACGCAACTTAAGGTTCACATTAGTACTATAAATTGGCACACTAGAAACAGGACACCTTGGGTAAGACCCTTCCCAACCCGAATGCCAGTGTCAGGACTAAATCCCGATGGCAAGTCCTACACTTTGTAGATGCTAAGGGAAGGAAAGAAAGGGGATTCCTAAACTGGTAAAATGCTTACACAATCATGTGAAACCACAAAGCCATGGGGTTTGAACATGATTTTCCAACCTCTAACACACAGCAGTATGGATAAATCCCTTATCATTCCAGGAACACAGGTCTTCACAGACACGCACACTCTCAGAACTTGAGTTCAATCAGTGGAGGCCAGCAGCAATCCTACTTCGCATTACTGAGGGCACAGGCAGGGATGTGGACTGAGCTGTCTAAACTAGCTGCCAGGGTTTGCCTATGTGAGCTCTGTGTCAGAACGCACATAAGCAAAATCGCAAAACATAGCCGCCGCTACTGCCTTTAAAAACATACAAGGGCAACCAAGGCAGTTACCAAGTTACAGAACTTTAAAAATGCCAGGCTGGCATTCTGTTCCTACATGGACAGCAATAACTACCATTGTGGTAAAAAGGCTACACGGGTACAGCCTCTTACGAAGCTAAGCGCTGCCCCCAGCCCGTACTAAGGACAAATATCTGGCTGACCAAGAAGCACTTTAACAGTACCACAGCCATGGTAGCCATATTTGCTAACATGGCAGCACTAGTTGCAGCTTCTGTGAAGCTTTTGGGGGAAAATAAAAACTTCCAGCTGTATGAAGAAAAGGAAACAGAAAAAGTAAGCAACAATACTAGAAGGTTCACTAAGATGAGGATTTGTTTTTGGCCAAAAAGCAAAATATACTCACTGCATGAATTTACAGCCAAATCCTTCCGGACAGAATCCCACCAGGTAATTAACACAGATAACTCTTCGAGTGTGGCGGTGTCTGCAAATAGGACCTAGGACAGAAACAAATACAGTAAAGTAAGACTACAAAGATACAAAATATTTGCAAGTCCCCATGGTGGACTGGGACTTTACAATGACTTCTTAAAAAATGGTTACTTTATGCTGCAGTGTTGGTAACCATATTTTTTTACAAAGGACAGGGTGTATGATACGTACACACCATGCCTGAACATAGTCTTCCTTTTCTCCCTTGTCTTCACCACTTAATTGCACTGTTAAAACTGCAGAATCGCTGTCAGGCCTATTTGCTGTATCTTAATCAGTTAAATGTATTTTACGCAATTACTCTGCCTGTGAAGACTATTCTAGTCTCAGAATTTCAAAGGCTCTGAGCGACTGTTTCCCACCACCCCACGTTCCCACCCTCCTTGAGCGCTTTGAAACACTTGCCTGTGTATAAGCGCTATACAGTACCATACCATAAAGCTATAATTTGGCCTGATGATATTTCAATCTGTTAAATGCCTTTGTACAGGCCAATCCATCTATCAAATATCCATTCATCCCTTCTTTTCAGTGTCTTTTGGCTTGCGTGTGTAGATGTCCCCTTTCTTAGTTTGGATTGTTTCTACAAAACGACCATCAAAATGTTTGCACTGGATTGTATGTGCTTTGTGAAACTTCAATAAGACAAAAAGAAAACATTGAGTCTTTAACCAGCGCATCAACTTGGGGGTGAGTAGTAATAGAAACTGAAAATAACTTTACTGGTTGTCAGCAGTTTGGAAATCCAATGCATGTTTCAGTTGGTAACATTTTTTAACAACGGCCAAATAGAGTAAGCAAAACGTGTGTAAAGCAAGGTCGACACAGGTGTGCCTTTATCATTTGTACTGTCTGATGTATGACCTGAATTGGCAGGAATACGTAGGCAAACTGGTTTGTCCACAGAAAGGAAAAGCCATCTGTTCGACCGCTGCTGTGGGCTCCTGCTGGCAAACAGCGGACACTTTGTAGCGGCCGGTGGCAAAGGGATCCATGGATGGATGCCCCTAACATTGGAACTCTCTCTAAAGCGGATCAGTGTCTAATTCCTATTTGTGCGTCTGAGTGGATTGCCTGCTAGGTCATTTTGGACTCCTGGGAGATGGAATGCTTGCAAGAGCATTTGGTTGGATATGGCAGACTGCCACACCCACTGGGCCTCTTGAGACATGGTTGCAGATTTCACACCGCACCCCCTGCTTCAGGATGTAGAACACTGTGGTGGTATGGTCGGTGAGTATCCTGACCATGCATCCTTTTAGCACCGGCAGGAGGGATCTGAGGGATCATCTCACTGCTCTTAGCTCCAGTACGTTGATGTAGAGTGTTGCTTCCTGGGCTATACAGAGCCCGAAGCCCGACATTCAGCTGATTGGCATGAGCTCTCCAGCCCGACATGGAAGCGTCCGTGATGAGTGTTATGTGGTGATGCGGTTCTTGGAATGGGTTACCTTTTGTGAGGTTGTTCTTGTTGGCCCACCTCTATAGCTTGTGCACGAGCTCTGGTTAATGAGGCTCACGTCTTCCCATGTTCCTGCAAATTGGGACCAATTTGCGGCTATGAAATGATCTCCTGAATGAGGGGAGTCTTTGTCCCCCTCATTTATTTTTTTTGCTCCGACCATAGGAACCCTGTTAATTGTGTTTTTACTTTATTTTATGGACTCATGCTTTCCTCCATACTTTTAAAAAGGCATTTGTATTTCACCTTTGCAGCACACAGCACAGTGTGTGCAATGTTGCTGGGAGCACTTCAGGCTCTCCTTTTTTATTCTTTTATTTTCCTTAAGAACTGCTGTTCAACGTTAGATGGATACTTTTTTAGGTTTATAGTGATTACATCAAAAAAAAAAAAACATCTAATAAAAAGGATCGAATGCCAAAGCATCGACAGGCTTTTACATGTGAAAGTGACTTTCCATCTAAACCAGTGCATCGAAAATATAAATGGACTGGTTTCAATGGAAATGCACTTTTACATGTAAAAGATAGCATTTCAATCTTTTTTTTGTAACTTTAAAACGTTACATTGAGCTGTCCAGTTCTGAAATATCGGCACTGGCCAGCTCCTTGTAAAGTTTTAATTTCTTTTTGTATATTGTGGGGGGTCCCCCCAACACCCACCCCCTAACACTAAAGTAACTCTTAATCTAACCCACCCTAGCCCCAACCCCAACCCTAACCACTAACCCAACCCCACTAATTTTGATGGATCCAGCGAATTATATACAACGAAATGGCTATTCGATGGAATGGAATTTCGTTGCATATAATTCGATGGTATGGCGGTCGATGCTTTGGTTGTCAATGGATTGACCAGATACCACTTTTTTACCCTTCTTAGTTTTTCCTTATGAGAGATCAGCACACGCCACCCAATGTGGAGTGCTGAGAGGTTACCTTCTCTGTGCTCCTGTAACATTGTTACAGCGATAAGCATAGTTATGGCTGATGGCAGGGGACGTGTTCTAACCACTTTTGTGCATGTTTTGCTCACAGTCTGTCTTCATAGCTACGGCTATGCACAGAAGGGTCACCATTGACCCAAAATGGTGGCTTTTTTTTCCAAAATCAAACTGACATTTGAAACATTACATTACAAACTATTGTGAAACCCATCCTCAGAAAACAAACCCAGCTCAATTTCCCCCATGCTCATCCCCCCCTCCTGCCTCCCACCACCTCTTTCCTCCCACCATCACATCCATCCATCCATCCCCCTGCCTCATGCAGCAGGTTCCAATTGACTCCAGAAAGTCCAGACTAAAGGGTATCGCCATCTTTCGGGCAAGACAGTTTCCAGCGTTACGGTTTGTCCGTGGTGAGACATTTCCCTAATGAACTCCCAAAAGTCAATTACAGCAGCGTAGTGATCCCCTGTACAATTAGCCTCTCACCACAGCAGGTGCCCCTCCCCTATCCCACTCCCTGCCCATACTTCTCAAAGAAGGGGAGCCTTAGACCTTTAACATTAGCCCACGATTCGTCCAAAAGATGTGCGAGGTATTCCATGTCATATATAAACGCCCGAATCTTCGCCACCCATTCCTTTTCCCCAGGCATGCTCGGATTCTTCCAAAATTGGGCTAGGCAGCATCTAGCAGCAATCAAGATAATCTGTAACATATGCCTCCCTTTCACCTCATTCTCCTCCTCCAACCATACCCCAAAGAGTAGCAGCCACGAAGAGAGCTCCCTGTGAATCCCATCCACCCCTTTTATCCACGATTGGACCTCCCTCCAATACGATTGTACCTTAGAACATCCCCATCACATGTGACTGTAGTCCCCCTTTAAACCGGTGGCACTTCCAGCAGTGTGGGTCATACCCCTTGCACATCTTACCTATCACAGCCGGCGGATAATGCCATCTATGTATCAGCTTCAGAGCTTGGTGTCTGTACTGCAGGGAAACCATTGAGCGAATTACCTTTGTACACATCTGCATCCATAGTATATCATCTGTGTCATTCCCCAGGTCTTGCCCCAATCTAATCCTGGCTGGGAGTGGGTCCCTATAGTTCCACCAGTAACATCGTCCTGTGCAGCACAGAGATAAGTTCCCTGGAGCTCCTCACAGTTAAAAGGAGCCGCTCAAAGCCAGTCTGTTGCCTCCTCAAGTGGTCACCCCATTGGGCTTCCGTCAGGACCCCTTACAACCATAGGTAGCAGAATGGCGACAACTCCTCCAGCCTGCTAAACAAGATAAAACACCCCCTTCCCACATTTGTCCAGCCCTGCCTACTAGTACCAGAGCTGGAACGCCAATGGGTCCTCAATCCCATCCCTCGAAGTGCACCCCAAATGCAACTCCAAGGCGATGGCCATGTGGACAGCCACCTATTTCTCCACCCCTTACCCCCAAATAGACCAAAAAAACCTCCAGTACCGGGTGAAGCAGCAGCCTTCCTGGCACACAGGATCTGGGGACCCAGAACCACTCACCCAGTGAGACTGGGGCCAAAATTGCGTTATCCATTGGTACCCATTGCCTGTCAAGAGTGCTGGTTCAGGATATCAACCAAGACCCGAAGCCGAGTCGCCCTATTGTAGGTCTCGATATCTGTGAACCCAAACCGCCCCCACCTTCCTCTTTAGGTAAGTAGGCTACCCTGTGCTTCACCCCTGCGCAAAGGAATTTCAGCATAGCTGCCCTCACCTAGGCCAAGAAAGATGGCGGGATCATCATCGTTGGCATTTGGAATAGGAAAGGAAATGTGGGCAGCACCACCATCTTAATACAATTTAGACACGCCATCCAGGATAGCCCTAATCTCGCCCACCTCTCCATGTCTTCTATCGGCCGACCACAACATTAACAAGTTCTTAGGGAAAAGGTCACCATAATGGTGCATTACCTGTATCCCCAGATAACGAAAATAATCCTCCTTCACCTGAAACAGCAACCCCTCAATGTATTCCTTTTCCATCTCCGCTAACCCCTATCTCTTAAACCACCGATTTCACCAGATTTACTTTAAAGCCACATAAGCTCCCATTATCGCACCAGGCTTTCTAACAAGGCGTGCACCGACTTGGTAATGTAAAGGAGGGCATTATTTGCGAAGAGTCTGACCTTGCATTCCACTACCCCCACCAAGACAACCCTTATTCCCTTATCTTCCCCAACTACCCGCTCTAACGGAAAGGCGTGCGAGTCATTCCCATTAATCCCCACCCTGGCAGTCGGTGTGGCATACAAAACCACCATCCACCCCCTTCCATCTCGGGGCTATCCCTATGGCCGAGAGGACCTCCCCCCATGAAGGCACAACTCATCCGATCAAAGGCCTTCTCAGCATCCAAAGCGGATAGCAGTGCCCCATCCTCCCTCACCCCCGGGGCGTTAAGAACATGCAGCGTCTTTTGCATATTGTCCGCTCCCTGCCTAGGCATCACAAAATCTGGCTGATCCGGGTGGATCAAACAAGGGAGGCATGACACCAGCCGAGACACGTGGACCCTACCAAAGATTTTTGCATTCACGTTAAGCAAGGAGATGGGCCTATACGGAGGCACAATTTAATAGATACTTCCCCGATTTTGGGATAACTGCTATCAAAGCCCGGAGGAACGTCAGCGGGACGGTGCCCTCCCCCACAATAGAGTTCAACAGTTTAGCCAGGGGTACCGCCATTAAAGATTGATACAGTTTGTAAAAGTCTGCAGTAAAACCATCCTTATCCCAGTGCCTGCCTGGTTTTTAATCTCCTGATCGCCCGCACCACCTCTTCCCACTTCACCTCCCCTAGAGTAGTTCCCTCTCCACCCCCGGGAGCCTGGGTAGCTGCAAGATAACTGTACTTCATCCACTCCCGGCTCCACCGGATTAGCATAGAGCTCTCGATAATCTCCGAACCGTGCTGCAATGTCCTTTCCTCTATCCACCATGATCCTGTCAGTGCCCTGCACGCGGTCCACTCTCCTCTCCATCCTGTAAACTCTCACTCCATTCGCAAGAAGCGTTCCTACCAAGACAACATGTTCGTAGTACTTTTGTTGCGTGTACCTCATCTTCTTCACCCCCCCCCCCTTAGTAATACTGTGTGGAGTTCCTGCCTCTTATCCCTCATCTCATCCTCCAGGAGTTACTCTCCATCTGCATCCCTCTGGTCCAGTTGGGTCCGCAACGTTATCTCCGTCCGAAGCCTGGCCTTGACCAGCCCCGTCACTCTTCTTTCGCGACCCTTCAGCAATGAGGAGTCCCCTGAACGTGGCCATGGCTGCCTCCGATACCATTGCCATGCCAGTCTCGCCATTATAGTTGCCTTCAAAGTACGCCCTCAGTTCCTTCCCCCAAAAGTCTGCGAATACCCGGTCCCTCAGCTGGGTGTCTTTACACCTCCAGCGTAAATGCTGCAGTGGTTTCAATACCTTTTACTCTGCCACCACCAGCTTGTGGGGCGATCAAGTGATTGCATCAACTTTAGGCGCCCTATCTCACGCTCCTGGGGAATTCGCAGCAATTTTATCCTGCTACAAGTCTGATGTGGAGGAGAGAAGAACGTGTAACCCCCCCCAACCTGCCAGACAGGGAAAGTGACTCCACCAGACATCTGCCCAATAATGGCCCTGCAGGAGGTTACGGAAGAAAATGTTCTCCATACCCGCTGCTCTCGGCCCTCCCCCCTTTGCAGATCACCAATCTAGCACTGGTTCAGTCACCAGATTGAAATCACCCCCCAGAATCGTGGCCCCTTCTGCCCAGCTTCCCAACATCTCATATGTGGTGTAAGAATCTCAACTGTCCCACATTGGGCGCATATAAGGTGGCCAGTGTAATTTGCCTTCCCTCATAGAATCCCTTTATCCCCAGCAACCTGCCCCCACTGGCCCTCTTGAATGTTTTTCCTAGTAAAATAACCCACCCCTTCCTTCTTAAGATCCCTGGGAAAGGTCCAGAAATTCATACTGATGCCTTTACCCCCTTTATTGCAGATTCTGCCCGCTGTTTATAGTGGCATTCCTGCAAAAACAGGATCGCCAATAGTTGCCTGCGGAACATGTTGCTGGTTAGCGATCTCTTGTTTTGGGAGTTCAGACCATTTACCTTAAGCGTGGCTATGCTCACTTCAGCCATAACCCTGTCTCACTGTTGTCCCATTGCTAGTCTCCTGTCCCGACAGATTCTTCCCCACCCATAAGAACCACTGCATGTGCGCCCCCCCCCCCTGTACCCCTCTCATCTCGCTCCCCTCCCTATCCCCGTTGAGGCATTCAACCGTGCGTCCCAACCGTGCCGTTCACACCAGTCGAACCACCAGAACTACGGCCCCTGCCCTGCACACACTATTTGTTCCCCTCCTGCGGCCCCTTGCCATCCCGCTGAGGAGCCCACTCCACCACCTCATCAACTCTCCAGCCTGAACAACCCCAGATCCCACCCTGCACCTCTGCACTTGCCCCATCCCTCCCTCCACATCCCCTTAAACTCATCAGGATGCCAATGCCCAACACCACAACAAGCAATGCCACACCTTCCGGCTCCCGCTTGCCCTACCCCTCTTGCCCACAGGCCACGACCAAGACAACCTAGGAGACCCAAGAGAGTCCCTAGGCCCCTTTCAAGTGTCATTTCCATGGTGATGGGGTATTTAAGCCTCTGGAACTTTCAAACCCCTTGTGCACTCTGCACGTCACCCGCGTAGACTCTGGGCCTCGGAGCTCACGCTGGAGTCCAGTCCTTGTCTGCCTCACTCAGAGTTCCGTCGTGACGTCCCGCAAGTTCCTCCGTGGTGTACTTGACCTCTTCCTCTGCTACCAGATCTCTCCCCCTCCCACTCGAAAAGCAGCGCAAAGGGGTAACCCCACCTGTATCTCAACCCTTTCTCCTGGAGCCACCTAGTGAGGGGTCCAGATTTCTTGCGCCTTGTGAGCGTATATGCTGACAAGTCTTGAAAGATAGCTACCCTGAAGTCTGCATACTCCACTTCCCTTATGCGTTTCGCCTTCGGGGATTCTCATCTTATCACTGTAGTAGTGCAATCGCGCCAGGACCGGGCGAGGTCCTCTACTTTCTCCCCCACCGCGGTGCACTCGGTCGATGATAATCCTCTCCCCTTCCTTCAAACCCAGGACCAGCCCCATTATTTCCTGCATCTTGCACTCGGGCCCCATGGGGATACTCCCACCTCCTGCAGCCCAAAGAACCGGAGGTTATTCCTTCGCTCGCAGCTCTCGATGTCATCCACCTTGAGGCACAGTTCCTCCTCCCTCCTTTCTACTTCCAGGAAGCGCACCACTGTCTGCACCTCCAAGATCCCCACAAGGTCTGGTTAGCCTCCACCCCCTCCTTTTTGTCTCCCAGAGTGACCACCCTTGCTGAGCAGTCTGCCACCTTTGCCCCAATGCCAGTCCGCATCCCCCCCGATCTCCAGGATGGCCCGAATGTCATTCTTGATTGTGCCAATCTCCACCGAGCTGGGGTTGGGTCCTGCTCACCCACTGGCCTTTGCCATCTCCTCTCCGCCCTGGTAGCAATACTGTGCTAGAATACACTTCCTGCTCATAAACGTATGACAGTCACTCTTGCTGGAAACGCCCCTCTGCGCCACTCCACAACCCCCACCCGCCGCCGCCCTACACAGCATATTCTCCTCTGCTCCCCAACCCCACTGCAGACCTCTGGGTTCCCCTTACCAATCCTTCTGGGGGTGGTCACAGTCCACTGCCTCATCTCCCCACCGGTGCCTTCAGGGATCCCTCCAACAGGCCTCTCAATACACCCCCTCTCCCCCAATGACTGAAGGGTGGCTGTTAGGCAAGATTGTATGCAGTACCCTTTAGGTGCACTACAACAACCCTGACCTCCTGGCACTAGAACTCCAATCTTTGGTATAAGTCTGCACTACACAGGTTGGTAGCGTGTGGAGCAGCCAGGCTTATCTCAAGAGGGGTCAATGTGAGTTGTAGGGGAGGATTCACAGTGGCAAGTATTCAAATAAACTCTACACACAAGGATTCTTGATAAAAAAATATTAATTTATCATTCAGTTAGAATAAGCCTTCTTCAGAAGGGAGCAATATAAAAACACCACACAAATATATTTCAAAGACACACTCTTAAGTTTCTAAATCTGTAAGTACCCTTTTGAGATGGCTCACAGCATAACCTACACCCTCAGGTGTCTTCAATAGCTAGGGTGCTGGGGACATTAATGTATCACTGTTGCATTTAGAAGTACTTAGGGATTAGTTTAAAGGGAAAATGTTATTAGAACATACAAGAGATCACACATTCTCAACCAGGCAAATACTTTTGGAGCCCCCAAAAAGAGTTATTCAGTGGAACAGGTTAAGCCAAAATCAATGGGCAAAAGTCTATATGAGCTGAAGCACTTCTTTGCAGGTAAGTAAGAAAAGTCTTCGCACAGTGTTTTTAGAAGTCTTTGAAGAAGAAGAATCAATGTAGGGCAACAAGGTGTTAGACTTGTGAGTAGTAGACGATGCCAGCAACTCTATAGCAAGAGGCAAGTTCTCTCAGACTTTACAGTACCTTTGGATTGAAGAAAAATAGATGACTACTGTTCCTGTGCAGCTCTGCAAATCTCCCTGTTCCTGGGCCTCAGTCGTGGGGACAAGAGGGAGGACTTCTGGGGACTCCTGCACTGCAATGGGATGGTCACCACTCGCAACCGGTAAACTTCAAACAAGGAGCACTTCGGTGTTCAGCTCCTTGTGACTACTGCAAATAGCAACACCGCAGTTCCTGGCTGTCGAGATGGGCTTTCCTTGCTTCTGGGGTCCCGCACTCAACTGAGTGGGTTCAGGCTCGGTCAGTCCCACTTCCTGGGAGTCCGGAGGATCTTCCTGGAGCTCTTGGCCAGCTTTAAAGCAACGCACACAAACTGGTGTTCCTCTCCCTGGCTATTCGGTTTCCAGCAGCAACTCTGGAAATTCAACCAGCTCCAAGGGGATGTCCTGTGGCTTGGGATGAGTCGTCCTTGCAGGAGCTTCTCTGTCGATACCACAGTAGAGTTTTAGCAAAGGAGCAGGGCTTCACCGGGCAAACCAACGGTCCAGGAGTTGCAGCAGACGTCTTCAAGTTCTCTTCAGATTCCTTTGTCCAGTGGTCGACTCTGCCTTCCAAGCCAAAAAGCCTCGCCTTGTATGCAGCTTGCTCCCCATTCGTTCCAGCCTAGCTGTCAGTCACCAGCAGGGTGGCTGTACTTGCCAGACAGTCAGCCGGCCTATCACCACAGAGCCCATTCCTGTCTCCTAGGAGAAAAAGCACAGAGTTTTGGGCACCTCCCTCGCCAGACATCCTGGAGCCAGAGGCTAGTTTCACTTGTGAAGTCCGCCAAAGAGAAAAGGGACCAAACCTGGTTTGGCACGCAGAGTAAATCTCTAGAAGGACCTCTCCACAAAGAAATGGCAAAAAAGGAAGACCGGGCCATTTTGACAAAAATGGCACCCATGGGTGCTTTATCGTAGCTGCGAACGCAGCCTGCAGTAAAATCTCATAATGATAGTAAAAAGTAAACCACTGCCACCAGCCATTCATCAAGGAAAGGGTAACAAAAAATGTACATAAGAAGCTAGACAAAGGGGAGACTAAGTAACCCCTCCAGCCCCCTATTGTAAGATAGTGTGTGCTGGGTCTAGAAAGTTACAAATGTAAGTAAAGTCAATTTCACTTTACTGCTCTGGGAAACAGTTTATACCAGAGAAGGTATTTAAACCTTGGGAAATCTGAAAGACTTCCCTGTGTCACTGCACTGAAGGTGCTGTGTGACAATGTAAAAGATGATACCTATGGAGTTTGTCAGACTCCACAACCAACAGAAAAACAGTACAAAATCACATTAAAATACGAGAGAGTGGGAAAAAAAGGGTCTCCCTCTCTCCAGGTTAAAAAAAAAAAAAAATCAAGTCCTCAACAGTGGCAAACGGGTGCGGGCAGGATTCCCAGTGCTCCAGTACTTTACGCTGTGCTCTCCTCTTGGGGGCACCTCCGCTGCATCACACAGATTTCTTTTTCTTTTTTTTTTAAAACACTGCTACAGGGTGCCAGACACTCCACACTGTGACCCTCCATGGGAAGGCATGGCAGCAGCCTCCCTCAAATCACACTCCCCTGCCCACCCTGTGGAGGGGGCCATCTACCTCGCTGAGGCTCTACTGCGCTGTTCATCCAGGTGGCTGCCTCCCACTGCTGTGGTCGCACTCGCTCCTTCAGGGTGCCGGGTCAGCACCCGCTCAGCCCCAGTCGCCTCTGTAGTTCACGTGGAGGAGTAAGGGTTCTACGACTCGCCAGGGGCTCCAAGAGCGATCTCAGCTTTTTTTTGCCCCGCCACATGCGGGCTGCATCACCTCGAAGAGGCCGTCTCAAATAGCCCAGCCAGCGCCACACTTCCTCCCTCTGCCACCAGTGTCAGGAGTCTGATCCGCCGTCTCTGCAGTACTGGACCACCCTCCTGACTTGGGGCACTCCTGCCTTGCTCCCAGGGAGGAATTCCCCCCCCCCCCCCGTCTCTCCTTGCGCACCTCAGCAGAACAGGTCAGACCTTCCCGCTCCACTTCCTGGAGCACTCTACAGGGGCTTCCACCTGCCACCACTCATATCTTTCCTCTGCTGGGGTCCCATACCGCCCCACACCCAGTCTGCCGGCGCTACACCGCTTCCCATACTTCGGGACCCCACTTCCAGGAACCCGGGGTGCAACAACTCCACATATACTCCACGATCACCAGGGCAGGGGACGGAGCACAGTGTTTAAGCAGCCATGTTGCCTGTGCCCCCTGGTGGCCTCCCAGACTTTTCTTTTATCGCCATTCCTTGTGCGATTGTCCTTTCTTGGTCGTTCTGTTGTCCTGGGTGGGGAAGGGCCTGGTTTGAGTTAGGTCTTCAGCAGGATCCCTTTCTGTACCCCGCCAAGGCTCCAGTGTCTCTGTGCGAACAGGAAGAATGGGAGGATGCCAAAACTCTGCTATTCTTTGTCTTCTGGTGTGCCTGAAAGGAACCAGTTCCCACTGGGAAGCTAGCTGTCCCGATTGAACAGCCACCTGCCCCTTTCTGAAAAATGCAGGTAGAGTTTGCAGAGGATGAGTTTGAAATCCTAATAAAAAGGCAAGGACAAGTCGACCACCAGAACTGAAGACGACGACCAGAGACACCTGCAGCCCCTTCCAGCAACCTCAAAGAGACCACTGCTGTCCTGACCCCGTTTTTAAAAATCAATAGAGGGGCTGTGAAGAGGATGACTCCTTCCCACTGGCTAGTGGGAACAAATAGCCATAAGACGACCTGCAAGACGAGCCATCCCCCCCGACGTGCTGGGACCTTCCTGGGCTGCAAACCGCCAATACTCAGGGACCATATTGCAGGGCATCGTCTTCCCGTGAACAAATCCTCCCAGGAATTTGTGAGCTCCATTTGCACATCATGAGACAAGAAACCCTCCACAAAGCCCCCTCACCACAGTGCAGGACAGAAGAATCAAGGTGGATTGACTAGGCAGTAAACATTAATTCTTGGAGTTTGTGATAAGGCACCAAAACTGCCGTCCGACGGAGCACCAAGAATTTTTTCTTAGTCCTTTCTCTTGACTGCTGCTGCAACATCCCTTCCATGGGTGACTACCTCCAGAACCGACTTGTCTTATTTGGTGCCATTGTTGGACATAGTTGAATACATTTTCCCCCACCTGCAATGGTTTCTGTCTGTAGTCACAGTAGCCGCTTCTCTTGCCTCCCTCTCTGGGAACCTGTAGTCTGATTGCGCCTCTGACTCTAGAGAAAATCCTTTGATTTCGATAGCCCTGATAAGACCTCTTGTATCCCTGGGAATAGTATGTGCCCTTTGAACATAATCGACTCCCTCTGGTGGAGGTTCCGGCTCTCCCAGAGAAGCCCCTAAATGGACAAAGTCTTCCTGTTTTGTAAATACATGAATGACTGGGCCGTGTCAGCTGTTTTTAATCAAGGAGGAGCAGTGCCACAAGACTGAGCCTTTGTGAAGCATGCCCAGAGTATGCTGTGTAGTAGGTAAACCACAGGGCTTTACCTCCATTATTTTCATACTACAGCACTGATGAGCCGCTTCGGATTTGGACTTTACCCATTACTCGGTGGTGTCCATTACCTTTGCTTTCCAGCCGTGTAGGCTGTGCCACCATTGATTTGCATGCAGCGTTTCACCATCTAAATATGGCCGCCCCACCATTGTGAGCTGCCTTCCAGCTCTCAAGGGACCTCCACACCGAACCAAGCAGCCATTTGATTGGCTGTACTGCTTATTTTATCCAACTATGTCGAACCGTGAGGCGTGAGCCGTCCTATGCTCTAAGGACTACGCTACAAGGACTATACCTGTCCTGTGCCTGTCCAGTGTCAACAGTGCACAGGGCCAGAATCCATGCCCGTCCTCGCCTCGCTACGCCCAGTGTCCATGTGGATTGTGGATCTCTAACTCCTGGTAAGCAGCACCCACCACCTCCGTTATCTGCATAACCTGTGGCCAGACTCTATATTGCCACCCACACCTGATCGTGTCCGATAGATCCTCCAGCCTACTGTGTCCGTTGTGAGAAGTTCAACTATAACCCGCCTCTAAGTCGATTCGGCTAAGCTCGTTACGTCCGATACTGTACACACTGTCGCCATAAACGTTATTACGTTGCCCAATTAATTTGACTGTGTGGCTCCCACCATATGGTGGATCCTGTACACATGTGTATGCTACTAAGGAGGCCGCACTGCATCTCTTCGTAATAGCATGATCTTTTATCCTTCTGATACATTATTTGGTACTGATATCTAGTTATGCAACCCCTGTAGTGCACATTATTCGTGCTCTTTATGTACTATTGCAGTCATTTAGTGCCACTAAATTCCTTCTACTAATGTTGAACGCGTCACCATGCGCTAATTCGTTAATGACTTTGACTATTGAGTACTGTATTACCTTGACTGCCAGGTTGTAATGTTACCATCACCGTCTGCGTGCCTAGTTTTCACTTAGGCTGGTCTGCAGATCATGAATACACATCTGTATGCCCACATCTGATTGGTGCCTCCTATTTTTAGAATACTGTATCTTGTTTCTGTATATTCCTCATTGGCCAGTACTACTCTGCTTTATCCGCTGTCCCTACTTGCACCTAGCTCTTAAATAGAGTAGTTTACGCTTGTTAGTAGTTACTGCATTCAAATTGTCTAATGTACGCTTCTCTGCCATATGTGCATTTTAAACAAGTCGTGTATGTAATCCGCACTTCCTTATAGGCTGACTGTATTTGACTTGATTAGTGTGCTAATTGTACCTTATAACTGATCATTGCTACCCAATCCCTGCACAGAAGCAGCCTCGTCAGCCCATCCTACGCCCTAGTTCACACCACCATGTACTGGTGCCTTAGTACTCTTCTTCACTTACTGTACATATCCACGACACGCTGGACATTTCAGACTTATCCACATACATCCACTATTACAACTAATGTTATCATCACCCACACTTGTTGGATTAACACTATGGTCTGCGCTAACCCATATCTGGATGATCCTGCACTCTGGTTACTCCACTTTGCTCCCAGACCAACACCTAATAACATTGCTCTACCTCTAGCAGAAACCTTAGATTGAGTTCCAGAGTCACCCCATCAAAATGGTGGTCATACCCCAAGATACATAACAGTATACCATCATCTTTCAATAATATTGCACGCAACCTTGTTCAAACTACACTAAGCTCCTATCACCCGAGTACCTCAGTCAGAAATCTAAGATTAGGAACTAGACTGCACAAAAACTTTTCAATCACACCCACACAAAAGAAATAAACATGAGCATCAGCTTAACAATCTAGCTAACCGGCCTAATGTACCAGACATTAGCATGGTCTCCAACACTCTGCCTGAAACTGACCCACCCTTGCAGAAAACCCTTGCAAAAGACACTCATCAAGGCAGCCTTGGTGAACGCGAGATCTCTCCCATCCCATGCATTGGATATTGCCGATTTCATAACCTCTGAAAAGCTGGACCTTCTTGCGGTTACGGAAACTTGGCTAAATGCAGCTTCTGGCCCTTCCTTGGCCTTTGCCATCCCTAATGATTATGCCATCATTAGAAGCGACAGAAATACTAGCCTGGCGAAAGGAGGCGGCCTTGCCTTCATATTTAAAAACACCATTATTCACGACTTACAAATCCCCTCTGCCAAATCTCTATCCATCAAATTACCTTTATCACCCAAACACAAAGCAACAGTGCATCTTATCTACCAGCCACCAGGACCTATTTCCACATTCCCGGAGGACATGGTGTCCCTCTTATCTACTAATGCCAAACCCAATTCGCAAAGTATCCTACTTGGGGACTTTAACCTAGGATTCAATGACCACATGAACAATAATGCCCTTGACTTGGCCAATACTTTGTCGGATCTTGGTTACACACATATCATTCATGTGCCTACACACAAAGTAAGAACCCTTGACTGGCTCACTAACCTTAATTGCACTATTGATCTTTTTACCAATGTACTGTGTATCTGGTCTGATCACCATAAAATAACCTTCTCCGTCAAAGCTACCACGATATGTCCCACACCTATCATTGCCCCAGCCACCCTCACTAGGAATAAGAAAGACATCACTACTGATAAACTCCTCCCTTTAATACTTCCCCCTCCTCAACAATACATCTAGCTCAGACCCTACAGTCCTAGTGGACATATATAATCTGTCCATACTGAAATCATTAAATACCATCGCCCCTTTAAAATTGCAGAAACCTAAACTCAATGTCACCTTAATTCCTGGTGCACCCCGCACTTAAGAGAGCTGCGCAAAACTAAACTGCAGAAGCACACTGGAAAAAGTTTCCTTCAGCAACTAATAAGAGTGAGCTGACCGTAGTATCTTCCAACTATAAAGAGGCCTTTATACTTGCTAAAAAAAGACCCCTACAACAAACGTATCACACAAGCTGAATCTAATACAAAAGAACTGTTTCAAATTCTAAAAGAATTGGAATCTCCCATCACCCCCATTGACAAATGTATCCCAAATGCCCAATGGTGTACTAACACCCAGAAGGCTCTCCTGGATAAAATAGCTTTGCTACAATCTAAAATTAATTATAAAAAAATGCATGCTACTTTCTGATCCGGATTACAAGCAACATCCTATTATGACCTCCTCCTCCGAGTTCGCTTGTAAACCTTTTAGCTTTTCAACGGTCAACCTGGGAAGTGGAAACCATCATTAGGAAACTCAAGCCATCTAATTGCCAAGGTGATTCCTGCCCTGCTCCCATCATCAAAGCAGCTGCACGTGACCTTGCGACATTCATCACCAACTTCATCAATGCCTCATTCAAAACTGGAGTAGTGCCAGATAACCTAAAAGACACTAGGGTCATCCCCTAATCAAAAAAACTACTCTTGACCCAGCCAGCCCGTCTAACTACAGGCCTATCACAACCTTGCCTTTCTTACTAAAAATATAGGACCGAGCTGCTTACCTGCAAATTCAGGCATACCTTGAATCTAACAACTTAGTGGGACTTAGGCAATCTAGTTTCCGACCAAGACACAAACTGCCCTGATCGATCTCACCACACAAATCCAAGTGCTAAAAGACAAAGGCAAACTAGCCATCCTTCTACTGCTTGACCTGTCAGCAGCTTTTGACTTGGTCAATCACCAAACGCTCTGCCACCATTTGAAAACAGCAGCACATTTTTCTGACTCAGCCACTACATGGATTAGCTCCTTCCTGGCTAACAGAACTATGATGGTCTTCTCTCCTACTGATTCCGCTGAACCCTCCCCGGTACCCTGTGGGGTCCCGCAAGGCTCATGTGTTTCGCCCACGCTTTACGTCTTTACAAAGCCCCTCTTCGACATCCTTGACTATCTGGGTGTTATACACTAATTATGCAGACACCCAGATACTCATTCCCATCACTGGAGACTATTCAACTGACAGCAAAACCCTTAAATGAAATCTATTCAGTGATACAAGAATGGATGGCGCAACACGGACTTTGTCTAAACAACGATAAAACTGAGCTGCTAATCCTAGGCACACACGCTAAACTGAACACTGCCTTTAAATCCTTTACGATAGATGGTAACACCATTACCGTTTCTAACACTAAAACTCTCAGCATCTACCTTGACGCCACCTTATCCTTCTCTAGACAAACGCGGTAGTAACATCCTCTGCATACACTTGCAAATGAATCACCGCTTGCAGACCTTTCATCACTACACCCAACTGCATCACACTTGCCAGAACGTTAGTTCTGTCTAAAATTGATTACTGCAACGCCCTTTACCTAGGGACTAGACACAAAAATATCAACAAGCTACAAGTAACTCAAAATAATGCCATAAGGGCAGCCCTCAACATCCCGAAGAAGTCTCATATTTCTGATACCAGACGTAACCTGCGCTGGCTTCCGGGTGAGCACAGAATATCACTTAAAACGCTTGCTCTCACACAAATCTAGGGCTAACCTCGCTCCAGCCTATCTTATCAACCTACTTAACTCGCATATTTCTTCAAGACCACTTAGAGCGGCCCAAGCTCACACAACGGCCATACCTAGATTTAAACTGCATAACTCGGGAGGGAGGCGGGGGGGTGCTAGCTTCCCAGTCCTTGCGTCCAACTTGTGGAACACGCTCCCTGCCTCCCTCAGATCCAGAACCTTCTTTCCACTCATACAAGTGTAGTACGAAAGTATGGCTTCAGGACTTGGACTCAGCGACTGCCTAATTTATGGCTTCAGGACTTGGACTCAGCGACTGCCTAACTTACTTAGAGAGACTTCTGAAGCAAATTTTCACCATACTCCTTGCTTATTCGTCTTCTAAATACTTTGTATTGAATGAGTATACTGTGCATTACGCGGTTACTTTACAGGTGCCTACGTAACCTATTATGCTATTCAATGTTCATATTTAACGTAACTTGGTGTAAAATGTTTCTCTTATGCTGTGTAACTGGATATATATGCGCCCAGCTGCCCCAGGGCCAGGAGCGCTTTACAAATAAAATAAATACAAATACAAACTTTAGTGCATCGTCGATTTTCTGGCCCGAAAAGATCATCTCCTTCAAAGGGAATGCCGATGACCATGTTTCTGTAGTAGGTGGTAGCCTAGGTGAGCGTGCCTGACTGATTATGGAATCTTCAGGGTCAGAAAACTGCGGTGACTGTGGTTGTTGTGCCTCAAAATCTGTGTCGATTTCATGTTGCAGAATAGCCTCTGGGATCAACTCGTAGGTGATAGGTGAGACTGGCGAAGTAACCCACATGTTTCTTCTCTTGCAGTTTTGCCCTCTCCTTCTGCTCCTTGTAATCAGAGGAGCCTGCTGCGGCTTCAGGCGCTACATTTGCTTCCTGTGCAGCTTTTGTAGTGTTAGTGGATGAGGGTGGTCACTTCCCCACAGAATGATGCAGGGGTCTCACCCACCGCACGCCAACAGCTGCGTACTAGTTGACGGTGTCGTTGTGAACAAGGGTTTACTTGTTGTAGACGGCAAACTTGGTGAGCCGTGTCTACTTGTCAGAGTCAGATTACAAGCAGGCTTTTGCTTGAGGACTGCTGTCCTTTGGTTGACAAAGTTGTCGCCGAGCTCTTCTTGGCCGATGAATGCGCTGCAACGAGGACTTATGCTTTTTACTAGTGGACAGCGACAAAGATGTCCCTGATGAGGTTTCTGCTTTGTTGGGATGTAGGTCTGTCGTCGACGAGTGGTCGCCCGCGACGTTGACAAACTCTCCCTTGGCTTCTTTGAGTGCTACGACGACGAGGGTATTGTCACTCTTTTTAGGCTTTTCCCCCTGCACAGTCGACTGAGATTTTTGGCCTTTTGTCCACTGTCTGTGATGACAACAGCCTGTGGAAGTGCTTATGCTTTTTAGCACAGCCATGCTCCTCGTGGTTTCAGACTCATGCTTAAAAGGCAAATAAAATGTAGCTTTATTGTATTTGCCAGATTAATTTTGGTGGCAACTGGTGGCAGTGGCTGCTAAATCCCATGAACTGGATTACGTAGTCCGATTGCAATTTTGGATTGCTTGGGAAGCATTCTGTGGGAGATCGCATACCAAAGGCTGACTTGCCTTGGCGAATGTGGCCTGTGTACACGCCAAGGGATCTCATTTGTGGAAGTATAAAAAAAACAATGTGCTTCAAATTACCTGAATTAACGATGGCTTATGTTTCTCTCCCACATCTTCCTTTTTATGGCAACAATTAGAAGTATCAAATCTTACAGAATATCTAAAGCTATCTACAATCACTATGAAGTTAATGTAACCACAATATGTATATATAAAATTAAATCTCATTAAAAGAATTTCAATTGAATGTACCAGTGAATTGGGATTGGAAGTCTAACCTGAGCCATTCCTTAATTTGAGGAAAGGGGGCATACACACGTGGTGTCATTTCAAGCTTTACTATGACATAGCTTCAGCAAATGTTTCTTCGCGAATTTCAGAGGTTTTTGATGACTGAAGGGGTATCAGGTTACTGCACTAAATGTCACCTGTTAAAATGCCCTCTTTTTACAAACAAGACTGAACCATAATGTCCCCTTAACGACGTTAATTCACTGAATATATCCATAAAAAAAATTCACGACAAGAATTACAACTGAGAATAGTTTATTATGGCATCAAATATGTGTGGCATTCATTTTATCGTAGGAACAATAGGTTCTCATGCTGGCTTACATTGAAGGCTAGAGGCTCTGCATAGGCAGATATGGTGTCCAGTAAAAGGATCAAAAATAAAGGATCGAATGACCTTTTGCTCGAATGCAAAAGGATCGAAAAAAAGGGGGCACATTTTTATTTATTTATATATTTTTTTGTTTGGGTTGGTAAAAAAAATGTTTTTAATAAAGAAAACGGGGGGTTTGGTGGAACCCCCCCCACCATAAAGACCATTTTTTTCGGTCCTTTGACTGTCGATCAAAAGGCATTCCATCCTTTTGTTTTCGACCCTATAACTGGCAACCGGCAGATATGTTAGTTATGGTGTTGTTTGACTTTTACTTCGACTTTTGTTGGTAGTAAGACTTCTATTAATGGGGAGGGCAACCACCGCTCCCTCCTTGCCCCGCCCTCCCCCTCCTCCTCCTCCCATGCCCCTTACACACGTATGTATATTGGCCATATGACCAATAGGGGTCAAACAAACTTTCAAAGCGGTAAGTGTTGATGAAACCACAGAGAACAATAATTTACACTTAAAAATATATTTTGTGATTCGTCTGGCGTGGATGAGACTTTCATGAGCCCCATTTCATTTTAATGTATCCTAAATTTATAACATTCCCATGGGAATCCTGTGTTTTATGCTTCATGCTATCTGACATTAGATCTAGGGGAACAAAAATATGCACTGCATGGTCTGATATTTTGTGCCACAAAAAGTGGGACTATACAGACCCCATAGACCTTGAATCGTTCCCCATCTATAGCGGATATCTTTGTTTCAGGCTGCTGTGCTCACAGGTGGTTAGTGCCATTTTCAAATATATCATTAATGTTATGTTAAAGGACATTTGTACCGCGCACTATCACCACCGAAGTAGTCCCCTGGCAGCTCCGAAAAGGGGAGGAGAGGGGGTGGGTTAGTGGAAATAAGCTGGAAAAGTGCAAGAGCGCAGTGATGTGGTGTTGGCAGCCTCAGCCTGGTGGGTCCGTTGGCTGGGCTTGGGGTGTTTTACGATCGGTAGTCATCGTGTGCTGTTGTGCAAGTCTATGTGTGGCTTGTTTTGTTGTTGCAGTGTTGTGAAGTTTGTGCGGATTGCTGCGTTTTAGGCTTGTGGTTGTGTTTGGTTAGAGTTTGAGAGGTGTATGCAAAGGGATGAAATTGTTAGTTGGTTGGTTGGCATTGCTGTCCTTGTAATTGTGGGATTCCATCTAGGTGCGGTACATGCTGACATTCACATTTCTATCTAGATGCGACACAAGCTAAAGTTCACAATTCCATACTAGTGTGGCATATGCCAACAGTCACATTTCTATTTAGATGCGGCCCATATCATATACAAGCATACATCTATAATTTTCCCTACAAGTTCGACATTCTCTTTGCCAGGGTCTTCCTTACATTTTGGAGAATGGAAGGATAAATTCTACAAAAGACAGGTGTTCAGACCCAACCAACTAGCAATTTATAATTCAGGAAATCCCAGAAAGTGTGTGTATTCTATATGCATTACATAAAGAACACTATACACGGCCAGGAAGACCTCTTGAAACGCACACCAGAGATTAAGACAATCTAGTCCAGATGGCAGCAATGGCACGTATGAACAAGGGAAAATTCAAACCTACTTTTAATCTTTTAAATGTCAGCCTAAATAAGTGAAATTTAGCGACTATATTTTACCGTTACAGTACGCACAAGAACAGACGTTACCCCGGGCCAGCCCCATATGTTCGACCCTCAAGGCAGAAACAAAGGAGAGCGGATTACTTAAAAATGACCTGTAGGTGTAGACCGTGGTCAGCAAGTTGTGTCAAACAGCTCATCTGATATCTTGGTTTACAAGACCATACATGTGGGAAACCAAGCCCAAATTAGTGTATCCCTTCAGTCTTTTTCAAAACTCAGGCATTTGTCAAACCAATTCCCATACACCAGGGATCAGCAACCTTTGGCTCGCCAGAGGTTTTGGACTATGACCAACAGCCGTAGCCCGAATAGTCAATGGCTAGTAATCATGCTAGTCCTCCTCTAAATCATCTGGGGAGCCAGAGGTTGCTGACCCGTACTGCATAAAATTGATTTCAGCTTTGCAAATATCTGCTGATCTTCAAATATCTTTTAGTTTTAATCGCAGAGTAATTTTATTATAGAACTGGCAAGCCATTTCTGGAAACCGCTGGTGTCTCCCCCCACTCCCCCATAACATTCTGTGCAATAATAGCAAAGACGACAAAAAAAACCCAAATAAATAAATAAATAAAAGAAAAAGGATGTGTTCCGTTACTAACCATGTTTGCAGAAGCCTCGGTCGTACCAGGGACAGTCTTTGATTTTGGACTCTGGGTCAATGTGTAAAAAGGGACACTCTTTGTTACTGCACTCCGCTGCAACATAAAACGAGAAAATCCTGGTAAAGAAAAAAGCTGCAGTAATACACAGCACCTGGTGAACATGGCACAACTGCCTCAAAAATTCACTCTACATCACAGTTTAGAAATGTGAGCGATATACATAGAATGGGTAATTGTTAGCGAGTTTTACAAAAGTCCAACAAAAGATTGTACTTGAAAAGACTCCCACTTGGGACCACAAGGTTTCAACTCTTAGTATAGGCCTGAACCACGCTAGTTTTGGTGGTAACAATGGGTGCGCAGCCAGGCTTATTTTAGGAGGGAGAAAGGGCTGTAGTAGTACGAAGAACTTGGAGTATATACCTAGGCCAAAGAAAA
Organism: Ambystoma mexicanum; assembly: GCF_040938575.1. Taxonomy (NCBI): domain Eukaryota; kingdom Metazoa; phylum Chordata; class Amphibia; order Caudata; family Ambystomatidae; genus Ambystoma; species Ambystoma mexicanum. The sequence continues at coordinate 1,256,674,382 of NC_090923.1, read as the reverse complement.
ACAAAACATACTAGACGTTATATAGAAATATTTGTATTTATATACACACACAAAAAAGGTAAAAATTCTTCTGAAGGGCAAGTACTACAACACACAATAAGTAACTAATGCAATCCTACAGTAATTAAATCACTTTCGTAATACTTTTAGAATAGCAGTATGCAATTAAAAGAACATCTTTTGTAATAAACTTTTAGAATACCAGTTTCTGGTACAAATGGAGGACACAAAACCACCATAAAGCAGGTTAATACTTGTAATTATTTCACAGAGGCCTAACACTTTAAAAGTACATCACTACCTAGTTACGAGCATCAGTCAGATTAGAGGGAAGATCAGGCAGGCACAAACTGTAGAAAGTTTAGAAGTTGCAGAGGAAATCTTTTGTAGCAATTAAAAAACACTTTTGGTTGGAAAAAGGGTCTGGGACTTCAGAGAAGTCTCACTGTAGACTCACAGGCGTTAGGCCTGGGCGAACGTGCATGGGCAAACACGAATCAGCACTCCAGCAACAAAGGAGCAGCAAAGCAACTCTAGTTCAGTTCTACCAAGAGCCTCAAAGTACCTTAGGAGTGAAGAAGCGGATGCAGCAAAATGCCTCCACGATGCTGCTGCAGCAGCAGACCCAGTCACCAGATTCTTGGTCAGGCAGACGAAAGAAGGGGCACTGCAATAGATCTCGCAGCAGCAGTCAGGTGAAGAGGCTTCAGACAAAGGAATCTTCAGGGTTCTGTGATTTTGGTGCCCTTTTCAAAAAACCAGTGAAGCCGGTTACTGATTGGTTGATTAGTCTCGCTTTCTTGGTCCAGCACTCTGGTGAGGGGGTATTAGCGAGTGGAATCTTGCTTCTGGTGGTCCGGAAGGAGTCCGTCAAAGTTTCGGGAGGATTGGATCTTCGGAAGTCATTGCACTGCATAGTGGCTACAGGTCCCAGAGTATTGGCAGTTTGCAGTCCATGAAGGTCCCAGCTCGTCGTGGGATGGCACAAAATGCAGGTCGTCTTCAGAATGATTGGACCCACCAGTCTAAGGGAGAGTCATCCTTTCTGTGGCTCTGCCGACGCTTGGAAGGTGTTGGACAGCAGCAGTTACTAAGAAAAGTGGCAGGGGACATCTATCCTCTTCCTCCATTCTTCTGTTCCAGGGGTAAGCTGGTCTTCAGCCTCAGGATCCAGGTCAATCAGCACCCATGCACCCTTTAAACTCTGGGTGGTGGCTATCCTTTCAGGACAGCCAGCCCCATCCCCACCCAACTCCCCCCCCGGTGGAACTGGTTCTAGGTAGGCACACCAGAAGACAAATATGTGCAGAGTTTGGAGCCCTCGCCAGTTTCCCGTCTTCACAGACACACTGGTGCCTTTGCAGGCTTAACAAAAGGATGTATGGCAAAAACAAAAGTCAAACCAGGACCTCCCCCACCTAGCACGGCAGAAGAACGACCAAGAAGGGACAAGCAAACAAGAAGTGGCAATACAGTCACCATTTTGGGTCAATGGTGACCCTTCTGTACACTACCGTGGCGGTCAGTACAACCTGGGAGTAAGAATTGTGCAAAAGTTGGTAGGACAAAAGCACTGCCACCAGCCATTCAGATTAGCTTGTCACTGTAACCAAACAGTTACCGGAGCAGTGAGAAAGGGAATACACACACAAGTTGGGATGTGCTAATCTCACAATATAAAAAGAAAAAGAAGGAAATAAAAATCCCCCTATAACAGAAAACAAAAAGGAAAGGCCAAAGGGCTCCCAGCAACACTGCAGATAGAGTACTGTGATACCTAAAAGTCAAAAGACAGATGCCAAAAAACGTGGGAGGAAAGTTTAACTCCAAGCAAAAAGGTATAAAAAGAAATGCGAAGTATCCCAAAAGACATGGTAAAAGAATGTGTGTGGAAAAGGGTTCCCACTCACTCAGGGGAACAGACCAAAAATCCATTAGTCCAACAAAAGGTACTGGGGGACTCACATGTAGAAGAGATTTTGCATACAAATGAAAATCTACCCAACACTACACATCCAAGGATTCCGGTACATGGTGCAATTATTATTATTTATAGAGTGTGGACCTAGCTTTGAGAAGCAACAGAGCACTTTACAGAGGTGTACACCATTACAGATGCATATTGGCGCACTTTTCAGTGGTAGCAACAGGGCAGATATACAGTGGAGGTAGGATACAGAGGGGGACAGAGGAGGGGGTACAGCTGTACCGAGTGGCGGGGAGGAGCGGGGCGGCATTTAGCAATTCAGGTGGCACGAGGGGTGATGTGATGGCCTGGGTGGAGGGGAGACTCCTTGAAGAGGTGGGTCTGGATGCATCTGGTTATCCAATAAACTGGTTCTTCATCTCAAAACATTCCCTAATGCTAAAATATTCCAGTGGTAGAAACAGCATGAATCAGAATAACAAAGTCAGTCACCGTAGTGACCATTTTACTCCTAGTCCATAGTCCTCTTTCCTCCATACTTGTGGGACATTCCGTCCTCCGGGACGGGACCGGAGCACTTTTGTTGAAAAGCATCAAAAATGAAAAAGGTTTGTCCTTCTCTTTTTATGTGGGGTACCGCACGTGGCGTTATCCCCGCCCTCCTGAGCTCTGCCCCGGGCATCACCCTTCAGTCCTTTTCTATCACCAGGTCTGCGACCATTTAAGCAATAATAGAGGACATTAGAGGGGACAGTGGGTGTATGGAGGAAAGGGGACTATGGACTAGGAGTAAAATAGTCACTACGGTGAGTAACTGTTATACTCCTACGTCCCATCCCCTATCCTCCATACTTGTGGGAGATTCCAAAGCACTCCTCACAGGTAACACGGTGGATGGAACCTACTTACTGAAAGAACAGCCTGATCAAATTGATCATCGGCCCTGGAGCTCAGATCCAAGCAGTAATGCTTGCAAAAAGCTGATGGGGACGCCCACGTAGCTGCCTTGGCAATAGTCTCCCAGGGGACATTTTTTGGAAGGCAACAGCAGCCGCTTTGCCACGTACAAGATGGGCATGAATGCCCTTCGGAGGCTGAAGGCCCTGAATGGCATATGCTTCTGAAATACAGGAGGCAATCCATCCGAAGATAGTAGCCTTTGAAGCAGGTTTTACTTTTGGATCTCCGAAATTAACAGAGTTGGGAGGAGCTCCTGAGTTTAGTTGTTCTGTCCCGATAGAACTTCAGAGCTCGTCTGACATCTACATTGTGTAATGCTCTCGGCATCTGAGGCCGGGTTCGGAAAAAATACAGGTAATGAGATGGATTGATTCACTATTTTAGGGAGGAAAGAAGGACGAGTGCGGCGCGCAACCTTATCCTTATGGAAGGCAAGGAACAAATGTTCCACGGACAAAGCTTGAAGCTTGCTTACTCGCCTTGCCGAAGTCACTGCAATCAAAAAGGCAACCTTCCATGAAAGGTACTTTAGATCCGCCGTAGCCATGGATTCAAAAGGTTTATGGCATAAGGCGGTCAGAACCACATTTAAATCCCACTTATTGCGAACAGGTGGAAATAGATGTAATAAACCTGCGAAATGCCTTTTAATGACTGGGTTCATCAAAGAAAACAGCTGTCAGTGGGCTGGTAGGCGGCAATAGCCGACAAGTAAGTCCGACAAGACACGAATGCCCTAAGCTGCCAGATGAGAAATGAACGAAAGGACAGTGTCAATCGTAGCATGTCTGGGGTCCAGCTGCTTAGCTAAACACCAGTGACAAAACCAGAGCCACTTACTCCTATACAGAGACCTCAGAGGGCTTCCTGGCCGCTTGGATAATAAGCATATTGTCCTCGGACAGGTTAAACTGCACTAAGGATTTGAATTCAGGCACCAGGCCGCCAAGTTGAATGATTGCGGGGAGGGGTCCAACATCTGCTGATTGCACTGGTGAAGCAAGTTGGGAATCAACGGCATTCTGATCAGAGGACAAAATCGACAGATGATGAAGTTATGAAAACCAGAATCTGGCTGGCCACCAAGGAGCTATGAACAGTAGAATGCAATTCGATGTATTCCTGAGCTTGCAAAGTGACCGATGAATCGGAGAAGAAGCGGGAAGGCATAAGCCTTCATGTCGAGAAGGCCCCCCGAGACCATTCCTATATGCATAGAGAGGACGTTTCTTGTTTGTCGCAGTCGCAAAGAGGTCCACTTCTGGAGTGCCCTATTGGCAGAAAATGGTGGAGAGGACCTTCATGTTCCGTTCCCACTTGTAGCTGGCCGCTGTCTGTCGGCTGAGTGAGTCTGCAGTCACATTGAATTGCCCCTGAATGTGTACCGCCAGCAGCCAAATGCTGTGCTGGATGGCCCATTCCCACACCTGAATGGCAAGGTCCACAAGAGGTGGTGACTTGGTACCACCCTGCTTGTTGATGTAAAACATCGACACCAAGTTGTCTGTGTGGACATGAACCACCCGGTTTGTGATGGATGGTTGAAAAGCCTTCAGAGCCAGAATACAGCCAGGAGTTCCAAATCATTTATATGAAACCGCCTGTCCTGCAGCGTCCATAGATCAAAAACCTGGAGATGATCCAGCTTCGCGCCCCATCCCAGAAAGGAGGAGTCTGTGGTAATCGTCACTTGTGGGCAGGGCTCCTGGAAGGAGGCCCCCACTGTTAGATTGTTGGTCAAAGACCACTATAGAAGGTTCATCATCATGCACGATGGAACTGGGATCATCTTGGAATCCGAGTCCGAAACCTGACACTAACAGCTCCGAAGAGCCAGCTGCGTACGCCTCACTTTGAGACAAGCAAGAGAAAGAGCAAGTACGCACAAGGCCATGAAGCCCAGAAGCCTCTGGAACCACCAAGCAGTCATGTGCTCGGACTGGCTGAAACGCGGACACGTGGCAAATATATCTGCAATCCTGTCTGCTGCCAAATACACCCTGGAGTCGATCGTGTTCCAACGGAAACCCAGCAAGATCAGGTCTTGGGAGACCGTCATGGAAGATTTCCGCCAGTTCACCGACAGCCCAAGATTGAACAGGAGCTGGAGGGGAGACTGGAGATTGTTCAAAGCTGTCAGTGGACAAGGGCAGCATAGGAGCCAGTCATCCAAATACGGATATACATGAACACACTGTAGCCGAAGGAAAGCTGCGATGACCGACATAATCTTTGCAAAGACACGCAGCGCCAAGCTGAGACCAAAAAGGGAGCATGCAGAACTGGAAGTGCTCCCCTCCCAGGGAGAACCGCAGATATTTTTTGATGCGGCATCCATATCAGGATGTGCATATACGCGCCCTGAAGGTCCACTACACAGAGCCAGTCGCCCTTCTGAAGAGAGCACTTTATTTGGCAGGGTGTGATCATCTTGAATTTCTCTTGGGTAAGAGAAAGGTTGAACTGGGAAAGGTAGAGGACGGTGCGCAGGCCAGCCTGGTTGCGTTTGGGCACCGTGAACAGATGAGAGTACAAGCCCTCCCCTTGTTCCACCGCCCTGAGGTCTAGAAGTTCCTGAAACTCTGCTCTGAGGGAGGGTGTCCCAGTCTGTTGGAAGGGAGGGTTGAAGGGTGAGGTAGAGGGGAGGGGGCAAGGAAAAGCCCGCCCGAGCAATGGACAAAACCCACCGGTCTTCAGTGATGGTCTGCCACGCCTCCAGATGAGACGACATTGGTCCTCCGACCGGAGTCTCGTGCGACCGACAAAAAATAATTTTGCAGATTTGTCCGCAGGGAAGACTACTTGCCCCTGGAGAGGAGGCTGAGGGCCGAGAGAAAAAACGGACCATGTTGTTGCTTTCGACAGGTGCTACCAACCAGAGGTTCAGTTCTGCGCGCCCGCCGGTCCCGAAACCCCCTGAAGCCAGAGAAGGATCGAGACCCCGACCTCTGTGTACAAGGGGCCTTAGCTGGCACCGACAAAAATTTGGTGGTTTGGGTGCTCGCCTTGGTCTTTGTAAGATTGCCATCCATAGAAGAATGAAACAATTCCTGCTATCGAAGGGAAGATGCAGAACTTTATCTTGCACCTCCTTCAAAAACTTTGTCGCATGGAGCCACGCCTGGCGGGACGGGCCAATTCTCACCATCAGGCCTCGAGCGGAGGTATCCACATGGTGTGCCGTAGCTTCCAGGAGATCTTGTGCCAACACCCAGGCGTCCGACAAACCGGCTTTGAAGCCACCTAGCCTATACACAGGAATACACTCCAGGAAATCAGCCAACTCCTTTCACAGCTTCATATTAGCTGCTGCCAGGATCAGCTCGGTATTTGTTTGGCGAAGTTGCAGTGCTGAGTTGGCAAAGACTTTCTTGCCCAAGGAGTCCAGAATCTTATCTTCCTTAGAGAGAATCTGAGCTGCAGCCGTAGAGGTTGCAGAGGCTGGCTTGGATTGAAGCGTGGTCGCAGCTACCACCGTCGAGGAAGGGAGCGGACAAGACACCAAGGCTATCTCCTCAGAGGATTGGAGCCTGTAACGAGCGTCAATTCTCTTATTGATATGTAGCCCAGTGTGGGGCTTATCCCAGAACTTGCGGGCTTCAGGCAAAACGTCCTTCTGGAGGAACAAGCCGGTGCGCTCTTGTGGTGACAAGGCGAAGGCTCCCGAAAGCACTCCCCCCTCCTGTGGAGCGGTGGTCTCAGGTACTGGAATGTCGAGGAGGGCCATCATATCCCCAAGACCCGGTCATGGAATGCTCCAACAGAGCGGGGCTGCTCATCGCTATCCTGATCTGCTCAAGGGTCATCCAGCGAATCAAGAGCAGGCGGTTGTACCGCCACAGGTTTTAAAGTGCTATCCCATTCTTCCGGTGTCTTCTCTATGGGAGATAACTGGGGTAGGGGAGGAAGAGCTGGAGGCGGACCAAGAGGAAGAGGTGGTACCACCGCAGGCGCCGTCGGAGTGGAAGGTGGAGGCTGAGGTTCAGGGTAGATCTCCTTGAAAAGACCCTTAAAATACTCCTTCATAGGGTCAGCATTCACGAGCCTGTGAAATTTCCTGAAAAATACATCCTCTGATGAAGGTTTAGGCGCTGGGGTAGGCAGAGGCCTCTCAAATGGGGTGTACCCCCATGAACGCAAGGAGGATGGTTGCCAGGAAGGCCCACCACCAATCGGGTCCGTATGGACCAGTGGATCAGAAGTATGTGGCAGCGGCATCCTAACACGCCAGTCATAAGAAGGGCGGAACAGATTTTTTTACCTTCCACCCGAGGTGAAAAAGACTGGCTCTAAAAACAAGATTCCCAGCACTCGCCGTCGAGACCGCAGGTGTGAGGAAAAATCCAAAATGGCCAACGTGGACCATGAGGAGTGGGCCACCATTTGGTCGATGAGAACTGGGTCACATGTGCAGATGAGGCAACCGTCTCCTCAGGCTGGTCAGGCGACTTAAAGTAACACCTTAGCCTTGACACAAGGATCCTCGGCAGAGCCAGTACTGGGGGGTCTCAGATGTTTACTGGACATCTCGGAGGTGGCCCCAAAATTAGCCTCCAGAGGAGGAACCTCGGCAGAGCCGGTAAGAGGAGTTACGGTCTATGACCGCCCTCTTTGCCCCCTCGACAGAACCAGTAGCACTGCGACAGTGATCGCGGGACTGCTGAGGAATCACCCTTTCGGACAAAACCTTAGGGGCAGGTCTCTCGGTTTTGTTGGTACAGACCTTTGCCTCAAAAAAAGAGAAACCTTGGGTTTCGTCCCAGGATTTGTAGCTCCCTCAAGCCGTGGCTTGGTACAGAAAGCTCCAGAAACAGAGACCTCCGAGCGAACCCCGGTGTACAGAGCCACAGATGAACTGGGCTGAGGTTTAGCACCCGACAGTTGAACCTCAGAACGTGGTCCTGTCTTGGCAGGTCCAACGTGGGAACCCTCGGAGGAAACTCCGGTACGCCCATTAGGCCTGCGAGGCACCTCAGGGGAAACCCTGGTGGTAGAGCTGCTCAATCCCCTCCCGGACCGAGAAGACCCCGGGAAGTAGTCCCCCGGCCGGGGCGCCCTAAGTAGTAAGGAACTTACCGGGTGTCTCTTTTCGTCGATGAAAAGCTGAAAATGAGGTAGAGGAACACAATGAAAGATGTCCTCATACCGAAGTAGACTGTTTTGCGAGTGCCCGGACAGAGAGGGAATCGCAGTAGAAGCACGAATCTCTGCAGTGGTCCGGCCCGAGACACTCCAAGCAGAGAGAATGGGGATCCGTCCTAGCGACGCGACGTTCGTATGAAGAACAGGACATAAATCCCAGACGCTCCGGCATAGATGGAGGACTAACAGACCACAGAACCGGAGCAGGAGAGGACAACGGGAACAAGAAAAATTTCCCGGTGATGCAAGTGAGTCCAGCCCCGACCGTGCGGAGAAAAGGACTGAAGGGCGATGGGTGGGGCGGAGCTCAGGAGGGAGGGGGTTACGTCCGCGTGCAGTGCCCCACGTAAAAAAAGATGAACAATTTTTCATTTTTTATGCTTTTAACAAAAATGCTCCAGTCCCGACCCGAAGGACGGAATGTCCCACAAGTATGGAGGAAAGGGGACGGCACGTATGAGATGGGGAGATGCGTTTTATTGATACAGTAATGCTCTTGACTCAAGAGATGAAGCCACATCTTTGTGGCACAGTGTGACCTTGTAGACAAATAAACCTCTTTGCAACGAAGTTACTCACTTGAACAAGAGAAACAGTCCTCATCTTCCACATATGGCACATGTAGCAAAACAGAAATATCTTGTATGATGCAAAAGAACTGGCCAGGACTGAGTTCCATTGTAGTATATGCAAGGCCGTGGGTTCAAGTCCAGGGATAAAGCCAATTGTTGGATAAGATTTGACCATTCCTTAGGTTCTGTACCAAAATGGTCTCATTTAATTGCCCACTTGCGGGCCTAAAAAACAGGGCTAAGAGAAAAAGTCAGACCTGTACACCATTTCACTCAAAGAACACATAAAAGCAGACACTTGCTGTACCAAGGAAACAGAATTACCAAATTTTGAGTAAAAGTAACACTCTGGCATCTTCGTCATGTCATATTCATGGAGGAATTCGCACTGGTCTCCTTTCTTGCACAGTCCTCGCAGCCAATGCTTGCACACAACTGTCTTTTCTCCGCTGATGTGCCGAAAAGGACACATTGCACCTATGGGGATGAATAGGTAAGGCAGTGAATGACTGGGAGAACTGGCCATCTATTCAGCTTTGTAGAACACTGCAGTTGGCAGACAGTGGAGAAAACGAAGCTCACATTTTCCCCCCAAACTGGTCAGACTCATACGGTGCCAAAAGTAAGCCACTTCACTTTAGGTCATTCAGCCACACACTATACGTATACCTGCAGACAAAGACTCTCTGGTATTCCAGTAATCCACCTTGCTGAGGGAGGTTTTACCATAAGAAGACATGCAACATAGTAAAAATAAAGGGGTCTGAACTTATCCAGTACACCAAATAATACGCACTTCAACATTGTCATTACAAAGGCTTCCAACGCAGTGCTACCAGGTACAATTTAACAAGGAGACTGCTCAAATTTCACATGATAGAAAAGCTATAGCGTGCTGGAGACTGGCAACCCGTCCGATTTCATCAATGACTAACTTATCAGGGAGAACTGGGATTTTAACAACAGTTTAATTGTATTATTACTTACACAATGAAACGTAACATGCAAATTACACGTATTCAAAATGTAGCGCTCTATGAGACCAGGGCACCCAGAATCATAAGTCAAACAAGGTTCTACAAAAGTTAGGTGCAGCGTTCACGTGAAAACAGGATGGAGACCGATTGGACTATAATGTAAGTCGCGTTTCTCACCTTTTATGCATGCTGCTTTTAAAAAGAATTCACAGACTGCAGCTCCCGATTCTGTAGAGGAAAAAAAAATGTTAACACCAAAGTTGAATAGTGTTCTCCCCCAGTGACCCTCAATTTTTTCCCCCGATTCTGATGGCTCTACTAAGTCTCTCTAGATCAATCCGCTTTCTCCCAACTCTTGGTGACCCTTTACCCTCACATTCTATCCCTTGCTCATAGCGACATGGTAGATTTTTTTTATAGTGAAAAAACGCAGTGCAACACTCAAATCGGACCTTCAATCCCTCCGTTTTATTTTTAATGAAAGTGCTTTGTGATTTTGTATCTATATTAATGACGATATCAAATGAAAATGCGGTATCCAATAAAGCCAGAGTAAGAACCCTCTCTTTCCCAAACATGGTATGTCCCAACATCCAGCTCATAACAACTTGGCTGCCTGTAACCAGCTCAATATCAATCCTAGACAAAGGTAGGTGATTAACCCAGCAGTACTACTACCATAAACTGGGAGACCAGGACTATATTCTGAAGTTAAGGTTGCCATTGCATTTCCCCATTCCACGAGCAGCTCAGTAAGCCTAAAGCACAGACTGCTTACAAAGATGATCCCCCGTTTCACCAATCATAAACGCCAAGTCATTTTTTCACATAATAGGCCCCTACAGAGCGTTCAAAACCAGTCGTCTAGAGCAGCAATGGGAGTGGATCTCCAGAAGTTGTAAATAGTGTTCCAAGAAATCAAGAGGGCTTTAAGAGCGAATTGTACATTACGTCATATTCTATATCTTCAAAAACTTTGGAGCATGCCATCTTCAACAACATTGGAGCATGCCTCTGAAGCCCAAGTCCTACCTCCATCTGCAACCCCGAAATCTCACGCACCACACCCACCATCTCCTCCAATATAGAACACACCATATGTGCATGTATGCGCCGTCCTCTGCACAGCACCGCCAACAGAGTCCCAAACCCACATTCAAGAAATGTTTAGCCATATGTGGCTCAGTTACCACCCACAGAACATCTTAAACCCCTGCTCTGCATAATGGGAACTCTAAAATTGTTACTCTTCTACACCATATAACCTCTGTGGTTTGGCCAGAGGTTTACGGTCTCTATGCCACTGGAGTGAAATGTCCTGCCGGTTGAGGGAAGAAAGCTCTTGTAGCAGTTTGAGGTCAAGCTTCTCTGTGCCAGAGCCGATATGTTTTCAAACACAGAGATCGGTCCGCCCTATTTGTTTCAAATATGGCGCATTGCCACAATTGGCAATATCGAAGGCATGCTCTACACACCAAAACATTTTCTTCTTTCAGCCCTGTTGAATAAATTAGAGAATAAATTAGAAAAGAACTCCAAAACCCCCTCCCTGCCTTGAAAGAATTTGAGCTATATGCTGGGAATAAATGAGCACGCCAATGAGTGGGCCTGAAAAGCTGTAGAATGAAATCCGTAAATACATGTATCCAATTAAACACTCACGCAAAAGTTATAATACATTATTTATACACAAAGCTATTTAAAGCATTCTTTAAAGAACAGCAATTAGCTGCAACATCAATCCCAACTTAAGATTCAATTCAAAAAGTGAATAAAGCAGGTAAGTAATTCATTCATATGTTACACATGTTGCAGCACCCGGACGCGACGTCATTTGACAGTATAGCATCACCTTTGCAATATTGAGTTTTCAAGGAAGGAAAAGGTTAGGGTTAGATCAGAACAGACCGATAGGTTATAAGAACAGTTAGATTCTCCCAAAGAGATGCAGGCAGTCCATTATCCCAGCATTAAAAGTGATCAACATTTAAAACCTTTAAGGGAACAAGCACCGCCAAAGCAATTAGGTCCAGAAGGAGGCCTTTAGGGAGCCAGGACAGCCAAAGTGAATGGTCAAAGTTCTGATGCTTTTCTTCTTAGAAAAATGTTCTTAAATAGTCAGTGTTCAAAAGAGAAATCACAGCAACTCAAGAGGAGTCACCTTTAGAAAGCACACACTAAGTTGAGGTCAACTTAGTGTAGGGTTAAATTGCACTCCCAAAGATAGGAAGCACCCCCAATGGAAAAAGGATACTGTACCCCAAGCCCCACAGTACCTTTGAAATTAAGTTGTTCCAGCTTGATGCTTTCACGATACCATGCAATGCAGTAGACCCTTATTCCTGCTCCTTGGTCATGGTGACAGAAGGTAGGATGTCTGGCAGGCTCCTGCGGCAGCACTCGAGAGAGGGACTCTGCAGCAATGTATTTCCGTTGATTCAAAGGCTTTTGTGGGTTTGGCGCCTTTTTTTCAGTGCCAAAGAAGAACAAAAAGCTCTGGTTAGGATTTCCTTGATCCCTTTGTCCTGGACTCTGGATGTAGATTTCTAGCTTCTGTAGGCGCCTCTCGTTGCTCATAAAGATCTGGCCGGATTCGGATTTCAGAAGACAATGCACTCTCAGGTGGTCGAGGAACCCCGGGTATTGGGTTTGTGCAGCCTTGGAAAGTCACAGCAAGTCGGGGTCTGAGCCAAAATATAGAGTTTGTCTCGAGGCCAGTTGGTCCCACCAGCCTAAGGGAGGAAGTCGTCCTTTACGGGTCTTCCCGGTCGATATGAAATGAGGGTCAGCACAGCTGCAGGACTTCACCGGGCACTTGAAGTTCCATGAGGATGCTGTTGGCGTCTTATCAGGTCTTCTGCTTCAGATGTTGTCCCCCCAGTGGTCGAATCTGCTCTTATTCCCAAAAACCTTGCTTTTTATGCACGTTCCCATTCATTCGCTGGCCTAAGCTGTCACACAGCAGGGTGGCTGTCCTCCAGGACAGCCAGCCAGCTGGAACTGGTTTCACTGAGGCACACCTAGAGACAAAGGACAGGGAAGTTTCGGGACCCTCCCTCACTTTCCAGATACACTGGAGCCTGGGTGGCTTTAGGGCCGAGGCCCGCTAAAGGCAAAATGCATAAAGGACTCAAACCTGATGCAAACAGAGTAAAAGCCCAGAAGAAGCTAACTAACACGAAATGGTGAAAAAGAAGACATGGGCCTGTTTGAGAAAATGGTCCCCCTTGGGTGCAGCACTACAGCTGAGGTATCAGCCTGCAGATGCATGTCACCAAGTAGTAAAAAAAGAAAGTACTGCCACCAGCCATTCAAGTGAGTTAGTCTAACAGAATGTTACATGAGTAATGTGTGAAAGGGGTTACTATGCAAATCCCCAGCACTCCACATGGTGTGGAGCCGGAACCATAAAGTAAAACTAAATAAGACAGGGGTCATCTTACTATTCTTGGGAACAGTAGTTTACCCAAGTAAATGTTTTAAGAGAAGCCCAAGGGGCTTCTCAGTGGCACTGCACAAAATGTGCTCTGTGTCACAATGCAAACGCAGATGCCTATCGAGTTTACCAAACTGCATAAAACAGTAAGTAACGTAGATCATAGTCAGGAAAACACAGGAGTGAGCGAGAAAAGATTTCCCACTTAGGAGAAAAAATTAAAAAGCCACAAGTCCAGCAAAAGAGCTGGGAGTCTCTAAGGTTAAAAGGTAATTGGCACAGAAAGATAGTCTACAACAAAGTGATTTTGTGTGCCATGTCCGCATACTGGATACCATGAATGCAGTCATCAGTCTGCACTGGCTCGGCTGCAAGGGCGAAAAGCAGGGGAGACAAAGGCAGCTCTGACTAGTCCCCCTGGTTAGGCCAAACTTCTCTGACCGAAAGTCTTCAGCTGATACTTTTGCAGATGAGTACATTGTAAAGCCCCCGCCCCTCCCCACCACCCAAATAAAAATCCTCCCCTGGCCCGAAACCCACACCTATCCTTTGCATCAGAAAAAGCCATTTGACATGGTCAGACGCATTTTCCATGTTGGGAGCTAAGAGAGCAGCAAGGAGTCACTTCTTTCACACTAAGTCTATTAAACTCACTAGTTTCCACACATTATGAAAGGCTTATCATACTTTAATGAATCCATACTTCGATGCCCACAATGTCGAGAGAACCGGCTGAACCATATTGGCTAGTACTTTAGCATCCAACTCAAGATCTGTGTGACCACCGCAATGGGGTGAGAACATTACATGAGATCATTGCCCCATTTGCGAATAACTAATCCTCGCCTCAATCGTTGAGCCAGTGATTTGATCCTCACCCCAAAAGTGATTCAACAGGTCATGTAGAGGTCCCAATAAGGGAGTGATGCGTGACTTGTATAAGAGACAAAGCCATTCAAGCCTGGAGCTATATCACTCCTCAAAGACTGCTGCCAGGATTTCATCCTTGGTCATTCTATCGAGGGTTTCTCCTCTGTGTCTGAGGCAGCGGGTACCAAGCAACCACTCAGTAAGTTGCTCATGTTTACTAATATTTGCATTACGTCAAATCTAGACAGAACTGTAAAACTAGCTTGCCTCATATCTAAACAGAATTATGAAGATTAGCCTCCGTCACATCTAGACAGAACTGTCTACTCTAAAACTAAACACAACCATACCTCTAATGCACAACAAACCCCACACATTTCACCAGCAAAATATACTACACATTGCCTCACAACAGCACACAACGGCTCCCCAACAAAAAGCTCCAAGCGTAGTGCACGGTGCAAACCGAACTGAGGCTGCCAACAGCACATCACCGATCGCTTGCCTTTCTCCCGCTCAATCCTACTAACTTTCCTACCCTCTTCAGATTCACCAGAGCGCCTGGGGACCACTCCTGTGGCGACGGTGCAAATACCTTTAACATTAACATCCACTCAGTAAGTTGCTCATATTTCCTAAAATTAGCATTACGTCTTATCTAGACAGAACTGTAATGCTAGCTTGCGTCACATCTAGACAGAATTGTTAATGTCAGCTTGCACCACCACATCTAGACAGGATTATAAGGACTAGCTTGTGTCACGTTTAGACAGAATTGTGAAGATTAGTTTGCGTCAATTCTAGACAGAATTGTGAAGAAAAGCATTCCATCATATCTGGACAGACTTCCATCTAGACAGAATTGTGAATGATTCTTGCATCACATCTAGACAGAATTATGAAGATTAGCATGTGTCACTTCTAAACAGCGATGCCACTAACCAACCTACTAAACTATCTCACCCCTCTGCATACACATCTCAAACTAACTAAACACAACCATACCTCTAATGCACAACAAACCCCACTCACTTCCCCACTGCAACAACAAAATATACTACACATAGCCTCACACAATAGCACACGGCTTCTCCCAAACGAAATGCCCACCTAAGCTCAGCGAACTGTGCAAACCGAACAGAGGCTGCCAACAGCACATCACCACTCTTGCCTTTCGCCTGCTCAATCCTACTAACCTTCCTACCCTCTTCCGATCCGTCAGAGTGCCTGGGGACCACTCCTGGTGACGGTGCGTGGTACAAATACCTTTAACATTAACATCTCAGGCTTCTTGGATGCATAGAGCTTTATACCTTCAGTAATTCAGCTACTTTCCCAGCCATGGAATAAATCTGCTCCCCCTGTCATAGCTCCCCTATCTGACGCAACCTGATCTTCAGTTTTAATTTACATGTTAGTAATTTGCTAGCTTTGTTGTCCCCATTTAAAATAGAGTGGTTCAGTTCTTAGGAGGGTACATTTGGCTGTGTTCAAGGAAAGAATATTAATCTGTGGCCATATCCTTTGTTGGGCTTGCAAGGATTTATGTGACCCCCGGATCCATACATTTAGATAATGCATCTGAAGTTCCTTCGTTATGGTGTTCAATTCTGCACTTCGGATCTTAAGTCAAGTGGATTTTTCAAACATCTGGCCTCTCAGGGTGGCCTTAAAGGCATCCGCTTTAAGATAGTCGGATTGTGGGCTTGGGATTTCAATGGAAGAATATCAAATATCCTGTGCGATTTTAGCTCTACTGACCGGATCCCTCAGCAATCCTGGATTCAGGTTCCAGTAGCTCTGCTTGTTCTCCTGTAGCAGAACAACTGAAAAGCCCCAGAATGGTGCATGGTCAGAGAAACGTACGTCCCTCCATTCTTGTGTTTTTAATGGTTTAGACCAGTGACGTATCCACACAATATTTAAGATATGTATATATTTGATATGAGTTTGAAAACAAAGTACTGTCTAATTTCCCAGATAGTTATGCCTCTACTAGTCAGCCAGCACAGATTCCTGCAAAAGGGTGTCAGTGTTTTCAGAGCTTGATTCATGCCCAAAGAAGAACCACTCAGACATACTAGGTTGGGTTGTTCACTAAATTAACATCACCAATAGGATAACCCATGGTTTACCGAATGCTAAAAGCTCCTTCAGAGTCATGCGGAGGAACTCATTCTGGCCATTATTAGGGCCATGTACAGGCGCAAAGGTGATCAGAACACCATGTATTTCACAGTCCTAAATCTAAACCTCCCATCTACCATTTTTTTTTTACTTAGTTTTTATTAAAAGGAATGATTCGCCCAAAAAAAAAAATGTATTTCAAAAATAGATAGGCAAAAAAAAAAAAAAACGATTGGCGTTTTTTTTCCCCGAAGTCCCTATGTAAAATTTTGAGCAATTCAAGCTCAAAAATTGAAAAAGCAGGCACATGGGCGCATCCATTTTGTGAAATGGCTGCTCACCTGTGCTGGCTATTGCGGCACTAATGAAGGAAAAGCCAGCCAGCTGTAGTAAACAAAAGCTACCACTGGGTGGCTTTTCCTTCATTGGTGCCGGGACTTGGAGGACACGGACCGGAGACTACAGGCAGAAAAGCTGCAGCTGCATCTCGCTAAGAAAAGTGCAATTTTTCATCTCCTAGACATCCCACGACCCCCCCCCCCCACCCACCACTTAAATTAACCAGGCTCCACCGGGCCATAGCTCTAAGAGGCAAACAAACGGAACAAGACACAATCAAATTTCCAAAGCGAGTCTGTGGGGACTCGCTCCAAATCAATGATGCAAAGCTATAAGAGAGCAAATAGCAAACAAAGGTGGCTGAGTTACAATAGCTCCAACAATACCACAGGGCCAAAGTCTCATGGATTCACATTCATCATTCAAAAGAGCAATAGTCCAGTCCAGTCCAGTCCTGTAAGAAAGAAGGCATTGTGTCATTGGTTATAGCTGCCAGTTTCTCATACATAAAAATGGCAGACAACTTATTGAGCCACTCTGCCTTGGAGGGGGCAGAGGTGATAATGCAGGGAAAGGCCAAAAAGAGGTAGAGCAGGCGGGGCAGGATATTCATTTTAACCGTGACCATACGCCCAAACCACAAAAGAGTGAGGGGTGCCCAGCGTACAAGGTCGCTACTGATCTTTGCCATAATTGGGGGAAAGTTGACGTCAAACAGTTTACCCAGATCTCTAGGAATGGTGATGCCCAAATAAGTGGTGGCCTTCCGTTCTAGTCGCATACCCTGAACCTCAGCTTCATTGCTGACTGCACAATCTATAGCTCCCATCGGCATTATACAGGATTTAGTTACATTAACCTTGAGCCCTGAGAAGGACCCAAGGAGGTCAATAAGCTCAATTAATCTAGGAAGGGAATCCTGAAGATTAGACAAATAAACCAGGATGTCATCTGCAAACAGGGAAAGTTTGAATTCACAACCCCACCTGAGATCCCACTGTCGGCTCTGATTGCAATGGCCAGGGGTTCCATCGCCAAGGCGTATAAGAGTGGGGACAGGGGACATGGGACATCCCTGGGAGGGTGCCCCTGGAAAGCTGCAAGATTGCAGATGTAGAGCCGTTAACCAGAACCCTTGCCAAAGGTCCATTGTATAGAGCAGAGACCCACCCACAGAACGTAACTCCCAGGCCCATCTTTTGAAGCACCTTCCCCATGTAAGGCCACTAAACACGGTCAAAGGCCTTTTCTGAGTCAAGGGAAAGGAGGTAGGCCTCCAAATCTCGACTCGAAGCTTCGTGCATGAGGTCCAAAGTTTTCCTCACATTATCCAACCCTTGATGACCAGGGATAAACCAGACTTGGTCCCCATGCACCAAGGATGGGATGAGCTTCGCAAAGATCTTGACGTCCTTATTGAGAAGAGAAATGGGACGGTAAGACTGGCATTGAGAAGGGTCTTACCCTTCTTTGGGCAAAACCACAATGAGGGCTGACATCATGGATAGTGGGAGGAATCCCGTTTCAAGGGCAGCGTTAAACATCCTGGCCATGAAAGGAGCTAGAGTAGAATGGAATGTTTTATAGAAGCAAACCGTGAAACCGTCATCTCCAGTGCCGCTTTTCAGGGAGGAGAGCGTGTCAATTACCTCTTGGGAGGATATGGGGGATTCCAGGGGGCCAGCACTCTCGGGGGGGGTGGGGGGGGGGCGGGAACGAGGAATGGGGAGGGAGTCCAGGAATCGAGCTACATCAACACCGTCCCCTGTACATTCCGAAGAATACAGGCGCTCATAATACAGTCGAAACTGCTCCACTATAGAACTATAATTTAGAATCTTTTCCCCCTTGGGTGAGGGGATGGATTAAACTCTTCTACTGTTTCTGAGTTCCCTCAGCCTCCACGCTAGGATCCTATCTGCCTTCTCCCCTTTCTCCATATACTTCTGCTTTAAGAAGGCCCATTTCCTTTCCGTCCGACCCACCAAGAGAGTTGCAAGTTTAGCTCTAAGGTCCTACAATGCCGCCCACTGAACTGGGAACATCTGCGTCTTTAGTTTCCCCCCTGGTTGAATATTGGCAATCTTCTCGCTCAGCTTTTTCTCCTCATAATCCCCATCCCTTTTCTTCCTCAAGCCCATCCCCATTAGGGTGCCCCTGATAGTGGCTTTGAAGGCATCCCAGACTCCCATGACCCCCACCTCCCCATTGTAGTTGTTAACGAAATATTCTTTGATGGTAGCCAAAAGGGATGGTCTCAACTCGTTATCCTGCAGCAACGTGTCGTTACACGTCCACCGGGACCCAGGAGAGGAGGGGGGTGGGGGGGGGGGGACACCCAAGTTAATTTTGACCATATCATGATCGGACCAGGGAATCGCCTCTACCCCAAACTCAGTGACATGCTCACAGAGTGATCAATCAACAAAAATATAGTCAATCCTAGAGAGCGCTGCATGAGGTTTTGAGAAGAATGTGAAATAAGGATCTCGATCCAGTATGGAAGTGTGTGAGTCTGATCGGCCTAATTCCTCATTAATCCGAACAAAAGTGGCCGCCAGCTTCGTCTGAGGATGCAAGTCAGGACATGGATTGGGTGACTTCCTATGAGAACCATGTTGAAATCCCCACCCACCAATAGGGTCCCTTCTGTGAATCCCATAATTACCTCCCTCATCCCTTCCCAAAAAAGATCTTGCGCCTCATTCGGGGCGTATATGCACACCAAGGTAAACACCCTATCTCTAATGTCCCCTTTAACCATAATTTATCGCTCCTCCGGGTCAAGTCTATATACTTTGGGAGAAAAGTCGGCTCTCGGAGAGACTAGGAGGGCAACCCCACGTTTGTTATGTAGGGGGAACTAAACATATGTTGTATGGGTTTAGCTCTGAGATGAAGCTCTTTCCCCTTGACCCAATGTGTTTGCTGCAAGAATAGAAAGTGGAGCTTTAGTCTAGAGAATTCCTTCACCACCATTGACCTCTTAGGGGGTGAGTTTAACCCTTGCACATTCAGCGACCCCACGACAGATGTTGAAAGGAATCACACGCCAAGGAAGCGGAAATGGCTCATAGCTCCTACTAAGGAGCCCTTTGTGTCTGTTCCATCATCCTGCTTCTGTATCAGAAATTCCCTTGTTGAAAGACCCATGGGACCAATACCTCCTAGAAGATTTGGCAAGCCTGAAAAATAACTCCACAGAACTAGTTCTAACAATCCCTCCTATGCCCCCCTCCCCTTCCCCACAACGCCTGGATCCCAAGCGACTTCAACTTGTCGCTAGGGCAGGCCACCAGTGACTCCCCCCTGCGGGCACAAAAAGCCCAACATTGTCAACAAGAGCCCCCCCCCCACATTTACCCCACCAAAACAGATTACTGTCAAGGGGTAAACATCATAGCCATTGTGAACCAAAAACCAACAAGATATGTGGCCCTCAGCATGGGCCTCGTCAGATCCACCCAAACAGCTTCCGTGGATTTGTGTCTCCCCTCACATAAGGGCGACCTCCAGCCACTATGAGAGAATTGAAATTTGTGCCCCCTCCCAGTTGACAGGGCCTTTCTTACGTGCCAATTCAAGGATCTTACTTTTCTCCGAGAAATAGTGAAACCGCACAAGGACAGACCTGCGGCCCCTGCCAGAAGCACGAGCCCTGTGTGCTCGGTCGATGGTAGGTTTGTTAATGTTGGCGTTGTCGAAGAGATGCAACAACGGTGTTGACAGCTTTGATGTCTGCCTAGGTTTCACCTTCTCTTTCAGGAAAGCCCAGGAAGCGTAGGTTGCAGCGGTGCTCCCAGTTTTCTAGGTCATCGAGCTTTAGAGTGCATTTTTCTTCCCTTCTTTCCAACTCTGCCAATTGCATGTCAAACTGGGTCTCTAGTAAATCATTGGATGCTGTATTAGTCTGCAGGGCTTGCACCCGATCATCAATGGAGTCAACTTTTGTCAAGGGTGTCTAGCCTCACCGCTATGTCCGCTCTAAAGCCACGGATTTCCTCCAACAGGGCTGCCATGCCCTTAGTGACCGAGTTAGCATCGATACTCTAAATGGGTTGGAGCCGCCATGGCAGGGGACGGAGGGGGGCAAGTTGAGGTGCACCTGAACTTCTGGGGGGAGTCAGCCTAGCTCATAAGGGCTACAGGGGGCTAGGAGCAGTCCGGGACTCCACCAGGGTCTCGCCGGGAGAAAGTAGGGCAGGGGCCCACGCTAGGGCCGCAAAGGAGAGGCCAAGAGTTAAAGGGAGGAGCAAGGCGAGCTGCAGGGCCAGGGGTGGGGGGGCCCAACGGACCAGACACCCCCCGGACCCTTCCGCTGATAAGATGTGCACCCAGCGGCTGTTGTCCACCTGAGTCTATGGGCTGGGGGAGGTACAGGCTCCGGCAATGGAGAGAGGGCCGAAGAGGAAATAGTCCAGGGATGCGGGGCTGCACACGTTGCAGCTGCTGCTCTGGCAATCCGCTACAGACCTGCTGTGCGGGTGACAGCAGACAGCAAGCTCCACAGTCCGGCTCCGCGTTCTCTCTCGGGCCGCAGGGTGAATACAGCGGCAAAATGGATCCTCACACCATGCAGTAGGGGGGCCGTGCCCCAGCAATATCCGCCAGCCGCAGACCTCTCCCCCACCGCAGAGGGTGCTCCGCAGCCGTGGAGCCGTGGGCCGGCACATATGCACGTCCACCCGCACTGGATCGCTGAAGCCCAGATCTCGGGCTTCACAACACCCCAGAGGACCGGCGATCTTCTCGCCTGGGGGTCAGGTGGGAGAAAGCACCTCTCCTGGGGGCTGTGTGGGGGGGGGGGGGCTCAAGTCCCTTTTCACGGACCCAGGGGAGGAGGCAGACGCAGAAGGATCAGAGCATCGTGGCGACCCCTGGTGGTCTCCCCATCTACCATTTTTACTGGATATTAGGAACAACTTAGAATGTGTGCCTCTGTTTTTTAGTGAAAGGAAAACAACAAATGGGGGGAAAAGACAGAATCTTGGAGCCTGAAACGTTTTTGCATAAGATGGGTCTCCTGCAGGAAAACTACATTCACTTGTGCATCTTTTCTAAGCAATTGTGCCTTTTTGTTTAGTTAACTGTGGTCCTTAACAGTGTATGTCAAGATATTGAATCCTGCCCGATATATAAGGGCAGCTGTTGATTACCTCCTTCCCGCAGAGCCTAGACCTTGCATACAGTAAAAGAGTAGATTTGCTGTTGTCGGGCCCGCCCTCAGCACCCACAAACACCTTGCTTAACCCATACAAATAGAAGACGAACTTAAAATAACCATATAACCTAAAAAACCTTGATCAAGTGATTTAAAACAAAGAGAATACAAGCATCACACATGAGCAATACTTAGTGTCCATGTCTGAATACTGCCCCGATGAAGGGCACATACCAAAAAGGCTGCATTTGTTAGTGCCGCCTTAAAAGGGCAGGAAAGTGGCCATTTGAGGGGCGTGCTGGGGGTTGTTAACCTCCCAAACTCCCTCGTCCACCCATCCCCTCTGGCATTCGCAAGATTTACTTTTAAATGGGGGGCAGGGGGGGGAGAGGGGAGGGGTGTTTCATACTACCAACCACCCTTTACAGACTCCCCTCTATCATCACACATCATACAGACACGTACAAACAAACATTTACCTTCACTCCGCACCAGCGTCTTCCGGGCTGCTCAGAGGTCAGCCCCGTCAGCCCCTGCGCTCACTCTTGTGTGGTGTGGGGCAAGGCTCAAACCCTGTTCTCCGGGCCTCTATTCATGGCCTTCTATCCCTGGTATGACAGTCCCAACATCTATAGATCCACCAAGGAGTTTTTCCTCTGATTTACAAGTGGTTTCATAATTATGTCGCAGGGTGGAGCATTTGGTCCCCTGCCAAGAGGCCAAACTCTGGATTCTATCCAATGTAATTTCCGATTTGGTGATCTCCAGGAAGATGGTCTCAAATAGTGCAAGTGTCATGCTCCAGAGGTCCGTTCCTTCCACTAGACCCTCAGGTTCTCCCGATGGTGTCCATTTTCCAAATCTTCGATTGTCAATACAAGAAAGTTCATGTTTTCTATGCATCTAAAAGCTCTCCTTGCAAGTGGATGACAGCTTCCTTCCCCAGCACAGAATTCACTAGCTTCAGGTCTTAGGTCACCTCTAGCAAGGACTTGCTTAGTTCAGCCGCTGCAGCCTAGTTTCCCGCTTCGCTGAGAGCATAATGTTGAGGTTGTCTTGTTTAGTCAATGGGCGCCTTGATGCATCTCGGTCGCCATCTTGGAGGTTCCTGGGAGGAGTGCAGTATAGCCCTCCTGCGCTCAGTAGACGGGGCCAGATCGGAGTTCAGGGTCCTTCCTTTCTTACTACATCTGCACAATGTCATGCATGCACCTCACCACCTGAGCATATCCCAGGGATGTATGGGAAGGGCGGGGGACAGACTGTTCCGTCCAACTTGCTGTTGCGAGTAAGACTAAAGAATTCCAGGAAAGGTAAGGATTGCCTTACAAGGTTAGAAGTAATTTTCCAGACTCCGCCTCGGGTACTGCTCAAATGCGGAAATGCATATAAATGAGCATCAGAAAACATATGGAAGACATTGAAAATACAGCAAGTCAAATAATTGACTAAAAGTTATAGTATGCATCTCTTGCAGAAGTCAGATTTGCAGAACAGCATGTAGCATCTCTTCACACGCCAAAGGTAACTCCTGTTTACAGTGTTATGCTGGATACCCAGAAGGTGCTCCTGGCTCTTCCACATCAAATATTTACTCTGATCACTGAAACTGCTAGCAGAAAACATACTGCAGGCAAAGCTTTACGTAGATGTAGTTGCGGTTCTTTGGCGGAGGGGGAAGGGGGGGGGATTTGGGAAGGGGTGGAGCCCAGCCCAAGCCCAGCCCAAGCCCAGGCCCAACCCAGACCCCTTCCTGCCCGCCACCCCTGAGGTTGTTAAAAATATTCTACCACCAATGTGAATGCATCAAGCACAGATTGGTCTTTGCTGGTCAGCAACTCGGCAGTGTGGAAAGTCAGAGGTGCTCATCATTCTCTATATGGGGGTTAAGTAGAAGACCCAGCCATCAACCGGTACCTACCACATTTGGCCATGGAGCAGGTGCTGCTCCACCAAGCTGGCTTATGAACATGAAATAGGACAAGAGTCGCAGGTCAAACAGACAAGTGACAGCAGCTTGCTTACATCACAGCCAGTGCTGAACAGCTGCCAAAGAAAAACAAGACTACCCCCAAAGCCGTTGCCCTTTTAAAAGCCTCCCCCAAAGTAAAAGTAAATGATAAAACAAAACAATGGTAACCACAAATATTCCTTATCCAATCACGGAGATCAAATAATTCCATAAGAGACACCACTGAAAGCCTAGTACTAGACCAATCAAAAACAGAAAGGTGAATGGAAATCCAACAGCCACATGGGCATAAAAGAGGCTGTATGCAGTAATCTCTTGTCGTCCAAATGGAGATGGCAGACGTACCTACCAGTGTTCCCAGGCTGGTATGGAGACTGCTGCCCGACACAAGGAATCCCTTTGGAAATGCTTACTAAGAGGAGTTGTAAGGTCCGGCTACTACAAGAAAGGGTGTACCCAATAGTAAATGTACTATACAGCGGAATACCGAATTGTTGGCACAGGAAGTTGGCTGAAGATTAATAAGCAAAATGTATTTTTAGCATAACATGTTCCAGCATTTAAGGTTGCAAGCTACTATCCAGTAAAACAGCCACTTGCTACCTCAATTCTACATATAGACCGTTTCGTACTTGCCGCAAGTCAATTATCACTAGCCATTGCCTAGCGGCTAGTGTAAGTTTTACACCCTGTTCTACCACTTCACATGGAAAATAAAAACAAGACGCACACATTACATGTGCACTCGTGCTTATTTTTCTGACCACGTGGATCACAATTGTGTTGGGGCAGTCCCCCGGTCAGGTCAACATTTTCAAATAAAGTAGGCCTCCCGCACCTTCTGGAGTTTCAGATTGTTCGTGCTAGCTTGGAGAGAAGCAACAGAAAGCATGGTAGATCCCCAAGTATCGAGAGCTGTGCTGTTTTGAATTATTGAATTATTTTGTAGTTTAGGGCTGGAAGTTGCAGCAATAGGCTGTTGATCTTTTGTTGGCTGGAACCTTGGATTTTGTGTTGCTTAGACTCCAGTTAGCCTAGGGGCTAAACAAAACGAACAGGACTTCTTAAGATAACGGTTTGGAAAGGTTTGCATTGCCATATCAAAAGTTTATTTGGCATTATAAAACATGCACGTCCATCATACAATCATAAAAGCTGAAAATAAACTAATACAAAAAGTACAAATTGCAAACCTAATCATAAAACGATGTTAAAACAGTCCAAACACTATAACAAGTTAGGGAGTGTGGACCTGCATCTCTGGTACCATTCTTTGACCTTCTTCAGCCCTTAGCAGAAATATGCTATTCAAGCAGTTAACTTGACACAGTTTCCCCTCAGCATAACCAAGACCAATGGACATGAATACAAACAGATCAAAACAGGGGATGTAAAAGAAACATAGGGAGAGTATACTCGCAGCCCTAAAACAGTTTCCTTAATGCTGCATCATACCCAAGGGCATGACTACAGTATACCATCAATTATTCTAATACACATAAAAGTCCTAAAGCATTAAAAACAGAAGTATAAATGTAACATAGGGAGAGTATACTTTCAGCCCTTGGTACAGTTCTTTATGCTTCCTCAGACCTCCAAACATAACTACTGCATATCATCAATTGATCTAATGCAAAATGTTCTTCCGCATAACCAGGCCCAATGCACATATTGCAAAGTGCTAGTTGCCTGCATCCCTCAGAAGTGGTTTCTGGTACTGTACTCTACATGGTTTCAGCACATTGCAGAACAATTAAATGTTTAGAGGTGTTTCCTCACCCACACCACATAGAGGACACACAGTTGACCCTGCCAGGGTCCAAGGTTTTCTAACACTTGCAGCATGCAAGATACCTATTCTGAAACTAATATACAGGGTTCTTGTGTATGGTGGGCTGATGCTGTCCAAGTATTCCTCGGTCTGAAATTCGGTTTACATGCCAATAAACCCAGACCTGGTTTCAGCATACTTGCTGCTTCTGTCATTCTCCTCCTGGGGGCAGCAATAGATTTCTTCTTTTACATATTAGATGCTATCCTCGCAATGCTTTCAGGTTCTCGCATAATTCCACTTCATTCAGGTCATCCAGAATTCCTTTCACGTTGTTTTAAAGCATCCCTGTATTTGCCTAACCAATCTGTGCACGACACACACCCAATATAAGGCGGGAGTAGTGGGGCTTGAACCACGATTGAGCAAATACAAAGTTCAAGAAGGAGGAATGCATTGTGTGAGAACTTGAAGCAAGTCTTCTAAAAGTTTATTTTCAGCAGTTTCCAGATTGCCCGCATTTGCATATCCCAATGGTTCTGCGCCATATAATGACGCTTGGATAGCTTGCCAACAAAATAATTCTAAAGGATGGGCTGATAGCACCTCAACCATGCCTTCTGAAAAGACATCTGTGTACAACTGCATTTCCCTAGAATCACACAAGCCTTGACCAGACGTGCAACGCAATACCCATTTTCATTCAAACGGATTCCAAGTAATCATAGGATTGCACTTGTTCAAATTGATTTCCCCCACAGAAATGTGTACTTCAGATTATTTCGAAACTCGAGGCCTAAAAACAAGCACCTTCGTTTTCCCTTTTTTGATGAATCCCATCGAGTCATTGCTGATACCCAGCCTCATCCCATGTGGCCAGGGGACGGCAGCGGTTACCTGATCCTGACCATGGGGGTGGTCTTTAGAGGAAGGATCACATAGGGGCAGATGGCTGTCGGAGAGATGTGGTGACCTGAGGAGAGATGCAGTATTCTTCTCTTCCATGTGAAGATCCTATGATTCCTAAATTTCTGATGGCAGGTTGTCATTATACAAATCCCTCCTAAAAAAACACTTAAAACCCATCTTGCCAAACATTCTAGGCAGGATAACATTCACACCTCATATCTACACACACACACACACACACACACACACGACACCTGCTATCTGACAGTTTTGTGCCAAGTAAAAATCTGAAAACAAATTATATCCAAAGTGTGATAAGCCTTATGGACCCCAACTTCCATAAAACTTCCAGTACCGGGACAAGGAAAAAGAGAAAGGAGTTAATGTGGAGCAGCAGAAACACTAAACTTAATACGCAGGCTAGTAGTTATGAAGAGGCTCGACTATGCATGACATTTAAAAATGGTGTCTGCTTTTACTGAGGAGAAGCCAAACAGAGGCAGAAGCAAGCAAAGCCACGGGAGAAGGCTCCTCCAACCCAAATATTCTGTCACTTTTGACAATAGGAAGAGACAGCATGTTCTCCTGGTTCAGGCTTACCAAATTCCAGTTCTGGGGAGGCGTCAACCCCACTTGCTATTTGCATGTTTTCATATAAATCTTGCATTCTGCTCTCCTGAGAGATTAAACTCTCTGGTACATTGGGTGTACCGTATTTTAACCCAAAAAGGTGCTTCCTCATCAGAATGTTCCTCCTCTTCAAAAATAGAAGTAACTTGAAAAAGTCCTTC
Source organism: Ambystoma mexicanum (assembly GCF_040938575.1). Lineage (NCBI taxonomy): Eukaryota > Metazoa > Chordata > Amphibia > Caudata > Ambystomatidae > Ambystoma > Ambystoma mexicanum. The sequence continues at coordinate 1,256,647,428 of NC_090923.1, read as the reverse complement.
GGGAGAGGAGCATAAATTCTGTCTGGTTTAGTAACCACAGGCTTTGACGTCTGAGTCGTCGGCATTTTCTTTGAAGGCCAGAGAGGAGCACTAGGCGCAGACAACATGGCTGGCAAACGTGGCGCAGCCGGCGTCGAAGACTTTGATGCCGACATGGAGGACTTGCAGGCGTCAAGGGCCTGGCGGGCGAAGACACTGACAGAGTCAAAGGCGTCGACGACCGCGACCTATCATGCTTCTTGGTCTTATCAGGCTGGGGCCTCGAGGGCTCCTGATGGGGATCAGGTCTTTTACCAGGGCTCGAGGGCGCACACGTTTTCAACCCAGATGTCTCCTTTCCAGCTTCACCCAAAGGCACGATCGGAGCATGGCTCTGTTTTTCATATATTTTTAACATCTGCACCCTGAAGGCTTCCCATTCAGCTGGTGTCGAATTTTTTGAAGGGCAAGCAACCCTTTCAGGGGAATCGTCCGATGAAAGTTGACGAAGGCGACTGTCGGTGCCTCCTCTTCGACTTTCTCGAAGACTAGGAGTGGTGGGAACCGCTCCTCGACATAGAACGCTTGGGCTTCTTCCTTCGAGGAGAGTCTTCCCTGGACTCGTAGGTCGAAGGCCTAGCAGTTCGAGAAGGTGACATTTTGGCACTTTTCCTACCTTGAGTTTCCCCTTCCGTTCCCTCAAGGTCTTTCCTGTCACGTACTGACACTTGGAACACTGTGTAGAGGCACCAGAGGCACCAGAGGCAGATGCGTTGCAGGTCAGTAAGTGACATTTTCGAGCCACAATCTCTGCATGGCGGAGTCCAAAGAAGAAGACATTATTACGAAGATTTGTAATGCACGTCACAGAAGAGGCGTGCTGAATTTCACTCGAAGGGAGTGCTAATGCGGAAAAACATAACTGAGGCCAACGGGCGCTATGCGAGCTATATGTACCCTTCGGTGAAAACACCCTCGACGGAGGCCTTCGAGGGACATCGACTCAACGGCATCGAAGCACAGTGCCCTCTGCCGAATTGCTTTTCCAACGCAGCTGAACTGGACATTACATGTCAAAGATGAGGAATCAAAGATGAGGAATACGTGGGAAGACACAATCCATTTGAAGTGGTTGTATGAAAGACACTGCCATCTTTAAGGAGCCAATTTTTGAAAGACATTTTGTCAACCTTAAGGGGCTATTACTTGAAAGGAATACTTGCGATTCTGCCTGTGACATCCAGGGGAAGGGAAAAATCCCCATCTAAATCCAAGGATTATTTTGTTGAATTCACCTTTTTGCTTTTTGAACATTTTTCACCAAACTTACATCAGACACATTTAACTTGCACTGTTAGTTTTATCTAGTGGGAGGGTCAGCTAAAGATGTCCGACACGAGGACAGTTTATAATTTTGACGAGACACAGATGGATCTTTAGTTTTAGGATGGGGACAAATAGGCCTTTCTCCAACGATTTCGGATGTTGAAAACACTACTTGTGTCCGTCTCTCATTTCTGACCCCTCACACTATATTCAGGTTAAGTTTGAGCTCATCATTTTTTTTCCAAAGATGTACAAATTGTGTTTTAAACCTTGTGGGGAAGTGGACAGAAGAACCGCATCATCAAATGCAGGATACTTGATCTTTCCCATTTTGGGACAATCTAAACCATCACTCATCAATGCTACAATGATCTCTTCTACATATATACAAAATAGAAGGGGGGTGAAGACATATCCTTGCCTTACACATTTTAATACATCGAAAGTGTCTGTTACTTTGCCCACCCCCCCCAAAAACCATAGCTCACTGCTGTTTTATTGTGAGGCCTGAATTATAGAGAACAACTGGTCTGGAACATTCCTCTTCGTCAACTCTTGCCAAAGTATTCCTCACGATGCACCATCAAAGGCTGTCTTGAGGTCAACAAACCACATACAATGTCATGCCCTTAATTCCGGACTCTTTTAAAAAAAGTTTTGTCCATTGTACTTTTCTGCTTCTGGAAAGCGGCCTGAAGATCACTAATGGCATTATTCTCCCCAGTCCAGGTTGTAAATAAGTCACCTTCGCAATATTTTTTTCCTGTACTACCAGCTTGATCAGCCTATAATTAACCGGGTACTCTTACCCCCTTTTTGTATGTTGCTACTATTAATGCACCTTGCCAAGAGGGCAGGACCTTTATGATGAATCCGGTGGAGTCACCACGATTCCCCTACGCTGACCTCCTCCCATGTGGCATGGGGGCGGCAGCTGCTACCTGATCCAGGGGGTGGCTATATGAAGGAGGATCACATGTTCATGTTAAAGGATATTTGTATGGCGCACTTTCACCACCAGAGTGGTCCCCTAGCGCTCTGGCAGCTCTGAAACGGGAAGGGGAGCAGTTAGTGGGACTAAGCAGGACAAGTGCAAGGGACCAGTGATGTGCTGTTGGCAGCCTCAACAAAGTTAACATTGTTTGCTGGGCTTAGGGTGTTTTCCGGTCGGTAGACATCGTGTGCTGTTGTGCAAGTCTATGTGAGGTTTGTTTTGTTGTTGCAGCGTAGTGAAGTTTGTGGTACAGGGTTGTGGCTGTGTCTGGTTAGAGTTTGAGAGGTGTAGGCGGAGAGATGAAATTGTTAGTGGATTGGTTATTCACATCGTTGTCTATAAGCGGTGTGCTGAATTTCCACGTTTTTCTTGGTGTGGCGCGCAAACATCACTGCATGTCAATCTAGCTCCGGCATCGGCCGATAATCATTATCCCTTCCATAAATGACACTTGCCAATATTCAAAACTGTGCCCAAAATTTCGGCCCCGGTCCACTGTTGGAACCCGTCTGTCTGGCGCTAGCTGGTTGTTATTCACGATTCCATCCTAATCTGGCCTCAGTAGCATCCCCCGTGCAGTCCGGACGTGGCTTCGCTCGACAACCACTACTCTATCCAGAAGTGGCAATGGTCGGCAATCACAATCCTACCCGGCTGCTCACTCAGGCCATCGCTCACAATCCTGTCATCCAAGCGAGGTACATGCCAACACTCGTAGCTACGTCTAGGCGCAGAATCTGCTGTCATTCACATCTCTGTCCAAAAGTGGGCACTGTTAACATTCACAATTGGCACTTGGTGGTGTTCATGGAGTGGGTGAGGTTGTAGGGTGGGATTGGGTAGAGTGTTATTTCTGTCCCCATTGGGGTTGTCGCTTGTGCCTTATTTAACCCAGCGTTGTCTCTTGTTATTGTAGGATATTCCCTTAGTCGTTTCTGGGCGTTGTCCGAGTCATCCTAATTTCTGTCAGCCTATTCTCTGTGTTTCCCGTTTGGTTGTTTAGTTGTTTCAATTTATTTCTGCAGTGTTGAAGAGCCAGGTTTTTAGTAGTTTTCTGAATTGTAGGTGGTCTTTGGTGATTCTTACTTCTTTCTGGATGTTGTTCCAGGTTTTTGCGACCAGGTATCAGAAGGAAGAGCCCCCTAGTTTTTTCTTGACATATGATTTTGGCTGCAGGCGGATTTCATTGCTTGATCTGAGTAGTCTCGTTGGCTTGTAGATTATTTTCTTTTGTAGGAAATCTGCTCCCTGTCCGCTGATTGCCCTGTGTGCTATGCACATTGTTTTGAAGGTGATGCAATGTTTGACTGGGAGCCAATGTTGTATTAGCGCTGGAGGGATGTGGTCTCTTCTGGATAGTTTGAGGAGGAGTCTGGCTGCTGCATTTTGGATGCTTTGTAGTTTCTTCAGGAGGTCTTCTGGCATCCTGAGGTAGAGGCTGTTTGCGTAATCGATTCTTGACATGAGGGCGACGATTGTGAGTGTTTTGTGGGTGCAGGAGAGCAAAGGTAGGGTTCCTCTTGTTGTGTGAGAGAGGAAGAAACATTTGATCATTGCATTTATTTGTGGTTCTAAGGTTAGGGTGTTGTCCATCAGGACTCCCAGATTTTTTTGCTACCATAGATGGTGTGGGCGCAGTTCCCATTTCCGTCGGCCAGGGAATGTAGGTGGTGTTCTCTTGGTTTTAGGAAATCATCACGATTTCTGTTTTTCCTGGGTTGATTAAGTTATTGGTGTTCATCAAGTTAAAGACTTATTTTAGACACTCAATTAGGGGTGAGTGATCGGTTTGATAGTCTTCGATTTTGTAGATTTGAGTGTCGTCTGCGTTGTTGTAGCATGTCATTTTGTATTTTTTGAAGATCCTTATTACTGGAGTATGGTAGATGTTGAAGTACAGTGGTGATAGCGAGGGTCCTTGTGGCATTCCACAGTCAACTCGTGGAGTAGATTTGAAGGGTTTGATCCATACAGTTTCTGTCCTGTCTGTCTGCTAGGATTGATTTAGTCCAGAGTAGTGCCGTGTCAGTTATACCTATGTCTGCCAATCTTTTGGTTAAGGCGTCATGGCTAACTGTGTCGAAGGCTGCAGAGAGGTCGAGCAGAATCAGAGCTGAGGGTGTGTTGGTGTCTGCGTTTATTTTTAGGTCATCCTAGATGGATAGTAGTGCCGATTATGTTCCTCTTGCAGGTCTGCAACCGACTTGTGCTTGATCTAGCAGCGGATTTTTTTCTATATGTTCTTGGGTTAATTTGGATACATATGTTTCTAGGAGTTTTGCCGGGTAGGGAATGTTGGAAATCGGTCGGAGAGGTCTTCCACATTACCACTTGTGTTATCTAAAAGTGGTTTGATATATGCGGATTTGAATGATTTTGGTACAGTTCCAGTTGCGAGTGAGATTTAGGAAGTTTCTGTAGTATTCTGATGGCGTTCCTCGTGCGAAGATTGATTTGTAGATGTTGGGGGCAGGGGGGTGGTGTCAGGGATCCATGGGTGATCCTGCTTTCTTGCTGTGTTTTACCAGCTTGGCGAATTCCTCTGCTGATATTTCAGGAAGGTTTTGGAGTTTGTACTGTGGCTCTTAGGTCCGGTTGGTTGAGTGTTAAGGTTGGTTGGTCTGTTTTGTATTTGTCGGATGTCGATTTTGTTCTTGAAGTGGTCGGGTTGTTGCAAAGTTTCTCTGATGGGGTTGGAGTTGTCGCAACCAGGTGGGTTTCTCTTTTCTTTAATGATGTTGAACATTTCTTTGTGTGTCTTGGTGGCATTGGTGATTCGGTCATCACAATGCCTTCTCTTCGCCTTTTGTATTTCCTTCTTGTATGCGCAGATTTGTTTTTGGAACAGCCATTTCTTGTCTTGGTTGTAGGCTTTCCTCCATTCCAATTGCATCTTATTGTCCTTTCTCATGGCCCTTAGTAGCCGTGTGAACCATTTTGCCATTGCTCTCTTTTTTTGAGGGGGTAAATGGTTTTTCCGGGGCTATGTTTTCAATTGCACCAGCAATCCATTTGTGGAGTAGCTCCGCTTTCCCGTCTAGGTCAGCCAGCTGTAGTTCTGTAGTCGACGGTTTGGTCATCTCCAGTTGTTCCATTAGGTTGCTTATTTTGATTGTTTTCCAGTTTCTTGTTGTGATGGTTGTGAGTTGGGGGGGGGCTGGATGTGGACTTGAGTTAGTAGTGTGATCACGAATGGGATGATGAGATGGTCGTGCCACAGTATTTTTATCTGTGGTGCCGTGGTGGGTTTTTCTTGGTGAAGATTGCGTCAAGGGTGTGTCCTCCCGTATGTGTTGCCCCTTTGACCAACTGCTGTAGTTTCATGGTTGTTAGCGGCCCAATTAGTGAGTTTTGGGAGTTGGCTTGTTTTTCTTCGAACCAGATGTTGAAGTCCCCCAGGATTATTAGATGTTCGTGCTTGATGGCTATGTTGGTGATGGCTTCTATGAAGTTGTCGAAAGGTTGCATCATATGTTGGTGGTCTGAAAACCAGAATGAATGTGATGTTAGTTTTTGGATTGCCCGATAGGTGTAGGACCATGGTTTCGCAGTTGATGTTGAGGGGTTGGTCAGTTTTTATTTTTAGGTGTGCTTTGAATGCTATTGAGAGGCCGCCTCCTTTTTAAATTTTTTCTGTTTACCTGAAGGCATTTGAAGTTGGTCGGGAGGCAGCTTTGGAGTGCGATTTCGTAGTTGTCATCCAGCCATGTTTCTGTGATGAATATGATGTCAATGCCGTTGCCGCAGAGAAGCTCAAAGACCTGTTGAATGTTTTGACATGGATCTTGCGTTTATTAGGTTGCAATTGATTTTAAAAGGTGTGGTTTGGTTGGTGTTTTATTGTCTGCCTTGTTTCCTAGGTGGTGTTGCGATTTCCTTCCAGGTCGGTCTCTTGTTGAGGTGTTGGTACAGTTGTGTCTGTGTCGAATAGTTCTAGGTTCAATCTTGGGTATTTGTTTTCAATGAGGTTCTTCTTCAATGTTTTGTGGTTGTGGAGTGAAGGATCTTCTTGTTTTGGTGATGTAAGGTGTTAGTGCGTCAATTCTTTTATTGTTATTTCTAGCGTTGTCCATTCTTCTGTGTGATTGATTTCGGTTGTCTGCTATTGTTGATTCGTAAATTGGGTTTATTATTTCTGGTGACTGGTTATTTGCGAGGTATGGAGTTAAGTAGAGTGATTTCCCTCTTCTCCCTGCGCTGGTTCTGTTGACGTGCCCGTCTGTGGGATTGTGTGCTGCAGTTCTGAGTCTTTGGTGGTGTTCAGTTGAGTTTGTTCCTTTTTTTTTTGTCATTCCTTTGGTCCAGTATGTTTGCGCTGCTTTTTGAGTTGGAGTGTGTTGTTGATTTTTTTTTTGTTTGTTTGTTGACGGCGAGTACATTTTGCTTTGGTCCGGCTGTCTTGTGCTGTAGTACTGGATGTAGGGGGATTGTCCGGTACAAGTTTTGGGCTCTGTCTGTTGGCGTTCTTGTTAATTGATATTGTTGGCTTGTTCAGTCGTCGTCTCGAGTAGGTAGGGGAGATTTGCCAGGGTTATATAGTTCGGTTAATACCTTGGCTGTCCCTAATGTGGGGCTCCCTGGAAAGGTTTACTGCAGTAAACAAATTAGGTAGTGTGAAGAAGGGTATCACTGGTAACTATAGAATTATCCTAGTGAGCGTAGCTGACAATCACGGTCTCATCTCATGGGGTGCGACCCAATTATCACAGTATGACCCCACAGCAATCAGTCAAACACTTTATCCCGGGAGAGAGGTCTGTAGCTAACAAAGTAATTTGAAATAGGGCACAGGTAGATTTGAGAGTCCTGTATAGAGAGGGAGTGTCCTACAGCCAACAATACAATCTGCCCGCCAGACAATGCAGTTTGAAATAAGGCTCAGCTAGACTCAAGATAGTTGTATAATGAGGGGGAGGCCCACACCTGACAGAGCAAATTGATGCAGTACCAAATAAAGCTAAGTTTGAGGCCCAGTTCAGCAATTGACTATAACCTCAAGCACTGCTATGTTGGAGAGTCCTGTATAGTGGGAGAGAGGCCTACGCCTAACAATCAAATGGGTGCAGTACTAAACAGAGCTAGTTTTGGGACACAGGTGAACAAATGCGAATACTAGATACAGCTAGGATTTAACAGTGTGGGTCAAGGTAGGCAGGGGAAATATTTACAGTGTTTTAGATAAGTTTGATAAGTGGCTAGGCTTCCGGGGTAGAGTAATTGCTCTACTCCCCACCTACACCACACCTACCGTACTGGTCCTGGTCGTTGCTGGACGGCTGGCCATTGGCTTCCCCTGCGGACATCTGCTGACACTTTCTGGAGCCGCCTATGTTGGAGCCACCCTTTGCCCTGGGGCCCTTAGCCACAGGGGTGACCTGGGGAAGGCACTTAAGATGTTGGTGGAGAGCCAATCACGGGTGGTGGGCGGGATGGCAGGCGGGAGGTGGGGAAGCAGGAAGGCCACAACGAGGGATGTGGGCGAGGGTGTTAGGGAGAATTCTCAAATGTGCTAATTCCCTTCACCTTAGAGACCCCCAGTAACGTTGCTGGTTTGTTTTACCTGGAAAGAGTGTGAACCTTTTTTCCCCACTCTTTCATGCATTTTGATGTGTTTTACATTTGTGTTTTTTGACTGGAGTTTTAAGATAACTCCATAGGCATCTTTTCATGTGTGTTACACAGCACCCTCAGTGCAGTGACACAGGGATGTCTTTTTAGACTTCCCAAAGGTTTTAAATACCTTCTCTGGGATAAACTACTGTTTCCCAGAGAATGTGAAGTGAAACTGACTACTAGTCTTTTCTAAATTCCTAGACCCAGCCCATCCCATTTTACAATGGAGTGCTGGAGGGGTTACCTAGTATCCCCTGTGTCTAAACACTCTTGTAGCAGTCAAGTGCTACCCTTTCCTATTGAAATGGCTGGTGACTTTTTTATTTATTTTTTATTTATTTTTTAACTACCATGATTTTTCCCGACCTCGAACACCGGTAGCTAAAAATCGGGGCCGCCATGTTTTTCAATATGGCGCCCAAGACCCCCTCTAAAAACAAACTCCGGTCATTTTTTTTTGCTGTTTCTTTGTGGAAAGGTCCTTCAGGTGTTTAACTCTGCGTGCCTAACCAGGTTTGGTCCCTTTGTTCGTGAGCCTTTGGCAGGCTTCAGGATTGAAGTCCGCCCTTGACGTCCGAGATGGGCAGGAAGTGAGGGAGGTGCCCGAAACTCCCTGTGCTTAGTCTCCTAGGAGACCCAAATGCACTCTGGAGTGATTGGCTGACTGTCCGGCAAGGACAGCCACTCTGCTGGGCGAGTGGCAGCTAGGCTGGAATGAATGGGAAAAAAAACTGTTTAAAAGGTGAGTCTGTAGGACTGGAAGGCAGAGTCAACCACTGGAACGAAAGAACCGAAGACGGGCTGGAAGAGGACGGTTCCTGCAACCACTGGACCGTTGCTTTGCCCGGTGAAGCCCTGCTGCACATCCGAATCGCCAGAAATCCATTAGACAGAAGCTCCTTCAAGGACGGCTTCTTCCTTTGAGTTGGTGGGACCAATCAGCTCAGAAGACACCTGTATACCATTCTCAATGCTGGTTAAGGTTTAGCCAGGGAGAGGGAAACCAGTTAGTGTCTTGAAGCAACTGTTACTGAACTAAAGTGACTCCATTTTGTTTGCTCCGGCGACGATCCCGTGCAGTGCAGGAGTCCCCCGATGTCCTCCCTCTTGTCCCCACGACTGAGGCTCAGGAACAGCAAGATCTGCAGGAACTGCCAGGAACCAACTCTCACGGTGAAAGTTCATGAAACTTTCCCAACTTGCAGGCCTAATCAGCTTGTGGCCCAGCATAACATTCTTTATCGTCTAAACTACTTCTGAGAACTTTTACAAAGACTTCTCCATTTGTTACCAGAACTGATCTGTCCTATCCAAGAATACTAGACTATTGACTTTGGCTTGGCCTGGCCTATTGAATTTAACTGATCTTGGTACATTGAACCTTTGCATTGCCTAACAGAAGTGTTTTCTAATCCATTGTATAACCTTGTGTCTTTCTATTCACATTGAAAGCAATTGAAGTGCCATTTTGCTCCTTTTTCAGGGGAGCGCAAATTGTCCCTACAACTTAGAGGTTGTATATTGGTGTTACATATTAAAGTAGATTTCTACTAGTGATGTTTTCTAAATGATTGTTTAAATAAATGTATAAGTATTTTTTACCAAGAAACCTTGAGTACAAGTGTCTACTTGAACCACTGATTGTGATACTTCTGTATAACTTCAACTACTGCTCACATTCCCGCTTGGGATAAGCCTGGCTGCTCAGCTCGCTACCAAAAATTGTGTGGTACATACTTATACCAAAGGTTGGTTTTTGCCTACACCTGTAGTCCTAATTATGTGTGGTGTTCCCAGAGGGTACTGCATGCAATTCTGCCTAACAGCGGGGGGGACTTACTTATTATATAAATGGATTCCAAATGGGTCTGGCGTCAGCAGGCCCACAACACTACGGCTGCTACAGCCAATCACGGGCGGTGGGCGGGATGGGAGGCGGGGAAGCAGGAAAGCTGCAACAAGGGATGCGGTTGCGGGGTGTTAGGATTCTGGACGGCCGGGAGCACGTAGTGTAGCCGTAATGATCCTTAAGGTAATATAATCCTTGGGTGAGGTAAACCAGAATACATCAAGAAAGATGGATTAACCAGAAGATGGAAACCAGGAGATGTTGCGGATGCCCCGGAGTGGTTGCGGACTGCCTTGGGATGCTTCGGTAAAGATGCAGGGAATGAGAAATACCTATGGAATCGAAGGTACAGTTACCAGTAAGCAATAACGGGACAGACTTCCTATGTTACAGCTCACAGGAATATGGACTAACCTGTGCTAGAGGAAGAAGCCAGGCTACAGAAATGACAGGTCTTGGATAACAGAAAGCCGATTCCCCTGCAATGCAAGAATAGCATAATAAAAGATCTTGAAATAACAAGGAAAACCCCCCGTAGGAAAACAATACAAAGACAGGGTGTGGAGGACTTACCACTTTACTGGTTTGTGGGATGCAGGTACCTCGGGTCACTAGGTGGACTCAACCCGACGGCAACGGATGCCCTAACCCTGACGTGGCGAGTCTCTAGTCCCAAATGCCACTGGACCCGATGGCACGAGGACGCCTAATTCTGGGGTGGCAAGTCTAGTCCCAAAAGCCACCAGAAAACGGCACGAGGATGCCCAATTGGAGTAAGCAGCACCGGTGGACCAAAGGATAGAAATATTCTCGTAGTGCATGGAGTGAAGATGATAATTCCTCCAAATTGAAAGCAGGCAAGTCTGTGTTAATCCAGAAGCAGGGCACCGATTACTCCTAGATCAGTTGTGAGGAGTGGTTGACTCGTAGGGCAGGCACATGATGAATGGTGGAATCTGATGAGTAGAACGTTCATGAGGTGTGTGGGTGAACGAAGCGTCAGTAGACATACACGGGGCAGTTCCTGGAATGCTAGAACAAACTCATGCAGCGTGGAGACCATAGAGCAGGCAAGGGACAAGCAGAGACAAAGTCAGAGGGAAACAAAGAATATGGTTCAGCAATGTGCGGGCAAGTTCCAGGTACAGAGAGGAGAGAGCAAGCAGTCCTAATAACGTTAGCCAAGGGTCAGAAAACAAAAGTTCCAGTCAGACAATGAGAAGGCAAACAAACAGTTGGGCAAAAGCGAGGGTCAAAGAAGCCAGGATACATAATACAGAGCACAAAACAAGGGTCAGCTCTAAATCAGGAGCGCCACGGTAATGTTCCGTGAGCGCTTAAGAGTTCTTGATCACATGATCCTGCACAGCGTCGCACATGACCGGGACGCTGTAGATGCCGTCCTAGTTTCCATGGCAATTTACAGAGTTCCGCAAAACAGATCCGTGTAGTAGTGAAGACCTGTTCGCTAGAGACTGATCTGTGTAGGAAACGAAATCGAGAAGGAAGACCACGTGTTGAACTGGTGGCAAGCCAACGTGGGGATTTGAGTCAAGTTGCCACAGCATTTCCTAACACTGGGGGAGACTTTTTTAATAAATGGATTCCAAATGGGTCTGAAGGCATCAAGCACTCACCTGCCTGGTGTCCTGGAAGGAGGCATGGGAGGAGACAATGACTGGGGAGAGATGGTGACTTCACTGGGTGAGAGGCGGAATTTCCACCTTTCAGACAAAGACCCTCCAATACCTTGTTGTCACAACAGTTCACTCCGATAGTAAAGGTTAGCTCTGAATCCTCTAGTCAAACCCGCATCCATGACTCAGCCATTCACAATTCATGTATACCATCTTCTGGTTTTCATAAGGATTTTTGTGAAAATTTTGAGCAACATCCAAGAAGCACACTAAACATCTATGGACTTAAATTCCCATAAAACCACAAGTACTGAAATGAGGAAGCGTAGTAAGGAGTCTATGCAGATCAGGAGAGACCTGAAGCCTAACGTGCAGGCTAGTTCAACTGGGCCCAAGGTGCACATGACCACAGAGGGAAGCCGGTGAGTGATCACAGCGCTGCAGGAAATGCTGGGAGAATGTCAGCATCATGTGGGAAGCCGATCCATTGAAGGCACTTCATTGCAAAGGCGCGTTAAGAGTTGGGGATTCTGAGAAGGACCAGCCAGTCGGTACAAGGTTGATGCGTACGGACGTGCGTGCGAACCAATGACAATGTTACAAATAAGGACAATATACCAAACTGGTTGAATGCAGATAAAGTCCAAAACTATTTCAAATAGTTGACGAGCAGAATATATTTGAATGCTGGTGAGGCAAAGTGCAACAAGAAACCATAAGCAAGCATAGGTGCATGAGATGCCAATGTGGGGGAAAACTGAAGCAAGTGTTACCCAAAGCAAAAATGGCAAGGACCTCAGGAAATCTGCTACTGTTACAAAAAGAACAGGGAAATAAGAAGTCCCGGCAAGCAGCAATACCAGGCACCTGAAGTTGTGTAAAGTTTGGACACTCTAGGAGATACCCGGCAGGGGAGTATACAAGCGTTCTAAAAACCCCCCATCAAAGGATTCCTGGCAGGGGCATATACCAAGCAATCCGCTTAAGTTACCAAAAGACCTAAAGAGAAGCCAATATGGAAATGATTGCTTGATCTGATATGGATCAAGGTAAAGAGACTGTCTAGGGAGTTATTGTTCGACCAAGTTAAAGAAAGACTTAAGGAATTCGTTATGAATAATAACATTGGGCGTCCCGTATGAAGACACAAAGAACTGCTGGATAAAGAGACACCTTTGCCATCCTACCCAAGTCCATGGGAAGGTAACCACCCTCTGGGTCCAAGGATCTTCCCTTGGAAGTCATTTCTGTTGGAATTCTCCTTATAATTTTGATTGTGAACACTTTTCTACTATCCAGTCAAATACATTTCCTTGCATCCTTCGTTGTTTATGTTTCGAGTGTGAGGGTCAGCTTTGAATGTTTGGACACAAGAACAGCTTTTAAGTTACTGACCGACAGATCCTTAGTTTTAGTTCAGAGGCAGGGAAGTGCCTCGGTAGAATAGGGCCAGAGTCATTTCTCCAACCCATTTTTGATTAATAAGATTAACACAACCTTGTGTCCGCCTCTCATTGCCTATACCTCACAACTTATGAGTGTATTGAACAGCCTATACCGGATCGGTCCCCTGACAGAATTCATCTGTGAAAAGGTCCAAAGGGACCTTATCTGGCCTAGGAGCCTTACCACTTCTGTGAGCAAATCACATTTTGGACATCAAGCACAGTCACTTTGAATTCACCCACCTACCTAGGCCGTTCCGCAATCTGCTGCCGTGACAACCTCAGAGGAACCCAACCCTCGCCACCCCCCAAAAGTATCATCATATAACCTTGAGAAGTGCTCTTTGCATGCACTTCCGGGTACACATCAATCAATCAATGGGAGTTTTGTCTATTACATCCTTTCACGCAACCAGCTTTCAGTAAGTGACCATGTCCCCTTCTTGAAGGGATTTCGTAAGGCATGAGCATTTATTTTTCTCATACTCCATATTCTTTTCACTAATTAGCTTTTTATATTTAGATCTGCATTGACAGATGGCATGCTTATCCACATTTATATCTCTCTCCAGACACACAAGCAGTTCTTATTTTGCAATCTGACAATCAGAGTCATACCAAGAGGCCTTTTTAGAGCAACCTTTTTGATTTTTGTCGGTTCACTCGTAAAGAATGAGGAGAGGTTGCCCATCAAGGATTCATACTCAGCCAACAGGTCATCCGGTGTTCTTCATTACCCATTGTCTCCCAACTGCCCAAAATCTCAATCCTTAACCAAAACTATAAAAGTAATCCATGGTCTAGGTTCCATTTACTTCCTTGTACGTTAAAACAGTGGGTTGGTTGCTCGGAAAGCTGCCATTACATGCTCTTAATTCTAAGCTGTATAGAATACATGCTGCATCTTTGTCAAAACGGTATATCCTCCCCTGGGTCCGTTAGCCACATGGGGTGGGATATCCCAAACTGCATCTTGATCCTCCCACATCTCTTCTAATTTGCTGATGGGTTCCAGTTTGTAAATTAATATCCTCCGCCAGCAATACGCGCGTCTTCAATTTTTCTATGCATTCCCTGGTCGTCACAAGGGCTGGGATTTTTTTCAATAGCAGTTAGCCCAAATGGGAGGACAGGCCATATCATTGAACCTTTTTGGATACCTTGGGATCCCTGAAGGGACGAGGGTGTATTAAGAATATATTTACATTTGGTTCCCTTAACATTCCTTTTTTGTTTTTCGACATTTCCCATAAGCCAGATAGGAAATTTTACCAACCCCACCCTGAACCCATCTTCAACTAAAGGCTTCGATGAATACCATCTATTTTTGCTTTGCCTCGGTTGCATCATTATTTGGCTCCCGATACCCGTGAAGAGCTTTCTCAGCTGTTTTTACAACTTCGCCCCCCTTTTCCACATCCGAGGTCTGGCCATTCCAGCTCATACTCAACATAGTGACATTTTCGCATGTAGGTTCACTATAGCTCTTTTTCTGTAAAACTAGTGAATGGCCGTTTTCAAAGAGACCTTGTTTTCTATCAGTCTGATCCAAGGAAGGAAAGAAACCCTAGTTACAAAAGTGGACACCTTAACTCATGCTAGTGAAAGGTTTTGTTATTTACAAGTTGCCAGTGTGCCAAGTAATGCCATACCAGCATTCCGATCACCTGCATCAGAACTAGAGGAACAAACCTGTATTTTCCCAAAAGCTCAGAATTTGGCGCAATTGGTAGTTCCAAGTAATCTAGATGGCAATTGTTCCACTTCATGGTTTTTGTCCTTCGAGGGGCTTCCAGCAATTACTTGGCAAAATTGTGAAAAGGACCCGATTATTGCTACAAACAAGTTTCCTAATTAAACAACTGTATATATCAAGACTGTTTGAATCAAGCTCTCAAAAACGTTTTGCAAAATATCCTCGGGAGAATTATCTGTTCCAATTTATTTATCCCATTACATCGGCAGCTCTACGTTTATTTTCCCCTGGGGCTCGGGTGGATGGAGGGAACTGCTTAAACGGGCTCCAAAATGTATACTCTCCTCCAGCCATTTGCAAGTGATAATTGACTCTTGCCAGGTAATAAATGGTTTTCTGTGTATATGTGGAGAATTAAGGGGCCAAGTAACTTGCAACTTATTTACCCAGGATTTGTGAAGCAATAATTATTTTTCCTTAGAGATACGTTGGTTTAACATTTGGTCTTTTTTTTATTTCTACTCTTGTGTTAAGGGCAGGAGAGTTTCTCTTAATAGGCATGTGCATGGTGGCACATGCCCGTGGGAGAACTACTGACACCAGAATAAGCATAGAGGGTTTTATTAAAACAGAAGTAAAACATAAGACTATTGCATGGAAATTGGTTTAAAATGGATACAATATAAAGTCTCTCGGGAAACGTAATCCTTGAACTCAGGATCAGCCTTACAGATAAGGAGTGCATCGCCTATTGTATGCCATAAAAATTTGCAAATACTCCCCCTGTACCCTCAAAAGAATATGGTGTACAAATACCGCCCACACCGTTCTCCCCAACATAAAATAGGAAATTAACATGCAGAATCTTGCGCCCTTGCTTTCACCCTCATGGATATGTTTGGACCAGTAGTGCACGTAGTACCACAATAAGAAACTCTTAACTGACTGATTGGAACAAGTAAACGTGTATCTTTTAAAGTGCATGAATAACTGAAATACTAGTGTATAGGCGAGTTATAAATGTCATATCAGATTATAACTGGGTGCAAAAAAATGTCAGGTTTTCAGTTAAAAAACATGTTTACTTGTTTATAAAATACTCTCATTGGGAATTGGACCGTTGACTCCCTAAAAAAATCATTTAAACCCCAACTTTTAAAAATAGGGAGTCATATACTCGCACTTCCAAATTTTATCTGGAGCACTGTTCGGGATGATGTGTGAAGGTCAGCATAATAAAAGGTTACACAGACAGTTCCAGGCAGGAAGGTCTCCCTGCTACTGATTTCTAGAGCTTAGTCTACCTCCATTTTCCAAGTGTTCCAAAAGTCCTCCCAACCATGGGGCTCACCTCTCAGTTACTTTTTCCCCTCTTACAGTACAAAGGGGCTTTCCCCCTCTGTTGGAGATCCCCTCTTCCAGGGAGCAAAGTCGCTCTCTCTTCACTATTGCATGGCCCTCTTCTGTGGTCCCAGGATTGTTTCCCCACTGTAGACCCCTCCCAACCCCCGCCCCTGTTCTGGGCTCCCTTCATCAATGGGGTACACACTCGTCTTCCGGGGATCAAGGGGCTCTTCTTCCCCCTCCCTGGAGCACACCCCTCTTCTGGGATCAAGGGACTACCCTAGTTTGGATTCTCTACTTTCCTCAGCAAGCTTCTCTCCACAGCCAACAGCAAAAAAAAAGAACGCGTCTTATCAGCAACCTTAAAGCCCTCGCCATCCTCCCATTGACGGAGGTAAACTTTTGAATATATTGGTTAAATAGCTTTCAATTCCAAGCCAAGAGAAGGTGAATGCTTGATGTCATTTTGGATTCAATTCACTTGGTTTCCGGTGCAGAACTGCTCTGCTCATACCTTGCATACTGGCTATTCCCCTGCACAGACATTTGTTTTGTGGTTTCTGTTGTTTGAAAAGCCATTTTAAGATGCAAGAAAACAGCCCCCACCTGTGAAAAATTGTTTTCCCTTTGGGAAATGGGATAGATGTATTTATTTCTATTGAATGCTGCAGATGGGAGGGAAAGGCATTCTTCTTTATATGCACCGCTGTTGGGGAGAAAGAAGGTGGAATGAGTACAAGGGCCCGCACCTGGCTAAGTGGTCTCTCTGAATGGGTATCTGGTCAATCCGTCGAATGTTATTGCATCTAACTCCAATCCATCGAATTATAAGCATCAAAATGCCATGCCAGCGAATGACCATTTTGTTGTCTATAATTCCATGGATCCATCGAAATGTGTTATAATGATGTGTTATTTATATAGCACCCTAATCCAAAGCGCTTTAGAGCACATATTTACATACAGTATCACCCAACCAAAGTTGGTACTCATTTATCGACCTCGGAAGGATGAAAGGCTGAGTTGGCCTTTCCGGGATTCAAACCTGTGACCTACAGACCACGCTCAGATCGCAGCAGCGAGCGCTCAACCCGCTGAGCTATCTTACTGGCTCGTTATATCCGGTAAGGGTTGGGGCTAGGGTTTGGGTTAGATTAGGGGTTAGTGTTTGGGCTAGGGTTAGATTAGGGATTACATTAGGGTTAGCTTTAGGGGTAGGGTTATGGTTAGGGCATATACATAAAAACTTAAAAACGTTACCAGGAGCTGGCCAGTGCCGAAATTTCAGCACTGGACAGCTCCATATAACGTTTTAAAGTTACAAAAAAAGCATTGAAATGCTGTGTTTTACATGTAAAAGTGCATTTCCATTGAAACCAGTCCATTGATATTTTCGATGGAAATGCACTTTTACATGTTAAAGTTAGCCTGTCGATGCTTTGGCAGACGATGGTTTGCATTAGATGCTTTGGTCGATTTTTTTTTTCCGGACGTATTGACTACAAACCCGCTGAATGTTCTAGTATTCACATGTAGCAGATCTACCTCCGAATCCCTGGTAGAGATTCTGTAATCCGCTCTGGGTTTTGGCGCTCTAAACGGAATGCATTCTGGGAGATGCAATCCTGAATACCCTTTTTCGTTGGGATCTGGTA
Organism: Ambystoma mexicanum; assembly: GCF_040938575.1. NCBI lineage: Eukaryota > Metazoa > Chordata > Amphibia > Caudata > Ambystomatidae > Ambystoma > Ambystoma mexicanum. The sequence goes on along the minus strand of NC_090923.1, from coordinate 1,256,629,890 downwards.
GTTCTTAACTAGTTATCCTCAGGTGGTACAAAACAGTTATGGGGCTGTCCACCAAACATCCTGAATGTGATTTAGATGGGCTCTCTTGTACGGAGTCACCACTCACGCCTTTACCGCACCAATTCTTCGCCTTGCCCCAGATATTTAGGATTCTTAGCTGGTCGGGTAGGGTGTTTTAACAGAGTCGGGTCAGCCCTACTCTCTGGCAAACAGGGGATAGAATGCAGGGTTAACCCTGTGACTGTCCCAATGGCCTTGGAAGAATATTGGTGAAATAGGAAACCAGCATGGTGGTCCATTATCTACAATTCATATGCAGGGTGCACAATACGGACCTTTTAAGGCAACCCCCATCACAAAGTTCAGTTTTGTCAATGTGGTGTGCTGGCTCTTTGATAATACATGTTGCACTAAAAAAAATGTAACTATTCCCAACAAACGGAAAAACACCCCTATTCTTAAAACAATACAAAACTAAAAAGCAGTGGATGAAAAAGCTTTGCCTTCAGCCTAACCGCTGGTACTTACTTGGGTTACTATTTCATTCCATTGTTGTAACCTACAGTACCATTAGAGCGCCATTGAAGGCTGCCCAGAGCAGTTGCCAGCATCTACATTAAAGCTTTCCATCAGTCACCCAGGCCCCTCCATTAATACAGGATTGGCTTTAAAATGCGAACAAGGCAAATGCATGTCTCTGGTGGCTTGCTCCTTTCACTCATGTACAGCGTGCCGAATCACACAGTTTTTGAAAACTACCCATAACAAATCGCCACTGGCTATGAGCAATTCAGATGTTTTCCAGCCAACCATCAGTCTTCAAATTCTAGGCACTTCAGCATTTGGGACCGTAGCATTAATAGTCCTGTGATCTCTCACACTCACCTCACCAAATACAACTGCACTCACTAGCAGGCCAAACCTTATCCTGCACCCGCCCCTACCCCCTACCCCCAACAGATGGTCTTACCTACCACAGCCACACTAAAACATTTCACAAAACTCACCCCAATCCTAACCCTAGAACCTCAACTTGCCCCAACACTTCATCCTTTCACATCAATCCATTCATTCTCACCCCTGAACACCACAGAAACCATCAGCACTACGAATCCAATCTCACTCCAGCACCAACTCACCCTAGGTGAAGCCAGCAGCCTCCTAGCTCTCGCCCCTATTCCCACCCCATAACACCTCATTGCTCACCCCTGCACAGGCCTCAAAATGTGCACTTAACACGAACCATTGGCTAGTGATAAATTGATTCTTGGCGAGTAACAAATGGCAATGTGCGTATATGGAGAATTAGGGGACCAGTGACTTATGATTGGCTGGTAGCTTGCCATTTGAAATTTTACCCCAGCGCACAACGCATACCCAGGCTCCCACCAGAAACCCCCACATACTCTAGCTCGCTGTGGCAACCATCATCAACCATCGCTCATCTGTATCTCACCGCCATCCAAGCTCACCAGAGCACCAACAACCCACAGCAAGCCCACCTACGGAGCATAGCCCCCAAAGCTTATCCATTGTAGCTCACCAGAACCACCCCCAACAGACCTCACATACACCACCAACCTTACCACCCTTCACACTCCAGCACCACACCCCACAAACCCTGTCTCACCCCAGCCCAAAATCCACCCACCATGCATGCGCCACATACACACCACGTTGAAGTTATAACCTATCCCATCGACAGCTGCATCTGTTCTTGCCAGAGAATCATGGCCTTAAACTGGGGAGGGGCAGCCAAGTCTCGGAAGGATAGCTCAGGGGCAGCGCGCTCGCCTTGGAAGCAAGACGACGCGCTGCAACACAGGTTCAATCCCCAGGTCTGCACTTAAAAACCTCTGGGTATTAAGCACGTAAGGAATAACCAATTACAATACCCAGCCTCACCAGAGAATGCTGCTTGATCCAGAATCCACCCAAACGCCTACCAGCAACCCCCACCAACCCACACCTATGCCCCAGAGCATCCACCAACCAACCAAGCTCCCCTCAGCATCCCCTAAACACCTAGGCCCACCTCCTCCACCTCACCCAGAGACACAATAGCATCCCCCAGCCACCCAAACTCATCCAGTACCCAACTAAGCAGACCCCAACTAAACCACGTTGAAGTTGTACCCCATCCCATCGACAGCTGCATCTGTTCTTGCAAAAGAATCATGGCCTTGTATGGGGGAGAGGCAGCAACAATCTTGCTTGGTGCTTGTGTCAAGATGAAAGCTATTGGCGTACAATTGCCTACTGCAACCTCACGTGGTGCGGGTAGCCACACTAGGAGGGCAGTGATTGTAATTTACAGCTCATTTACACATCGCCCCAACAGAATTACTATTAAGTGATCATTTTGACTGTGGGAGATTATTCAGGCACTCCACTCTATTCCATTGAACTGGGCATGTTGACTTCTAAACATTACTTTAAAAAAATGTACAGTTTTTTTCATTGCCCTTGTTAAGTTATTTGTATAGCACCTACTGTTATTGTTAGGGCCTTGAAGCACTGTGGTGGATGAACGTTCTTCGAAAGACCATAGTCTAAGCACACATGTAAAATAAAGTACTGCCCCACAAGATACCGAGTGAAAGCATTTGCTGTGCAATTTAATTGAGTCTTGTATAGTCACCTTCCACAGTTTTCAGTTTCTTAGCGTTTCAGGATCTGCAAGAGATGGAGCAGGGAACTTGACCAGGCGCAGGGCAATTTTCTTTATTGTAATTTTGATGAATGACATGAAAAGAGGGGTCTCTGCGACGAGTACGTTTTAGATATTTTGGCAAATGTCTGGAGCAGTAGTTAATGACGTGAATAGTGTGGTTGTGATACCTATTAGAATGGTGTTTAAGGAATGTGAAGAGATATGTTGCATCTGTGGCGGGTTTAGTGTGGTATTTAGGGAACTTTAAACAGACTGAGGTCTATGGGTGTGGTATGTTCCATTATTAGGTTATATGTTGATTTATACCACGCACTGCAGGCACCAATGGGCAGTCTACGGGAGCTCAACTGGCTCTGCAAGAAAAAGGGGCAGGGTATGTTACTGAGGATAGGATCGGTTCAGAGCCAGGAGAAACTGGCCTCTGTGTGCAAGTTGATTGCGCGGCCCGGCTTGTTGTAACCGTAAGGGTAAAACAGTGCCTTGGATGTTTCTGTTGGGTGTGAGAGTCATGTGCAGTTATGGTGGAAGTATAAATTGTGTGCACTGGTTTGTTGTATGCATAATGGGGAGTAGTGTTGTGGTTGTTTGTCGTATGCATGACAAAGTTGTGTTGGTGTGTATTTCAGTGCATTTGTGTGTGGTTTGGCTGGTGTTTTATGGATTGTGTGCAATGTTATGTTCCATCCGAGGGTAGGTACAGTGTCTGAAGTGTTTGTCTGCAAATGTTAGTTAATGCTTGGTGTGTTTATGTGTATTATGGTTCGTCCATAGTCGTGTATAGTGCTTGTGGAATTATGAAGTAGGAGCAGGGTCGAATAGTTAATACATTGGGTACTCTCGACTGTACCTCCAAGTATGTCCTTGGTGCTCATCCAGTTGCCACTCGGTGGTTACCCTCACCCCCCCAAAAACCTGGCCTGGGACCTTTCTCATGTGGACACGGAAAGCAGGCGCTTTCTGATCCGGACCTGTGGGTGGAAACAGGTCAGGGGCAAGGCCCCCGCTATCTTAATGGCTTATTGTAAAATTGAAGCTGTAAAAAAATTGATTTGACCATTGGTGACTTCATTTCCCACAAATGCCCAAAGTACTGGGACAAAGAAGAGGGCTGCAGAGGCAAGTTTCTGCAACTTGCAGCCTATCAGTGGTAATGACCTACACCTGAGGGAGACTAGGAGGCATGAAAGGCTCCCTCAGGTGCAGGCCATAGAAGAGAGCAGTAGCAGGAGGTGGAGTCGTTTTGATACCACCACGTTGCAGCAGAAGCAGATGTTGGAGGAGAGCAGAGACGCTGGGACCACGGTCATGTGTAGAACGGTTACCGGTACTGGGAGGCATTGGGTCAGACGGCTTTCCCCAAGAGGACCGCAGCTGCAGAGGTCACACAGCGGGAAGCGCAAGATTTAAAAGTTTCCCCCATAATCGGGCTCAGTTCGCAGGCGAGCACCGGAGAGCGAGGAGAGCTTTCTCGACTGCAGCAGGCCACAGAAAGCCGAGAAGGACAGGTTACCAGGCCGCGCAGGAAAGCAGAAGCAGAGGCAAATGGACACGTATGCCAGACCCGTTGAGTTGTGATACTGGAGCGCTCTGTGACCGCCCGCTGGCCAGGTCTGGGTGCATTAAGCACTGAATTAAAATACAAATATAGTGAAGTGGAGAAAAACATTTTTTAGAATACCAAACTGATAAAACAGACAAATATTTGTTGCAAACCAATAGGACTCAAAAAAGGAGAAAGTGGAAAAATAAGAACTTAACCTTCAGACCAGAAGGGTGTCATTGTATGTGTGTGGGTCAGAATAACTGCCAGCAACAAGAGAGGGAAATAGTCAAACTATTGCCAAAGCCAAGATCAAGGCAAGATATAAAGAGCCAACATTGCCAAAACCAAGAGAGGGCAATTAAGAATGTGGGGTTTGTAAATCGTATTGCTATTGTGTAAAAGAGGCTATAAAGGAACTGCCTTGTACCCACATTGCCAAAGCCGAAGAAGAGTAAGTGATTGAACCACTGTCAGCAGTTGGTTGATGTGGAAGTGGGGGCCGGGGGGGGTGAATAAGAGTGGCAGAAAGGCTCTCCTTTTCACAGGAGATATTCTGGAGGAGTGTAGCAATCTGCATTGCCTGTAGCAACGACAAGTGTTTAACAATGAGCACCAATGTGTTTCTTGTCTTCCCAGAAGAAGTCGTCAAACCAGATTATGAGAAGCAAAAGACATTGCTAAATTATTGGAAACAACTCTTTGCAACAAAGTACTTGTAGTAGTTGCATCTGTCTGGCAGGTGAGTGGACCAGGTGGAAGTCGCTCAAGTACTGTGGTGTGGTTAAAAGTCTGAAGAAGGTGGCCCCCAGGGGGCACACGGATGCTCTCCGCCTCAAGTCCGGCAAAGCAGTGAGCCCCCACAGCTTGACTCCCCCCCACCCGAGACCGAAAAGTGCACGGAACAACTTCAGAGGCCCCCCCCCTAACTTGGCGAAAGCTGGAGAAAAATCAGATCTGAATTCCGGGAGAAATTTGCCCTAGAAGAGCGGACGTGCGGCCACACCACGCAAGTTCCTGCCTTCGGCTGAAACTGGACTGTGGCCCTATCCCAGAGTACAGCTGTACTCCGCGGTGAATCTGCGGGCCCCCACGGCGCGACCCCCATGAAGAGAGGTGGATTCAGGGCATTGAAGGAACGCGGTGGAACCAACAGAAACAGGGTGAGTCCATCGCTCTCATAAGAGCAGAAATTAAAGAGGTCTGGACGCGGCAGCCCCGTGTCCTACGTGTCCTCCCGGCCTCTGGCGCTGCTTCCCCCTGAGCGGCCCCTTCTAGAGTGACAACGGCACCCCACCAGACTTGGGAAGAAACAGTGGCAATTGGAGTGGGGACAGGGTCTGAACAAAACACTACGTGCACAAAGATCCCAACAACGCGCACGAAGGCCTATCCTACTACCTGCATGAACGAACAGTGCTAATCACTGCTTATCCACAGGCCCCCGCGTGACATCCAACACCACACGTATCTAAACAGATATAGGAGCCCATTTGAAATTGCACGCAAGACACGCTCAAAAGTAAGGTCTACAAGGGACTATAGTAAGAAGGGCCCTGTGTGCACCAAATCAAGGTACAGCTATTTGGACCCTACCACCCCAGCGACCTGAAACAATCGCCTCTCCTCCCACCCCCGAAGGGAACGGACCACAGCTCTGCCCTCCGCACAAGCTGAGCACACAGGGAAACGAGAGTGGGGGGGGAGCAACACCCAACAGAGCACTGGGCTATTACGAACAGTGTCGCACATCCCAAACGGGCTTAGGCACCATGCTTGGCCTGAAGCCCCCCCAAGCTATATGCCCCAATTCGGGATCAAGGTTGCACTTTTGGAGTATTGACCTGGCCAATGCTGGTGCGCAAGGGATAGAGGAACCAATCAAAGCTTAATGAGGACACGCTGAGACTGCAGAGACTGGTTATCAGAGCTAATGCTACAGAGACGCCAACCCCTGTGCTCCTAATCCAGTGATCACACAATTCCTAAATACTATTTACCATGACAATACCAAAGGAAAACTGTCACGTCTTGCTGGAAAGAACCACCTCCACCCAGAAATCACTGAGATCACGACTCAGCTCTACTGAAAGGCTCCGACATCCCAGCTTCTAAACCCGAACTTCTAAGAGACACCATAGAGTGATACCCAGGGTATATGAACGCACAACAAAAGTTGGCTATTTTCGCTTACACTCCCGTCTTTTCACTGCACCAGCAACTCCAAAATGGCAACCACAGCGACTGCAAATGGTGAAACAGCTGCCACAAAGGGGGACATTGCTGCCCTATTAAGTGAAATAAAGAACATGGGGGCCAATATAGGTGGTAAAATTGACAAGATCACAGATTAGACGGAGTTCAGAACAACCAGGCCTCGATAGACAACCTTGAAACACAGCTGGAACACAGGATAACTGGAGTGGAGGGAAGATTTTAAACTTAAGATTGATGATTTGGAAAAAAAAAAAATCAAGAAAGGCAACATTCTACGCTTCTTTGGTATTCCGGAACAGGAGGGTGAAACTGAGGAAGATCTTAAGAAAACACTCCATGACATCATTAAGCTCCTGGTCGCTGGTGATGCAATCGACAAGTCCAAAACTGAACAAATCCACAGAGCTGGAGGCCCCCCTGGCGGTCCATGGTCGGTCCTTGCCCACTTCCATTGATGCCAGGACAAGGCCAGGACAAGGCCAGGGTGCTGGAGAGGGCGAGAGGAGGAGGTGCAATCACTCTCGATGGAGCACAGATAACAATATAACAAAACCTATCCTCCCTGACACTGGCACTCAGGAGAATGTGCGGACCCCTCACGAAATGGCTGAAGGAACGAGACTCGCTATAGATGGCGATACCCCTTCTCCCTCTCCTTTGAACACAATGGCACGAAGATCAGGCCGAGATCTGAGCAGGAGATAAAAGCGTGCTCATCGGACTTGGTTGAATCACATGGACAAAAAAAGATCGAGATGACTCGACAAGGGATGGAAGAGAATGGTGCATTCAAAGCCCTAGGAGGAAGTGGGTGAAAGGCTCCAGAAAATATTGAAGAAGCAACATCTCTCCAGAGGGGGGTAATTAGACCCTAGCAGACTAGGCACATACAAGCCAAATTGATCATAAAACTCAAGGTTTGACCAAAGGTCATTAGACCTACATGGTGATCCACGTTCTGTTTCGAAATGTAAGGTTGGAACGGGGTTGGGGGTTGTGGGGTCTCATTGCTATTTTGATATTATTTTCGCAAGGGACCGTGAGGTAACGGTCTCTGCTGGTGGTTCGTTGTCGGGTCAGTGCTCAAATGGAAAGGGGGGGGGGAGGCATGGACACAAGACAAGGCTAGGATAAAGACAAAAGCCAAGGCTTCAAAGACAGAAGATGAGGGGAACTTAATGTGGTTTGTTGAAGAGATGGCATGTAGGTGGTTGCGGCCTAAGATTTTGTATACTCTGATACTCCATAATGATGACTACCGCTGAATCAGGCAGATGGGACTCCTTAAGGGTGGGAACACTTAATGTCAAAGGGTTCAACTCACAAGCCAAGAGTTCTCTGGTATTTAGAGAATTTCGTAGAGCAGAAATTGATGTCCTCCTTTTACAAGAGACCAAACACATGAAGGGAGATGAGAGACCAGTCCTGGGGAAACGCAGTGGTATAGAATTCTGGGGCTCTGGACTGTTGCAAAGGGGGGGGGGGAGGAGTAGGAATTCTCATTAGGAAAGGAATAACTTTAAAGTCACCAAAACTTGGTCCGATACAGAAGGTCGAGCCCTATTGGTAGCGGGATCTATTGGAAATGCGAGGGTGACAATAGATACCATTTATTCTCCTAACGTAAGCCAAGTCAGATTCCTCTCTAAAACTATCCCCAAAATAATGCTCGAAGCCACAGGACACATCATTCTAGGCAGGGATTTCAATTTATGGGCAGATCATGGCCTGGACCGGAAAGCTGGCAACCCTGTCACAGGTGATAGGATGAGAGGAGAACGCAACGAGTTTGCAAATATGATGCAAGTGTATGCATTGAATGATGTATGGAGGGGGATGCACCCAGACGAACAAGGCTATACCTTTTACTCAGCTCCACACAACACCTTCACCCGAATTGACTACATCTACTTTTCACACGAGTTATAGAATGTCACAACACACACAGATCCCCCCCCCCCCCCCCAATTACATGGTCGGACCACTATATGGTCATTGCTGACACACAGTGGAAGTACCTACCAGTCAGGGGAGGTAAATTGAGATGTAATGAGGCCTTATGGAAGGACCCAGTCTTTAAGACTGAAATGGAAACAGATTGCTGAATACTTCAAAATAAACAACACCGGGGAGGTCTCCAAACAGGGGGTATGGGAGGCGGGCAAAGCAAGTTGGAGAGGTGTCCTCATAAGGGAGGGGGCCCGTAAGAAAAGACAAAGATCTCCGATTGAAAATGGACTCAGAGGGGAAATATGGCAACTGGATAGGGATCCCAGGGGAGGTGACACAATAGACTCCGACAAAATTCACGAGGCGAAAATGAAAAGAGAAGAACTTTGCCTATTAGAACATAATCAGACTGTGCGTAAATTACATCTCCTGAAACAAACATTTTATGAAAAAGAGGATAAAGCTGATGCACTACTAGCTGCCAGACTGAGGGCACAACAAGCAGAGCGCAGGGTGCTAGAGATAGCTGATGAAAGGGCCAACCCGGTGACAAGCAAACACCATCCCCGAAGCCTTCGCTGATTTCTACGAAAGATTGTATACCCCGGAGGCGGACCCAGACCCGAGTGGGATAGAAAATTACCTTGCTGATCCCCAGGGTAGCGATATTGACTCGGTTTACTTAGAATCTCCCATAACAGAAGAAATACAGAACGCAACTAAAAAGGCTGACACTAGGCAAATCTCCAGGTGACGACAGATATATACCCGGCTTCTATAAATCCTTTAGTACTTACCTCACACCATTCCTGGTCGAACTATTCAACAAGATCCTGGAATCAGGAAGGGCCCCAGACTCCTTCATTAGAGCACTCATAACGGTAATCCCCAAAGAGGGTAGGGACCCCAAGAGATGTGGGTCGTACCGCCCCTATCTCTACTTACTCTCTCGTTGGAACCACTAGCTCAGAAGTTGAGAAAAGACACCCGGGTCGAGGGAATGCAATTGGGTCAGGCCGAGTACAAAGTGGCACTGTACACCGATGACATACTTCTCCATGTAACTAACCAGAGTAAGTCCATCCCCAGAGCTCTGCACCTCCTTGAGGAGTACGGCCGCATATCAGGGTTCAAAGTTAATAAAACCAAGTCCATTTTTTCGCCCCTACAGGGGTCCGCAGAAGCAAATGACGACAGATACTCCCCGCTAGGTCTCACGATTGAGCATAGTAAGTTGCAATACAAGACCTGTATGAAGCCAATTTCCCAACACTTCCTTGCTAGGTGGGATAAACTGCCTTTATCCTGGCTAGGACGCCTCAATGCGATAAAAATGATCTGTCTCCCACGGTTTTTGTATCCCTTCCAAATGCTCCCTTATTAAGATGCCTAGACACTTCTTCTTGGAAGTCAAGAAGGCGATCGTAAGATTCCTATGGCAAGGAAAAAAAAAATAGAATTGCATATGATACCCTGATGTTATCTAAGGACAAGGGCGGGGTGTGTCTTCCAGATATCAGAAAATATGAAGCGGCCCAGTAACGAGTACTCATTCCCCACCTCTGCAACCAAAGAACACCAGTGGATCTCGATGGACAACCATTATCTACCCCCAGCCATGGTCTCTGAATGGTTGTGGGCCCCAAGGGGGACACTACTAAAGAGGTCAAAAGCACACCCGATATTAGAAACCATATGGGAAATATGGAAGGAAGGCGCAGAGATGAGGAACATTTCTACATGGCCATCACTGCTGAGCCACCTGTGGCCCCCAAGTATTAACAAACATATCCCCAACGTAGATAGATTTCAATCTTGGTACGAAGCGGGACTGGAAAGAGTAGGACAGCTCTTGAAAAATGACTCCATCAAGCTCCCAGAGCTAGGAGGCGGCCTTGGGAATAGGGGTATTGTCTACATTTCAATTCTTGCAGATTAAAGGTGTCCTGACGAGATCCAACTGGAAGTATAAATTGAGGAGAGAACTTACCCCCTTTGAGATACCTTTTGAACTCCAGGACAGAAATGAAGGGAATTATATCGGTCATGTACAAAACACTAATAGAAGCGGGAAAGGGAACCACAGAGCCTCTCAAACTGAAATGGGAAAGAGACATGGGGGAAGATATTGATCCAGATACATGGCGGAAGATGTGCCGAGCGGCCCCTAGAAATAACTTCGATCTCATGTCAATATAAGCTACACGCCATTAAACTATTACATCAGTGGCAATATGATCCACATAGACTCTTCAAAATGTATCAATCAGCCAGTCCACTATGTTGGCGAGGATGTGGCGGATTACTGGCATATGCGGTGGGGCTGCCCCCGAATCAAAGTGTACTGGGATGAGGTACTGAGGTGGATCAGGAACCTGGATGGGATCCAAAGGACAGCAGACCCCTTTCTCATTTTGTTTGGTTTCAAAAAGTATGAGGATGAATGGAGAAGAGCCAAAGGCCTGGTCACATAGCTGTTGCTAGCCATGAAATGGAAATCCACTGCAATCCCGACCGAGAAAGAGTGGGTCAATGTAGCATCCAATATATGCACAATGGAAAAAAATTACATCTTCCTTACATGGAAAGTCCACGCAATGCGATATATTGTGGATGGGGTTTCTCAATAAATACATACCGGGAACAATACATTAACGTGTAGTAATATGTTTGGAAGCTGAGTCTGCCAGTGGCTAGTTGCAGAACATCACACTGGTGTGTGACATTGTCTAATATGTGACCCAAATTAAGATGAATAATTTTAAGAAGAGATGTTCCCCAACAAGGAGGTACCCCAGAACGCGACCAATTAAACGGAATACAATACAACTCTTGTGAGATGAAAGCCTAGTCTTGGGGGAGGCAGGAGGGAAGAAGGGAGGGGGTAGGGGGCTTGGGAAGGTACACAGTCACTTCAATGGCTTACAGAGTGAGGTTGGAAAAGTTTGTGGGGTTTATGTTGAAAGTGATCTCTGATTGCAACTCTGTCTTGTAAACAAATGCTTATTTTTTTTGTTTCTCATTTCTTATGTGACCTTTCTGTACTAAAACATAATAAAAACATTTTTTTTTAAAAAAAAGTCTTGAAGAAGAAGTGGCAGAACCATTAAGGTGTTTTTGTGAACTGTTGTAGAACCATCCTGACAAATTAATTTTGCTGAAGCAAGTGTTGTGTGAACTACTGCAGAATCATCCAACATTGTTGAAACAAGTGTTTTAGGAACTATTGCACAACTATCTTGACAGCAACATTTTTGTTGATATAAATGAACAGTGGAAGTATTCTTGGTATAGGAGAAGAAGTTGCTTTGAACTCTTTATCACAAACGGAAAGAAGAAAAACTTGAACGTGGTTAACTGTTGGTGGAAGTTCAAACTGGAACAAAAAAAACCTGTACTTGAACTTTTGCTGCAAGCCAGGATTCCCTTATTCTTTTGAATGGTTGACTGGAATCCTGCTTGTATCTGGGGAAGGGGAATTCACCCAGATAAGGAGAGACAGTCATCAGGTTGTGAACATGACTTATTTCTGTTACATTTGAATTTCCATATGTTACCTTGTTAAGTTTGTTATGGGTCTAAGTGTGAGGGACAGAACCCTTTTGTTACAGTTTCCTTTATTTTATTTTGATAGGCAGGGAAATCCTCATTGAGGTAGAGTCAGTGAGAGGTTTGTCCAACTTTTTGAGTTAATAAAATGCCATCTTTTGAAAAACCTTCAAAGAAATGTGTCTGCCTCACAATTCTGACCCCTCATAGCTTCTCCCACCGCTTCCTATGAGTGCAACAGATTGGCAGCTCCCAATTAGTCTCTAGTTGCTGGGAGTTAGAATGATTTTGTGGTGGTTACGATATCTTGCTCAGACTACTAACCAGTGTCAAAAATGTTCATATTAGAAACACAGTTGGTCGCATTTATTTTCTTATATCCATGCAAAACATTCTTTCTCCAGCTCGGATGTATTGTTATGCTACATTATGCGATGTTAAGCTGAGTGATGCTACATACGGTAAAACCATGCAATGTCCCAATTCTAGGGCCCATAATTTCTAGTCTGATGCCTCCCTTCTTAACGCCCACTGACCCCTCAAAGTCACTATACCAGCACTCAATGCATGGAATTATGGTACAGTACTGTTGGACATGCACCAAGAATTAGAAACATACAAAGCCAACAACGCACCACAGCACACCCGCAGGGAGCAAAGGCAGAGAAGCGAGCAACCCACCAGGAAGTCAAGACCAGAGGGGATACTGACAAGAGTGGAGTGACCCTCTAAGGAGCCATGGACCAAAGGTCCGAGGAACTCACAAGGCCATAGCTAAGCGAGTGGTAACATTAGCATATATGGCTTTTCACTTTGCATGCTGGGACCTGGAAGCATATACTTTGACTGGGGATAAACATACCTTGACTGGGAAGAACAAAACTACAAGTCCCAGCAGACAACGGGAAAAGCCAGAAGTGTCAGGCATGACATAGGACTTCTTGGTAGCCATGCAAGGGAACCAAGGACCAGGCTGGAGGCAGTGTTGCCAGGTCCGCTTATTATAAGCGACTTTGGGCTTGTTTTTGCCCAAAGTCGCTTATAATATTTGGAGGTCGCTTGTTGCGGTTTTGGTCCGCTTGTTGGACCGTCTGTGCGCGTGTAATTGGGCTTGTTTATATTGCTGTTAAGCCCATTACACGTCGCACAGAGCGTCCTGCACTGGGCTGCTGGCAGCACTTGACGGCAATTGCTGCTTTGAATATGCTTAAGTGTTTGGCACTGATGGGATTGTTACTTGCCCACCAGGTGGCCCATCAATGCCAAATGCCTAAACATATGCAAAGAAAGCGCACTTTAAAAGTTTTGTCATGCAGGCAGACACACTGACATGTAAAGATGTAAAGAAGGGGATTGGTTTAGTTTAGCAAGCGTCACTCTATAGCAATATTATCCTGGTGATATCCCCAGTGCTGACGCATTATCCACTAACATCCTTTATTTATTTATTTTTTAAAAACTTTTTTTTGCAAGCCTGGGTTAGAGGATTATTGGAATCTATATACATTTTCTCAGAAAGATGTATTCAGGAAGGCCATGTTTCTTTTCAGCTTCCAATTGGCCATGTTACAATATTATATAGCGCCTTGGATTAAGGCGCTATATAAAACAATAAATACAAATATTTCAGGGCCGTATTATTTTGCAATCTGGGACTTCTAGTCACCATGCAATAAAATATTGTTGTTCTAACACACTATGTCAGTGTTCTGTCTATGTATGTTTTTCTTGTTGTGTTATGTTTCTTACTTTTGAGACCTTTCCACAACTTTTTAGGTGCACGCTTGTTTTTTCCGCTTATTTGGATGGGAGTCAGCTTGTTTTGGGCTTGTTTTTGAAGGGCAATCAGCTTATTTTTTCCTTCCGACCTGGCAACACTGGCTGGAGGAGCACGACTCACCCAGGAGCCAATGACAAGTGAGCGATAGATCAAAGAAGCCAAGAACCAAAGGAGACAAGTGTGAGTTTACAAGAACTGTAAATAAGACGAATATGCAATTATAATAAATGCTTTTTGTTCCAACATACTTTGTGTTCTCCTCATGTATGTTAGTACGATTGTGTTGTGTTTTGTACTTTTAAGACCTGTTGGCAGTATTTTCAGGTGAGTGCTTGTGTTTTCAGCTTGTTTGGAAGCCAGCTTGTCAAGGAGCACTGCGTGTATTGCTTTCTTCTGACCTTAAAACACTAATCCCAATACCACCCAGCAAGAGACTGTGTGAGCTCTCCACAGCACCCACATGCCGCCTTCAGTTCCGCCACACGATTAATCCTGGTCCCCCAACGTTCCGTTTTATGGCGTCTCCCCTCCCCCAAAATAAGCCGACCAAACTCTGAATCCTCCTGCTTTCACCTAGCACTTTGCTTCATAACCACGCGAGGCTTTCAGACCTCTGATACTTTGTGAATCCCAAACAACAGACTGGGTGTTCAATGTTTCGGTCTGCTTGTAAAACCATTTTCTTTGCCTCTCCCCGTAGACTCTGCACCGCTGGGCTTCCCCACCCCCACGTCAGCACAGTCTGAGCTCCATTCCCGGCGCAAGACATCAAACACTCACTGTCCATGCCCGGAAAGGGCAGAGGCATGGCTCCCATCTGTTGTTCCACCGCTATCTCCAGGTCAAATCGGATGTGATCCACGCATGCGATGATGTCCTGCATTTTGCCGTGGATCCGTGCAGCAGGTCCCTAAACCAAAACCAGACGCCCCACAACCTGACAGGACCAACCGCCGGCTCGGGTACCCGGACCTGGAGCGCGTAACCACGGCCGGAAGGACAGGCAGCCACGCAAGGGCTTCTGGGAAAATCTACGCTGAACTCTCAACCCAGACTCGCACAGGACAGAGAGTAACAGAAAGTAAGCAGAACAAAAAAGGACGACATGACATTACTGCGGAAATAGTTTAAGCTATTCCGTTATATTTTGAAAAAAGGACTCTGCTTGACTTTTAAAAGCTATTAGGGTGGACATATTCGACCAGAGTATGCTTTTCGGAAAGGCTGCGTGGTATACGTATTATAAATAATATAGATATTGTATTTGTTCCAAAAGGCAGGGCATCCAGTTGGGCGTTTACAACATCAACTGTTATGTAGTAAACATCTACTACAAATGTCGTGATGATATAACACTAGTATTTGCGGAATAGCCAATGTTGATCTAGAACACATCCAAGATGTCTGATAAATTGAGTGTCGTTATTGGAGGTTCTATCTTCTATTTCTATGGTGCAATGTCATGTTGCTGATTGCCAACCCAGTCGTAGCTTCAGTTCAGGCACGTTTGGTATCCCTATTCAACAACGGAAAACGTTCTGCTGGTCTGAAGTTTTCAATTGGAGCCTTTTTGTGGGTGCTGTGGCGGAGTCTCTCTTTTCTGATGTTGCATGCATGCTTCTACAGTTGAGGATATGGTGGTGGAGGTAAGCTTGTCTTTTATTTGTTCTTCTAAGTTATGTTCATCCTTGGGGAAATGGCTCGAATGCTTTCTAGTAATCTTTATTATTCCTCGTCATACTCTTCCTCGTCCCAGTACGTACTTCCGTACTGCCATTCCACCTTTTTTTACTTGGGTTCTAAATTAAGATTCAATGAATAGGAGCTAAAACCAGCTCATGGATGTCAGGCTCATACATGCCAACGTTCTGAAGCACCTGACAAAGATATTCCTCAGGAAAAAGTGGGAGAAATTAATTTTCACATAGGAATGCATTGAGGTAGAATTATTTTACGTGAGATAAAGGGAAAAATTGAAATTTTGTTAATTGAAAAATTAAGAGTCTCCCCGCCTACAATCGTGAGGGTTGTCATGTATGCATGTAACTGCTGCGCCCTGAAACCCCTGGGTCTGGAGTGCATTACAAATGATTAAACAAACCAGCAGTCGGGAGTTACCGCTGAGGAACCAGGTGCGAGTACAAAGCTCACTGCAAATATAACTTCCACATAGCAGGAGAGGCAAACCTTAACTTATGACACATTATGTATGAACCATCCATTGTTTAAATGTGTCCTGATTCTTCTATATTGACCTTCTCAAAAGCTCAAAGTTAGTGTGTGTGTATATGTATGTATATATATATATATATATATATGTGTGTGTGTTTGTAAGGCACAAGTTGGTCTTGGGGCTAAAAGTAGCTCCTGGTAGCTTTTGGTTTTAAGCTCTTCTAGGCCAGAAGCAGGAGCTAAATAGCTCCCAGCAATTTCGAACCCTGTCGTATGACCTGCCCATTTCCACTGAAAGCATATCACTCCCAACCACCATAAGAAATCTGTTTTAATTCCACCCAAAACACAGACCTCTAAACTCGCACACATTTGGCGGTAGTCACCCACTGAGGAATGCAGATTTTCCTTACTAATGTTTAGGAAAGTCATGATTCTATTTAAGACACTGAGATTAAGTATTATGCGTTTCCATCTTTAATCTCAGAGGACAACATCTTAAATAACTTTGGTAAAACTTCATGTTATGTTATTTGGCATTTATATAGTGCTTTATAAATCATGGGTATGACCTCAAAGCGCTGGTAGGTTGAACGCCCTCAGGGACCGCAGTCCATGCCATTTGAGAGAGTAAGTGTCGAAGGGTGCATGGGTGCACCAGTTGTGTGCAGCTGATGTAATTGCCTGATGGTAGCTGAATCCTAGCGTTCGGTGTGGTGGTGATGATATCAGTTGAATGTGTGCAATCTGGTGGGTGGACACCCAGACTGGGTTCTGGCTGCGTTAGGCCTGTAGGACGTTTATGTTTGCAGATATGCCGGTTTGTCATGGGATATAGTTGCGTTTTTATTAGAGTGATGAGGTGTTCATGGGGTAGTGTTCGTATGTGAGCCGCTAGGCCGAATTGATCGAGGGGTATAGCTGCACTGTGTGATGGTGTAGAGTAGAGAGTAAGCATAGTGGTATGATATGATGGTTCATTCACACGGTGCCTAACCACAATGCGATTCGAAGGCGCTCGATGACAAAGGAGGGAATGATGACAAACGCAAAGACACTCCTACAGGCCATGAACAGCATGTGAAGGCTAGCTACTGCACTCGGTCTAATAACACCTAGACAGTGTAAGTGCTAGGGCACAGACAGGAAGGAATGCTTGGGAACTGTACACAAGGACTGGAGGGGTTGGGGTACACAGTGAAATTGCAGGGGGTAGGGGCAAACAGCAACAGCATGCAGGGGTCAGAGGATTTAGAGAGACATCACGGGGCCAGAGGGGCTGGGGGTATACAGCGAAATCAAGGGCGACCAGAGGGGGCTGGGGGCACACAGCGACAACATGGGACACAAGAGGGGCATGGTGTACACAGAGATATCTTAGGGGACAAGGTGGGAAGCTGGGGGCGCATAGCGGCATCGCGGGGAGCCAAGTGGCTGGGCACACAGTGGCATCACACTGGATCAGGGGTTTTGGTGTGCAGTGACGAGATGGGAACCAGGCAGTCTGGGCACACACTGAAACGTGGGGACCTAGGGGTTTTGGGTAAGCAGTGACAATGAGGGAAATGAGGAGCTGAGGGCAAACGGTGACATCACGGGGGACAGAGGGGTGGGGGGAAACCCCTGCAACCCCCCGCTCAATCCAAAACCCCCTACACAATCCCATTATATTATTTATTACCACAAACCCACCCCACACATGTATATAAAAGTAAAATAAAGGTAAAGGTCAATTGTGTAGAAGGTCAATTCGGACCACTATTATTAGGTCAATTGTAAAAGGTCAATTTGGGTAATACCCCTTCTCTCTAACTAACTAGTATGCTAGTTATTTTTGTTAGATCATTCAGAAACTTCAAGGCCTAAGAATGACCACTGTATTGCTTGTTGCCTTCCCGCCTTGAAGCGCTTTGAAACACTTCACCTGTGTATAAGCGCTTTACAAATAAATTACAATTTCCTGGAAGAAAGGGGATGAGCCAAATCACAATTTAAATTTTGTGGACCTGCTGCCTGACTGACCTAGAAAAGCCTTAACCCACAAAAATAAAAAATAAAAATCATAATTTAAGATTTAATCAAGCTCCTGCAACACATGTTAACAAAATTAGAGAGATTACGCTGTGAGAGATCCAAGTTATTGAAAAGAGACCATTTTTATAGCCAATTGTTTTTTAAGAAGGAAAAAAAAAGGAACACATAAGGGAGGTTGGAAACATCCAGGATACATGTGGCACTTTACAAAATACCAAATTAAGAAAACAGTTCAAGTCCAGTGAAGGCGTCAAAAGGAGCAGCAAGAACTCCAATGGCAACTCAAATATATAACAGATTTCAGGCTGACATTGCAAATATTACCAGTATTTCACAGCCACCATTTGGGCAAAGATTTAAGACGGATGTTGGAGATCTGGAAATCTGGGGAAACCTGCAACAGACTGAGGAAACATTATATACTGGGACGTCACACAAAATAATTCACATTTATAGAGATTAAGTCGCCATACAACATAAGAAGGGTGCAAGTAAGAATTGCATTGCATGTAAAAATAGCTTGGATGCTGAATGAGTGGCATGCATGATGACGCCGAGTGGATGGACAGGCACCTGCGTGAACCTCCAGCAAGAAGCCTACTTGAATGTTTTAATAACCCACAATGCAGACTCATCTGGTACACTTTATGACAGGTGTGCCTATTTATCAGTAACCTTAAGAACCCTTCCTACACTTAACTCTTCCAGTTCCTGGGTATGTCAAATGGGTCACGTGTGGATGGAAGTTGAGTTGCAAAACTTTATAACAGGCAAGTAAAATCTTTCTTTTGAAGTGTGATTATTATAGTTTTGCCTGTTGGCGGAGTACAAACCAGCACCAAGTACAAACCAGCACCATCTAAGTAGTAATGTGGTTTTGAGGTTGGAGCAGGTGAACATTTATTATTAAACACACTTGTACATCATTTTTTAAGGGACATGTGCTGTTGTCTAAATGATGCCTAAGAAGGTGCTCTTCTTGCTGCTAGATATTTCATAGGACAGCTTCAGAAGACTTTCTTCCTGTAGTAGTGTGTGCCTTTGGCTTACCTTTCAACTGAACTTATGTTAGCTAAGAGCATAGCAAACGCATGCCACGTGCCAAGAGCCACTTCTGCAACATACTAGCCTGGTCTTTCATTGGCTCTCCAAACAGAAATAGGTTTGAATTGTGTGAAATGTTTTATTAATTTCAAGCATCCACAATGTATCAACTCCTTTCTGCAAGTGATGGGACAGATTTTTTAAAAAAGGAGCAACTTGTGTTGGGAAGGAACTAGGATCTTCCCACATTCCCAAGTGGTTTAAAATTAGGCAAGATCTCTTCCAAGCAGTACAAGGGACCAGGGGAATGGGGGGGCCTGGGAAAGCTCTCTCATGCAAATATAATCATACACAGACATGGGCAGACACTAAAGAAGGCAGTTATTGTTTAAAATACAAAGCACCATTTTTTTTTAAATTTTTTTTTACTTGATTTAATTGTTTAAAAGAAACAATTTTTACAAGATTGTTCCAGAGTGTAATAAAATAAAAGGTCCGGATCTTGCCAAAGCACAATTAACTATTAGCTAGACAGATTTGTAAATGTCAACTCCTAAGCATGTCTAAAATCTTAAAGCACAGGAGAGAGCTCTCGGAAAGAATGCAGCCTGTGCTAAAAATAGTACTACAGGCTTCCGCAGTGTTTGTGCTATCACTGCCAGCACGAAGGGACCCACCAGCGGTTTGCCATTTGTCAAAATCCCATGCAGGCTAAGGCTCGATGCACGACACGCAGAATTATGAAAACGAGGTTTAAATGAAATTACAGGACCAGATAAAAATATGAGTAGAATGAGTGAAGTATGGAGAGAATGACAGGAACATTTATTTATAAATAAATGTTCATAGGTAGCAAAATGAAGGAAAGCATGAGCTACAGTCTATTCTTGCATAGGCTAGCAATATATAAAGTAGCATGTCCTGACAGAAATTGCTGATGAACAAAGGAAGGCTGAGGCATCCCTTGTATGGAAGAAGGACGGTTTGGGATGGAGCCATAGCCTGTATCCAGTGACCAAATCAAGAGTATATAAACCCCTGCCTGGCATCACTTTGGAGGAGAAAGGAACGGATACGGGACAGAAGCGAACATTCAGACAGCAGAGTTCTTTATTTCTATCCTAATTTCTGTAAAATTAAATTTGTTATCCTTACAAGATGGCTTTACTTTCCTAGAGGGGTGTATTTCTTGGGGTGTGTGCGTAATTAGGGACACCCTTATAATTAGGGACATCCTACACTTGTCGGCTGTGCAAAAAGGAGATACGTTAATTAAGCAAGTGCTCTTAACACAATCCTATTTTTAGATCTAGGTGTTTCTAGCAAGAACTAAATTTGCACACCATTCTAAAGCAGTAGAACAAGAGTGTACCTACCTCCCAAAGATTGCTCTTTAGTTCAACATTTGTACAATGGCTCAAGGAGCAGGCCCATTAGGCAGGTGAAAATTACATTTAGCTACCATGCTGGTGTTAGCGTACTTATTGGTGGAGCAGTTTGTGTAATTAGCTCCAAAAAGCACACCTTTCCAAGTGGTTTGTTCCCACTTCACCCATCCTTTTCCCTACGTCCCTTTTATATTTCTACTCGGACTGTGTTCTGATTATCCCTGGCACAGAGACAAGCCACACTTCGGACAAGTCTTTGCATACAGAACACTATGGAAGTGATTGACGCAGTATAACAAGAGAGAACCATGACAGATTAAAAAAATATGATCCTCTTGCCGGGGTTTTCAGTATGCTGCCAGAAATAACCTAATAAATGAGGGGTTGGCCAAAACATTGATGTAGTAGGGATTATATCCATTCCATAAACTGACATTCCTGCTCAGAGACACCACATATCAAGTCTCTTCTTAATGCTGGCATGAATGCCGTGGTTGTAGGTAATCAGGCCTTCTCTGGATTATGTATGTATCAGGTTACTACATTAAATGTTCTCTAAGAGCCCAGCATTCATGTGGCCAATGGTTATAGGTCAAAGGATCGATAGTCAAAAGGTCGACAGCCCATGGACCTAATGTAAACAGGCCATTGGATCGAAATCAAAAGACAAAGGATCGACAAAAACATAAATAATATACACGGGTCATTTGATCGAAAGAAAATGCAAGCCCATTGAAATAGCAATGAAAATAAAAAAAGGGTCACAGGAGATGATAGTAAATGAAGAGTAAAGCACCTTGTATTAGACCAATGAACACAGCTGACGGTTGAAAACAAACTGTCAGTGCGTCAGGAAAGTGACAGAGAGAGCAGCTGACCAAAACACGCGAGTGAATAGCATATACGTGACTGGAAAAACGGTGAGTTAAACACACTAAATAAGCTAATTAAAGAGTGGTTCACACAGTTTTATATTAGAAATGGGGGGGGTCCCCCCCAAACCCACAATCTTTTTTTTTTTTTTTTTTTTTTAAATCTTTTTTTTAGAAATGTGAACCCTCTCAGAAATAAAATTATATAAATAAAAAAATAAACAATTCGATCGTTTCTTTGCCATTTAAATATTCCATATTAGAATTTTAAATGGTTATGAAAAGATACTTTAACTGCACACTCGTTTACCAAAAATAATAACAGAGTGGGTGAATTAATTTTTAAAATTTGATATTTCAGATACAGATCGATAAATAAAATGGAATTCATAAAATCGCAAATGGGCGCATCGAAATTACCATATGAAGGATATATATACAACAAGGAATGCACACAAAAAGAAAAAAGCTGTTGGAAGTGTAAGGAATACAAAAAAATACATGCAACGGCAGAGCAATAACGGAAGGAGAAAACTTACGTTTAACTGGCGAGCATAACCATATGCCGGACACTACGACAGTTTTAATAAAGAAAACGCTTAATGAACTGAAAGGAAATGTAGAAATGAATAAAAAGGAAGCAACAACTTTGCTCGTAGCCAAAGCTTATGAGAGGTTACCGCTGCATATAACAGCCCAAATGCCAAATACGAAAGCGGTAAAACTGAATGTAAATAGACAAAAACAACGAAAAGAAAACTTACCCATAGCACCACAAAGTTATGTAAACATGATAGTACCAGACGTATTACAAAAAACAGAAAAGGGAGAGCAATTTCTGTGGAAATCATTAGAAATAAAGAGTGAGAAAATGTTAATTTTTACAACTTTTCAGAATATAACACACTTGGGGAATTCAAACACTTGGCATGGAGACGCTACATTTAAAACCTGTCCAGCACCATTTCTTCAGTTTTATAGCATTCATGGGACAATAAATGGAACAGTAATACCTCTTATTTTCGTTTTAATGCCAGGAAAATCGGAAGAACTGTACAGCTGTATATACAAATAAATTTACGAATCATTGCCGGAAAAAAACCCAGAAACAATAATCATTTGAACAGGGACAGATGAAAGCATTTTCAAAAATATATCCAGAAACTCATATTCAAGGCTTTTTTTTCATTTTAGCGAATCATTATGGAAACGAATTCAAAAATTAGGATTACAGACAATGTACATAGAGGACACAGAATTCCAGCACCAGATCAAGAGATTATATGCTTTAGCATTTGTTAAAGAGGACATGGTTGTTAAATATTATGACACTTTGATTGCATCTGATTACTACACAAATCATGAAGAACAATTATGTAATATAATGGACTATATGGAGAGCACATGGATAGGGCAACTAACTAGACATGGGACAAGACGAAAGGGAAAATATGAAATAGAACTATGGAATTGCTATACATCGGTGAAAAAAAACTGGCCAAGAACAAAAAACGTGCAAGAAGGTTGGCACAGCAAGATAAATAAAGAATTCAACTCTAACAACCCAACACTACGGCACTTCATCAAATGTGAACAAAATAGACAAGAAATAAAACGATCCCAAACACTATCACTGGATAACCGACCAATAACAAAAAAAAAAAATACAGAGACTATGAAGAAAGAATTGCAAGCATTGTAAACAATTTTGAAAGTACAGAACCTATACAATTCCTAGAAGCAGTAGCCTACAATTTGAAATGTTAATAACCAAAAAAAAAAATAACTCACCGGAAAAAAACGCCAGTACCAGGCACGAAGAGCATGCACCAACTGCAGGAAACCAAATCCAAATAGGCACTCCATGCTGAATCCATCCATTGTAGAAAAAACCAGAATCCCAAAAAGCATACTCCAAGCCAAAAAAATCTGTAAAAGTGAAATCCATCCAAGCAGAAAAAACCAGGAAAAAAAGAAATCCACACTTAAAAAACAGCCATCCGTTGTAGTGAAAAACCCAAATCCATAAACATATTGTCCAAAAAAAACCATCCAAGACACGATCCGGTGAAAAAAGCATCCAAGCAGGGGAAATCCATGATAAAATCCATGAAAAAGGAAAAAATCCAAGAAAAAAGGGAGCGCGAGCAACAGGCATCCAAAACGCGAGCAAGGAACTTCAAAAATGGCGTCGACGTAGAAAAGGTAACACGTCATACGTTACAAACTTTTTAAACAGTTTAACGTTACTATACATTTAAAAAATGATGCAATAGCAGCACCTAGTGTTCAAAAAGAAATACATTCTTACAAACTTTTTTCCTTGAACAAAAACATTTGTCATATTTAATTATTTTGTAGAAAACAGCACAGTAGTAATATATTTATTTAAAAAGTTAACTATAAAATGTTTTAAATGTTGAAATTACACAAATAAAACAAGAAATATATGTAAAATAATATATGAAGAACAATGAAAATAAAAATATATCAAATAGAATACCAAATTAAAGTGAATGTTTGAATATTGTAAAGTGTATGTTTGATTCCATTTCGACCAAAATGAATGCATTTCGATCCTTTGACCATTCGACCAAATTGTAATTCGACCAAATTGGGTCGACCCTTTGTCTGTCGACCCTTTGACTAGACACTGTGGGCAATCTGTGTACTCCAACTGGTGCATCAGATAATTTCCCTTGGTTAATAGATTGGTGTGTTAGGTGTAGTCTGTATCAATGCCATCTGCCATAACTTCCTCTTGTGAACCACCTGTGCAGAATTAAACACTTTTCCCATATAAATCAACACTGTTCTACCGGGACCCCATACTGTGGTTTCCTTTACCTCTTTCTTTCTCTTGATGTTTGCATTAGTTATTTATAGCAAGTTAACATATTATTCACATTATCTGGTTTCAGCCCTGTTGGCAAGGTTTCTGTCTGTCCTTATTTAGAACAGAGGGTTGGGGACACATCCAATGCTCCAAGAGAGATTTCAAGTTGGATATTTTACACCCTGTTTGGGCATAAAATTATTACGAGAGTCAAAGTGCATTCCATTCCCAATGGGAGTACTTTATATGCAAGTAAAAATGTTTTAGCTGTAAAATAGAAAAGTTTTTGTAATACATATTTCTTTGCACCTAGCAAATCATGCACATTAAAAGTACATTTTCACCTATTCCTGTGGCACAACGCATACTACTGGTCCAAGCCTATCCATGGAGCCATGTGTGTGCTATCCTATTTTTGGTTGGGAGTATAGTATGTTCACTCCTATTTTTCATTTTTGATAGTGTTTGCCTATTTTTAGGAGTAAAAGTGGCCTATGCACTACTCATCTGCAGGGCTGGGTCCATCTAATGAAAGAAGCCCAGCCTCGTGCATTCCTGGCATGAAGCACTGTGTACTGGCCCGTGGCACATTCATCACAGTAACAGAAACAGATCAGTTTCATTTTGAAAGGCCTCGCAGATCACCCTGAATGAATCAGATTACCCAAGTTCTTATCTGATAAGTAGTGTGTTAGTTTGGGAATTTTCGTATGAACTAGGCTGATAAGGTTGGAGTTACCGTGAATGACTGACTATTCAAGTTGTGTTCCGGTTTTGTGCTGGGCCCAACTGGTACAGCTGTTCCATTGTTTGATTGTCGGTTGCAGAAGTTGGCGAAAGCTTGTGTTGTTGTGATTTGGCTAGAATGGGTTCTCTGGAGTGTGGCTCTGATTATTCTGCTCTTAGAATTTGGGTTCATTGTAGGTTCATGCAATTTGTGAGTGGCGGTTCCCTCTGGTTGAGGTTACTGCAAGCGTGCGTCTGTTTGGGAGAATTCTCAGTTCTGTGTTAATTCCCTTCTGCCTTAGAGACACCCAGCTCTTTTGGTGGACTTTAGGACTTTTAATTTTTAACCTGGAGTGAGTGAGACCTTTTTCTCACTCCCTCATGTATTTTTCTTTGATTTGAACCCTGTTTCTCTTTTGGTTTTGTAGTCTGCCAAACTCCATAGGCATCATCTGTTTGTATTGTGACACACAGCACCCTCAGCGCAGTGTCACAGAGAAGTCCTTTGGATTTCTCTATGGTTTAAATATCTTCTCTTGGATAAACTACTGTTTCCAAGAGTAGTGAAGTGAAATTGACTTTACTTTTTTCTCTTTGTAGACCCAGCCCACACTATCTCACATGGAATGCTGGGGGATACTTATTATCCCCTTTTGTCTACTTTCTCATGTAACCATTTTAGGTTGCCCTTATTACAATTAATAGCTGGTGGCAGTGGTTTATTTTTCCTACCATGGTGCGTTTATACTGCAGGCTGCATTCGCAGCTGCAGTATTGCGCCCATGGGTGTCATTTTGTCAAAATTGCCCTGTCTTCTTTTTTCACCATTTCTTGTTTGTAAGCTCTTTCTTGAGATTCTAGGTGCGCCAAACCAGGTTTGGTCCCTTTGTTCATTTTGTGTTTGGCGGGATTCACTGGTGAAGCCCGCCTCTGGCTCCAGCATGTCTGGCAGGGCAGGAAGCAAGGGAGGTTCCCGAAACTTGCTGTGCTTAGTCTCCTTGGTTACAGGAATGCACCCAAAGGTGACTGGACAGATGGCTGTCCTTGGAGGACAGCCACCCTGCTGTGTGCGTGACAGCTAGGCTGCAAATGAACGGGAGAGAATTGCACAAAAGGCGAGGCCCTTTGCAAGGAAGGCAGAGTCGACTACTGGACGAAGGAACCAAAGAAGAAACTGGAAGAGCAAGCTTGCTGCACTCTGCTGGACCGTTGGTTTGCCTGGTGAAGCCCTGCTGCAGTGCTGAAGCTCTGAATTTCTAATCCACTAGAGAAGCCCGGAAAGGACGAGTTCTCCCCTTTGGTTGGTGGGACCAACTGACCCCAAGATGAACTTGACTGGAGCCCATCTCCCGGCTGGCTGTACTTCTTTGCTGCTGCTGGAACTGAGTGCCAGGGGACGGGAACACCAGAATCGAGTGCATTATTTTTAAGCCGGACCCGAGCTCCAGGAAGATCCTCCGGACTAACCAAGCCTGAGCCACCTCAACAGAGTGCTGGACCCCAGAAACAACGAAAGTCCACAAGGTGTACAAGAACCGCGCTGGTGCTATTTGCGAGTAGCTGAAAACGCAAAGTGCTGCTGATCTGGAGTGTGGCCATTGCTGCTGCCGACCTTCAAACCGTAGTGCAGGAGTCCCCAGACGTCCTCCTTCTTGTCCCCACGACTGAGGCCCAGGAACAACGGGATCTGCAGGATTACAGCTGGAGCCATTTCTTCCTAGGTACTGTGTAACTAGGGGTACTTACCTCTTGTGTGTAGCTTGCTTGCTCCCACTGGATACTTGCATTTGCTGCCCTTTGCAAAGTTGCTTTAATCTTTGTTCTTTAGAAGCCTCCCAGCTTGTGGCCCAAAGTGATTTCCTTTTACAACAAAATTCTCTTCTAACATTGTGTAAGACCTTTGCCCATCTTCAAGAAGTGCCTCGGCTCGCCTAGACTTTGCTCAGTTGACATTGACTGGCCTTGCTCCCTGAAGACTCTTCTTACCCTCTGATTTTGTGTTGATCTGTCCCTCCAAGTCATACATACTTGTATAGCTGGGAAAGGGTTAACCTATACTTCATTGGGGGATTGAAAAGTGCTTACCTGTTTGAGAAACTTGTTAACCTTTGTTTCCTTCCCTAACCCTTTCCTTTTACCATGACCCCAGTATTGCATTTAAGTGTTAAAGTGATATGTCCACAGCACCCTAGCTATTGAAGTCACCTGAGGGTGTAGGAAGTGTGTGCGTGACATCCCAAAAGGGTATCTGCTTACTTACTTGAACTGAAGGAGTTTATTTTTTAAGTGCATTTTCTTGTTGCCAATTACCCCTTCTAAAGAACGCTTATTTTAAAACTGACTGTTAAATGAATAATAATTATTTAATCAAGAAACCTTGAGTATGTTTTATTTGAATACATGTCACTGTGAATCACTAGGTTTCAACCCTACAGCTACCATTGACCCCTCTTGAGATGAGCCTGGCTGCTCAGTCACACTATCAAGCTGTGTAGCACAGACTTATACCAAAGGTTGGGTTACCTATTGCCAAGAGGACAAGGCTGGTAGTCACCCAAAGAGTTACTACATGCAATCTTGCCTAACGGTGTCAGCTCGAGATTTTGTGCTGGTTCCATGATCTATTGGTGAATAGCTAGGTTTTTAGTTTATGTAGGTCAGTTGTCCTTTGCACTGCATAGGTGGTTGGCACTGTTACTATGGCATGGTTCTGGATAGTGGCACTTTGACAGTTGAAACATAATAATATGCTTTTTTTAAAAATAAAAACTTTGAACTGAGCAACATTTCCATGAGCATAAGGGAAAGGGGTAGTTTAGCAGCAAAATCATTTGACCGTCCACGCCAGTCACAACACTTTCAGTGTGTATAATGTCCCTAGACCTGAAATAATGGCCCTGTCTTTGATGCTATAAGCCAAGTCCATCTATGTTATCCGACTCAACAAAACAGCTTGAACTCCTCCAAATTTGCCAAACTAAGGGCTCTCCTATGCTGATTTCGATTCAATCTCTGAAAACAAACAGCAAGAGACTCACATTAAGCATCTAGTGGGTCATTAGAGTTCAGCTTTAATTTTGCAACCGTCATAATTGAAAAACGAACTTGAACTATAGATGACATCAGTAAATACATAATTCTTTAAGTAGCAGTTTTCCAAAACAGTTAACAGTCAGCCATTGTTCATGCATTAATCTCATACCTCACTTTTTCAATGGGAAAATACGTAGCATCTGTATCATTAATAGAATCATGACTTTCGTAAGCGTTTGTGTATCAAAAATCTATATTCTTTGACAAGTCCTTAGGCTCATATTATGCTTACTTAATACTAACAAAGCAACTTGATTAATTTGCTTGAAGTAGAAGCTTTTGAAGAATGATTCTCCTGACCAGTCTGCTGCTTTCATTTTGACCTCCAACCTAGCCCGGTCTAAAAGGCCCTAAATGTCATGGCTCCTCTGGCGGAGTGTGCACCAAAGCCCTGAGTGTGCCCCCCTCAAATCCCTCTACCATTCTGCCATCTGTACCCTCTGCCTTCTCGCTCCTCCCGACTCCATTTCCTCTTCACCTTCTTATCTTGGCTGACTTCCCTTTCACTCCCAACTTAAATTTCACTTCCTTTGTCTTGTTTTTAAATCTCTTCACAATCTTGCTCCCCACCCTATCTTTTCTCTCTCCTCTCATTCTACACTTCTCCCCGCTCCCTCCGATCTGCTGATCTCTTCCTACTCCCTGCTCCCCCGTCCCCATGTGCCTCTTCTCGTTTCCGTTCCTTTCAGCTCCTTGCCCCCCTACACTGGAACTCTCTACCTCTCTCTATCTGCTCCATCCCCACCTACTCCTCCTTCCGCGTCTCCTTGAAATCTCTTCTTCTTCATTCCCCGCCCTGACTTCCCTCATCACCTGCCTTTACTTTCCCCTTACTTTCCTGTCCCCTACCCACTCCCTTTCCTCTCACGCTTCCCCGCAACCTGTGTCACTTCATGTTTCTTCCCCAGTCCTGACTCCCTCATCTCTCCCCCTTCCTTATCACTTATTGACCAAGGCAAATTGTTCTACATACAGTTTTATTGGTTTGTTTCATGTTTGTAATTTGCTTCTATCTTTTATTATATTCTATGTATTCTTGTTGTTATAATGTACAGTGCTTTGGTGTAAAGTGCTATATAAACGCATTAAATACAAATATACTTGCCTGCATAATGGTCCATCTGACCCATCTCGCTAGGGTAGCACATAAAACTGCCTTATGAGATCTCGTAAAACCTATTGACACTTGAATTTCCCTGTTTGACCTATCTGTGCTGTTACTTTCTCATAATTCTTGAGGCACCTAACTGCACACTGCTTGAGTTGGTCAGGAAGAAACGGTTACGATTGTGACAAATTGCCTTCTGCCCTGCAGGAGTAGAAGGATGAATAGAGGCTAAAGTGCCCACTCAGCCCTAACACGTCTACAAATTAGGGGTGTCACGGTATTAGTTTTCTGACGGTACAATAACCTTCTTGCCAAATGACGGTATATCATGGTTATCGCGGTATAGCCGGTGGAGTTAACAAATCTTAACAAATATTTTCTAAAAGGTCATAAATTGACAGATTTATCATCACAAACAAAACCAGGCACCCAGGGCCAGTATTGGGCATTTCAACATACTTTCCACTGAAATGGCTTGCTTCCACCAAACACAAACACATGTGTGGAAAGGGGGGGCTGCTGCAACTGGCAAAGCAAACTGAATAGCTTTTCTTGTGGTCATTTAGGCGTTTTGCTCCCCCACTGGCTACTGGTGAAAATGAACATGTTGCCATCTTGATAACCTGCACGCCACAGATCAATGGAGGATGAAGGTAGTATAAGCTTGTACACACACACGGGCACTCACACGCGCACACGCACACAACACGTTACAGCCTTTAGTTTTGGTACGGCAGCAGGGAATACCGACAGATGAGTGAATTTCGCAGTGTGACTTATTATATGTAAATTCAATGATCGAACCAGGGAAATCCCCCATTGGCATATGTTTAGAGAACATTATCCATTATAAATATATAAACCCAAAAGCCGCCACCCCAAAGTAAACCCTTTTCCTTCTTGGCACTGTATCTATTCTTCCTATTGCTAACATTGATTTTGTGTCAGGCATGTGTGGTTTATGGAATGGCATTAAAAACTGCTCTAACTGAAACTACTTGGCAGACGGCACATCCTACAGTGCAAGACCAAGACTGCGCAGCACTTGCTTACTGCAGCATTTTCAAATCAGATTGAAAATCACACTTAACTGTATGAACGGTATAACGGTATAAACAATGTGACGGTTATTATTGTTTAATTAAGTGGTTCACGGTATCTTTAACGGTATACCGTTATACTGTTACATCCCTACTACAAATCAATCAAGACTCAACACAATCATAAAGGTAAAACTGACATAGTTAAGAGATCTACCTCCTCTGCTTCCTCCTTACACACGGTAACTTTTAGGTTAGTTTATTACAGAGCTCCCCGGAGCCCTCGCCAACACTTCTCCGTCTCGTTCGGTCACGCGGCTCCCCCGTCTAAACAATAACAAGAGAGTACACGTGACTGGAGTGAGGCACCAGCTCGAGCCATCACATATGATTCTCTACACATCTTCCCCCTCTAACAAAATTAAGTAACAAATATTCTAATATATATTAACAATCGGAACAAATGAAATACAGCAAATATATCTTGATAAAAAGCTTCATCCTAACAGACCAGGCTAAACAATATCAAAATGCATTACATTTCAGGAAATGAGGTTGAGACAATAATATAAATGTTCAACCCTCATAATCCCTCATCCACACAGGCTTTGATCTAGCTCTATGTGAACATTCCTCATTGCCTATCGCATCAGCATTATTATTGTCAACTCGCACTGCCCTTCTCCTAGGTTCCTCTGCCACATTTCTCAATGCTCCTCTCCTAGTTTCTTCTTCCACATCCACCGGTCTTGCCAACCTTCCTTTTGACCAAACTTCTCCCCCTTCTAGGATGACTACACCACTTTTTACCACACATATCTTCTTCGGTCCCAGAAACGTACTTTCTACACACTTATTCACTAGCCTGGGATTTTTGAAATATACCATTTCCCCAATTTTCCACTCTTGCTCCTTCACCCTCATCCTGTCATCAAACCACTCCTTGTTCCTCTCCTGACTCAGATTCATGAGCTTCATAATGCGATCCCGATCAACATGAACAACTTTAACCATTCCTAGCCATCCCGGACAAAGCCTTGTTCCCGGCTCCCTACCTTTCATGGACCCAAATGGAGATACTCCTGTCACTGAATGTGGTGTAGTAACATAGTTACAAGTTAGCATCCTTAGCACCTCCCTCCATGACTGTCTTGATTTCATGGCCATTTGCAAACCCCCCTTTATATATCTGTTGACTCTTTCTACAAGACAATTTGCCTTGGAGTTATACAACGCAGTCCTAGTGTGTTTTATACCATAATGTGCAAGGAATTTTCTCATGGCCACAGACACAAACTGTACACCATTATCAGATAGAATTTCAACAGGTACCCCTTCCTTAAGAAAAACTCTCTCTAAGAAACCAATCAATTCCTTAGCCGTGACCTCTTTGACAGCTTCCCACTCGAACCATTTAGAGTGAAAATCTACTACCACAAATAAAAATGTCAAACCTTCTCCCAAACCTGCTACCGGACCCATAATGTCCACCGCCAACTTGTTTCAAGGCTGGTCTGGTACAACATTGGGTACTAACGGAGATTCTCTTACCACTCTGCACTTGTCACTCGTCTGGCAAGCCATGCACTCCTTGACATACCTTTCCGCACTCCTGTCAATCCCAGGCCACCAATAGTTCTGTCTCAACTTTCTCTTCATAGCACCTTCCCCTGGATGTCCCTGATGCGCCAGCCCTACCAACACAGATCTGAGAGATTGTGGAGGAACAAGGCAACGTCCCCTCCTTAACCTGTTCTCATACAAATTCAACTCTTCCTTTATCTCCCACCACACATTGAATTTACTGTCCAGATCTCTCTTGGCTGGCCATCCCCTCACAGTCCAACTCTTGACCAGTTTGAGGTCCTCATCTAAATCCTCCTCCTCTGCCCACTCTTCCTGACTAACTGCACTTTGCAATTCTGCTACTACTGACTCCTCCTCCACTTCCCTTCCAACCTCGTCCGCAAGAGTATTGCTCACCGGCAGCCTGGACAGGCAGTCTGCTACCACATTTTTCTTTCCGGGCAAATAACTTGCATCAAAATAAAAATGTTGGAGTCCTAAACCCCACCTGCTTATCCTGGGTGAACCCATAGCCCATCTGCCACTCTCAAAAAGCTGAACCATCGGTTTGTGGTCCGACCTAACAATGAATCTTCTCCCCCACAAAAAATACTTCAAGTGACTCACAGCCCAAAACATGGCTAACGTTTCTCTTTCAATAATGGAATACTTACACTCCGCACCCCTAAGCATCCTAGACGCAAATGCAATGACCCTCTCTGTGTTGTCTCTGTCATATTGCACCAAAGTTGCACCCAGTCCCAACATACTTGCATCAACTACCAAAACAATCTTATCTCTGGGGACAAATCTACCAATGGATGGTGCTTCACTCACTGCTTGCTTAATACAATCAAAAGCCGCATCACATTCTGCTGACCATTCAAACTTCGCACCTTTCTTGAGCAACATCCTGAGAGGAATAGACACTTTGGCAAAATTCTTCACAAATCTGTGATAATACTCGGCTAAACCCAAAAATGATTTAACCTGCTCTTTATCTACTGGCACAGGAGCACACTTCACCGCTTCCACTAAATTCCTCTTTGGTTTTACTCCTTGTTCATCAATTTCATGCCCTAGATACTCCACCTTGTCAACCGTAATCTTGCACTTGCTTCTTTTTACAGTCAACCCAGCTTCACTCAATCTGCTCAAAACTTGTCTCAAAACCTCACCATGTTCTTCAATGGAGCTAGCATATATCAAAACATCATCCTGAAACACAATTATGTTACTCACTCCCTCCATCGCCCCTTGAAATACCGCTGCCGCTGAGGCAAGCCCGAATGGTATCCAACAATATCTAAATGTTCCAAAGACAGTAATAAATGCCGTTAAGTGTTGACAGTCTTCCTTCAGGGGGATCTGATGATATGCCTGGGAAAGGTCAATTACTGAAAATACCTTGGCATCATTTAGCACTGATAATTTGTCCCCAATTATCGGCAAGGGATGTCTGTCTATTAAGATGTTTCTATTTAGAGCCCGCAGATCTACACACAGCCTAATGTCTCCATTTACCTTTTCAGCGACCACCACCGGCCATTCTGAGCTTTCACTCTTCTCAATAATTCCTCTTTGCAGCAGCGACTCCACTTCTATTTTAAGTTTCTCACTCGGATCATGAGGCACTGGCCTCACCTTGTGCACCTTAGGACTGGCGCCAGCCTTCAGTCGAATCTCATGTTCAAACCCCTTTATCATCCCCAATTCCTCTTGAAACACCATTGGATATTCCTTCTCCCATTTGTCCTTCAGCTCAGCCACATCAATAGGCTTTTCAGCATTCGCTTGTATTCTAATTCCTAATTTCCGCTGTTCACCCCACCCCAGGAGAGATGAACCTTCTTGAGTAACATACACCTCTGACTCGCAGCTCCTTCCTTTATATTTGATGCAGGCCTGGAACATCCCCAAAATTCCAATTCTCACATTGCCATATGCATAGGGCTCTATTTTGTGCTCTTTCAATAGTCTCACATCTCCTTGCATGCAACTTTGAAATGTTGCCCTTGACATCAGAGTCCACGGCGAACCGCTATCCACCTTCATTGTCACAACTCTTCCGTTGACCATGAATACATCTGTTGGTGCACCTCCCTTGAGTGAGACTTCCGACACCTCCAGCACATGCTTTGCCTGACTGTTCTGCCCCATTGCCTGATTCTCTTCTTGTTCAGGTACTCTTCCGCCAGACTCAATGTTCTGTACCATCCCAGATCTCGACACACTCTCGCAAAATGACCCCCCTTCTTGCATTTCAAACACTAGATGTTTTTTGCTGGGCTAAATAGACTTGTGGAAATGTGGCTGTTGCTCACACATTTGTAACATTTAATTTCCTTGTTCTGGACCCCCTTGTGAAATCCTCTCACAGCAGCTACTTCTCCTTCCACCTTATCTCTTTTCATAGATGACATGTACTTATGGGTCTGTTCCATGCTTCTTACTATGTCTACAGCTGACTCTAGTGATACATCTTTTGACAACAGTCTCTCCTGTATTTTTACGTTACTTGTGCATCAGACCAATTGGTCCCTTATAAGCGAGTCTGTTAGCAGTCCAAAGTCACACGTGTGGCTGAGGGACCTTGGCGCCGCAATGACATTTTCCACTGGTTCTTGTGGATCCTGTACCCTCTGAAAAAATCTGTATCTCTCGAACGTAATATTTTTCTTCGCTTCAAAATGGACTTCCAACTTCTTTTCTGCCATAGAATATTGGTCCACATCCCCTTGGCCCTCCCGTGGAGGGTCAGGCAATCCATCGTAGACACTTCTGCCTTCAGTCCCCAAATTGTGGAGCAAAATCGCCTCCTTCCTCGCTGATGCAAACTAATCACCTCCTATAGCAACCAGGTAGGTATCAAATAGCTTCTTCCACCTATCCTACCTTGTTGGTGGAGTACCCGGCTCTGATAGAAAAGGCGGCGGCGGTGGTGACATACTCGCTGCAGCCATCCTTATGGAGTATGTAGGTGTTTATGTTAAACACAAATGCACAATGCAATGTACAAATGCAGCAGCTCCTTATTATATAATTTGTATTTGTCTGTACAGTGCCCCTGTATATCCTCAGACTTCCAGTTTTACACCACTCTTAAATGGTCCCTCCTTTGGACTCTCATCCTCCTGCTAAAGTTCCTTTAGTGGCGAATTAATTTTCTCTGTAATCTTCTCTATGCTTAATCCAATGGGAGGCACTCTAACACTGCTTGAGTGGACCTCCCCCTCTGGCTGTGCCCAACCCCTCTCTCCCTCTGCTCCTCACCTCACTGTCCAATGGGAGCCGGGTGGGCGGCACCAACCAGGAAAAAACGCGTCCGCTGCGCAGGCTTTTCCGAGCGGAGTTGGGGAGACTGTCCCCCTGCAGCGCCACTTCTCCCCGCCTGCTGCGCAGCTCCCCTTAGCCACAGAGACCAGATGGCAACGTTGGGGCATCGAAACACCACGGCCCCTACTCGATCAGTAGTCGACCTGGCCAGACCTTCACCGTTCCGTGGCGAGCTCCGTGCCTCGTCGCCAATGAAAGGAAGCACGAACACACGGTAACTTTTAGGTTTGTTTATTACAGAGCTCCCCGGAGCCCTCGCCAACACTTCTCCATCTCTTATCTAACTGCCTCGCTTCGGTCACGCGGCTCCCCTGTCTAAACAATAACAAGAGAGTACATGTGACCGGAGCGAGGCAGCAGCACGAGCCATCACATATGATTCTCTACACTATACTCATAAGAGGGGTGTGCATGTGGTTCAGTAGAAACCCAAAGCAGCAAAGTAGAACAGTCCAAAATAAAGGAATGTCCAATCAAGGTTCTATACAAATATATACTTTAATCAAACACACCATGTACAATAATATCTAACTAAAACACTGTTAAACCCCTCCCCTTTACAAGGAATATAGAATATGCAAAGATAGAATAAATGCAGCACTCTGAGTATTGAGACAGGGTGGGGGGGGGGGTTTGAAGGGCAATTAAAAGACCAAAAGCACATGGGGGCATCCATTTTGTGAAATGAATGCCCGCCTGTGCTTGCTTTTGCGGCACTAATCAAGGAAAAGCCAGCCAGCTGTAGTAAACAAAAGCTACCACTGGGTGGCTTTTCCTTCATTGGTGCTGGCACTCGCAGGATGGAGACCGGAGTCTACAGGCAGAAAAGCTGCAGCTACAGCTGCATCTCGGTAAGTGCTATTTTAAAAAAATAAATAAATAAAAAAAGCACTTGCTGCTGGAGGAGCCCGGAAAACTTAGAAATAAAACCGCAGCTTTAAAAACGGTGTATTTATGTTTGCGGTAGCTTTTGAAGCTACCGCAAACATAAATACAACGTTATTGTGTTTGAAAACGCTGCAGTTTTTCTTTCTGAGTTTCTTAGGCTCCTCCGAGCCGGAGGAGCCTGAGAAACTTAGAAAGAAAAACAGCAGTGTTATTGAAACACAATCGCGTTGTGTTTGTGCCTGCCGTGGCTATCACTTTGGGTCTCGGGTGCTTCCCCCCCAGTGGAGCACCGGAGACCGAAAATGAAAGCCAAGGCAGGCACAAACTCAACGCGGTTGTGTTTCCATGCCGCAGTGTTTCTGCTTACAGCAGCTTTCCCATTTGGTGCTCCAAATGGGAAAGCAGCTGCAGGCAGAAACACAACGCGGTTGTGTTTAGAAAACGCTGCAGTTTTTCTTTCTAAGTTTTTCAAGCTCCTCCGGCTCGGAGGAGCCTGAGAAACTTAGAAAGAAAAACCAATGAAGGAATAGCCACCCAGTGGTAGCTTTTGTTTACTACAGCTGGCTGGCTTTTCCTTCATTAGTGCCGCAAAAGCAAGCACAGGCGGGCATCCATTTTACAAAATGGATGCCCCCATGTGCTTCCTTTTTGTAAATTTTGAGCTTCATTTGCTCAAAATTTTATAATAGGGACTTAAAAAAAAAAAGTGGCAGTATATATTTTTTTTATTATTGACCATCTTTTTGCCCAATAACAACATTTTTTTGGGCGAACCATTCCTTTAACATACCACATCCAAAATAAATGTTATGTCCCTTCTCCATGGATCAAACATGAGTGGTAGCAATTAACCCCGTTCAGATTCCGCCAAATAAATCAAGGGCCATGCATGACATTGTTGGTACTTCCGTTTCAGGCCGGTCCCCGTCCCCAATCAAACTCACCAGACAGAACCAGTGCGTTTTGGAGAATTGATTTTAAAAAACAACTGCTTGCAGCGATTCCTGTGCTAAGCACATGCCCTTTCCACTATGCCCAAAAGTGTGCGTCCTACCCCTATTACAGTAAACTCCCTCACACCAAATTCAAAAGAATAATTATTTTCAAATGCAGCACTTTGACAGGTACTGTGCCTGTTAACGTGCTGCATTTGAAAAGATTAGTGGGTGGGTGTGGGTTGCACCTTTTTGTTTGGAAAATCATGTCACGAGTGTAAAAAAAAATAATAAAAATAAATAAATGTCATTTTTCATCTTCCACTCGCAGAGCCGAAGCGGTGAGCCATTTTAAAGGGCAGCGCACACACCTGAAAGGTCAAGCGATCACGATAACGCAGAAAGGGCTATATTTGCCCAGGACGGCATGTGTCCGCTTTTACTTTTTTGCAATCGCTTTTCTTGTGGCCGTTTCGTCCCAGGCATTTCTAACACAGGCCAGACAGCAGGTGCCACAGGAAGACATGCAGGCCCCAGAAATGACAACCGCTGCAAACGGCCGTGGTTATTTTGAGTGCATTTATTGGCGCCCAGTCCATTGCCCTTTAAACCCGAGAACTCTACAATGGACGGTGCAAGCAGGGGGAAAGCAACCCCTTGAGCTGACTTACCCATGTTGTATCTTTGCCCTAGATCAACGGGACAGAGTTTAGCATACTCTATATTTTTCATACCTGCCCCCTTAGACTCACCTGTAAACTAAACCCCCGACCCGTCCACTTTTACCATCCCTTTTATATAGCGCTTTTTGCAGTAGTTGAGGCTTCTTGGAGCTGTTAATGGCAATTGCCTTTGCTGCTCCTTGTACTGTTATCCGGATGGGGCTTGTTGTCCTCCTTGCAGGATTGGACTTTTCTGAACACCCTGGTGTACACCCCCCAACTTAGAAGTGCACCAATTCTTTAGGAAGGCTTTGCACGGCAACCTAACCAATTGTGCTCTCACCTTCCAACAGCACCTCTTTAAGCTTCTGTCAGCGCCAAGATAGCTTAGGGGTAAGGTAGCGTTGTGCTTTATGAAACTTGAATAAATAAAATAAACCACGGAATAGATCCTACGTGGACCTATGCAGCAAATGCATTGGCCCACTGAGCTTTCTGGCACTCTTCTAATTCATGTTTTACACATAGCCCCTGCAATAAAGGCAACCCCGCCCCCTACCCACGGCACTTGCAACAAGCAGAAAAGCGGGGCTCGCATGAGAACGCAGGAGCCTGAGATTTTCTGAATTCCAGGCGCAGGGAATTCAGCATTCCTGGCGCCAAAAGATCCCGCGGCGAAACGTCCCAGCGCCGAACTGGCCGCGCCAAAATGGGCGTGCCCAAGCGTCCCCTGCGCCGAACTGGCCGCGCCAAATCGTCATGCTCCGTTCACACAAAGCTAGCATTTGCTAAATATGTGTTCCAGCGCCATCTACTGGAAAGAAAGAAATGGGGAATTCTCAAAAAAGTACTGTGGCCAGCCTGCGTAAATGGTACGAAAATAAAAATAAAATGTGGCGTTTTTACATTATTTTACTGCGTAAAAAGCCCCCATACGCTCCTTATCTGGAGGGCTGATCGGGAGAGTGCAAAAGGCAGCAACAGAGGGTCCTGGTGGTTCAAAAATGTTGCACGGTTCTGGAAACGCGTCTCCAAGCAGTTCAACAGTGACAAATGCTAAGATCCCGGCTGTCTTGGCTCTCTGGGTGCTGCGAGACCCAGTCCAGGGACAGGATGATTTATTTTCTCATGCTGCCAAACATGGGGAGCCTGGCACACAATTGCAGGACTCCTTCAACACAGTGAGGTCCTGGGTACCACTGTGGCTGGTAGAGAGGCAGGACTTGCTCTAGCAGCAGGTGTTGGTGGTCAGAAATGAGAGCCGGACACAAGGTTGTGTTTCCACAAGAAGATATATATATATTTTGTTTTGTTGAAGGGTTGGGAAAATGCCTCTCTGCCCCTATGATAAAGACGAGATTCCCTGCATATTAACCAAAAACTAAGACTCTGTCTGTGTCAGGATGTCAATAACTAAAAAAACTGTCTTTGTGTCCAAAACGTCCTTGCCTGACCCTCCCATGTGTAACAAAACGTATCTTCAATTGGCCAAAAAGTGTTCACAACTAAAATGAGCATAATTCCAGCAAAGAAAATGTTCAAAGCAGGGACCTTTGCTTCCATAGGGTCGATTCCCTTCACCTGGATTCTCAGTTGTAAGAAGAATAGTCACTTGTGTAAACAGTTCCTTGATATCTTGTTTGGACTCGCAAGATTCCTGTTTAGGCAACCAAGTCTTTAACAGTCTTTCTTTAATGCAACTTTCTCTCATTAGCAATATCTCAATAAAAAAAAAAATAATAAAAAAAACACCAATCTTTCCTTTACTATTTCTTGGGGTTTGCAAATTGCCTGGTTTACTCTCCTGTCAGGTTCCTTTATCCAATGCCAACTGACTGGTGTACTCTCCTGCCAGTACTC
Source organism: Ambystoma mexicanum (assembly GCF_040938575.1). NCBI lineage: Eukaryota > Metazoa > Chordata > Amphibia > Caudata > Ambystomatidae > Ambystoma > Ambystoma mexicanum. The sequence goes on along the minus strand of NC_090923.1, from coordinate 1,256,590,620 downwards.
ATTCTGCAATGGCAACTTCCTGGTATACTCGCCTAACAGGTCTTTTATATTTGTATAAATTGCTTGCTGTTTTCCTTGTCAGGATTTCTCATATATATTTCTTTCACCAGGTGTATTTGGTTTACCCAGACTTCTCATTTGCTTTACTCGCCTGGTGTCTTGTTTTACCAAGACTTCTCAGGTGCTCCATTCGCCTGATGCCTTTGGTTTACGAGGGCTTTTTGTGTATTTCACTCGCCTGGTATCTTACTTTACCGAGGTTTTCTGGTTTGCTTTACTCACCTCGGACTTACTCATTTGATTCTCTGTATCAAAAATATTGCAGGTATGGCCCTATGGTTGATAAATATACTCGTGTTAAGGTTTCTTAAAGTTTTGCCCCATTGCATTTCAGATATTCACAGTTCATTGGGGTTTGCCTTTCTGTCTTTTGGTATCCAAGGAAGCCTTTTGTCCTATTCACTAAATTGCAATGTTCAATGTGCTTTTGGCGCGGTCTCCGAACGGCCCGGGGTCCCCACTAGCTTTGGGTACACTCTCCAGCATCTCCGGGCGGGTTCGCACTTCTGTAATTTGCTTTCCTATCTGCAGGCTATAGACGTTCTTCCGGCCTCCCTCGGGGCTCCGTGATTGTACATCTGCTGCCCTTCAAGATCCACAATGGAGAACGTCCGCTTCTCTACTCGCCAAGTGCCCAGGACCTTCCTCGTGGCTCCCAGCGTCTCCACAGCACTTCAGTCTCTGATTTGGCATCTCCCCTGTGTTGACCTTTTCTGCCCTGCCGGTGCGTACTGTTTATGAGCTCTTGAACAAGAACCAATATCTTCTCCTTTACTGCCTCACTGAGCAGTGCGCTTGTGAGGTTTAAATGTCCCACACACAGGTACTTCAGAGAAAACATCTAGACTGCTCATTGTGGTTCAAGTTCTTGGTACATGTTTCAATCTCCTGCATCTTCTTCGTCTCAGTACTTGGAGAATTCTGGGAGTTGAAGTTCCTAGATGTTGTTAAACACATGGTATTGGAATAGTTCTGTTTACTGGTTTTACAGTAAGGAACCTTAGAAGAAAAAGGTGTTGTGTTTGAGCAGTGTGAGTTAGTGTCATGGTTGTGTGTTTGGTAATAAAAATAAGAAGAGGATTCACCTCTCTCACCAGTAGGCACATGTACCTGACAGTATTCCATGAGGGCCTGGGGCATCGGAGGGTCTTCCTCCTGGAAAAGGTTCAGTATAAGGCGGTCTGCCTCATGTGAAAGGGGGAGATGCCGTGTCTCGTCCAGTGAAGTAATGACATCTTCCCGGTAGCTGTCTCCTCCCTCATGAAACTGGCCCAAGTGTCGGGATGTTAAACGAATCTTCACGAGATCGTGGGTTACCTCTTCTTCCTGTAGACCGTGGAGTTGAGGTTGCCAGTATGTCGATGTATGATGGCCGATGAATGGGTAGCGCGAGAAATTAGCCCAATCCCCTCCTGACGATATTAAACAGGACGGCACTGAACCAACTCCCAACGCCACGGGTGGCACTTCTCAGAATTTGCGTGGCGTCGGGACAGTGTTTCCACTGGCTGAGAAGGCTTGATGAAGTCACCGAAGATAACAGGGCTGAACACAGGAACTTCCAAGAAGGCAGTAAGGCACAGGTACCGGCAGGGCACAAGACAGGCAAAGGAGAACAGACTGCAAGGAAAAGCAGTACTGACAGGGGATTACCCACAACAACTAGGAACCCAGACAGGACCTCCCCTACCCTAAACCAGGAACAGGCAAGGGATCCCTAAACTAGGAACAGGCAAGGGATCTGCAAAATAGGGAAGAAAGGGCAGGAGGGCCAGGAAGCAAGAAGGAAATAAGGAAATGAGGCAGGGCTAGGCAGAAAAAGGTAGAACAGGGAACAGGGGGGCTGGAAAACGAGCGCCAGGACTCCAGCAGCGCATACACAGTAACAACCGCGTTGAGACGCGTTGTCCCTGTGTATGCGGTGCCCTTTTATGGCTCGGGGTCAAAGCGAGGCTTGGAACGCATGTTCCGACACTGCGCATGCGCGGGACGTCGAATACTGACGATCCGCGCATGCGCAGATCCTCGCAAGATGGCGGCGTCCACGGCGCCCATCCGAACCGCGGGTCGGCGTGAGGAGAGACGCCACCGCGGGTACAGCCTCCATGAAGGAGGAGATCGCTGCGGCCGTGGACCAGGGACCCCAGGACAGGTAAGTGGCGCCCGCGAGCGAGCGCGCGGCGTGACACGGGATCAGGTAGCTCCTGCCTTCCCCTCGCCACATCGGAGGAGGCCACCACTGGGGAATCCGTGATAACCCCACTGGATTTATCACACAGGTCACTTCTCAGGTTGCTGTTAGACTATAGAGACTGTGGACCAAGATGGATCTTAATTCTCAGGCTCCCATACATGGGAGAGGATGGCACAAAATTGCGGGGGTCCGTTGACACTGTGAGGTCCTGGGTAACGCTATGATTGGCAGAGAGGCAGGTCTTGTTCCAGTAGCATGGTCCCTTGGGATGGTTAGGGGAAAGAGCTTGCCTTTGCCTTGGAACACCTGCCGTCACCTTACAACTGGAGGCCAAAAGGTCATTGGACTAGAGCTAGCCTGCTTTATGGGTCCAATCCCTGCTCATGAAATGAGCAGGGTTTTGCCCTCCTGACATCACACCCAAAGTACCTTGTGCTACAGGAAGTGGAGGGGACAGGAAAGGGAGAGCGGCAACAAGATGGTAGTATCTTCCCCATAGTGTACAGATGTCTCCCTGGCTACAATAACCCGCTTCCTCCCCTTCTCAACAGAATGAAAGGCCTTTAGAAATGCAGCACCCTGGTGTGAGGCCTAGATCTTTGTGAATGGGTGTGCCCTTTGATTCCTGTTCCCCAGCCAGCCTTCTGTGGACTGGCTTTCCCTGGGGAAAGGGTGTTACCTGCCCTCACAAAGGAACAAAGAGAGAGAACCCTCCCCACCCCCCCAGCCAACCACCAAAGCTACAGGCCTGCCTTGTCTGGAATAAATATACAGCACCTTCTACAGCTGAGCTTGACTCGCAGGAGCAGACACATGTGATGTCAAATTGGATGTGACTGTAATGATCATACGTAGGTCCATACACTGTGTGCCTTAAACCGGGCATAGTTCTATTTATGATGATCATCATCAGTTTTGGTAAAGGCGTTCATAATCTTAAATGCAGCCTTTGTGCTGCAGAGCCTTTGCTGTTCCTGCAGCTACCAAATGGGCAGCTGTGACCTCTGAACATTCTCTGTACCACAGATAGAGCAGGCGCTGCAAATCGGGATACTGAAAATGACACTGATATACACTATGCTTTTGGCATGGGGCTGCTGAAAGAGGAATCTGATAAACAGATTACTCTTTCACAGATGGAATTACCAGCATCAGTGTATTATTTAATAACAATTTTAAAAAGCCAAGGCTTTCACACCCTTGCCAGATGACAATTCATCACAACAATGCTGTTACATTTCCTGTCTTGGTCCTCGTGGTAATATGAAAGAAATGTAACCCCTTCAGTCGAGAAACTCCTGTTAGTGACGTCCTAGGCTTTCATATACGATACTCCCTCAAGAGATCAACCCTAACCCCTTAGCTGTCAGGGCTTTTCTGTCCAATTGGTATTATCTGGCCCGCTCAGAAAACGGCACAGAACTTTGTTTCCAACACTCGGGGCGTAATTCACAGAGCGTTTTCCAATAAGGGTTTGCTATTATAAACCGCTTCTGTGAATTGGGCCAACAGCATTGACTCTTTCAGTTTCGGTGGCCTCATTAGCCGATCCCCTTCATTAATCTCTTTATGAGGAGTTGTTCACCCACAGGGGCCCTGTCCACTGTAACATGCCCTGCCGAAATCGCAGATCTATACACGTTGATTATTCTGTGCGGCTTGTTCTCGACAGCTAATCCTGTTAGGAAATTGGTTGGTGTAACTGTTAGGAAAGATTTCCAATTATGTGTAATTTTACCTCCAGTTGTGAACCCCCAATTTGTTGCTGTTGTCTGCCCATACTAGCCTAACTTTTTCCAGTGGAGCCGAGCCTTCTGCTGTACTCCGCTGGGCTTTTGCTAATTTTGTTATGGGGAAACTGACATGCCCTTAAAACAGTCAGTACTGGGAGACTTTGTTTCCCTTAGTCTTTCACTTTGTTGCTATTCTTATTATCAGTGCACAAAGTACATTACAGTACAGTGCGCAGGGGTCCCCTTTTCATTTTTAAGGCCCTGGGATTTTTCAGTGAATGTGCAAATGTGCCTTAGACAGAGCTGGTGGCAGCTGTTACTTTTCATGTATTTTTAACCCTTTTCTATGGTCCATACTGCGTTCGTCGCGTTTGGCCCAGGACAGTGGGCAATGCCTAAAATGGCCCTACCACAAGGTCCTTTTTTGTTCTGTCCTTTGGCTATCTTGTCCCTTTGCCGTCCCCAGATTGAGTAGACCCGGGAAAGTCCTTATTTGGTCATGCAAACCGAAGCTTTTGCAGGCTTCTGCATGCCTTGTGTGTGTGTGGGCCCAGTATGTGGGCTGGACTGTCTAGTTCCACTACACATCTTGGGTGCCAGGATGTCTGGTGTGCTGGGAATTAATGGGACCACCATAGTCAATGATTGGTCAACATCTGGGATGGCTGAATGTGAGCAGATCTCTCATTGGGTCCTCTTCGTTTTGGCGTGAAGGAGATTCTGAATAAGAGAAGGCATCTTGCACCCATTCCAGGTCGATCTTCTGAGTTCACACCGAACTAAGTAAAGCAGCCAAGTATCCTGAAACCAAGAAGCAGAGTCGAGGAACCAGTGGTTACCCGGTGGAAGGTTTGGCACCCTGAGCCCGCTGTCCTGTTCCACCCCCTATTTCTGATCGAACCTAGAAGGTCTGCAAAGGGACTTCAACCTATTGGAATAGTGGAACTAACATTTCTCGCCACCTCCAACTTAACCTGTAAGCGAGCCTTTTCGGAAGTGTTCCTGAACCGCCCAGTGAACTGACCAGCTCGTACGGGACCTTTGCGCTGGAACGGCCGCCCTCTCCAGTTGACACTTGAGTAGTTGGAGACTGTAAGCTCTGGGTATAAGGCACCCTCCCTCCGAGTTTCGTACACTTAGCATTGCTAAGTCTGGAATTAGGAGAGTGCGCCTGAACCCGAGCATACGCGGTCACTGTGTCGTCCAGCCTTGGTGATGAACTTCGTGGGTGCCTTGCTGCTGTGACCCCTGTGCCCTCAGACTCGCTGCAGCGGAATTAGTCTGATGCCTTCATCAGGAGCGGAGAAATCGCCACTGTACCGACACAGAATAATCCCTGGAATGCAGCCCCTGAAAGCCGCAGAGCCGCGCAACTGCAGGATTTGAACCCTCGACCGAAGTGGACTCGACTGCCGAAGTTTGGTCCGGAGTGTGCCGAGGGTCGGTGAGTACTTGCAACCCTTACCGGCGGCCCTTGGCTCATCTATCCATTTTTACGCACAGGTGTCCCCTGAGCCAGTTGTAAGGGACCGAGAGGTGACCGGCGTGCTACAATTGGTAGCAAGGAAGCTGGGTAAAGTGAAGCTAAATGCATGTCGTCCCGAAGCTGAGAAAGAGAAGGATCTGGTGTACCAGCTTGTCCCTAGTCTGCCGTGCCTGAATGATTTTTGAGTTGTTGAGAGGACCCTTGGTCCACCACAAACCTCCCGTGGCCACCAGACTCCTTCTCTTCCACCTTTTGATTTCGTTATCCGCCACCGCCTCGGGGTTGTACATGGCAAGGCAGATGCCTTGTCGTGCCTGCCTGGCGGTGATTCCCTCCCGGTCTATCCAGAAACTCTGTTGGACAAAAAACACTAAATCTGCCTCTGTACGCCACCCCCATGCTTACTCACGTCTGTCCGTCAATGGGTTTCCCTCAATCCAGATGTAGTACGCGACTGGGACCCGGCGTTTCTGGACGGTCTGCCTTTTGTGAAGGAGAGACTATATCTACTTACTCAAGAAACACGTACCCAGGCTCTAGAATGGTCTCATGACGCAGTCATCAACGTTCATCCAGGCCAAAAAACGCTCCCTGTCATCGGCGACAGGGTGTGGCTGTCCACCAAGCACCTCTGCATTCCCGGCTGTTGGATGCTGCTGCCCCGTTACTTGGGACCCTACAGGATCTCCAGAGTCCTCAACGTTGTTGAGTATAGCCTTTCCTTGCCTGCCACTTGGCGCATTCACCCACGATTTTCACACTTCCCTTTTGAAGCCCTGTCCTTCCGCCTCTCGGGTTGTTCTGCCTCCTTCTCCTATTCTGCAGGGTTCCCTTGGATGAGTATGAGGTCTATGAAATCCTTGCCTCCTGAATCAGGAGGGGGCGTTTGTATTGGCTAGTAGATTGGGTGGGTTTTGGCCCAGAAGAAAGGTCCTAGGAATCCGCATATGATGTCCATGTCCAGCTCCTGGTGGTTCGTTCCATAGGGATCACCCTTCTAGCCCACAGGGTGTGGGCTTTTTGGGGGGGAGGGGCTCTGTCACACATTCTACACGACATGCAACTACCAGTAGACATCATGACACCTCCAGTGCACATGATGAAACTACTAGTACACAACTTGCATGTGGTACTCAGGGTTACCCCTCCAGGCAGCGACGTGGGGCCCGAAGGGCACGATGCCACAATCGCAATCCAACAAAGAAGACTGCTTCACTACGTCCACGGTATTCGTGGCGGCTTCAGCCACCTTATAGTTGGCAGTTGCCTTGGAGACTATGCAATGTTCGTGCAACACGTTTACGCAATCACGTGAGATATGGGCGAGGTCCCGTGATTGCGTTATCATGATAACGGCATAAAGGCATGTGGGTAGTCCCACGACGACTTCATCTCGGCTCGAATTTCTCAAACAGCTACAACCTCAGCAAGGCTATACGGACTGCTTTTTTTATTAACGTTTTGTTTTGGCGCCCTCGGTTTTTGAACTCTCACATTTTCTGACCTCAGTCTGTGCAATTGGAATTCCTTATTTGCTCCACGCACTCTCTCACTCAAAACTCTTTACCTGAGTTCCCATCTGGTTCCACGTCAAGTACCTTCCAGTACCAGGTGTTTCAATCGCTGTACCTTCACTGACTTTCACCTTGCAACGCCCTAGTGGGGGAGTAGTCGGGTTTCCTGTCGCACCCTCTCCACTTACCTACCAGTTGGTATGCTGGGGAAGATGTGTATCAGTTTCTGGGTTTCTTGATTGGGTTTGATGCACAAATTGTAATGTGATTGTTCATTAACTCCCTGTTTACATTACAGCTACCTGGGGACCCGGTGTATTGTTCCAGCCACATGTGGCCTCAATAACTAGTCCGCAAGTTCTTATTAGTCTCTCTGGCTGGTGCTTGGGGACAGAGGTATACGTAGTCTACGCAAGAACCAGTTTTGACAGAGGCCCCTGCAGAGGAGTGTGATCTATCTACAGCTCTCTGCCTGGAGAAGCGCCTGACCGTCAGAGTTGGAGGTAGCTGAGCAAAGGGCTCGGGAAGGAAGATGTTTAGGAAGAGAGAGTTGGATGTAGTGCGGGCCTTGTTGACAATGCAGAGGGTCTTGAACTTGATCCTTGCAGCCAGTGGAGCGATTTCAGGGCTGGAGAGCTACGATCCCTGGGCTTGAGACCAAGGACAAGTCTTGCAGTCCTGTTCTAGATTATGTAAGGAAGGCATGGTATCAAACAGTAAGACAGACACAAGTGATCACAGTTCAAGGGTGTTTATTGTACTTCAATTGGGTTTGAAAACACCTATCAAAACTTAAATCTAAAGGTTGGAGCAAGCTACGACCATCAAATAATAATAACACAGTCCTAATGGTGTCTTGTCAAAATAAAAGGGGCCTAAACTAATAAACCTACTGCCAATCCTTACTTCTAAATACAAATAGTGTGGGATATCAATGTTATGCAAAAGAAAAGTGTTCAAGAAATGAAATGTCAGGATATTCAAGCTGTTGGCCTCCCTTTGCCATGTTTTCAGCACGGGACAAGGCGGCATACTCAAGCTTAGCACAGTCTCGGGCTTCTCGAGCAGTTCAATCGAGTATCGGGGCCTTCTATGTAAAAGTCTCTTTGCCATTTAAAGTCTCTTCAGAGGTCCTGATGCATCAAACAAACATTCAAAAGTTTCTTCTCGGGATTCTCATGCACAACTTCTAGGGTGATTTTCGATTCAACCCGAGCCCCTCTCTGCCGGGTTCAGACCCACTTTAACACAAAGCTTTCAATTGATCTCCCTCTGCTGGGCTCAGGCCAACTTTATCTACTTTCATCACTTTTCAGCTTGGTACTTTACAGAGACTTTCAATTGAGCACCCGCACAGTGCCAGACCACTCTGTCAAAGGTATTGTAACTCGCTTTAAAGTTCCATCGCTCATCAGCAGTTTAACTTAATTTGCGTCTCTTATCACACACATTTTAACAAAGTTTGTTGCAGCGCTCGCCATACAATGTTGCCACTTGCAACCTTGGTCTCAACACAGACCGGTCATGTAGCGGTCTTCCCAACTCACTGGCTGTGTTGTTTCACTGAAGCTGCTTTGTTCTTGGAGTCAAGTACAGCACCATGGTGGCTGGAGATTCTCCCCGGCTTGATTAATGACACTGGAGGAACCGAGGTACCTCCAACACACAATGCAGGATTTTTCAGTCTGGTTTCCTGGTCTTATGCTTTCTCTAGAGGTCTTGTGAAAGTAATGGTTCCTTCCCTTCTGTTTCGCCGTCTTTCTCCTCTCGTTAAACTGCCATCTTGGAACTGCTGTTTCCTTGTGTGCTTTGCCTCGCTCAAAGTGTGCTCTCGTGCTCTACCTTTTATCTGTGTGGGGAAGTGTAATGTAAGTCAGGTGTGAGTGGTTGTCGATAATTGCCTGACCATAATATTGGGACATGTCAGGTACATGGCTCTGGTGTTCGTCTGCTTTCCCCTAGAGCGGGCTGCCAGTGGGAAAGTATCTGTGTTGTAAAAAGGACTTAAGGGGGGGGGGTAGAGTTCTTAAATATTGTACTGGGTAGGATGGGTTAAAGGTGTTGCAGGGAAGGGGATACTGCGTCTCACCATCTGGTGTCCCACTCCCCGAAAACCCCTCACCCAGGTGATTCTCCCGCACTGGTCCACCCCCAGCAACTGGATCCAAAAGCAATGGCCGTGTCCTGGCAACCTGGATGACAGATCCCCAGCGGACTAATGGGTGAGACACCTTCTGGTTTCTCACAATTAATTGCAGAGGGCAGAGAGTAGAGGAAAGCAGGTTGAGATATAGGCTGTTGCAATAGTTCAGCCTAGACCGATCCAGGGCTCTGGAGACTTTGAACTTCGGGGGGAAAGTGAGAAAATGAAGAATACCTCTCAGGGGGTGCAGCTTGTAGCGGGACTTCTTCGAAAGGTCTGTGATATGAGGGGAGAAGTAGAGAGTCGAGTTGAAGATGACCCCAAGGTTTTTTTTGCCTCACAGGGAGTGAGCCCAAGGAGGGGGGGGACAGAGTGAAAGATGGAACGCGGGAGCAGGGGTCCCAATGAGGAGGATCTCTATCTTGCTGGCATTGAGGCAGAGATCATTGCAGACCATTTCTGAATTGCGAATAGTCTGTCAGGAATGAGGGAGAGAGGGGAGGAGGCCGCGGGGAGCTTGAAGGAGAGCTGTGTCTCATCCGCATAACACTGAAATTTAGAAGAGCAGGTGTTAAGTCTCCCAGCACACATCTTCGTATGTGTACAGCCAGAACACCAGCTAGTCCTCACCTACCTGATGCAGCGGACACCGCCCACCAGGGGCCCTGTGATTCCCGTGCCCCTACAGCGACGTCTCGCCAGACAGGGGAGGTTCATTGCTGGGGATCCGGGAGTTTTCCGACCCTCCTTGCGCTGGCAGCTGCCATGGAGACTTTCGCATGACTGGCGTCACGTGACGAGGCATCTACAACAGCCTCCGTCAACATCGCGAGTAACGTGACGCAGATCCGCACGTTCCCCCGTGACTCGCGTCATGTGACTGCATCGCGCAGTTAAAAGGTCGGGGAAAACATGGAAGCGACGCTTCACAGCTGCTTTCTTCAAGGACTGTTTGGCGTTTTGGATACTCTTGGATTCTTCAGGTACTACGACCACGGAACGTTTCCACAGATTGCTTTTGTATTTGTCCCTGTAACTTCCTCGCATTGGTTACCTTCTGGAATATCAACCTTTGGACTTTGTTATTGCTACTGACTCCCGACCTCGGATCTGTTTAACTGGACTGCCCAAGGATCATCCTATGTACTGAACATTTGAACTTTAGGCTACTATTGGTTCTCGACCTCGGATCTGTTAACTGAACTGCTCAAGGATCATCCTGTGTACTGAACATTTGGCTCAGGTGTCTTCCATTACCCAGAGTGTTGCTGTAATCCCGCCACACTATTTATGCTGTTGGTCCCCTTCTGACTATCCTTTTCCATTAAGGCTCTTGTTCTCAACACACTTAGGTAAGCCTTGCTACGTATTCTTTATCCCACTGCATTACTGTCCATTTGCACTGTTTGACTAATCATTCATTGCCTTACAGTGGTCAGGGGGTCCTTCCTGCGTTCCTGGTTCCAGATTGACGGCACTCTACACCTGTGGCCTGAAAGATTGCACGGGTAGTGGTTTTTTACTTTTCTACCCGTGTGGACCATCAAGTACAGAACAGAAGGTAGCGATGAGGTGGGACAAAAGTGCCACATAGAGGTTGAAAAGCCAGGGTGAGTGGTTGGAGCCCTGGGGAATACCACATGTGGTAGAGAGAAGGGACCCCAGTCTGACCCGAGAGGGACGGTCCAGGAGGAAGGAAGTCGACCAGGCGAGGGCCTGATCCGTGATGCCCAGGTTCTCACTGAGACGATTGATCAGGATGGCATGGTTAACCAGGTCAAAAGCGGAGGAAAGATCAAGGAGGATAAGGACGGAAGGAAGGCTAGAATTAAGATTAGTGAGCAGGTCTTCACAGGTGTTCAGGAGAGTATTATCTGTGCCTCTGGCTGCTCTGAAGCCAGACTGAAGGTCATGAGCCAACCTACATATTCAGTGCGGGCTGGGAGATGGCCAAAGCTGGCCAAGAATGAGTGATAGAGATCGGGCGGTAGTTTGCTGAACAGGAAGGATCGGCAGAAGGTTTCTTCTGTAGGGGATGTACAAGGGAGTGCTTAAGGGAGGAGGGGAAAGTTCCAGTGGCAAAATAATGATTACAGAAATTGGCCATGGGTGTCAATGTGGTCCTTGTTGGTTCTGGAGGAGCAGGGGAGCACCTGCTTGGATGACACTTCCATAGATCAGACCTGTCTAGAAACGTCATCAGGAGTGATCACAGAGGAGGAGCGGAAGAGACAGCCAGAGGAGGGCCAGGAGCGGTAGAGGAAGAGGAAAGAGAGGAGGAGAGACAGGACATGTCCCTGGGTTTTAGTAGAGAAACGAGAGGCCAGAACCATGCAGAGGGCCTGGGTGGGAACAGGAGAGGTGGAGACTGCAGCTGGGATTGGCCAGCTCTTTGCAGATTTTGAAGAGTTCGGCCATGTTGTTAGTGGCCGCAAAGAAGGGGAGAGAGTTCAACTATCAGCATGTGTATTGCGGATCATAAAATCACTACTGCTTATTGGAAGTGATGTGTACATAAATTCTACTAAATTTCCAAGGTCTGTCAACGTTCTTCTTATTCGTGTTGGTCAGTTAGTTAAGACAATGGGCTTTAAATGATGTACAGGCTTAACTAACTCCTGTTGATTATTAGTGTATCTGTTGGGCGGACACGCCGACGCGTGTGAGTCATGTCACTGCAATATTCACCCTTGCCATCCTGCTCTCGGCGAATTAATTATGAGGTTGTGCTTACTAAAACTTGGCGTAATACATCTCACCCATATTACTCACGCCACTATATATTGAAATACACAGTCGGGGGAAGTTCTACCTGTGAATCTATTCCAAGAAAGGATTGTATGGATAAGGACTGTTGTATTTGCATTCAAATACAAGTGATCAGAAAGCTTCGACAGGTTATCCTCACTAATACCTGTGTTAGCCGGCTGCAGTACAGAAACTCACCGTACATATACTGGATCTAAAGGTCTACCAAAATAATGTTATGTGTATGTTGTACATGGTACTATTGACCACAAAACATCTTGGAAATTAAGTAGAATTTATGTAAAATTTATGTACACCTCACTGTCAATAAGCAGTAGTGATTTTATGGTCCGCAATAAGCATACTGATGGTTTAACGCCATGAAGTTTAACTCAATCTGTAGTCCTCTTAAGATGGCTGCCGGAAAAATTGCACCGCCGAACAACACATCGTCACCAAGGTAATGACTTGTTGTCAAAGCTATTTTCTACACGGAGAACGCGAGCCGCGCACCTTGCTAGCAAGACGATGCTGATCTCCACTTGGGTAAGCACACTGTCCTGATTCCTAACAATTCTAATGAGTTGTAGAACTTTATATACTGAACATCTTTACCTTTTTTTTTTAAAAAAAAATTGAGATTGCAATCTGCACTTGCGTTACAGACCGAAAGTGTTCCAAATCCTAGAGTATCCTTCACACGCGATGCGCGATTGACATGGCATTGCCATTCCAGTTGGATTTCAAGGTAAGCGCATCGCTGTGACTTATCTTGACCTCACATTATTGTAACTATTAAACTTTGGACCTTAGACTACATCTATACACATATGTCGTTACAGATTATCTGCCATTAAGTGAGGAACACTTGCAACACCTCAAGCTTCATTTTGCCGAAGCACACGTGGCGCACATCATATAGGCTAATCTATATAGCATATGTGTGGATGTATTTGATTATGTTATGTTATTTTGCATTTATATAGCGCCTTATGTACCATTGGTATGATATCAAGGCGCAGAGAGAGGGAGAGAGAGAGATATATATATATGGTGCGTTTGAGCACCGGATATGTGTGCAGCAGGTGTGGCATTCGTGTTATAGCTGCTTCTTAGCGGTAGGTGAGGTGGTTGGGAGATCAAGAGTATGTGTTTGTTCTGGCAGGTTGTTATCCAGACCGATTCTGGCTGCGTTAGGCCTGAGGAGAACGCCTAGGCTGGAGGGTGTGTAACCAGCTGTGTTTATTTAGGATGATGGGGAGTATGAGGCAAGTGATGGTATGAGAACAGCTATACCGAATGGTGTCATAGTATCGCTGTGTTCTAGTTGAGTGGTGGTGTGAAGAAGAGAGTAAGCATGGAGATGTGATATGGTGGTTTACCTAGGTGCTTGAGATTGAGCACACTCCGAACGTTCCATGCACCCCAGGCCGTTCCATGCACTCCAGGCCGTTCCATGCGTTCCAACCATTTTATGCGTGCCAACCATTCTATACACTCCGATCGTTTTATGCACTGGAATCATTTTTGTAAGTGTCCATTCCGTGCCCTCTTATCTGTTCTGTGCATTCCATCCATTGTATGTACTTGCTCAGTTCTATGCACACTATCAGTTCTATGTATTCCTTCTGATCAATGCACTTCGTCCAATCTATACATGTTATCCCTTCATCATCTGGTCTGCTCATTTCCACGTTATCCGTTCTCCATGCATCATCCATCACATACCAGACCCGTTCCATACTCCCTGTTCCACCCGTTCCATCCACATACATCATCTGTTCAACGACCTACTTCATCCATTCAACCACCTACTTTGTCCGTTCCACCCACTTCACCCGTTTCATCCACACATTTCTTCCATTCCATCCACTTCACGGGTTCCACCCACTTCACCCGTTCCACTTATTTCATCCGTTCGTACACCTACATCATCCGTTCTACTCACTTCACCCGTTTCGTCCACCCCCATGCTTCCCCGGCTCCACCCCATGCTTCCCCGGCTCCACCCCCATGCTTCCCCGGCTCCACCCCCATGCTTCCCCGGCTCCACCCCCATGCTTCCCCGGCTCCACCCCCATGCTTCCCCGGCTCCACCCCCATGCTTCCCCGGCTCCACCCCCATGCTTCCCCGGTTCCACCCCCATGCTTCCCCGGTTCCACCCCCATGCTTCCCCGGTTCCACCCCATGCTTCCCCGGTTCCACCCCCATGCTTCCCCGGTTCCACCCCCATGCTTCCCGGGTTCCACCCCCATGCTTCCCGGGTTCCACCCCCATGCTTCCCGGGTTCCACCCCCATGCTTCCCGGGTTCCACCCCCATGCTTCCCCGGTTCCACCCCCATGCTTCCCCGGTTCCACCCCCATGCTTCCCCGGTTCCAACTACCTACTTCACCCGTTCCATCCACCCACCTCACCCGTTCCATCCACCCACCTCACCCGTTCCATCCACCTAGTTCATCCGTTCCACCCATACTTCACCCGTTCCAACCCCATACTTCGTCCGTTCCAGCCACATACTTCACTTGATCCACATACTTCCAAGATGGCCGCCGTGGTTTTCTTTGTTGTGTAGGCAGGCTGTGCTAAATCGCCTCTTCCTGTGCTGCACTCCCATTGGTTGCTGAGTGTTTTCTACCATCCAATCAGGGACCGGCAGGCTTCAGCCGGCCCTCTCAGCAAGGCCCACTGGCTGGAACTGGTTTCTTTCATCTGCTTCTCACTGGGAGTGAGGTCCTGTTTCCACCCTCCTGGCCATCTGTTGTTCTCCTGCACATGTGGAGTTTGTGCTTGGCTCCTGACCATTCCATTAGGTAGGTGCACTTTCTGTGCATTACTGCACCTCCTGGGGAATTATTGAACCTGAAAAATCGAAATTTGAAGAGACAAAAGAAGAAAAATAGAGGAAATTTGCATAATATTGTTGGAAAGGACTGTTTTATTTGGCATTTTCATCGTGCAGCCATTTTTTGAGCTTTTTAATACCTGGAGCTGCGTTGCTATTTTGAAAGCACTCGTTTTTTCCTACTATTGCTGCTTATTTGACTGTTTTTGGCTCTTCCAAGATGGCCGCCGTGGTTTTCTTTGTTGTGGAGGCAGGCTGTGCTGAATCGCCTCTCCCTGTGCTACACTCCCATTGGTTGCTGAGTGTTTTCTACCATCCAATCCGGGACCGACAGGCTTCAGCCGGCCCTCTCAGCAAAGGCCCACTTCCAAGGCCCCTGTCTGCTCCCTGTCCGCTTCCGGAATGCTAATTGGGGTCCTCCCTGCACCTTAACCACAATGATGCTGCCACCTCACTCCTCTAAGAAATCCAGACTGCCTTGACTTTGCCACCTCCAGAACTATGGGTTAGTTCCCTCCTTATGGACTCACTTCTACTGCCTTGACTATCACTGTTCTTTCTGCTTGTTGCTCCCACGTTGTCATCCTGCTGCACAGTGCTTCCTAAAACCCTTTGCTAACATCCGATTCCAAGATTGAAAAAATCAAATCTTGCTGTTTTTGCTTTGTGCTAAAGTCATATCTTGCTGCCCATCGCAAAATTCTCTGTATTTTGCTTGTATACTGTTTCTTCTCTGTAACTTGCCAGCCCAGTGACCTCACCACTCTCTTTTGTCTCACACCTACCTGCCTTAGCCCCCCCAGTATCTCCATCCTCTCCTTACTTCCACTCCAATGACACTTTCTGTTTCTCCTATCTTCTCCATTGACTATCCTTCCCTTCTCACTAAGTCTGGTAGGAAGAAGTTCAAAAAGGATATCTTGGCCTCTAATCCTGGTCTTCCTATCGCCGACACCTACTCCAATGCTTCTGCCAGACAGACCCTCACCGACATCCTCTTTGTCGTTCCTTCCCCAGATCTATGGACTCCTCATATGGTCTCTGTGCTCTGCCCTATCTCCTCCTCTCCCATTAATGGTGGAACTCGCTGGGAAGTTCTCATGGCTTCCTTCTACTCCTCTAAAGTCATCATTAATGTCTACCTAAATGGCACTGTCATGGTCCAAGGCCCTCAGGCCATTCTCCTCCTCTTTGATAGGCGCTTCCCTCGCCTCATCAATTTCCTCTCATCTCCTGCTGTCCCCTCCTCTCCTCCCTTGGCTACCTTGTCCTCTCTCTCCTCCTCTGCCCCTCGTAGTGCTCTTTCTCCTCCGCAGGGCGTACCTCTGATCTGTACCCCTCCCCGGAAGGTCTTTAAGGCTGGCAACCTTCTTCATATTGCCACTCTCAACTCTCGCTCTGCCGTCAAACACTCCTCTGACATCTGCCACCTCCTTGAAGAACTAGACCTTGATGTCCTTGGTCTTACTGAGACATGGTTCACGGCCAGCTCTGTTACGAGCTTTGACACACTCCTCCCTGATGGCTACAAGATCCTCTCAGCACCCATATCCTCCCGGTCCGGTGGGGGGGTAGCCCTGATCTTTCCCGAGTGGATTCCTGCCTCTATCATTCCCACTCAGACCTACTTCTCTTTTGAAAGCCTTGCCTGTAGGCTTTCTCTCTCGCCTACCCATTCTCTTACTGTGGTTACCATCTACCGGCCTCCTGGTCAAATCACCTCATTTCTTTGAGTGGGCAGACCTCTCCTCCTCCCTCCTGGCCTTTACCACTCAACTCCTCCTCCTCGGTGACCTAAATATACATTTAGACTCTCCTTGCTCCTCCTCTGTACTCTTCCGTGACCTCTGCGACTCCCTCTCCCTGTCCATCCTCCCCTCTGGCCCGACTCACTCTGCAGGGCACACACTAGATGTCTTGATCTCCTCTGACCTCCCCCTCTCCATCCCTCTGACCACTCCTCTCTCCTGGAGCGATCACTCCCTCCTCTCATCTCATCTCTCCCTCTCTTCCCCCCCAAGCCAAGCCTACCCCAACACTGCCACCTACTTTCTCGGACATCCGTCCCATGAAGCGTGTGTCAGTTGAGGCTTTTGCCGCCACTTTCACTCCCCGTCCCTCCACCTTTGGCTGTCTCTCATCCTGATACAGCCCTGTCTCTGCTCTACTCTTCAATTTCTGATACGCTTGATGCTCTTGCCCCTGTCATGAGGATCCGTTTGAAGTCCAAAGCCAAGTGCAATTCTTGGTATGACTCTGACCTAGCTACACTTAAACGTAAGTGTAGGGCAGCTGAGAGGAAGTGGAGGACTTCCTGTTCATCCTCTGACAAACTGGCCTGTCGCCTGCTACAAAGGCAATACCGACTCTCTGTCCTCACCAAGAAGAGATTCCATATTGAAGCTTGTGTCTCTGCGGCATCTAACAACTCGGCCGAACTCTTTAAAATCTGCAAGGAGCTGGCCAACCCTGCTGAAGTCTCTACCCCTCCTGTTGCCTTCCAGGCTCTTTGCAATGCCCTTGCCTCTCACTTCATTTAAAAAAACCCAGGACATCCTGTCCACCCTCCCGACCCACACTCCTCCTCTTCCCTCTCCATCTGTGCTTGCTGACCCTCCTTTAGCCACCCTCCCACCATCCTTCTCGTCCTTTCCTCTTTTCACCCCTGACGAGGTTGCTAGACAAGTCCGATCTATAAAAGCCTCTTAAAAACAGATTCATCCCTGTTCCTCTAAAACCATCAAGGACCACATTGACATCCTCGCTCCGGCCCTTGCTGATTTTTGCAACCACTCCTTTGCCTCTGGATCCTTCCCCTCCCCTCTGAAGCACTCCTTTGTGCATCCTCTTCTCAAGAAACCCACAGCTGATCCTTCTTGTCCAGCTAACTATCGCCCAATTTCCATTACTCCCTTTCTTGACAAACTCCTGGAAAAGTTGGCCATCTCTGAGCTTAACCTTCACTCCAATTCTGTTGGCTGTCTCCATGACCACCAGTCTGGCTTCAGAGCTGCCAGAAGCACAGAAACTGCTCTCCTAAACATCTGTGAAGATCTGCTCACCAACCTTGACTCTAACAATCCCTCTGTCCTCATCCTCCTCGATCTCTCTTCTGCCTTCGACACGGTCAACCATACCGTCCTGCTCAACCGTCTCCGTGAAAACCTGGGTTCACTGATCAGGCTCTGGCCTGGCTGACCTCTTTCCTCTCAGATCGACCCTCCCAGGTCCAACTTGGGTCCTTCCTTTCATCTATCTTCCTCTCTACCTGTGGTGTTCCCCAGGGGTCTAACCTCTCGCCCTGGCTTTTCAACCAATACCTGGCAACTCTTGCCCACTGCATTGCCATTTTCTGCTCAAATTTCCAGTGCTACGCTGACGACACTCAACTCATTTTCAGGCTGCCCTCTGCCACCTCCTCTCCCATCTCTGATTGCCTAACTGCCATTCAAGATTGGTGTGCCGCCAATGATCTTTGTCTGAATGCCAGCAAGACGGAGATCCTCATCGGCACACCTTCACCATCCTTTCCCCTCACTCTCTGGCCGGCCTCCCTTGGCCCTCCTCCTAGGAGGCTAAGAACCTCGGGGTCATCTTTGAGTCCACTTTTTCTTCTCCGCCCTCATCTCTGAGGTCTTTAAAAAGTCAAATTTCCAACTGCCTTTCCTCTCCTTCCCCCCAGAAGCACATGGTATCTCAAGCTCTGGTTCTCTCTAGCTTGGACTATTGTAACAGCCTCTATCTAAATCTACCTGCCTCTACTCTCCGCCCTTTGCAACTAATCCAGAACAGGACTGCGAGACTTGTCCTTGGCCTCAAGCCCTGGGATCGTATCTCTCCAGCTCTGAAATCTCTCCACTGGCTCCCAGTGGATGCAAGGATTAAATTCAAAACCCTCTGCATTGTCCACAAGGCTTTCTGGGGCCTGGGTTCAAAATACCTTCAGCTATACCTCTGCAAATACCTCCCCTCTCGAGCTCTTCGCTGCTCTACCTCCAACTCACTCAGGGTCAGTCGTTTTTCTAAGAAACGAGCTGGGGGTAGATCTCTGTCTTAGGCTGGGGCCTCCCTCTGGAACAGCCTCCCTGCCACTCTAAAACTTGAGGAGAACCATCTCCAGTTCCGGAAGCACCTCAAGACCTTCCTCTTTTCTTCTGCCTTCGCTCCCCCTCTCCCCTGCTGATCTGTTCTCTCTTGGCACCGTGCACCTGGCCACCCTCTGTCTTTTGGGCCCAGGTACCTGCTCATCCTGCCAACCTCCTGCACTGCCTCCGGGCCACCCCTTGCACTGGGGTCTGTATCTGTACCCATACAACCCCCCCTTTTTCTTCCTGCACTTATCAGACCTACCCTGTCTGCTGCCTTAAACCTAGCACTTGCAAATTGCTGGCTGCATTACCACTGTTTGTTGCCTTTATTATTTATTTATTGTTATTTATCTGTTTCTCCTCTGCTTCGCACTTTCCACCTCTTCCCCCCCCTTCCATGCACTTTTCCTCTTCCCCCCTCTCCCATGCACTTGCGCGTTCTCAATGTCACTGGGCCTAGTAACATCGCTGTTTTGTTCTCCCCTGTTCCCCTCCCTTGCCTCGTCGCGCTCTGAAACACTTGTGTACGAGCGCAATAGAAATAAAATATCAATCAATCAATACTTAACCCGTTCCACTCCACATACTTGACCCGTTCCACTCCACATACTTGACCCGTTCCACTCCACATACTTGACCCGTTCCACTCCACGGGCTTGACCCGTTCCACTCCACGGGCTTGACCCGTTCCACTCCACGTGCTTGACCCGTTCCACTCCACGTGCTTGACCCGTTCAATTCCACGTGCTTGACCCGTTCAATTCCACGTGCTTGACCCGTTCCATTCCACGTGCTTGACCCGTTCCACTCCACATACTTGACCCGTTCCACTCCACATACTTGACCCGTTCCACTCCACATACTTGACCCGTTCCACTCCACATACTTGACCCGTTCCACTCCACATACTTGACCCGTTCCACTCCACATACTTGACCCGTTCCATTCCACGTGCTTGACCTGTTCCATTCCACGTGCTTGACCCGTTCCTTCCACCTACTTCACCCGTTCACTCCACACTCTACACCCGTTCACTCCACACTCTACACCCGTTCCATTCAACATACTTGACCCGTTCCTTCCAGCTACATCACCCGTTCCTTCCAGCTACATCACCCGTTCCTTCCAGCTACATCACCCGTTCCTTCCAGCTACATCACCCGTTCCTTCCAGCTACATCACCCGTTCCTTCCAGCTACATCACCCGTTCCTTCCAGCTACATCACCCGTTCCTTCCAGCTACATCACCTGTTCCTTCCAGCTACATCACCCGTTCCTTCCAGCTACATCACCCGTTCCTTCCAGCTACATCACCCGTTCCTTCCAGCTACATCACCCGTTCTGTCACATACATCACCTGTTCTGTCACATACATCACCCGTTCTCTCCACACCCTACATCTGCTCCACACCCTACATCTGCTCCACGCTCTCATGCACTTGAATCTTCTATTCTATTCGTTCCATTTATACCATGCACTCTTAAATTCCATGCCATCTATCTGTTTCATGCAGTCTACCAGTTCTGTGTACTCTGTGCACTCATCCTCTCCATTTTATTCCTCTCGTTCATTTTGTTCCTCTCATCCATTAGATTCATTTCATCCATTTCATTATTTTCAACCACTTTACTGCTTTCATACAATTTTTATTCTTTTTATCCACTTCACTGCTTTGATCCACTTTATTCATTCTATTCTGTTTGTCCTTTTTAGTTTACCTTAGTGGTTATTAGTTTTCGATTTGTTGCTCGGATCATAATGCTGGATTGTTATTTATGATCTAGCATTTTGGGCTAATGTCATTGAGTTGCTGTTATCCAGTTTGAGTTAGGGGTCGGTTTTAGGAGAAGAGCCATGTTTTCAGTAATTTGCGGAAAGACATGAGGTCCTCGGTGAGTCAGATGAGGGGTGGGAGTGCGTTCCACAGAGTGGGGGCCAAGGCTGAGAATGATGATCCACCTAATCTGACTAATTTTGTTTTTGGTATGACTAGGAGGCCGGCTGAGCTTGATCTTAGAGTACGTGCAGGATGATAGGGTTTTAGTTTGTCTTGAAGATATTGAGGTCCGGTTTTATGCAGTGCTCGGTGAGAAATGTATAAGGTTTTGAAGGTCACCCTTCGGGCAACTGGAAGCCAGTGCAGAGTTTTGAGGGCTGGGGAGATGTGGTCTCTTGGGCCAAGCGCTAGTAGCAGTTTGGCTGCGGCGTTTTGTGCTCTTTGTAGTTTAGTCAGTTGATATGCGTGCACTCCGAGATAGAGGGGGTTAGCATAGTCCAGTCTTGATATAACAATTGATTGGACCGTGGAGAGTCTGTTGGGAAAGGAGAGATATGGAAAAATGCACCAAAGAGTTTTAAGGTGGTAGTGGCAGGACTTTGAGACGTTGTTGACTTGGCGTGAGAGGGTTAGGTCTGAGTCTAGGGTGTATCCAATGTTTTTTACTGAATTAGAGGGTGTCGGTGAGTTGCCCATGGTAGATGGCCAGGGTAGTGGGTGTGGAAGAAGTTCGGTGTTGTCACATACCATGGTTTCGGTTTTGGAGGGGTTTAGCAAGAGGTGGTTTGTGGTCATCCAGAGATCTGTCGAGGAGGCAGGAAGCGAGGTCAGGTCAGCAGTTGGGTTTTGAGTTCAAGAGTTTTAGAATTCGTCATCAGCGTAGTTGTAGCACAGGATGTTGTGCGAACAAATTATTTGTGGGAGGGTGGCCATGTAGAGGTTAAACAGGAGGGCTGATAGGCATGCTCCTTGTGGAACTCCAGTGTCGACTGGTCGGGCTTGGGAGGAATAGGTGGAGAGTAGGGTTATTTGGTTCCTATTATTGAGGAAGGATGCTATCCATTTGAGAGAGGCTTCACGAATTCCTAGAGATTGGAGGCTTTCAAGGAAGATTGAGTGGTTGATTGTGTCGAAGGCGGCGGATAGGTCAAGAAGGATTAATGCGGCGCATCCCGCAGAAATGCCGTGTTTTTAAGGTCATCCTAGATTGAGGTTAGGGTGGTTTCGGTTCCGTGTCGGGCTCTGAAACCTTATTGAGCGGGATCCAGGAGATTGTTGGCTTCGACAAAGGTATTTAGTTGGAGTAGGCGGGTCAGTCAATTAGTTTGGCAAGGAATCAGGTGTTTGAGATGGGGAGGTAGTTTTTGGGCTCGAGAGGGTCGAGGGAAGCTTTTTTTTATAAGAGGCTTGAAATGAACCGTTTTGAATGTGTCGGGAAAACTTCCAGAGGAAAGGGAGTCATTTATGATGGTTCTTGCGTGTTCTTCTGCGCAGGTAGATGCAAACATTTCTTTGAGGGTTGTGGCTTGGCAAGGGTCCAGCGGAGAGCCGGATGTTTTGCGGGCAGAGAGATGTTTGAGAAATTGGTCGGTTGATATTGGACTGAAGGAGTCGAACATTGGTTGGGTAGTGGTTGCAGGCGGTGGGTTGGCCGGTATGGAGGGTGGATTGCCTGGTGAGTGTAAGAGAGCTAGTTTGTTGGTTGGAGCATTTGTTCTTTTGAGAGCTGTGGTGTAAAAGTGGTGAGAGAGTGAGTTGCACAGCGATTGCAAGGGGGTCGGGAGGGTGGTGATGCATGATGGTTTGGTGAATTCGGTGATGATTTTGTGAAGTTCTTTGCTGGAGTTTTTACAGTTTAGGATTCGGGAGTTGTAATGGGCTTTTTTGCTTTCCAGATTTCAGCCTTGTACTGACGAAGGTGCCGGGCCAAAGTCGATCTGCTCAGAGGGGTTTTGTCTTTCCGATATTTGCGTTCTAGGGATTTATATAGTTGTTTAGTGGTCTTCAGTTCAGGTGTGAACCATCTAGGGAAAAGACCCCAGTGGGCTGATGGTTTGCAAGAGGTTGTGAGCCGCATTAGTGAGGTGTTGAGCCATGAGTCCAAGGCGTCGGAGGTTAGTTGTTCATTGAGTAGGCAGGTAGGGGGAGGAGACTGAAGGAGTGTTTCGGCTAGGTCAGGAAGGATTTAATTTCTTCCAGCATTTGCGTAGAATCGGAGGTTCGGGTAAGGGGAGCGGGTTGGGTGAGCGAATGGCGAAAGAAACGATGAAGTGATCGGACCAGATGATAGGGGTGGGGGGGGGGGAGTTTAGATGTATCAGGTTGTGGGAGCTGAAGATGGCATCAAGTGTGTGTTCTTTATAGTGAGTCGGGCCGTTTATGTGGGGTTGGAGGTTAATCGCGTCTAGGCCGTCAACCAGAGAGTGTGTCATAGGGTTGGTGGGAATGTCAAGCCATATGTTGAAATCTCCTAGAAGGGTGAGGTGGGGGATGGTTTAGTTGGAGGGTGGCAATAGAGTCGCACAGGTTGTTTTGAGAATTGTCTATAGTAGCCAGGGGGTCTGTAGATTATTAGGAAGCTTTTGGAGAACAATGGGGGGGGGGAGAGTTTTACGAGGAGTGATTCGCAGGAAGGAATGGATGGCTGGTTGTCGATGATTGAGGCGTAGAAGTGAGACTTGAAGGCGATTGCTATTCCTCCTCCTTTAGAGGGACGGTTCAGTGGGATGAGGGAGTAATCTGGGGGGAAGGCTTTGTTGGCGATCGGGGCGAAGTCGTCACAGAACCAGGTTTCCGTGATAAAGACCAGGTCCGGTTTGTCATAGGCGAGGAGGTCAAAGATACTGTGTCTGCTTTTTGTACAGATCGGGCATTAAAAAGGATGCAATTTTTGCGCGAGGGGACCATTTTTGGCAGACTTTGGTGGGTTGGGAGGACTCATGCTTTTGGTTAATTTGAGCTGTGTTATAGTTGGCGTTGGATGGTTTCGTTCACACCTTCCCACTACAACTATACCACCAGATGTTTAGTTGTACACACTGTCTATGATCAGCTGTACCACAGCGATAATTCGCACTTTCTAAATTCAACTATACAACCGGGTGAGATTATTCTCAGTTTCTAAGTTTGACTAAACCACAGGGTGATATTATTCACATATACAAAGTTCAACTATACCATAGGGTGATATTGTTCACATTTCTAAGTTCAGCTATACCATACTATATCACAGGGTTAATTCAACTATGCCACAGGGTGAGATTATTCACAGTTTCTAAATTGAACTATATCACATGGTGGGATTATTCACTGCTTCTACGTACAACTGTATCACAGTTTAGTTTAGATTTTCAGAATACAACCTGACCACAGATATGCTAATAGGCCGACTTACTAAATGCAATTACACTGCGGATATGCTATTAGGCAGACTTTCTAAGTGGAACTAAACCATGGATATGCTATTAGTAGACTTTCTGAATGCAACTAGACCACAGATATGTTACTAGCTGGACTTTCCAAATGCAACCACACCACAGATGTGCTATTGGGCAGACTTTTTTTTAATGAAGGCTACACCACAGATATGCTATTAGGCAGACTTTCTGAATGCAATTATACCACAGATTTGCTATTAGGCACACTTTCTAAATGCAATTATACCACAGATATGCTATTAGAGACAGTTTTTAAATGCAACCACACCACAGATATGCTATTAGGCGGACTTTTTAAAAGTAGACTACACCAAGATATGCTAATCGGCACACTTTCTGGATGCAATTATACCACAGATATGCTACTAGGTGGACTTTCCAAATGCAACCACACCACAGATATGCTATTAGGCGAACTTTCTAAAAGTAGACTACACCAAGATATGCTATTGGGCCAACTTTCTAAATGCAATTATACTACAGATATGCTATTAGGGAGATTTTCTAAATCTAAACTACATAACAGATGGAAGAGTTTACAAGAGTTTAGCTTCTAGAGGTGGAGTGGTAAGGTAGTATGGCGTGAAGTAATTGCTTCTGTCCCCGCCCTTGCCACACTTACTTATTGTTGGCTTCTGTTACGCTCACCTGGTTCCACGGGGGTGCCACCCAGCAATCTGGGTCCAGGTATCCCTCCCTGCGATGACCAGTAGTGACCAGCGGAAGAATCCTGCCAGAAATACAGGTAAACACTGTTTAGGACTGGGTAACTGGGATTAACAGCCTCCCACCACCCGGTATGTCTGCGGCCCCTCTGGGCTTCCTCTCACCTTGTTCTTGATGTTGGCGGGTTCTCCGTCCTGCTGTCTCAGCAGGGGCGCGTGGTGCTTTGCGGGGTACGGCGGTCGAGTTGCTTCACTGATGCCGGCCCGACGTGAGTCTTTCAGGTAGGTCTTATTGCTATGGTGTTTTGCTGTCCTAGCATGCCTTTCTGGGATTAACAATGTCTCTTTTCTCTTCCCTAGGTACGTGGAAGTCCAATTCGTGGCGAAGATTGGATTCGGGGTTCGCTGGTAAGTATTAGCATTTTTGGAGCACCTGGACGCGGCGAGTAGGCACTTTAGCAGCGCTAAGGTGCCTTGCCTTTGCTAACCTGTTATCTTTTGTCTTCACAGGTCGCGGTGCTCCGCCAGAGTGTAGAATTCCAGAGATGTTGCTGAATGAAGTGCGAGTGGCAAGGTAAGCCTTTTGGCGGAGTTTGTTAATTG
This sequence comes from Ambystoma mexicanum, assembly GCF_040938575.1. Classification (NCBI taxonomy): domain Eukaryota; kingdom Metazoa; phylum Chordata; class Amphibia; order Caudata; family Ambystomatidae; genus Ambystoma; species Ambystoma mexicanum. The sequence goes on along the minus strand of NC_090923.1, from coordinate 1,256,565,326 downwards.
TGCAAAATGTCTAATGCCTTGTCTTTCCCTTTCTGCAGGTCCGTCGATCCGAAGGAGCGCCGGTTCCAGGATGCCGGTCGGAAGAGCTGAGGACCACTAATGATGGAATTCAGGTAAACTGCAACCTTTTCTAACGACGTCTTCTTTCTTTTTCTGCAGATGCTGTTCCTCCGAGGTTCGTGGCTGAAGCTGAACACTGTGAGCGTCACGTTGCAGAATTGCAAACTAACGCAAAGCGTGTCAGTCCAGTCGGGCGTGGTTTAAATAGCTTCAAGAAAGAAGTCCAGGTAAACGAGTTCCAAGGTGCCACACCCAAACCATCCTTCTGCAAGCCAGGTTCCAAGAAGCCTGATTCTGTGGATGCTTCCACATTGAATGACCGTAACAAAAAGTAGTTCCCTAGCACAAACTCATTATTAAGTATGAGCCTGGCACCAAGAAGGCCTAGGTTGGGATTTAGTGGGGACTGGGGTCAAGGCTCCCCCTGGCCCATGGGTAGGCCAGGGGGGCTTTGGGGTGAGGGTTGTGACAGCACTACCCCCCCCCCCCAAGGCCCCTCTGAAGGTGTTCCTTCTGTCCGGTCCAGGTTTAGTCGGGAAGTTTCGATGGTACCTTTTGATTAGACGTGGTGCGTGAACATTTTCGCTGGGTTCCTAGGATCTATCTTGGGGTCCAAAACCCTTCCAATCTATTAGATAGTATAGCTTGCCCCTAGAGTACTTAGAATCCAGTATACCTTTAATTTCAAATTCTGGTTCCTCGTCGACAAGAATGGGTTTAGGTGCCGTTCCAATACGTGTGCCTGGTTGCATCGGTTTTACCAGGCACACATGGAATACTGGGTGGATACGTAGATTGGATGGCAAATCTAATTTGACGGCCGCTGGATTGATAATTGCCTTGATAGTATAGGGACCCACATACTTGGGTTGAAAGGTCTGGGTTCCTTTGATGGGCATAAATCTGGTGGCTAACCAGACCTTGTCTCCTACTTGATAAGTGGGGGCCGTAGTCCTGTGTTGGTCGGCAAATTGTTTTTGTTTGTCTTTGGCGTGCATTAGATGTTCTTTGGCCTTTTTAAAAGCTTGGGTGATGTTGGTGTGAAGGGTTACTACCGCGGGCATTTCTAATTTGGTTGGGAGGTCCAATTCCGAGGTACGCGGGTGTCTGCCATAAGGAGTATAAAAGGGCGTTTGTCCCGTGCTGGAATGTAAGGAGTTGTTATAAGCGTACTCGGCTATCCATAGCAAGTCTTTCCAGTCTCTTAGCTCGTGATGTAACACACCGCAGGTACTGCTCTAGGGTCTGGTTGGTCCTTTCGGTCTGGCCGTCTGTTTGAGGGTGATGGCTAGTGGATAGCCGAACGTCAATTTGTGCCATAGCACAGCACTTCCTACAAAAGTTAGAAACGAACTGACTACCTCGATTGGAGATCAGGACTGACAGAAAGCCATGTAATTTAACAATATTGTCCAGAAATACCTTGGCTAACGTGGATGCATCTGGAAGACCCTTGAGTGGAATAAAGTGGGCCATTTTTGAGAATAGGTCAACAACCACAAGAATGGTGTTAAATCCTTGACTGGTAGGTAGCTCAGTGATGAAATCGAGGGAAAGAGTGTGCCACGGCGCTGGAGGAATGTTCAAAGGTTTCAGAAGGCCGGATGGTTTGTGCTTTTGCGATTTATTCTGTGCGCATACTCCACAAGACTGAATGTATTGGATGATATCTCTTCGCCAGGTAGGCCACCAGAAGTTCTGTTTAACCTTGGCTACGGTTTTGGTAATTCTGGGGTGTCCTTCGATTAGGGAGTCATGGTAACTTGAAATAACCTGTTGTTGTAAGTTCTTGGTGGGTATGTATAAGCGATCCTTGAAGAATGATAATTGGTCTTGGACGGAATACTGTTCTGGCATCCGGATTCATGCTCTGTTGAATTTCTTTTTTCCGTTCTGTGTGGGTTAAGGCAGTAGTAAGGCTTAAGAGCTTGTCTACTGGCATGATGGGGACTGGATCTGGAGCCGTATAAACCAAATCCTTATTGTCAGTACGAGAAAGTGCGTCAGCCTTTCCATTCTTGATGCCGGGTCGAAACGTTATGACAAAATCATATTCGGCGAAGAAGAGAGCCCATCGCAGCTGTCGTGAAGATTGGGCTTTGGCTCTCTTAAGATATTACAGGTTTCGGTGGTCAGTGATTACTGTAATGGTGTGTCTGGCTCCCAGAAGGTAGTGTCGCCAGGCTTTAAAGGCGGACTTGATTGCCAAGAGTTCTTTGTCTGTTATGGCATAATTTATTTCTGGGGGTGAGAACTTCTTTGACCAGAAGGCCACGGGATGTAGCTGGCCAGTTTCGGGATCCTTTTGAGAGAGGCAGCTCCCATTGCTATACTGGAAGCGTCCCTTTCCACGATGTACGGGAGGTCTGGACGTGGATGTCGCAGGATTGGTGCTGAGGTGAATCTTTTTTTTTTAATTCCTGAAAAGCCTTTTCTGCGTCTTCAGTCCAGGCAAATTTTTTGTTATTTTTTCGCAGTAATACAGTGATTGGGTGTACAATTTGGGAGAAGTCTGGTATAAACCGGCGATAAAAGTTTGCAAAGCCTAACATGCTTTGTACTCCTTTTACAGACGTTGGTGATGGCCATTTCAGAACGGCGTTGACTTTGTGCAGGTCCATCCTGATGCCTCTGGGAGTAAGAATGAAGCCTAGAAACTCTACTTCGGTTACGTGAAAATGGCACTTTTCCATCTTGGCAAATAAACGATTTTCACGGAGCTTGGCGAGGACTGAATGGACATGTTTGACATGGTCTTGTTTGGAAGTTGAGTACACCAGGATGTCGTCAATGTACACTAAGGCGGAGACATCAATTAGCTCTCTCAGGACGTCATTCATGAAGTTTTGGAATGCTGCCGGCGCGTTGCATAACCCAAAGGGCATAACTTGATATTCGAACAAACCATATTTAGTACGGAAAGCAGTTTTCCATTTGTCACCGCTTCTGACCCGAACCAGGTGATATGCTCCCAGAAGGTCCAATTTGGTGTAAATTTGAGCATCTTTGACCTGGTCCAGCATTTCCGGAATGAGTGGCAAAGGGTAACGGTTCTTTACAGTGATCTGGTTCAATGCGCGGTAGTCAATACAGGTCCTTAAATCCCCTTCTTTTTTCGGTACGAAGAACAAAGGACTGGCTGCAGGGGACTTTGACGGACGGATGAATCCGTTAGTGAGGTATTGGTCTAAATAGGACTTCAGGTGAAGGTTTTCGGGTTCAGTTAGAGCATAGATTCTCCCACAGGGGACTTGGGCACCAGGGACAAGGTCGATTTGACAGTCATGGGGCCTGTGGGGTGGCAGGTTATTTGCCTGGTCCTTCTGGAATACATCCTGTAAATCGCAGTATTCCTCAGGCAGATTACTGATGGCACCCAAGACAGATGATGTTCGGGGAGTTGTTGAACTACTGCAAGCTGTCTTCTGTTCTTGGTAATAACAGGTTGGAGAACAGTCACTGGGGAAGGATAATTTCCTGTCTCGCCAGTTAATCAAAGGATTATGAGCGACTAACCATGGCATCCCTACTATAAGCCGAAATTGAGGCGCTTTGATGATGTCAAACGAAATGAGTTCTCTATGCCCATACTGACACAGCAATGTTATTTCAGCTGTGCATTGGGTAACGTGTCCGGAAGCAATTTCAGTTCCATCAACTGTAGTCACCTTATCAGTAGCCAGCTTGGAACATAAGGGGAGTCCCATCCCTGCAACCAGATCCTGATCAATATAATTTCAGACTGCCCCACTGTCGATGTAAGCCTCAGTGGCATGCATTCTTGAGGACCGTTGGTTGTTGATTAGGATCACTGGTATTGCAAAGTGTGAGGTTGGTGGCTCCTTTCTCTCACTTGACAAACTGACCTCTACGTTTATCGAGCTGGGTAGTTTTCCGACTTAGGTTCTTTTTCCTCATCTTTCTCAGTGGCCCTGACGACCTTCCTAGGGGGTTTTACTGGGCAGTCCTTCAGAAAGTGTCCTGATTTTCCACAGTACAGGCATAGTTGTTGCTGCCTTCTTTTGTCTCGCTCTTGTTTGGTTAACTGGTTCGCACTCCCCCAAGTTGCATGGGCTCCACAGGGTTTTCTTGTGCACGAGTTACATTGTCTCTTGACCGAACATACACCGCCCGTGGATCCATTTTGGAGCAATCTGCTTTTCAGTCTTGCAGCCGGTGATCTAATTGCACGACTAAGTTTATGAACTCTGAACAGTCTCGAGGGGGGTCCACTACTTGAGCTAGAACGTCTTTTAACTCTCCCCTTAACCCCCGATGAAACAACGTGGTTCTTTTGTTTTCAGGCCACCTAGCTTCAGCGACCAGTCTGTTGAAAGTTGCAATGTACGTTACCAAATCCTGATTTCCCTGTCGGAGGGAAAGGAGTTCATTCTCCACTGCTCGTTCTCGAGTGCAACAGGCAAACAGTTTCTTCATCTCCCTCCTGAAATCCCCCAAAGTCATGTAATATAGGATCATCATGGGTCACTAATGGTACTGACCAATCTGCTGCGCTACCGCTCAAATACGATAGAACAAAGGCCACCCGAGCTTGGTCATTTGGAAATGCTCCTGGCCTGCAAAGAAAGTGAAGGCGGCATTGAGTCATGAAAGAGGCATATTTCCGTGGATCACCTGTAAATCGCTCGGGTGGGGCTAAAGGAACTGCTCCTGGTAGAGTTAATTTGCACCGGAGTTGAAGAAGTGGAAGGCAGTGTAGGGTTCTGCATCGTTGGATTGCCTCCCGGCAGAGGTGTCTGGTCTGCCTGTGATTGCAAGTATTGTCTGCTAAGGTCTTCTGTGCGCTCCTTAGTCACAATTAAATCTCTTCGGAGAGCATTAGTCTCCTGATGGGCAGAATGAACCTTGGCGCGTAATTCTCCTATCAGTAGGGCCAATTGGTCTAGTTCTGAGGTTTCCATGGCGCCCAGGTGGATTTTAGTTTGGAGGCTTTGCGTTCTGTTACGCTCACCTGGTTCCACGGGGCCGCCACCCAGCAATCTGGGTCCAGGTATCCCTCCCTGCGATGCCCGTAGTGACCAGCGGAAGAATCCTGCCAGAAATGCAGGTAAAAACACTGTTTAGGACCGGGTAACTGTGATTAACCGCCTCCCACCACCCGGTATGTCTGCGGCCCCTCTGGGCTTCCTCTCCCCTTGTTCTTGATGTTGGCGGGTTCTCCGTCCTGCTGTCTCGGCAGGGGCGCGTGGTGCTTTGGGGGCTATGGCGGTCGAGTTACTTCACTGATGCCGGCCCGACGTGAGTCTTTCAGGTAGGTCTTATTGCTATGGTGTTTTGCTGTCCTAGAAATGCCTTTCTGGAATTAACAATGTCTCTTTTCTCTTCCTTAGGTACGTGGAAGTCCAATTCGTGGCGAAGATTGGATTCAGGGTTCGCTGGTAAGTATTAGCATTTTAGGAGCGCCTGGACGCGGCGAGTAGGCGCTTTACGAAGCGCTAAGGTGCCTTGCCTTTGCTAACCTGTTATCTTTTGTCTTCACAGGACGCGGTGCTCCGCCGGAGTATAGAATTCCAGAGATGTTGCTGAATGAAGTGCGAGTGGCAAGGTAAGCCTTTTGGCAGAGTTCGTTAATTGTGCAAAATGTCTGCTGCCTTGTCTTTCCCTTTCTGCAGGTCTGTCGATCCAAAGGAGCGCTGGTTCCAGGATACCGGTCGGAAGAGCTGAGGACCGCTAATGATGGAATTCAGGTAAACTGCAACCTTTTCTAACGCTGTCTTCTTTCTTTTTCTGCAGATGCTGTTCCTCCGAGGTTCGTGGCTGAAGCTGAACACGGTGAGCGTCACGTTGCAGAATTGCAAACTAACGCAAAGCGTGTCAGTCCAGTCGGGCGTGGTTTAAATAGCTTCAAGAAAGAAGTCCAGGTAAAAGAGTTCCAAGGTGCCACACCCAAACCATCCTTCTGCAAGCCAGGTTCCAAGAAGCCTGATTCTGTGGATGCTTCCACATTGAATGACAGTAACAAAAAGTAGTTCCCTAGCACAAACTCATTATTAAGTATGAGCCTGGCGCCAAAGGCACCAGGACTGGCCCCAAGAAGGCCTAGGTTGGGATTTAGTGGGGACTGGGGTCAAGGCTCCCCCTGGCCCATGGGTATGCCAGGGGGGCTTTGGGGTGAGGGTCGTGACACTTCTGGCAGAGGGCTGCACTAGGAAGGTAGGTAATGGCCTGGGTAAGATGGTCAAGGAACCAATCAGGGATGGGTTGGGCGGGGAGGGAGGTGGAGGATAGGCGAATCAGGAAGTGGGACTCGGAGGTGGGGCAGGTAAAGGGGATTCTCCAAAGGGCACGGAGTCCACGATTTATACACAAATTGCAAAAAAAACACACAGGTTATGGCCTGAGCAGCGGATTAAAGCTGGAATCTGCACTCACCTCGCTATTGTAGCAAAAGAAGCAAGTGTGGGCTGTGTTGGAGGACTAGGCCTGCAGGGAGGCGGGAGGCCAGGCGGCATTTGACCAATCAGGGATGGGGTGGGCGGTGAGGGAGGCGGGAGGATAGGCAAATCGGGAAGTGGGACTCGGAGGTGGGGCAGGTAAAGGGGATTCTCCAAAGGGCACGGAGCCCGCGATTTATACACAAATTACAAAAAAAACACACAGGTTATGGCCTGAGCAGCGGATTAAAGCTGGAATCTGCACTCACCTCGTTATGGTAGCAAAAGAGGCACAGTTGTAGTCTTTGTGTACTATTGCAATTCCACCTCCTCTTCGATGTTCTCTGCTAGAATGTATGTTTGAAGATGTCTAGTATGACTTTGTGGGCGAATGTTTTGTAATTGTCCAATAGCCATATTTCTGTGACGAAGAGTCCTTTGGTGCTGCCCTCGCTTAGGAGGTCATACATTTCTGTTTTATGCTTGGCCATGGATCTTACGTTGAGTAGGCTGCAGTGAAGGGTCTGTGCTTTTTCTTGTTTATTGTTGCAAATCCTTTCCTGCGTCACGGCCGGGGTGGTGTTTGTTGGGTGTTTGGTTCTGTCTTGGATGAGGCTATTTGCTGGTTCTATAGTTGGGGCCTCTGTCTCTTCAGTGAGGAGTTCAATTAAATTGAGTGATGGGTCAGAGGGCGCTAGAGAGCCAACCAAGATGGCGGCTTCCTAGAGAACTCTGTGCAGCTCCTAATTAATCCTGCGACATCGATCCCTCTGTGGTGCCTAGATCAGTCAAAGTTTCCACTATGAGGATCTGCAAGACTTTGCTGAACAATTCAAGACCATTTTCGTCTCTGGCAGCCAAACATTCCCAGAGTTACAGCTTATACATTACAGGCCTGTCGACCTGCAAACGGTGGGGGAGGAGCCTCGCAGAGATCCAAGCCGTCGCCTGCAATGGGCAGCCTGCAAGTGCCCAATCAGCCCGCCCGAGTACACCGAGCCCCCTCAAAGTGGGTGGACGTGCGCACCTTTGGTGCCTTAGAGACACAGAAGTCTCTGTCCCCGCGGTGGGTTGGTGTGAGACACAGCAGTGACGCAGACCCAAGCGAGTAAACCCAGTCTGGCGTCCAGGTAGGAGCACACAGTAGCATGCGCGACTCGCGGTCCGGCCCCCGTTGGGACCACGGCTCTTCCAGACCCGCCCGTGCAATTAGCTAAGTCAGCGGACGGTGCCGAGGCAAGCAGCGGTGCGGCCTCCCGCGAGATCACGGAGAACAATATGCTCACCTCGCCTGGGCCCCTCGCATGCATCTACGATACAGAGGGGACCGCTCGGATTATCCGCGCTGCAGGACCTCATCGAAACGCAGCATTAAACAACTCCAATAATCAGAAATATCACAGACACAATTTCAGTACACGCATTAAGTCCCGAAGGCGGCACCAAGCGGCGCGGGTGTTCCGACGCAAGCAGATTGCAGCTTTCCAGGATCTGCCCGCCGGAATCTGAACCAATACTGCGCAGGTTGCGGATGCCGAGCCTCCCCCAAACCACTGCAGTGGTACCACTGCAACAGCTAGTCAGACCCCTCAGAGGTTGACAACGGAAAGGGAAACAATCACGGACAAACGGTGCGCACCCCACGACCGGTGGAGGAGCTGGGGTTCGACCGCTGTAACAGCTCTCCATGACATTCCAGTAGCGGGCGATCAACGGAACAGCCTGCTTGAACCACAACGCCCCACTATCAGGTGCCAGTAGCTGCATTTCACGGTCGCATCCATGCACAGAGCCATAATTATCAGAGCACTCTAGATTCCCGCACGCAGTTATAACTGGAAATACTGCTAAGCACAGCTGAAACGGGATAACAATCCATACCAACCATACTGCTGAACAAAGGAGTGGCTACAAAAACTGCTAGAATAGCCGACAACCCGCCTCCGGGACCACAGTAAGAGTGTTGCAACGCTGTCTGGGCAAGAAAGTCAGTCATAGACTCCCAGAACTTTGCAATCCCCCACATATCAGCTACCGCTTTACCGGCGCAAATAGGGCAACGCAGACATACGCCAACCAGCGAGGTAAACCCAGCACTACCCCGAAGCTGACCTTAAGCAGCTACATCGAGCATTAATCAAAATAAACCATGGGGAAAACGGACAAGTCCCAAAAAAACAGAATTATGAAGCCACTTCCTCTAGTAAACCTATATCCAGCAGCAGACCTGAGTCACCAACAACTGACATGGCTCCAGTAGAGGAGCAAGCCCTACATTTCGACATTAAGGAAATCCTAATGGATTTAAAAGCCGGAATTGGTAGCCTGGGGAGCAAATTAGATACCCTGTCGTCAAAGGTGGATCAACTTCAGCACCGCCTTGACAAACACGCTGACCGGCTGAACACTGTGGAACAACGCGTATCAGATCTCGACGATGGCTCCACAACCCTCACTTCCAGAGTCTCCATCCTCGAAACCCAATTGAAGGCAATCAGCGCTAAAAATGAAGATTTAGAAGGGCGGTCCAGTAGGAACAATATCAGAATTATTGGAGTCAGAGAGCAACAACTTCTGGTTAAAATGGAGGATCACGTCGAACAAATGTGTGTGGAGCTATTTGGGAAAGAAATTCTTTCGCAGCTATTTGTCATAGAAAGAGCACAAAGGATCCCGAATACTAGACCAGTCCCCAGGCGCAAACCCTCGACCTATTCTAGCAAAGCTCTTGAACTACAAAGACCGCGATGCAATACTCAAGGCTGCCAAGGAGAAAGAGGGAAACTACAGTATGATGGTGATCCAATTAAATTCTTCCCAGACTTCTCCCCAACAGTACAGGCACAGAGAAGCTCATACACAACAGTCAAGCGGAGACTGCAAGACAACCAAATACTCTATTCTATACTATTTCCAGTAAAAAACTGCATCCAACACGAGGGAAAAGCTCCATTCTTCAATACACCAGAGGAAGCCAATGACTACCTAGATCGCGCTGGATGTAGGCCCTCCTCACCCAAGGCCACGACGTGAAGACCGCGTGCGAAGGGACCCACCGTAACTACTGATTTCAACAATAAATATTGGTGGTACACTCCACCTCCACGCACGTCAATCACCACAGACACAAAATCCTATCTCATCAGGGAGCCCTTCCACCCACTTGGAAGGCTACTAGCGCCCCAAGCAAAGCAATGTTCTCAGTTCTGGTTACAAGGGCGGGTACACTGGGGGCCAGTTGGGGGTTGCTCACGCTAGGGAGGGAGGTTAATTTTACAAAGTTATGTTCAACTGTTCATCAACGTTCCACTACAAAACAATTGAGTAGTCCCGCCTCGACGAGCATAGATATCAACGACTTCTGCTTTGCGCTCAAACAGCAACCAGTCCACCATGCTCAGCCTCGCAGGCTCCATCCACCGCACACCCCTGTCATGATGATCATAAATGTCAACAACTTCTCTTCCTTGCCCAGGCGTCGCCTGGACCCGGACGATCAAGATGTGCCCAGCTGCTGCCATCTAACCACTTCAAATGGGTCCGTTTAATATAGCCACCTGGAACATCAGAGGGGGCAACCAACCAGCTAAACTCAGGAGGATCCTCCAATGCCTCAGGAGACATAAAATCAATATTGCCATGCTACAAGAAACCCATCTCATACCAACTGCTGAACAACACTGGGCCCGATCATGGGGTTGCCATAGATACTTCTCCTCATACTCATCTTTTGCAAGAGGGGTCGCGATCTTAATTGATAAAAAGGCCAACTTCAGCCTAATTGACTCCAAGAAAGACGCAGAGGGAAGGGCTCTCCTGGTGAGGGGGCTACTTGCTGGGGAAAGTCCCCTAACACGGACGGACCAAATAACTTTAACTGGGTCATGTCTCAACTGGGCTTGTTTACCTCAGCAACAATCTTCTGGGGCGCAGACCTCAATACCCCATTAGATCCCCAGAACGACAAATTCCATTACACAGTCAGCAAACCTTCCAAAGCGAGCCATCAGGTATCAGAGATTTGTCAAGCATTTGAACTGACTGATATCTGGAGGCACAACCATCGAGACACACGGGAATACACATTCCATTCAGCCGTCCACAATACCAGCTCACATATTGACTATATTATGGTATCGACCGAAAGCCCATTCAGCTAGGGATCCTGTTAGATCCTCCCACGTGCCTTCTCCGACCATTCCATTGTAACACTTGAGTTCACGCTGCCGCACGTCAGGGAGGCGGCCCTCAACTGGAGATTTAAAGCTGGCTCACTCTCAGACTCTGTCTTTGCAACGGAACTCCAGCAAGGGATCACGACCTTCCTTGAAACTAATCAGAAGTCGGTGAACTCCGCCGGTACTTTGTGGGAAATGCTGAAATGCTACCTACGAGGTGTGTGCATGGCAAAGGAAAACAGCATTCTAAAACTGATATGTCGTGAATTGGCAAACCGCGAACAACGGCTGAAGGAACTCAAATCTACGCACTCAACATCTCAAGATCCACAGACTCTAGCTGAAATGAAAGAAGAATTACTGAAATTGCAAGAATCAGCTGAACGTGAGCTGAAGTTCCTAGGTCGTAAACACCAGACCCGACAATATGGCGAGGGTTAAAAACCCGGGACACTTCTAGCCCACTTGCTAAGAATCGACAAAATACCTACTCGCATGGAATATATCCGTGATACATTGGGAAACTTGGTCTACACGGAAGAAGAAATAGTTAACACCTTCTACGATTTCTATCAAGACCTCTACAGCTCCAAAAGCAACACCAATCTGATACCGAATTATATTGGGTAGTTCAAGAACTCAGCGAACCACTAAACGCACTCATCTCGCAAGAGGAAATAGTAGAAGCAATAAAATCCCTTCCTAACACCAAAGCTCCAGGCCTCGACAGCCTCACGGGAATTTTACAAAGCACATGTGGCCATCATAGCTCCATTACTCTTTCGAGTATACGAAGAAGCCCTAGAGCAGGGGATCCTCCCACCCACGCTCCGCAAAGCCAATGTATTCCTAATAAGCAAGCCAGGCAAGCCCCAAGAAGACTGAGCCTCCTACAGACCGATTTCTTTAATTAACCTTGACAACAAGATCCTAGCTAAAATTCTTGTAGCACGACTTCTCCCCCTCATGCCCGCGCTAGTATTAGGTGATCAGGCCCGCTTTATCCCCGGGCGCAGCACAACCTACGGCATCAGACGGCTGTTCGGGCGTCATTGCAGCACTTGCACCAACACACAAGCAATCGCCGTCCTACTAGACGCCGAAAAGGCATTTGATTCAGTAGAGTGGCCCTATCTCTTTGAGACACTTAAACAAATGGGCCTGGGGAAATTCTTTATTAAAATGATTTCATTGCTTTACAATGAACCTCGCTCCTATGTCACCTTGGGTAACAAGAAATCCCCCTGTATCAAGCTAGAACGTGGCACCAGGCAGGGCTGCCCCTTGTCGGCCCTCATCTTTGCCCTAGTCATGGAACCTCTAGCCCCCAGACTAAGATCCAACCAAATTAATAGAGGCCTCACCTTAGGTCCGCATAGATTAGTAGTTTCCCTTTATGCTGATGATGTTATGTTATTTGTCAATGATCCCCAAACAAACCTTAACCCGATTTATGCGCGAAGTGATCAAGTTTAGCAACATCTCCGGCTTGAAAACCAATCACTCCAAATCAGTGATATTTCTGTTGACACTGGGTACCCCTAGGTTTCCCGATGATCACGGATTAAAATGGGAGTGCACCAAAGTCCGATACCTCGGCATCTTGATGTCACTAAACTACAACGATATATTTAAAGACAATTATGGGAAGACAGTTAACTCCCTCCAGGAACGTGTTCAGAGATGGAAGTCCCTTCCACTAACGTTATGGGATGGGTCTCATTGACCAAAATGGTGATTCTCCCCAAACTTCTTTATTTATTCACCAATATACCCCTAATACTACCACGCACATTTTTTCTAAAAATTAAAAGCCTTATCCTTGAGCTAATATGGGCCGGAAAGCCAGCAAGGGTAGCTTACACAACATTGACGTTAACAGTAGCGCATGGTGGCCTCGCACTACCCGATATGGAAAAATACTACTGGGCCACGCAAGCACAATTTCTGAGCCACTGGTACACCATCCACGTTATACGCCCGCACGTGCAGGTGGAACGGGCCCTAGCATCCACAAACCTCTTAAGAGCTGTTATTCTCAGCAACCTCCCAGTACCACACAATACGATGAACACTGTCCTATCCACTTGCGCTATTTGGAAGAAAATCACCAAGAAATACAAAATACACACAAGATATTCCCCCCCTATTACCAATCAAGTTCATTCCCGGAATACCTCTAGTGAAAAGATATTTCCTATTTGGGTCAACAAAATTAATATCCAATCCATAGCAGACCTCTTCCCGGGAGGAATGTTCATAACCCTTCAGATGGCTAAAGGGAGAGGAGGCAACACGTCACTCGATATATTCATTTATTTCAGATTACACCACACCCTAAAAGCCCAGTTCCCCTCATTTCCCAAGCAACCAGCAACATGGGACTTGCTACACAACGTGATTCAAGCGAGGGGGAAGGGAAGAAAAGTATCCATAATTTATAAATCACTACTAACCGACACAATAATCACTGACACACGAGCGAAACGACGATGGAAATCAGCCCTCCAGTCGACAATACCAGAAGACGACTGGACTTACATTCTTCGCCAAACTCAGAAAGTTGCAATAAATGCCTGCTTCAAACAAATTCACTTCAATTTCGTACACCAGACTTGCTACACCCCCGCCAAAAAACGCCATCACCCCGAAAACATCAGCTCAATGCGAAAGATGCGGCGCCCCGCTGCGTATTTTATCCACCTCATCTGGAACTAGCCCGGGATAGCTTGATTCTGGTCTTCGATCCTACAGATAGCATCCGACATAGTGGGAGAGGAGTTGACCCCTCGTCCAACAATCACCCTGTTAAGTCTGACCAAATACTTGCAACCCCCGTCGAGGAAACTGGCTGCCCTCCTCCTGGTGCTGGCACGCAGAAGGGTTGCCCTGGCCTGGGGCCGTGGTCCTCTTCCCCACTCTAACAGCATGGAAAAAGGATATTACCTACTGCCAAGATATGGACACCGAATTCATAAGAACCTTACCTCTCCATGCGCGACCCCCCGACATCTGGGGCCCAAACATTGTCCATCTAATCTCCATCTCAAACACTTCAGACTCTCAACCACAACCCTCCAAAACGCAGAGGGCTAATGCACCCAATCCTGACTCGATCAATACAACTAACTGAAACACAATGAACATGTTGACTGTAGAGAACCTACACCGGACGTTACAGGAAGGGTGGGATTTCAACCAGGAATTTTGTAAGTTATGGACGTAAACTGCACCCAATTGGTGCAGTCTGTTTTGTTTGTATATGAAAAACCAGAAATAAAGTTTTAAAAAAAAGAATTGAGTGATGGGTTTCTTTCTTCTGGTTCATGGTAGTGGGTTGTTTGGTTGTAGATGTGGTCTTTGTTCCAGTCTTTGGTTAAGTAAGGGGTGTGGATGGTTAGGGATTCTAGCTTTGCCCTGGTTCTTGTTGGGGTCTTTCTGAAAATGTCTTTAGAGTTGCTGGGTCCTGTGTGTTGGTCCACTCTAGGATTGTGTGGGTCCTTGCTCGTGGGTGGTTCATTTTCTGTTGAGGTAGGGTCGTATGTGGAGAGGTAGCGGGAGATATATTCTGGTTTTATTTACTTTGTCTGCATTCTTAGTCTGTTTGGTGGTATTTGGTGGGGATTTTGAGGTGTTGCAAATTCTGGTAGGTGGTTCCCATTCCATAGGAGTGTGATTTCATTCCTATTTCTGTTTTACATTTTTGTTTCTTTGTACTTCTTGTATTGTGGCATGTTTGAGGTCTAAATGTCTAGGTCTTGGATTCCGTTTTGTGGTATATTCTGAGTGTGGTTGCCCTTTTGGGTGGTTTTCTTTCCTGAGGTCAGTGGTGTACTGCAATATATGGTGGTGTCTGCCTCGCTCTGGTTGTAGCCTCTATTTTGGATCCGGATTCTGAGTGTAATATATTCCAGGGGTGAGTGCCCTCCTGGGTTGGTTCCTTGCCTGTTCTCCGTTTGTTCTATTGTGCCTCCGTTTTGGTTTCGGCTTTGTGATATATTTCTTGTTACTTTGCTGGTCGGAACTAAGTTGGCATGTTGCAGCACAGTGATGTCTGTCTCGCTGTGGGTCTTTGGTTTGTCATGTGTTCTGGGGGCGGGTGCCCTGCTGGGTTGCTTACTTTCTTGAGATCGGTGGTAGATCAGCATGCTGCAACACATGGTGACATCTGCCTCTGTGTTTGTAGGGTTGTGATGGCTTGCTTTTCCACTTCGGTTTGTGCTTGAGGTATATATTCCAGCGACGGGTGCCCTCCTGGGTTGATTGCTTCCTGGGTTTCGGGTTACAATTGTTGCGGTGTTGTGACATGCAGTGGTGCCTACCTCGCTGATTCAGTCTGGCTGAATTCAAGGCAGCGTTATCTTAACCATTACAGTTCTAGTCTGGCTAAATTCAGCACAATTCTAATGTGACTAAATTCAACAGCTGGCATTACCCGATTCATATTAATTCTAGAGTGGGTAACTTCAATAGCAGTGTTATCTACACCAATTACAGTTCTAGAATGGCTACATTCAAGAGCAGTGTTGCCTAATTCGGTGCAATTGTAGTGTGACTAAATTGAATGGGCAGCCGGGTTCAAACAGTGGTAAACTTTGGAGCGCAGCTTGATTGAACACAGTGGCAAATTTCAAAGGTGGCCGGATTGAACACATTGGCCATATTCAAAGGGCAGCAGGATTTTAAAAAGTGGCTAACTGTAGAGGGAGCTAGATTTTATGTAGAGGCTACTCTCCGAATGCAGTTAAATTTAGCACAGTGGCAAAATTCAAAGGGTGGCAGGATTTAAAGCAGTGGCAGGCTTCACAGGGCATCAGGAATTCAAATGGTGGCAACTACAGAGTGCACCTAATTTCAACACAGTTGCAAGACTCGGAGGGCAGTATGATATAAAACAGTGGCAAACTTCACAGTGCAGCAGGATTTGAAACGGCAGCAAACCTCAGAGCACAGCTAAATTCAACACTGTGGTAAGATTCAAAGGGTAGAGGGATTAAAACAAGATGGATGCTTGAATGCCCTCTTAATTAAGCAGGTGATTTGAGATTACGTGTACAGTAGCTAACAGCCAACAGGAGAGAGATTGCAGCATGTCCAGGCCTGGATCATGGCCACTCATGGCCTCTGCCTAAATGCAACAACAGCCGAGATTCTACTTGTGGGAGCAGACTGTGTAAGAGTGCTATGGGTTGACTGACCACCTTCACTGGGACCAAGTCCACGTCTAAACATCAAAACCGTGTGTTGTATTTGACCATAACTCCTCATTTACCCAACATATTATTGAGGTGATCAAATTAGATTTATATCTGTCATCCAGACCCCAGAAGTCCCCAGTCGTCCTGTTGATGCTATCACTTGGAGAAGACACAAGCCTGAGTTTCAGCACCAAGGAGTGTTGGGAAAGGTTAAAACCTGTCTTTCGCTCAAATCTTTCACAAGAGTCAAAAAGCACTAAAGTAGATCTGCGAAGACTTTCAATGAGTTGATGTGGCACTCGGAAGCTCTGGCCTTGCAGGCCCCCTGAAGTCACACTGAGAATACTGCAGCTAGACTAGGGTCCGGCCACAGGGGATGGAACAACACCACACTAATGCTTCGCATCCCCCCACCACTAGCACCCCTTCTGATGGGCCTTCACACTCCACTGGAAACCACTCTGAGAACACTGTGGCTAAACTAGGGGCTGGCCACAGGGGATGGAGCAACAGCACCAAGCTTTGCTAACCCCACCCATAGCAACCCTCTTATGGGCCTTAATGTCCCTCTGAGCCACCCTCAGAACACTGCGGCTAAACTAAGAGCTAGCTGTAGGTGACGGAACATAACTGATCGCAATCCTCCACTGGAACCCCTTATTATGGGCCTTCAAGCCCCTGGGAACAAACCCTAGAAGCCACCAGCTAGTCTAGGGTCTGACTGGAGGTGATGAAACAGCACGGCTGATGCTTCACCACCCCCACCACGCCCCTGCAAACCAACCCCAGAACACTGCGGCTAGATTGGGAGCTGGCCACCATTGGCACCCCTTTTGATGGCCTTCACACCCTTGGGAACCGACCCCAGAGCACAGCAGCTAGACTAGGAGCTGGCCACAGACGATTGTACAACAGTACTGGCGCTTCACCGTCTCCACCAGTAGCACCCCTTCCCATGGGACTTCACGCCCCTGGGAACCAATCCCGGAGCACAGCAGCTAGACTAGGTGCTGGCCACCACACCCACCATTGGCACCCCTTCTGATGGACTTCACACCCTTGGGAACCGACACAGAGCACAGCAGCTAGACTAGAGGCTGGCCTAAAACGTTGGAACAACAGCACTGGCACTTTTCCATCCCAACCACTAGCACCCTTTCTGATGAGCCTTGACACCTCTGGGAAACACCCACTGAGCACACCAGCTAGAGTAGGTGCTGGCCACCATATCCACCACTAGCAGCGCTTCTGATGGCCTTCACACGCTTGGGAACCGACCCCAGAGCACAGCAGCTAGACTAGGGGCTGGCCACCATACCCACCATTGGCACCCCTTCTGATGGCCTTCACGCCCTTGGGAACCGACCCAAGAGCACTGCAGCGAGACTAGGTGCTGGATGCAGGTCACTACCTCCACTAGAACCCCTTTCTATGGGCCTTCACGCCCTGGAGAACACCCCCAGAACACAGCAGCTAGACTATGTGCTGGTCGCAGGCCATTCTCTGCACTAGAACTCCTGATGAGGCTTCACGCCCCTTGGAGTCATCCACAGAACAGAGCAGCTAGACTAGGGCAGGCCATACCCTCCACTAGCACCCCTTCTTATGGGCCTTCACGCCCCTTGGAGTCATTCACAGAACACAGCAACTCGACTAGGGGCAGATCATCCCCTCCACTCACACCCCTTCTTATGGGCCTTCACGCCATTTGGAACCACCCACAGAACACAGCAGCTAGACTATGTGCTGGTCGCAGGCCATTCTCTCCACTAGAACTCTGTATGAGGCTTCGGGCCCCTTGGAGTCATCCACAGAACACAGCAGCTAGACTAGGGGCAGGCCATACCCTCCAGTAGCAGCCCTTCATATGGGGCTTCACGCCCCTTGGACCCAGCTGGAGTAGTGGATGGATGCAGGTGACGGAGCAACAGCACTGATGCCGCCCCATCAATACTACACACCCCCTTCTTATGCGCCTTCACGCCCCTGGGAACCATCCCCAGAAGCCTCCAGCTAGACTAGGATCTACCTCAGGTGACAGAACAATACCACCAATGCTTTGCCATCACCACCACTACCACCCTTTCTGATGGGTCTTCACGCCCCTGGGGAGCACCCCCAGAACACTGCAGCTAGAATAGGAAGCCATTCCCTCCACTAGACCCGCTTCTGATGGGCCCATTGGAAAGATTCTTTCTCGTGACATGTGGTATGCCAATTTTCGGGATCCCTGCAAAAAGGCTCCCCTCTCCACCCTCCCCCACAGTTGCTAGGACTGATGTGTTACCCTTGCTCCGGCCCTTTCCTATTTGCAGTGGGAGGCGAGTGTTGGCAATTCTTTCCATGAAGCATTCTCGTATAGAGAAATGACATGCCTCGCGGTATTTTGCAGGGGATATTTTTGGTGTCGAGATTTGTGTTTGAGCCACTCTGGGGTTGAAACTATGACTGGGTAGCATCTAAGGCCACAACTCTCGAGATTATCATACCTGGCTGGATCATCCAGTTCTGTTTTTTTTCTTTGCAGTCTCGAGTTTGCAGACCAGGATTTGAAATGAGAACACTTCCTATCTTCTAATGCAAAAGATGAAAGCAGGACTGCAGGACACATTGCTTGGTTGCATGCTGAAACCCAGAACCCTGCAAGCGCAGGCACTGCGCCACTGTGGCCATCAGTGATGCATACAGTGCAGCCAAGCACATATAGGTTTTCCTTTTTCCTATCTAGTCTCCAGCTCGGTCCAATATCTCCCAAACCATACTAATTGTCCACGTGTGTAACAAAGCCTTAATAAGTTAAGCTGATAACACAGCTTAGTGGGTTAAATACCGTGCATGTTACAGCAGCAGGCTGAATATGGCTGGGCTGGCTCAGCCTTTCATCTTTTTGAGGTTGATAAGAGGAGTACCACTGCATTTTAACACACAAATAAATGCAGTCATTGGTGTGTGCTGTGCAAATTGACAATGATCAAGGTGAAAGCCGGACACCATGAAGAAATGTAAATTGTAGAGTCAAGAATAGCTAGACCATAAGATGGGGGCGGTGGCACTGGAAGAGGACGCTGCCTTTATCCTTCCGAGGCCGCACCCTCTAGTTGGCGATATAGCTGTGCGTTACCATGACTTGAACCTGGAACACCATTGTTATGCGGTGCGTCTATAGCGCTTAGCCACCACCGAGATCGCTTCAAAGCGCAGAGAAAGAAAATTACCACATTTGTTTATACCAATTCTTTCAACGAGCCCTTGAACGCAATCATAATGCTGTTGTGTGTTGTAGACATTGCCGGGCGCGGGGCTGTTAGGCGATATCGTACGGCAGACCCTGCTGTGCCACGAGCTACATGAAAAAGCTGTCATTATACTTTGCCGTGTTTCGGGGAACCTTTAAATGCGTAACGGCGCCTCGAGGGCGAATCCTGTGTCGTGTACGAAGCATCGCGACCGATCTTTAATATTCTGCACGTACATGTAAACCACGTACGACCATTCCGCGAACATCTGCAGAACTGTTCATTTGATTAATAAGTGAAATGAGTCTTAAAACCTTAAAAAGTATCAAAAACCATAGAGTGGACGGGGAAATGCGTAATGTGAGCTTTAAGACAGTAGCGTCAGAAAGTACTTCTGAAAACATACATAAATACACGGTTCAAAGACTCCCGCTGTGTCGGTGCTGCTACCAAAGGGCAAGACTGAGGCGGGAATGCTTCGGGTGCTAAGATTCCACCAGTCCATAATCTTCAGAAGGAGGCATTAATCAAGCACAATGGCCGGATGACGGAGCTTTTCATTTTCACGCACGGGAAAAAGTTTGATTGTTGGCCAAGAGACTTGGAGAGGAGGGACATTTCGTTGGTATAATCCCACAAATTTAACATAAAGGCAACACAATTCCCGGAAAAGCAAACCCTGTTCTTCAAATGGAGTAATTTCCTTTTAAATCACGTTGTTCTGTGTTGTACGATGAGAAAAATGTATAAATAGACAGGTCAGGCAGAAAGATGGACAGGGAGATATAGTTCAGAAGCAATACGTTATCCGAAATATACACAAGTAATACAAATAATAATGGGTGCTCTTATACAGCGCTTCACGCCGAATTCCTCCCACTTATAGGCGAAATAAATATTTCGATGACAGACAGGTTGAAAGATACATAGGAAAGGAAACCTAGAACGACAGATAAACAGGCAGTGCAATTTGGAGGTGCATCGTAAACAGACCCCATACACTGGGCCCGATTCGTGTAACACTTGTCCGGCTCAAAGTGAACCCGCACCACCGAAAAGTGATCCCCCCCCCCCCAGCCCCCCCCCACCGCCGACACAAACCCCGACCCACGGAACCGCTCCTGCCGTGCAAAGTCACCTTGTACTGCAAAAATGACTATACGCTGACCCTGCCCCGCAAAACACACCCTGCACGGCTCCGTGAATCGGGCCCGCGCCGGCAGTGCAAAGCATGACGTGTACACGTGTTTCTTTCTATGCACTCTGGTGGGAAATGCTGGCGCCTTTTGGTGGGTGCACGGCCAGAGCTGGGCGTCTGTCTCCCCGCCACGTTGCTGCTTTCCTGCTCATCACCAGGCCCGTCCCGTGAACCGGTGGGATCAGCTCAACGTGCCTGATGCCAATGGCGCAATCCCATTGGGCGATGCTTCGTAAATCGGGCCCAACATCTCACGAAGATGGAGGAGGAGTGACTGGGGAATCTTTGCATTATGCAGGTAGCTCATTCGGCTAAGTGATCACCGTGGAAACCGGGTTCAACCTCTAAATCAAGTTAGAATTCAGGCAATTCCCACCCAGGCAGGCCTTCTTTCAGGGGCCAATAGGTTGAGTGGCAAGATGGGCAAAAACTTTATTATTTACAGCGCTGCGAAGAGAACGGGACTCTGGTAGTGGGCGTCCTAGAGGGTTCAGGTATTAATAGAAGAAACAATCCGGGTTGCTTGGAGTTACCAATCAAGAATGGCACAGAACGTGTTTTCACTTACGGGGCTTAATTGAGCAGCGAGATGAAGATACGACTTGAGTGTGCCCAGGATCACACAAGTGGCCGTCATTCAGCGAAGTCGGGACTAGGCCCCATGGAGCCTTGGTACCAAGCGCTTCAATTTGGCCAGCAGTTCACAGCAAAGGCAACTCGTATCTGCTAGTGAGCGCACTGCCCCCTCCACCCCCCCCCCACCTTTCCACCTGCAAGACGAGACAGGTTCTGTAGTCACGCGCGGGTCCGGGCATGCTGGTCCTGGATGGATAGCCCCCTGCCAGGTTCGTGTTCACTGGGACAGTTGGCCAGACGGCAGAATCTAGCAGATGCAGTTTGGGCTCTCCAGGGCAGTGGACGTCAGCTGCCAGGCCCATCTCGAACTTTGTATACTGAAAGTACAGGTCAGTTACACTACCTCTAACAGCGATTTAAACCACACGCTAACAGAGAGCATCAGATTGACCTTTCTTTCCCTTATGTTTTTCATGTTATGTTCGACTACATTTCCTCTGAAACGATATGTTTAATACATATTATCATTATCATTTTTTTTCACTACCGGGATTGCAAATGCATGGCACTTTTATGCATTACGATTTCACTCACCACTGAACGCTATTGCCAAATATCTATCTATTGTCGTTTTGTGCTTGTGTATCATATTCTGAGGATTACGTGGACTGGTAAAATGGATTTGTTGGTGGATACGAGATTAATACAGGCCCTGACAAAGGACAGTTTTGGTCCGAAATGCATAGGCCGATATATGTCTGCTTTCAAATAAACACCAACACCAAGTATCACTTGATTTGAACACAAACAAAGTGGAGTATTTCTTACAAAATATGAGTATTGTAACTTTTGGAAAATATATATAAAAACTACAGAAACCACTTGGTGGTCATTAGGGTGTGCAGCCCACAACGCTGGCGATTTTTGGCCAAGGCACACTTATTCAATTTTGTGTGCCCTACACTGAGGCACCTACTATTGGGCCTGCACCCCACTCAGAAACTATACATTTGAAACTTAACTTGGAGTTGAATAATTTCAGGATTTGAGCTGTGCATACTGACCACTTCCCTTCTGAACATAGTCATGATCGGCTTGGTTGTTGCCCCAAAAGTTTTTTTTTCCCCAGCCTGCTAAGGGAATTCCGGTCACTCAGCGTGTGAGACGATTTAACCTTTGGCTGTCTCTTCAGAGCCTTTCTTGGTTGATTTTCATATTGTGTGCTCTCTTCTGCCTCTTAGAGCTGCTGCCTACCCCAGGAGTGTACAGCCATGCCTCCACCTGTGCCAACTTGTCTTGCATGGGCTTTAGATCTGCGCTAATTACTTTGCGGACTGTCGTCTCCATATATGTGCCCAATACGCTTTTAAAACTAAGGGCCAACTGGGCGTCCTTGGGGTCCACCCCTTGACCTGAGGATTCTGACATACATTGGCTTGTGCACAGTATGAGGCCACCGCCCTTGATCATGGGCTCCTGATCACTGCCTACTCAAAGTTGCACTGTGGGGAACTGTAGGACTTTACTTTGGGTCACTACTGACCCACCTTGTAACAGATAGCCTGGTAATATTTTCAGCCTGGTATACATTCATGGCCATTTTTATGATAAAATAAATACAGGAGACGCTGGAGTCTTTGCTCTCCTGCATGTTAACATGTCCTGGAGCTCCCTCTGGTGACCCTCTGATACCACAAATGAATCCCATGGAATTGTCTTGTGTGAAGGCATCGTGAAGTAATGATCGAGGGCTGTGGCCTCATACTATGCACAAGCCAATGTATGTCAAAGTCCTCAGGTCCCAAAAAAAAAAAAAAAAGACAGAGAACAGATTTAATGTTCAAAACAAAACTGATTTATTAAAGTAAATGTTGCGATGGTAGAAGGCCTAACTTGCCCTATGCTAAGGTGGGATTTCCCTAACTGAACGAAACTAAGGTATGTCTGAGTCCAAGAGTTCAATTTAAGAATCTGTCTGTGAGAAACCTGAGGGTATTTTCACTCCTACTCCCCCGGGATCCTCTGCGCTTGTGGCCAGGAAAAGGCCATCGCTTTTGGATCCTGACCGTGGGGATGGAGAAGCGAGGGAGGATCACCTCAGTGGAGGGTACTTGAGGATTGGGAATGGGTTGCGCTTGGGCGAGACATGATATTCCCCCCCTCCCTTTCCTATTTACAACCAACCTAATCCTCTCTCAACCTTTATGGGCCATCATAAGCCAGTTCCCATACTTTTTCTGCATTTAACACTTGACAGCACTGGGACGAAGAAGAGACCACTAAGAGCAGTAAAGATTACACCTTTTCATCACTTTGGTACTGGGATGAGGAAGATGCCTTCAGGGAGCTGTGAGGGTCAGGCATTTCCATTTAATTGTGGTCAGGCACTGCTAATTGGATATTCACACCTGCAGCCTGTCGAGGGACTGCAGATGTGTAAATAGAGATCAGCCAGACAGGGAAGGAGAGAGTGACAAGTGGAGCAACGGAGCGAGTAGTAGAGGACCTGTGTGAGGAGGCAGCCTTGGTGGGACAGGAGACCGATCTAGGACGCCGGCAACAATCCCAGCGGATTTGCAGGGTTGGGGTCAGGGGGGCCGATGTGAGTGGGCCATGTGATTTCCCCAAGCAGGGGAGCCTCCAGACCCCAGAGCGAACAGCAGGAGCTGCTGTGGAGTGGGAGCAGAGGGAATGCTGCCCACATGCTCACAAAAGCACTGAAGCTGCTGGTGTGTGGAGAGCAGCACAAGGCAGGCGAGTGGGGCTCGCGCCTTAAGGTTTTTCCGACTTCAGAGGCAGACAGGAAATCGCGGGAACTGCAGAGGAGAAGCAGAGAAGACCAGTGAGTGTCGGGAGGGGACAGAGGCTCTGGGGCACTCCAACAGGGCCACGAGTGAACAACAGTCCGTAATAATGAAACCACTACATGCCTATTGAATACCGTACTAAATGGAAACTTAACATTGACGCAAAAAGGTGCATATTGAATATCTAACTGAATAGAACCCTAAAACTGACTTATAAAAGTGCAAATTGGACACTGAACTAAATTGAGCACATGTTGCACAACGATTTAATTCAAACATCAAAGTCAAGAGTATTAAAGGTGGAAAAGAACCAATCAGTGAACCTTTAATGCAGTGCAGCAAGGCCACATTTTGGCAGGAGGAGTGTGGCTAATAAGGGGAAGCCCGAGAAGTGAAGTGCAAGAACACCCACAAAGCCAAGAGGCCAATAAAAGGAGTTATGTGAAGGTGACTTTGTGCACAGGAGCATGTGCCAAGGAACCTGTGTGTGTGCTGTGGAGTCCTGGGGTCCTTGTTGTGCGACCTGTAATGGGTGGACATGTGGTCTAACAAGTGCGCCTAGACCAGCGAGCCACGCATGGTGAAAAATAAGGATACCGACCAACAGCCTAATAAAACCACTTCATACAAATTGGCGAAGTGAGCCAGAAAGGTGGTCACGTTGACCTGTTTGGAAAGACTGCAACAAGTATAAGTGGCAGAGTTGAAGTCTTGGAAGGGAACCCCGAGATTTAAAGGTACCACCCTTGGCTTGAGAACAGAGCCTCCAGACCCCTTTTGCTTTTGGATTGTGCTACTAGAAACTTGGGACAGGGAACCCCAAGGATTGGTTCTGAACTATATTGCCTTGAACTGGAGGAAGGTAAACTATGAGACTTTTTTTGTGAAACTTTCTTATGCTTGGGGAAGGGGAGCTGAAAGTAAGCTTTGAGCTGGAAGAAGCTCGGTACTTTAACTTAAACACTGTTTCTTCGGACTTTGACATCCCTACACATTAGTTTGTTCTAGTTGTGAGGGCAAGGATATGTTTTGGACTCAGACGTTTACGTTGAACTCTTTGACTCTGACTTTCCTTACTTTAATTCAGGTAGGAAAATGCCACCTTAGCATGGGGCAAGTTAGGCCTTCAACCATCCTGACACTTAAGTTAATAAATATCCTTTGTTTGAACTTTAAGTCTGTTTGTGTCTTACTTCATGATGCCTTCACAGTCAAAACATATCCTTCCCCTCACTACTAAAGCTAAACCACGTGTAGGGTTGTCAAAGAAATAGTGTTCAACATAAAGTTCTGAACTTATTCCAGCTCTTACCCTGTTCTTCCGTTCCCCTTCCCCGAGTTAAGTACAATTCCCCAAAAGTCTTAAGATGGCCTTTCTCCAGTTAAAGGCAATGTAGTTGCACACAATCCTCAGGGTCCATTCCCCAAGTTTCAAGCAACACAGTGCAAAAGAAACTGGTCTTAAGTCTTCGTCCTTAAGTCAATATTAGTAATTCCTCAAGTCTCGGGGTCCCGTCCCCAAGACGTTAACTCAGCCACTTGTTTCTTGGCTTGTTTCACAATGTTGTTGGTTTTCACAATTTAGGACTTACTGGTCTAGGAGCAGTTGTCGGACCACACGGTCCACCTATCGTATGTCTAGCAACCAGGATTCCTGGACTCTGTAGTTCACACAGGTGCTTCTAGGCTGGCTCCTCTGTACATAGTCAGATTAATTTACTCTCTTTTTACTGGCCTTTGGTTATAGCTGCATTGCATTTGTTCATCCCATTCACTTAGGGTGGTCTTATTTCATGGCCCCAGCTTCTTGTGATGCTCTTTCACACTTGTGCTCCTTTTCCACAGGTTGCTTTCAAATGGGCACTTTCTCTTTTCATGTTAACCGCCATTTGCTTGACGCATACAGTTTTATCCAATTCAGGATGCAATGTATTTAATTTTGAGCTTTTATTCAGTTCAGTATTTCACTGTGCATAATTTGGCTTGATTTCAAGTTTGCATATAGTTCGGTATTCCATATGCATGATTCAATAAGTTTTCAAAGTTTCTTAAATTTCGATATTCGATATGTATACGTGCAACCTGCTAGGAGCGCCCCATCTTCAGGGTGGCTCTCTGTCACTCACCGGTCCCGGCGTTCCACTTCTGCAGCTACAGCTGCTTCTTCTTCATTTCCCAGATGGCAGGCCAGGTTCTGTGAGCCCCACTCGCATGCCGGGTGCTGCTAAGCACAAGCCAGTAACTCCACTGCCTCTAGGTGGACGTCGATGACGTCCTTTCTCCTCGCTCGCAGCTCCAGCTGCTTGTTTCCCTGATATGGAGGCTCCCACACAAGGGATGGCACCCAGCGTCCTGGGACTGCTCCTCAGGTCCCACCACGGCTTCCTCTTCACGGTCTGGGTCCCCTGATGGTCTTCCCCATGCAGGGCTCCTATACTGCATTCTGACTCTCCATTTATACACCTTCAACCCGGTTGCAGGTGTGCAGTCTGAATTGGGCTTGCCTGACCTTAATTAGAGGGGCATGCCTGACCCTCACAGTACTCTACAGGCATCTTCTTCCCAGTACTAGTGATGAAATGGGTGTTTGGTGTTCACTACTCTTAGTGACCTCTTCCAGTACTGTCAGGGATGAAATGGGGGAAATGAGGGGAGCTGACTTATAGTAGCCTACAAAGGCTGGGGGAGGGTTAGTCTTGTCTTTCATAGGAAAAGGGAGATGCCATGTCTCATGTGGGTACCCCACTCCTAATCCCAGAGGACCCTCCTCCGAGGTGCTCCTCCACCCCCCAGTGTGGGGATGATATGATAATTTATTTATATAGTGCCTATTCACAATGTGTTTCAAAGCGCTTCAAGGCAAGGGAGGGAACAAGGGAAAATACAATGACATTCTTACAGGTCATGAACGGTAGGGATGTGAAATTAACTATCGTACTCGGCCTGACGACATTTCAGATAGTGCAAGAGCTAAGACATAGATAAGGAAGGGAGGGGGAAGGAAATTGAAACAGAGAGGTGACTAC
This sequence comes from Ambystoma mexicanum, assembly GCF_040938575.1. NCBI lineage: Eukaryota > Metazoa > Chordata > Amphibia > Caudata > Ambystomatidae > Ambystoma > Ambystoma mexicanum. Next base: position 1,256,538,652 of record NC_090923.1, on the reverse strand, counting down.
CGTACTGGGCCTGACGACATTTCTGGTTGAGCCGAAGAAAATCAAAAGGTGAGTGAGAGGGGTGGAACAAAACAAGCGACTATCGTACTAGGCCTGATGACATTTCAGATAGTGCTGGGAGGGGCGGGGGGGGGACATGCAAGGGGAGGAGGGAGGAGACAGACAAGGTTTCTATCATACTAGGTCCAGGGACAATTCTGATTGAGGAAGTGTACAGAAGAAAGTAAGGGGAGGAGGGGAGGAGATAAGGGGGGGCGAAAAGGGAGAGGAGGAGAGAATAGAGTAAGCAGTCAAAAAGAGTGGAGAAGCAAGAGGGGAGAGTGAATACAATTGCAGAAGTCAGTAGTAACAGATAATGTTGCAAGCCAGGATACAAGATGAAAATGGGAACATCCTGATTCATCGCCACCATCAGTACAAGATGCAAAGGAAATCCAGCATGAGAGTTGAGAAAGGGCAACACACTGTGAATCAACGAAGTCCACAAAAGTCAAATCCAGCATTGGCCACAAGACTGTGATGGTGAAACCAGAATGTATCGGGACAGACTTCTGCAGAAGTAGGCTGGGGGGAGGGAGGGCAGCAGGGTAGAAGAATCGAGCAAAACAGGCAACACCTGTGTCCGAGAAGGGTGGGGGGCACAAGGGAACATCACGGGGGACCAGAGGGGGTGGGGATGGCCTGTGGGGACAGAGGGAGTACACACATGTTGGTGGATTCTTTACCTGCTGTCTGAGCATGGGGTCAGGCCCTGTGTCATGCTGGTCCGAACAGGAATTGCCCTTTTCTTTGTCTGTCCTTCATTTCGGAAGCCTGGGCGAGAGATGCCCTTGATCTAAGAGTTTAAAGCAGGAAGGAAGAGGCAGGGCTAAGCAGGTGGGAGGGGCTTAGGCCAGGTGACCTAGATCCACTTGCACCTGCTCCCCATCTACAAAGGAAAAGAGGCTGGAAGGGAGGGCTCCTTGAGTAGGGAAAAAGAGCAGCAACCTGGAAGGCGCCAGGTGGGCAGGGCTTAGGCCAGGGATCCAAAAGCAATGACCTTTCCCTGGCCACCTGAACAGAGGATCCAGGGGGAGTAGGAGTTTCTCACACTTGTGGGTCAGAGGTCACTTATAGTCTACCTCTGCAACGTGGAGGGGCGGGTTCATAATTTGATGTGGAGGGGCGGACAACTCTGTGTCTTCTCTAGGACGCTGCATCGTGTGTTTACTGCCGGTGAAAAAACAGGCCCTAATTTAGAGGGACAGTCGGCACGCTTGTCAGCCTTGTCCTTGCAATGCTGCCTTCTGGTGGGGGCCGCGTTCACTTCTTTGGTAAAGAAGCCCCTTGTGCCGTTTCGTCTGTCAAAAGGCTGTTCGCTCCCTCAGAGGTACACAGCGCTGCACCAGTGGAGTAACTTTGCTAAAATGTTGGGGGGAGGGGAGACACGACATCTAAAGAATAGGGGCCTCTGCCAAATGAGGGGGATAAAATGGTGTGCCACGAAAGTTGGGGAGAAAAACAACTTTGTCCCCCTCCTCCCGAGCCCCCTAAAAATACAGCCATGCCGCAGGAGCAGGGCTGTGTGGCGGTTGGGGGAAGGGCCTTTATATCCCAATCCGGCGTCTGCACGATAGTTCAGTAGTTCAGCAGGACATGAAGTTAGAGTAGTCCCAGCAGCGCCTAGGTTCGAAATGCAAGTAATGGGCAAAAGTGCCCTTAACCTGCTGTCAAGGAATGGTTTTCAGTGTGACAAAAGTAAGGGAAGGATGGCTGATTTTACCTAGAAGTAGAAGAGCCTTGTACCCTGTAGTTCCCACCCACTTCCCCCGCTTGCTATAAACCAGAAGGAGCAGCTAAACATGTTTAGAGACTTTTGTGTTGGCATAGGCGCTAAAGCGAAATACCAACATTTGCACTCCCAAAGACCACTTGTTGCCCAAGACACATTTAAGCACCAGGCAGACGACTGAAACTGTCTTTAATGCATATAACATACAGGGGTAATTTCTATATATCAAGGCAATACTAGACTGTCAGCCCCCAAGGGACAAGGAGGATGACGGTGGGTGGCAGAATGAACCCATAAGCAAGCTCCATTGCCAGACATCTTGTGTAAAAAGGCACACATCCACAGGCAGCAGGTCGGATATTCTGCCAAATTCCAAACATCCAATCTGAACATTGATGAGTAAACGGGAGTTTCAAATATTGTAATACAATTCAAACAGTGGGCCTTATTACGAGTGTAGCAGTAAATCCCTGGTGTTCCCGGTCCCACCGTTTCCGGACCCCGTAGCACCAGAATCAATTCCCAATTACGGTTTGTCGGCCGCGCACATTCCGGCATGCCGGAAACGGATACACTGGCATCACGGAAACACTGGGAAAAGGGCAATACGCCTGCCACACCGTCATCCAGGATGCTGGTGCCCCGTTTCCGGCATGGCCATGCCAGACGCATCGGCACCGGAAACAGCTGCACCCGCTAATACTGTGATCGTAAACACTGTGACCAGAAATTGCTTGATCGCCGGAACAGGAAACTGTCTGACGCCATCATCAAAATCACAATCCAATGCAATCCAAGGGTGCCAGCAGCCATCCACCCCTCCTGACTCCAGAAATAAATACATCAGCATGGCATGGCGGAGCTGCACATGCTGACCAATACCATTGTAGAGCATGCAGGGGGAACTGTTTTCTATGGACCAGCGCTGCCAAACCTAGCAGCGGAAGAAAGAAATATGGCAGGAGGTGGCACAAAAGGTGTCTGCGGTGGGGACGACCCCACGCACAGTGAAGGACTGCCACAAGCAGAGGGACGACCTCCGCCTGAGGGTCAGGAACCTCCTATCTGCACACCGCTGACAGTGCATGGTGATAGGTGGTAGAACCTCCTCCCCAATCTGGCTCCTGCCCTGGTAGAAGTTTAGCAGTGTGCTGCACATGAATGGAATTGAAGGAGTGGGTGCTGCGGAGGCCGGAGCCGGGACACCTGTTGAGGGCAGTGAGTACAGGAAGCCCCAATATCAACAACATACCTGACTGCCAGGAAGCCCCCCTTGTCACTGTGAAGTGCATGTCCAACACACACCACATTCCCAGTGCCTTCAACCACATCGATGCGGGGACAGCACCAGCCCCGTGGCCTGTGATGCAGTAACTGTGAAACCCCAGTCCATTCACGCATGGAGGCACACGTGAAACAATGCCCACGGTTGCACGCAAGCACTCCTGGTCTGCAACCATCAGCACACACAAACCCGGCGCAGCAGACCTGTACAGCATCCCATGGCAATGCACACACCCCCATATTTGCTGGGACACATGGGCCAACACAATGGACGTGTCACCCCAACAAAAACCCACAGCCCCCTTGCCAGCCTGCCCTCTCTGCCGTAGTACGACAGCACAGAAATAGAAATTGCACAGTCCCCCTCCCCCAAATCACACCCTGCAGTAGCCCTGCCTCTCCTCCCCAGCATGGCCAAATGGCAGAAATAAAGTGCCATGACCGGTCCACCATGCCGGACACATTCCCAAACACATGGCAGGCCACCTCACTGTCACCTGCACACTGTGTCGCACCCTGCAGGCACACTCGCACATCAGGATAAACGCACATGGCACTGTTGTGGGCATACACCCAGGCCCCCGACTGACAATGATCTGTGCCTGAAATCCATGATGAACACTCCACAGGCATCCTGTACAGCCAAGTTAACATGCATGCCCCTAGACACAGACACAAGGCATCCTGTCACCACGTACAGCATGTTACGAACCCCCCCCCCCCGAGACTCCCCCTTCACATCGCAACACCCCATTCCCAGACAGTGCTGCATGCCACCATCCCCATCAAATACACAGACACCACCCCAATAGTCCCAGTAGAGCTGTGTTGCATGTGCTAACGTTCCAGACCTTGCAGCTGGTGCCACCCAACACATGCATGAGTGCACCATGTCATGTACCTTAACAGCACGCCACGTGATCCACATGTTGAATGTATCAGGGCAATTAGAAGCCACCCTGGTCCCTAATGTCACGCCTTTCTTTCACCCTCAGGCACATCATCTGACAACGATAGACACCGACCAGGCACATCAAGGGGCACCAGACGTGGAAGGCAGTTGACTCCACGCACCACTACCCAGGACACGGCTGCACCCACTGTGGCTGTCACTTTTGCCCCCACCACCCCGGCAGCTTCTGCAAGCCCTGCCATGGCGCAATTGCCTACACGAATGACAGCCATTTCCCTAACCCCAACAACCACCATTGTATGCGCCTGATTCCACCGACAAGAAAGCTGCTGATGATGCTGATGAGAACACAGTAGATACCTTGGATCACACAGCATATGATTGGCCGGAATTCAGCCCCATAAACCTGCACCGCCCCCCACGCCTGCCCTTCCCCAGTGTCCAGGACATGGACGGCCGGCTGCGCCCATTGAGGAAAGACAGGAAGGATTGTTGGCCCTGGTGCAGCGGCACCTGCAGGAGTCCCGCCTGATGCGGGGAGAGGCGGTCCTGCTCCGCAATGAGGCACAGCTCGTGCAGGAAAGTGTGCCGGCCACTGGGTGTCGCAGTGCACGTGCCCTCGGACGTACAACGTCTCCCATTGTACACCTGGCCAGGAGGGTCCGCAAGGGTAACAGTATTATGTCAGCCATGGCCGAGACTCTCGCAATGGACCTGCAGGTGGCCCTGGATCGACGGCTCAGTGACTCATCACTCACACCGCCCACCAGCTCAACCCCCACTAGTTCGCTCCAGAGCAGCCCGAGGCACAAGTCGATGCGCCTGTCAGCTACACAGCGCAAGGGCGGCCCAGGTGGCAAGCGGCCACGTACACAGGCCCTGGAGAAACCTGTGGAATGGGTGTGTCATGGACTGACTCATTGACATTGTGTCACAAGTTGAGGGTGTGTGGAGGGATAGTTGGGGAGGGGGTGGGGGTGTGGGTGTGGGGAGGGATGTGTGGGAGGGATAGTTGTGGAGGGGGTGTTGGTCCACAAGTTACATTTTTCTCATTCCTTTACAATACACTGGGTGTTGCATTTAAAATCATGACTGAACATACATTCATTTCAGTGAAGTGTGATTTATTTACCTTACAGTGTTGATTGTGGTGCATGGCCTAGGCCATGGCATGTGCTCTATGTCTAAAAGTAGTTTGTGATGAGTTGAGAGCGGCCCTCACGTCCGTCCATATCGATGGGGCAATGGCATCTCAGCCTCACTGTCACTGCCATCGTCCCCCTCTGCTGGAGGCATGTCCTTGTCTGGGGGTAGGGGAATGTTGCACCTGACGCACATGTTATGTAACGTAGCACTGGCCAGCACGGTCTTGCCTACTTTCACAGGGCTGTACATCAGGGCTCCCCCAGATCTACTTAGGCAACTGAACCTTGCCTTCAAGAGTCCAAATGTCTGCTCCAATGTGCACCTTGTCCAAATGTGGGCACGGTTGTAGGCATGCTCATGCTGATTTTGTGGGTGCCTGACAGGGATTGTGAGCCATGGCAGCAAGAGGTATCTGGATTCATCTTCACGGGAGGGACACTAGGGGGGCACAGTCATTGTGGTGGTAAGGACATTGCAGTCATGTTTGGATGTGGGTCTGTGTCACATGGTATTGCTGCAAGACGTAGCAAATGGCACAGATTACCCTCATTTCTGGTTTATTGTATTGCGGGGGGCAGGGGCTGCACCCACATTCCCCACTCATATGGCCATTACCTTTATGCCACCATAGGCTTCTACATCGTCTATGATGTATGCCATGTTTGTTTATTTGCGTTTGCATCTTGTACATCGGTCATCTCTCCCATTCGCTAATCTGTGTTCTTTCATCGTTCAGATTCAGGTTACATGCATATGGGTATGTGCGCTTGTGACAGGCAAGTCACTTGGCTTCATGCTGTGGAATGCACTGCTGGTTGGGAGGTAGGTCAAATTTGGCTGACCTGGCTGTGACGCAGGCAGTGGGGATGTGCACAGGTTTTTATTGAAGGCATGGTATCAAAGTAAGACAAAGTGACCACAGTTCAAGGGTTTTTATTGAACTTTATCAAGGGAGTGATAAACGCCTATCTAAATCAAAGAAACGAGCAAGCTACGACCATCAACATAATAATAATGCAGTCCTTGTGGAGTCTTCGACAAAATATAAGGGCCTATACTAAAAAACTTATTTCTGATCCTTACAGCTAAGTTACAAATTGTGTGGGGGAATGTTCATGAAAAAGAAGTGTACACAAAATAAATCGGGATATTCAGCCCGCTGTCCTCCCTTCTCCTACGTTTTCAGCATGGGACAAGGTGGTTCACTCAAGCATGGCACAGTACGAGGACACAGTTCTACTGCACGCATCGGGGCCTTCTACACCCAAGTCTCTTGGGTTATCAAAAAGTCTCTTGCTTCAGAGGGCCTAATGAATTAAACAAAGTAACTTTCCAAATATTCACATACAGTGAGACACTCTTCATCCTGGATGCCCCTCAGCCGGGCTCAGACCAATTACAATCCGTATATCTCTTCTCAGGTGACTTGCGCCTCACCCCGGATCCCCCTCAGTTGGGCTCGGATCCCCTTCTCACAATTAGTCTCTCTCAGCCAGGCTCAGACCAATTATAGTTTGTATTTAGCAATTGAAGACTTAAGTAATGAGCACAGGGTTTCACTTGACCTGTTGCAGGACCACTTCGATTTCACAGTTCACAATTTTACACTATCAGTTGGATGCCTAACGGAGTCCTTCGAATGAGCACCAACGTGGCGCTGGACCACTCTGTATATGGCATCTACCTTGGTTTCAAGAGTTGTCGTTCCAGAGATATTCAATTATATTTGCGTTGCTCATCACATACGCCTTACACTCTGTTCTTTGCAGATTTCTTCATACAATGTTGCTGCTTGCAACCTTGGTTCTAACAGACCGGTCTGCTATCAGTCACCCTGATGTGGCTGTGCTCACTTTGTTGGAGCAGCTTTGCTGTGGGAGCCAAGGACAGTACCATGGTGGCAATCTCTCCTGCCCGCCGCGGCTATCGATGCGGGACAGCCTCGGGTACTTTGGACACACAATGCACCTTTCTGCAGCTTTAATTCTCGGTCCTATGTTTCATATTCTCGAGAGCTTGTGAAAGTAGTGTTTTCCTTCCTCTGAAAAGGCCAAGGGCAATTCCCTACTTTCAACCCTTTCTGGTCTGGCTGCCTTTCTTCTCGTGTTCAACCGCCATGTCCGAACTGCTGCATCCTTGTGTGTTTTGCTTTGCTCAGAGTGTGCTTTCGTGCTTCGGCTTTCATCCGTGTGGGGAAGAGAAAAGAAAGTCGGGTGTGTGTAATCAAAGTTGATTGCCTGATCTTGCCTGGCCTCAATATTGGGACCACATGGCGGGCTCTCATAGGGAGTTATAGCCCTTGTATTCCTATGGGTATTCTTTTTTTATTAACCCTCATCCTAGGAGGGTTGGTAAACTCTGAAGGGTGAGAATCTGGGGAATTGTAGTGTTTTGTAAAATGAATTAGAAAAATCCTTAAAATAATAGTTTGGAGGTCTGTCAAGGGAATAACCGGGACTATTGTGGGCAAATGCACAGTAGGGGATTGTGGGAATTGTAGTGCTTTATAAAAGCAGGCCGGGAGTTTGGAAAATAATAATCGGAGAGACTGGGAGAAGAATGACTTGTAGTCAACAGGAAAACAGGGATTCTGGGAGATGTAGTTTCCCAATGCAACTGGGTTTGGGTTCCTGATAGGTTTAGCAGATGCAGAGAGGTTGTTGGAGTTTTTCCTTTTGGTGAGGGGGATTAATTGGGTGGAAGGGAGGTTGATTGGGAACAGCCTGTAAAAGTCTCAGGGACTTTGTCCTCCTCGCCTTCTTCCCCGGTGTAATGCCGCATCTCATTTGGGGTATTGCCTTGAGCATTACCCCGGGTTTCCCAACCCAGACGATCCTCCCTCGCTCATCCACCCCTAGGGTTAGAGTAGGAGAGAGTCAGCCCTTCCCTGCCCACCTGGATAAGGGATTTGTGGGATCTACCTGGGAGAATACCCTCGGGTTTCTCACAGCGTTTATGCTTGGGTAGATGGCATGGGGGCAGTGCATTCTGGGACCTGAAGTGCATGTGATGTGCCTGTCCATCTGTGCACAAAATTTGATGGTGTGTCCTTCCATTTGCACATGCCCCACATTCCCTGTGGCCCATGCATGCAATATGTGTACATACTGTTGCATGCACTGGTGACGGTGGACAACCCATCCCCTACACAATGCGCACATACTATGAGTAGGTACTTTCACTCACCCAACAGCCAGGTCCGCTCTCCGCTGTATCGTGCCATGTACCCTGGGAGCGTGGAGTTGCGTAGCACCATGGAGTCGTGCATGCATCCAGGGAAACGTGCACTGCAGTGGGTTATCGGGAGGTCCACATCTCGCACAACCTGGATGTTCAATGAGTGGTACATTTTCCTGTTGCGGTATACTTCTTCATTGGCATGTTTGACCACCAGGTCAGTGTGTGTGCATTCCAGCGCACCTATCACATTCGGCATGCCTGCCAGGGTATGGAAGCCGACTTTTGTGGCATTGACTTGGGCTGGTGTTCTGGGGAGAGCAATTTGGTTAGACATGTGATGCAGGAGGGCATCTAGGACCTGGGCTAGCTTCTTTGAGAAACAGGACTGGGATATCTTGTGCAGCTCTTCCCACAGTGTGTTGAAAGGTGCCGGTGGCCAGGAAATGCAGCACTGATGCTGCCATGTGCAATTGGGGATGGTGGTCCGGATGCCAATTAGGCTCTGGATGTCGTCCTGGATTAGGTCTACTATGGTTGTTATGATTGCCCTGTCCAGCCGATACATGGTGTAGAGCTGTGTGTCTGTGAGGTTCCACGGTGTGGCCGTTATGCATGGTATGGGTGGCTGCCTGCAGTGTGCTACCTGCTGGCCATTGTTAATCCGCATGGCCATCATCATCCTCCTTCTCCTCCTGCGCCTCCACCGCCTCCTCTGCCTGTCTGCCTCTTCCAATTCCAGCTTGTATTGGATCCCTGCATGCAGGGCCCCCAGCTCCATGACTGCTACTGCAGCTGCCAGCATGGTTGTGTTGGAAGGTGTTTGGGGCGTGGTCCTTTTTGAGCATTTCCAGTGATCCTGGTGTGTGTAGCTGGGCTAATTATGGCCTCATATGGCCTGTTGCTGCAGACCTGAGACTGCTTAATGCCTGCTCCGAAATGCACGTTTTTCCGGTTGGGGTTTTCACGGTTGCACCAGCATTTTTATGCCAGCGTTTCTGTGTTGACTGAAGTCGGAATGAAGCCGCACTTCCGTCGTACTAGTGTTTCCAGCATTGCCTTCGGGGGCTGCCACTGTTGGCATTAACGGTGCTGCCGGCAAAGTTAGTACCGCGGGTCATGTTTGCAGGAGCATAGTTTACGGCATCGCGGGTAGTAGAGTGCCGGTCCGGAAAAGGGTGCCAGTACGGTGCTCTCGGCCCCATTATTACCGGACCACAAACTCGTAATGAGGCACAGAGTCTCTTATTACGAGTCAATCTTTTGTTAAGAAGGGGGTGAATTTCACAGAGACTTTTTTCAATCTGTCAATGTTATTAGTGATTGGGAAAAGGCTAGAAGATGTCATATTTATGAACAATTTGCACTTTGATGAATATGGGTGCATCGTTGGGTAAAAGGCACAAAGGAAGGTCAGCCTTGCTTCTCTTAAATACTTTCAATGTGGCCCATTCGACTGCTTGCACAATACAAAGATTGACTTAAATATCAAATGCATTAGATTTGGAACACCCCCTTGGTCTCAATCCTGTACACCAGAGAAGGGATGCAGCAAACCTGCTAGAACCAACAAATGATGGGCCGAATCTCCACGGTACCTTTAATGCGAGCAGCGCTTATGGTCTTTAAATTACATTCTTCTTGCAAATTCACTTTGAATACTTATGTTAATTGTAGATCATTATTGAAAGTAAACCCCCTACGAATTTGGAATACATGAACATGTTGGTGTCCCTTCAAGGAGATCTGTGGCCCTCTCAACAAGTGGGAAGAACTGAGTGCCCCTTGAAATACAATATCATGCCACTGTGCCATTTATGTGGTAAAATAAAGTGTGCTCCTTAAAAAAGGCCAAGAAGGGCCAGCATTGCTTAGGACTATTGGGCGTCATTAGCCCATTTAAGCAGCTTTGGGAAAGGATCGGCTACCTTCTCCATGTCTTCACTATGGATGTGACGGTCATTTTAAGGAATGGGAATGGGAATGGTTATTGTGGGAGGTTTGTGTCTACCTGTGATACTACACCAATTAAATGGACCCCAATGTCTGAAGGAGCTAAACTCTGTAGAATTCTAAAAAAAAAGAATGTAAAAAAAGATATTCTAGTATCATCACATCCTAGAATGCGTCACTGTGTGCATCCTACCAGGCATTTAATCTGCTCTCCCCATTTACTGCCTTTTATAGCTCAAGCTTATAGGGCACTCTGTTTTTTGCACAAGCCTTGTCTCAGAGGGAACCACATCACTCGACGGATGCATTCATCTTATACATGCCTTTGTTTGCAATTAGGGACCCTTCTCTGGATACTTACTTCCAAGTGTCTTGCGACATGCGGTCCAATGAAACTGCTGAAATGCCCCTTATTCTGCACACAATTGCTGAATGTGTGATTGATGGACAAACACCAAGAATCCCCATGGTTCCTCAAAACGTTGCTGTTCATTCAGGCCCCAGGGTAACAATCATTGGTTCCTGTGGGTTGGGTTTGTTTCATAGAGTGCTATGGTCTTTTGGTTCTACTTTCAGTACCTTCAGCGCCATCTCAGTCATTATGTTCCTCTAAATTGGACACACACACACTATCACAAATGCTCACACGCACATAAGCATGTGCACGCACTCACACAAATGCTCACACGCAAGTGCACACTGTGAGACAGGAATGGTATCAAGAGAGAGTTAAACTCAAACGTATTTGTTTTAAAACCTTTATTTACTAAGGTTCTTGGGGTGGTGAAATGCCCGACTGGCCCTAACTCTAAAAGGATGGTTCCCTAAACTGATGTTTCTAATGGCCGTCATTGTCTAGTAGTCCCAAATAAAAGTCAGTCTGCATCTAAACCTCTGCTTGCCCTCACACTGTACACAAATGTGATCTTTTGAAAAGGAAAAATAGTGGTTCAACAAAAGTAGCAAAACCAAAGTTGGTTTCAGGTGGTCTTCTCACCAGGTGCAATATGGCCAATGTCCCAAAGAATGGATCACTCACCAGGGCTGTTCGTATGACCTTCTCCACAGAGCCCTTACAGTGGAGCCAATCACTGTCAATGTCCTAGGTTCCTTGGGGTTCCCTTTCCCAAGCTTTAACTTGTTCACTTTTAGCTTTCAATATAACACACCAAGTCTACTGTTCTTAATAGGTCTCTAAGGGTACCCTTCCGCAAGCTCAGGTCTTTTCCCGTTTTCAACACAAAACACAGTCAGTTTCTTTGGGCCGCTCAGGGTTACCTTCCCTGAGCGCAGGCCTCTTCCAGCTTTCAAAACCCAAAACACTAAGTCTGGTCAGGATGTGCCTTTTTCTTATGAGCAATCTTTCCTGCATATCATCCTCTTATGGGCCATAGTCGGAGGCTTTTGAAAACGCTAGGCTCCTTTCTTTTCCTCAGCATGGCCACTTTGACCATTTGCCCCTCTCTTGTTTCTTGACTTTCACTTCCTTTTGCACTTTTTTTCTTCAGGTGCTTCCTGCACACTTCTTTCATACTTTTGTGCACTCTTGCACTAGTTTCTTTCTTTTCGGGTCACTTGCATCCCTTTTTATACTGTCCTTTCCTTTCGTGCCTCTTGCACCTTTTCCACTGGCTTCTGGCCCTCTTTCATTCATATCTTTTCATTCATTGTTCAACATACACGCGAGTCTCGCGCTTGCGCTGTTACGCTGTTACGCTGTTACACGGTTACTTGTATCTTTATTGAAGACTTCCCTTCAGCTTCAAACGAATGCTCACTTCAAACGCGGTCCTATTTCTTGCGTGTTTCTAGCGTTACCATGTATCTGTAGTGTGCTTTTTACAACCAGGCTCTGCAGTGCTTTCAGACTCACCGAGCTGACTCCTGCACTGCCGCTTCACACCGGCTCTTCTTTCCGAGGTCAGGGTCTCACCAACTGCCCCTTGGACACTCCTAGCTGTCTCACAAGCCCAGGGGAAGAAGCACCCACATGCACAGGTTCTGCAGGGCACCAGGATGCCTCTCGGTTCCCATACACGGACCCTTCTTGGCTTCAGGTAGACACGGCTCCCTCGCCACGCACCTGTCCTTTCGCACAGCAGTTCCTCAGCGTCTCAGCGTCCTGTCTCTGGCCTTTGGTACTGGCCAACTCTGGCGTATCTGCTCTCCTCCAGATTCGCTCTCTTGCTTGCCCTCCTACTTGCTCATACACTTGTGTCAGACCACACCTTTTATAGTGAAAAGACCAGTCAAGTGGAGTCAGTGTGAATGGTTACTATTGAATGCCTGACCCTGTCTGACTCAGTTGGACAAGTTGAGTTCTTTCTATAGTAGGTTTCCATTACTTTCCCCATGTTATTCGTATGGGTAATTGTGAGGAGAGGAGGAGCGAGGACCCCGAGGGAGCCGAACTGGGCCTGATGCAGGCAGCACCTGCTGTGCCTCAGTCGGCGCTATCCCGGAGCACGGGGGAGATGCTGCCATGGGCCGTGGCTGTGCCTCAGTCAGCACAGTAGCGGAACACAGGGGGGAGGCGCTGCTGCGTGCCTCACTGAAAAGGAGCGCCGGAGAGGAGCCCCTGACAACAGGGACGCCTCGCCGGTGTTCCGCGAAGGGGCCGCCTGTGCTGCCGCAGCCCAACGAGACGCTGCAGTAGCGGGACACAGCCTGACTCCGCAGCCTCTGACGTTGAGCGGCAGCGGAGCTTGGGGACCCAGGAGCCAGGCTCAGGCCGACCGCTCAGCATCGGAGGAAAGTATTACATGTGGGAGAGCGAGGGCAAGAGTATAGCAAACAGAACCCCGTCCTTACCTGACGAGGCTGCAAATGCTGGATCTCACACGGGACAGGCATCCTGTGGAGCGCCATGTTGGGGGGGGGCGGAGCCTATGGGGAGGATGTGCATCAGGTGCTGCTCGGGTGCAGTGGCAGCCAGGGCAGGGCTGGAGGCGTGGAGGGAGAGCTGGGACCAGTCAACCGAAGGAAGGGAGGAGGAAGGGAGAGAGCAGCTCTATTTCTAGAGGGAGGGCTCCTGGAGGCTCTACCAATCGGAAGGGGGGGGAGGGAAAGTGTCCCTGATTGGCCCTTTTTCCCCTCCTAGCACCGGGTATAAAGGGGACTGGCCTAATGGCAGTGTTGTTGCTTTTTGCAGGGAGAAGGAGACTGAAAGCAACTGGTGGGCCTATCCGGGTCTGAGCATATAGTAGACACTTCACAATGAGAGCAAGTCCTGGTTCTTTTCCCACCGTGAAGTAACTGTGGGACTACCGGGAGCCCAACCATCGTGGTTAACACAGAACATTTAACCCATGTTAATAAAGGTCTATCAGCATCCACCTCGGCTACGCTCCCGATTCTCACAGTAATGTTTACGGGTCTTAGTTGCCTTTTCCTTCTCTCAGTATTTGGTGGAAATGGGAAGGGGGAGATGGAGTGAGACTGGACTTGACATTGGTAGGCTAGGTTAATACAAGGTGATTTAGGTTTAGATTGGGCAATTTTCCAACCCATTTATACAGTTAAATAAACACCCTTGAACTGTGATCACTTGTCTGTCTTTACTATTGCCACCATGAGTTCTTTACACCACACAGTACACACCCCAACTCAGGACCAAATAATACAACTGGTCATACAACACAGGTTACTTGCAGTCAAAAAAAACGATTCATCCTCCTTGCCCTGGGCTGCAACCCCGGGGCCTTAGACCTGCCACACCTGAGCACAGCTTGTTCCGAACCGAGCAACAACATACCAACACCGAAGCAGTAAAAACGCACACACACACACACACCTCCCTCAATGACAAATAGAACAAAACCTCCTTCTGCTCGAACCTGCCACATTAAACCTTGAGAAACCAACACACTGTAACCTGTCTTGCCACCAGCCGCCTCACTGAAGTCCTGCTAAAACAACCAGACCATGACAATGCAACCAGACCAACACCACAAGGCCAACAAAACCTGAACCACCCAACACAACCACACATGTAAAACAACCAACATGATCTCACCCACATTACCCTAAGAACACATAAAAGAACAGAAAAAAGAAAAGCGACTCCCAAAACAAAAAACACATTAAAACAAATATAACTGCAAGGGAGCAGCACACTGAGATTCACGTACATGGGTGACTAGTCCATGTTAACGTGGAACAACTACTCACCCAGACACAGGTTATTCAATCCTATGCCCAGGTTACTCTTCAATGTACTTGCAATTAGATTTAGAAATCCTGTTGGAACATCACCTCCAAATATTCAGCTACATCTCTAGAATTCCTGCACAACAGTGTTCTAATGTCTAGTCCATGGCATTAACTACTTCAAACCTACTGCACAGCAGTGCACTGATGTCAACACCCTGACATTAACTACTGCAAAACTGTGTACTAATGTCGCTCCCTGACATCCGCTACTACAAATTTCAACAGTTCAACAGCTCACCTCTTCAACACTTCACGCCTACTCACAAGATACTTCCCAAACTACCACTCCTCCACAAAGAGTGACATGACCAGAGCATTCACCACATCAACCCAGAGCAGTTATTTCAACCTCTCACCCCATTTGGAACTTCCAAACATCAGCAAATGCCTGTCGAGGGTGGTGGTGATCAGGCACCACCCTCAATTGACATCAGAAAATGACACAATTTCCAAATTAATGTTCATGGTAACAATATATGCTCTCTAAAAACAATATGCCTGTGGTGTAAAATAAATTCTCCACACCAATTCTCAACTGCATGGTGTACACTCTACACCCAAACCTCCTTCCTACCATACACTGTCAAATGCACAACATAAGTACCGCTCATCCTAAATATGTTAGTACTAAACTCGCCCACATAGCAATTTATACAAAAACTGCATAAACCCAACACCACATGAAAATGAGTATATACACTGCGGAATTGCATATCTCCAAGTGCATCATCATTATGTACAGCGTTCTAGCAAATAATTCCAAAAACATGATATTGTTCCACTCCTAATAGAATACACTCTTGGCCTTGCCATCCGCACTCCCTTGCACAGCACAAAATATCCCTAACATTGCTCAACCTTCAAGCACTCAAACACTAATTGTCCTATGACATCTCAAAAAAACATATTTAATTGCACCACAATTCTACTGAAATGTCACATTCTCATTTCATTTAAAACTGTAAATACAACATTGACAACACCGCAAAGACTGCAATAATAAATCAAACGTTGCAGTAACTAAACAAAGAAACTACACACGCTCTCACAACTGCTATAACATGAGAAAAATACACTGCGATAAGCCATCAACCTCTGAAACAAAAAGGTAAACACACACTCGTATTATTCCCTCCCGTGCCGTTGTAAAGAGAATGAGTCAAATATTGTTTTCTTTTTTTCGCAATATCAGTAACGTGTGCTGAGCATTGGAAACAAATCCCGTCAAATGGCAAAGTGACTTTTGCCCAGCGCCGCCATGATCGCTAACTACAGTAACCCTATCCACCTTGCATGGTTACAGCTCTAATGACTCCACTCCTAATTTTGTTCCCCTCTCTCCTGGATGCCAAAACTCTTCTCTTTGACCCGCGCTGGCCGTGGTCTGAGGCAAACTTCATCTTACGACACACAGACACCCACCTGTTCCGTGTGCGTCATCACACCTCAAACACTCAGATGTCCTTTCTTCTACACTGCCATGCCACCGGAATCTTGCTGCAGGCCACAATTCTAGGATCCTGGTGTCACCGGCCCTGCAGCAACCCACCAACGTCCTCATTGAATGTTGAACCGTGGGACCGTCCAGAGCTCGGAAAAGACTTATTTTTGTTGAATTTAGCTACTTTAATTGTGAACATTTTTTGCCAAACCTAGTCTGAGACATTTCCTTGCACCCTTAGTTGCTCATTTCTAGTGTGAGGGTCAGATTAGTATGTTTTGGACACAAGGACAGTTAATATAATTTTGACGATGAGACACAGACTGATCCTTCATTTTAGTTTCCTAGGTAGGGAAGCTCTTTTTAGGATAGGGAAAGGGAGGCCTTTATCCAACCCTTTGGTTTTAATGAAGATGTCTTACAGTGAAAATATTACGACTTTGTGTCCGCCTCTCATTTCTTACCCATCCTTATACTCTGTTCTACACACCAACTACTCCAGATCACCCATGCAGACTCCTAGTTTTTGTCTCTTCGCGCACAAATTCAGCGAGCCAAAGAACTGTTGATGAGGGAGTCATCGGATGCTGGAATGGCCTGCGATGGTTCAGTAAGTCCCGGAAGAGCTCAATACCAGGGTCCTGCTCTGTAACCTAAAGTAATGTTCTACCATGGGATTTGACATCAAATTTGTATTCTGTGAAGGCTGGATTAAAGAAGTAGCTGATAGTTGCAGAAGAATAAGAAACTAGGTTTATGATGTCCTCAGTGGAGTATTGTTACAAGTGGCAGGCCCTCTTTTCTAACTTTGCTAGGACACAAGTCCCACCATAGCAGTTTAGATGGGATCCTTGTATTTTTTTGTAAAAGGCAGGCATCTTCTGACCTCGGCCACCAATTGTGTACAAATTCGGCAGTGAGACGATACGCTGACCATTGGTAGTGGGCAGTTGGTATGCATGTCTCCATGTGTGACCACATCCACCATGGCCCCGGCTCAGAAACGAGTCTTGTGAGTGTGATTCTCGGTAGCCTGGTTGGCCCCTCCTTTGCGATCTGACTTCTGGCCCTGCTCCAGAGAGGAACACTCTACATGTACAAGCTTACACAGTATCTAGAGCGTAGTATAGGCACTTAACAAATGTACTAACGTTCTTGGCAAAGGTGTCTCCAAAGAGGAGCCCAGAAGCCACAGTACCTGCCTCGGGGCTGTCCAGCTCACCCAGTTCCAAATCTGTCTTCACTAGTATACATCTCCTCCCCTCACTGCAGTGAATATTGTGCAGTTGGTTTTGGGAAACGAGCTGTCATCATGAATGGAAGGAATGCATTTTTTGTTTAAAGGCCCTACAGGTGTCAGGAGTCTGGCCTCCAGTCGAAGAAACATACCTGGGTATCGAGTCTGGTGGCAAAAAGAAAAATGACTCCCAGGTCTAGTATTCAAGGGTTCAGCATCCACGGGTTCAGCATCCAGTCTTTGGCATCTGTAAGATAACGATAGTTTCAGACTGCCACCACATTGGACAGGCGTGGCAGGCAATGCACTACTTTCTAGTTTCTGTTGCAGACAGTAATACCAGAAGTCTTTTGCCACTTTGGTCAACAATTTCAATCGCGGGTGGGGTGGGGTGAGTGCTGTTGCGCAGCGACATGGATTAGTCGCAATCACAGTTTGCTCCGACAGCAGAAGAAAGACTGGTTAACTGCCACTATAACAAAGGAAATAATGTCAGCTTTTTCAGCGTTGAAGTTGGCAATGGGTGTGGAGTACTAGATCGAACATCTGAAGGTTTAACTAACCAAAAACCAAGGCGATCCGAGGAGCGGAGCTGAGGTTGGGAAGTACCAAGCTGGTGAGCCGGTGACAGCGTACCAGGGCATCAGGAGGAGGAAGGAGAAAACCCCAACCTCAGGGCTTGATCGGAGTAGGGGGGGAAACGGTTGTGTAGCACCAAATTGTACATCCGAAGATTTGACTCTCCAAAAATTGAGACGATCCGTGGAGCGGGGGCCCAAACGTACCATGATGGTGGCTCGGTGACAGAGGATCGGGGTACTGGAGGGGAAGGACAGAGGAAACCCTGACCTCTGAAATTGAGTGGAGGCGGGCGTGAAGGGAAGCATGGGTAAAACCAAGTATACACAATAGAGGAAATTGCTGGAAGTGAGACAGGCTCTCCAGCAGCAATAAGGCAGAAGCTCCTCATAGGGGGCCTTAGCTTGATTATTGCAGCAATTAACTTTCACATGTGAAACTGCTTCAGCTTAGAAAATGCCTGCCCCCGAGTGCTTGAAAATCAAGACATGAAGGGTCATTTTAAAAACTATTTCCCATAGGAACCTTTTTTTAGAATGATGCCAATATATAATTTTCATTATGGCTAACGTTTTTAAAGCTTAACATTTTTGAGTGAACTTTCCCTTTAAACGAAGACAGAGAAGAACCAGTGATTGCAGTACCCTGGGAAAAGGGAAAAGAGTTCAAAGTAAATTCAAAGTGTGATAACCCGAAAGCACAAACTATTCAAAAGTGGAATGAAGCGAGAGAAAGGCCAATGATCATAATGATCATAATACCTTGGGGGAAAAGGCACAAGCAGTGCAACAGATAAAAGGTTGGAGAAACCAAAGTGAAATTAACTTTAATAAACTAAGCAGGATAACTGCCATAAACCACGGATATAACCAAAAATATATTGAGACACAAAACAGTCAAGAGGGTGGAAGTTGTAAGAGATCCACGGAGGAGATTCCTAAAGGAAGAGGAAAGTTCACAAGCCCATTGGAAGAGTTACAGAGACTGATAAAAGAAGTAACAAGAGGATATTTAAGGATCATATACTAATTTACAGACTGATACTAGAAGTGTCCTAAGGAGAATGTAGTCATTCTCCAAGCCTAAGTTAGTTTATACAGTGGTAGGGTCGGTTGGAATGGTTTTGGACAGCAGACTTCTTTATTTGGAATTCTACGGCAGACTGACAAGCACATTAGTTAGTAAGATAGTCAGGGAACTTCATGGTGATGGGGAAAGTTAGGCCCAGCACTTCCTACTTTAATAAATCATTCTGAAAATGTCATCTGAGAGTCTGTATCCTCCTTCTGACTCGCCACACCTCTTTCCCACATCTTTTCTCTATTCACCCTCCCTCTCCACCTCTTCCCAACCTCTTTCTCTCTCCTTCTCTCCCCCCTGTGATCCTCCAAGTCTCCCCTTCTCTATCTTTTTACCTCTTTCCTTCTTCCCTCACTTCACTCCCTCCCCTATCTACTCCCGCTCTCTCCTCCCTCTCTCTACTTGCACCTCTCCCCTTTCTCCCTCAATAGCCCCAGTCTCCTGATATTTCACACTGTCCGCCTGTGTCTACCAACTACATTTCTCCTACTCTGCACCCTCCTACTACTCTTCCTAGCACCATTCTCTGTCCCCCACCCACTCTCCTATCCTGCACTCTGTAGTTACTCGCACACCCTCTTTAAATCCCTGTACACTTATCCCCCTCTATCTCTCACCTTTCTTGCACTCACGTTTACACCACGCCGGTGCACTACATTGTCCTGGTTAACGCTCTTTCCCAGAAACAATACCTTACTAATACTCTCAAAGAACCCTGCGACCATCTCCTCAGCACTCCATAGTCTGCTCCCTGCTCTCTTAGTGCAGCACGATTGCACCCGAACACCTTTCAATCTCTACTGGCTGGCCTTTTATAGTGCAGCCCTCAACCCTCATTCCAATTCTCTTCCTGGCTCCCATTGGCCCCCTTGTCACACGCTCCCTTCGGCCAATCTGTAGCTAAGATATCCCGGAAGGCGTTAAAAAGGCTTTCAGCCCCAGACCATTGCCAATCTCCATTTTTAATGGTAGCAGCCATGTGCTCACACTGCTCGTTTTCCTTGTGGCTTTCTTCATGTGCTAGTGAGATGAGCTTCCAATATGGGTTGTGAAGGATGTATTTGTTTCTCCTGCTCCCCGGCACTCCCTTCGCACTCTCAGTTCATTTTCTCTTGCTCCACAATTTACCTGGGATTGGTAGGTCAGTGTTGGGTGCCTCATCTCTATTTGGCAAGAAGAGTCCCAGTCCATTCCATTTCTGTTCTAGATTCCATTTCTCCTGTTGCAGCCCAGGTTTTCTTGGTTACACACAGGTGCATTCTGGGAGTTGCTGTTCTGAAAATGACAAAATTGAACTCTGGCCAAAAAAGGGGCTGCCAGGCATTGTGGAAGTGGGAGCCGTACCAGCAGACATATACCATTCATACTCGGTATGGGGCAGGGACTGAAGTAGGATTGTCTCTGGCGTACACCATGGCAGGCCGCCCATACCAGTCTGGGAGGGCCCCTTTTCCTCCCTGACAGTGTCCTGACCCTTTGGGGCTGAATGTAGCGTATGATAGTGGATCATAGTATCCAAGGAGGGTGGGAGGATCTTTACCTCATGGGAAGGTTTTGTAAAAATGAAAAAAGGATGTACTTATTGACCTTAATGCTATCTTCTTTCACTTCAGCATGTTTACTCTGTTTTATTCAAAAAGTTACTTTACCTAATATAGGTCACAGAAGCTAAACTGTGGCCTTTGATTATTGAAATATGGATACTGATGACATGGCCCAACCCTCTGGTTTAGCATGGTTACATATCCCTGCAGTACACTTTTTAGTGCTATGCATTTACCTGAAGGCTCTCTCGTGTATTCTTCTGTCCCTTTTCCTTTAGGGGGAAGACCCCCTTTTTTGCAGCCCTTCCTCCAGACTCACAGCCTTTCCCATGCTACCTTGCTCCTTTATTGTAGGGGGTCCCACAACCTTCAGCCCCACCATCAACGTCACACCCCTGCCCACCCCTCCTTATGAAGCGACAGCAGACTGTCCCTGTTAAGCTTGTAGTTAGCGAGTCTCTAGCCTGACCCAGGCAATAATGAGATTTCGAGGGGATTGGGTCTTCCGACGTATTCCATATCTATGACATGTAATCACCACAGCTGTGCTGCTTCGGAAACATTTTTCTGCGTCCTGCGTCGATGACGTCGATGCGCCGTCGTCGAGGACCTCGTCCGACGTCATCCAATGAGATAAGTAGGACGCACGACGCCCGTAGCCTCAGTTCCGTTTTTTCCGCGAACGTGTCGCTTTGTGAATCTCGGTTAACGCCTCGACTCTTTGGAGTTCTGTTCTTCTCGGTTCTTCGAACCTGTTCATTTTTGTGAAAATCCTTCGTGTGAAGATGTCTTCTACTTCGTCTTCGACCCCGCGTCCGGGCTTCAAGAAGTGCGGGGAGTGTGGGTCCAAGATATCGGTGACGGACTCGCACAACGCCTGCCTCTGGTGCCTCGGGGAGGCCCACGACACGGATGACTGTATCGACTGCCAGTCGCTCACGTCCAAAGCCTTATGCGAACGTAAGAAGAAGTTGTCGGTAGGTCGGGTGTCCAAGCCCCGGAAGTCGAAGTCTGCGGGGCTTTCGACGGATGATTAGAGGGGTGACTCTCCGCGTCATCGTCGGAAGTCTCGTGGGTCTCCTTCTAGGAGTCGGTCTCGCCACTCCCCAGCCTCTTCGAGGCATTCTCGGAAGTGCCGACACCGGTCGTCTTCCAGGTCCTCTTCGGAGGACTCTGCCCGGCACGTTGCTTACCCCACCATCCGTGCAACGCCGGAGGAGTGGGCTTCCTTTGGGAAGAAAATGCTGGCGATTCTTGAGTCGCAGGGTACTAAGCCGTCCGCGCCCCCGAGTGGGGTCGGTCGTGAGAGGTCGAGAGACACCGCTCGCAAGAGTGGTCGGCAAGAGTCACGGGAGAGGTCCCGTTCGGACAAGGAGACTCGTTCTCGACGTACCCGTTCCAGGTCCCGGTCCTCGACGCGTTCGAGACCGTGTGCACCTGTGAGGTCTTCGAGGAAGACATCGACGTCTGAGGCGTCGAAGGCGTCGACAGGCTTTCTCGAGGCTCCGGCTCCGAGGAAGTGGTCGAAGGACACGCTCAGGGCTCCAGCTTCGAGGGCTGTGTCGACGCCGCCGATGCTGGCAACGCTGCATCTGACGTCGACGCCGATGCCTGTTCTCTCGACGCCGGCGCCGATTCGCTCGACGCCATCGACGCCTTTCGTGTCGGAGGTACCCCGTGGCACGGGGCAACCCCCTAGCAAGGCTCTGGTTAAGAGCAAGCACTTTCGGGTGCCTTCTGATGGCCTGGTTCCTAGTCAGGTTCCAGATGAAATTGTCTCGGGCCATAGTCAGTTTGATGATTTGAGGCAGTCACTGCATGATGCCAGTGGACTGGACACCTCTCCGGAGGTGGAGTTTTGTAGGCCTGAGCCTGGCTCTCATGCCGATTCCTCGTACCGGCGCCTTATGGCTAGGGTTTCTGAGTACTTGGGATGGTCTGCTCCCCCAGGGGAGTTTGTGCAGGATGATCTAACGGACATCCTTGATGTTGGTCCCCCAACTGACCCGGTACTGCCGTTCCATATGGCTTTACAGAGAAGGGTGGCGGCGGCTTGGACTGCTCCGGAGAGTCTCCCGGCGGTGGGCAGATCCTTGTTGCGAAAATACCATCCAGCCAGTAGCGACCCCTGCTACTTGACCAGGCACCCCACTCCGGAGAGTTTGGTGGTGCAGGCGGCCACGGCCCCGGCAAAGCAGGCGTCGTACCCTACCATCCCTCCTGATAGAGACGACAAACGTTTTGATGGCTGGGCGAAGAAAGTGTTTTCTTCTGGTGGTATGGCGCTTCAGGCGGCCAACTCCATTTGTGCCTTGCCTCGTTTCACACACACTCTGTGGAACTGTGTTGCGTTAGTGGCTGAACATATTCCCGAAGGGGACGAACGGGATGGTTTCCTTGCTATGGTCCAGGATGGTAAGGATGCCATGTGTGAGTCCGTTCAGTCGGGTTTGGACTTAGCTGAATGCGTCAGTAGGTCCATGGCGGCGAGCACCATGATACGCAGGTTTGCGTGGTTGCCGAAGTCGGGGTTTGCTCCTGATGTGCAGTCCCGGCTCCTCAACATGCCCTTTGACGGTGAACACCTTTTTGGCAGCAAGGCTGACGAGAGCCTTGAGAGGTTGCAGACCTCAAAAGCTGCAGCGAAGTCGTTGGGTGCTGCAGTTCGCCAACCTCTGCCTTTTCGTCCTAGGGGACAGCAGTGGAGGGGTGGTTCCTTTCGCTATTACTCGTCCTTCAGTAAAGCGAGAGGAGCTGGCAGTCAAAGAGGCCAACGCAGGGGTACCAGAGGTGGACGACAGGGTACCCGTGGTGCCAAGGCCGCTCGGGCAGTTGCCTCTTTGCCCTCAGGTAACGCCGCAGCCGCTCCCACTCAGTCATGAGGCCATGTCCCATGGTTCGCCGGTTGGGGGAAGGCTGGCGCAGCATCTTGTAGAGTGGCAAGCCATTACTTCAGATGTGTGGGTTCTGGAGATCATAACCCACGGCTACTGTCTTCCCTTTCGGCACAGGCCTCGCGACAATCCACCGGGGAACCTCTCTTTGCAGAGTCCGGATCCGCTCCTTGCGCAGGAAATTCAAGCCCTGCTGGAGAAAGGCGCCATAGAACTGGTGCCTGTAGCGGAGAGGAACAAGGGATGGTATTCCCCTTATTTTTTGATTTCGAAGAAAGACGGGGGATTGAGACCCATCATAGACTTGCGCGGTTTGAAGAAACTCCTCAGGAAGGACAAGTTCAAGACGGTTACTCTCTCTCAAGTCCTCCAGGCACTTCAGCTTCAGGACTGGTTGGTGTCACTCGACCTCAAGGATGCTTACTTCCATGTGCCGATCCATCCCAAGCACAAGAAGTACCTGAGGTTCGCGGTTGGCGACTCGCACTTTCAGTTTCGGGTCCTGCCGTTCGGATTGACCTCCGCCCTGAGGGTTTTCGCCAAGCTCATGGTGGTGGTGGCAGCGCATCTCAGGCAAGGGGGGATTCGCGTCTACCCCTACCTGGACGATTGGTTGATCAGGGGGAGCTCTCCCGAGCAAGTCCTGGATCATCTGTCCGTCACCTGCCACTCCCTTCACAGGCTGGGCTTCTCCCTCAATTTAAAGAAGTCCCATTTGACGCCAACACAGCGGCTCCAGTACATCGGAGCAGTGCTCGACACTTCCCTGGGGCAGTGTTTTCCTCCCCAGGTGAGGGCTCTTCACATTCAGCAGATGGTGCACAAGTTTCAGCATGCCCAGACGCTCCCAGCGTTCGAGTTCTTGAGGTTGCTCGGCCTCATGGCATCCTGCATTCTTCTGGTGCCAGAGGCTCGCCTGCGGATGAGATCTTTGCAGTGGGCACTCAAGACGCAATGGTCGCAGTCCTCCGGCAGGATGCCGGACCCGGTTCAGGTGCCGCCCTCGGTCGCCCGGGACCTTCTGTGGTGGGCCGTCGAAGGCAACTTGATGAAGGGGGCTCCATTTTGGCTTCGCTGGCCGGAGGTGACGATCGTGACGGATGCATCCCTCACGGGATGGGGAGCTCATGCCAACGGGCTGACAGTCAGCGGTCGTTGGTCTCCGTCGAAGTCCAGACTCCATATCAATCTGTTGGAGCTGAGGGCCGTCAGGCTAGCCCTGAAGGCTTTTCTGCCGACTGTGCGAGGAAAGAGTGTCCTGATCCTGACGGACAACACAGTGGCCATGCACTACCTCAACAAAAAGGGGGGGGGCAGGGTCACTTCCTCTGTGCAGGGAGGCGATGCAGCTCGAGTTCTGGGCCATCCAGCAGGAAGTTTCGATCTCGGCAGTTCATCTGGCCGGAGACGAAAATGTGACGGCAGATGCTCTGAGCAGGCAGAGCGCGATCTCTCACGAGTGGGAGTTGGCTCAGGAGATTCTCCTGGAGATCTTCGCCCTTTGGGGGACCCCTCAAGTGGATCTCTTCGCCTCCAGTGTCATCCGGAAGTGCGAAAGGTTCTGCTCGCGGGAATTTCCTCCAAACGGATCCTTAGGAGACACGTTCGTGGTGGAGTGGTCATTCCCGCTGCTGTACGCGTTTCCTCCAGTCCCCGTCATCCCGCAAGTGCTGCGGAGGTTACGGAAGTTCGGTTCCCGAATGATCCTCATTGCCCCGGCGTGGGCTCGGAGGACGTGGTACCCGGACCTTCTCGACTTGTCCATCTGCCCTCCACGTCGTCTTCCCTACCGAGACGATCTGCTCTCACGGGAGGGGGGTCAGGTTCTCCATGAGGTGTTGCTTTCGGCCCGAAGGCCAGCAACAAAGTCTCTGTACCGTTGCCGTTGGCGTAAGTTCTGCGACTGGTGCAGAGTTCAGAATGTGGATCCTTTTGCATGTGACATCCCCATGGTTCTGTCCTTTTTACTTTATTTGGCCCACAGGGGCTTGCAAGTGGGTACCATTAAAGGTTACCTGGCGGCGCTGTCCATCTTTAAGCACTCGTCTGAAGAGTGTTCTTACTTTAAAATCCCTTTAATTTCACAGTTTCTGAAAGGGCTCACTAATGTGTTCCCTCCGTCACCTTTCCTGGTGCCCGGTTGGGATTTAAACCTTGTTCTTAAGTTTCTTATGGGTGCTCCGTTTGAGCTTTTACATTCTTGCCCTTTGAGGCTGTTAACTCTGAAAACTGTGTTTTTAGTTGCGGTTACTTCCGCTCGCAGAGTGAGTGAGTTACAGGCACTTTAGTTAAGCCACCCTTCACTGTATTTCACAAGGACAGGGTTGTCCTTCGAGTTCGTCCTTCTTTTCTTCCGAAGGTAGTGACGGAATTTCATTTGGCCCAGAAGGTTGTTCTTCCGGCATTCTATCCTCCTCCGCATCCTGGTAAGGAAGAGGAGAGGCTCCATAGGCTTGATCCTAGGAGAGCTTTAAGCTTTTATGTTTCACGCATGTCCCGGGTCAGAGTGGACGATCAACTCTTTATTGGTTACGCTGGAAAGCGTTTGGGGCAAGCTGTGACTAAACAGACTTTGTCTCGCTGGATTATTTTGGCCATCTCGGAGTGTTACCGCTTGGCGGGTAAGGACCCACCGGCTGGCTTGCGGGCCCATTCTACCAGGGGTATGGCTGCATCTGCTGCCCTGCAGAGGGGTGTTCCTATTCGCAACATCTGTGATGCAGCCACCTGGGCTTCAGTACATACATTTGTACGTCACTATTCCCTCGATTCCATCCGAGGACAGGATCTGGCCTTTGGCAAGGCGGTCCTTTGCTCTGCTATTTGATTGGCTATTCTAAATTTTGATTCTAAATTCATTCCCTCCTCCTTGCTCTGGTACTGCTTTGGGAGTCTGTCATAGATATGGAATACGTCGGAGGACCCAATCCCCTCGAAGAACAAGTTACTTTCTTACCTGGTAACGTTCTTTTGATGGGATGGTCCGACGACGTATTCCATATCGCTCCCGCCCTGCCTTCCCCGCTGCAGAATTTCTTTTGCGATTGCAGCTTACGTTCCGCAAGGCTTTGTGTCTGACTGGCAGTTGACTAATGTCACACGTTCTGGGGGAAAAAACTACAACTGAGGCTACGGGCGTCGTGCGTCCTACTTATCACATCGGATGGCGTCGGACGTCGGAGGAGGTCCTCGACGACGGCGCATCGACGTCATCGACGCAGGACGCAGACGCCGAAAAAAGTTTCCGAAGCAGCACAGCTGTGGTGATTACATGTCATAGATATGGAATACGTCGTCGGACCATCCCATCGAAAGAACGTTACCAGGTAAGAAAGTAACTTGTTCATTAGAAGCTGGCCCCCATTTGCAGGAGGGTTTCTTTGGAATGGTGGTTGTAGGGAAAACTAGAGTGCCTATTACAATATTTGCCCAAGATCACAAGGCTGCCCTGCATTGAAGTCATCTGCCTACCACCATTGATCGATATAATTTTGTCTCCCATCAACGAAAGCTCTGAACAAAATATGATTACCTAACCTCACACGGCTGCATTTTCCTTCTGATGGCTGGAACACGGGTTAATTTGCCCAAGGTCAAAAGCAGAGCTCAAAATAAAGATCCTGGATATTGTCCATCACCTAGTAAACAGGAACTCTTTGTTTTCTGGGGGACAAGGATATCCTCCATCACCTAGCAAACAGGAGCTCTTTGTTCCCTGGGGTACAAGGAGCTAGTCTATAGCATGCCCTATACCTACCAGGATCAGCTTTGAGATTATTAGGAGACTGGAGAAAACAATCCAGTGAAAGCGAGCCAAATGAGGGCATTCCACCTGACTAGGAGAATCCCCCTTTAAATATCTATATTAACCTGTTTCAGAACCCTTGTGGATAGTATGACGTTATGTTAATCTGAAAGTCAATAACTTTTGAAACAAAAAGTGCCCGCTAAATTGAGACTTGAGCTTGATTCCTCCTGATGAGCCATTAACATAGTGGTGAAACGCGTATTGAGGACTTTGCACTTATTTGATGAGCTATATGTTAAAGCACCACATGTCCAAGATTGAGGAATCTGTACTAATTGGATAAATAACCTATGAAAGCTTTAACACTACACATTGGACATTTTGAATCTTTTTCTCTACCAAACAAGCCACATGCCCACTTGGACCATTCTATTATTAAACTGCAAGTTGGCACAGTGACTTGACCCCATGATCTTTCTGTTTTGCATGGATATTGGGCAGACACAATAGTAGGGGCGCACTAGAAACAGCAATAACCCCAAGAAATAACAATTGGGTATTTTTTGACAAAAGTTTGAATTATGTCTGAAATTCTTTCTGTATATAGCACACCATAACGCTATGTTCCACGGGTTTATAGTCATTTTTTCGAATGCAAAAATGTCGAAAGTCATTTTTTCGAAAGAATAATGTCGAAAAAAAAAGTCGAATATTTTTTAATACGTTTTTTATTCGAAATGGAAGGTTCCCCTCCAACCCCCCTTTTTTAATTTTTTGTTTTTGTTTTACCCATTTTTTTTTTTTACTCCTGGACCCCAAAATAAATATATAATTTAAAAAAACGGAATTCGATTTTTTTTTTTCCGACATTATTTTTTCGAAAAAATTGTCATTCGACATTTTTTTGTTCTCGAAAAAATGACTGACCAGCATGTTCCACGTGAGACACAAACTATAGCTTTAGTATGTAAGACCCTTTATGCTTCAAATGCCTTCTAGATGTGTCCCAATGCTTATTTGTACAATGCCAAACACACAGCTAATGTTAAATCAACAGGGATCAAAATTAATATTGGGTTAGTGGGAGCTAAAAGCTGCTCCTGGGCATCCAGCATTAGCCACTGACCAGGAGATGCCACTGGGTAATAAGTAGCTAGCACATAGCATTCGGAAATCTAACCTCCACATAATATGCAAATGGATCATTTTGTCCATTATTTAGGACTCCATATGCTTTAAATATCGTTTCACATAGGTGTGTTAGTTTGGCTTCATCTGGTCTGGGCAGCCAAAAGTAGCTCCTGGTAGCTGATGGTGTCAAGCTGCCCAGGCTCTTCCAGGTTACAAGCAGGCGCTGAATAGATCCCAGCTCCCTTTTTAATTTCGAACCCTGAATTAGTATTGGATAGCACCAGGAATCGAAAGTAGCTCATGGTAGCTTTTGGTCTCAAGCTAACAAGGCTCTTCTAGGCCATAACAAGGAGCTAACTGGCTTCCATCAGTTTCGAGCCCTGATGTGGCTGAAATGTAATGAATGCCTGCACCGCCAATAATGACTGCTTTTTATATTGCGTTTCTTATCATGATTGGACCCAACAGACCAGAATGTACTGTTTGGCCAAAATCACAATTCTGCGCTGCATTGACTCCTTAAACATTGCATTGCTGTGTTTTCCTTTCATCCCAATAGAAGGCCCAGTCTCGGAATATGTTTACACGAGACCACAAGGCTGCACTATAATTGATCCCTATAATACCCGATGATGACCACTTTCCTCCATGTGGTTGAAACGCAGGAGCTGATTCATACTATAGTGTTGACTCCAGATCACAAGGCTCCACTGTACTTATTTTAATCCCCACCGTTTGTTCTTTTTCCCCTCCCCACGACACACATGATTTTAGAATAGCCACACCAGCTGCACACATATCCGGTGCACCCACGCACTATACGACACTCTCTCTCTATACTGACTCCCGAGGGCGTTGAACCTACCAGCGCTTTGAGGTCAAACCAATGATGCATAAGGTGCTATATAAATGCCGAGTAACATAACATAACATAACATGACATATACTATCGCACCCCATCTTTCATTCCTTCTGTTCTTCCCACCCCTACTCTTGTACTTTTCTCATTCCCTCTTGAAATACTCATGTTCTCTCTCCATTCTCCTCACTGAACATATTTCGTTTCTCCCTTTCCAACCCCTTCCTGTTAACTCGGTCTCCTCTTCTCTGTACCGGTGGATGTCTGCATATACAGGGATCAGAGGCCACAGGTTTTACCTCTAGCGGAAGGGTGCCGCCTACCAAGAAAATAAACACAGCAGGGATGTTCTTCCATGCTGTTTTTTTCCCATAAGCAAAAAACGCCTTTCGCCTGGGCACGAAGCAAAATCATAATTTCATCATCAATATTTTATTTTCCTTTGTCTGTGTTCAGGTTGAGATAAAAGGTTTTAAACATGCCAAGTTAGAAAATTGATAGGTTACTTGGGCCAATTTGGCAACCTCTTGGCATGTATTTCTTCTATCAAATTCGAGGCCTGATGACCCCACGCCACTGTCGCTAGTACAACCAGGAGCATGAAGTCAATGACACTGAATGTATCAATTATTCTCTCATAGAGAACGTGATGGTGAGTATATTTGCAGTTTTCAAAACATTGTCCTTTTTTCGGTTTCCACAGACAGAAAAATCAGTAAGCTAACATGTATTGAATACATTCTAATTTGTGCAGTCATTTCTTTATTGTGCAAATTAAGTAGTGACTATTTTGAAGGAAATGTTTTGTATCCTTTTGTTTTGGTGATTATTTGCTCGTTTTACAGGTAAACAAAATAAACGCAGTAAATTAAAACATGCAAACCAGTTTTAATATCTGACTTATGCCGTATGCTGTCCAGAGTGTAGAGGGTAAAAGACTAGCCTTCATTGTAAAACTCCAGAGGCGTAGGGTTCAGCAGTATAAACCATGCCCTGACATGCCACATCCAGCCTGCAGGCCTTAGCTTGAGCAGCATTAATCTAATCCATCCTATTATTTTAATAGATTCT
The DNA here is from genome assembly GCF_040938575.1 of Ambystoma mexicanum. Classification (NCBI taxonomy): domain Eukaryota; kingdom Metazoa; phylum Chordata; class Amphibia; order Caudata; family Ambystomatidae; genus Ambystoma; species Ambystoma mexicanum. The sequence goes on along the minus strand of NC_090923.1, from coordinate 1,256,508,612 downwards.
TGGATGTCTAGTATAGAGCTGTTATATCATGAGCTGTGCAAGTCTATAAAAGGTTTAGACATGTAGTAGCAAGGGCGCTAATACGCCTTGGATCCAGTCAACAGTGAATCAACAGTACGGAACCCTACCATGTCTTCGGAAATCCTATGAAGAAAGTAAGGATCTACCGAACACCCTCTCACCCAACCCGATAGAACAGGTGGGGAGTGAAGGCGTCAGGGAAACCCTCGTGGGGGAAAAAACCCTGCGTGGCTAGAGAGCAATGTGATCTCAGTCTGTTGTCGTCGCCCGAATGAGATGGATTAGGAGACGCTGTAAAAGGGTTATTCCTGTTTTCTGAGCTTCGAAGCCTGGCTGTCGATAGAAAGGATTTGTTTTAAGAAGGGTTTAAGAGAAGACAGCTTTTAAAGAAGAGAGATATGTGATTGTCAATAGTACCTGGGATTCTGATTGGTAGGTCTTTAAACAGACAGAGGATGACTGAAGCTGTCGGTGTTTCCAACTCTATTGGAAATAAATGGAACATTTCGGAATGAGAGGGGTTTGTGCTGTGGGTAAAGAAATAGGATTTAGGAGAGGAGGAAACTAATTAATAGGATCGTACGGCGTAGAAATCGCACCTACCGGGGAACAAACATTGCTGCAGATTAGCTCCGTTTGAATCTGCTTGCACGGTACTGCAAGGATGGCTGGGAATTGTAGTCCCGGATGTGTAGAGAACAAGTTTCTGTGGACATGAACCCAAGCGGGAGTGTAAGGAAGCAGACTGACCATCTAAAGGGAATTAAGAGTGAAGGTCCGGGACTTGCGGTGCGGAAGGAGGTGAGTGAGTTTCGCACTGATTACGAACCAATCGTTTCCGAGGTTTCGGTTAGTTGGCGAAAGAACTGCTGCTGATATAGGGCAGAACAGAGGTAAGTTCAGAAGGAAATCAGAAAGGAAAGAAGAGCAATCTTAACTTATAACAGTTGAGAAACTCACGAAGCGTGGCTGGAGAAATTCGTAGCAACGCACTTTGGTGCCTGTTCAGGGTCCGAAAGTACTGTTTCCTGAGCAAGGGGAGGAGTCGAGTTCCGTCTCAGCAACTGAAAGGCTGCACCGGTCCTCAAGGTCCACACCGCCATCTTGGTAGGGTGCATACTGCGCCAACGGTGCCAGATTGACAAATTCCGTCTAGTACCCATGACAAGAGCTGAAAACGTGTAGCCACTGGGCTTTGTTTGCTGAGATTAAGAGACAGTATTTGATGGAATTGTTTGTCTAGGGGCATTGCTAGTAGTCTGCAAAAGTTTTTCAGGGAACTCTTCCAAAATGTGACTTATATATTTTTCTAACTGTTTCTACTGCTGGTGGTAGGTAGATCATTTCCTGGCAGGAGAGGCTAAAGGGTGCAGTCTTAGTGCAATTTCTTGTGGCTTTACCTGAAGGCCCTGCTTAGAAGGGCATAATCAAATGTGCACTATTAAAGAGTAATGTTAAGTGGCAAGTTGTTAACCGATTGCCAAACTACCCAATGTAAGACCATTGCTCATGCATGTATGTGAGCAGGTGTCCTGTTTCCAGATCAACACTGGTTTGGATGTTTCTTTGGGCTACCCTGATTTTTATAGTTGAGTTGTTCTGTAATTAGTATGGATGTTTCTCCGTTAGGATGCTTCTGTCAGTAAAATGTTTAAATATATTTTATGTTCTACATTTTCAAAGATGTCAAGTATGGGATCATTAGAAAGACATTTTTAGTTTATTTGACAACAAATTGGTTCATTAAAGAGATACTGACAAACTGTTGGAAAATCCTTATCCCACTGTGTCTGAAATATGTATGAAGATTGCTTGGGTGGAAAAGCCAAGAATGATGAACCTGGAAGTGCTATCAGTATTGACAAACGCATTCAGTGCATAATGGCCAACAAGAGGAAGAGTTAAATGTTGCCATCAGCAAATTAAAGGGTTGAGTTTGTTATTCAAAGACACACATGTGTTGCCTGTACCCCTTTGGGGAATGCTTGCTGGAGAAACGCACTGATCAGACGCTGCTAGTGAATAGTCGTTGCCTTAAGCATCCACCACATTTGTATATGGGTTAACTTTAAAAAGGTTTTGTAAACTCGTGAACGCTTTTCAACTTTGCTCCGAGATCTCTTTCGCCTTATATGTTCCGAGTTTGGCTGGAAAACAAATAATTGACATTGAAAAGGAGCGCTTTTTGGGTAAGCGCTGTTGGTCAAGGGCTGTCTGTGGCTGATTTGGGCGGGGTTGGCTGGTGCTGGCTCAGAATATAATCCTTTATTTTATATACACAATTAACATCCATCTTTGTTCTGCCTCGTCGAGTGTGAACGTACATCATTAGCCGCGAGGCGGGTCCTCACTTCTGCTTGTTAGCGTTGTTAATTATTGTTTCCTTGTATGCGGAAGTCCAAATCCATCAACTACACTCTTAAAACGGACATGCCGTCCGAAGTGGAAACGCTGCAGCTTGTTGAGCGTCTTAAACGTACACCGCTCAAGAGCACTTGGGGAAACTCGTCTTCATGAAGACGCAGTACTTTCGACTCGAGCGAGAGTTCAAACAATGACACCTGACATTAGATGCTTCTTTTCAGTCGAGTCCATCAAACCAAGTCTAAACACAGAGACATTTATTATGACGTCCCTACCCTATCTCAGTGATGTCACCATGGAATCTATTCCTGCAGTTGTAGATTTAGAACAACCAACAGGTGATTTAGTGGTAACAAAAGCTCTTGGCACTGAGCCAAATCTGTGCCCATCCAAGACTCTTGTCGTGAATCTCACTACTGAAACTTTTGTACCAGTGATGTTTGACTTGGTGAATATAGACTCACCCATTAAGGACAAAAACTCTGGTCCGTTGTGTAGAGACCCTAATCATATTCCTTTGAGCTTACCGTTACCAATTCATAAAGTGCCCATAATTCGAGAGGCTCATCTCGACATGACTAATTGCACAAATCTTTCACATTCACCTGAAATGTTTGGTAACATTTCCAAAAACTTCTCTCCTTTGTCAATATCCTTTTCCCAGCCTGTTCCTTCGATAATACCTTCTATTCACAACCCCTCTCCAACATACAATCCTGAACCATCTTCGTATATTTTGCTACAGCCGACGTGAACAGCTATGAATCTCGCCTTGTCATCCCTGTCAAAACTTGATGTAAGGCTCAGTTCACAAACTAGCTTATTAGAGAACATATTGCAACTCCAGATGGAAATGAGCACTACGCTGACGACTCATAACACCGCAATGATCAGTTCTAACGAATATTCAGTCTGTCCGTGCTTTTTGTCAGGCACACAAATAAATAATCCATGTTTCTTAGAGACAGATACAGCTACGGCGCAAACACACAATGCCATCCCTTTGAATGGCGTAGATATCATGCCGCGAGATTCCATTGATGTAAGCAAGTGTAGTAAGATGCAGGAAAAAATTGCTGTCGTTGGGGACAGTGGTCTCAGCAACTTGTCTCGCCAATATAGTAGACTTAACATCAGATCCCACTAAAACTACAAACAGTAAAGGACTTTCTATAGCTTTGCAAGAGAACAGAAGCAGGGTCAACAGTGAGGACACAGTTAAATCACATGGAACCAAAACTAAAGAGGACATTACAATTTTTTGTATACCTCTTAAAACCATAGCCAATATATCCTCACTGTTGAATCAGGAGAAGAAAACTAAAAACATAAAAGCTACAGCTCCATCCAATCAAGCTACTACAAAACCATTTCTCAAAAAATGTACAAAGCTGCGAAAACGTGTATTGGATGTTAAAGCGGCCATAACAAAAAAATACTCAAACATTGCCAAGCTTAATAAATCTCATCACATCTCACAGGAAAGGCGATCCATCAAATGGGTTTCCATAAATGATAGAATGAAACTCAAAGTACTAACATCACACACAGCTGTCTCTCATACAAGGCTCCCACCTACCTGACGGACACATTCACCAGACACACCTCTAAGCGACCCATTAGAACTGCTCACTCCAACAGTTTGAAAATCCCCAATTTCAAACTCAAAAAGACTGGCGGCACTTGTTTCCCAGTAAAGGCAGCACAACTGTGGAGCACTCTGCCAGACCACTTCAGAGCTTTACCTTCCTTCCAGTCTTTCAAAACTAACATCAAACAATGGCTATTATCACATGACCAATGTCCTTACCCCCTACATGACCTTACACATACTGACAAAGATATGTATATAATGTATAGGCATCCTTTAGTGTTGTAGCCCTCCCTCTGTAACACCCTCCTATCACTGTCTTACCTGGCTTTTATTCTGTAACCTACACTTGCCATTCTTTAACTTGTTTCTAATGTTTTTCTTGTAACCTAATTTTTGTTCAGCGCTCTGATGCCCGAGTGCCCAGCACGCTATATAAATAAATAAACAATACAATAAAACCATTGAAGGGAGTAGAAATCACTCAGTGGTGGCTCCAATAGCTCATGAGCCTCTGGATGGACCTGCTTAATAAAAGCAATGCTACAAAAAAATAATCCTTTAGAAACACAGGAACATCTGAGAAACATGCAATGTGGTGACCAATCTGAAGAGTCAGTACTTATTGATCTGTAATTACCTGCAAGTGTAATCTTGACTCTCCATTCCATATCAATGAGGTGCACACGCCCCTTATTTTTGAAAAAAGTGCTCTGCCCGGCCATACCGGGACAGTACTGAACAGTTTCGGCAGAATTATCATTTTGACTAGAGCGATCTTACCCATCATTGATATTGGGAGGGATCTCCAAGGTTCCATGTTAACACAAAGGGCGTCAGCCAGAACCTCATAGTTGTGTGTGCGGGATAGTTGTGCCGTTCTTGCTACATGTACCCCCAGATATTTAATATGCACGGCATTCCAAAGGAGTCCATGGAGCTCCGATGGCTGAACTGTTGCATCTGTAAGTGGAAAGATTTCAGATTTAGCGGTTTTCAGGGCCAGACCCGAGTACTCTCCAAAGGTTTTAACCACCGCCAGGACTTTATCAAGTTTGCGTTCAGGGTTTCTCAAATATAACAGAATGTTGTCGGAATACAGTGTAATAATCTCCACCCTTCGCTCTAGCTGTAGCCCTAATCTCCTGTATCTGGCCCTGAGTAGATCCGCCAATGCTTCTATTACAAGTGCGAACAGTAAGGGGGATAATGGGCAGCCATGGCGTGTGCCTCTGAGTAGTTCCAGCACTTCTGAGAGCGTGCCGTTAATCCGTATTCTAGCGTAAGGGTGTGTATACAGGACCCTGATCCACTTTAGAAAGTTATCGCCGAACCCATCATTTTTCAGGACGCTGAACAAGAAGGGCCAGTAGACTGTGTCAAAGGCCTTTTGCATGTCCAATGTTATCGCCGCCTCTTGCAGTTCCTCCGGAACTGCTGCCAGTATTTTGTAATGGATATTTTATTGCCGTGGATCTGTCTGGATACAAAAAAGGTAGCAGGCGCCCCTCTCTCGAAAGAACATGGCATGATAACCTGTTAAGTGGTTATTAATCACTTTGAGGGTTCACAGCCATCTGCTTTTTGCTCACTGTACCTTTCACAGATGGGAAATATCAATTTGCAGATCAGTCTTTGGCAGTCCAGCACCGAAATGCTATGGCAATTCTCTCCTGAACAAGAGTACCAACAGCAACCCATACATGTGTTTCAGCCTTGTTGGGCCTCATCAGTGAGGTGAAGCTGTGTATCTCTAAGCACAGTGAGCAGGGAGTCCACGTCTGGTTGCCCCCAGGTAACTTAGGGTGACCAACCCCAAGTTCCTTCCAAAAATACAAAATGGTAGCAGGTGCCCCTCTCTCAAAAGAACACGGTATGATAACCTGTTCAGTGGTTATTGACCACTTTGAGAGTTCGCAGCCATCTGCTTTTTTCACTGTACCTTTCACATATGGGAAATACCCATTTGCATATCAGTCAGGATCTGCCTGTTACGAAGCTCGCTTGGTCCTCATGGACCCTATATGGCATAAGTGGTGTCAACTGGCTTGCCAGGATCTTGGCGAAGATCTTGGCAGTATTTATCAATGAAAGCGTCCAATATGAGTCACAATCTTCGGGGGGTTTCCCTGACTTAACTAACAGGGTAATGATGGTTTCTCTGGTGGTTTCAGGTAGTCCCCTCACCCCCCCCCCCTTCCCTGGGCTGCTGTCCGGACAGCGTGCAATTTAGGAACAAGGAGTCTAGCAAACTCCTTGTAGAACTCTGCGCCAAGGCCATCCGAGCCCGGAGCTTTGCCGTTGGGCAGAGCTTTAATGGCCTCCGATATCTTGGCCAGAGTGATCGGGCCATCTAGTGCTTCCCTGGTGGCAGGAGACAGAAGCGTTGTTGGTATTTTGGAAAAAGTATTGGTCTATATCATGGTCAGAGGCTGTGCTTGGAGGGTGTGTGGGGGGGGAGTAGAGGTGCCTATAAAAATCATAAAGTGTTTCCTCCATCTCTGCTTGTTCTGTGGTCACCACCCCTTCTAGAAGTGCTATACATGGTCTGGATGTGTGCCCTCGCTCGCCTCTTACCATTCTTGCCAAGAGTCTACCAGGGTGTTACTGTTCCCCATATCGCCTTGCGGCTGCGAGTCTGTCAAAGTAGCAGATCTCCCGATCCGCCGCTTTCCTAAATTCTTCTACCTGGGTTTTAATATCTAATCCCAGTTGGGGGGACGGATTTTGAGCATATCGCTCTTGCATACTGGCGATGTCCCTTTCGCGCCACTGGAGTTCCATGCAAATATCTTTCAGCACTCGCGGTACCTCTTATGCACACTTTAACAGCTTGCCACAATACTGCCAGGCTCGTCACCAAGCCTTCATTGTGTTCAAAGTACTCCTCAATGTGTTGGGCCAATGTTGTTTTGTAGACTTGATCTCCACAGAGGTCTGTATTTTCACCTCCGGGATCTGTAACATTATTTGAATGGGTGAATGGTGTGAGTACGTTCTAGGGTTTACCTGTGTCAGTGATCCAGCTTAGGACAACATGAGATAATAGCCACACATCTATCCTGGTGTGCATATAATGCACCGAGGAGTAATAAGTGTATGCCTGCTTTGTGCCGTGTCGGGTGAGCCAAGCATGCACAGAGCCATCTCCGACAAAATGGTCCAGTTTGAGAGGCTCAGTCTAGTGAAGTAGCAGAATACAAAAGTTCCTGTGGATACGTTCTAGTCTTTTAGATGCAGGAAGATTAAACCGCAGTTTGGGTTGAAGTTAAGAGGTGGTTGACTTGGGCTCCTCTACATGCACTCCGCGTGCTGGAGCGACTTTTCAGATTAAGCTAAGCAATATTTTTCCCTACAGTACCTTAAGTTTGAAGAAATGTTCGTGGCTGGATTCTCCTCAATGTGGTAGCTCTGGCCTTGGGCTCCGGATTCCTTGGTGGTGATAAGGCAGGACAATGGACAGGATCACACGGTAGCAGTCTCGAGGGAGGAACTCTGGCGCGGATTTCTTCAGCTTTTCTGGTTAGTCTGTGGTTTTGGCAACATTTCTTCAGCACCAACAGAGGACACATTTGCCCGGTTCCTGGAGTCCAGCACTCTGCTGAGGGGACTAGGATGAGTCGGATTGTGTTTCTGCAGGTTGACCTGCAGCTCAGGAAAGACTTAAAAGGATTTGTGGAGGAAAGATAGTCCAGGGGCAACGTGCTTGTCTTGGAAGCAAGACCATGCAGCGCAACACAGGTTTGAATCTCGATCCCGTGATTAGAAATCGCTTGCTGGTATCAAGTGCGTTATAAAAGAAAAATTATAATTCGGCCTTTCAAAGACTGTGCACTACAGTTGGGGTTCTGCAGAGGCACAGTACTTTGGCAGATGGCTCAGATTTGGCTTCGTCTAGTGACTGGTTGTTCCCACCAGTCAAAGGGAGGGAATTGTCCTCTTTGGAGTTGTTCTGTCGCACAGCAAATGGGGTCATGACAGCATTAGTCGCTTCAGTGTTGAAAAGGGTCTGCAGGCATCTCTGCTTGTCTTCTTCAGTTACTTGTGATATTCAGATTGCACTGATAGGTCTCTCTCCCACTATACAGGTGCCCCATATTGATCTGGGGTTCTGTCCCCAAACTGCATAGTATGATATTCTGTTTGAATTGATAGGCCTCTCTCCCACTATACAGGTTTCCCGAACTTACCAGGGGCTCCATTCCCAAACTGTATCGTATGACACTCAGATTGCATTGATAGGCCTCTCTCCCACTATACAGGTCTCCCAAAATTATCAGGGGTTCTGTCCCAAAATCGTATTGTATGACATTCAGATTGCATTGCTAGGCCTCTCTCCCACTATACAGGTCTCCCAAACTTATCAGGGGTTCTGTCCCCAAGTTGTATTGTATGATATTCTGATTGCATTGATAGGCCCCTGTATACAGGTCCCCCAAATTGATCAGGGGTTCTGTCCCCAAACTGCATAGTATGATATTCTGTTTGCATTGATAGGCCTCTCTCCCACTATACAGGTCTCCCGAACTTACCAGGGGCTCCATTTGCAAACAGTATCGTATGACTCTCAGATTGCATTGATAGGCCTCTCTCCCACTATACAGGTCTCCCAAAATGATCAGGGGATCTGTCCCAAAATTGTATTGTATGACATTCAGATTGCATTGATAGGCCTCTCTCCCACTATACAGGTCTCCCAAACTTATCAGGGGTTCTGTCCCCAAGTTGTATTGTATGATATTCTGATTGCATTGATAGGCCTCTCTCCCACTATACAGGTGTCCAAAATGTATCGGCGGTTCAACCCCAATTGGGGTTTCTGTCCCCAATTGCATTGTACGATATTGAGATTGCATTGGTGGGCCTCTCTCACACTATACAGGTCTGTCAAATTTAGTAGGGCCTCCGTGCCCAAATTGCATTGTATGATATTTAGAATGCACTGCGAGGCCTCTCTCCCACTACACAGGTATCTCCAGTTTAGCCGGGGTTCTGACCCCAATTGCACTGTATTAGACTGCATTGATAGGACTCCACAATGCATTATATGATATTTTAGATTGCACTGCTAGGCCTGTCTCCCACTATACAGATGTCTCTAATTTAGCTGGGGTTCTTTCCCCAATTGATGTGACGGTTGGCATGTGCCACACTCGTATGGAGTTCTGAACTTTGGCTTGCGCCACATCTAGATAGAAATGTGCCTAATAGCGTGCCTTGGTTGAATTTAGAAGTGTGCCTATTAACATGCCCTGGTTTACTTTAGAAATATGCCTATTAACATGCCCTGGTTGACTTTAGTAGTGTGCCTATTAACGTGCCCTGGTTGACTTTGAAGTATGCCTAATAGCGTGCCTTGGTTGAATTTAGAAGTGCGCCTAATATCCTTTCTGTGCAAAGTTGAATTTAGAAGGGTGCTTATTAGAATGCCCTGGTTGACTCTAGAAATGTGCCTATTAACGTGCCCTGGTTGACTTTGAAGTGTGCTTAATAGCGTGCCCTTGTTGAATTTTGAAGTGTGCCTAATATCCTCTCTGTGCAAAGTTGAATCTAGAAGTGTTCCTATTAGCCTCTCTGTGCAAAGTTGAATCTAGAAGTGTGCCCATTAGCGTGCCTTGGCTGATTTTGGAAATGTGCCTAATATCCTCTCGGTACAAAGTTGATTCTAGAAGTGTATATAACACCACCACTCTGGCATAGCGGGATTTGACAGTGTCCCCAATAACGTCACTGTGCCAAAGTCTAGAAAGTCTGTCCTACATCGGATGAGCGGGTGAAGTGGATGCCCTATAATGGGTGAAGTATGTGGACGGAACGGGTGAAGTGTGTGGACGGAACGGGTGAACTCATGAAGAACGGGTGAAGTGGGTGGAACGGGTGAAGTGGGTGGAACGGGTGAAGTGGTAGAACGGATGAAGTTGGTGAATGAACGGGTGATGTGCTTGGAACCGGCGAAGTGGGCGGAACTAATGAAGTGCATGGAACGAATGAAATGGGTGCAATTAGTTAAGCGAATGGAACGTGTGAAGATGACATATGTGGATGGATGAGGCCTGGAGTAAGGATAACATGGGTTGAATGAAAGGAGTAGTGTATAAAATGGTGGAGTACATAAAATGGTTGAAGGGCATGGAACGGGCTGGAGTGCATGGAACGGCTGGAGTGCATGGACCGGGCTGGAGTGCACAGAATGGCGTGACGTACATGGAATGGTTTGGTGGGCATGGAACGTCTGAAAGAGCTTTGAAAGGAACAGTCAGAGTGCTTGAAACGGTCGTAATGCACGGAACAGTCGGAATACATGGAACGGATAAAGTTCATGGACCTATTGGAGTGGGCGCGATCTCAAGCACCTACAGTAAACCACCATATTCAAATCTCCACGCTTACTCTCTTCTTTACACCACCACTCAAATAGAACACAGCGATACTATGACACCATTCGGTACAGCTGTTCTCATACCAACATCCTCCTCATACTCCCCATCACTCTAACTAAACACTGCTGGTTACACCCCCCTCTCCCCCCAGCCAGGTGTTCTCCTCAGGCCCAACGCAGCCACAATTGGTCTGGATAAATGCTGCCAGAACGAACACATACTATTGACCTCTCAACCACCACACCTACCGCTAAGAAGCAGCTATTTCACGAATGCCACACCAGCTGCACACATATCCGGTGCTCACATGCACCTTTGACTCTCTCTACTGACTTAAACTTCGGTTCCCAAGGGCGTTCAACCTACCAGCGCCTTCAGACCATACCAATGGTACATAAGGCGCTATATAAATGCAAAGTAACATAACATAACAGCTTCTAAAATGTCATCTGGCCTTTTCATTACATGAGCTGAACCCAATCGGTCTACTGAACTCGTTTGTATTACTTTTGACACCCATGTAATAGCGCTAGTAAACACCTAGTGGAATCATGCTAGCATCTCCGATGGTTCCTTCATAGCGGACATGGAATTGCTGCTCAACAAAATTGCACTTGACACAACAATCACAGCGACATTCATTGTAGGTGATTTGAATATACATAATTTGTCGATTGAAACCCAACATGACACTGTAGCAAGATGTAGGTGGTCTAACCTTATGATCAATAGACAATTGTTAATGCTCAGTGGTGCGTTTGAAGGTGATTCCCCTGCCGATTCCACCTGGCGTCGTCCTAATCAAAAAGCCATCATCGATTACGTATATACTGATCGCCTGATGTTTTCAAGCTTAACACACTTCATTGTACGAAAACAGCATGTCAGTGATCATGACCAGCTGATTGTGTCGTGGATATGGAAGTCATCGGGTTTGTCTCAACAAAATGAACATCTGAATTTTGGGGTAGCGATATCCTCGGGGCGAAACAGATTGCGTTGGTCTTCAGATCAATTACATAATCTCTACCATTGTTTAAAAAAATGGAGTAGATCGAAATCCTGCTGTAACAAACTACGAAGGACAATATGTTGCAGCACTTCAACTTTTCACAGAATCACAACATAGGTTGATCAAGCCCAGGTTTAAGTTTCAAATTCCTTTGATCCTCATCTTAAAAATCAAAAACTCCTCCTTCTTAGAGCTATTGGAAGTCTTAAGGATCTCTCTCCTCCAGAGAAGCGATAACTGGGTAAAATCCAGAAAATACCATATGTACCAACGGGACGGAGAAAACATGCTACGGCCCTCTCTTCCAAGAACTCGGGGGCAATCTGACGTTTACTTAATCAGAGCTCCAATAAGTCTCAGCTTTCTCTGCAGATTAATGCTGTATCTGAGCAGACATGGATTCATTACTTTTCTAATGTATATGCTTCCAAGGATCAGGGTGTTATAGAAACCATCAATATGCCCGAAATTAAGTTGCTGCTGGAGTTTGATCTTGCGGACATCATATTTTATATATCCAAACTATCAAACTCTAGAGCCCCGGGCCCTGATGGCCTGTCTAATTCTATACTTAAGGCCAACCCTGAATTGTGGGTGTTAATATTGAATCAAATCTATGAGAAAATGTTTGAATCACAATTAACACCGGCATCGTGGCGAAAGTCCATGATAGTTCCGAAATTTAAGAAAAGCAATCTGCAATACCCAGGAAGTTATCGCCCCATCGCATTGCTGGACGTGCCAGGCAAACTCTTCTCCAGATTCATCTTGCGAGACCTCAATCGCTGGATTACTCAGAACCATCTTTATGATCCTCATCAAACGGGGTTTATTCCAGGACTTGGTACAGCAATTAATTTAACAATCATACGTGAGTAGGTCATTACTGTCTAAATTGAATAAAGCAAATTGCCCGCAATCTTTGCTGGCTCTAATAACCCAACTTCATCAAAATACCTCTATCGATGAAGGCTGACGATGGAAGGTCAACTCTCGGCCACCATACCAACATACTCTGGCCTAAAGCAAGGATACGTGTTGGCATCCACGCTATTTAATTATTACATAGCTGACATGGCAAATACTTTTTCCGAGGTACAATCTGACACCCCCTTGATTAGGTACATCTCTGATAGCGTTGCTTCTATATACGGACGACCTTGTTTCTTGGTCTGCCAACAGCAATGGAAAAATACGCTGAGAACAACTCACTTCAAGTAAACGCAGAAAAAACTAAAATTCTATGTTGTGTCCAAAAAGGGACTAAGAAAATGCAGAGCAGCAATTGGCACCTAACTGGTAGTCATATAGAGGTTGTACAACAATATAATTATCTTGTTTTCAATATTAATAATCACTATCAGATTTACCTTATTTCTTGGATTTACAAGCCAAAATCCGAACACTAACATCTCAGGTGCTAATAATACATGCAAGATTTGGTCAATTTTCCTGTTCATCTTTGGTCACAGTCTATATGCAGAAAGTCACGGCAATCATTTTGTATGGCTCCGAAACCAAACCGTACTCGACCATGCATTATTGGACAAAAATTGAAAGCTGCTTTTGGAAGCGTGCTTTGAGTCTGCCCAAAAGTCAGCCAATGCCTATTTTAAGATTTTAATTAGGTTTACCGTCATTATATGCATTATATTCATGGAAAAATCTAAGTTTGTACAGGAAATTTCCCATGACAATTGATTCAAATCTTCCGTTGGCCAAAATATCAAAATATATGCTTAACTCAATGGAAGGTTTTCCTCAACAATGGAGGAAACGTGTGATCACTGAGATGGATGCACCCAGAATCTCAGAAGATCTACTAATTTTGAATCCAAACAAAGCCAAATTAAAACTATGGCAATCAGACTGGATATGTACATTAGAAATCTGTAAGACCTATCCCGTTTTTAAAGACAATCCCTTTTAAAGAAAAGACATTTTGGACCATTGAGTCCTATTTACTTAAATTTCCAAATCCAAAATACCGACATGTCTTATTGCGTTATAGACTAAACCTATGTAAAACCAATGAAATCCAAGCTTGGCTTCATCAAATTTTGGAATGCAACATCTATTAACAGAATGCCCTAAGTTGATCAGCAAAATGTCCTATTCAAGCCATATTTTGAATGCTAAATAGAGAAATTGTGGAACAAACTTTTTCACACAAATCTGCCAATGGTACAAATAGCAATTGTGAGGTTCATGATTTCTTTTTAGAAATTGACAAGTGATTATATTCTTAGGTTCGGAGAAGGTCAAACTCATATTGTTATAAGTGAAAATGGTACATGGCTCCATTTTACTTTAATTTTTATCCCTAATTTTGTTGTTGTCGGAAATGAGAATTATGGTGCTAACATTATGTTGAAACATCATTTGCGTATATGAAATTTTACCTCGTGTATATTTTATGAGACTACTTGTATTTTTTTAATTGTTTATACTTAGTTTATTTATTTTGTTTAATACTATTGTTAAAGCTGTAATTTAATGTTTCTTATTTATTGAAAGGTTGATTTACAACCATGACAACAATAAAATAAAAAAATAATAATTGACAAGAAAAACCTTCCTCTAATCTGTGTTTTTCACCTTTCAGACCAACAACATTTTGAAGCTCTGGTGCTTGTTGCACAACAGTAATAATCTGCACCCGGCTGGTGTGTGCTTGCCAGAAGAAGAACACTTAAACATAGAGAGGAAGCCGTTCCCTGTCTGAAACAACCGGCACCATGTGTCCTGAATTTAGAATGGTGCCATTGTGTGCCTGTCGAGGGCTAAGTTTGATGAAAACGTTACACACTGCTTCATAAGTGTTTCCGTCTCAGTGCTTCGAAGTATCCCTTTGAAGTATCCCTCTCGAGGTGGGTCTCATTAGTGCAATTTACCATAAGTTGTTTAATGGTAGATTTGTCTTATTTTGCTCTTCATTCATTGTTGATTCATCCACCTTTCCAGTGGGCCCCTGCCAGTACTCTCGCTTCCTGTTTTGCTATTCTTACTGTAATGGACCACTCTGGCAAGGTAATTGGTGTAACCAAAAGTATAGTCTTTTATTGACTTTTAAAGAACAAAAGAAAAAATTCAAGCAAATAAGGAGAAGAAAAATAAAGAAATAAATCTTCCCAGTCAGGCTTCTGACTTCTCCTTTGTTAGTGCCAGTATTGAAGTCCTTGGAAGCTTCCTTGGGGGATAAGGTGTAAACCCGGGTTTAGTCCTCGTAAGCCCAACGGTAAGAGGTTCCTGTCACTTCGCTTCACATATGGATCTGCAAAAAACAGGAGAATTCCCCGTCAGTCCTTCTTCACTGTCTGGTTATATAGGGGCTGGTCAACTCTGGGCCAATCAATGCTCTCTAGCCAGCTAAGCCTTGATAACCCCCCTAAGCCCCGCCCCTTCCTTCTTTGCTGCCGGCCGCCATGATGCAGTCCACCCATGCGCCGCGAGGTGTGGACTGAGATAAGTACTGGGGTTTGGGTTTCCATCTTTCTCTCTGATATGGAAGTTTCCCTTGTTGTGGGGAGTTTTAGCCGGTATTGACAATTGCCGTTCGTGCAGCATTTCATATGGTTTCTCCGCCCTTCCCTGAGCCGTGGGCCTTCTGCGGCGGGTCGTCCGTACCGCACCGGACCTTCCCTGCCCCACCAAGCACAGTGCAGGTGTTGGCCGCCTCCTCCTTCATTGTTGGCCCTTGTCAGGGTCGCAGCTGTGCTTCTGTTACTGCCGGCTCGAGTGACTGCCTCCTCGCCACATGAGTCTACGCTCGACGCCGGCAGCAGTTCCTGCTGGGGAGCGTGCAAGTATCCTTTGTCCTGGCTCAGGATTGAAAGGGCTTTGTCCGTGCCTAAGTCGGCACCCCACCATGTGGGTTTCCTGCTTTCCTCGGGCCCCTTCGCATCCGCGTCCCCCTCCTCAGACTTCAAACCATTACACTTACAATTAATATTTTAAGGCCACATGCTTTGGCAATACACTGTAATGTTATGCCTGTTTGTATATCCCCGCTTCCCTTTGCTGTGGTTTGTGCCAATCCCAGCTTTCTCCTGCCACATAACCCAGTCCAGCTTTTACTTTTTGGCAGTTGTGAATGTTGGATACTCTTGAGTTTAACAATTTTCCTGCATGGGAAAATGGAGTTTACACGACTCATAAAATTATGGCTCTTAATTGATAACTCATTCTTTAGGACCCTATAAATTCACCCTTGCCATAGTCCAGTAGTCCTAGAGTAAAACACTTTGCATGTGACATCCCCTATGACTAGATCCGGGCATAGACTTATTTACAACTGGCAGATCCATAGCACTGCGAGTAATTTTGAGCTGTTGGCATTCATTCCACTCTGACAGCTAAAGTCTTTTATGGCCACATTTGTATATATGCCTGCCATTTCCAAAAGCGTTATTGTTAGGGTGACTTTTGTTAAAAAATAAATATAAATAAAAAAGATTTACTAATAAAAGGAAACTCGTACCAAACCCAGCATGCGTTAGGTGTTTAGTGATTCAGTCATACAGCTCTCACTGACATATATGGCAGATATAAAGCTCTTTGGTCATTCTTATCTTCCCAGCAAGCTCTTTAATATGCAAAACAGCCAAAAGCTCATTGGTTTTACTAGTGCCACTTCACATTGTCATTGCAGTTCTTTCTTATCAATACACACATACACTGTGTTAAGCAATCACGTTTATATTCAAATCCATGACGTGCATTTTTTTAAACCGTTGCAAAAATTGGGGTTTTCCCTTCAGAAAAGCAAAGTTTAAAAATGATGCATCATTTTACGATATTAAACGCATTCTGTGCTTATGTCAAGCACAGAGTTCCCACAGGTGGCACTAAAATGATGTTCAGAAGCAAGCGCTATTTTAAGACATCTATATCTATACCCACCCATCTCAAAATGTTCCTCTGTATTGTACATTCCAACCAACTCTAGGAACTTAACAAACATTTTAAATTACCTTGAACGCACGCTGGCAAGACCCATAGCCTAAACCACACCCACAAAGGTAATATTGTGCTGGAAACGCCCGGTCCATTGCTCAATCAATTTTACTCTTGGAGTGTTGGGTATTTTGAATAATTGCACAAACAGCAATGATTTAAACAGTATGCACCACTTCATTTGTTATTAAAGGTGCCTGCATTGTGCAGCTACAATGAATGCTGTTGTTTCCCACACACGAATGTTCAATGTTTCCCTTATCCATTACTCCACCATGTGAATTCACAGCCATAGATTTCAAGAAACTTCTTCAACTGTCTTTACTCTACTGAGGTGTTTATGCCAAGGCACAGTTTACAAATTTCACTTCTGATTTCCAAGCCCAAGTCATTGGGGGTATATCGGCTACAGCAGGTAACTTGCCTTACTTCCCTTTTGCCCCCCTGCTAACAATTGAGCTGTAACTATGAGAAGGGGGCTGAGTTATTTTTATTTTTATAAGTTGTGACTATACCACTTGCATATATTTCATATGTAAACTTTACCATTTGACAAGATCGGCTGCAGAAATTTAGTTATGTTGCATTCATGTTACAGACCAGTAAAGGTGCTTCTTAGAGTGACAGCTGGCGATTTGTGAGAGAAACCAGATATTCGCATTGAAACCAAAATTCCTCATTCCAACCTTCTCTCACTTGTGTCCAGTTGACCTACATTTTAGGTTCTTATCACTTCCTCAAAAAGATTGTTTTCGGACCTTACTGAAAGTCGACAATTAGCTGTAACAATTACCTCTAGTGCATTGCCTTCTCCAAATCTTGGGCAGCCAAGATCTGAAAACACTCTTTCAACTAACCTAATTGTAAAATAGTAGGCTGTAGTCGGATTTAGGTTTAACAATTTTAAGATTTATTGCGGTGTTAACTTAAACAACAGCTCTCCTTGTGCACATCAAACAGTATTCGTTTTCATGAGGTTTGGTTTCCGTGAAAGGGTTAATGAAGTCCAGAGTTCAAAAGAAGCTCCCCTTGGCTTCTCGCATCTTTAAAAGGGAAAATAAAGTCAACTTAATTCTTTTTCTCCACGGACCTTAGCCTTCAGTCTGACTCACCCTCTGTTCACTGGGTTAAGAAAACAAAAAGACAAAAATCCACACAGAAGGGCACAGTCCTTGATTAATGGTTTACGGCTGGCGCTTCTCCTCAGCGAGTCCGCCTCTGATAGGGATCTCCCCTGTGCCTCCAGTGAGCCTTCTAGCACGCCCAGTCGCAATCACCTTTCCATTCCTCTCTGGTCTCCGGCTCGACTTCCAGCTGTAATCAGAAACACCCGGTGAGCTCTCTGTTGCTGCATTTAACCCCCTCTCTGCTCCTCCCCTCCCTTCAGTCTCCAGACAGTTTTCCCTCCCATTCCCCACACCTGCAGGGCGTTTTCTTTCCCCTTTCCACCCAGTTTCATGCACTGTTTGACCCCACCCTGTATGTCTCTGGGGCCACCCATCTATATACGGGCTGACTGCATTGCACCAGTGCCAGTCTCTGGTACACCTATTTCCATGCTGTATGATTGGGTTGTACCTATGCCGTTTTCCCTTTTTAATTCTGTCTCTGCCCCCTCCTTGGTTTCGTTTCTCGTGGTGTTTTCTGGGACATGTAGTTTTCTTTTGATTTGCTGTGTTAACCTTTTGTTGGCTGGGTCTCATTACTAGAATAGGGTCCTCCCTTGGTTCTGTTGCCTCTTTGACCACCTCACATACTCCCCCCTCCCCTCCCCCCAGGAACTAGGCAGTTCGGGCATGTTCAAGGCCCTGGACAAGTAATCAGCGACTAGCTGATATTTTCCGGGTTTATGTACTGTAACAAAATGATAGGGTTGAAGGGTTAAGAACCACCTAAGGACCCTATGGTTTGTCTTTCTGGGTGGCTAGCCATCGAAGAGGGGCATGATCTGTAAAGATGGTAAACTTTCGACCTAGTAAATAATAACAAAGAGATTCAACGGCCCACTTTATTGCCAAACATTCTTTTTCTAAGGTGGAGTATGGTATCTCATGTGGGTGGAGTTTTCTACTGATGAAGGCTATTGGGCAGAGGTCTTGTTCTGATCCTTGGGATAGCACGGCACCTAGACCACATCCTGATGCATCAGCCTGTAAATAGAAGGCTTTTGAGAAATCTGGGCAGTGTAGAACCGGTTGGGTTGATATTAGTTGTATTAATTGGTGAAAAGCTTAAACAGCTTCTGGCTTGATTTGAAGTGGCCGGTTGGTTTTTAAGGCGTCTGTCAGTGGTGCCGCTATGGTAGAAAAATGCGGTATGAATCTTCTATAATATCCTACGAACCCTAGAAAGGCTCGGATCTCTTTCCGGGTTTCCGGTATTCGTAATTTTTTCAAAGCCTGTATTTTGTCAACCAACGGTGTGATTACTCCACCTCCTACAGAATATCCAAGATACTTGGTAGTTTTGGCTGCCAGCTTGGTTTTCTTGGGGTTGATATGCAGTCCTGCCTCTTGTAAGGACGGAATTACTTTGATTAGATGTTCTAAATGTTCCTTCCAGGTTTTACTAAAAATCACTATGTCATCCAAATAGGCAGCTGCGTATAGTTCATGTGGTTTCAGTAACTTATCCATTAAGGCCTAAAAAGTGGCAGGAGCCCCGTGCAACCCAAATGGTAACACCGTAAACTGAAATAGACCTTGAGGTGTTGCGAAGGCTGTTTTCTCCTGATCCGCTGGGTTGAGCGGTATCTGCCAATATCCTTTTGGTTAAGTCCAAGGTACTCAAAAAGGATGCAGCTCCCAGTTTCTCTATTAGTTCATCTATCCTAGGCATAGGGTAGGCTTCATATCTGGAAATGGCGTTTAGTTGCCTAAAGTCCATACAGAACCGGGTGGTACCATCTGGTTTGGGTACTAGTACCACCGGTGAACACCATGCGCTCTTGGAGGGAATAATGGTATCTAGTTTCAGCATGCTCTCTATTTCTTGTGCTATCTCCCCTCTTTTTGCTTCAGGGATTCTATAGGGTCGGAGGCGTATAATCTTGCCTGCCTCGGTTGGGATTGAGTGAGTAGCCATATGAGTCCTTCCAGGTAGACTCGAGAATGTCTCTGCTACAGGGCCCAAGGTGTCAAATAACTCAATTCTTTGGGTGTCGCTTAATTGTTCCCCCAAGCCCACATCTTGTAGGTTACCAGCCAAGTGTGTGACCATTTGTTCCGGGACCGACATCTCTACTAGAGACATACACAATATTGCTGAGTCTCCTTCTTTCCACAACTTGAGTAAATTAATGTGATAGTTCTGATGTTTGTTTTGTCTATCTGGTTGCTCTACCTCATAATTAACTGGACCCAACACCTTTGTTATACTATATGGGCCTTTCCATTGGGCGAGCATTTTGTTCGTGTGAGTGGGTAATAACACCAGCACTTTGTCTCCTATTTTAAGCGTTCTAGGTCTGCTTCCTTTATCATAATACTTCTCTTGCGTTTCTTGAGCTCGCCCCAGGTTTTCCTGAGCATAGTCTCTGAGTTTTCCCAGGTGATCTCTTAGTTCATTCACATATTCCGTTAGGGTTGTTTCTTCCTGTTGTTCCCAAGTGTCCTTTAGTAATCCCAAGATAGATTTTGGCTGTCTCCCAAATAATAATTCAAATGGGGAATACCATGTTGAGGATTGAGGTGTATCACGTAAAACCATCAACACCCATGGCAGTACTTTCTCCCACCCCAGACCAGTGGGGCTGGTTGCTCTTTTTATCATTTGTTTGATGGTTTTGTTATATCTTTCCACCAGCCCATCAGTCTGTGGATGGTACACAGAGGTCCTTAAATGGTTGATGCCAAGGGTCTTGCATACTTCTTTCATGACGCTCGATATAAAATTACGTCCTTGGTCTGTTACAATCTCCAGGGGAATTCCCACTCTAGCGAAATAGGGTAAAAGTACATCACATACTTGTTTGGCAGACATTCCTTTTAATGGAAATGCTTCTGGATATCTAGTGGCATAGTCCACTACCACTAGTATGAACCGGTATCCTTGGCTGGTAGGTTCCATTGGACCCACAATGTCTAGCCCTATTCTCTGAAATGGCTCTTTGATCAATGGCATTCTTTGTAAAGGGGCTTGTGCTGGAATATGGCGCTTGTTTTCTGACATATTGCACACTCTTGGCAATATTTGGTTATCTCAGCGTAAACTCTGGGCCAATAGAAATTTTGCAACACCCTTTGTATGGTCTTGTTCTCAGCTAGATGTCCCCCTGTGGTGTGATCATGTGCCAGCTGAATCAGCCCTTTCCTGTAGGACTGGGGAACCAACAATTGCTCCTTCTTTATGTTATCAGATCCTTGGGTTACTCGATAGATTAACCCCTGTTTCTCTTTAAAGTAGGGAGTAGTAGGTTGGACCCCGCTAGTGTCTAGAGCTTGTTCCCTGGCCCTTTTTAACGTTTCATCCAGCCCTGTTTCTGTTCGAAATGAAGGCATATGGTCCCCCACCTTCCAGTCTATGATGGAAATGTCTTTATACGCTTCCTGATTCACTCGGTTTCTCCTTTTCTGGGCCTTAGATCATTTTTCCGACTACATGCCCCCAATAGTTCAGTTTTTGAAAACAGGGCTTCTCTCAACCATCTATCGAATTCAGGTAGATCTGTTCCTATTAGCACCGGAGCGGGCAAGGTAGGAATAATGGCGGCTTTGATTGGCATCTCCTGCCCCTGTATTCCCAACACAATGTCTTTAGATGGATACCCTTTTACATCCCCATGCACGCACTTTATGTCAATGGTTCTCACCTGTTCGCTATCTTGCTCGCTCACATGGGGCTGTATGGCCGTCTGTCGGCTTCCGCTGTCCATCATTGCTTGACGGGGATGTCCATCCACTGTGACCTCTATCACGTAAGGCAGTCGTTTCCTTCTGTATTCCTGCGCTTGCATGGACCCGATTTCCATTGGTTCAGTTTTTGTTTTTTTGGAACAGAAACGCGCAATATGACCCCATTCTCCACACTCAAAACATTGGGGTGCCAGTCCTTTGCTTAAGCCAGCCCCATTAGTGGGTCGGGGTTCGGCCTTGTTCCTGGGTTCGGTTCCTGGTCCTTTATAGGTTCCGATGCGTACTTGGGAAGCTTCCACGCTTGGTCTCAATTGGGTGGCAGGGAAAGGTCGGGTGCTCCCTGCCTTCTGATATGCTGTTGCCACGTCTATTGCCTCGGCCAGTGATAGATGGTGATGTTGCCTCACCCACCTCTGAATTGGTCCTGGTAGGGCATCAATGAATTGTTCCATCATTACTTTATCCTTAATCTGCCCTATTGTGGCTGTGCCTGTTTGCAGCCATTTTTCCGCCAAATCTTGCACTCTGTAGAACAATTGTCTTGGACTTTCACCTGGTTTCAATCGGGTTTCTCGAAACTTGAGCCTGTAAGATTCTTCATCCATGCCGAGTCTTTCCAAAACAGTTTTTTTTAATCTCGGTATAAGGAGTGTCTCCGGTGTGGTTAGCCGCTTGGTATGCCCCCTGCATTACCCCTGTGAGCAAGGGAGCCAGATAGAAAGCCCATCTGTCCTGTGGCCATTGGGCTGCTCTAGCTATTCTCTCAAAATTTACGAAGAAAAAACTGGGGTCTTCTCCTACTTGGTATTTTTGTAATACCGTAGGTGGTATTACTGGATGCTTCTGGGTCGTGGCCACTGCTTCTCCCAGTATTCTTAAGGCTTCCCGTCCTTGCTCTTGGGCAGCACTTTGCACTTGTATGGCCTGTTGGAGTGCTTGTCTGTCCGCCTGCGCCTGGTGACTTTGCACTTGTAAAAGTTGCTGCAGCTGCTGTTGCCCTTCTGCGAGTGCCTTTACCACAGCTTCCATGTTTTCTGCTTGGGCGTTCTCTTGAATCCCACCGCTGCCACCACTGTAAAATAGTAGGCTGTAGTCGGATTTAGGTTTAACAATTTTAAGATTTATTGCGGTGTTCACCTAAACAACAGCTCTCCTTGTGCACATCAAACAGTATTAGTTTTCATGAGGTTTGGTTTCCGTGAAAGGGTTAATGAAGTCCAGAGTTCAAAAGAAGCTCCCCTTGGCTTCTCGCATCTTTAAAAGGGAAAATAAAGTCAACTTAATTCTTTTTCTCCACGCACCTTAGCCTTCAGTCTGACTCACCCTCTGTTCACTGGGTTAAGAAAACAAAAAGACAAAAATCCACACAGAACGCACAGTCCTTGATTAATGGTTTACGGCTGGTGCTTCTCCTCAGCGAATCCGCCTCTGATAGGGATCTCCCCTGTGCCTCTCAGTGAGCCTTCTAGTACGCCCAGTCGCAATCACCTTTCCATTCCTCTCTGGTCTCCGGCTGGACTTCCAGCTGTAATTAGAAACACCTGGTGAGCTCTCTGTTGCTGCATTTAACCCCCTCTCTGCTCCTCCCCTCCCTTCAGTCTCCAGCCAGTTTTCCCTCCCATTCCCCACACCTGCAGGGCGTTTTCTTTCCTCTTTCCACCCAGTTTCATGCACTGTTTGACCCCACCCTGTATGTCTCTGGGGCCACCCATCTATATGCGGGCTGACTGCATTGCACCAGTGCCAGTCTCTGGTACACCTATTTCCATGCTGTATGATTGGGTTGTACCTATGCCGTTTTCCCTTTTTAATTCTGTCTCTGCCCCCTCCTTGGTTTCGTTTCTCGTGGTGGTTTCTGGGACATGTAGTTTTCTTTTGATTTGCTGTGTTAACCTTTTGTTGGCTGGGTCTCATTACTAGAATAGGGTCCTCCCTTGGTTCTGTTGCCTCTTTGACCAACGCACACTAATCTAAAAGGTGACAGGCTTCAATTAATCGAGAGGAAGCAATAACTTTGTAATCCCTACAACTTTTAAAAACGTCCATATAATGTTATGGAGCCAAACTGGGGGTGAAGAAGTGTAGCTTGGATAACGTGGAGCGAGTTTGTTGAAGGGGTGGAATCTGGTGAAGATGCAGAGTCTGGCAGAGGGTGAGTAAAGTTGGGGGTGAGGGGGCATGCACTTATTTGGGCCTAGAGCAGCAGAAAGCCTAAATACGCCACTGGATCCGGGGGCAGGGAGGTGAAGTGGACTTGACTGGGCGCTATGATCACTCATCCATTAGCGATGTATGAGTGTCCGCCATCTCTCTGCAACGAAAAATTAAATCCAGATCTGTCGAAGGACATTTATTTGGAGTAGAAAAGCCATTCTGCTGTAAGAGGTCCCTGCACAAGCAATATTTCAAGCCACTCCTAAGTGTCCCTGGGTGGATGAAACAACAGTACAGGAAACACAAATAGTTAATGCCTTTTATTTTCTTTGCAG
Organism: Ambystoma mexicanum; assembly: GCF_040938575.1. Lineage (NCBI taxonomy): Eukaryota > Metazoa > Chordata > Amphibia > Caudata > Ambystomatidae > Ambystoma > Ambystoma mexicanum. Next base: position 1,256,484,946 of record NC_090923.1, on the reverse strand, counting down.
TGGGGTTAAATGAATTCCTATCGGAACTAGAGGAATTCATCTGAAACATAAAAGGAAGGATCTATATCTAACAAAGACAGCGTCAGGATGCCATAGTCCAGCGTCCATTTTCCTATTCTACAAAACAAAATGGGAGGGATGCGTTGTGCTGAAATTATACTTTAGTTGTCTAGCATTCTCAGGGTCTTTTAAAATGCCTCAAAATGTTGTATTATATTGATTCACAAACCATATGTAAGCTTGTTTAGGGCCTTTCTAATGTCTACTCAGAAGATGAATGTGTAGGTAGTATACTCAATTTCATTTCGTAATGAGATGTATCCTCTTAATAGTTGCAGGTTATTCAGTAATAAGATGTACATTTTTAAATGTTTTCCTGTTAAATGTTGGTTTTCCTTGTTACTCACATAGTTGTTGTTGAGTCCTTAAGCCTATATTAACAGCCAGTAAGCTGAAAAACGCAGTCGGATAGCCGCATGGTGAGTGGCGTTCGGTAAATTTTATGACTGAATAACTTTCAACTATTAAGAGGAGGATACGACATATTATAAAAGGAAAATGTGTATTCTACCTATAGAATAGACATCCAAAAGGCCCTGACGAAGATCCCCTACTATAGTTTGCCTGTATATTCAGCTCACCGCTAGCAGCAGTCTTTCAGTGTACAAACGGATCAATTCAGGGCTGCTAGACATGGGATTCAGAGCATCAATTGTCACAAAGGGAAGATAAAAAATAATGTATAATAATGTATTTTTTTATAGAACGCTTTAATCTAAAGCGCCTTAGATAGGACATATTTACATACTCAATAATTTAATTACAAACCTAATTGCGCCTGAAAACAACATCAAACTGACACAAATGAATCTTTGTAACCCTGCATTTCATCAACACAAAAAATCATCCCCTTTTCCTACTGATAACCATATTAAATAATTAATTCATTGGAACAACAACAAAAGTAGAGGATGTGCTTCCCCTTGTCAATAGCTTTTCTCCATCAGCCAACACGTGTTCTCGCTTAGCCTCCAACTTCTATTCAGTGGAGGCTAATGAGCTTTTTCATGGCTATAAGATAATACACATCTCTTGATTTATCCATAGTTGGCATCTGAGAGTTGCTTGCTGTGTGTCGTCCCTCACTAGACTTCAAATATTGCTGATAATGCTTCTCTAGTCTGAGTGACTCTGTATACAGAAAGATGATTGCTTCCTCATCTTCTATTTGTTCATAGGCTCTGTTCCATTTCCAAGCACTATCCGTGAACTATTTTGTGACTTTCAAAAGTAGCATGGCCTTTCGGCATTTATCCATAAATTATATTATTGTTTGTTGTGAGATGGTCCGCACAGGTGACGATTCAAATAGACCCATGCTGCCTGTATACTTTGAAAAACCTGACGTTGTTCTCTCACCTATTTCCCTGAGATCCTCTATTCAGTTGGCCAGGTAAGGGCCATCGCTTTTGGATCCCGACCCTGAGGGTGGACAAGGGAGGGGAGGATCACCTGAATGGAAGGTCACGGGAGGATTGGGAGGAGAATGCCCAAAGGTGAGACATGGTATTCCCCCTTTCCTCATTACACCTTAAAACCCTCTTTTTGTCAGCTTTTATGGGATATTTCCAATCCCATTTCATCTCCCCCTCCCCGTTTCCAACAAGTACTGGGACGAGGAAGAGGTGACGGGAGCAGTGACAAGTGACATAAGGGTGAAAAGCAGAGCGAGGCCTAGCACATTACACCACTAGTCTGTCCCGCTAATAGTCAGGCAAGGTCAGGCACTTTACTTTGATCATTCACACCTGACTCTCAGTCAATGTATAAAAGGTGTGGTTCTACTCAAGAAGTTTAGTGTCCTGGGGTTGCTGGGGTTGCTGGACATAAGAGAGGGTGCAAGCGACCCGATACAGAAGAGCGGGTGCGAGTGACCTGAAAGCAGAAGAGATGGTGTGAGCGACCCGAAAGTAAGAAAACAAGGTACAAGGGTGTACGCCAAAGCTAGAGGAGCGTGCAAGAAGCACAGCAAAGGGAAAGAAGGTGCAGGAGTGCACTGCAAAGTGGAAAGAAAAGGGAAAGTAAAACACGACAGAAGAAAAGATACAAAGCGTGAGGGGAGGGGTCAGAAGTCAGAGTGGTCGCACAGGTGTGGAGCAAAAGCCCAGTATTTTCTTAAGTCTCTGACACTGCCTCATAAAAGGAACTGTGTGAACTTTTGTTTGAGACCAGAGGGGCCTAGACTTGGGGGCAAGGAACCCTGAGAGGCCTGACAAGAACAGTGTCTTTTTTTGTGTTTGGAACTGAAGGAGTAAAGGTTGGTGAAGGGACCCAGAGACATTGTGAACTTAATTTGCTGCAAGAACCCTACGTGGAAGCTTCTGAGGGCAACCCTTTTTGTGTTGAACTATCTTTTTTTGAAACTTTCAGAACTACACCGATGGTAAGGCCACCTGAAACCAGTCTGTATTTGTATTTGTATTTATTTTATTCTTATAGCGCAAGCCAGGCCCAAGGGCAACCGGGCGCATATCTTAGTGAAGCAATTACAGTATATTTACACGAGCAGTACATTACATATCATCATAGTTGTCCCGTCACCGTGCATCAAGTAAGCAGTAGACGTTACAAATCAGGCATCGATCATCAGTGCAAGTAGGGTCCCAGGTGGCCCATTCAATAAAGAGGAGCAGTTGTTAGTAGGCTCTAACTAACCAAAGCTTAGCTTTGTGTTTGAATTGGTTGAATGAGGGTAGGGTTCTGATCAGGAGTGGTACGGTGTTCCAGAGCTTGGCTGCCAAGACAGGGAAGCTGGCGCCTCCAGCAGATTGAAGCTTAAATCTAGGGATCGCTAGACCTTGGTTTTGTGCAGATCTGAGTGCACGTGCTGGTGTGTAATGATTGAAGCGCAAGGCTAGGTATGAGGGAGCCTGGTGGTTGACGCATTTGTAGGTGAGGGCCAGTGCTTTCAGGGAGATCCTTTGGACGACTGAGAGCCAGTTGAGGTTCTTCCTAGTTTCCGAGATGTGGGCAGATCGGGGGATGTTGAGGGCTGCTCTAATGGCATTATTTTGGGTCGTCTGGAGTTTATTAAGATTACCCTGGTTGGTACCCTGGTACAATGCATTGCAGTAGTCCAGTTTGGACATGACCAAGGTCCTGGCCAAGGTGATGCAGTTCTGGGCCGTGAGGAAAGGGCGGCAGGCTGAGATCAATTTGCAGGTGTAAGCAGACGCGGGGGCCACTGCATTGGTTTGTCTAGTGAGTGTCAGGGAGGCGTCCAAGTATATACCCAGAGTTTTGGTGTCTTTGGATACTTTAATCAGATTGCCATCAATGTTGAAGGAACCGAACAGGTGACTTAGTTTGTTAAGTCTCTGTTGTGAGCCTAAGATGAGAAGCTCAGTCTTGTCATCGTTGAGGCACAGTTCATGCTGGGCCATCCAAGCCTGTATGACAAGGTAAATGTCATTCAGGGCTTTGGAATCTGCAATGTAGTCCCCAGTGATGGGTATGAGTAGCTGGGTGTCATCAGCGTAGTTGGTGTACGTGACACCCAAATAGTCAAGCACATCAAATAAAGGTTTGGTGAAGACATTGTAGAGAGTTGTGGAGACACAGGAGCCCTGCGGGACTCCGCACGGGACAGGTGTGGGATCGGCCGATGCGGTAGGAGAGAAAACTCTCATGTGCCTATTGTCAAGGAATGACCTGATCCAATTGGATGCATTGTCAGAGAAGTGGGCCGCTGACTTCAGATGCTTGCATAGTATTTGGTGATTGACCAAATCAAAGGCAGCTGATAGATCCAGTAGTAGTAGAAGGGCCAATTTACCGTTGTCTTTAAGGTCATCAATTTGAGTTTTGAGATCAAGTAAAGCTGTTTCAGTCCCGTGCTTAGGTCTGAAGCCAGATTGTCTTGAGCCGAGGAGGTTATTGGTTTCTAAGTAGTTCTGAATCTGCAAGTAAGCTGCTCTGTCGAGTATTTTAAGAAGGAACGGTACGGTAGTAATGGGTCTATAGTTGGTTGGTATTTCAGGGTCTAGTGTCGGTTTTATTAGGAGGGGGATAACCCACGCGTCCTTTAAGTTGTTAGGAACCGTGCCTGATAGGAATGAGGAGTTAATGAAGGCAGTTATAAAGGGAGCAAGGTCATGTGCTGCTTCCTTGATGATGGGAGCTGGGCATGAGTCACCTTGGAAATTAGAGGGTTTAAGATTGCGAATGATGTTTTCGACCTCAAGGGTGGTGAGTGGGGTGAAACTAAAAGGGGTGTGGGTAAATGATGCCGTCAGAGTCTGGGGAGGTTTGGTGGGGGGGTTAGTGAGTAGGGTATTTTGTTTGGCGTTGATTTTAGATTGCAAAGTGGTAATTTTGGTAAGGGGGGCGTTTTGGATGTTATTGCACCATTTACTGTCTTTGGTGCAGGTGTCAGGCGCAGGGGATGGTGATTCCAGTTCTTTAAGGATTTTAAATAATTCCTTAGTGTTGGCTTCCGCTTGAACGATGCGTTGGTTATAGGTCTCCTTTTTGGCTTGTAGAATCGCTTCTTTGTAGTTATGGGTAGTAATGATGAGGCGATCTTTGTTAGGGTCACAAGGGTGACTCTTCCAGAGTGATTCAGCCTTACGTTTTTCTTTACGTAGAATTCTTAGCTGCGGTGTGAACCAAGAGTTCAGGTGGGCCTGTTGCTTGGCTTTCTGTAGTTTAAGTGGAGCTATATTGTCAATGGCTTTAAGCAGTGTTTGATTGAATATGTCTACTAGAACTGTAGGGTCGTTGTGTTGGGACATGCATTTGTTCAGGATGGGAAGGATGAGAGGGAGGAGTTTATCCTTAGTGATGTCTTTTTTGTTCCTAGGGGGGATGGCTGGAGCTATGGTAGGAGCAGTGAGGGGGTTGGTCGCTGGTAAGTGGAAGATGATAATGTGATGGTCTGACCAGGCGCAAGCGTGGTTGCAGCTTACCGATGTGTTACAGTTAAGGTCAGTGATCCAATCAAGCGTCCTGCCCTTAATTTGGGTAGGTTCATCAATGCGTTGTTGGAAGCCTAGGTTAGCTAGTGTGGTAGCTACTTCCGAGGCCAGGTGATCCTTAGAGTCGAGAAGGCCCAGGTTAAGGTCGCCTAGTAGCAGTACCTTCGAGTTCGGTTTGGTATTGACGGTCAGAATGGCCGTGATCTCATCTATGAAAGAGCCAAGTGGTCCAGGAGGTCTATAGATAAGGTGGATGGTGGCAGTGTTAGTTGGAGATAGGGTGAGTTTCACAGAGAGGGATTCTGCGGAAGTGAGCTCAATGTTAGGGATGGTTCTGAGTGTAATGTTATTTCTGTGTATAAATGCGACTCCACCTCCTTTAGATGTAGTTTGGCGGTCCGCTCTGGTGATGGAGTAACCGATGGGGATGGCAAGGGCAAGGAGTGGGCCAGAGGCAGCATGTAGCCAGGTTTCCGTAATGGTTAAGAAGTCAAGGTTTTCAGTGGTGATAAGGTCGGAGATGTCCAGCGCGTGGACCGTGATAGATCTAGCATTGATGAGGGCGCCCTTGAGTTCTTTAGCAAGGATAGTGCAAGGGGATGGTGGTGTATTCTGTGTAGTGGTAGTGTTGTAAGTGTGCTGGATGCTCGCGGGATGAAGGGCGCGAGGCAATCTGGATCCCAGTCTGAGATTCCTGACTTGGAGCGTGCTTTACATTTCTTTTTGAGCAACTGTTTTTCTTTAAGAAGACCCCAGAACACATTTTGTCTAAGAGTGAGGACAAGCATAGGGTTTGACACAGACAGACTTTGATTTTGGACTTGCGGACATCGAGGGCCCTTAGAAACAGTTTAGGGAACAACCCCTTTAGAATTAGGGCCAGTTAGGCATTACACCAACCCAAGGAAATTTGACAATAAAAGTTTTCAAACTGTTACTTTGAGTCTGTGTGTCTCTCGATACCATGTCTGTCTCATATTGGTTAGCATTTACCAATATTTACAGTAGATAATATTCATAAAGGGATCTCTTAGTAATTAAGCGCAGGAAGGATCATTTAGAAGTGTGAGAAACCAAAGGGTGTCTCGCCCACTAGTCCTCGGGGACTTGTCAACCAGATGGCCAGGACACAGCCTTCGCTTGTGGATCTAGTTCCTAGGGGTGGACCAGTGCGGGAGGATCACCTGGGTGAGGTGTCTTCAGGGAGTGGGGGTGAGATGAAGGATGGTGAGATGCAGTAGGCCCCCCTCTTTTGTTCATCTACCTCATCCTATTTTTTAGGATTTACCGAAGTCTTAAATTCCCCGCCACCCCCTTTAACATAAATGCTTGGCCGAGAAAGAGGGTGACTGAGAGTAACTAGGCTAACTCTCTCACATCATACTGGACATGTCCCGTTAATCCGGTCAGGAAAAGTCGGGCACTTTACCCTAAGTGCATTCACCTGATACCAGTTAGCTCTCCTCACATGAATAAAAGGCAACACCTAAAGACGCACTCTGACCAAGGCAGAACACGAGAATGGGCAGAATACACCTACTGGAGCCGAGCAACGGACCAAGGGAGGAGAGCAGCATGCCGAAAACCCCAGGGCTTCCCAACTGGGGGCCGTTGCCTCTGACATACTGCGAATGACACGTGGAGAAGGCCAGATCCCACAAGTGAAGATTGCATTGTGTTTCAAGGATGCCAGCGGCCCTCCCGGGTGAATGGCAGAGTTGGGGATGCGAGGCCAAGCCTGTGGTACTAACCTTGACTCTGAAACTGGAAACCGCTAAACAAGAAAGAAGTGCACACCGCCGGTGAGTTGGCAAGTGACCGGAGAGACCGGTGTGTTAAAGTGAATGAAGTAGCAACATCATATCACAAATGAAGGCTGCACATGCGTGGATGAGACTCGAAGAAAGGCAGACGCGTGAATGAACTTTACAGTAAAATGCAGCTGCAAGGTCAGCGATACTAAGTAACGAAGTGGTCCGGGGAAAAGGAAGTAGCTCACGAAAGTCTCTGTGAAAGGTACATTGTTTAAAGCTAAAAGGCAAGTAAATGGCAAGAGTGAAAGTAAAATAGTGAACTTTGAGTCGAAGTGGTCCTGCGGTGGTCTGTATGCAAACCATATACACTCGAAAGACTTCGACATCCGAAAAGAGGTCCGAGTCCGTTCGAGGGAGACCCGACGTATACTAAGCTTGGGGAAGGGAGCCCGCCCCCCTTGCAACTTTGTTTTGAACTTTATCGTGAGAGGTCTGAGCCCAGCAGAGGGGGACCTTTTGGTTGAAACATAAATTTTGACGTCGGCGAAAGAGACTTTAAAGTGGAAGGCCAGGCGAGACTCGATCCATGGTTTTGAACTGTGTACTGTGTTGAAAACCGAGCCAGTGTGTGTCATCCTGCCTACAAGGATTGCTTTACCCTGTGAGCCCTAACATGGGGAGGAGAGCTGGTTAAGCCACATTATCATTTGAACTCTGATTTTTCCTTTTGCATACATTTCTCCTTTTTACACTTTTGTACAAGAGATAGGACAGGCATTCAGTTTTGTTAGCATATGCTTTGTTTATCATTTGATGGTCAAGACTACTCCCATCCTAGTTATAGGGCAACATAGGAGTTTCTTCAACCCCAACATTTTCATTAAGTTTTACAAATTGTATCCATTGTGTCAGTGTCAATACTTGTGATACCATGCCTTCCCTACATAAGGAACCTGTAGGATATTTTTGTGACACATTTACATACATTACTGTTATTACCCAATCAAACTTGATACTCATTTATCGACCTCGGAAGGATGAAAGTCTGAGTTTGCCTTGTGTGAGAAACCGGAGGGTATTTGCACTCCTATTCCCCATGGGTCTTCTGCGCAGGTGGCCAGGGAAAGGCCATCACTCTTGGATCCTGACCCTGGGGGTGTACAAGCAAGGGAGGATCACCTCGGTGGAGGGTCTTTGGGGACTGGAAGTGGGGTGCCCTGGGAGAGGCATGGCATCCCCCCTTTACTACCAACAACAAACCTGACCCTACCCTGACCTTCATGGGCTATTGTAAGCTCATTGCTCTCACTTTCCCTAATGTGACATGTGACAGTACTGTGAAGAGGAGACTAATGAGAATGAACACTACACATATTTACCACTTAGGCACTGGGACCAGGAAGGTGCCTCCCGAGCATTGGGAAGTTCAGGCATTTCTTCGTAATTATGGCCAGGTAGATCTAATTGACCAGGCACATCTGCAGCCTGTTAGAAGGCTGCAGGCATACAATAAGAGAATGGGAATACACAAGTGAGAAGCAGGGAGGCAGGCATGGCAGAGACCAGCAGGGGACCCGCTGTATGAGGAGGCAGCCGTGGTGGGACTGGAAGCTGAACCAGGATGCCGGCAGACCAGGATTACAGAGGACACCACCCGCGTCCACTGGGAAGCAAAAGGAGAACCACAGCGATGAAAGAGGCATCCGGCTGGCGAGCGGTGCTCGCAACAGCAGTGTTTCCCAGCTCCAGCAGCGGAAGGTAAACCACGAGAGCTGCCGGGAGGAGGAGCAGACTGATGGCGAGTGTCGGAATGGCATGCAGGCACCAGGGAGCTCCGAAGCAGACCTCCGGCAAGTGCCAGTCAGTGCATTTTGAATACTGAACTGAAAGCAAACTAATATTCAAAGCATACAAGAGTACATTTCAAACTCATATTTGAACTACTACAAGAGTGCATTTCGAATAATAGGAATGTATTTTTTTTTTTCGGAATGAAAATTTAAACCTTAAGCAACTAAAGTAACTAACTATTGAATCGAGAGCAATTCACATTCAAAGCATATTAAATCCATTAAGCAATTTTCATGTGAAGCATAATAAGACATTAAAGTACAAACCAAGGGGCTGACAAGGGGAATCCCCAAATTATTGGAACTTTGTACACAGGGCCAGGAGGCCAACTCTGAAACCCCTGGTGCACGGGAGCAGTACCAAGGAACCGGCAGGGGGCTGAAGAGCCCAGGGATCCTTGTTGCGCGACCTGTAATGGATGGACCGTGTGGTCTGGCAACTGCACCTAAACCATTGAATATTGAAGACCCAGAATACTGGTAAAACCAACTGGTAAAACGAACTAAAACAAGTATAAAAGGTGAAGTTGAAGTCTTGGGGAAGGGAGCCCTGAGACTGAAAAACCTGTTCATGTTGGCTTGAGAGTGAAGTCTCAAGACCCCCCTTTTTTTTTGTTGTTGTTGTTTGAAACTGTGTTGCATGAGACTTGGGGAAGGGTACCCAGAGGCTTATCTTGAACTATTTTGCTTGGAGCTCAGGAGAGGTAATCTTGAGACTTGTGTGGGACTATTTTATAATTGGGGAAATAGAGATGAGAGCTGGAAGAAGCACCAAACGTTTAATTGAACTTTGCTTCCCTACACATCATTAGTCCAAATGGTGACGGCAAGTATAGGTTGTGGATACAGATAGACTTTCAAGTGGGTCGATTTGACTCACACTTGCCTTCGTTTTAATCCGATAGGGAAATCCCAACTTAGAATGGGGCAGGCAAGATAGGCCTTCAACCATTCTAACATTTGATTTAATAAAGTGTTTTTGTTTGAAAAGTCTGTCTGTATCTTGCTTCTTGATGCCTTTACACTTGCCAGGATTCGAACCTGCTACCTGCAGATCAAACACAGATCACAGCAACAAGCATTTAACCTGCTGAGCCATTAACGGTAAAGCAGCAAGACCAAAATTGGAATGAGTGGGTAAAAGGTACTAAATATGTTATTGAACCCACCAATGTTTTGTGAATTTGAGCTTCATTCCCTATTTCCTTATTCGAATAGTGCCTCGAATAGTGAAAAAATGGTTGATATGATATGACATTTATAACATGCCTATACACAAGTGTTTCAAGGTTGCAAACAAACAGGGAAAATATCAGAAAGAATATATGGTAGAATCATTTTGACTCTGAGATAGAGGCAGCACGACCCAACTGAATCCAGTAACATTGGTGCAGAACTGCTGACCTGGCGATTGAGAGTGCAAGTTTTGTATAGCTCAAACATCCAACTGAATTGCATTTCGGAAATTGTGAAATGTTGTGCTTTGACTGCTGAATCCTGGCTTTCTAGTTTCCTTACATCACCCTCCTCTGCCATCAGGTGGATTCCCTGCAAGAGTAATCTAATAATGAGTCGGGTCATTATGTTTGGTTCATTGGGCAAGATCTGTCTGCGATTTGAAGGTGCTATGTACTGTCAGCACACATCAAATGTATTTAGTGTCAATCAGTTAGTTGTGTTTATTCCTTTAGGGTAAGCCTTAGTATCGACATTGTACAGACACATGTTTACATTTCACAAGGGATAGATGGACAAACCACAGACCATCGTAGTAGGGATTTTTGCTGGGTGACTTGCCCCATAATATCATTTACTGATTGTGAGTGGTTGCTCTTTTGAGATAAGGTTCTTGGTATTTGGAACTATTTGAATAAATGTTTTAAGCTACTTGAAATCTGTCATAGCTACCATTGCACTAATGTGTGACCATATATTTTTGTGTTATTCAGGTGGGCAGAGCAGGTGCAACAAAAGGAAGGTGGTAACGCATCTAAATCAAAATGAGGCTTTCACACTTTCTGTCCAACCACCTGTCTCTGAAATGTTACCGCTGCTCATTGTATCCCATCCGATGGTTACATGTGTTTGTAAGAAGCATCACAGGGCATCTTGGAGTGCTCTCATCTAATCAGATCCAACCTCTGCAGAAGCATGCAACGTTTGGGCACTTGAGGAGACAGTTCATTTTATCCCATGCATCTTTCAACAATGAAAGCTGGAGCCAGGCCAAGCTTGCATCAGGAAGACATTCAGCCAGATCCACTGGTCCACTACAGATCATGGATAAAGAAGAGGAAACGGAAGAGGAATTTGGGATAATGTCCCATCGGTATTCCTCTAGAAGAGTCTTCAAAAAAACATCAGCTGACTTTCAAAATCTACAATATAAAGAGGACGAAGATGATGCTTTTCAGAAACCTAGACTAGGTCGGAAGAACACTCCCTACTGGTATCACGTGCAGTGCAAGAACCTGATAAAAGACAACAAGGTAGGCTCCCTCTTATGAGGTACTGGCGTGTTAACATGCTGTCACTCTCGCCAATCACTTTCAGAGTTCTGACTTTGCAGTACTTGGGCTGGAGGCCTGTGTATTTTTTAGCCAGAGATTGACAAATTGAGATTGTGGCATGGGCTGGAATAGTGAGAGGATAAGAGATTGCTTGGCAGATGATGGTGAGAGCAAGGGTAATTTGGTATGGTGGATATTGGGTGAAAGCGTTGTAAGAAGGGGAAATGGATGCAGAAATGTTCACAAGCTTTACCAATTCTAGAGTGATTGCTATGGGGTAGTTCTTTTGGGCACAGAACATGCAATGTTGGGTCTTGATCAGCGTTGCAAAGTGGTAGAAACATTTGCTTGCCTACATTTACTACAGTAGTAGAGCCAACTGAGGTTGCTCGTGCTTGCTTTGTGAGGATGGTCGGTGGTATTACACCATTCACTTTATACTTCCCTATTGGGGCATTTGAGGAAGATCGGGTATGAATGATTTCATTTGCCTTGTGCACGTGTGGTCTGGGGCTTGGCACCGAAGAGAACTGTATCTGGAGGTTCATATTGGAGAAGGTATGAGAAAGAAAGCTGGTTCTTTGGTATGGGTAAGATAGTTGCGTGATAGCGAATGAATGGTAGAGGGATGCAGGGGGAAAGTATGTGGGTGGTGGGGATCTAGTAGTATGGTCAGGCCTCCAAATAGGGTGCATAAAAGGCCTTTTTACGCATGAAAATCTTGTAAATACGACAGCTTTATTATTTTTCTGTGTACATTTACACACATGTTAAGAACAGAGGGCAGTGCAAAGGTCAGGTCACTTGACAGAAACCAGAACGCTTCTTTTGATTTGTATCTACATGGATGTAATTCAAGCCATGGATAAAAGCCTCTGAAACAGAATGTATTTCTCTGAAGCCTTTCAAAAAAAGAAACTGCACACTGTGATAAGAGGAATGGTTTCTTTCCATTCAGCTTCTGCAGTGGTGTGTGTGGAGCAAACGGAAGCACTGTGCATATTTATTTTCATAGCATTTTATGATTGTATAATAAGATCGAAAACTAAGATGCAATTGAAAATTAACATTTCTTTTTATAGTGAAAGCAAACCAGTATTGCACAATTGTGTTTTTCAGAGTTCCAGTGCTGTGTGCATAATCATGCAGAAGCAGATCATTTTTACACTTATAATTTAATTTACACTCTAATTATAAAAAACAGTGTGTAAAATGATGACTATGCACGGTCTAATTTACATCCATTCAACCTTGCAGTCAATGGGGTACATTATTATAAATGGTCAGTGGCAGCAGGGTCTTTGCTCAAGGGTGAGCATTGTTACACCAATCACAGGTGTTCTAACCTCTCGAATCTTCAAGACTACAATTAAAACATCCAAAACCTGACTTTCCAGGAAGTGCAAGCTCTGTTAAAAAACAAACAAATGAAAGTTACATTTGTAATTGAAAGAGAAACTCAGCAAACCTGTCCCTGTGATAATTCAGATAGGTATTTAACTTTATGTAGCGCTTTATACATGGTTCGTCCAACAGCTAGTTACTGTGATTATTATACTTCAGTTGATACTCAGTTAACCGACCTCCTAAAGGATGTTAGCTAATAAGATAGCTCAGCCGGTTGAGCACCTGTTGCTGCAATCTGTGCCTGATCTGTACGTTGCAGGTTCAAATCCCGGCAAGGCCAACTCAGCCTTTCATCCTTTTGAGGTCGATAAAGGAGTACCGACTTCAGTTTGTTGATAATATGTTCTATGTACAGCGGTTTGCCAAAAATGGTTTATAAATAACCATTTTACCATGAGATTAGGTATAGAATTTAGTATTGAGTCCTTGCCTCTCTGCACCGTTGTATCATAACATTGGCATACCATCAGGTAGTAATAGCTCCAGGAAATAAGGACTTAGATTAAACATAAAAAGCCAATTTTGCTATCGATCCTCAAAACATACAATACAATTCATGCTTGCTTTACTGTGTAATTGCCTAGGTTTTTGTGATTTCAACATTTAAATATATACAGTAGAGATCAAATGGCCAGACCTTAGAGAAATAATGAAAGGTGTATTCTGACACAATGCAGAAAGCTGCCGCCTAGTAATGATTTCCATACAGTTTTTGCACACGTCGGCAGGATGTCACATACATTTTACTCTCTTGCAAAGGAGAAAAGTCATTTTTACTCTCTTAAAATCACATTTACTCTCAAAGTTTAAAAATAGGGAGTAAAATACTCGCACTTCAAAATCTTATCTGGAGCACTGAGTATGGCTAAGGAGCTTTGGCAAAAGGGTTAAAAAGCCCCTTAAAGGATCGAGAGGTCCAATGAAAAAACAGAATCCAGAAGATAGTCTGCTGGGTGAGTGGCTCTGCTGGGTGAGTGGCTCTGCTAAAGTTTGAGGTTTACAACTCCGTTCTTGGTAGCTGAGAAATTATATATGCACACCCAAATGTTGAAATGAGATTTCCCTTTGCTTGGGACCTGAGAAAGGGTATGGCAAGGCAGTCTAGTGCCTCAACCAGTGAGCTCTATTGGGTAGACCAGACGTGTGAGGAGGTCTCCTTTTTGGCAGATAGTTTTTCAAAGCAGGAAGGCCCTGCATGTTTAAGCACAGCATTATTTAGGAAGATTTTACTGGATAATGGGAAATCCCTGGATGTCATTCTTTCCTAAATGCATTAAAAGCCTATTGTGAAGAGATTGACCAATGCAAGGGCAAGTAGAGGAGCACCATGTTTTCATCAAGCAAAGTATCTCTGACAAATCATTCAGTTCAACCATAACAACTAACTCAAAAGCAAGGTACTAGAACCATACAATGGGCACTTTGGTGGCATTATTTCCTGCGAGAAAAGGAAGTCAGTTGACAAGATGTATGGTCCTAGGTTGCACTGGGTAAGCAAACTATGGAAACGCAAAATGGCTGCCAAGTATTTAGTAACTTTATACTCTACCAATGTGACTCATGGTCAGTAAGTGATGGATTATGGGAACACTGGCAGGTATGTAGAGAAAAGACAACAACCTGGTCTAAAGAAAAAATCAGGAGCGGACCTTAGCAATTCTTTGCCAGCTGTGGAATATAAAATGAGAAGGGAAGAAGCATTCGGGGATGGGGAGGGGAGAACGTTGAGTTGCACGCTGTGAAGGAAACTTTTTTTCACACTGCTAAGAGAAGCTGCTTCTATTGCGAGTCTGACGCCCCATTTCTTGCTAGGTCCAACAAATCTCTGCTGGTGAAGTGCACTGTTTGATCATTCACATGGGGCATGACCGATTCAGGTTGGAGCTAGTCTCTGACCAAGTTTGTCCCGAAACAGCCAAGAGGTGAGTTAGGATCTGAGAAGAGTTACTCATTCTGACAAATCTGTAAGACTATTAAATGTCTGTCAAGACATGGATTACCGCGAGGACTTAAGTACCTCTGTCCCCAAGCACCAGTCAGGGAGGCAATATTCACTCGCTGACCGGATATTGTGGCCACAGGTGGCTGGTACGCAGCACCGGGTTCCCAGGTAGCTGAAAAGGAACAGGGCAGGGTTATAGACAATGTAGTTAACCACAATGTAAATCACAGAGCCAGGTAAACCACCTACCTATGGGGGAACCATGGGTGGCCCTGAAGTAGGGAAAAGGAGAAGACCCCAAAAGCAGGATGAGCTCCCCTACTTGTAGAGGTGCAGCACAAGACTGTAGGTAAGTTCCAGCAGCAAGTACCATTGGAGAATGATCCGGTTTTGAGATTCCACAAAAGTAGTACAGTTAGTACCCAGGTAAATCCAGGGAAGCAAAGGTAAGTCCAGTTCAAGGCACAAGGAGGTTCCAAAGCCAGTCCAAACACAATCCAGAGGTCGAGCACAAGAGGTCACCAGGAGAAGACAAAAGAAAATCCAGGCAACAAAAGTCCAAGGAAATATCCAAGAGCAGTCCAGTAGAGCAAAGCCAAGGTCAGGATACAACGGAGCAAAACAGAAAAGCGCAACAGAACGCCAAATGCTGGCTGGGACAAAGATGAGAAGCAACGGGTGGCATGCATTGCTCTCATTTATACATATTCCCTTGGTAACGGGTCACGTGACCCCTTTCATATCACATGACCGGAGGTGTGCGTTCCCCGTGCTTCGAATAATCACCATGGCAACTGCCGGCTAAGCTGCGGCTTTACCCGTAACCGCACTGCTCTCCGTGGGATCCCAGTGCCCCCCCTCCCTCCAACCCCCCATGCTGCGAAACTGGAACGGATGCGAGGGGGTGGCAACCACGCCCCTGTGGAAATGGCGATGCTGTGTCAGGCCGGAGTCGGTGTAGAGCCGGAGTAGAGCCGGATGCCTGGGGGTCAGCCGACTTCTGAGGCCATGAAGCAGGTAGATGTGTGACAATGTCTTTAAGAAGGTGTTTATTCATCCTGAGAATGGCAAGCGTCTCTGATAAGGACTGCATTGATCTTAACAAAGCAAGAGACGCAGGAGAGTGCCTCTCAGAACTGTTAATTGGCCTTGAGAAAAGTGCCTCAGGGAGCTGTTTTCTGAAGTGGAGGCTAAACTGAGAAGTTGGCGTGCCTCTGAGAAGCATTCATGGTGCTTAAGGAAAACAAAACTGCCAGTGGGCGACTCCAATATATTGGTCTTTGGAAACTAGAGCTGACACCAAGCCTCTAAGGCGTGCTGAAATCCTGTCAGCAACACAATAACTGAAGGCTGAATCTGTGAAGGCTTTTCTCAGAAGCATCTTGCATGGAGGTAGATCAGAATCCTCTGGTGAGGCTCTCCTGCCATCTTGGGTCATGTGTGTTGTCTAACGATCGATAAGTCATATGTGAAGGTTGTTCTCCAAGCTTAACTTTAAAAGGATGTTTAACTCCTGAGCTAGTATTCAGGAAAGTATAGCAAAGGGTACTACAGAGAGACATGGAGTTTGATTGCAGAGAGAATTCTGGAAGTAGTGCGGGGGTAGTCCGCAGGAACCATAGGAAAAGCAGTTTGCAGGGTCTAAAGCTTTTTTTTCCCCTCCTTTTTATTTTGCAAGGACAACTGTTATTCATCTCATTCATCTTAAAACCGAGATGAGGAATTTGTGTGGACGAGTAGGGTGCAGAGGATGGGAAGCATGCTGGCTGTGAACGAATGGGTTGGGATATTGAGGTGAGAAATGTAGGGAGTTTCCAAGATATTTTGGCTGCATTGACAGATAATGGGTGCTAAATCCATTTGTAGAAGAACAGAAGGGGGAAATCAAACCAGGGGTATTCATTTTAATTTACTTTCTATCATCACGCCTTAAAGTCACTTTCCCACTGTCATGCATGTCACTTCACCACATGCACACAGTATAGTTTCTTATTCGCTGAGAGTGAATTTCACTCTCTATTGGCAAGCAATATACGTTTTGTGACCTTACCAGTATTTATTTTAGGTAGTGCTGCTGTGGATGTATGGAAGAGGCAGTATTCACGGTACGTCCTTTTCCACCCCCTTCCTCATCACAGTCCTAATTGAAGGCAATTCACCTTTCAGGCAGCCACCCCGAATTACCTCATTTGATACCTTTCACCCTAGACCGTAACAGGGACTATAAAGCCATCCCTTCTCCCCAAATACACGTATTGTCTGTCTCAGGATAGTATTACCTCGATGCTGGTCCTGGCTTTTGCTAATCTCCGCTTTACATTGTCACAGAAAACACTCTGAGCCTTTGAGGATGTTCAAGGGTTTTTATTTGTTCTGGGTCCCTCACTCTCTTTCTCTCTTCCCTCTCATAGGACGGGCGGATAGCTCATGGTCAACGTGCTGGTCTTCAAGCAAGACCATGCTGAGCATCCCATGTTCAAAACCTGATGCCACACTTAAAGGCTGGACTGTGGCTTGAAGCATGATATTTGAACCTAGGATTCATGGTTACAGAGAATGGTAACCCTTACTCTCTAGAATCTTCTCTTCTGCCATAGGTGACTTACCCTTATGCAGCTTTCTAGACTCCCCTATGTACTTCCTAACTTTCCCTACTCTAACACTGGTTGGTGTTCTGGAGTTTGGATAGAACCTTGAACCTGCTCTGTAATATTTAGGCTATATCAGTCATGCCCACTTAGTTCTCCTCTATTCTGAACACCACCCCCCCCTTCCTTAATTCTCCCACCAGTTCTTCGTCCCTCCGATGTTTCACTCTTCGCCTCCACTTCACTGCTCCTCCTCTCTACTACTACTACTCTCCCCCACACTTCCACTTCCCTCCCCATGGTATGACATTGCTGCCCCCTGCTGCTACTCTCCCCCCTCTGCTACTCTCCGCTCCCACTGCTACTCTCCACCTCCCACTACTACCCTCTTCCTCCGACTACTACACCTCCAACTACACAAACACCTTTCTTTCAGGATGTATCAGTCACTCCACATTTACTCCTTACACTACCTTCTTCTATTCACACAAACACACACACTCTCACTGTAGAACCACTTTCACTCCTTCGCCAATAACTCACCTGCTTCAACAATCTCCGTCACTAGCCGCAGCTCATTGTTTACTCCTACGGGTCTAATCCTCCACTTCTGATCTCACCTACAATCTTCTCATGGGGTTGGGAGGGATACTTGGTTCTTTATTTAATTTCTGGTGGTTTAGGGGGTTAGGTTTTCGGTGCGTGCTCTGTGGCAAACCAGAAAAAGGAGTCGGACGACATTGTCAAAATTAGTTTTATTCAAATAAAAAGAAAAACTCCTAACTTGCCCTATTTCCGTGAGGGGAGTTCCCTACCTATCAAAACCAAGGGTGTTCGTCAAAGTCCAAAAGGAAAAGACTCTTGTCTGATACCTAATCACTTGCCGTACCAATTTATGAAAACAAGCAAAAAGAAGAGCAGGACATGGTCTCTGGGTTTAGACTTCTGCCTGATCCAACACTTTCTTGACGGTTTATAAAGTTCAACAAGAACTTTTTTTTAGCGCAAGTCTCTTGATAACAAGTGCGTGGCTCTTGGACTCCCTGAAGTCCTAATGCTCCCTGGCAGACTTGCTTCTTCTCAGGTATATATTTTATATAGGGCGTTTGCCCACTTAGGTTACTCAGGTTCCCATAACCTTGCCAGCTTCCCCAGCTTTGATGCAAAGGGTTGGTATTCAACTTGATTCGATTCACAGTGTGCTTGCCCATTTGGGTTTCTCAGGCTCCCATAAACTCGTAGATTCCTCCAACCTGGATACAAAGTGTTTGTATCACTCTTCTTCTGCTTCATAAAGGCTGCTTGCCTGTGCAGGTTTCTCAGTCTCCCTAACCTCGTAGGCTTCCCCAGCCTTACTATCTTTCAGCAATCGTCTCTTGTGAGAGAGTTAGTCTTCCCTGGTATTGCATCTCTCGGCAGTTAACGCCTGTCGGACATGGGATTTCGGGGATTCATGCTCTCCCCAACAATCTGGTCTCGGCTTCGGTTGCTAGGCCTCAGGCATGCCGCGGCTTTCTCGTGGTGACGCCGCCAGAGGAAACAAGTGCTTCCCCATCTCTGCCTTGGCTAGCGTTTGGCTCGCTTCTCACACCACTGGCTCTGCAGTCTTGGGTGACTCTGCCTCTCCAGGACGTTTCTATTTCAGAGGTTCGCTTCTGCATAGGCTTCACTCTCCTCCCTGTGTGGAAAATTCCTCTTCGTTCACAATTCCTCCTGTGTTTAAGTACGTCATCACAGTTAAAAGGGGGGGTGTCCTTCCTTGACTGGGGCACCCGGACAGAACTCAGCATTACCTGGAGGCAAAGAAGAAATGTCACTGTTTGGTGGTTTCAAAACAGAAGTAACTGTCTTTACAATTCTCACATAGGCTGGTAAGGTCTTCGGTGCGGGGAGTTCGTTGTAGGAATGGGAGTCCTTGCCCCCAAGAGGGGAGTCCCTCCAAATGATATATCCCACTTGCCCAGAACCCTAGGGAGGGTCTTGCGGAGCAGGCTCCCCTCCCTGGCCTTATGTGGGGTGGCTCCCATCTGGGTAGGAGGGAAAAATTGATCAGATTCATCACAGCTCCCACTGGTGCTTTCTGCCAGTACTCTGGCTCGTGGTTTTCTCCGACAGCGCTATCTCGCTTTACCTCTTATCAGGCTGCTTGGCGCTGGCTGTCCCTAGCGATGTAGTGGTTTGGACATGTGAAGGCATCAGGAAGTGGACGGAGACAACAGAGTAAAGTTTGGGCTACTTTGAGAAACCTCAGGGTATTCCCCTGGATCTTCTTCTCAGATGGCCAGGGAAGGGCCATTGCTTTTGGATCCTGACCCTGGGGGTGGCTAAGCGAGAAAGGATCACCTGGGTGGAGGGTCCTCGGAGATTGGGAGCGGGGTACCCCTAGCTGAGACATGGTATCTCCATCTCCATTTCCCTATTCATGACCAACCTAACCCTCCCCCAACCTTTATGGGCTACTGCAAGACTTCTCCCCTCATTTCCCCAAATTTGACATTTGAAAGTAATTGGATGAGGAAGAGGAAACTGAGAGTAATGAACACTACACCTTCATTTTACCACTCTGATACTGGGGCGAGGACCATGCCTGCGAGGGTCTGGTAAGTTGCCTTAATGACGGTCAGACAAGTCTAATTAGGCAATCACACCCGCAACCTGTCCAGGGGCTGCAGGTGTATAAAGAGAGACCAGTGAAGCAGAGGAGCAAGCAACAGGGAGGCCTGTGTACGAGAGACCAGGAGACCAGGAGACCTTTTCCGTGAGGAGACAGCCATGATGGGACCTGAAGAGGAGCCAGGACGCTGGCTGACATCCCCGAGGTGGCGGAGCCTCCGTCATGGTGATTGAGCAGCTGGGACTGTGAACAAACAAGGGAGTGAAAGAGAGTACCGTAGACGTGCGCCCAGAAGCAACAAAGTTGCCGGTATATGCAGAAGTCCAACCAGCGGGCGAGCGGGGCTCTCAGCGGTGGACCGCCAGGCTGTGAACCCAAAAGGAAGCAGCAAGAGCCACTGCAGCGAGACGCCGGTGACCGGAGAGTGCTGGGGAAAGCCATTTGGAAACCGGGGTGCTCCGGGCGGGCTGCGTACAAGTAATGAATGAAGGCTCCAAACCAAGATCAGTAATGCATATTGAATACCGAACTGAAATGGAAGTTTGAAATAGCAATACCGTACTGAATGGAAGTTTAAAACGGCACTAAACTCTGCCTATTGAATAACAAACTGATTGAAAACCTAAAATTAAAACATGTTGAATACTGAGATTAGCAAATGGCTAATGAAGGCTCAAAAGGAAAATGCTCATATGAAAGCAACATATGGGGTAAAGGGCAAGTGTGGAAAAGTGCAACCAAAGGTGGGGCATGAACAAGACCACCCCATATTGATTTTTGTGTCGGCATCTTTCCCATTTTCCCTTACACTTCATTACTGCTTACGCGACCACTACGGACCTTCTAAGACTCCATGGTGTAATTTCCCTAACAGCTGGTTCTGGCATTGCTCCCTGTTCTGTTTCCCATTCTTCCTCTTCTCCTACTTCTAGTACATTCCTTACCCTTTTTGAGCATACCGAATTATAGCCTACGCTACCATGGCACACCTGCCGCTTCAAGTTCTACTTACAAAGCAACACCTCTCTCTGAAAGGTCCACCTTGATATCTTTGATGACTGCACTATCTACTGATCCAACCCTGTCTCTGCACCTTGCTCGTTATCTTGTTCCTACTCCTCTATTCTTTGCTGCCTTATTTGTGCCAATTGTCCTCCACCTGCTGCTGTGCTTCCTCTAGACTTCTATGCGCTTGATTTTCTACCTCCATTCTCAACTGTTCCTCTCTCCTGGCCGTTGGAGAGATTATTCTATCCTCTGCTTTTAATCTTCACCGATCTACTAGCCTGGTTGTTGGGGGTGTTATTGATTTCCTCCTCACAACTGCCGGGGTGGAGGATTGAGACGATGGAGGCCCATACTGGGGATTAGTATATCCCGCAGTGGGCGATAAAGGAAAACACCCATAAGGTGGCTGGGTGGTAGGGATCTCCAAGCACCCCTGCATCAGTCCCATTTCCCCAGCCTCATCTCCAGGGCCTTCCCTGCCTTCTCGAACATCCTCCACAGCTCTAAGATGTTCTGCCTTTTCTCCAATTTATTTTCCTTGTACCTTGTTGATAAAAATGTATACATATTTTCCAACACCCCTTTATCATACTTTAGGCCAAGAACTGAACATCCTATCCTTAGTCTCTTGTACCCACTGTTTGTGGTACTTCAGAACCTCTTACTTGTACATTGGAATCATTTGGCATATATGATGCAGTGGAGTCTCCATACTCCAAAACATCCTTTTTCTAACAATACCCAGAAAACAAATACTTTAACAAAAAACAATCCTGCAGCCCTCCAAAAATTACTAAAATTCCAGAACAAGTCAATTCCACCCCCACCCCCAAATTCTTTCAAACTTCTCAATAGTTACTCACCGTGTTCTCACTCGCACCACAATCACCTTACTTAAAACTAATCCACATAAACACTTTTACACAGAAGACAGCATAATATCAATAAAACACAATTGCCATTGTTGCTCAATATATCTCCTTCACTCGAGCAGAAAGGAGTGCAATGTTTTCCACTACAACACTGCTCTTTTCTTTTTTTTTTTTGTATCACTAATACATTGCTTTTACTACAACACTGCCTTTCCCTGACTACGGGAAGATCTTCTCTCACTACTATGACTACCAAAAATAAACAAAGTAAAAATGGAAAGAAGGACTTGCAACATATAACAATTCACCATACCATCACACTCCTAAGTCAAATCTCTCACTTTCATTCGGTTTCAATTAACCTCCTGACTCCAAACAAAACTCAACTTCCTCTCTATCTCCATACACTAATTGCACAACCCCAGAAATAAAAATATTTTTCCCTCTGCCCCCTTTGGCTTTCTCACAAAGTGCACTCGCATAAATAGACGTCCTTCGAAGCTCTCTGAAGCAGCGCCTTGTCAAAATAGCATGAACAGCTGAACCGCAGCACCTTGGCTGAGTGAACAGGCAGGTCTATATGGCGCCTGCAGGCCATTCTTTGATGTGCATGTAAACTGATCAGTTGCAGATGGTGTGACCAGGAAAAACCCCAATTGAGGGCCTGAATATCATGTTGCAGTGTCACCAAATGTAGGAATGTGACTCCAAAATCTAATGCGAAAACCCTCAAGATCCAACAGAGTAAATACACTTTGTCAGAAAAGCAAGTTTATTGCATGCTGTTGGCCGGAAGGAGTTAGGCAGTCTTGTGAATTTTAAAAACGCGCAGTTCCTTCCAGTGCTCAACAAAGTTGCAGCTTTTATGCACATTTGAACAATTTACATAATCACGCATATTCTGTTATACAATCATTCCTCAAAATCCCATTGGCTAACCCTACACAAGGTAATCTAATCCCCCTACGTTCTCAAACCCCATTGGACACATTGACGAAACACAACCCCCTTCCCCACGTGCTCTCTTTCCATAATCGGTCATGACATTCTAAACATAATCTCCTTATTATCTGAAAACAATTCAATTTATGACTTGTCCCCTTTGGTAGGAAATGTTTAACGCAGTATGTGATGTGAGGCTTTTACCAGAACACCTCACACAAGAATTTGGAGAGAAACAAACAACCATGTTTTTGATCAAGCAGTAAACCTCTTATTCATTCTGCATTCTTTTACGTTACCTTTTTTGCAACTGCCATCTCAGATCATACAGCCTCCAGCACACATCCTGCTTATTTTCCCGAGAGCCCAAACGAAAACCATGAAACACTGACCGACTCAGCCCTCCAGCACCCCTTTTAATAACTAACCCCAATTCAACTCGCCATTTGGCCGGACTTAACAACAAGACTCTGTGCTCCCAGGAAGATTTGTTCCCTATATCCACAAACCCATCTAGTCGTAAACCCATGACCCAATAGCAC
Source organism: Ambystoma mexicanum (assembly GCF_040938575.1). Lineage (NCBI taxonomy): Eukaryota > Metazoa > Chordata > Amphibia > Caudata > Ambystomatidae > Ambystoma > Ambystoma mexicanum. The sequence continues at coordinate 1,256,461,941 of NC_090923.1, read as the reverse complement.
TGAATTTACCTCAAGTAACCATTTGATGCTATATCCAGCTGCCCAAATGTGGTTTGCTTTATTCCTCCTTCCTTTACCTGGTCGTTCAACCTTTCAGGCCATGCAAAGTTCACCTCTGCAAACCAAAATCTCTGCTGCCTATACAAAACCCAGGTATGGGGGAATTATTATTTGCGATATTCCCATGTACTCGCAACGAACCCCATACTCCCCGAATATCCCAGAACATATCTCCCATCTAAACTATTATTGAATCCCACATGTATGTTGTTCAGGACTACCGCACCCCTCACAGTGGCTTTCCCCTTGCGGTCTTGCACTACACGTTGTACAGTGCACAATTACATTGTGTTCCCACAACTTCTATTATGTTGCTATGTGATGCAAAGCTAAAATGTATTCACACTAAACACAAACTAACACTTAATAGTAACATCTATCCCAACCCATTTACATATACTGAACACCTGTTAAATTGCAACACTACATCAACATTACGTCTCAAATAGCCACACCATTGTTCTAATGTAACGTGCACAACGTGAACCTCTTCCCTACATTTGGACATTGAACGTGCATCCCAACAATATGGAAAAAGGTACACAAACACATTGGTTGAGGGGAATAAACTCATGCTGGCACACCCTTTATGGAACAATGCACAGATGGCAGAAATGAGCAAGATTGGCAGAATCCCTATTTGGGAGACCGCTAACGTAATAGCACTAGGTGATGTGATAAAGGATGGAGCACTTGTGCCCTTCGGAGAGCTGCAACTTTCACATGGACTGCCAGGCACAGAACACTATATTACATACAATTGTCGCAACCCCTACACATGCAAATACCAGACCTCCAAAAGATCCCACAATGCTCCCCACTATAGAGAAATGGCCTGACGGAGTGCATTACAAAGATGGTCACCTCCACAGTATACCGGGCCATATTCTCCTTCGCTACCCACATCCTTACCAGACTCAAAACCAAATGGGAATCGGATGGTGGGTGCAATTGAGTCTAACGATTGGCAAGAAGCACTAATGGTCCCCAGTGAAAGTACTTCTCAGCAAAACTTTGTCTAGTGTAACTAAGAATACTACATAGGGTGTACTACCCCCGTACATTGCTCTTTCGAGGGGGATGGATTGATAACCCAAATTGCCTGAGGTGTGGGAGTGGTGAGGGCACCTTTGTTCATGTTATCTGGGAATTTTACGCAGATTTGTTGTTCCTGGACAGCATGCCTAAATAGATTAACCACAACAGTGGGGACAGAAATGCCAAACACCAGATTTATCATCCTTGGAGACATTCATCTAGGCTATCATCCCTCTCTTACTCTTCCCCTCTCATCAGGCCAAACACCAGATGTATCATCCTTAGAGACAGTCTAGGCTATCATCCCTCTCTCACTCTCCCCTCTCATCAGGCCTAACACCAGATGTATCATCCTTGGAGACATTCTAGGCCATCATTCCTCTCTCACTCTCCCCTCTCATCAGGCCAAACACCAGATGTATCATCCTTGGAGACATTCATCTAGGCTATCATCCCTCTTACTCTTCCCTCTCATCAAGCCAAACACCAGATGTATCATCCTTGGAGACATTCATCTAGGCTATCATCCCTCTTACTCTTCCCTCTCATCAGGCCAAACAACAGATGTATCATCCTTGGAGACATTCATCTAGGCTATCATCCCTCTCTTACTCTCCCCTCTCATCAGGTCAAACACCAGATGTATCATCCTTGGAGACATTCATCTAGGCTATCAACCCTCTTACTCTCCCCTCTCAAGCCAAACACCAGATGTATCATCCTTGGAGACATTAATCTAGGCTATGACCCCTCTCTTACTCTCCCCTCTCATCAGGACAAACACCAGATGTATCATCCTTGGAGACATTCATCTAGGCTATCATCCCTCTCTTACTCTCCCCTCTCATCAGGCCAAACACCAGATGTATCATCCTTGGAGACATTCATCTAGGCTATCATCCCTCTCTTACTCTCCCCTCTCATCAAGCCTAACACCAGATGTATCATCCTTGGAGACATTAATCTAGGCTATCATCCCTCTCTTACTCTCCCTTCTCATCGGGCCAAACACCAGATGTATCATCCTTGGAGACATTCTAGGCTATCATCCCTCTCTTACTCTCCCCTCTCAAGCCAAACACCAGATGTATCATCCTTGGAGACATTCATCTAGGCTATCATCCCTTTTACTCTTCCCTCTCATCAAGCTAAACACCAGATGTATCATCCTTGGAGACATTCATCTAGGCTATCATCCCTCTTACTCTCCCCTCTCATCAAGCCAAACACCATATGTATCATCCTTGGAGACATTCTAGGCTATCATCCCTCTTACTCCCCCCTCTCATCAGGCCAAACACCAGATGTATCATCCTTGGAGACATTCATCTAGGCAAACATCCCTCTTACTCTCCCCTCTCAAGCCAAATACCACATGTATCATCCTTAGAGACATTCTAGGCTATCAACCCTCTTACTCTCCCCTCTCATCAGGTCAAACACCAGATGTATCTTACTTGGAGACATTCATTTAGGCTATCAACCCTCTTACTCTTCCCCTCTCAAGCCAAACACCAGATGTATCATCTTTGGAGACCTTCATCTAGGCTATCAACCCTCTCTTACTCTTCCCCTCTCAAGCCAAACACCAGATTTATCATCCTTGAATACATTAATCCCGGCCAGGGGTGCACAACTGATTTTGACAGAGGGCTGAAAGTACCTTACATGATGGCTATAGAAGGCCGAAAAGTAAATGTGGGTGGGGCGGCAGACGCGGTGGGGCGTGGCGTGGCAGGAAGCTTTTTCAACCCCCAATTTTTATTAAACACATGGAAAAAGAATATGTTTTTGAGGTGTAATGATTTTTATTTGCATTTCAAACGTACATTTTGTACTACACAAGACACCCACCCCTCACGCAAACACTATGCCCCAAGACACCCGATCCCCAACCAAACACTATGCCCCATGGCCCCCACTCCTCAACCAAACACTATGCCCCATGGCCCCACCTCCACCAAACACTATGCCCCATGGCCCCCACCCCCAACAAACACTATGCCCCATGGCCCCCACCCCTCACGCAAACACTATGCCCCAAGACACCCACCCCTCACGCAAACACTAGGCCCCAAGACACCCACCCCTCATGCAAACACTATGCCCCAAGACACCCACCCCTCATGCAAACACTATGTACCCATACAGACCCCCACCCCAACTCACCATACAAACTCACAAACATACACCATGCATCCATACAGACCTGAACCCCCCCATACCCGAACTCACCAAACAAACTCACAAGCATGCACCCATACAGACCCGGACCACCCACCCCCGCATCTCAACATACACTGAACGTGCACACAAACATATTCAGGCAGACCCGACACTCAACCCACCCCCGCATCTCAAAATACACTGAACTTGCACACAAAAACAAACATTCGAGCAGACCCGACACACACCTTAATGTCTTTATTGGATGGAAGGCAGTGACTTTTGATCGAAGGTGTTCCGCTCTTTGTTCATGCAGTGCCCTGTGAGTGGGGTGCGGGGGCTGATCAGTATTTCTGTTTTATTTGGGTTTAGTTTTGGGTTGCTGTTGGTCACCCAGTGACTTATCTCATTGAAGAAATGATATTGCGAGGGATTTGAGTTTGTTCCTGTAGTCATCTTGAAAATGTAGTGTTTCCTGCATAATTGTACCATGTGTACCCATGCCTTTTAAAATTAATTTCATGAGATGGGCCATGTTTATATTGAAGAGATGGGGTGTGAAGCTTGATCCTTGTGGGGTACCGTAGTTGTTGGGTCTTGTAGGTACAGGCATACCTGATAGGAACAACGCTCATAGTAGATGAGCACTGGGCATATTTTGGCAACATGTGGCAAAATATAACACTACCTGGCACTACAGTTGGCAAAAAGTGCGACTACCTGGGCTCATGAAGACAGTACTGGACAAACGCCTACCCAATGCCTGCACAAAAGCAAAGACTGTTGACTTTGCCAATGCTTGTTTTTTTTTAAATTTTATTTTTTTACTGCAGCTGAATAATTGTTCTGGGGGAACACGTTGTTTGTTGACTTTCAGAAGACTGTGCTCAGTTGAGCTTATTCTAAACCTTTCATGAAGCACTGGACCTCAGTGGGTGGAGGAGACCTTGAGAGGGGACTGATTCTTGCAATAAGTGCTGCTTCTTTAGGAGGGCTTTGTGGGTTGCAGCCTTTGTGTTAGGGTAGCACAGTGCTGCCCCCAAAGAGCTGGTGAAGTAGATGAGCAGAGCACTGCGCCTGCTCCCCTAATGTGTAAGTTGCATGTTTCATGCCTGAATCCAAACACAGCCTGCAGGCTTTATCCTGATTGGGTACCGTTCGGTTGCAGATTTTGTGGGAACAATGCAGGATGTTTCCATCACTGTAAACCCAAAAGACTGCTGCATTGGGTGTTCTAGATATAAAACCGAGTTTTTATTTGTCTTGGTAGGATAGCTTAGGGACAGCGCGCTTGCCTCGGAAGCAAGACGATGCTTCCTGGGTCACGCTTAGAAACATTCAGGTATTAAATGCATTATAAATAACCAATTACAATTAATACAAGGGAGACTGCTGGCTCGCGGTCTTTTGATAATTTGCGACTATTGTATCTTTATCTCTATTATCCTGTATGCCCCCCAAGGGGTCACTCGGACTGCTTTTCATTCTAAACAAAGGAGGGGGGAATACATTGTAATGGAGATAAAGATCACGTTAATAGCCGCTTTAGTAGAGGTGTAGACAGACCCTGCCAAACTGTTTACTTATGTAATGAAATGCGGCCAACTGCTTGAAGTGGGCCGTATCTCATTACAAAAGTAAACACTCTTGGCGGGCCGCATAACGCGGGATGGAGGGCTGCATTTGGCCCGCGGGCCCTGTGTTGTGCACCCCAGATCTAGGCTCTCATCCCTCTCTTACTCCCCTCCAACCCCCCCTCTCATCAAGCCAAACACCAGATGTATCATCCTTGGAGACATTCATCTAGGCTATAATGATATTCAGGATCACAAAGCTAAAGCACTCCTTATAGCTCTCAAAGATATGAATTTTACACAACTAGTTAATGCACCTACCCACATCAAAGGTGACACAGGATAGACTAAAACACAGGTGACACCCATTGAGACAGTCAACTATCCCAACCAATCCCTTCTTCACTCCACCTCAATTGCTATCATGTACCAAAATATCAATTGGATTACCGAAACACTGACAATCACCACACTAGCGGAGTGGTGGACATTGGCAGGTGCACTGGTCACAAGAGCAGGTAAGGAGGACAGGAGGGGTTGTAATGGAGGCTGGTTGAGGTGGGGGCCAGATGTGAAAGGGACCTTAGTGCAAGATAGGCCCAGTTCAAAACAGAGGAGCTTCAGGAGAGACTTTGCAAGCCCAGCGCCTCAATTCAGGATAGAGATGCCAACTAACCAATTCTACTAACAATTTCCACCTCTCCACACACCTCTCAAACTCCAAACCAAACACAACCACAAACCTACAGCACAGCAAACCGCACAAACTTCACTACACTGCAACAACAAAACAAAAAAACACACATAGACCTCCACAACAGTACACGACGACTACCGGCTCCAAACACCCCAGGCACAGCCAACGGACCCACCGGGCTGTGACCCTCAACAGTACATCACTGCTCTCTTGCACTTTTCCCACTTCCTCCCACTAACTGACCCTCCCTTCCTCTTTCAGAGCCGCCAGTGCGCCAGAGGACCACTCCGGTGGTGATAGTGCGCGGTACAAATGTCCTTTAACATTAACATATATGAAACAAAACGATTGCTACGTAGGATCTGGGGAGAAACAGCATATACTCGATATGAGAAGCTATTCTTATCCACAACGATTAGCCTAGTTAAAAAAATAACATAGCCGCAAAATGGGGGGCACCAGGAAGCCCCAAGTACATTGACTGGGTGTTGGATGTGGACATGTGCATGTCATTAGAAAGGAGAATATAAAACATACAGGGTTGCCCAACAAAGCATGGGAAAATATGGAGGAACTGGGAGGAGGGTGGTTGATTATCTTGTACACAGATGTGTCCTTTTGATGTATCCTTGGGAATTTGGTGGAATGATTCATCCTATGTTTATTTATTTTAACGTATTGAATGTGATGTGACCAATCGTGTTATTGTTTATGAAACTCGATGTTTTGAAGAAAAAAAAAAAATCTTCCCCATGCGTTTCGGATATATACAAATGTCCTTCAGGGGCAGTCACACCGTCTTCCTACAAATAATATTTTAAAACCACAATTAGTTAGCTAGTCACCACTTCAATTGCCATCAAAAGCATTTCACATCACATTATTACTAACCTCAAAATGTCATTCCATATGTAATGACACATCTCAACTTCATTTCAAGTGTGCTGACACCTGCGTAAGATTCAAATCAATAACATCATAGTTTAAACATTGCCGTGATTATGAACCACATGAGTTCACCGCTTCCCGAACCACTTCAGTAAACAAATCACTGTAGTATATTTTTAAAGACTCCTCAGTCTGTTTCAAATCCACCCAAGGATAATAAACTAATTTGTCTGTTGTTCATCTCACTCTTCTAGTAAGAAACGCTCTTGCTCGCATAATTTCCCACATATCAAAAATTCAGATTAGTCCCACAAGCAACATAGCTTCACGTTGGTCAGCAACCAGTTGGGAGCCCCGTGCTCGTCAATTTATAGTTTCTCAGGCTGCCCATCATAACGTGCTTGAGGGTGTACATACGCTCGGCGATGTCCGATGCACAGAGCGGCCATCTTTGAACATGTCTCAAAGCGCTGTTGGCCAATTCATGTCAATACGCCCCACACAGATTCCTGTTATACTTCACTGCTAAATATCCCGTATTTATCTACACTTATAGAAATTCTCTCAAATACAGTGTCCACAAAGGGAGCTGGATGTAATCTATTTGATATTCTCACAAATACTGCATACCCCACGGGAACCAGGCAAGGTGTATGTCTTATACATACAATAGTGTGAAGTTGTATGTATGCTCTCATGTACATCATGATGGGCGGCCTGAGAAAATGGTTCCATGTGTTAGAATCGCGGCAAAAATGGCTGTGGAAACAAAATATTACAGCAAAAAGTCTGTTTTGCCACTGCAATCCATGTAAAGGATGCGGGGGACATCCCAGCAACCCCTGCTCCCCTTAAATGGTATAATGGGGTACACCTTTACCGGGTCAAACCACAGCATTTTTTACATGGTTATTTGTACAGGCGACATTTTTGGCGCAATTTTATCACTGCATACTGAGAAACTATGAATTGACGAGTGCAGGGATGCCGGCTGGTTGCCGACCACTGTGTAGCTTGTGGGGAGAAAGGGAACCTATATAGACTTAAACTGCAAGGAAGAATAAGGACCAGGGAAGTACCAGCCCTTAAAAGAATTGCAACACTAGTTGAAGACAAGAGATGATTTGCATATGGTCTGCTGAAAGGAGTAAGAGAAGTGAGAATCCACTTGTGACAAAACGCGAGCACCAGGAGAAGGGAGTCATTCTCCTGACCTTAGTTATAAAACTTGTAGGGTCAGATAGCTTAGATTGGGACAGAAGACATATTTGTTTTTGGACATTCATCCTGACAGACGAGCACCTTGGCTAGAAAGATAGTCAAGGAACACCCCATAGTTATAGGGAGAGATTGGCCTTATTTAACTTTAAATAAGCTTCACAGTAAGAACATGCCTTTACCGCGTCTGTGTCCTTCTTCTGATCCTCACTACCCTCACTGCTGATTATGCATCCCAAAAATCTATGTTGTACTGATGAAAGAGACATTTTTCGGCCTTAGCAAACAGGTGTTGTTTTTCCAATCTGGCCAAAATCTTTTCCACATCCCGAACATGCTGCTCTGGGTTGAAAAGTAGATCAAGATGGCATCTAAATAGACCCACATGGACAGTCCGATCAAATCAGAGAATATAGCATCCATAAAATGTTGTGAAACAGTGGGGATATTGCAGAGGCCGAAGGGCATGACCCTATTCTCAAAGTGTCCCAGTGGTGTTTTGAACGCTGTTTTCTATTTGTCCGAGTTCTTCATACGAATCAGATGTGTGCCACCTAGGTCCAACTTCAAAAAGTTGGTAGCTGACTGGAAAGACTCAATAATGTCCCGGATTAATGACAGGGGATCTGTCCTTGGAAGTCATCTCATTGAGTTGGGTTGGCTGTAGTCCACGCAAGGGTCAGCGGTGCCCTTTTCCTTTGGCACAAAAAAGAGGGGGACCCAGCCGGGTACTGAGACGGGACAATGTACCCCTTGCGAAACCACCCCTCCACTTACTTCCGTAACTCCTCCCATTCCCATGCCATCAAGTAATATATTTCACAATGAGGAATCTATTAATCAGGTAGTAGCAATATTTCAGCCGGACAAGTGATGTGGTGGCAGGAATCTTCAGGATCTGAGAAAACCCAGTGTAACAAGCAAGATGGACAATTCCACCTTAGGGGAACTCAGGACACCGAAGGCCATGTGGTGGGTGAATGGTGGGGCCGGAGACGGGATATCCTGGAGGAAAGCAAAGTGAGAATACTGGTGTGAAACTACAAGGCCGACATGCCAGCATCGGGATGCCCCTCTGCAGGTTAACAGAGACGCCAGCGCACGACTCCGGCGTCAATCAGGAAGTGTTGGAGACCTCCAGCGGCCTTCCGCAAGTCGGAACGCTGCGTGTCTGCGGATTAGCAGACCCGTGGACATTCGACTCGGGCGGCGGTCGGGAAAGAAAAGAAACGCCAAGTGGACCCACGCGAGTCGTAACGTCGCCGGCTTGCAGATTAGCAAGACCGCGGACGATTGACTCAAGCAACAGCAGTCAAGGGGCTGCGAACAGGGAGAGGAAGGGCTATCCCGGCCACGGAGAACCGCGGGAGCTCCGCGGCATTGAGTGCCACGGAGCCGCGGATTATGTAAACAAGGATCCTGACACTCTAGCAAATAAGAGGCTCCTAGAGACACACACAAACCCCTCCAGGGAAATATTATTAAACACTTACCTAGTCAAAGGAGACTGGGACTGGGACCGGGAGCGGCTGGAGGTTGAGGATGGTGATACTGTGCCATGCATCCAAGCAAAAAGGGGCGGGGCTTGGGGAGGTTTGTATAGACTAAAAAAGGAAGTGAACACTGATTGGCCTGTTGAGTTTTGTTTGCCTATTTAAAGACGGCAGTGAAAGGCTAGAGGGTGCTCAATCTTGGCTTTGTTGCAGGTCGAACCAGACAGGACACCAGGAAGCACTGAAGGCTGGTGGGCGTATGAGGACTAGGAGGAGAAGCCTGGCCAGAAGTCCTTACCCACTCCCTGCAAGGAAATTGGGAAAAATCCAGACTCAGCACAGAGAAGGACATTGTTGAACAATTCTGACCAAAAGCTTATTTTCTTTTCATCCAATTTTGTAAGTCTGAAATAAAGACCCATTTTATTTTCTCAACATCGGTTGGCGGTCTCATTGTCACACCCAGCCAAAGGAATGGTAAGTATCCGGAACATTTTGCAAGTTGCAAACACGTTGCGTGGAACCATCAGGTGCTGTAGAGGGGATGGGTGCCCGATCCACATGGTTGTTACCCACCATAATGCATCTTTCAGAACTGAAATGCAAGATCATGTGGGTCAAATTGGTGTGGGGATTATGAGGCTCAAAATGTTTCCCAGAACCTAAACTCTCAATAAGTGTGCTCACAGTCTGCTCAAAATGAGCCACAACTGTAAATCACAAACTATTCACATGGTACATAATATTACTTTAAGTAACCAATTCTAAAAGGTGCACAAATGTTTAATTTTTACAAATGCAGGGGCCAATGTTCACAAAACAATGGTTCGACTATGCATTTCGGATTATGTCTTCAGGGCCATCCCTATGTGCAATGCACTCTGATCTAATCAAGATACATCCACATTATATACATAATATAAGCATAAAAACAGAAGAAAGAGAAAAAACTAAAAACACAAAAGAATGAATGAAATGTACCAATAAAAAGAAATGTTACAAGTCTTTTCATAATGCACCAATAAATGTGTTTATATTCTGTTGCTCAGTATATACCTGTCTGTATCCTTTACTGCAGAGATCTGCATAGAGAAAATGTATAGTAGATAACATAATTCCATGGTGTCTTCATAAATGCTTAAAATCCTCATGAACTATCAATACCTAATTACCTGTGCACTGGAACAAAAAAAACGAAAAAAGAAGGCTATCTTTCCTGTAAATCAAAAGAAAAGGAGACACTGAATCTCACTATAATCATCAACCCCTGGGTTTTTCTAGTAGATAAAACAACAAAGCATCTTTTAGCTGGCTTACCTACAGTAAATTAATAAAGTCTTGGAACACGGTAAAGACGCCAGTATTAAACCGTGTGTTGCTTAACTTATTTAACTGCTATCAGTGCAGAACACGATATCATTGATGTGATGAAGTTCAATATGTTTGTCATCATCGCAACTATGACGTTATTGCACCAAATTTCAAAACAAACGTGTTTGCTCACCATCATAAGGGTAGCATCATCCGAAAACGTGATGCTGTCACGAACATAAAACGTTATCACAAACACATTACATAAACTCTCCTGTACAGTCTTGCCCAAGAATCCTTCTTTTTTTAAATCTCAGGTTAAAGGAATGGTTCGGTAAAAAATGTTTTATTGCCCCTACGGGTCGGCCATGTGTTTTTAAGCCTAAGTCGCTCGATTTTAGAAAAATTTCCTATGGACCTTACCCAAGTTTTCATCCATTAAACGCACGCGAAAACAGGCATCAGGGAGCTGCCATTTTGTGATAATCCTATCACTTGCCACATCGCCCTGGCTGACCTGCTTTTGCGGCACTAAATCATATCCCCCCCCCGCCCCTGAACCTGACATTATCAAAACATTAATATTCCCCGCCTCTCTCCGTGACATTACTGTGCTGCGTAGGCAAACACGCCCAGTCGTCTTCTACGCGACTTCACACAGAACCCGGAAGCCAACACAGATCAACTCACAACACAGCGCGCCACAATTCGGAATATGAAACTGTACTTTAAAATCAAACAGCAACACGGTACATTTGGTAAAGTACATTTATTTGACATTAAATGTTTATAGAATATTCACCAATTGCCATATTAAGTCGGAATGCCATTTATTTTCTTTTATCTCTATCCGCAAAAACAGTTCCGTTTTATCGTGAGTCACGCGCTGTTCCTTTATGGTACACAGGGTGTTGGTTTTCGTTAAAAGAAGCACTTTGGTCGCACGGTGAACCGCAAGGCTGTTCCATCAACTAGGCACTAGGCCAGCGTAAAGGTTGATATGTTGCTTCTAGCCTCTAGTACCACGTAAGGGCATATGGGCCCTTGGCGATCGTCCCATAAAATCGTCAAAGTGGTGCAGTTGTTGACAAGAAGCTGCAGCTGGCGGTTGAAGAAGCCATTTGCCGGAGTCTGGTACTGGTGGCAGTAGCAGTAGGATATACCTGTTTTGAAAACATAAAATGTATAATTAGTCTCGCCAGCCGATCTTTATTAATATTATTCATTTTATTTATTACGGTCGATCTGAAACTATTTGCTTGCAAGGATAGTGCAATGGAGTATGTTCGGCTCTAAAATCAATGCGAAAAGTAACTAAATAAATCGAGGTTAGCACACAATGAGAAACAACTGTTTGTCTACATGCGTGTGGAATGTGGACCTGCATGCCCATGTGCCCACTTCAAGGACAATTACACAAACGTTTTCTTAGCTCTTCGTTCATTCATTTAGTCATGCATCCATTCATTAATTCTTTATTCCGGTATAAAAGCGTCTAAAGAGTTACTTGCATTATATTTGCAATTTCCATTGTGTCTCTGCGTAATGCAGTCCGTAAATCCCACTGTGCTCTTGACAACGATTTTTCGTATACTGAACTAACATGAAACTCGGTCTAGTTTCAGTATTTTCTGCCTTATCGTCTCTTACGTTATTGCACCCCCCCTTCAAATGAATTTCTTTCGGCATGGTCCCTGTCTCTCAAGGTCAAAAAACAATAGAACCTTATACTGCCAGTGCGAGTTGTGGGCCTCTTCAGGCCGCGAGCTGAAAATGAAAGCCGCTGACCTTCACTAGAAATGAGCATACATTCTTTCTTTGCAACATCCCGTAGTAAAGCCATCTGTGAGAACTTGAAGTTTCGAATCCATCTATGTACTGCGCCTCAATGTGCAAATGCGAACTGGCTTCTCTCCCATCTGCAACGGCTCGCTTGGCACATTCTAAGGCCCCCAATTTTGTCCTCGTTGTCTGCGAGCTTTGCAGCCCCAAAGAACCATAACTATGGAGACATTTACAGGGTAATTCATAGAATTTCGCAGAAAAGTGTCGCAAGCGGCTGGCGCAGAGTGTCCGCGTGCGATTGTGTGCGCCAGGCACGTGCGCTAAAACCGATTTCTGCGCACAGCGTATTCATGGATTTCATGCTCCCAAACCAGCCGTGGCGCAGAGTATCGCAGCGAGCCTGCAGCAGCGCCAGTAACGCCCCCAAGAACGCCCTTGCGCAAGGAAAAGCCATCAACATCGCTAAATCATCGCAAAGGGCTGCGCTAACCCTGGACCAGTTTACAGGGCTGCCAAACAAGGAACGCAAAGCGGGCAACCTTCATATCAGGAGTACGCGGGAAGTTTTACACGCGATTAGCCAGGGTACGTGTATTACAGGGGTACGCGGGAAGTTCAACACGCGATTGTCCAGGGTACGTGTATTACAGGGGTACGGGAAGTTCAACACGCGATTGTCCAGGGACCGTGTATTACAGGGGTACGCGTGAAGTCTTACATGCGATTTCAGCAGGGTACGTGTATTTCAGGGGTGCGCGGGAAGTTCCACACGCGAATAGCCTGGGCGCGTGTATTTCAGGGGTGCGCGGGAAGTTCCACACGCGAATAGCCTGGGCGCGTGTATTTCAGGGGTGCGCGTGAAGTTTTACACGCGATTTCAGCAGGGTACGTGTATTTCAGGGGTGCGCGGGAATTCTCACACGCGATTAGGCTGGGTGGGTCCTCACAGGTGTTCCCTGTACACCCTCTACGGCCCCTGCAGGCAGCCCACAAAACAGGGGACTACCCTGCACACCTGCTCATGTCCCCCTGCACCCCCACCCCCCAGCAGTGCAGGGGCAGCCTCCACCAGGCCCCCACCCATGTCTCCCACCACCCCCACCCCCCAGCAGTGCAGGGGCAGCCTCCACCAGGCCCCCACTCATGTCTCCCACCACCACCACCCCCCAGCCACCAGGGGCACCCTCCACCAGGCCCCCACTCATGTCTCCCACCACCCCCACCCCCCCAGCCACCAGGGGCACCCTCCACCAGGCCCCCACTCATGCCCGACTCATGTCTCCCACCACCCCCACCCCTCAGCCACCAGGGGCAGCCTCCACCAGGCCCCCACTCATGTCTCCCACCACCCCCACCCCCCAGCCACCAGGGGCACCCTCCACCAGGCCCCCACTCATGTCTCCCACCACCCCCACCCCCCCAGCCACCAGGGGCACCCTCCACCAGTCCCCCACCCATGTCTCCCACCACCCCCACCCCCCCAGCCACCAGGGGCACCCTCCACCAGGCCCCCACCCATGTCTCCCACCACCCCCCCAGCCACCAGGGGCACCCTCCACCAGGCCCCCACCCATGTCTCCCACCACCCCCACCCCCCAGCCACCAGGGGCACCCACCACCAGGCCCCCACCCATGTCTCCTACCACCCCCACCCCCCAGCACTGTGGGGCACCTGCCAGCAGGCCCCCACCCATGTCCAACCCATGTCTCCCACCACCCCCACCCCCCAGCAGTGCAGGGGCATCCTCCACGAGGCCCCCACCCATGTCACCCACCACCCCCACCCCCCAGCCACCAGGGGCACCCTCCACCAGGCCCCCACCCATGTCTGCCACCACCCCCACCCCCCAGCCACCAGGGGCACCCACCACCAGGCCCCCACCCATGTCTCCTACCACCCCCACCCCCCAGCACTGTGGGGCACCTGCCAGCAGGCCCCCACCCATGTCCAACCCATGTCTCCCACCACCCCCACCCCCCAGCAGTGCAGGGGCATCCTCCACCAGGCCCCCACCCATGTCACCCACCACCCCCACCCCCCAGCCACCAGGGGCACCCTCCACCAGGCCCCCACCCATGTCTCCCACCACCCCCAACCCCCAGCAGTGCAGGGGCATCCTCCACCAGGCCCCCACTCATGTCTCCCACCACCCCCAGCCACCAGGGGCACCCTCCACCAGGCCCCCACCCATGTCTCCCACCACCCCCAGCCCCCAGCAGTGCAGGGGCAGCCTCCACCAGGCCCCCACTCATGTCTCCCACCCCCCAGCCACCAGGGGCACCCTCCACCAGGCCCCCACTCATGTCTCCCACCACCCCCACCCCCCCAGCCACCAGGGGCACCCTCCACCAGGCCCCCACCCATGTCTCCCACCACCCCCACCCCCCCAGCCACCAGGGGCACCCTCCACCAGGCCCCCACCCATGTCTCCCACCACCCCCAGCCACACCCTCCACCAGGCCCCCACCCATGTCTCGCACCACCCCCACCCCCCCAGCCACCAGGGGCACCCTCCACCAGGCCCCCACCCATGTCTCCCACCACCCCCACCCCCCAGCAGTGCAGGGGCATCCTCCACCAGGCCCCCACTCATGTCTCCCACCACCCCCAGCCACCAGCCACCAGGGGCACCCTCCACCAGGCCCCCACTCATGTCTCCCACCACCCCCACCCCCCAGCCACCAGGGGCACCCTCCACCAGGCCCCCACTCATGTCTCCCACCACCCCCACCCCCCCAGCCACCAGGGGCACCCTCCACCAGGCCCCCACTCATGTCTCCCACCACCCCCATGCCCCAGCAGTGCAGGGGCATCCTCCACCAGGCCCCCCACTCATGTCTCCCACCACCCCCAGCCACCAGCCACCAGGGGCACCCTCCACCAGGCCCCCACCCATGTCTCCCACCACCCCCACCCCCCAGCAGTGCAGGGGCATCCTCCACCAGGCCCCCACTCATGTCTCCCACCACCCCCAGCCACCAGCCACCAGGGGCACCCTCCACCAGGCCCCCACTCATGTCTCCCACCACCCCCACCCCCCAGCCACCAGGGGCACCCTCCACCAGGCCCCCACTCATGTCTCCCACCACCCCCACCCCCCCAGCCACCAGGGGCAGCCTCCACCAGGCCCCCACCCATGTCTCCCACCACCCCCATGCCCCAGCAGTGCAGGGGCATCCTCCACCAGGCCCCCCACTCATGTCTCCCACCACCCCCAGCCACCAGCCACCAGGGGCACCCTCCACCAGGCCCCCACTCATGTCTCCCACCACCCCCACCCCCCAGCCACCAGGGGCACCCTCCACCAGGCCCCCACCCATGTCTCCCACCACCCCCACCCCTCAGCAGTGCAGGGGCATCCTCCACCAGGCCCCCACTCATGTCTCCCACCACCCCCACCCCCCAGCCACCAGGGGCACCCTCCACCAGGCCCCCACCCATGTCTCCCACCCCCCCCCAACAGTGCAGGGGCATCCTCCACCAGGCCCCCACTCATGTCTACCACCACCCCCACCCCCCAGCAGTGCAGGGGCATCCTCCACCAGGCCCCCACTCATGTCTCCCACCACCCCCAGCCACCAGCCACCAGGGGCACCCTCCACCAGGCCCCGACTCATGTCTCCCACCACCCCCACCCCCCAGCCACCAGGGGCATCCTCCACCAGGCCCCCACCCATGGTCCGACCACCCCCCAGCCACCAGGGGCACCCACCACCAGGCCCCCACCCATGTCTCCTACCACCCCCACCCCCCAGCACTGTGGGGCACCTGCCAGTAGGCCCCCACCCATGTCCAACCCATGTCTCCCACCACCCCCACCCCCCAGCAGTGCAGGGGCATCCTCCACCAGGCCCCCACCCATGTCACCCACCACCCCCACCCCCCAGCCACCAGGGGCACCCTCCACCAGGCCCCCACCCATGTCTCCCACCACCCCCACCCCCCAGCAGTGCAGGGGCATCCTCCACCAGGCCCCCACTCATGTCTCCCACCACCCCCACCCCCCAGCCACCAGGGGCACCCTCCACCAGGCCCCCACCCATGTCTCCCACCACCCCCACCCCCCAGCAGTGCAGGGGCAGCCTCCACCAGGCCCCCACCCATGTCTCCCACCACCCCCACCCCCCAGCAGTGCAGGGGCAGCCTCCACCAGGCCCCCACCCATGTCTCCCACCACCCCCACCCCCCAGCAGTGCAGGGGCAGCCTCCACCAGGCCCCCACTCATGTCTCCCAACACCCCCACCCCCCAGCGGCACCCTCCACCAGGCCCCCACCCATGTCTCCTACCACCCCCACCCCCCAGCACTGTGGGGCACCTGCCAGCAGGCCCCCACCCATGTCCAACCCATGTCTCCCACCCCCCTACCCCCCAGCAGTGCAGGGGCATCCTCCACCAGGCCCCCACCCATGTCACCCACCACCCCCACCCCCCAGCCACCAGGGGCACCCTCCACCAGGCCCCCACCCATGTCTCCCACCACCCCCACCCCCCAGCCGCAGCCTCCACCAGGCCCCCACTCATGTCTCCCACCACCCCCACCCCCCAGCCACCAGGGGCACCCTCCACCAGGCCCCCACCCATGTCTCCCACCACCCCAGCCACCAGGGGCACCCTCCACCAGGCCCCCACCCATGTCTCCCACCACCCCCACCCCCCAGCAGTGCAGGGGCAGCCTCCACCAGGCCCCCACTCATGTCTCCCACCACCCCCACCCCCCAGCCACCAGGGGCACCCTCCACCAGGCCCCCACCCATGTCTCCCACCACCCCCACCCCCCAGCAGTGCAGGGGCAGCCTCCACCAGGCCCCCACCCATGTCTCCCACCACCCCCACCCCCCAGCAGTGCAGGGGCACCCTCCACCAGGCCCCCACTCATGTCTCCCACCACCCCACCCCCCAGCCACCAGAGGCACCCTCCACCAGGCCCCCACTCATGTCTCCCACCCCCACCCCTCCAGCCACCAGGGGCACCCTCCACCAGGCCCCCACCCATGTCTCCCACCACCCCCACCCCCTAGCAGTGCAGGGGCAGCAGGCAGTCAGGCAGCAGCAGGTGGGAGCGTGCTCGGGGCTCTGGGGGGCAGTAGTTCGGCCTTCCGGGCAGGAGCGTGGTATTCCGTGTGCGTACGCGTGGCCAGCTTGGTACGGAGTGAATTGGCACGTGAAAATCCTGCACGTCAGCGTGAAAACCGAGGAAAGGCCCTCAGCGCGTAAGCGCGTCTGTGACGTGACCCGCACGGGTGTTTCCCACACAGCACGTGATGACAGAGCACACGTGGAAAGACTGCACGTCAGAGTGTAATCGCGTGTGATTGGTGGAAATGGCCCTACACGCAGAAGTGACAAAGCGTGTAATTGGTGGAAATGGCCCTACACGCAGAAGTGACAAAGCATGTAATTGGTGGAAATGGCCCTAGCACGTACACGCCGCGTAAGTGACGCTGGACGTGTGGGCCTGTATAAAAGGTACGTGTAGAACACGTTTTCCTTGTACGTGCTTTTCGTGGCGAGCGAGTGGGTGAATTCTGTACTTCTTGTCGTTTCACACGCGATTTACTTCACGGCGTTTCAAGTTCGTATTCCCTGTTACCTCTGACAGCTTTTTCTCTTTTTTCGCTTTTACTGGTTTACCTGGGCCTGTTCCCTCAAACAGTGTTCCCTTCTACTGTTGTCCTGTCTCCTCAGACAGCGTACAAATCTTCTTTTGGCGGGGGTGTTGCCAACCAAACGTGCTCCTTTTACACGCTCGTTTACCAGGCAGACGGTGAGTCACGCACGTATCTAACATCTGTGCTTGCCCCGTGTGTAGCCTACCCCTTCAGAGGTCATTCTAGGCTGCGTGTGACACGCATATGTTCATTCTTGTGTTACTGGGTGCCACAGCGTAGTGCAGGTTTTTCTTTCTGCACACGTGGTCTAGGAGGGGTTGCGTGCACGTCATCTCCCTTTTTTGGGGCTCCTGTGCGTAGCGTGACCCGTCATCTTTCCCCAGGGGTTACAATCAGCCTTGCAAGAGCACTAGGGTACAATTACCATCTGGTACCCAACCCCTATGACCCCCAATTGCCCAGGACAATAGTTTACAGCCACTCCCATACGCACATTTACGTCAGTGCCATGGCTGGGAGGCGAGGATTCCGTAAGGGTGGCAAAGGTGGAAGAGCCACAAGTGGTGGCCGTGGTGGATCCGGTAGGGGACGTGGTTGTTACTTGCAGGGTGAGCCAGTCCCCCCATGTGTGGAGGACCAGTCAAGGGCACCCATAATCCCCCCCCCTCCCGTTGAGGCTGATGTGGCTGACACCATCCATGCTCAGCCCTTGTTGGACCAGCCCATTGTGGCACCAGATCTGGCTGACTCCATGGCTGACTTCCAGGTCAGCAGGCCTATGACACGTGCGCTGGTGCACGTTGATGTCACCATGCCACGTGCATCTGGGCCAGCAAGGTCATCTGCTGCACCAAGGAGGCAGGGCGGAGAGGCTGCAGGGGCAGCTGCGGCTCCATCCACCCCAGCCCTCACACACCCAGCCAGGACAGTGTCGGTCCTAGTCCATGCTGCTGACATTCCCCCTGACACCATCACACTAGAGCCAATGCCTGCACCAACTCCCATGCTGAGTGTGCAATCCCACACTCCTGATACAGAGTCCACCAGGGCTCCTGCCCCCAGTGTCCAGAGCGGCGCAGGACACTCAGGATCACCACCACCTTCCAAGCGGAAGAGGAAGAGTGCTCGTCCGGCACAGGCTGATGCCCCAGACACGGCTACACAGTCCGGCCCGTCCAGGAAGCCCAGCTTCACGGATGACGAACTGAATGCACTTGTCGAGTATGTGTCCGGACATGACAACGAGATGGTCATTGTTGCAGGATCCAAGACCACACCTGCACAACGCCAGGCACACTGGCAGACCAATGCGGACATCGTAAGTGCCCTTGGAATCGTGAGGCGCACAGCCAATGATTGCTATAAGCGCTGGAATGACCTAAAGCGCAGGGCAAAGAGTAAGCTGGCCTCAAGTCATGCCGCAACTCTAGTGACTGGAGGTGGGTCTCCAGTAGTAGACATGGAACTCACTCCACATGAGTCAGTCGCTGGGACCTACGTCACGGAGGAACAGATCCAAGGCGTGGGAGATCTGGCTGATTACGAGGCATTGTCCGGTGAGTGCACATGCATGTGTGTGTCATCCATGTGCATGGTGTGTGTGTGAGGGCTTCTGTTTGTGTGCCAGGTGAGAGTGTGTGCGCCTGAGTCGTATGGGTCAGCCATGTGCTTCATGCAATACTTCCTGCGCAGCTGCATTTGGCCATAGCAGTATCCCTTCTGCCAACAGTAGACATCTAGCCCAACTGCACGCCAGTTGCCCTTGAAGTGTCACCTTGCCACAACATAGTTGCTTATTTTTCACTGTTCATTCAGTCAGATTGTTTGCATTCCCCCACTTTTACTAGGCATGTCGCTGTCCACTAGTCACATGTCTGACATGGCTATGGTAAAGTGGAGTGACTTTGTTACCTGGATATCATTTGTACACACATGTCTCTGTGCAATTGGACCATTTCAGACTGGCAGCTCCAGGTGAAAAATCTGACCTGTTAGAATTAGAAAAGCGATTACATGCGGGAACTGGACTGAATGAATAGGTGCTGCCCTCCTCTCCATCTTCACTCAATAGCAATGGTACATGCCATCTGTGTGATGGCATGTGTGTTTCACCTGGCAATCACAGGCCAATGTGTGATGCCACTGCCAGGCAGCATGCAGAAAATGTGTTCATCTTCCATCTTGGTGTCATCAGTGTGTGCCATTTGCCTGCACTTCATACGCAGTGAGGGTGCATGCATGGGAGGGTTTTATTCATGTGGGACATGTGTCAATCAAGTACTGGTTCTCTTGCTTCTCAGCCCTCATTGTGTGCCATGGTGCTAATGCCTGTTTTCATTTCTTTGTTTTTATGTCTTTGCAGGGGAAGACGCACCTGATACTGCTGGGGTTGTGGAGATGGTGCAGACCCAGAAGGGGTCCGAGGGCCGACCAACCACCAGTGAGGGACGTGGTGTGGTGGTGGGGGAGAACCCACAAGTGCTGCAGGTCGTGCTCTCAAGGGGTGTCTCTGGCTGCACCTCCCCCGAGCTGTACTCAGGTGTTGATTCGGATGAGACCTATGTGCCGTCGCAGGTGAGTGTTCCAGGGAGGGATTCTGTTCTGTCTCACCCACCTGCACCAGGGTCAGAACCCTCCATGGGGATGTCGGTGTTGGCAGCTACGCCTTTGGTGGTTACGGATGCAGGGTCACACTCCGCGACATCTGATCCTGTTCCTGGGCCAGCAGATCAGAGGGGGAATGCAGTCCTGCAGCCTCAGGCAGTGCCGGCACAGCAAGGCGCAGTTCGCCTTGCCCCAGACAGGTGTGGTGCCCGCCGACGTGGTGGCCGTACGCCACCTGGCAATACCGCATGGGAGCAATCCATTTACGGTATGGCAACCCAACAGGCTGCATCATCCGAGATGATGGCTCAGGCCATGGATAGGGTGGCCACTTCCATTGTCCCCCCAGAAAGGCTGATGGAGCGACTAGAGCAGGCAACCGACTCCATCTGCCAGTCACACAGGGAGGACATGTTGGGGTCCAACAGGGACAGGCGGGCGGCACTGGCGACTCTGCAGGAGGCCATCTCCATTGAGTCCCAGGGCCACAGGGAAGCCCTGAGGCAGGAGCTCCTTCACCTCAGGACGACTCTTGTTGAGCTCGAGGCTTCAACACACCAAAGGACAGAACAGCAGCTGGAGCGTCTCACTCGTACGCTCTCAGCTGAGATGCAGGCAACGAGGGCGGAGGTCCGGGCATCCCGTGAGTTGTTGCATGGGGACCTCCGCACACTCATCCTCCAGAACCAGACCTACCACACCCGCATGCTTGCAGCCATGGAGGAGCAGACTAGGGCCTTGCGTGGGCTGCCTCCCATAGTGCAACCACCTCCGGATGCAGCTGCACAGGGTGATAATAGCGACAGCAGTGATACTCCCACAATAGGGTAGCCGTGTGGGCCATGAGCCCATGGAGGTGTTTTATTTCCCCAGGATCCACGCAGGTGGGTTCTGGTGTGCATCCTGTCCTCGGACCTCCTGGGTGGCCTCCCCAACCCCCCCGGGCCCATCAATGGCCATTTTTGATTGTTTCTTATTTTTATTTTTATTTTTATTTATTTTATTCCCTATTTTTTTGGGACGATTTGTTGGCTTCCGTGGTTCCTGTGGGCATACGCTGCATTGTGGCTGGGCACATGCAGGCTTGTAATGTATTTGGTTCAGATGCTTGGGTTTGAGTCACACACACCCCTCCTGCTTCCCGTTTCCATGGGCTTGCAAAGGGTGTGCCCAAGTGACAGTGAATTACACAGTGACGTTGTACTCCCATGAGCTGTGTGGGCAGTCTGTAGTCAATACTGTGTATACATTCCTAGTGCATATTGCTGTTGTGTTGTACACTGCATGTTGCATTGATGTGTAACTCATCTTCTGTGTCTACCTCCCAATTTGCAGGTCCCTTCCTCATGTCTACACAAGGACCTCTAGTCTGGAGATGGGGTCCATGTTGGCAGCAGTGCACCTACAACTCTACATGGCGCCAACACGGCACAGTTGGTAGTGGTGGGAGTGCAGGCATTTCCAGGTGGTGAGACTACTAATATGTAACATTTGTGATGTCATGTTAATGGTAGTACGTGCTCAAGTATGTTGTTGGTCCGGCATTGCTGTGAGCATTTCAGGTGTTGCAGGTTTCTAATAGGGACACTGTACATAGTGACACTAGTGTCATGTTGTGGGGATTACTTTGTTTACCTGCAAATAGCATGACATGGCACAGTGTGTTGTGTGGCGGTGCTGGGGTTGGGTTGGCTGACATGGCACTGTCCTCTTGTTGCATTTTGCAAGTGGGCATTCATTTTAGCTGCTTGAATGTGTAACTTCACAAAACTGCATTGGTGGTGTCTGTGTGGGTAGGGATGCACACATTGTGACACTTCCAGGTGAACAATCTCAGGCTGATATGGTATTCACGGTTCATTCTCCAGACATTCAGGATCAGTGTCAGGTTGAGTCATCATTGATTGTCAGATGGAATGTGCCAGGGCAGTGTGCACTCCACAGGGGTGTGATTTCTATGTGAAGTAATTAGCCACTAGCTGTGTACGGGCTGCCTCCCCCCGTGCCCTTTCCCCTCCCATGCGCAGCGGCTGTGCATGTGGTTGGGGATGTGGGGCCACCACCATGTCCACGGCCAGGCCCCGGCGTGTTGCAAAGTTGTGCAGGACACATGCTGCCACTATGATCCTGCACACTACTGGGGGAGCGTATAACAGCTGCCCGCCAGAACGGTCAAGGGAGCGAAAGCGTGACTTTAGCACTCCGAATGTGCGCTCCACTATGCCCCGGGTCGTAATGTGGGCTGTGTTATATCTTACCTCGGGTGGCGTGGTGGGGTTCCGAATTGGCGTCATCATGTGGGGGCTGAGAGGGTAGGCACTGTCCCCTGTGGAGGTGGTGATTGGTATCATTGGTGGGGTTGTGACCTTGCTCAGTATCCAACATGCATGCATGTGCAGTGGCATACATACTCACCAAGCAGCCATGTATCGCCATGCCGCCCAGCTTCTAGGTCCCGGCTTAGGGTGGACATTCGGTAAATGAAGCTGTCGTGGGTGGACCCGGGATAGTTGGCATATACTGAGGTGATGATTCCCTTGGCATTACATGCTACCTGCACGTTGATGGAATGCCAGTGCTTGCGGTTCCTATAGATGTGCTCAGATGCCCTGGGGGGACGTAGAGCCACATGGGTGCAGTCGATGGCACCTAGCACTTTGGGGAATCGTGCCACACCGTAAAAATCCAGGGCGGCAGCATGCCTTTCTGCAGGTGTTCTGGGCAGGTATATGTGCCTGCGGACTGATGGGCGTGCAGTGATGATGTTCAAGACCTGGTGTAGGCAGCGTGACTGGGTGGCCTGTGACATCCCACCCACTATGGCACTTGTCCGCTGAAATGATCCAGTGGCTAAGAAGTGCAGTACATTGAGGACCTTCTCCAGTGGGCTGAGTGCTTGGGAGCACAGGGTGGGTGATGTGAGGTCATCCTCCCACTCACTCACCAGGTCCAGTATTATGTGTGGTGGAAACCTGTACCTCCCATACACCTGGTCATCAGGCATCCCGAAAAGGCTGGTTCTGGGTGTGAATATTCTGGCCCTGACTATCCTCCTCCTCCTCCTTTGGTAGCCCACTGCCACTGCTGCTAGGAACGGTATGTTCATCCTGGCGTCTGAGCTTGTTATTGTTAAAGTGCGCAAATTTATGCTTTGCGCGTGTTCTAGGCGAGCGTGTGACCCGCGCACCCCTGGAATCCAGTTCCCAGTCCAATAGCGTGTGGAAATTCCCACGCACCACGGGATACAGGTGCGCTGACGTACTTGCGTGTGTAAGTGCCCGCGCACCCATGAAATACACGTACATAGGCCAATCGCGTGTACGCGCACTTTTGTCCAATTACACGCGATGACACTCTGACGTGCAGTATTTCCACGTGTGCTCCGTCATCACGTGCTGAGTGGGGAACACCCGTGCGGGTCACGTCACAGACGCGCTTACGCGCTGAGGGACTCTGGTCCAATAGAATCGTGTATGCGTGCTGACGCGCTAAGGGCCTTTCCTCGGATTTCACGCTGACGTGCAGGATTTTCACGTGCCAAATCACTCCGTATCAAGCTGGCCACGCGAAAACACACGGAAGACCACGCTCCTGCCCAGAAGGCCGAGTTACTGCCCCCCAGTGCCCCGAGCAGCCTCCCACGTGCCATCTGCTGCTGCTGCCTGCCTGCCTGCTGCCACCGTGCCCTGCCATTTGGTGCCTGCACATCAGCCATCTGCAGGGGTCCAGTTGCTGTGTCCACCCCTGCTGGAACTGAAGACTCCCGACTGGGATTACATCGCTCCACAGCCCAGCCCCAGGACCCAGTTGCCCACCCACACCTGCCTCTGGGGTTGCCATGTCGGGCACTTCCACATCTGGCACCAGTGGCAACCCCAGGCCAGAGGGGCAGAGGGGCACCAGCTTCACTGCCACCGAAGTTGGTGTCCTGGTGGAGCATGTCCTGGGGCAGTATGATGCCCTCTTTGGATCGTCCCGCGCCAGCAAGGAAGGACGGTAGAGTATCTGGGCCGACTGTGTGGTTGCCATCAACGCGGAGGGGGTGGCAACCCGCAACGTCCTGAAGATCAAGAAGCGCTGGGAGGACTTGAGGTCCAGGACCCTTGTGAAGGCCCAGCGTCTCGTGGAGGGGGGCCGGGGCCGCATGAGTTCCATCCAGATGAGGGTCCTGGAATGCGTACGCCCAGCGCTCCACGCCCAGATCCTTGAGAGGGAGGCCCGTCTGGAGTTGAGCGGTAAGTGTCCAAGCATTACTGTGTGAGACAGGGCATGTTGCGGTGTGCTGGTTCTATGATACTTGCCTGTATGTGTGCCATAGGCCATGTATGCATGTATGTGTGCAGGGACATCATGGTAATGCATGTGCGACCAGTGATGTGTGACCCACATGGTTGTTGCATGTGTTCAAATGCCGCATGGGGAGCCCTATGCAGATTTTGAACATGAGAGCATGCCAGTCTCTGTACGTGGACATGGGTGGGGGTGAGGGATGGGTGCTGATGCCCGGTACATATATGGTAGCCATGTCTGTGTGCCTGACCTGCGTGTCTGTGACTTGTGCATGCCATGGATGCATGACACATGTGTGTGACAATGCACAGATTCAGTGAAGCAGCCAAATTACCCTTGTATCCGCTGTGTTTGGTGTGTTTGGGGCCAGATGGATGTGACTGAGGTGAAGTGTGTGCATGTGATAGGCATGAGCCATGATGCATGTGAGTTACATATCATTGAATGTTTCAAGAGTCCATTGGACATGCATGGAAATGTCCATGGCATGCACCATGCCTGTTACTGTGTGTGTTTTGCCTGGACTGACCCATGTGTTGTGGAGGGACATGATGGAAGTGTACTTTGACAGTGGTGCTCATCTGCTATTGCTTCCTGTCTAGGGGACCATTGTACAGTGCCCTGATGCTTGTGTTCTTTGTCTCCCTCTACGCAGCGGCTAGTGAAGAAGAGGGCGGAGACGGCGCTGTGGAGCAAGGCGGCGGGGATGCCACCACGGCTGCAGCGGAAGGGGTGGGTGAGCCCCCACAGGGGCCTGCTACGGTGGGAGACGGTGAGGAGCCATCCAGGTTGGTGGTTTGCACAGAGGAGGAGGAGGCCCCCACTGGGGCACACATGGGGCCTGGTGGGGGCATCCCTGCTGGTGCAAGTGGTGCAGTCCAGGGCCATGGGCAGGAGGCAGCACAGGTCACCGTGGAGGGGCCTGTGCATGTCGCTGTCCCTGACCCTGTGAGTGCACCACCATGCACCAGCAGGGATGCCCCGTCCCAGGCCCGTCCGCAGGTAGAGGGGATGTCCATGTCACCTGACTCCCCTCCACCTGCGGACGTGGGAACCCCTGGCCGTGTGGAGAAGGTCCTGATTGGGGTCGCGATGCGCACGGCTGTGATTCGTGATGCCGTGCGTGCTTCCCGGGAGGAGCACGCACCTCATCACAAAGTGCACCGTGCCGACGTGGCCCAATTGGGATCGGCCATGTTCGGGGGTTTCCTGCATGTGTTGTCCAATCTGGCGGCCCTCTCCTCCTCTGTGCAGGCTATACACCAGTCGTTCTCCTTGCCGTCTTCCGGCCCAGATGCCACCAGGGCCCCCTGTGGACCTGCCCAGACCAATGCAGCCAGCTCGGTGGGGATCCCATCCCTGCCACAGTTGGGAGTCGGAGGTCCAGCAGGGGTGGACAACACAGCAACTGGACCCCAGCAGATGGAAGATGTGACAGCATCATCAGGCAGGGCACGTGCACGACGGCGTCGGTGGTTTCCATCAGCCTGGATGCCGTCGTGCTGGCAGAGGCAGTGGCGTCGGAGGCAGCAGCAGGCTCGACGTGGAAGGCATCATGGCTCGGGCCTTCAAGATCAGAGGGGCAGGCATCGGCCGGAGGGCAGGGCAACCCTGGGATGGTGGTGTCTTCCGTGTGGGAGCAGTTGGTCCAGCGGATAGGTGCGGAGCGGCAGCGGGCGGAAGAGGAGCGGCTCACCATGGTCAGGGCGGAGTTCTCCATGCTTCGGGCGTTGAGGCGGGCTGAGTGCCTCGAGGAAGCTCGCAGGGAGTTTGAGCTGGACATGGGGTTATCCCTGCGAGACCTCGGGGCCAGGACAGAGTCCCGCCTCCAGGACATCGACATGGAGTTCGATGATGCCCTGGCCAGCAACATCACCGAGTGAGCCGCAGGACTTGCCCGCTGCCTTTGTATATAGTTATTTAGTTAGTTAGTGTTAGGTTTCCTTTATTAATTTTTATTTTTTTGGACCGCTCGGACAATGGCCACTTTTTTGTATATATTATTTTCATTAGGTAGTAGTAGGTTTCATTTATGGTGTTGGGCTCATGGACCCTGGAATATTCGTGTATATAGTTTGCTTTTTGAAGAAACTTTTTTTTTATTAATTATTGTGTTCACCATGAGGAAATGGTTTTTCATTATTTTCCTTCCACATGATATTGCTTTGGACAACATTTGTTTTTGGATTACTTTGTTTTTTTTATTTTTACATTTGTTCTCGGACATGGACCATTTATTTTGTTATCCCCATTGTTGTATGTTTGATTTGTTTACTTATTTTTCATCTTTAATACATGTTTTTTTAACTTTCACTTGTGGTATTTTCTCATTGGTTTCATACATGTCATGATATGGGTTTTGACATTCACTTGCACCCATTGTGTATGTGTGTGTGACGGACATGTGTTCATTTACAGACTTGCCATTGGGGTTGTATCATGTAATTGCATTCACTTTGTGGGTGGATGCAATCCTTGCCTGGGTGTTTGTGCTGGGTATGCTGCCCATTACTGCCATGATTGAGTATTGTCAGGACCTGGGGGCAGGGGGACATGTGTGGGTGCCTGGTGGAGGCTGCCCCTGCACTGCTGGGGGGTGGGGGTGGTGGGAGACATGGGTGGGGGTCTGCTGGCAGGTGCCCCACAGTGCTGGGGGGTGGGGGGTGGTGGGAGACATGGGTGGGGGCCTGGTGGAGGCTGCCCCTGGTGGCTGGGGGGTGGGGGTGTGGGAGACATGGGTTGGACATGGGTGGAGGCCTGCTGGCAGGTGCCCCACAGTGCTGGGGGGTGGGGGTGGTGGGAGACATGGGTGGGGGCCTGGTGGAGGATGCCCCTGCACTGCTGGGGGGTGGGGGTGGTGGGTGACATGGGTGGGGGCCTGGTGGAGGATGCCCCTGCACTGCTGGGGGGTGGGGGTGGTGGGTGACATGGGTGGGGGCCTGGTGGAGGATGCCCCTGCACTGCTGGGGGGTGGGGGTGGTGGGTGACATGGGTGGGGGCCTGGTGGAGGCTGCCCCTGGTGGCTGGGGGGTGGGGGTGGTGGGAGACATGGGTGGGGGCCTGGTGGAGGATGCCCCTGCACTGCTGGGGGGTGGGGGTGGTGGGTGACATGGGTGGGGGCCTGGTGGAGGGTGCCCCTGGTGGCTGGGGGGTGGGGGTGGTGGGTGACATGGGTGGGGGCCTGGTGGAGGACGCCCCTGCACTGCTGGGGGGTGGGGGTGGTGGGTGACATGGGTGGGGGCCTGGTGGAGGATGCCCCTGCACTGCTGGGGGGTGGGGGTGGTGGGTGACATGGGTGGGGGCCTGGTGGAGGGTGCCCCTGGTGGCTGGCGGGTGGGGTGGTGGGTGACATGGGTGGGGGCCTGGTGGAGGATGCCCCTGCACTGCTGGGGGGTGGGGGTGGTGGGTGACATGGGTGGGGGCCTGGTGGAGGCTGCCCCTGGTGGCTGGTGGCTGGGGGGTGGGGGTGGTGGGAGACATGGGTGGGGGCCTGGTGGAGGATGCCCCTGCACTGCTGGGGGGTGGGGGTGGTGGGTGACATGGGTGGGGGCCTGGTGGAGGCTGTCCCTGGTGGCTGGGGGGTGGGGGTGGTGGGAGACATGGGTTGGACATGGGTGGGGGCCTGCTGGCAGGTGCCCCACAGTGCTGGGGGGTGGGGGTGGTGGGAGACATGGGTGGGGGCCTGGTGGAGGCTGCCCCTGGGGGGTGGGGCTGGTGGGAGACATGGGTGGGGGCCTGGTGGAGGATGCCCCTGCACTGCTGGGGGGTGGGGGTGGTGGGTGACATGGGTGGGGGCCTGGTGGAGGGTGCCCCTGGTGGCTGGGGGGTGGGGGTGGTGGGAGACATGGGTGGGGGCCTGGTGGAGGATGCCCCTGCACTGCTGGGGGGTGGGGGTGGTGGGAGACATGGGTGGGGGCCTGGTGGAGGATGCCCCTGCACTGCTGGGGGGTGGGGGTGGTGGGTGACATGGGTGGGGGCCTGGTGGAGGGTGCCCCTGGTGGCTGGGGGGTGGGGGTGGTGGGTGACATGGGTGGGGGCCTGGTGGAGGATGCCCCTGCACTGCTGGGGGGTGGGGGCGGTGGGTGACATGGGTGGGGGCCTGGTGGAGGGTACCCCTGGTGGCTGGGGGGTGGGGGTGGTGGGAGACATGGGTGGGGGCCTGGTGGAGGATGCCCCTGTACTGCTGGGGGGTGGGGGTGGTGGGTGACATGGGTGGGGGCCTGGTGGAGGGTGCCCCTGGTGGCTGGGGGGTGGGGGTGGTGGGTGACATGGGTGGGGGCCTGGTGGAGGATGCCCCTGCACTGCTGGGGGGTGGGGGTGGTGGGTGACATGGGTGGGGGCCTGGTGGAGGCTGCCCCTGGTGGCTGGGGGGTGGGGGTGGTGGGAGACATGGGTGGGGGCCTGGTGGAGGATGCCCCTGCACTGCTGGGGGGTGGGGGTGGTGGGTGACATGGGTGGGGGCCTGGTGGAGGCTGCCCCTGGTGGCTGGGGGGTGGGGGTGGTGGGAGACATGGGTGGGGGCCTGGTGGAGGATGCCCCTGCACTGCTGGGGGGTGGGTGACATGGGTGGGGGCCTGGTGGAGGCTGCCCCTGGTGGCTGGGGGGTGGGGGTGGTGGGAGACATGGGTGGGGGCCTGGTGGAGGATGCCCCTGCACTGCTGGGGGGTGGGGGTGGTGGGGGTGGTGGGTGACATGGGTGGGGGCCTGGTGGAGGGTGCCCCTGGTGGCTGGGGGGTGGGGGTGGTGGGTGACATGGGTGGGGGCCTGGTGGAGGATGCCCCTGCACTGCTGGGGGGTGGGGGTGGTGGGTGACATGGGTGGGGGCCTGGTGGAGGCTGCCCCTGGTGGCTGGGGGGTGGGGGTGGTGGGAGACATGGGTGGGGGCCTGGTGGAGGATGCCCCTGCACTGCTGGGGGTGGGGGTGGTGGGTGACATGGGTGGGGGCCTGGTGGAGGCTGCCCCTGGTGGCTGGGGGGTGGGGGTGGTGGGAGACATGGGTGGGGGCCTGGTGGAGGATGCCCCTGCACTGCTGGGGGGTGGGGGTGGTGGGTGACATGGGTGGGGGCCTGGTGGAGGGTGCCCCTGGTGGCTGGGGGGTGGGGGTGGTGGGAGACATGGGTGGGGGCCTGGTGGAGGATGCCCCTGCACTGCTGGGGGGTGGGGGTGGTGGGAGACATGGGTGGGGGCCTGGTGGAGGGTGCCCCTGGTGGCTGGGGGGTGGGGGTGGTGGGTGACATGAGCAGGTGTGCAGGGTAGTCCCCTGTGGTGTGTGCTGCCTGCAGGGGCCTTGGAGGGTGTACAGGTAATACCTGGGAGCACACAGCCAAATCGCGTGTGGAACTTCCCGCGCACCCCTGCAATCCACGTACCCTGCCTAATCGCGTGTGGAACTTCCGGCGCACCCCTGCAATCCACGTACCCTGCCTAATCGCGTGTGGAACTTCCCGTGCACCCCTGAAATCCACGTACCTGGCCAAATCGCGTGTGGAACTTCCCGCGCACCCCTGAAATCCACGTACCCTGACAAATCGCGTGTGGTACTTCCCGCGCACCCCTGAAATCCACGTACACGGCCAAATCGCGTGTGGAACTTCCCGCGCACCCCTGCAATCCACGTACCCTGCCTAATCGCGTGTGGAACTTCCCGCGCACCCCTGAAATCCACGTACCCGGCCAAATCGCGTGTGGAACTTCCCGCGCACCCCTGAAATCCACGTACCCGGCCAAATCGCGTGTGGAACTTCCCGCGCACCCCTGAAATCCACGTACCCGGCCAAATCGCGTGTGGAACTTCCCGCGCACCCCTGAAATCCACGTACCCTGCCTTATCGCGTGTGGAACTTCCCGCGCACCCCTGCAATCCACGTACCCTGCCTAATCGCGTGTGGAACTTCCCGCGCACCCCTGTAATCCACGTACCCTGACTAATCGCGTGTGGAACTTCCCGCGCACCCCTGAAATCCACGTACCCGGCCAAATCGCGTGTGGAACTTCCCGCGCACCCCTGAAATCCACGTACCCTGCCTAATCGCGTGTGGAACTTCCCGCGCACCCCTGAAATCCACGTACCCGGCCAAATCGCGTGTGGAACTTCCCGCGCACCCCTGTAATCCACGTACCCTGCCTAATCGCGTGTGGAACTTCCCGCGCACCCCTGCAATCCACGTACCCTGCCTAATCGCGTGTGGAACTTCCCGCGCACCCCTGTAATCCACGTACCCTGCCTAATCGCGTGTGGAACTTCCCGCGCACCCCTGTAATCCACGTACCCGGCCAATTCGCGTGTGAGACTTCCCGCGCACCCCGGTATACACGCACACTTTTTTTTCTGTCAGCGCGTGTCTGTGTTTGTGGGTACCCCTTTGCACGTCATTTTTCCTGGAGGGCCACAGTATTGGGCATTCATCATGGCTGTATATAGGTGCTATTTGTTGGCGCACCTTTTGGCGCACATTTCTTCCAGGCGCAGAGACGCTACCGCCTGCTTTCTTGTGGCGGTCGTCTTTGTGCCTGTGCGCTGGTTTGAGCGTGCGCTTTTTTGCCCTATTCTATTCCATGAATACGTGTTGTAGGCGAGGGTGTGGGCGTTCCGCGCACTTGTACCCTGTGCTTCCCCCGTGACGCCCACATTTTGGCAAGTTGTTCCCCATTCCGAGTGGTACGCCCCGTGTTCCGCCTACTTTTGTTGCGTGCGCCGCGCTATGTGCGATTTTCGCTCTGGCCTGTGCGATTTTCGCTGTGACCTGGCGCACGCTGTTTGATGGCCTGTGCGCCAACGTGCACCGCGCACTTTTTTATCGCACATCCTCTGGTTCTCTCGCGCACGGACTTCTATGAATCGATGTGCGCTGCTTTTCGTGCGATTTTCGCACTTGCACTGCGATTTTCGCTATTCCACTGCGAATCGCACGTTTTTGCCCACTTGCGCCGCGCTAATTATTCCATGAATCGGCCTGTTAATTTTTGGGGGAAGGTCAGGGAAAGTATAAAGTACCCGAGGAGTTGAGTTGAAAGTGAGATTTCTTGTTTGTTTGTTTTATTATTTGCAATACGCAAGCCTCCCCTCAGTTAACAGTGCGCAGCATTTACATGAGATTGCGAAAATTAGTTACATCAACAAAAATATATACATAAACATATAGACAAGGTCAGCAATATGAGGTGAATAGAGAGAGAATTCAAAGATGACACAACCAGGTTGTTTGCCACCCAGGTTGGTGAAGGTAGGGGTTAGGGTTAGCATACTTTGTATGTACACTGTACAATAACATTTATTTACAAAAAGACAATCGTATTACAATTATTTAAACCAGGATTTGTACTTCACAACCAGCTCTCCTTTGGGTGGCCATGGCACGGTGGCAATGGATCAGTGTTCTGCACAGAAACGTTCAAAATTCCATATCTGTGCTTCTCTAATACAGCAACAATAAGGCTTTTGACAAAGTCAAACTCCATTTCCTCATAGACTGGTTTGATCACCCATTGCTTACTTCTTTTTGAAAAGGCCTTAGTGTAGCGAGGCATCCTTACATTACCCGTAGTCCTAGATTGTTCACGGCCGAGATTCTCGTTATGGGCCAAGACGGCAAGTAGAGTCCTATGTCTCATGCCCTGTATGCTGAAATGCAAGCGCTTTGGCCTGTACTTTAGGCACATATTGTGGAACACCTCCAAACCGCCTGTGTGACAGAATTCTGTCAGTCCCCTCAAATCTCTTGATAAAGTTTTATCGAAAACAATCTTCTCAATAGCTTTGTGTGTCGGTGAAGATGGAATCAACCACTTCTTCTTCCGTGCCTCCACTGGGGACAAAGGGCCATGTTCACATTGGTGGAAATGTAGGTTTTCTGACCAGCGGTGCACGTTGGTACAGTGGTGCATCAGTGACCGCCATTTTTCAAGTAGTATTTCCACTGACCCTTCACAAGTTTTGGAGCTCCACCAAAGATGGTTGCTGATAGACTGGGACCACTCTGAAATACTTTCCAAACCTTTTTTCTTTCCCTGCAGCCGAGATTTTCTTATTGATTGATTTAGCAAGATGCCATACGTCAAATTGATGTTTAATATGTGGGAACTGCTCTCTCATTGTCTTGGCAATTGAAACGTGTCTGTCCGTGGCTATGAGGTCGATGTGCATTCCCCTCGATTGTAGATATTCCACTGATTTTATAAATCCTAGTTTCTCCATGGCCACTGAGGATGTGCATTGGGTTACCTGCACGACTACCGAACTCACAATTTTCTTACTATCCATGTCCTGAAAGTGGTAGGTGCAGTACTTGGCAGAAAATCCAGGGCTGTCGCACTGTCCCTCGCCGGCTAGCCTGAATCGTTTGCCTTCGAATGTACTTGCCATAGACAATTGTTCAATTTTCCAAGCATCACTAATGGCCGGAAACAGATAATCATGTTGGTATTTGTAGTACTGCGTTTTTTAAATGAAATGGAGTCCCACAAACTGAAAGAAAGACTCTAACTTTCTAAAACTGGACCCACTGAAAAGTGATGCAGCTGCACACAGTAGATTGCCTGCTGGCAGTTCCCCAGCATTGGTTGTGCAGACCATGAGAACGTATGATTTCTCCAGCATGGGGTCTGGCATGGATTCACATGCTCATGAATATTCCCCGTCGTCAGGCTGGGAATCCTCGGTAAAGAAAAAGTCAGTATCAGTTTAGTTTCTGATCTGTCTTTCTTAGTAGTAACCAATCACTGATCTCTGGGTCATACTGCCCCCAGCCAATGACTGCCCTCTCCCTAAGCCCAGCCCCTGGCAGCCATCCTCAGATTTTTACCGCACGCTCAAGTGTTGGGAGTCCTCGTGTTTAGCTCTCGAGTTTTTTACTGCGTTTTCACGTTTTTTCGGGAGAATTTCTAATTTTTTCGGTTTAATCGAGCCTCAAGCTCCACCGTTTCTACTTCCGATAACAGGGACCCGTTTCGGAATTCTTCTACGCCCCTCAAGGGTGAAGTTTTCGTCGAGTTTACACTTCTTGGAGGATTCCGGAAGATCTGCGGCCTACCTCAACAGACATGGCCCAGGACAAGGGGAGCTCGACGCCCGGATCCAAGCTGTTTAGGAACTGCCCTGGATGCGGATTATATAACGTTTTTAAGGAGGACGAGCATTCGCGATGCCTCTACTGCCTCCATGGGGACAAGACGCATGTGGAGAAGGACTGTGCGTTCTGCAAGAACCTTTCGGAACGGACCAAACAAGATCGTCGTTCCCGCGTCGCCACCTGGCTGGAGAAGGGCACAGCAAGTGAGAAGGGAAAGAAGAAGTCTGAGCGGGCTTCTAAGTCCTTTGAGGGCGCCCTGGCGACGGGGGCCCAACAGAAGGTTAAGCACCGCGAGTCCGTGGGCTCCGGGAGCGCCGAAAGGTCGGGCTCTTCGGTTGCCAAGCAGGGCGCTGCTTCCCCGGCACGTTCGACCACGAGCCAGCGCTCTGGTTCGGGGAAGAGGAAGTCAGAGAACCAGGGTAGGCCGCTGGAGCGGGGCGCTGACCCTCCCCCCAAGGCGAAGGCCCAGGACGCACCTAAGGTGGTGAGGGCTCTGATCCACCCGGCTAAGACCTCTACCGAAGTGGTCGCTGCGACCCTGGCGGAGCCGGCTGAGACTACGCCAATGGAAACGGCCTCTGGGCCCAGAGTATCCCTGCCCGCCGCGGAGGGAATCCTCTTTCCAGCCCATCGCTAAAACCCCTGTGAAGCCCCCGGCTGAAAAGAAGGGGGGGGCAGTGGCCATTACAGACTCGGAATCAGCCTCTGAGGAGGAACTGGTGGAGACCGAGAAGGGCCTCAACGAAAGGTCCATAGGCCTCAACGAGAGGTTCAGAAACCTCAACGAGAGGTTCGAGAAGGTTCGATCCCAGGGGACGGTCCCTGCTGACATGATCGAAGATAGCGACGACAAACGGGGTCCAATCCAATGGAGCGGCCATTCCGTCCATCGCAGCCATTGCCCGAGCCCCAGGATAGCTCGCCGGCCATTTTGTTGGCAATCCAATCCTTATGTACCGAGATAAGGATGAGATTACCACGCAGAACCAGGCCCGTCGGGAAGCCCTCCGAACAAGCGGTGAAGAGTCCACCCGCTCTGCCCTTCGTGCCTGCGAGACCGGTGGACCCCTCATTCCCCTCGCCGGGAGAGGATACGGCGACGGATACGGCGACGTAGACGGACGATGACTGTGGCGATGACACAGCAGACACCCCGTCGTCACCCCACATCCCCACCTCCCCCGCGGGCGTCCCCAGCCGACGAGGTTGGCTCTTTCCACGCCATGATAACCAGGGCATCCGAGCTCTTCAAGCTCTGCCCTGAAGAACAGAAAAAGGAGGGGTTTCTGTACCAACGACGAGAGGCTAAGAGGAAGACGGTCCTCGCTGTGCCTTTACTCAACGACATCTGGGACGAGGGGCTTGCTGTCCTCAAGAACCCTGCCACAACACCCGCCAAGAGGGACAGGTACGACAAGAAGTACCGAGTCCCCGATGCCTCCCCCTTGTGCCTCAGGGCCCAGACCACGCCGGACTCGGTCGTCTCGGCAGCAGCTAAGAAGGCGGCAGCGGGCACGGCGGCTTCAACTTCCACTTCCCCGCCAGACAGCGAGGGCAAGAAGTTGGACTCTATGGGATGACGAGTCCTCTCGTCGGCGGCGACGACGATTAAGGCGGCCAATGCCTTAGCGATCGTGGCCCGCTACGACAGGGAGCTCTGGTTCAAGATAGCTCCCCTGCTAGATTTCCTGCTTGATGACAAAAGGGCAGAGGTCCTAGAAATTCTGCAGGAGGGCGAGGTGGCGTCGGATCACGCCATAATGGTGGCCAACAGAGTTTGCCTCCGATGACGGGGATGGCTCAAGGCGACAGACTTTCGCCAGGACGTCCAGACCAGAGTGTTGGACATGCCGTTCAACGGCAACAACCTCTTTGGTAAGGTGGTGGATGAGTCTCTACAGGCCATCAAGACCGATTCGGAGACGGCCTGGGCCCTTGGGGTGCTTCAGCAGCGACGGCCCTTTCGGAGCCCCGGAGGCAGACGGGGTGCCTCCAAAGGATCCAGAGGTGGCTCCTCCGCTTACCGCCAGGCGGCCCGCTCCTCTTCCCAGGAGGCCTACAGACGTTGCGGCAAGCAAGGGGGATCCCGCCGTCGTCGTCAAGGAGGCCAAGGCGGCAAGGCCTCCTCCAAACAAGACTGACCCGGCCGTGCCGTCGGGTCCCCACCAATGCACCCCGGTGGGAGGCCGGCTGACGAAGTTTGTCAGCGTGTGGGAGCCCATCTCCACCGACCGTTGGGTGCTGGACACCGTGGCCAACGGGCACTCGCTGGAATTCCAAAAGAAGTGCCCTCGCATTCCTCCCATGGCCAGGAAGGAGAAACACGTCCCTCAACTGCTGTTGGAAGTAAAGGCGATGCTCAAGAAAGGTGCCATCGAGCTCGTCCCCAGGAGGCTCCGGGGCTCTGGAGTGTACTCAAGGTACTTCCTCGTCAGAAAGAAGACAGGCGGTTGGTGCCCCATCCTAAACCTGCGTCGGTTAAACAAATACATCAAGGCACAGAAATTCAGGATGGTCACCCTCCAGCACGTGCTGGGACAGCTGGATGAAGGCGACTTCCTATCGTCGTTGGACCTGGAGGATGCTTACTTCCACATCCCCATTCTAAAAAGGCACAGGAAGTTCCTCAGGTTCGTGGTTCAAGGACGCCACTACCAATTCAGAGCCCTACCGTTCGGATTAAAATCGGCACCCAGGGTTTTCACCAAGTGCCTGGCACCAGTGGAGGCGCGGCTGCGCCTGCAGGGGATCCCCGTCTACCCCTACCTGGAAGACTGGCTAATCCGGGCAAGGTCAAGGGAACTCGCCGTCGATCATACGGCGAGGACCGTCCGGTTGCTCACGGAGCTGGGGTTCTCCATCAACTACCTCAAATCCCACCTGGTTCCATCGCAAGTAGCACTGTTTTTGGGGGCGAAGCTCGATACAGTGGAGCAATTGGCCTCCCCTTCAGAGGAGAGGACCAAGACCATCCTGGGCAAGGTACGGTGCCTGTTAGCCACGGACGTGGCCAGGGTGAGGTCCATCAAGTCCCTTGTCGGGATGATGTCCTCATGCATCTATCTTGTACCCCTTTGCAGACTTCTACAGGAGTTCTCGACGCCCGCTGGTTTCAGGCGAGGGGCTGCTTCGAGGACAGGATCCCCCTCGACGAGGAGTTCCGTCGGGCGATCCTATGGTGGGGCACCCGGGCTCACCACACGACGGGCACGGACTTTCAAACCCCAGCGTTTCAGGAGACGGTGACTACGGAAGCCTCTCTGGAGGGTTGGGGGGCCCACACCGGCGATCTCCACGCAAGAGGCCTTTGGCTCCCGGAGGAGAGGTCTCTTCACATCAACATCTTGGATCTCTGTGCAGTGTTCTGGGCGCTCAAGTCGTTCCTCCCGTCCCTCAAGGACAAAATGGTGAGGGTCTTCACCAACAACACCACCACGATGTTCTACATACGGAAGCAGGGGGGCACCAGATCCCCAGCCCTATCCAAGGAGGCGCAGGATCTGTGGCATTGGCCCGTCGCCCAGGGGATGTTTCTGGTTCCCTTCCACCTGGCAGGAATAAAAAACACCATCGCCGACTCACTCAGC
Source organism: Ambystoma mexicanum (assembly GCF_040938575.1). Taxonomy (NCBI): domain Eukaryota; kingdom Metazoa; phylum Chordata; class Amphibia; order Caudata; family Ambystomatidae; genus Ambystoma; species Ambystoma mexicanum. The sequence continues at coordinate 1,256,424,550 of NC_090923.1, read as the reverse complement.
AGGGAGCTGCGCTCGTGCCACGAGTGGGAACTGCGCCAGGATCAAGTGGATTGACTCTTCCGACGATGGGGCAAACCCCCAGATCGACCTGTTCACAACGGCACGAACTCCAAGTGCCAGAGGTTCGCCAGCAGGTTCCCACAGCCGAGGAGCATGGGCGATGCTTTCTCGTTCCCTTGGGACGGCCTGTTTCTATACACGTTCCCTCCATTGCCGTTGCTGCTCCGCCTCATCAGCCAGCTCAAGAAGTCCAGGTGCAGGATGATCCTCGTTGCACCGGCGTGGCTGAGGCAAGTCTGGTTCCCGGACCTTCTGGACTTGTCAACGTCCCCGCCAGTCAGGCTGCCGGCGGACGCGGATCTTCTCTCCAGAGAAGGAGGCGCCATTCTACACCACGACCCACAGTCGCAGAACTTGCAGGCCTGGCTCCTGCAGCACTAGAGTTTGGAGGGTACGATATCCCAGCTGATTGCAGAGAGGTTCTTGCAAAGGCCAGGGCGTCCTCAACTCTCAAGTGTTACGGTCATAAATGGAAGAGGTTCTCTGTCTGGTGCCGTGCACAGAAGATTAACCGTCTGCGGATTACGGCCCCTCAGGTGCTGCTGTACCTACTGTCGCTGGCCAAAGCTGGACTGGCTCACGCCTCCATAAAAATACATCTGGCTGCCATCTCCCGATATACCAGGACTACGGGACTGGCGTCCTTGTGGTCTCATCGCCTGGTAAAGGAATTTATGAAAGGACTTTTCCGATCATTCCCGCCGGTGAAGGCTCCTGCCCCGGAATGGGAGCTTAATGTGGTGCTGACCAGGCTCGTGGGAGCCCCATTCAAGCCTATGCATTCGGCGCCTTTGAAGTTCCTGTCATGGAAGACAGCGTTCCTCGTGGCCATCACCTCTGCACGACGAGTGGGAGAGATTCAGGCCCTATCTTGCAAGCCTCCGTACTTGACTTTTCATGACACGAGGGTGGTGCTGAGGACACACTCCTCCTTCATGCCCAAGGTGCCGTCGGACTTCCACCTCAACGAGCCCTTGGTGTTACCAGTTTTCTTCCCGTCGCCTTCGACGCCGGCCAAGAGGACTTTGCACTCGCTGGATGTAGCTAGAGCGCTGAAGTTCTGCGTGGTCCGCACAAAGAGTTTTCGGAAGACGTCACAACTATTTGTGAACTTTGGGTCTGTGAATCAAGGGAAGGCTCTCTCGAAGACTTCAATTTCCAGATGGCTCTCCGGCTGCATCATGCATTGTCACCGGTTGGCAAACCGACCGCTGCCCGGCTGTCCGAGAGCCCATTCGACCAGAGCGATCGCTGCTACCAAGGCGTTCCTGTCTGGTGTGCCCCTGCTGGACATCTGCAGGGCTGCTACGTGGAGGTCGACGCACACCTTCACAAGATTCTACTGCGTCGATCGGGACTCCAGGGAGGAGTCCAGGGTCGGCCAAGCAGTGCTGCGCAACCTTTTCGCTTAAGGTGAGCGTGGTGAGGAGGTAAGAGATGCTTAATGTTGAGTTGTTGTATAGCTTAATTTCGAGCCTGTTGCCACCTCCCGTGGTTGTGCATGTGTATACTGCTATGTATTCTTTTATTCATGAGCATGTGAATCCATGCCAGACCCCATGCTGGAGAAGGAACAAGTTATTTACCTGTAACTGTTGTTCTCCAGCATGGGTCTGGCATGGATTCACATGCGAACCCTCCCACCTACCCCTCTGCGGCTCTTCACTTGGTCATACTGCCACTTGGCGTGCTACCAAATCTGAGGATGGCTGCCAGGGGCAGGGCTTAGGGAGAGGGCAGTCATTGGCTGGGAGCAGTATGACCCAGAGATCAGTGATTGGTTACTACTAAGAAAGACAGATCAGAAACGAAACTGATAATGATTTTTTCTTTACCGAGGATTTCCAGCCTGACGGGGAATATTCATGAGCATGTGAATCCATGCCAGACCCATGCTGGAGAACAACAGTTACAGGTAAGTAACTTGTTCCTTAATCTACAGGCGGCATTTATTTTGACGTTACTGCCTTTTTTTTTTTGACGAGTGACATGAATCAATGGCTTCCCACATACTTTCCCTCTAACGGAATGCCCACATTTCAGCATACTTATAATATTCATCAAACAACTGTCGAATACTATGTATTTGCCCTCTTTCATTAGACTGTCATCCGGCGTCAAAGTTGTTTCGGCCTGTGATGTTGAGGCCATATCACCACATTTGAAAGAAATATCGCTGCTATCAAGTTCTGATGCGTCGGTGAATGCTGCTGCTGGTTCATTCTCTGTCATTTCAACATCTGCTACTTCAACATTGATGGGAGAACACAACAATGTCGACGGCTTTTTTAGCGGCAATTTTTTGGCGGGTGTAGATTGTGTGAATTGATCTGCGACTACTTCAGAGCTATCTTCAATACATCCAGTATGTTGTTGTGGTGGTGCGATCGCCCTGTAGCAATGGTCCAATACAACTTTGCTGGATTCTCCAGACACATTCATTTCATGTTCTGGACATTGGACATGAGCATCTCGAGTCTCAACACGCGGCGTCTGAATTAATAGTTCCTCCATAGTGTAAATGGTCTGGCAAGCAACATCTCTCATTCGCTTCACTGTCTGTGTATGTATAGTTCGTAGACCCACGGGTAACTACAGGACAGATTGGAAAAATGATGTTCAGTTTAAACACAAGATAAAGTATAGTACAATTGACTGGAAAAAAACATAAAATAGTCCCTAGCACAAAGAATTTTCTAAAGTTATGAACTGTTTGTAACTAACCTTATTTTTGTTTCTTTTCTTTGCAACTTTTTTGACTCGACCTTCAACATCTGCACGCTGTAGCTCCGATTCGTTTCCGCATCTCTTCCCTTCCTGTTGCGCTGCAACGACTATATTTTCTGTATCCGCATAGACAGCACGGAATGAGGCTCCATCGACTCCCTGAAACATAGTACTTTCATTACTGTGTATCAAAATATTGTTAGCATTAAACACACGTGAGGACGAACACACAGGTACATCTCAATAGCCAAACAGGATTTAAACATTGTGTGGAACAATCAAACGACAAGTATTCGAGCTCTGATGACCTAGTTCGATGGAGCTGTCAGTATCCATACCTCTGGCTCTGCATGGACTGCCACGAATGATTGTATTGAAGAGGATGCATCAGCAACTCCCTGAAACACAGTACTTGCGTTAGAATGGTTTTCAATATTGTAAACATACACACACTTGCGGTCGACGGCACAGGTACATCTAAAGAGATAACCACAAATGATGCTTTGTCTAAAAGAATCAAGGAATATTTAAATATGATCAGATTTAATCGACTTAGTTGTCCGATTTCTTTACATCTGCATAATCTAAATGGGATGTTGTGATTGTAGTGGAAGCTCCATTATCTCCCTGAAACACAGTACTTGCGTTAATAGGGAAGAAAGTATAGCAAATGGAATCACGTTATATGATCACGCTCGATGGAGCTGTCGGTATCCATACCTCGTGCTGCTGAAGAACATCTAGAGATGTTGTAAATGAAGTGCGCACTTCCGAAAGCTGTTGCGCCGATTCGTATCTGCATGGTCCCGCTTCCACTTCACCTGGAATTACTTGATTGGCAGGCTCCGCATCAAGTGCGGGTGTTGACGCTTCAACAACTGCCTGAAACATAGTATTTGCATTAGTAAGGATTACAATATTGAAAACATAACACACACTTGGGGTCGTCTGCACAGGTACATATCAATGGCTAACCACGAATGAAACATGGTGTAGAACAAACGACAAGTGTTCCAGTCCTGATGATCACGGTCGATGGAGCTGTCAGTATCCATACCTCGTGCTGCTGAAGAACATCTAGAGCTGTTGTCAATGTGGTGGACGCTTCAGCATCTCCCTGAAAGACAGTACTTGCATTAGTATGGATAACACTAATTATAACTGAAAACAAACACCAGGGGATGACAACTAAGGTGTATATCAATTGGAAAGTACTAACCAAACAATTGGTAAAATAATCACACGATACATAAAAACTATTACTTGACATGCATAAAACAAGTCTGTAGCGGAATAGCCAAGTAAGATTACCTGATACGCGCTAGCAGTGGTTGTTAACTGCAAGCACGTCACAGAAGTAGAATGTTGTTGCTTCAGGTTCAAGGGATAGTCGAGCAGTTGTAAAGGTAAATTATTGTTTGATAATGAAATGCCAATATTTAAAATTGCCATGTAAGGAGACAGAATACTTGAGTAATGCTATTGAAAATGCGCAATATAGCACAGTTCCCTGTGCCCATATATAGATTTCGTTTGTGGGTTATGAAATCTAAAAATAATTTATTGATAAATGTCATAATTCTAAAAATTATACACTCATATCAATGTCGAAAGTATTACAAATTGGAAACAACACCTAAAATATCAATTAATCCATTCGGCTACCTACACACTACAGCAAGGCCTAAAGCTAAAAACGGACACTTGACTCACCAGTGGTGGAATGTGGACGAATAGAGTGGGAATAGCGTTTGCGAGCAATTTTCGTGTCGTTCGCCGTTTATTCTTCTTTGTTACTCAAGATGTGGCGTACATGTTCGAGGAAAAGTGCCGGCTGCAGATGCGGTATCTTATCACCTCTCTTGTCCTGTGATAATTCTTGGACTCTTCTTTCAATCTCATCAAGTGGATATCCGCAATGTCTGACCCATTCTCTTATTCGATCAACAGTTTTCGGGAATACATGCATTGTAGTGCCTTCAGATTTAGCATGGGTCTTCGAAGGGCAACCGCTAATCGAACAGTCAGGCATTGTTGAAAATTCTGAAAAGTAAATATCAAGATTATTATAAAACCTTGATGAATAAAAATGTCATAAAGTAAATGAACCATACCATGTTCAATGCAAGGTTTGGTTTGGTCGCCGGAACTATACCAGTTCATCATGTGCGGCTTAGTATTTGCATAAGTTAGACATTTTTTAAATGATGTGACTAAACTCTGAACATGTGACTCATCCCTTGGATGTTCTGTCTTGCATGAAAAGGAAACATGCTTACATTATAGACTGGACTCCCGAAGGATTCAATTCGATGACAATTGACACAGATGAAAATAAATAGATCTATTGATAGCATAACAATTGAAACTCAAGTCAATAGCAATGAGACCAATGACCATAGCACTATTGGGTACTGTAATCGCAAATAGATAGAAATGTAAAAATGACCGAAATATGACTAGGATACATGGCCTTACCTTGACAAACAAACAGTTGGATTCAGCAGGCCGAGCAGTATGTTGCAGGAGAACAGGTAGATGGCCACAGGTAGCACACTGACGAGTTTGCTCGAAGCGGTCACAGATAGCACGACGACGAGCAGATTAGCATATATCTCAGTGCTTCTCAGGTAGAAGGTTCAGGAGTTGACTTGCAAAGCACAAATATGTTCTCATGAGACATATCAAGTGGTTTATAAAGTATTAGAAACAGGGGTGTGTTTGTGAATGAATGATGTGTGTATGTCGTGGTATTATGTGGTTTGCAGGGGGGCGGCCTGCCTCAGGGGAGGCCTGCCTGGAGACACAGGGTCTGAGGAGGCCATGTGAGCGATGGCCCCTGGGCGTGGGATACCTTTTGAAGTGTACATGCTGTTTGGCACCTTGGCCGTTTGCGCCCGTGAGAGCCCCTCATGCCAGCGCTCATCCCCGGGCGCGAACCGCCTTTGATAGAGGGGGGTGGGATGGATGGACCGGTGGGCAGGCAGGCAAGTGTGTGGGAGCGAGGGGCCATCAGGCCCCTCTCATCCTTTACTTCTCAGTAGAAACTCGGACCAAGTGCCTCCAGTAGTGGGTTCGCCCCTTGCCCTTATGTGATGTTAACTTTGGTTGACATTCGTGTAGATGGGACCACTGAGCAGGACAGGGGGCATCCATTTTTGTACCCCCTTTCCACTCCATCTTGGTTACCAGGCCTCACTGCGCAGAGCACATGGCCCCCACCCTCGTTCCCACTCTGACTGGATAACTCCAGAGGTATTTGCAACAGCTAATAAATGTAACACATCACTCTTCCTCTGAGATCACTGTCCTGCATGTGAACCAGCCTGAACTAAGCACATAGCTCGTTCATCTCCACAAACGTGTCCTTGCCTACGCACCCTCGCCAGTGGAAACTTACTGCCGTTCTGACCCTGTGTACCTGCAAGGTATTCTCTTCATGCGCAGATCCCCAACTAACATTAGACCCCTACTGCAGTATATCGTTGCCAATCAATGACAAATGCCGCATACCGGAGATTCTTGTGAGCACAGACCCACACTTCAAACAGTGTATTATAGTGGTCAAGACCCTTAACCTAAGGCCTGTATAATCCAATGTTGATTTATAGTATAGATATGTGTGACTTTTATAGAGACATAACCGACTGAAAGACTTTGAACAAGTGTTGTTTAGTGCATGCTTTATTGAGAATATATTATGTTCTCTTAGATAGTGACCACCCTGCTTCACTCATTCGGAGCACAGATGTCTGACATCCATCCTTGAATGGAGACACACTTGATTCATTTAAAAAATCGAAACAACCGTTGTTAAAATATATGTGGTGTTTTATTTTGTATCTTATTTTGATGACACAAAAATACAAGACTTTACACATTGTACAGGTCAGGTTGCAGCACAGCGAGAGAAAATCCCCTGACCGCTGTCACTTGGGAACGTTTCTCTTCTGGCACGAACGGCACAGGCTGGTATTACTCTTCGAACGCGGTGTCCAAGCCTCCCGTGAAGCCACCATGTAAAGGAACGATAGGCCACCAGCCGGTACCACCTGTGAAAAAGAATGATACAAACTGTTTTTAAATGACCAAGATAAGTTTATTAAACGTTTGTTGTCAATGACAATTCTTGTAACTAATGGCATTCTGCTCGGACAAATGCTATCTAGACACTGCACACTATTGAATGACTTTCATGCGTTACAATGATATGTATATGTAATTTTGGATATAGTAGAAGACCATGAAATGGGAGTGGCATGACAAGCAGAGTATACTTACTCGTTACTCGGATTACGAGGACGAACAGTTGCGCGAAGTTCGTGCATAAGCACCATCATTATCCTCAACACGGACCGTGTGAGGCAGGCTGCCCTGAAGTCTGGCAGCTCGGTGATGCATTGCGGTCGTGGCTCGCCTTCCGAAATGTAGGCCACACATCCCGAGTTTTCACAGCAGCAGCAGTTCTCGTCCTCAGTTGGCATTCGCTCGCACCGATTGCATGTGCACCAGGTGGAAACACCTTCCATGCGACTAGGTCGAGGCTCTTCAGCTGTTGAATCGTCCTCCCAACTGCCGTCCGAAGCCCCATCGTTTTCGCGTGTTTCCCTTTCCAGTAGTTCCTCCTCGGTATACTCTGGCTCGTACATGTAGGGCATTATTGTAGCCATTGTGTGTTAAACGAACTAAAATAATTTTTAGCGGTGGTACTGGTATCTGTTCACACGGGCTACAAGCAACAAAGGTAGCTGACCAGAGCACAGAAACGAGTCACAGAATACTCAAAGTAACACAGAGAGAGGAATGGAATCGAAAATCTGCTGCTGTGTGTTGTGAAACGGTCTGTTTATACTTATTGAGGAAAGGGGCGTCATTAGCTGAAGCGCAGCGAATGTTGACACGAGACATGCTTTGGCGTTGTTAAATGGGCGGTACGCATCTGCTGATGACAGGCTCAGGGGCGGGGGATATGATTTAGTGCCGCAAAAGCAGGTCAGCCAGGGCGATGGGGGAAATGATAGGATTATCACAAAATGGCAGCTCCCTGATGCCTGTTTTCACGTGCGTTTAATGGACGAAAACTCGGGTAAAGTCCATAGGAAATTTTTCTAAAATCGAGCGACTTAGGCTTAAAAACACATGGCTGACCCGTAGGTGCAATAACACATTTTTACCGAACCATTCCTTTAATAAGTGGAGCACCACCCCACAATTTGTCACGTATATTGTGTGCCATCTTAGTAGGTATCACAAATCCATTATATGCACTGACCTATACAATCTCACCCAAAACTCCTATATGTCTCAGGTGGAGTGCCACTCCACATTTGTATCATTAGTAGGTGTTTTGCGATAATACTACAAATCATACCTAAATGATCACAATAATAAACCTATTTGCAACCATCCTCATAGGCCAATTGTTCATCTAGGTATTTAAGGCGTTATTGCATCTAGCTGTTCACATGAATTAACCTCTTTTAAACCAATCTCCCAGGCAAATAGTCCATCTAGCTGCATATTCTCATAAGTAGCATGAAAAATGACATTCCTCATTCATCCGATTGGTGGTTACTTTGTGATCCATACGTTTTCACCATCTCAACAACTTGAAACCGAATTTGAAAGATGTCCTGCTGATTTTCCATCCAGTGACGTGCCACTACTGAATTGGTGTCCCTGGTCCAGATAATTGAGTGATGCTCACGTAATTTGCGTTGTCTGGTGGACTGTCCAACATATTTCCCACAAGGGTATCAGATAGTATAGATCACATTATTAGTATCGCAGGTTGCAAAGTCTCGTAATCTAATCTTTTGGCCAGAACTTGGGTGGTATACAATGTTCCCCCTGGTGGTAAAGCTGCAGTTGCAGTAGTGCATACAAGGGTAAGTACCTGTTCTCTTGCACTGCTGAGTATGCTTTTTGATGGGCCCAGTGTTAACTAATTGGTCTCTCAAATTAGTACTATATGCAAAGGCAGGACATTTTTAAAATAGATACTCATGTACCACAAGTAAGTGTTCTCCATTTTTTATGAATGATTGATTTGAACCTATTTTTTAAAATGTATTTTTACATTTATAAAACGCACACAAAGGCATCATGGCGCTGCGGAGGAGACTAACGGTGAAGGCTAGCAAAGAACACTTCAGAACAAGCAGTATTTATAATGGTGGTGAAAAAGCAGATGCTTATTGGTGGCGCGAAGAAAGCTCCGGCAGCCACAGAAAAGGCACGGCCACCCAACCTAGTCCGATGAAACCTAGGGACCTGGATCAAAAAGTCAGGGCAGAGCGCTCTGGTGGGCATATAGCGACAGAACTTCTTGTGCAGAAACTCAGCACCCATGGAAGGCCTGATGTACAATGCAGAGGGACTTAAACTAAATGCAATGCCCAACAGAAAGCCAATGAAGGCGGCGCAACACAGAAGATGAATGGTCCCAAACAGAAATGCCTGTTAGCACACTTGCAGCGGTGTTCTGTAGTACTTGGAGACAGTGGAGAATATAAGCAGGCTGAGCAGACAAGTGAGAGGGCAGGACAAAGGGTTGATGGGAATGATTTCTTTCTGCAGAAAGGCTTGTTGACTTCATTCTGGTCCGTCAACAAGCCCATCAGTTGTCCTGTGGCTTGGGAGTCAGGAGGGGACAGTTCCCTAAGTAATGTCCAGCTCCACTGCAATACAAAGATAACCTTTGCTGTCGTCTCCTTTGTTTCTCTGCTTCGGGTACGTGCCCACGTACAGCTCCCAACTGCATAGGTTCTTTGGTGGTGTCTCGTGACGTGGCACCGGGGAGTGAAGGGGTTAATGATCGCATTGGTGAAATAAGAGATCCGGCTATCTTCCTCCACCACGACATTCCGTCAGCTGCTGATCGATGTGGATCATTTGATCAATCTGGGCCTGGAGGGTATCTGATTCCGGGGCGTGCACCAACTCGTCTTTATACTCTTCCCCAACCGTTGTCGAAAAAGAGTACGTTGTGTTATTTCTGGCCATAAAGCATTGGGTGGAAGCAGACGAAATCTGCTGATGTAGGTGTTGATATCCTGATGGGCTTGTTTAATCTTAACCAGGTGGTTCTGAGCACTGGCCGCCAAATTGGGAGACTGGAAAAACACCATAAAAGCCTTCTCAAAGTCCTGGAAGTTGCTTTAGATAGGGCTGTTAGCTGAGACTTATGATGTTGCCCAAGCCTGAAGCGTTACCCATAATATTGCTTAGGATAAATCCTATCTTGGCCTTGTCTTACGAAAAGTGTACAGGATGGAAGAGGAACTGTAGTGTTTGCCATATTCTGCAAGCCGGTATGGGTCTCCATATTTCATGGATGTGGCGTGTGCCATGGTGCTTTCGGTCATAGACACTGCCCCACCTCTGGTCACGGCATCCCTTAATGCATTGTGTTCTTGTTTAAGAGCGGCTACGTCTGTCCTTAAAGCCTGAACTTCTTGTCTCAGGTCTTGTACTGCCTCCATGTCTGAACTGGAGATTGGGTTTCTTAATCGTTCAAGCATGGCATCCTGCCATCTGCGCATACCTTCTGTCCCACAAAGTTGTACCAGCAGTGCTGTCGTCCAGAGAGATGGAGAGACTGTGAATGCTAGAAGGAGCCGCCAGACCCCACTGTAGAAACATGGTAGTATCAGGGAGCCCACTCCCTGCATCACGTTATGGTGTTCCTGATTTTCATGGAGCAGGGACACTGCAAGAACAGACGGGGAAGCCAGAGTCACCACAAGGCAGGAGGACAGGGCCACAGCTGGGGCAGGAGCAAGGAAAAGAACCCACAGCAGAGGGGAAGTAAAGTACTAGCAGTAGAGGAAGGAGTATGGTAAGGCTAGTTGCCCAGGACAAGAGGGGACCGTATGCAGCAACCAGGAGACACGCAGAACTAGGGCGAGTAACAAGAAGGCTCAGGAGAAGGGAATAGCAAGACAGGAGAAAGTAACTCCAGACCGGCAGGTGACTAGGAGCGTTAAGACGCTCCAAACTGCTCCTGCTGGCAGATTTAAGTACCCTGCTTAAATGGGAGCAAGGCTTTGTGGTTCTGTATGCGTCTCTTGGGCAACGAGGAGCACAGGCGCAAGACTCTGGCCCCCCTCACCTGCATCCCCACAGAACAATGGCAGCAGCCGTAGAGGAGACCGCGACCGAGGGACCCTGCCGACTTTGCCTCATGAAGAGCCAATTGCCACTGTTGTTCACAGTCCTCCTGCAGCCTCCATCTGACCAGTGCAGATACAAGTGCCACCCAGGTAAGTGGCTGCACGGCCGTGCAAGGGCATGCATGACATCTATTGGTTCAACTACATACTAGGATTGAGGCCTTTGTCACGTACTGGGTGATGAAACTGGGAAATTCTCTATTGTTTAGCATGTGAAGCAGAGCTGTGTGATTTTGCCACTTCTTTTGAGCTGCTATCTAAATGGTCTTGATTATGTGCTTCTGTCAACATCATCTGATGTCCCTAAGGCCGGCGGGAGATTTAGAACATACTGGACCTCTGCAGATGATTTTGTTCTGTTGAGACATACCCAGACTGCCCTACAATCCTTGCTGCAGGAATATGGAAATGTTATGAACCAAAGGAAAATGAAGGTGAATATCCAGAAATAAAAAATTATGGTGCATCAGAGAACAAACAAAAAACGTTAGGTTCCATATTTGTAACGCATTCCTTGATAAAGTAATTTTTTTTTGACCATTCAGGGGTGAGATTCCACAGCTATAATAATTTGTATGCTCATATACAAAAGACAGATGTACGCATGATACAAGCCTGTGGAGGCATTGGGTGCTTTGCAAAACAATATGTTGGGGCTGTGTGATTCTGGCTATTCTGAGGTATAAAGTTGTGGTTTGACTCTATGCAAGTGCAGTTTGGACCCTAAACCTGATTTCCTTACTAGATTTCATTGAGTGTAATTTTGAAAGGTCCACTCTGGGTTTGAGTGTATCCACTGCTATTGAGCTTCTGTATTTTGAAACGCAGATAATTCTGTTCTCACATAAGCGTTCTCACCCCAGTCTTTTTGTCTGAGTATATGGCTAATCGAAAAGGCCATTTTAGGAGTTCTTAATGGATATTTTATAATTAGATAAAGCTAAATCTTCTAAATCGCTCTGTTGTAAACAATACTCTGCATTCCTTAGGCTTATTAAATCTTTTTATTGATGGTCGTGCAATCTCCTCTAACTCCAAGGATCTAGCTTAAAGAGGCAAATGCTAAGAAAATTGATGTCTTTAGTTAGTCAACACAAACTAAACTTACTGTCCGAAGCTTTTTTTCCCTTTTCTGCTGTTTAAACGGTGTATCATCCACATATTTAACACTGGTGTCAAGTCTTTAGCTAGAAGGTATATTACTATATTCGTAAAATTGTCTTTTAATCAATTACCTTTAGCTTCTATTATGGTAAAATGGTATCCAAATTGTTGTCATTGTAACTTTGGTATTGTGGAAGATTTACTTACTACGCACGTCCAAGGAAGATGTTTATTTATCCCTTGTTACGATTTAAAAAATGTTCTTAACGTAGGATTGCCCTCTTCTGTTAAGCAAAGGAGTTTGATGTCTCTTGGACCTTGGAGTATTTTCTGGTAGCTGCAACGAGGATAAGAAGAATCCATAACCTCTTAGGTTCTATTCTGAACCTTTGATATTCAGTGTTAAATGTTACTAATCTATGTAAGGAACTCATCGTGGCAACTGTAAAGACAGACACAAGTGATCACAGTTCAAGGGTGTTTATTAACAGTAGATGAAGGTTGGAAAAAAACCTAAATCTAAGATGGGAGCAAGCTAGAACCATCAAATGAAAAATAAGACAGTCCTAGTGTTGTGTCAAATAAAAGGGCCTATACCAAAAACCTATTGCCAGACCTTACAACTAGATATAAAAAAGGTGTGGAATAATGTTCACAAAAAAAGAAAGAAGTGTTCATTAATGATATGTCAGGATGTGGTAGCCGGGGTCTCCCTTCCCCACGTGTTGAGCACATGACAAGGTGAGACTCCTGAGCACAGCACACTCTCGGGCCTGCCCAGCACGAGATGACAGTTAAGTTCTCAGCTCTCAGGACCTTCAATGGTTCCTTTTCATAAAGTCTCTTGCCTTCGAGGACCTGATTTCACTTTGGATGATGTTTCTTCACCCCTGCGTCCCCCTCTTCCGGGCTCAGACCCCTCGCGAATGTTTTCCTCCCTCTGTCGGGTTCACTATGGCTTTTCATAAAACACTTTCGCCTGTTGCATTCACGAGCCTTAATGTCTTTTTAAACATTGCACTGCGGCCCTCCCTCTGTCGGGTTCATTCTTGTCATCACAATGTTTTTAGGGTTTCAAGCTTTGCCCCTTTCTGTCGGTGTCACTCTATCGGGTTCACTCTCGTCAAACATATAGATCCTTCTCCTTTCTTACTGAGTGGGATTTATTTCCTTTAGCTTTCCATTAACGTATCGGTCAAAGACTTTTGGCTGTAAAGAGGATTTTGCAAGACTACCGTATAACTATGTTGACCTTTTCCTTGTGGTTCTCCCAAGGCCTCCGGGTATCGGTAGTTTCACCCTGAAGGGGAGATCCACAAGAGTCTCTTGAGTAGGCATCCAGGTGGTGCCGGTGTCGCTGGTTTCCCCCCCAATATATCAAAAATGTTCTTTCCTTAATTAGCCATTTGCTACTTTTGTTTACCACAGTTTGGTTTCTTATCGGTTCTCCCCTCGACTCATCGGCTGTGATGAATGGTAGTACGCGTCTCCCTCATCTGGTTTTCAGCATAGGAGGGCTCTGTGTACCGTTGGCATCTGCTGCAGCACACGATAGCTGTCTCGTTGTGCGGTTTGCCTTGTTCTTATTGTGCTCTCATGCTCCAACTTTTATCCCTGTGGGGAAGGGAAAGGGCCATCAGGTGTGTGTGATTCTGATCAATTGCCTAATTTTGCCCGACCCTTGTGTTGGGACATGTCGGTTAAACGCCTCTGGTGTTAGTCTGTTGTATTTCTTGATATGTGAAATTGTTCGTGTTGGAAGAGGGGTGGGGAGTGGTAGTATTTTTGAGTCTCCTGCGTGGTAAAATGGAGAAAAGCGCTCACTTTGATATCCGTGCAGAGTTTGCTAATGCAAGTTCGAATCCCGGCAGGGCCAAACTCTGCCTTTCATCCTTCCGAGGTCGACAAATGAGCACCACACACCGTGGGTAATAATAAGCAGCGGTCAGATACCTGAGCGTTCATAGCGCTATATAAATGCACAATTATTATTATTATTATAAAAGGTGTTGGAAGAAGGGGGATACTGCGTCTCACCCGTCGGTGTCCCACTTCCACTGCCCGAGAACCCCCATCCAGGTGGTCCTGCCTCACTGGTCCACCTCCAGGAACTGGATCCAATAGCGATGGCTGTGTCCTGGCCACCTGGATGACAGATCCCCGGGGACTAGCAAGGGAGACACCTTCAGGTTTCTCACATCTATGATCAATTATATTTTGGAGACTATTACGTTTCCTATGATTGCCATATTTTATGACCAGTTTTGTATTTGTCTGTATTATTTGTTTTGTTTTGCTTAATGAACTTGTTGGAATAAAGCATTATGACTGACTCGCATTATGACTGACTTGCTACTAAAGATCTACACCCTGGGGCCTGACGTTACCCCTGGTCTGGGCCGCTCCTAGTCTCAGGGGGGCCCTCCTGTCTCTTAGCTTTCTCCAGTACCTGAAAGTAAATGTCCCTGGCCTAGCTTTCAGCCACACTCTCACAGCTGGTTCTTCACACTACAGTAGCTCATGATATTAATTTGCTAAATCTCACCCTTAACCCATTACTAGCACAGCTTCAATTGGGCTATGCAGCTCCATGTAGCTTACTATGGGCTTCAGGTAGCACTGTTGCTTTAAATGAAGACCTAAATGATGTTTGCACTGTCCATCCTTAAGCATTACATTGAGCAGCTTGTAGTATTTCTATTGTTCTTCTCATTCAAATAACCAACTTGTTTCCCTTTAGCTTGCAGAGGCCTTGGAGATGTTCGAGACACGAATGTTTAAGGAAGAACGCTTGCAGCCAGAGGAGGGAAATTACACAGTGCTGATTGGGGCCTGTGGACGTGTGGGTTATGTAAAGAAGGCTTTCAGACTCTACAATGATGTACGTACATTCGCAAGATGAGTGGCTTTTCTGACAAAAGGTGTACACGTCTGTCATAAGGATGCCGGACAGCTCACGATTTTAACAAATGGTTACATAGCCTCTCTCCTCCTAACCAAAACCTCTGTGACACATGTTGCTGGGATCTGTCCAAGTTGCCATAGGCAGGTGTCCACCTTAAGAATAAAAACACACAAAAAATCACCATATCAGTAGGCATTATTTATTGCTGGTTGGAATTCTTAGCAAACAAAAGCTGTGTATTGTGTAATACTACTGTCCACGCCGAGTCAGAAAGTATTATTGAAGATTACAAAAGCATTCTGGACCCACCAGGCTGAGGCTTCCAACAGCACATCACTGCTTTCTTGCACTTTTCCAGCTTCCTCCCACTAACTCGCCCTCCGTTTCCCCTTTTTCAGAGCCGCCAGACCGCCAGGGGACCACTCCGGTGGTGATAGTGCACGGTACAAATGTCCTTTAACATTAACACTGTTGGGCAGAGGATAAAAAAACGGTCTGCTTTCCTGATTAGCAATGTAATAATGTAATTTCCTCCCCGCCAGCCACTGGATTAACTGTCCTGGGAAGATCTGGCTACAGATGAAGTGCTGCATTGTACAGACTTGGTGCCATTTGGATTTTTAAAAAAGTGAGATGCCTCACATTAGAATTGTTAGAAAAGCCAGCCAAAAAGACTGACCTCTACACATTTCCTGTCACAGATATAAGGGCCAGTTTGGAAGGTGGCATGTCTACAGGTTTTGCTGGGCAATGTTGCTGAGACTCTGAGGCCAATCTGCTACTACCCATGTATTCCAGATTGAAGACAAAAGAAAGCCATGGGTACTCAATCTGCAGCTTCGATGATGGCTGGCAGAGGGGAGTGACAGTTCAATACTTAACTCGTTCTAAGGACAGGAGTATTTACAGTACCATTGTTGGTGTCTGATGTTCAGATTAGAAGAGCAAAATAGGAAGGTGAGAGACAGAAGAGCAGTGATCGTCACACTGAGGAAAGTGGAGACTAGAGAAAGCATAATGAGCAAGGCCACGTAGTAAAAGTAGATTTTTAAAGTATGCAAAACCGAGGTGGGCTCTGGGAAACTCTCTACCAGCACAAACACAGCCCAATGATTTGTTCTTGGGTGGATGGCCCCTGGGAGAGTCTAAACCAAGTCTTTAGCTCACTGTTCTTTTCACAGATGCCCAACAAGGCTGAAACACATGTATGGGGTTGCTGTTTGTACTCTTGTTCAGAGGAGAATTGCCTAGTATTTTGGTGCTGGACTGCCTCTGGGCATGACAAAGCCTGATATGCAGGGAAATGTCTTCTCTGTGAAAGGGACAGTGAGCTAAATACTTGGTAGAGTCTCTCCCAGGAGTTATTCACCCAAGAACAGGTCATTGGGCTGTGTTTGTGCTGGTAGAGCGATTCCCAGACTACCCCCCCCCCTGTATTGCATAAATTTACTTTGGGTCGCACCCTAAGTTACCAGGACAATCCAGACGTGGACCCCTTGCTCACTGTTCTTAGAGCGGCACAGCTTCACCTCACTGATGATGCCTAACAAGGCTGAAACACATGTATGGGGTTGCTTTTGGTACTCTTGTTCAGAGGAGAATTGCCTAGTATTTCGGTGCTGGACTGCCCCAGGGCGGGACAAAGCCTGATATGCAGGGAAATGTCTTCTCTGTGAAAGGGACAGTGAGCTAAACACTTGGTAGAGTCTCTCCCAGGGGTTATTCACTCAAGAACAGGTCATTGGGCTCTGTTCGTGCTGGTAGAGAGATTCCTAGCCCCCACCCCTGTTTTAAATTTTGAAGTAGCATCCTAATATTTCCTGGTTTGAGTCCTGATATGCTTCAGAGAAGAATGACTGTATAATATCTGAAAAGAATTGGTAGTCTTAACAATGCAAACATCAAGTCCATGCAATTGATAAAACAATATTACTAGCTGGACCTAAGAATCAAGAAGGCCTTGGAACGTATTACTTGGCTCATTCAGTTAATGGATCCAACAATAGGAAAATCTTCTTGTCCATATGCAATCGAATATTTTCCTCTGTCTTAAAGTCTCAGCTGCCATTAAAGGAGTCAACAGCCAATACTACAAGTTAAAAGCAGGTTTACCACCCCTGTCATTAAGAACCAAAGGAACGGTGGTAGGTGCCTTTATGAATTCATGCAGCTGTCCGATTTGTAGGCAGTCAAAACCATTACTCTTTGGCTTAGGAATCTTTACACTGCTCAGTCACCTTAAATAGCTCATTTAGACTATGAAAGTACTAATTGAGAGTGCCAAATCAAATCGTAGGGACAAAAAGAATCTCCTCTACAATGGCATGTTCGCTGCAGGTCAACCATTAAAAGTTCCCAGCATGATCTGAAAACGCTTTTTTTTTAGTTATTCTGTATGATGAGTCCATAGCAACTGGAGACTGTACTATTAGTAGTAATACTGCAGTAAGTCACTTCCTCTCATGTGTTGGTCCCTCATTTACTTACAATGCCCTGAATGTGATGTACTGTATTTAGTTATACCTCTGCACTTGTACTTCTTCAAATGTATGCAGCTATGCAAGCAGAGTCGTACTGTTTACCTCTTGCTCTAACTGTGAATGCATTGAACGCTGACACATGAGCAAACTGCCACCATCAGCCATGCCAAGAGAAGCAAACAAACAAATGTTGCAAGCAGCAAAGATGGTTGTTTGTTAACATAGTTATTCTATTTTACAGCTTAGTAGTCTTTCTTCAGTTGTCAACAGTCTCCTAATGCAGGGACCCCGTACCACATCCCCTAAACACTACTGCACAGGTTAAGTTTACATTTTCTGTAAAATCCATAAAAAAATGTGATCAGCTATGTACCTCGTTTTTTCACGTTCCCGTATGCATACGGTTCTGTTTCGTGCTCTTAACGCTTCTACTTTTCCATTCATACATTTTTCATACGTTTCTCTCGACATCATTGTCCAGGGTCCACTTTCATGGTCGCCACTCTGTCGTTTACCAAGAATACATCAGTCGGACCTTTTCCTTGATTAGATATGTCGCTCACTTCTAGCACGTGTTTTGGTTGAGATGAAAATGCGCCTGCTGAGCTTTCCTCTTGCTCCGGTCGCTTCCCTCCTGCTTCAATCGGTTCAACCGTAGATTGCTCTCGACATACTCTTGCAAAATGTCCCTTTCTTTAACATTTCAGGCTATTTACATTCTTTGCTGGGCAAAGGATGTTAGATGAGATATGACAATTACTGCCACACCTATAGCATTTAATTTCCTTTCCTTCATTCCATTTCCTGTTCCCCTTTCAACGCTGCAACCTCATTACCTTGTTTTTCTGATTTCATGCCCTTCATGTATTTGGTAGTCTGCTCCATGCCCCTGGCGACCTCCACCACCTGTTCCAAGGGTAAGTGTTGCGAAGTGTGTAAGGATCTGTCTGTCCCCCCAGCCTTCTGAGTTACGTAGAGGGAAATCTTGGGAGACAGACAGATCCCTACACAAAAATGCAAGGAGAAACCCCTTACCTCAAACACAACTTGTCAAAAACCGAACAGAGGGCACTAGTTGAGCTCTCTAAAATGCCAAACATTGTGATAAAACCGGCAGACAAGGGCAGAGGAATTGTAATCATGACTAATGACCAGTATTGTACAATGGTTAACCAATTGCTTCAAGACCATGAGAGCTACACGAAAATAAAAAAAGTTCCTACAAGTGAAATTAAAACTGAGATAGCAGACATGGCCCAATTTGCCTATGACAGACAATGGATTAGTGATAAAGAACTTCAGTTCCTCACCACCAGCCAGGGTAGAACACCCTCTATATACGCCTTACCCAAAATTCACAAAAATGTGGTCACCCCACCAGGCAGACCCATTGTATCTGGTTGCGGGTCAGTCCTGGAACCTGTGTGCAAATTTATTGATGTCTTTTTAAAACCCTTAAGCACTGAAACAGCAACTTACTTACGGGACACCATACATGCCATCCAAGTCTTTGAAAAAATCCCCTTTGACCCTCTCATGCAAAGGTTGGTAACTATGGACATTAAATCCCTATATACAAGTATTCCCCAAGACCAGGCCATTGAATGTATACATGAAACACTCACTCATCATGATCAACAACAGAGAGTACCACACAATTTCATTCTGGAACTCATGACTTTAGCCTTATGCAAAAACTTTTTTGAATTTGATGGACAATTCTATATGCAGACCAAAGGCACAGCGATGGGCGCGACATTTGCCCCAAGCCTTGCTATATTGTTCATGTCCAACTTCGAGACTAATTACATCTTATGTGACAGGAACCCCTACCAATCGAGCATCTCACACTGGAAACGATATATAGATGATATTGTTTTCATTTGGAATGGCCCTGAATCAGAACTCAACCTTTTCTTAACATGGCTCAATAATGTAGACAGCAACATCCAGTTTACCATGGAGAACAGCAACCAAGAAATTTGCTTTCTCGATCTTGAAATCAGGCACGAAGATGGTATCTTGAAATGCAGTGTGTACCGGAAGACCACTGCACGGAACACTCTCCTGTATTTTTCAAGCAATCACCCATGCCATTTGCGTGAAAACTTACCATACGGCCAGTTCCTCAGAATAAGGAGGAACTGTACCAACCTAGCAGACTTCTACCAACCGTCTGAGGACCTCACTAACCGGCTTCTTGACAGAGGCTATCCTAAAAAACTGATTTCCAACTCAAAGAAATGAGCCAGATTCACAGACAGGGACATTCTCCTATCCAAGACCACCACTCGGGAACATTCTGACTCGGACAAAATAACTTGTGTGATTACACACAGTCCCCATACCTTTCGGATTAAGAAACTTATTCACAAATACTGGCCGATTGTAAGACTTAGCCTGCCAGATGTTCCCATGACATGTTTTGCCTTTAAAAGGGCAAAAAACCTTCGGGATACCTTGGTACACTCGAAATTTAAAAAACCCAGCACCTAGAAGAGGCCTATGGGACCTCAGAACGACCCTCGGACACTTTCCGTGTGGGTCTTGTTCAGTGCGTCAATTCACTTGCAAAATCAAAAATTTCAGTATTGGACCCAAGATCTGGCATTTGAATTTCATGACTAACTGTAAGACAAAAGAAGCCATCTACTGCATCGAATGCCCCTGTGGCCTAAGGTATGTAGGCCAGACAAGTAGATCGGTGAACACCAGAATTTCTGAGCACCGCTCTCGCATCAGATGCAAAAATACATCTGCACCTCTCGTGAACCATTTTTTAGAAAACCACCACACCCCTAATGACATCAAGTGGTGGATCTTGGATGTAGTAAAGGGACCTACTAACATATCACGCAGTCTTCAACACAAAGAAGCAAGGTGGATACATAGACTCTCGAGCCACGAGAACGGTCTAAATGAAGAATATGTCCCCCTAATCTAAAACATCATGAGCAATTATGACATCTCCCACTCTAAGGTCAGAAAAAGATGCATGCCCCATATGCATCCACCCCCTCGCCTGGGTATTTGACTGCTTTTCCTAAATACCTTTTCATTACATGGCTCTCTCAAATTAATGAGCGCCACATTTGGCGCCCTTCACCTAACGCACAGGTCCTCTTATCTGAATATACGCCATGTCCGGCGTTTCCAATCAACATGCTCCTTCGTGAGTCACATACTATGCGGCTTGATGCTTTACACATACCCACATGACAGAAAAAAAGTAAAAATGATTATTTTGCCCTGATGGGCACCGCTTCATTTCCATTGGTGGGTTAGCCACAATACCAGTGTGCTATGTGGCTTGATGCTTTACACATACCCACATGACAGAAAAAAAGAAAAAATGATTCTTTTGCCCTGGTGGGCACCGCTTTATTTCTATTGTGTGTTAGCCATAATACCAGTGAGCCCCACCCCCTCTACATTGGATGACAGGCAGCCCCAATGCACTCATTGCTTGGTGCTTGCAACTTCACTCACCCGCAGGGTAATTACTTGACTCGTGCTGCTCCATCGGCCACTGCCCTGGTCTCGCTGCGGAGGGAGACACCCCCACAGCCATGTCTGATAGACCGCCTAAGCCTGCCTATCACGTTGGACCTCCTCTGCATTCATCAGAGAAGGTGCAACGGGACGTGAATCAGCCAATCACATTCTTGACTCACGAGCCACACCCGCTGCAGCCACGGCGGCATTACAAGCTCGTCAGTTGTGACTCAGCATCCGCCCAGCTGAGTCAGTCTGCGAAGTTCCCACTTGTAGCGGAAAGGAGAGCACTTCACCGTTTAGGATTAATCACGCCACTACTCTACTCCAGGTAAAAGAAAGGACCGCAAAGAAAGGACCGCTTTTCATTCTTTTTGCACTCTCTCAAATGGGGCTTTTTCAATCACTAAACCGCATTATGCCTATGCTTGGGAGTTTTGCAATCATATACCAAAAAAATAGCCTTTTTTATCAACGTTAGTCTCACAGACTCCGCCTTCTCTGTTTTCTTGTATTTTGGGTTGCTTTAGGCGGAGCACCACCATCACGGCATCTGATTTACTCGTTCTACACGTGAAGCAAGAGTTTTTCTAACACGTGTTTTACTGGAAAGAGGTATGTTTCAAACCATTCCACTCACCTTTGCTTAGAAATCGCTCTCTGGCATTTACAAGTTGCCAGACAGACAAACCCATTGGTTTTTGTCTTTTTTTCCTTACTGCCACAGGCAACCACCAAAACACAACAGCGGATGGTTGCGCCCTGGAGACCTTGCGTTCCAAGCTGTGTCCTTTTTTTCATGTGGAAGACCGCAGTTCCAACCCTAGTGGTTTTTTGTGATTTGGTCATGCCTACAATCAGGGTAAGGACCCCAGTCCCCACTAGGGCTTTTAATCTTTGTTGCAAAATTATAAAGTAAATAATTTTCTCTGGATTTGGACTTATGCCACTACAGATGAAAACATTCCTTCAATTTGAAACCTTGTTTTATGACACCTCGCTTTTTCTCTGTCTGCCTTCATACAGGGGCAAGTTTGATTTCCCCCATTTCTTCATGTTCTCTCCCTGAGGAAGGCTCTATTTTCAAATGCACATGCCCAGCAGGGGGCAGATCCGAAACGTGAATATGGATGTTTGAACTTTTTTCTATCAATTGGAAGACTTCGTCTCGGGACCTAACTTACAGCTATACCCTGAACTGATGTTGAAAGTTTTCTGATGCACGAAGTTCCCTGTGCCACCGTCTATAAGTTTTCCATGTTGCCAAACACCGACACGTCGGCAGACCTGCTTTTTTGTTTACTTATCAAACAGTGGTACCTGTTTATTGCTAAAGGGGCTGTTTAGAGTTACCCTCTAGATAAAGTACCTTTGGCCTCTTAATGTTTGCTCTGCCAGTTGAGGCAGACCAACATCAATTTATGTACTTAAGCAGCGGTACTTGCATACTAAAATTTGGGCCGTTGAATTAGGCCTCATTTTCTTTCTGTTTGCCTTGTTATTATATATGTTTTTACAGATGCTTCATTTATTGTTTGCATTAATTTACCTGCAAAGTGTACGAATTTGTCTTTTTTGGTAGATTGCCTTCTAAATTCCAAGGCTCCTTTCTTTAACTACCTTTTCTGTCACTTCAATCTGCACTTTCAATGTGTTGTATTCACAAACCTACCCATTTTGAAAATATAAAATAAACTATTTTGTCCAACCAAGGAATGTTTTCAGAGTACAAATACTGTGGCAAAATAACTTCTGTGACCCCCTTGCTTAAGGTCACACCACTAATCGGTGTTTAAACCAACAATACATTGTTTTTTTAAAAATTAACTTTTTTTCAATTCAGCAGAGTGGATAGCTTTGGTTTATAGATATTTCTCATATTAGTCCCAATCCACTCGTTGCTATAAGGGACAACCTCGATATTTTTGTATGAAGATCCCTACACACGTGACAAGACACTTTTTGCATTAATTTACTATGTCATGTACACTAGCACATTTTGAATGAATGTATTCATTCAATTTCTGTTTCCATTGGGGTTTTTCACTCAACTGAACAGCATCATAAATCTTATCTGCAACTCCAAAGCAGTGTCTCCCAGCTTTAGATCAATAGCAAAATGAGCAGGCATTTTTTGTATTTGCACACCCGTGCTTTGGAATCTTGTAAGGAAAACATCTGTCTGCTCACTGAGTTCGCAATAGCATCTTGATGTTCTGCTGGTTGCTTTTTGGAATCTGTCTTATATACTATCAAGATTACCTTTGTGTGTGCACCTCTTTGTGAGGGGTCAGACATGCGAGACAGACAGAAAGGTATAGTTTTCTCAATGTTTGCCATTTATTAAATGAAAAAGGGTGAGATACACACCTATCTTTCCCTATATCCTAACTGGGAGGTCCCCACCTAGCAAACGAAAACAAAAAAAGACAACCTAGTGTCCAAAAAGTCTCTGACCCTCACACTAATACAAACAACAAAAGTATACAAGGAATATTGTCTGTCTTTAGTTCAACAAAACAGTGTAAAAGTTCAAACTTAAAAAGTACTAGTTGTGACCAGGGTTTGACTCCCTTTCCCTGGAACAGGTGAGGCATACGCTTGAAAAAGTTCTGATTCAACAATGTTCTGTTAAGTTCAACACAAAATGTCTTTTCCCTCCACTGCGTCCTTCCACTTGTTAAAGTAAATGTCTCTTCCACAAATACTTGTTAAAAAATCAAAGCAATTGTTGTTTCCCACAATATCCTTCTTCGCTAGGCAAATGTCTCTCTCACAAAAGTCAAGTTCATAAACCAAGGCAATTGTTCTCCTCAGGATGCAAAGCAATTATTAGCATATCACACCTATTATTCCAATGGAATACTTTTGTCGGGATAGCACAGCAACCACCTTTAGTGATGCAACAGTATGTCAATGATAGAGGAGTTAACAAGTTCTTTCTACACCACCTTTTTGCCACAAACACACTTCTTGTCTTCTTTCCTGGTATTCTCAACTGCTAGGACTAACTATGATCCCTTTCCTGGTGTACTCGCCTGCCAGTAACAAAACTCCTACAACTAGAATTGGTCTTAGTGGCAATGTTTGTTCCCAGATTCTCCACACCAGTTTCCTATGTGAGGAGGGCTGAAGCATGGCTGCCTCCTTTTTATAGTCTCTTGGCAATGTGGGTTACAGGCGTCCCCGAACTGGAAATCTGTCATGCCCCCCGGTTTCCTAGGACATTCTTATGCCCAGGGGAGAAGCCCGTGGCGTTTGGCCTGGCGTTTACAGGAACGCCGACGCCACCGCCGGTAATCAACTACATCTCCCAAGAGGACCGTGCCTGCAAGGAACCTTTGGAACGTCTTCACTTTCCTTTGCGTGCGTTTCACGCCTCCTTTGTATTCACTTCCTATATTTGGCCACGCCCCCAGTAAGCCGGTGCTCCTAAACCATTGCGTTACGCGAGCTACGCTCCTGGGATAAGTTGTTCTTTTCCCTATTCCTTGCTTACCTGGTTGCTGAATTCTACCTTTGCCTTGGACCTTGTTACCCATTTTCCTGGTTCTGTTTTAGACCTCCGTTTGATCAACTCCCCTGCTCGACCACAGAATACACACCGGACTTGCTTTGGGTTCTGCTCCTCATGTCTGGCTCCCGGCTCCCTTCAACCCCGTATTCTTGAATCGCTCCTGGCCATCCGCTCCCCGAGCGAAGAAAGAAACACCACTTCTAATCTCTCCATGAAGTGTGGTTTACCGCGCTAGCAAGAACGGCGCTGTTTATTTACACTTGGTGAATTTTGGCTTGAATTTTTTGGGACGCTCTGCTGTGCTCATCACTTGTTGGTTTTTGGGACGCTTTGCTGTGCTCATCACTTGTTGGTTTTTGGGACGCTTCGCTGTATTGCTCTGCCTCCTTGGATCTTGAGACACTTGGCTCTTGGCTTCACTCCTTGGATTGTGGGACGCTCTGCTGTTTTTTCCCGCTTATTTGCTTTCGGAACATTGGATTTTGCTTTCACTCATTGGATTGGGGGACGCTTTGCTGTTGACATCACTTATCCATTATTGGAGGAAGTCTTTGGTCCACCCTTCTTTCAAGAAAGAACACTTCCTCTGACCTTCACTCACTCCCAGTCTTGTGTCTTATCACAAGTAGGTATTCCGCTGGAAAAAGGAATACACAGGTAAGCTTGTGGGTCTCGGAGGGGGTAGAGGGACTGCAATTGTCAACAAACGGTATGTAATATTTGCTTTGTTTGTTTTCTTCCCTCTAGCTCCGCTGTGCGCTCCGCCTTTTTGCCTGAGCCATTGGCCTGACAGGTGTTCTTTTCCCTGCAAGCTGTGCTCTCAGGAAGGAAGTCTGAATTACTTTAGAGGCATCTAGCCCAAGTGATCCCCCAGACTGATCGTGGAACATACGGAGTGCGACAAAATCAAAGGACAATTGCACCCAAGTTGCCTCTTGACTGCTTCTGTACAGCTTCTTGGCTGTTGGGAATGGGGGTTACAGATTTACCCCAGTTGGTGTCTTATAGATGGGGCTTTGCACCCTTATTGACACTTGTGAGGAATTCATGGTGATAACAAGACAGACACAAGTGTTCACAGTTCAAGAGTGTTTATTGAACAATGAATGCTGTGTGCAGGTTGGAAAAACTCCTAATCTAAACCTAAATCTAAGATGGGAGCAAGCATCGACCATCAAATGAAAAATAAGGCAGTCCTACTGGCGTTGTCAAAACAAAAGGGCCTATACTAAGAAACCTATGGCCAAACCTCACAACTAATTAAAAAAAAGGGATGTGGGACTGTTCTCAAGAAAAGAAAGAAGTGGTCTCAAATAATATGTCAGGATGCTGTAGTCTGGGTCTCCCTTCCCAACGTTTTGGACACAGGGTAAGATGGGAGCTTGGAGCATAGTACAGTCTCGGACTTCTCCAGCATGAGAC
Organism: Ambystoma mexicanum; assembly: GCF_040938575.1. Taxonomy (NCBI): domain Eukaryota; kingdom Metazoa; phylum Chordata; class Amphibia; order Caudata; family Ambystomatidae; genus Ambystoma; species Ambystoma mexicanum. The sequence continues at coordinate 1,256,398,666 of NC_090923.1, read as the reverse complement.
AACAGTTCCAATGGCAGTTCTCAGGACCGTCAATGGCCAAGTCTCGTTTCCTGTGAAAGACTCTTGCATTCGGACCTGATGTGTTCAAATAACTAAACAAAAGTTCCTTTAACCAAATGAAAGTTTGTTCCCAATGTTCGCTGGGTGATGGGTCCACACCTGGGTCCCCCTCTTCTGGGTGCTGACCATTCTTGACTTTAGTTCTTGGGTGTGGCGACACCCCTGGATCTCCCTCAGTCGGGCTCGGACTCCTCTTAATTTTTAGCGGGATTAAATTCCCTGGTTTTCTCAATGTTTACTCTCAATGTGGGATTCATTTCCCTTTCTTTCACAGCGCATGTAGATCAAAGTCTTTCGAGTGTACAGGATTTTGCTTAACCCTCTGTATGACCACTTTGACCTATTTCACTGGCCTTCCTACGGCCTTCTGGTACTTGTAGTTTCTCTCATATGGGGCTTGACCAGAGTCTCTAGAGTTGGCACCCAGGTGGTGCCGCTTTCCCTCTGCAGCTGGTCTCCTCTTCACACTTTTAACAGTTCATTCAAAGTTCATCAGCTTCTGTTCAAAATTTTCCACTTTGTGATTCTCACTCATCACAGCCCGGTTCTTATCTGTTCTCCCCTCGACTCACCGGCTGTGTCGAACCGCTTAGCTTTTGGTTTCTCTGGAGTCAAGGCCGGAACCACAGGCGTGGGAGCTTCCTCGCTCCTGCTTATCGGCATAGGCTTGCCTCGTTTACGGTTCACATCTGCAGCAGGACACTTGTGCTATTGTGCGCGGTCTTAAGCTCTCTTTCACTAAGGTTCCGCGGGCGTAGGACGAAAAGGGCAAGGTCACTTCTCTCCTCACCACCCTTTTGATTCCTGCGGCCTTTCTCCTTCTTTTGAACTCCCGCGTGATAGCCTTCTCGTCGTGCTGTCTGCTGATCTTGCTTTGCTCGTACTGTGCTCTCTGGCTACACCTTTTATCCCTGTGGTGATGGCAAATGTCCGTCAGGTGTGTGTGATTCTGACCAATCGCCTGACTCTGCCTGACCCTTGTATTGGGACAAGTCAGGTAAACGGCTCTGGTGTTAGTCTGTTGTCCTTTGTGTTGTGTGAAAGTGTTAGAGTTAGAAAGGGTGGGGGCAGTGGTTTGGAATGTCCTCCATGAGAGGATGGGGAAAAGGTATAAAAGCAAGGGGGATACCGCGTCTCACCCGTCGGTGTCCCACTCGCAGAGGAACAATCCAGGTGATCCTCACTCACTGGTCCACCCCCAGGAACTAGATCCAATAATGATGGCCGTGTCCTGGCCACCTGGTTGACGGATCCCCAGGGACTAGCTAGGGAGACACCTTCAGGTTTCTCGCACACTGTACTAATTCTTTACAGCCTCTTGGCTGTTGACAATGCAGGTTTCAGGTTTACCCCAATTAGTGGCAATATTTGTTGTAATATTCTCCACACCAGTATCCTATGTTAGGAGGGCTGAACAATGGCTCCCTCTTCTTATAGTCCCTTGGCAATGTGGGTTAAAGGTTTCCCTGAACTGGAAGCTCAAAGAAGAATTGCACCCAAGTTGCCTCTTGATGGCTTCTTTATAGCTTCTTGGCTGTTGGAAATGTGGGTTACATGTTTCCCCCAGTTGGTGTCCATAGAAGGAGAGTTGCACCTTTGTTGCCTCTACTACTTCTTTACAGCCTGTTGGCTGTTGACAATGCAGGTTACAGGTTTCCCCCAATTGGTGTCCCGTAGAAGGGGAGTACTTTATTTGTTCGGTAGTCAAAATTGTTTGCTGTCAATTGTCCTGCTCGGAGTGCCCCGGGGTCACCCTCAGGCCAACTCGCGGGTCTTCTTTTGACGTCTCTGCTTCCCTGTTTGTTGCTGCAGCGGACCTCCTGTGTCTTGCCCACTCTGCTGCCAGCTCCTGCATAAATTCAGTGGACTGCACGGCTCTTCCCCGGAGCTCTGCCAGCTTAGTTGGTCCTCTGCATCTTCTCGCACCCGGAAGCCCCACACGTCGGGATGGGAGCACGTCTCCCCTTCGGCTGGCCTTCTCTTCGCAATACTGCTTCCTGTCTCGCACACTCTGCAATGTTGCACGCCTTCACTTCTCACATCCGCATCAGCTGGTTCTCTTGCTTCTGTTTCTGCTGCAATCCCAGCACTCCGGACTGCCTCTGCCTCAGCTACTCCTTCCTCATCTTTTCTCAGCTGCAACTCATTCCTGATTTGAAAACGCCCGCTCATGTGACTTGCTCTATAACATCTAGACCGCACGTTCTGGTTAATAGCACCTTTGATCCTTTCTAGCTCTGGGCCCTTCTTCCTCGTCCTAGTACCACAGGCATTATGGATTCTGAAGTCCATAGTGCTTTTGGTCCTTTGATATTTAGTTAGCTTTGATTGCTTTGTGAACTGAGCATTGTCAAAGTTAGGGGATGTTATGAAAAGGGTTTCTGATTTAGCATTGTAGTTAGCACCTCTACCTAGGGCAGAAGTATGACAATTGGAGGATGTTATATTTAATTCATGAACTCCCAAGGTACACCCCTTTTTTCATTTAGATGACTTTTTATAGCAGGTTCTTTTGATGGTTTCATCAGAAGGACTTGTGCACTGACAGCATGCCATTAGGTATTTGGGAATTAATGGAGCCTATCCTCACAAGAAGATGAATACTAAGTCTCTTACAAAAAAGTCACCACTTCCCCCTGTCAGCCATCTTCTCCCATGTGATCCTGCTTCAGGTTACCACCCCCAGGGATAGGATCAGTTAACGACTGCCTTCCCCTGGCCACATGGGAGGAGATCCTAGGCTTGGGTACAGTGATGACTCCTCAGGATTCATCACATCTTGTAACAGGAGGGATCCGCCTTGCATTAATTACCTTGGTGTATTTCTTCTGCAATTGTATTGTTCAAAGTTTACTGCAAGGTGTTTATAATCATTGTTTTCGCACGTACTGCATGAAGTAGTTTTTCAGTAAATTCTGAGTTTTGAAATCAAGCCTCCTTTTGTCTGCATTAACACAATAAACACAAATGAACGTCTATACCACTGGAGCACTTGCGTTTGATCAACAATGGTTTGATTGATCTGTCTGCAGTTAGACCTTCCATAATATAAGTCAAATGTTTTTATCAGAATCTGGTCATAGAAAGTAATCATTGAAAAAAGAAAAAGGTAACGTATAATACTAGTGCTGTAATTGTATTTCTGTACCATAAAATACTTTTTTGTGACCCCATTGACTTCAAAGTAAATTTTATTTGGACTGCGTTTTTGGCCTGAAAATATCTTTCAAACAAATCTGTATTAATTAAAATTGATCCCTAAATAACACATTTTGAAAGATTGTATGTATTTTGTAGGGAGCCATCTTGATGATGATGCCAATACTGCACACCCGCAGCGTAGAATGACACCATGGGTGAGAATTACTCATCTGTAATTAGTTTCTGATGACCAAAAGCTAGTCCCATCTTTTTCTTGCTGAAACTGCCACAGTTTGGTTTATTTTTCTACATGTGCTCCTGTAGTAGATGTTTCTCTGTCTTGCTCAGCATGCTAACCTTACAGCTGCCCCATTCATCCTCTTCCTTTTATTTCTTATTCCTCATATTTACCCACTTCTTTCATATCAAACTTCTCTTTTCAATCCACTGTTATCTTACCTTCTTCCTTTAAACACTCTATTATTCTCCCAGTTCTTAAGAAACCCGACCTTGGACATTCTCCTTTTTTTCCCAATTACCATCTAGTCTCTCTTCTTCCTTTTTTTACTAAACGTCTTGAGCGTGCTGCTTGTTCACATCGCCATCCTTTTTCTAACTCTCACCATCTTTACCATCATGTTTTCATCCTGCCCACCACTGAAACTGCCCTTCTATGTGTCAGTCTTTCTTACCTCTTCTTATTCTAAACAGCCCACTTTAATTCTTCTCGATTTATCTGTGGGTTTTCACACCGTGGATCATTGTATTCTCTGTTCTTCTCTGTCCTTTATTGGTATATCTAGCTCAGTTCTTTCCTTTTATCCCCCTCACTGGTATTATTCAGATTTTTTTTTCTGGGCTGTTGGCTAGTCTTGTTCTTTACCTCTGCGCTTTGGCATACCACTCGGTTCTGTTCTTGAGCCCCCTGTCAAAATTATGTCCCACTTCTCCCGTTTGGGTCTCATAATTTTTATGCTTACGATTGTAAGAACCTTTCCTCTTTTTTATCAATTTCTGATAAGATTCACAAGTCTCTAATTCTTTTTTTTTTTGTCAAGCAATGAAGGCTCTTGCACCCACCATCTAAACTCTACTAATACTAAGTTTCTCTTCTTTCCTGCTCCTACCCCTTTGTAATTTCCTCTTCTTTCTCCCAGACTCTCTCCCTCTTGTCATCTGGTTGGAATCTAGGTGTCACCTATGACCCATATTTTATCTTGTCTGATCAAGTTTTCTCTCTGGCACTCACTTGTTGCTTTCAGTTTTATAATATCCACAAAAGTCAGGCTTCTCTGCCGCTCATTCTCATACTCAATAGTTTTCTCTTCAGTCTATATACAACTCTGCTATTCATGGTCTGCCTTCTTCATACCACTTGCACATTTCCCCCATCTTGCTGGTCTTCACTGGCTCTTCTTTCCTTCCTGTATCTAGTTTTATTTTGTATGTATTGTCTTTAAGTATCTTCATGGACTTTGTCCCCCTTATGTATCTCTTGTCAAAGGCAATACGTTGCAGTGCACTCAATATCTAAAAAATGACTTTAACCTAACCAACTCAATATACTAATTCTTATAATGTTCGGGTGCCGAGGAGGAATAACTGCCCTGACACAAAGCAGTAAATATACAAATGTAGAAGGAGCCCAATTTATGAGCTCTCCCGCCCCCCGCCACCCCCAAACCCCTTATCTCTCTCCCCATGTTTCTGTTTATTCTCCTGGTCTTACACTTCTCAGCTCCTCTTCTTCTTTTTTTCTTTTGCGTCCCAGTTCTCCTTCTGTTATGTAGCTCTGCTTTTATATTGTGCTAAATCACCACCATAATATTTTGAGGATCGGATCCTTGGTGTATTGTGACCCCACCTGGGGTACTTCTTACCTTAGTCTGCTTGGGGAATTGTGAGCAAAACTGAGGAATGAAAGAGGGGAGAGTTGGAAGAGAAGGATATTTGGAAAATTGGGAAAAGGGAAGTGCTTTGTCTACGGATGGATGTGTCCCTCCATCTTATATGGATTGTCTTCATGGAGAAACGTTAGAGACTAGTTATGTGTTCAGATAGCATAAGTAATTTGGTTTCAAGTCAGTTTTGGAAAGCTTTGAATTAAATATCGGATTAGTGTTGGCTGTGTGAGGGGCTTGAACGTGCTTGGGAAATCCTTGTGAAGATGTTGGCTAAATATATGTGCTGCATCCTTTTAAATTACTACACATACTTCCCGCATGGGCCTTTTGGGACTACCAAGCCAATCTCACTTCAGAGGCCTAGTCCAAGACTGGAACAGTCATAAAATAGAGTTGTTCCTGTGAGGAACAGAGTGAGGGGAAGATGAGGGTTTCTTTTTTTTAAAAGGCCTTGAATGTGACAGGCGTGCAAGAGGACTGATATCTCGTGTCCCCAGATTATCCAAGGCTACATGCCCAGTTCTGTTCATTTTCCTTTCTTCCTCCTAAATTGAGTAGTGCCATGAATGTGTCAATATTTTCTGCATCTAATCTTGTCACTTCTTACTCCTCTTTGAAAAACTATAATTCTATTATTCATTTTGGCTGCATGTTGATTGTCTTCTTTTGTTCATAATTTTGTAGCTGTTTTCTTTACCCAGTTGTGCAGCGCTTTGGTGAAACCGCTTTATAAATATAAATACACAGTGACAACACAACAGTTGTAATCAAAGTAGTGAAGCGCTTCCATTTCTCACTTGAGATCAAAAGCATAGACACCAAAATGGCATTTGTCAACTGGCCACTCCCCTGGAGCGTTCTGATGCAAAGCAATTTTCCACTTAGGTATATTAATTTAGTCAAATTCATATGACAACCCAACAACCAGACTGATTACCAACCTAGAGGGCATTCTATGAGGGGTCAGAAATGAGAGCCGGACACAAAGTTATGGTATACTCAGTCAGACATTTTATTAAACAAAAATCTATCCCTATACTAATGAGAAACATCCCTACCTAGAAAACTAAAACTAAAGCTCAGTCTGTGTCATGTAGTCCTCTGCAGCTTCCAGTGCTCCCACGGTCCTTCAGGTGTGCCTGCTGCGCCTCTCCTTTCTTGCCACAACAGGATGTGTGCCTCCTGTTCGCACACCGATACCTGGATTTGCACATCTTCTCTCTCACTGCTTTCTTCTGCACAGTTCTATCCCGTACTGCCTGTTCCATTAGTGCGGATGCCATTTTTAAATGACCCACGCACTTTAGGTCCAGCAAAATAACTAGCCTGCCTGTTAGTCTTCAGGCTTCTCTTAGTTTGCATAAACTCCTTCCTCCTCTTCCTCGTCTCAGTACCTGAGGATTTATGGGAGTTGAAGTCCATAGATGTTACTGGATTTCTTAGATGGTGTTCTTCAAAAGTCTCATATAAAGACACATCAGAAACAGGAGATGTATTATGTAGGTTGTGAATGTTTGAGTCATAGATGGAGTTTTGACTAGAGTGATATAGACGAAAGGTTTTCTGACTTTTACTATAAGGGGGAACCGTCAGGTGACAAGAAGCCATGATAAACTCTGGTATTATAGGCTCTTCCTCAGTGGAAAGTGGGAAATACCACGCTCACCCGATGGAGTCTCCACCTTCCCCTGGTAGTTGTCTCCCATGTCATCCTCCCTCATGTAGCCGCTGCCATCCCATGGCCACATGGAGGAGGTCACCGCCGGGGAATTGGTAATGATTCTACCGGATTCATCACAATTCCCAATTTCAAAATTCAGTTGGGGACTATGCATGGGCTCCCAATGTGCCCATGTCTTTTTGCAATATGCATTCAACCTCTTTCTGCATTGGCTTCCATGTCATCGCCTGCTTTTACATCGCCAGGCTTTTAAACATGCACATTCCAACAAATGTGCTCATGGGGTTTTTTTTGTCTTTTTTTGGGGGGGGGGGTCCCCCCCGCAAACCCCACACCCACACTTATTTTTTACTATTGCCCACCCGTCCAAACCCTTATTTGCCCTTTCCCACCCCCCCTAAAAAAACGATGAGCACATTCGATGGAATGTGTACGTTTAAAAGCCTGGCGATGTAAAAACAGGCGATGAAAGGACGTCGTACCCTGCATTGATCAGGCAGGAGTTAGTTGAATACTTTTAGAACTAAAATCAGCCTAGTTCCTGATTACAATTGTGTATGAAGTTTTTCAGCACCACTACACTTCTGAGAAGCAGTCCTTTGTGGACCGGAAAAACTTTCACACAATAATCTTAACCCTCACTTGGTAACACACACACACACACAGTTAGACTGAGACGGTTTACAGTGACATTTTCAAATGTCACAGTTTCGAATGCCTTTTTCTCGAATGAAAAATGCCGAAAAAAGTATTTTTTTTATGGGGGGGGGGGGTTCTCCAAACCCCCTGTTTTTTTTATTGACCCTTTTATTTACCAACAAAAACATATGAAATAAAAAAATATATATTCCACATTTTTTTTTCCGACAAAAAGGCATTCGAAATTGTTCATTCGAAATTTTAACTGGATACTGACTGAGACTTGGGAGATCAAGTGTTTGCTGTCGAGCAATTAACAAAAACAAGAGCTTGCCAATCGATTGTTCACACAGCTAAATACACAAATACTTCTATTTTTGTTATCAACACACAGACAATAAGCAAAAGCAAAGGAAAAGTGCAAGCAATGTATTTATATAGACAATCACTGTTTAGTGTCCAAATTGGAACCCTCGCCTACTTTAGAATTCACACAGTTCAGGCAATAAAGCATAACAATAACCTAAAGTGAAGAGCAGGTATTTTACAAGTCTTACTTAGGGCTGCTAAGATTATAAGGTACTATGGTGAATCAGGAGACTGACAAGGTGACATTTTTGGTTAAGTATTTCTTTATTTGAAACCACAAAACCTAAGCTGTACTAAGTTTCTCTGCTCTATTTTATAGGAAAGGAAAGGCGTCTAAAAGGGGTGCTCGTCATGATGTCCTACAGAAACATCTTAGTCTACCGTACAGAAACATGTTCTAGCCTGATTTCTGTCCCTATCGCTATGAACTGGAAACTGCTTTATTTCAATAAACACAGGATTGTTGTCTGGTTTCTGACCACACTGTGATGTCTCTTGATCAGAAAAGGGGGTCTTCACCCCGCTGTACAGTTCCAGAAAAAAGTTACACATGTCTCTTCCACCCTCGCCTTCTCAGGCTGTCTGTCTTTGGTTAGTCTCTTTCTCCCTGGGCACCATGGACTTTGCCTGAGCTGTAGGTCTTCTTTGACCCCTGAGAGTCCCCTGGTCCGCAAGTCCACACCATGTACTTTCCTTGGGTTCCCAAAGGAATCGTATGGTATTTCCTCCAGTTAGCTATCTCCCAGTTTTAACCCCTCCCTGGGGTCTCGGGTTTCACACACTGCCTTGAGCTTTTATTTCTCTCGCCCCGCCTTGAGGTCTGGGTTTTCTCACCCCACCTTTGGGTCCAGTCTCTCTCACCCCATCTTGGGGTCCAGTCTCTCTCACTCCTCCGACTTGTGGTCCGGTCTCTCTCACCCCTCTTAGGGTCAGTTGTCCTCATCCCTCCATGGGGGTCTTGTGTGGTCTTTCCCGCCATCCTCCACAGTCCCTGGGGTGGCGGCGCTGCTTCAGGTAGGCCTTCCTGAAGGCTGACTCGGGTTCTCCCATCCGGCTTTTTCCTGGAGTTCTGCATCTGTTGAAGCTTGCGCTCCCTCCCTGTTGGTCCTCTGTCCGCTCCTCATCGGGCCACTCGTCCACCACTTGGGTGGTTCACATAGCTTGGAAGTCTCATGGGCTTCTCCAGTTCATATCTCGGCTGGGACACTCAGCGTCCCCCAGGCTCGGCCGTGGCTGGATCCTCCACGCCAGGTGGGTGCTTGCTTCCTACTGCTACCGTGCTCTCTCATTCAGAGGCTTATTGGGTCTTTATCTTCCACACCTCATGGAGGTGGGCCTATCGACCGCTCTCCCTACCAAGGTCCAAGGTGAGGACGGTGCCTAAAAAGGGTCAGAAACCATACCAGCCATAAGTGTAGGTAGTGTAAGAGGTTATTACACAGTTTAACTCCCATATAAACAGTGCTCCAGATAAGATTTTGAAGTGGGATTATTTTACTCCCTATTTTTTAAAGTTGGGAGTAAAGATGTTTTAGGAAATAAAAATGTAAGTCCAATTCCCAATGGGAGTATTTTATAAGCGAGTACAAATGTTTTAACTGGAAAACGTTAATATTTTTGCAATAATTATTCCTTTGCACCTAGTTCATACACATTAAAAGATATACGTTTACTTCTACCAATCGGGCAGTAATAATAGTAGTTTCTTCCTGTGTTACTATGTGCACTACTGGTCCAAACATATCCATGGAGCTGTGTGTGTGAAAGCAGGAGCACAAGGTCCTAAGTGTTTCCCATTGTTTGTTGGGAGTTTTTATACTCCCTATTTTTATTTTTTGGGAGCATTTGCCTATTTTAGGGAGTAAAAGTGGCTGATACATGCTTTATCTGTAGGGCTGCATATAACCCCAAAAAAATTATGCTCTTGTGACAAGGCAGGATAACATATATCCCTGTTTAAGGATTTCCCGTCCAAGTGGAATTCTTCCCTGTCCCCTAGGTGGTGTTAAGCTTAGCAGGCTCAATTCCCTAGTTCAAAAGTAAATGGCTCCCCCTAGGCAGAGGGGTCGATTTTCCTGCATTTGTCACATAACAGACACTTTGAAACTAAACTTTATCAGTCCAATCAGTATCCTAAGAACAAAAGCTCAACAATGTCCAAGGTAAGTAACCCACACCGGATTACTTTTCAGATACTGTGCAATAGTACTTAAAGTTTTACTTAGGGAAATAAAAGAGTGTGTGTGTTCGTGTTTGTGTTCGCCTGCATTGACACTGGCGGACCACCCCTCCGCCTACAACAAAGCCACTCTGGCTAGACAGACGAGAGCTTACAGATTCGAAATTAGGAAAGCAAAACATGTCTTCAACACCACCTGCATCGCCAATGCATGCAATGAACACCACAAGGTTAACTTTGAGTTCAAGAACCCCCCCCCCCCCCTTTGGTCTTCATCTCTACCCCCGTCTCCCAGGCACTGCAACACACTTTCTGACCATTACTTCAGCATAGCCATTGAAAGGAACCTCGCCGTCCACGCTAAACTACCAACCTCTCCTGCCCCAACTCGCACCCTCTTCAGCTCCTTCTCTGTAATCTTCCCACCCTGAGTTCTCAAGGCTTCCCTCAAATAGCCACCCTTCAGGTTCCCCTGGAGACCCCTGCCCCCCCCCATAGCCCTCCTCAAAAACATCCTCTCCTACACCTGTGCAGGCACCCTCACCAGATCTATAATCAACCACTCATTAACAGCTGGGATCTTCCCAGCATACAAAACCTCTTGTGTCATACCACTACTAAAAAAGCCCTCTCTTGATCCCCTCCTACCCTCCAGTTACTGCCCCATCTCCAACAATTGCTTTATAGCCAAATTACTAGATCGTACAGTATACTCGCACAGCCTTCTTGACCCTGCCCAGTCTGGTTTCAGACCCCTCCCTGGAACTGAATCCTCCTGGGTCTCTATCTGGGATGGCCTGAAAAGAACAGCAGACTGAGTGCTGCACTGCTCTCATCCTCCTTGACCTCTTGGCAGCCTTCAACACGATTAACCACTCTATCCAAACTGACTCTTTTACCTAGGCATAAGGCACTATGCACTCAGATTGATCTCCTCTTTCCTCTCCAACTGCTCCCAAATAGTCTCCCTTCATCCTTTCTCCTCTGCCCCCTGCCTAGTCCCCCACAGAGTCCCCCAGGGAGCCTCCCTCTCCCCCTCCTCTTCAACCTCTACCTTTCACCCCTCCCCAAACTCATCCGTTCCCACAATCTCACCTGTAACAACTATGCTGACGACACTCCAAACATCCTCAAGATTCCCGACTCCCCCTCCTCACTGCACCCAGATCTGGCATCCTGCCTCTCAGACATTGACCTCTGGATGACGAACAATCACCTTATTCTCAACCCCAGAAAAACTGAAATCCTATTCTGCGGCAAAACAGCTCTCCTTCCTCAACCTGTACCTTGGCCGAATTCATTAGAACCCCTGCCCACTGCATCCCCCTCAGTCAAAACCTAGGATGCATGTTTAGCTCTGACCTGACCCTCTCCCGTCACATCAATACAGTCTCCAGATCGTGCACTTTCCACCACCCCATCCTAAAGAGGATATTTCCTGATCTCTCCTACCCCAATAGTTTACGCACTCATGACCATCGTCCTCTCGTGCCTTGACTACTCTAACGTCCTCTCCCTCTACCTAGGCGCGCCTACATACCAACTCAGAAAGCTCCAACAGATTGTAAACTCTGCAGCAAGGGTCCTCCTCGCACTCTTCCCCCAGAGAACACCTGTGCCCCGCACTTGGGACATTCCACTAGCTACCCATGAGCCAACAGACATCCTTGAAAGCCATGTGCATTACCCACTGTGCAAATCACAAGAAAGTCCCGGAATTCCTCCAAAACAAGCTCACATGCACTACCACCCAATCCAGAAGCCTCAGATCAGGCTCTGCAAAGCTCCTGGTAGTCCCTCCTTTCAAGTTCTCCAGATTAGGCGGTGCCTGTTTCTCTGTCCTAGCACACACTTTTTGGAACTCCCTCGCCCTCACGCTCCACCTCCATGGAGGATCACCTGGCCTTCAAGAAAGCCCTCAAAACCTGTCTGTCCCCCCATCCCTGACTTCCAGATCACCCTGCGCCCACTGCCCACCACACGTTTCATCCTGCAATCTCCCCAAACCACCCTCCGCCCACACCCACCGGACACTCCACCATTCTGTCCCTCTGTCAGCCACTATCCTCCTCTTTCCTTTGAACTGCTTTGTTCTGCCACCCAACCCTCTGTGTCGGACGCCAAGTACACATGGAGGACTCATGTAGTCACTCAAGTAACGTACTTGCCTGGAACTAATCCTGGCATTGGGCCAGGTAATGCACTCCTAGGGGTTTGGAGGATGGGCAATGCATTGCACTTAAAATATACCTTGGAAAAATCAGGCTGATCATCCCGGGGAGGACAATAAAGTACCTCTGAGCCCTCACTCGTCATTTTTATTTATTTTTTCAGCATTTGTATAGCACACAAAGCCCAGAGGCATCTAGTTGCTTTTTCTTCGGAAAGTTGGTTACAGTAGTTGCTAGCAGTGTTGCGCGGTTACAGAGATTACAATATTTACTTGCAAAGGTATTGGGTTACAGACATTGTTTACATGAGTACAGTAGCATAAGTTACAGTTGAAGGTTGCATTGATTACAACATACATGAGGCTAATGTCTATATAAAAGTGTATTGAGTTATCATATTTAGCCAGTTACAAGTAGATAAAGCTTCTAGGAGTCTTGGTCAAAGAGCCAAGTTTTGAGGCCTTTGCGGAAGGACCAGAGGGAGGGGGTCCGATCTCCAGGCCAACGGCAAGGAATTCCATAGCACTGCATGTAACTCTAAAGCTAAGGAGGATGGGCCATGCCGCTGCATGTAATCATGAAATGGGGGAACTTTTTTCGCACTAGAATGAACTAGGGATGGCAATATCTCAGAACCTCTCAGAGGGTGAGTATTATGCCTTCTTCTAGCACTTAGATCGCCTGGCAAATGTAGCACTGCTACTTGTGCATAGATGGAGCCCAGGATGTAGACGTTGTTTGTTCAGCTAACCCTTTTCTCCTCTCGCACTCCGCACCTGCTCAACTTAGCGGAAGGCACATGCTCACTCTGCACACCCTGCAGTCACATGTAACACAAACACTATTGCACATCACCTCTGCCATAAGAATGAAGCTACTTTTAACGACAAACATTTGAACTGTAGCTTCCCACTCGATCTCCTTAAACACAATGATTTGATTGATTTGATTTTTGTATTTATATTCTGCACATCCAGTGGAACCAAGCAGAAACCTGCATCTAGGCGCAGACGATTTTCTATTTTTCTCAAAACAACTTGGAACATTGAAAGGCAGAAATGTATAGGAACAAGTAGGTTTTTAAATTCTTTCGGAAAAGATTCAAAGAAAAGGTCTTCCGGAGGTCAATAGGCAATACATTCCCTTTAATTGAAAAACTTTGATCATCCTCATAAATGAAGTGGGATGGAGGAATAGTCAGCAGACTTTGCCCAGTCGAGCAAAAAGAAAGTGTTTATGATAAAGACTGATATTAAAGGCTTTGATAACTAGGAGCCCTTCAATAAGATACATTCATGGATTAGGCATACATCCTTAACTCAATTCTTTGTTGGACAGGTAACCAATGTAGTTTCCTATGTTAAAGGTTAACCGATGCAGATTTAGAAAGATGGTATACCGGTCTAACTGCGATGTTCTGGACAACTTGAAGTCGATTTAGCTGAATTGCTGGCACCCCTAAAAGAGTGCCTCAGTAGTCCAATCTAGAATTGGTCATTGTCCCCACAACCACAGGGCGGTCGGATTCAGAAATAAATGGCAAGAGTGATTTGAATAGCCTATGTTGGTAGTAGGCAGAGCTAACCACCTCCGTGATGTGCGCTTTACAGCACAAAGATAGCTGCCATATACAACCTAGGGTTTTCACCCTGTCAGAAAAAGAGGTTGGAATGTCAAAGATGGCAGCACATAGTGTTGTGACATGAAACTCAGTAGATTTTTTGGACCGAGGACAATAACCTCGGTTTTTGCGGAATTAAGTTTGTTTACAAGTATCCAGCTTATCATGGCATTGGCACAGTCCATTATTCGATTAATATCTTCAGATGGAGATTTTAATCTGTCATAGATTTGTGTGGCGTCTGCATAGGATGATGGTTCAACTCAAACCTGGCAAAGCTGTCCATTAACACCCTGATATAAATATTGAACACAGTTGCGGAGAGAGGGGACCCCTTCAGTTCATAGTATACCTCTGCTACACCCATACACACTCCATTTAGACCTGGGTGACTAGCAGGGTATTTGCCACACTAGCATAACTTTAATTGCTGAAATGCATGCATGCATAATGGCACCTCAAAATTCTCTCAAATGATTGGACTCCGGTCCCTCCGTGGGTGTTCAACCAAAAGCGTATTGGGGCCATTATTATGTTGAAAGGCGCTATAACAAATGACAAAATGAATGTGTGTGTGTGTGTGTGTGTGTGTATATATATATATATCAATGAAAAAAACTTTAGTTGCAAGGATTTTAAGGTGAGAACCTAATGCAACAAAACCCCTGGAATTCAGCTAAAGCTGCCTTAACTTCACGCCCCCGCTTGCGCAGCTTGTGACCACAATGATGACATCCCTGATGACATCACTGATTGAATCACTAATTACATCACAACACTAACTAGCCTCCTCCTCAACACTTAGGCCATCACGTTGCTCCCACGCCACCTGACTCGCTAGACGCCATCCGCCCCTCTCTGCCACCCTTTACAATTGTACCCCTCCTCTGTGCCCTCTGTATCCTACCCCCCCTCCCCCCGCTATATAGCTGTTTTTTTTTAATCGCTACCAATGGCTAGTGGGCACGGCTTCTGGCCATGCCCAATATATTTCTTTACTGAACACTAGCTATGTGACCATGCATACTGTATATTTTAAAACACAAACTGGCCACTAGCCATGGCCTTTGGGTATTGCCAGTGGGCCAGTGGGCCAGTGGCCAGAGCATTTGGCTGTGCTCACTGTATAGAACGCCCACTCAGCCATGCCCACTCTTTACTTAAAACACTAGGTGATGGCCAGCGATTTTTCACCCTTCGACGTCAGTGTAGCTGTAAAAAGATCTTTTAATGTTTTGTAAACTTTTTTTTCTTCTATAGCCACGGAACTACAGATACCCTTGGTTATCTGTAGTCATTCTACCTGCAGTTATTGGAAAAAATGATGAGGAATAAGAAAATGCTTCACTGCAACCCCAGGCCCTCACTAAGTGCCCCCCTCATCTGTGCCAGCACCCCCACTCCTCTGATGGCCTACTCACTTCCCTGCCCTCTCCCATTCCCCACTAAAACTCACGCTGTTTCTGTGATGCAGTTTGCTTTGACATGTTGGGTATTCAAGGCTATTCTGTCCAATCGCTAAGGTTCCAGAAAGGCTTTGTGTTGCAAACAGTCCTAGACCCCCCTTCAACTCCCAAATTTCACTTCGTGTCTTCTTAACCCCTCTTCCCACACCTCTAGACTCTTGGCATTTGCATGTTTTTTGACCTGCAAATAGCTTTTTTTCCTACATTTCATTTTCCGATAGCCATGTCTATCTTGCGCATCAAGAAAAAAAATATATATGGTGGCTGTTTCATTTATAAACCCCTGTTATCATAGCAATTTGTCCTTTTCCATAAATATTATGAAATTGACTGGACGGAATAACCACAAAAGGGCCCTGAGTCAATGCTTAATGCCCAAGTTGTTTTGGACCTGGTCCAAATCCACCCACTGGTTTGGGTTGTGCGATCTGGCAAAAATGTACCTTTTTTGTCTATGGGAAAATGAATGGGGAGTAGGCCGCAACTTTGTTTTTTTTTTCTTCTGACCAATGATTTTATTTTTTAACAAATCTTTCCCAAAATGTGTAGTTCGGGCGGACGTACCCAGTTGTCTTCAGAATTTCGACCAAATCCGTTGCACGAGTCAGACGTTATCAGCAATTTTATTTTTTCAGGTTTCCTATGGGAGTCTTAATTATGAGGCAGCAACCAAACAAGTATTTATTTATTTAATTTCTTATAAGGTGCTACATGCCCATGGGCCTCGGAGCGTGCCAGGAGAGAAAAAGATAGAAAAGATCAGAATAAATCGGAGTTTAAGGAGAGAAGCTATTCAGGCAGATTGAAGAGTAGTGTCTTCACATGTTTCTTAAAGATGAAAATAGATTCAGATGTTTTAATATTCATTAGAAGAGCATTCCATTCATGAGGACCATTAAATAAAAAACTGCACTCCCCACAATATTTTAGGCGAGAGCGTGGCTGGAAAAGCTGGAGAGTATCGGAAGAACACAACACTCTACATGATGTTTTCCTCCTCAGTCTGTTAATGCGGTAATATGGTGCAGTCGAATTCAGACATTTAAAGGTGAGCGATAGAATCTTGTGCCTAATTCTCTGCCTCACCGGAAGCCAATGAAGTTTCTTCCTAAAGTCGGTGACATGGTCCCGTCTGGCCAAGCAAAATAACGCCCTGAAGGCTCTATTCGGAATAGTTTGTAACCGTTTCAAATTCCCGTGTGACGTCCCCATCAACAACCTGTTACAATAATCCATTTGAGAGTTGATTAATGGGGATGCCAGAAGAGATCTGTTCAGAAGGGTAAAATATGGTCTAATCTGACGTAGTAATATAATTACGTATCCACAAGAGGAGCGTATTTGGGAGACCTGTTTTTTCATTGAGAGACAATCATCCAGCGTTACACCCAAAGTGATGAGTAGGTTTCAAGCTCTTAAACACTACCATGCATCAAAGTACCTCAGCACTGGGTCTCTTGTGCAAAAGTACATTTATTAAGCAATTATTTCATTAAAATAAGGCATTCACCAGCATGGACTTACTGCACTATAGTAGTCCACTCAAGCCATTAGCATTTCACCACGCGTTCCGTCAGGCAATCTTCTGTCACAATCTTAGAAAGCCATTATTTATTTCCATGGCTCACGTTGCGGTTCACATTTTACTGCGGTCCCATGACCATGTCCCAAAGCTCCAGGCTTTACACTACTAATATCGCAACCATTTTATCACTGTATAATACCTTCTTACGTATTATTAAAACTAATGTGCAATTTTACTGTCATTGATTATTAATTCATAGTCAACTATAATCCGGCACCATTAGTCAATTACTGTTAAAACCAGTTAGAAATCAACTTTTAACAAACTTGTTCTAAACAATTCATTATTTCTTTCACACCAATACATTAGAATTAATATATATTGGTGGCATTCGCGCTCGTGGACTTTACTAGAACTCTGATCAGTATTTTGCTTGCACTCACAATCCGGTCCATGTGGACTCATATTCAATCTCGCCCCAGTGGGCTAATAGTTAATGACAACCCCCGAATCTATGCAACATAGCTGGAGTTAAAAACCATGTCAATACACGTTACCTATTTTGTTTTCATTATTCAATCTTACAGATGCTGCAATATACACATTTTAGCATTCATAATATACATTCAAATGAACAGTGGCACGATGCAGATCATGTCCCTAGGTCACCTGTGCAGAGGTCCCTTTCGGTGTAAGGTTTAGGTCAGGCTAAGCAGCATCTCTGATTTGCGGTTTGGGCATCTTTAGGTATACCACCAGGCTGGCGTTCAGGATTCCAACAGCGAAGGACCTCTGCTTCAGCTCCCACATCAAGAAAGGACCTTGAAGATGCATCAGATGCGAGCAACAGATGAAGCAAACCCACAATGGGATAGCAGGCATGCTGCTGCTGGATCGCTGGACTGATGAAGAGCTGCAGAAAGGTGGCGGGTCCAAGTCCCATGACAAGGATGTCTGAAAAGATTTCCACACCCAAGGCTATCTCGGATTGCTTTTTGGAATGGATATAAATAACCCAAACACATAATACCCTTTTTAAAATTCTTTGGCTCCCATATTTTCGACACTCTGGTTTTCTGAAATAGTAAATCTGAGTGAAGCCCTAAATTCGATGGGTGGTGGACTGAATTCAGGAAAACTGCTGACCTCCAATTGGCAATCTCCAAATCCCAGTCACCAAGGGAAAGGGCAATATCAATATGGTGCTAGCTGAAAAAATAATCTGAAAATGAAGACGCAGGACATGGACAAGATTACCACAGTGACTGTCCTGCAAAAAGGCTTTCTAAATCTACCTGCCTCTACTCTCCACCCTCTGCAACTAATCCAGAACAGGACTGCGAGGCTTGTCCTTGGCCTGAAGCCCTGGGATCATATCTCTCCAGCCCTGAAATCTCTCCATTGGCTCCCACTGGATGCAAGGATTAAATTCAAAACCCTCTGCATTGTCCACAAGGTTTTCTGGGGCCTGGGTCCAAAATACCTTCAGCTACCCCTCCGCAAATACCTCCCCTCTCGAGCTCTCCACGCCTCTACCTTCCTCAGGGTTAGTCGTTTTTCAAAGTAACATGCTGGGGGTAGATCTCGGTCTTCGACTAGGGCCTCCCTCTGGAACAGCCTCCCTGCCACTCTGAGGAGAACCATCTCTGGTTCCGGCAGCACCTCAAGACCTTCCTCTTTGCTTCTGCATTCGCCCCCCCCCCTCTACCCTGCTTTATCTGGTCTCTCTTGGCACCGTGCACCTAGCCACCCTCTGACCCCCGTGCCCAGGTTCCTGCTCACCTTGCCACCCTCCCGCACTGCCCCTGGGCCACCCCTTGCACTGAGGTCTGTATCTGTACCGATACAGCTCCCCCCTTTCTTCCTGCACTTATCTGACCTACCCTGTCTGCTGCCTTAAAATCAGCACTTACCACTTGCTGGCTGCACTACCACTTTTGTTGCTTTTATTATTTAATGTATTTATTACTATTTATTCTTTCTCCTTTTGCTACGCACTTTCCACTTCTCCCCCCTTCCTTGCACTTTTCCCTCTCAATGTCACTGGGCCTAGTAAGATCATTGTTTGGTTCTCCCTTGTTCCCCTCCCTTGCATTGTCGCGCTCTGAAACACTTGTGTATGAACGCGATAGAAATAAAATATCAATATCAAAAAGGCAACAAATCTTCTGTTATTTTTTTTTTTCTTCTTCTAGATTTTGTTCCCCTTCTTCCATAAGCTGGAGATATTTTCGCCACCAAAAATGATCCCTCAATTTTATTGGATGGCAGAGCCACACATGAGAGGGCACTTATCAACCTCACTCCAGGCATTGCCCTCACATGGCCAGTACTTTTCTCTCCGGCGGAAGGTTCTGAGCATCAAGCTTTGGGGGGCACCTTGTACTCCTTTTTTCCCCTCTCCATATATGTTGGATAAAACTAGTTTTCAACCTGCATGAGCTATAACACAGAGTTTCTCGCTTGGACCCACACGCCTGTTCGTGGGGGATAGGGAGTTGGCACCAGTGGACCGCCTTTTATGCTGTGACACTTTCAGGTTCTTAAGTAAACCACTCCAGCAGTGGGAGGACCTCTTTGCTTGCTCTCCACTGCATCATCTCCAGGAAATCTCATTCGAAAGAAAAGTGACGTTCTTTCTTTTAAGCATCCAGACCTTCCCAGGAGTCTTGCAGCCTGGGAGTGGCCTGCGTGGTTCTTCACATGCTGGATGAGACTCTGTGATTCCCTGGCTTAGGGCTAAAACTGGGTACAACACTGAGGTACCACAAGTGGGGCCAACTCAAGGCTTCCCTTCCAGGGGTTTGGCTGGGGTCATGCCAGTGAATCCCTGTTTAGGGAGTAACTCTGGACTTGGATCCAAGAACCCTGTTCAGATGCGTAGACCGGGTGGCAGCTCGGACCTCCTCCTAAGGGGGGGCTAAACAAAGGGCTAAATTATTGGGCCCCCCTCCTCCAAAAAGGTGTTAAGCTATTGCTTTTATCTGGCGGTGACACAGATAGTCCCTTGATGCTGCACTTTGTGATATCCACCTCAATGGTACAGCCCTGGTTGAGACCCCTGGCTCGTGTCAGGGTAATAAAGGAAATTGCTTTCGACAGCATGCCAAAGGGCCACTTAATGGAGCCAATCTCGTGAACTGCCCTCCTGACTAAGGAACTCCTGTGGCTCTCTGGAGTGTCATCTGTGTCTCCTATTGCCCCAGCATTCAGCAGGGATCCTTTAACTCCAACAGCTAATTGGTCAGTGCCTAAGCACATGTCACTCCAACAGATGCTTGACCTGCTCCTCCTTGCTAATTGGGTACTATTATCCATTGTGTATGGCGTGAGTGGGCCCTGCTGCTTCCAGGCCTAGTACGGTAGTTTTTTGTTCTGTATGAGCTTTTCCTTCTTCCCACCTTCTCTCCCCACTCTTTGTCTTGCACTTGCACTATCCGACAAGTCGTTAGGCATAGTACGGTAGTTTACTGATTGTATGCTCTTTTCCTTCTCCCCCGCCCCCTTTCTCTCATTCCTTCCTTCATGCACTTGCACTAGTAGAAATGCCTCTGGCCTAGTATGCTACTTATTTTTTGTTAGATCATTCGGAAACTTCAAGGCCTAAGAATGATGTCTGTATTCCCTTGTTCCCTTCCCGCCTTGAAGCGCTTTTAAGCATTTCACCTGTGTATAAGCACTTTACTAATAAACAATTACATTGGCCCTCATTACGACCCTGGCGGAAATCGAAAAACGATAGCGGAAATGTAATACCGCCATCGAATACCGCTCGGTGCGATTATGACCCGTCACCGTAAAGTATGATGCCATTAGCGACACCGTAGTGAACGCCAACGCTAACTGCACCAAGTACGCGCACGCGCGCCATGCAAAACCGTAATTACCACCATGGCGCAACGGTACGCGAATTCTGACCCCAGCGGACATTTACTTAACGCCATCAAGCATGGCGGAAAGTACCATTCCGCCATGGTGAGAATTACGGCATCGTGAACCAACCGTAAATGGCCCTACTGAGTGCCTGTACACCACTCCCTGCCCACAATGCACAACTCCTCGTAGGTGCAATGAAGTTACACAATGCAACCAGTGAAATGTACAAGTCACCCATGCATGCCAACGAACAAATGAATGTAGGGGCTCCAAGTGCCTTGTGAGTGGCCATCCATATTTGGCATGTCACCATTGCCGTACTGATGCAGCACAGGCATGTGAAGGTTCAAGTACAGCAAAATGAACTGAAATATGAGACAAAACAACAACAGGCCCCCATCGCTTGACACCAGTGTAAGGCAACATTCAAAGCAGTATCCTGAGGGAGACTGCACCAGCCCTGTACTCATGCCAGTAAACAAACCAACCATCAGCATAAGCATGTACCACACAAGTTGGCAGAGTGACTGAGCAGCCAGGCTCATCTCAAGAGGGGCCAATGGGAGCTGCAGGGCACAGATGGCACGAATACAGAAGCTATTCCAATGGACATGACCTCAGTCTCCCTCCAAGAAACGCACGCAAACACAGGCACCTGTGACCAGCCATTTTCTGATAATCACATCATTCCACCAATCCACCTGGCTGACCGGCATCTGTTACACAAAAGCTAATCCCCCGCCCCTGAGCATGACATCATTAAAACAGTCATAATGGCAGCCCCTATCCCTGACCTTACTGGGCTTCGTAGGCAAACGCGGCCAGTACAGTACCACGCAACTATACTCAGAAGCCGGAACCCAATGCAGATCTACTCACAATACATCGCTCCACAAATAGGAATATGCTACATTATTTGCAAAGAATAACGCTACACGGTTAATATCAGAATAAAATTTTAATGCACATCAAATTCACCAAGCCCATACAGCTATTAGGTCATAAACCCCAAAATATTTTCATTACTGTGGGCTGCATCCGCAATAAATGACCAGCTACTCCTTGTGTGACGCCCTGTTCCTTCATGGTACACAGGGGCTACATTCACGTTCAAAAAGGCAACATGGAAGCGCCTAGAACCGCAGGGCCGTCCCATTAGGTAGGCACTAGTCCAGCTGAAAGGTTGATATGTTGCTCCTAGCCACTAGTACTGCGTAAGGGCATGTGGCCCATTGGCGATCGTCCCATAAGATCGTAATGGTGCTCCACTGATTAACTCGAAGCAGCAGGTGTCGGGAGTAAAAGCCATCTGCAGGAGTGGCATACAGATGGCAGCGGCAAAAGGGGAGGAGATACCTGTCACCCAAATGAAATGAAAAAGAATAGTATGGGCATCAGAACTTCATTAGTATTACTCACTTCAATGATCACACTAAATCTACAGCCATGTGCATGCTAGCCCACTCAAAAGGATTATTTCCACCCAAAAATCACTTGCCAATCATAACAATATAAATCGAGGTGAAAACACTATTACAAACGAGTGTTTGTGTGCATGCGTCTGTTAAAACAGAATCCATTAGATGGGATTAGTAACGTGCATAGACACAAGTGTTGGAAGGCGCGTCGAGACAGGGAGGGTTCAACAAGGGCAGATAGACGATGGTCCCACTATGGCAGCTCTGCATCACATAGCGCAGGGGAAGGGGATAGATTCCAAAAAGCCATGTACATGGCAAACTCTCAATTAAATCATCTGTCCATGCATCCATACATCATTCCCTCATCCCGGTATAAAAACGCCTGATTATTTACTCACATAACATTTGAAATTTCCATTGGGTCTGTGCGTAATGCAGTCTGCAAAATCCACTGTGCTCCAGGCCGGAATTCTAGTGTTGTGAAGTAACATGTATTTGGGAACGTCCTGCCTTATCGTGCACTACGCTATTGCGCATCCCATACTATTCATATCAATCATTGCATTCTCGCCATGGCCCCTGTCCCAAGGACATTAAACAATTGAACGTTATATTTGCAGTCAGACCTGTGGGCGTCTCCTCGCCGCTAGCTGAAAACCGAAAGCGCTGTCCTTCGAATTCCTCATTTGCAACATCACATCGAACAGGCATCTGTGACCGCTTGAAATCACAAATTCATCCATGTAGTGCGGCAGTGTGTGAAAATGGCAACTGGCTTCACTCACAAATGGGACGCCCCGCCCGTCGGTGAACCTCGGTACAGTGCTCGCCCAAAGGGGATTGTAGCTGGCACAGGTGGAATGAATCACCACAGGTGGAGGCTACACAGCCTGAAAACACATAAATTGCACACCCAACCCCCTCCCACAACCACACCCACTCCAAAATGCTACCGGCAGGACTAGCGATGTTGGCCCTGGGGGACCTGATAGCACTGCAAGTACTCCAACTTCAAGAAGAAGACGAACACCAACTACTACAACAACCGGCCGCACAGAGGAGACGCAGGAGGAGGAGGAGGGCAAGGCAGGGCCAGAAAGGCCCACCAGCACAGCCACTACCACCACGCAGGCAGCCCGCAATCCCACGCCTCCGAGCTCATCCGTTCAACCTCACTGCTGAGCAGATCCACACCCTCTACCGTTTGGACCGGGACACCATAACCGCCATTGTGGACATGACACACGCTGACCTTGTCAGCATGATAGATAGCCCAACCGCCATCCCACCCCTACTGAAGGTGGTGTCTGTACTCCACTTCCTGGCCACAGGCACCTACCAGCACACAGTCGGACAGTGGCATGGCATTTCACAGCCTCTGTTCTCACGGACACTATTGCAAGTGCTCGATGCCCTCCTGAAGCACGCAGACGACTACATCTCTTTACCACGCTCAGAGCTGGAGATTACAAACACAAAAGTGGGATTCCATGCACTTGCCGGCATACCGGGTTGCATTGGTGCCATCGACTGCACCCATGTGGAATTGGTTGTCCCACATGCCATGGAGGTCCAGTACCGCAACCGGAAACAATATCATTCTCTTAATGTACAAATGGTGTGTGACTCAACAGGATCTTTACACATTGTTGTGCCCGATTTCCTGGATCAACCCATGATTCTATGGTCTTGAGGAACTCTACAATACCACGCTACATGGAGCGACACGCAGGGAACAGATCCTGGCTACTCGGTGAGTCTCATTCCATGCATGATAATGTGGGGTATGTGATGCGGCAATGACCTGGCAGGAAGGGGGGGGGGATGCGTACCTAGCAATGTCATTCCACAAACATCCTTTATTGTCCACATACAGGTGATGCCGGGTATCCACTGAAGAGATGGCTCCTTACACCACTCCGGAACCCACAGAACCAGCATGAGGAGGACTACAACCATGCCCACTCACGTACCCGTGTAGTCATAGAACAGGCATTCGGCCTACTGAAGGCTCGTTTCCGCTGCCTCAGCAGGTCTGGCGGGGCACTCCTGTACCGCCATGAGAAGGTTGCAAAGATAGTCATGGCATGTGTCATGCTACACAACATGTGCGTACGTAGAAATGTGCCCATGCCCCCTGACGCAGAACTGCAAGCACCTGAAGATGGTCATGATGAGGCTGGGGATGTGGCAGCACCTCAAGGAGTCCGCGAGGCACAGGAGGCCCGTGAAATTCGTCAGAATATCATAGATTCATGCTTCTAGCACTCACGCCTGGTGGCTGATGCATGGACACGGGACTTGTGGCACTGTGTGTGTCTGGAACATGCACAATGTGGACTGTACGCCCACAAAGGCCTCGTACACAAAGATCAATGTCCACACATCTCATTGGATGATTATGTAATGTTTATAGCATATGTGAAATTATATCACACACCCCATCGACCCGCCACCCAAGTAAGCCCAACAGCCCCCCTCCACCCTCCTACCTCCCCCCCGAACACCAGTGTCCAAAGATGCTCATTGTCAGTGGGCAGACGCTATTGCAAGCCCCCTCTCCGGGTATCAGGGGCACCCCTGCCTGTGGAGCGCAGGTTCCTCCCAGATCTACGTTGGGGGCTGCCCTGGACGGAACTTGCAACGGATGATGTCTCGGCCTGCTCACGTCCATGCATGTCCCTAAGGGTTTGTGAGAGCTCAGTGAGCACACGGCGCACAGCGGCAAGTTCACCACATACGTCTTTGGACGTCGCATGCAGTTCCCCCCTCAGGCTCTCGGTGCTTCTCTCCATTTGTACCCTTAGTGTCTCTGTACTTCGCTCCATTTGTGCCCTAAGTGTCTCAGTAGATGTTTCTATGGCTGCCTTAGAAGCCCCACATTCATCAGCATGCTCCTTGAGGAGCGTGGCCAGTAGCTGCTGTTGCACGATCACCTGGTCGAGGGACTGTTGCCTCTGCTGGGCCATGCCCATTTGCGGTGGTGTCACAGAGGGGTTGATCACCTCATGTTGCCTTGCCACAGGGCTTGTGGGGGATGGCCAGTCGTCGTCTTGTGGGTGCCCCTGCGTGGTATCCTCATGGTGTACGGGATGAAACAAACAGGGGGATTGAGACAGGTCATGGATGGGTCCTACATCGACAGCACCGTTGTCTGTGTCGGAGCATGCTGGCATTAATGCAGTGTCAACTATGGTGCTGCTGCCATCAGAAGCAGTGCCTTCTGTGGCATCCATTGGGGGGACCTGTGGTGCTGCTGGTGTGGGCATGCTGGCTGCTGGGGTGCCTGTTGAAGTCCCCTCCTGTGTGCTGCCACTTGATTTGTGCTGCTGCCGTGTCTTGATCCGTGCAGCTGAGGTGGAGGGTCTTTGGCCGTTGGTCTTGGCCCTCTTTGCAGGTGTGCTGGTAGGGGTGTCCTGAAGCTCGTCGTTTGAATCGGACCCTGTGGTGGAGTAAAGGAGGGCGAGCGTTATTTATGGGTCTGTGGAAATTGGAATGGCAATGTATCACATGCATTGGGGTGGTACCTGAGGGTGATTTGGGTCAGGGCCTTGGAGGTGGTTTCATTTTTGTGTGGATTGAGGATGCAGTTGTTTTGCAGCCTGCAGTTAGGGTGTGCATGCTGCACGTGTAGAGGGTGTTTTTAGGATTTTTGATTGTTAATGTATTTGATGTGAGTTTTAAAGTGCGCTATCAGGCCAATGTATGTGGCCGTTCTCCTGGACATGTGTTTCTGTTGCACTATGTGGACACATGGTACTTCACATGATTGGACATTGTGGATTTAGCATTGTTTTATTTGGCCCACCTACCTGATTCTTCGGATGTCTGCACTCCTTTCTCCATCCCTCCGACTCCCTCTATACTCTCCATTCCAATGGTGGAGGCACAGATTTCTTCCCAGGGGGTCAACTTGATGGGTGATTCCGATCCTCCCCCGGTAGCTGTGGCAATGTTACGGTTGGCTGATAGTATGCTCCGTACGCGTATCCGCAAGTCGTCCCATCGCTTTCTGCATTGCTGTGGGGTGCGGGGTGCGGTCCCCACCGCACTTACCCGCTGTGCCACCAGGGCCCATATGGCCTTCTTGTTCGCAAGTGCCGTCCTGGTCATTTGCGTCGAGAAGACGACGGCAGCATTCTCCTGGAGGGTCTCTGTGAGCACGGTGAGTTCCTCATGGGAGAAGTGGACCTGCCGCTTGCGGTCGCACGCTTTTTTAGCAACTTTTCCCATTTTGATTGTTTTAACTAGGGTGGCTAATGGTTTGGGATGTGTCTCAGGGTCGGATTTTTGATGGTTGTGTTGGGATTCTGATTTTATAGGTGTACGGCGTGCTGTTTCCCGTTCCGGCCCCATGTTTTTACTTCCGTTTCCGTATATTTACGGTCACCGTATTTTGGGATTACCGCTCATTACGGTGACCGCTATGATGGGTGGCGGAATTGCACCTAGGGCGCCGTACGACGGGGGTGAGGGGCGTTTCGGGGACATTTCCGCCATCGCGGACTTTGCACTTCCGCCATGGCGTAATGCTCGTGCCCGATGGGTCAGAATTAGCCGCACTTTACTCCATCGTGCAATGGCGGAAACGCTATTTACGCTATAGCGGTCAGGTCAGTTACTTTCCGCCAGGGTCGTAATGAGGGCCATTGTCTTCTGCATCCTGGACCCAAACTTCTCCTCTGGCTCCTCTATCTGGGGGAAAGGCTTTTTGTTATATTTCAGATCCTTATTCAGACCCCAACTATGAGGAGATATTGCATGGGCAATATTAGGGCACTTTTGCCTCAGCCTCCCACTGCTATGGATTGGGTGGGGCATTCTGGCTCAACTTGTTCTGTCGAAGTACCCAGCTTCCCCGGTGGTCCCTTCCAATCTGCTCCCCCGGTAGCTCAGCATTTGCTGTCACCTCAGTCGTTCCTCACCAGCATTGACCATGGTCTTGCGCCCAACAAATCCTCCTAGCCCCCTCATACCTGGGCATAGGAATGGGGGGAGGCGATGTCCAGGGCAATTTGGAAGAAGAGCTCCCCTGCTCAGCCTGGTCCATTCACAAATTAATTTGTCGCTGTTTGAAGTTGCTTGAAAGTCTCATTCCTGAGGTCCCCCTGCTGCGCCTCGGGACCTTTTGGAAGTTTTGTCTTGAAGGGCAGCTGCAAAGTCTGAATTGCTAGTCCAAAGGAATATGACTGTTGAAGCCCTAAAGCTATGGCAGAGGCCCCACTCTTCTACCATGGTCAAAGGTAGAATGGATTGCAGTTGCCACTTGCCTGACCCCAGCCCTCTTTGGTTTTGTCAGCAGCCATTCTCCATTTAAAGGTTTGACTGGCTCAGTTCCTTCTGTCCTTAGTAAGGACAATAAACAGCTGGACAGAATTGGCAAGACATTTTACCACAACATTGCTCCACTTTAGACAAGTTAATGCCACTGCTCTTCTTTCAGCGGCCAACCAGAGATTGTGGAAGGATCTGTCGCAACAGTTTCCTCCCCTCCCCTGAGAAGCAGGTCTTTAGTGCAGGCTTGGTGGAGGTGAGACAGGTGGCACAGGACCTGCTTCCATTCCATTGCCTACCGACTATATTGA
Source organism: Ambystoma mexicanum (assembly GCF_040938575.1). NCBI lineage: Eukaryota > Metazoa > Chordata > Amphibia > Caudata > Ambystomatidae > Ambystoma > Ambystoma mexicanum. The sequence continues at coordinate 1,256,371,028 of NC_090923.1, read as the reverse complement.
CACATCTGGCAGGGATATGTTGTTTGGGGTGGATGTGTGCAGTTTTGAATGTATTTAGGCTACCATGTTTAATTCTGATGTACAAGACTAGATCTTGGACCTTCCCTTTGAGGTCTCGGATCTTTTCCGTTCGTACATGGATGAAGAGCTCCTTAAGAAAATGACAATTACACAGATGGCCATGTCTTTGACAGAGTTCTCTAAACCCACTCAGGAGCCCTTTCCGACTGAGAGCATCGAAGCCTAGGCACAGATCATTCAGAGGCTTTAGAGCGTTTTAAGAGCACCTAGCCAGATGGGTATACTGCTCGACCTCACAACACCTCAAACTGCACAGGAAATCACGCTAGTGCTTCTTCCAGAGCTCCTCGACAACTGCAAGTGCAATAAGCCTAAGCATTGATGGACTGGCCATTCCCATTCTACTCCAGTGGGGTAGTGGGGAGAACGTCTCTCTACCTGGAGTTCTGGAATGCAGTATCATCGGACAAGTGGGTCCTCTCAGTAGTTGGGTACGGCTTCCTGCTGCCTATGCCTCCCTTTGCCACTTTTCACCAACTTCTCCAGTTTCATTCCCTAGTCCTGTTACGCTCACCTGGCTCCCACAGAGGCGTCGATCTGAACTGGACAGCTGCGGTCTCCACCAATGTGACGCGTAGGGCCGAGATGACGGACTGGACTGGCCCACCTAGCTTTGTTTGCTTGGCCCGTAGGAATATTCTTCTGCAAATGGAGAAAGGGAATTAACCACCCGTGGAGTTGAGTGTAAATACCCCCACCCCGGCTGTTCTCCCCACGGATCACCTTTGATGTCCCCTCCTTATAGTCTCACCTGATGGTTTGAAAAGATGAGCTCTCCATCCTGCATTGAGTGCAGGGGCGTGTTGATAACCAGTTGCTCCACTGGCTCAAAGGAATTGGTGAGTTCCAGAACAATATTGACTCTGAAAAGTATGTAGTTCGTAAGAGTTCGAATGCCTGACTTTCACTCTTGTCCGATTCCTTGCAGATTGTAGCTTGACCCTAGTGAAGAGTTCCTCGTGGCAAATGGTAATATTCTGGTAAGGATTTGTATTTCCAACACAGTTCGATAAATAATGTCAATATGTAACCTGTTGCTTTCTCCCTTATTCAGGCGCTCAGAGAAAGTATGAAGTCTCGGGGAATAATACCTCTGGCGGTAAAATCAGGTAAGTCTATTGTGGTGGGAGGGTTCCCCTTGATAGTCCCTTTGTTTCACCTTGCTGTTCTTTTGTTTCCCCTTAGGGGCCGGGGTTCGGCGAAGATGCAGTGGAAGCTGCGCCGACCCGTGAAGAGGAATAGTACCCTCGGTGGTAAAATCAGCTAAGTCTATGGGGGGGTAACTAATATTCCTCTGTGTATTCCCTTGGCTCACCTTGCTGTTCTTGTCTACTCCTTAGATGCCGGAATGCGGCGGGAACATGCAGGAGGATGCGGTGGAATGTGAAGATGCTGCGAAGGCCGGTGAGTTCAGCACGGCGCTGCAGCAGGCGAGGGGACACGCATAAAATAACTTCTTTCTTCCAGCTCGAAGGCGCGATGGATCGGGAATTCAGGTAAGGATCAAAGGTATTGCTCTTGTTCTAACCTTTTCTTCTTCTTTCTCCCTTTTTCTAGGAGCTCCAAACTCGAGGCGGGTGTGGCAGAAGACTGGATGCAGACTTGGAGGCACGTTGAGCGTTACGCTGCTGGATGCAGAATAACGCGAAGCGTGTGCTGCTCTTCGGGCGTGGTTTAAATAGCCTCCAAAGTAGTCCCAGGTAAGTATTCCTCCCCAGCCCCGCACGAGTAAAAAAATAGTCCCTAGGTAAAATAGTCCCTTCCAAGCCTCATTTGGCTTGGAGCGCTTGCAGCATGGTCTGCATCAGGTAAGCTTGCAGCATGGTCTGCATCAGGTAAGTTCTACTCTATGAGCCTGGCTTCTATGGCGCCAGGACTGACTCTCCATATGAGCCTGGCGCCATAGGCGCCAGGACCGCACCCAAACAGCCCCTAGCAGGGGTTTTTGGGCTTGCTCAAAATAACTTGATGCCTGCTTCCGGGGTTGATGGACCTGGTCTGGGTCCCCGGGGGTAGGCATCATGACAGTCCTCTCTCAAAACGTTCAAAAACTTTGAGCCAGCAATTAGTCATGATTTGGTGGTTCTAGTTGCATATGGGACCCATCGACTCCTGTGTTCACTTAGTGCCTCACACCAGGTTGAAAATGAGACATACGGCACTGCATTGAACCTTATACTTGGTTCAGACGTTCCACCCTCAGTAGGCTGTGATCGTGGCCCCACAGTTATATAGGGTGTACTTGCTCTAGTGGAGCACTATCTGTAACCTTCTCAAAGAAGTTCTCTCCGAATAGCTTTCCCACTCAGCAATTGTCACAGCAAACTCTTCTCTCCTTGGCTGGGAGGAGCAACTTGCAGCACACATGGTCTTTTAACAAAGCAGGCGTATTGGCTCCACATAAATATCTTGGACCTACTGGTAATGTTCAATAATGTCAAGTCTTTCCTTCCTTTTGTCAAGGGTAGTACAAGTGGGGACCAACTGCACCAAACCCATTGTCTCTGTGATCAAACAGGGGGAGGGAGTACCACATCTTCTCAGCTTGCTCTACTGGCCGTGAAGCTGTGGAAATGGGTTAGAAGTCAAGAAATGTGCATCCAGGCCTTTCTCCCTCCGCAAACTGGAGTCCTTGAACGATAAATGGGTGTTCCATCCTCTTGTGACACAGGATCTTTTCTTGAGGTGGGGCTCTGCTTGGTGGATGTTTGTGACCAGCCAGAACACCAAATGTCTGGGGATTGCCTCTCTTCTGGGCAGCATCCCAGGTTCTCAGCAGTACAGCATGAAATCTCTTTGGAGGAGATCTCTTTATGCTTTGCCTCCATTTTGACTAATCCACAGGACATTGAGGAGGTTCAAGCCATGAGAATGTGCAGGCTGATACTTGTGGTGTGCCAAGTTTTGTTTCACAGATCTCAGGAACATTGTGAAGAGGCTCCTTCTCCTCCTGGATCAGTGGACATTCTGTCACAGAGGGGAACACAGAGGGCCGGCTTCCCTCCACCCCCCTCCGCGCCCCCCACCCACTCAATTTCCAAGCTTGTCGCCTTGGTTCATGTTGAAAGACAATTTATTTATTTTATTTATATGAAGGGAAGATCAATGCTCTTTTGATCGAAAAGGATGTACAATAGATATATCATCAGATTTAGTCGGAAGCAGTGGGCTTATACACTTCCTGGTTTGTCTTGGTGCTGCTTTTCCAGGTCCATTACTGACATTGCAGTAAAAATGCTTTGTAAAACATGTGCGTCAGCTTTGAAAAAGTCGCCAGCCAAAGCTGCCAAAAAAGTCTGTTACAGCTGTAAAAAAAAAGAGCTCCTGCAAAGAGAAAGCTAGATGAAGAATTTGTCCCTGGAGAAGTGCTGAATGATGAAGCAAAAAAGCAGTGGAAATTGGGAGTACCTGTGGGACATGGTGGCTTCGGATGCCTCTATCTTGCCGACAACAATTTATCCAAGCCAGTTGGTCACGATGCTCCCTATGTTGTAAAAGTGGAACCAAGTGATAATGGACCTCTTTTCACCGAATTGAAGTTCTACATGCGAGTTGCTAAACCAGATGAAATTAAGAAGTGGACAGTGGCTAATAAGCTAAAATAACTGTGTGTGCCTAAATACTGAGTATCTGGACTTCATGATAAAAATGGAAGCAGACACTGCTTCATGGTAATGGACAGGTTTGGAAAAGATCTTCAAAAGATTTATGAGGAAAATGGGAAGGTGTTTACCCACACGACTGTGTTGCAATTGGGTTTGAGACTGCTTGATATCCTGGAGTATATCCATGAGAATGAGTATGTACATGGCGACATTAAGGCTTCAAATCTTCTTTTGCATTACAAAAACCCTGATCAGGTATTTTTGGTCGACTATGGTTCGGCCTACCAGTATTGTCCTGAAGGAGTGCACAAGAATACAAGGAGGACCCCAGAAAGTGCCATGATGGAATGATTGAATATACAAGCATTGATGCTCATAAGGGCGTAGCTTCTTCACGTCGTGGCGATCTGGAAATACTTGGTTATTTTATGATCCTTTGGCTCTGTGGTCAGTTACCCTGGGGAGACAATCAAAAAGATCCAAATTATGTACGAGACTGTAAAATAAGATATCATGAGAATATTTTGGAGTTGATGGACACGTGTTTTCCTGGCAAAAAGCTTGATGAAATTGTCAAGTATATGGAGGCTGTGAATAAACTAGCGGATGCTGAAAGACCTCCCTCTTAGCACTTGCGAGATCTGCTCATGAAAGGACTCAAAGCAAAGAGGAGCAAAGACGATGGGAGACTGAACTTCACTTCAGTAACAAATGGGGTTTCCCCCCTGAAAAAAAAGAACCAAAGAAAAAATCAAAGAAATCTGAGGAATATTCAGATCCAGAGGCAGTTGATTCCCCAGGTCCAGCAAAGATAAAAGCTACCACAGCGCCAAAGAAATCCCCTGCGAGAGGTAGCGCAGGTGCTACTGCTTCTGCTGCTAGAGGGAGAGGAAAGCCATCAAGGGGAAGAGGCAAAAGTCTCAGTAAATGGGCACATATATTGCATGGCGTGTTCTTTCTGTTTTAAATGTGTTGGTTTTATTTACATGTTGTTCTGAAAAGGCTGTACTTATTTCTGAAAATTAAAACTTTAATTAATGAAAACAAAAGAATGGGGTAAGTTTGAGTGACATTTTGGCCAGGTTGTGGAGGGGAGTAAGTGGAACAGTCGCTGTCACTGGGGACAATACATTGGTGTACTATGTGAGAACCCTAATGGTATCCTGAACACCTACTACCCTTGGATCCTCTACGCAGGTGGCCAGGGAAAGGCCATAGCTTTTGGATCCGGACAGCAGAGAAGCGAGGGAGGATGACCTGGGTGGAGGGTCCTTGGGGAGAGGATATCCACAGGAGAGACATGGTATCCCCCTTTCCCTTATGAAGACCAGCCTAACCCTCCCCCAGCCTTTATGGGCTACTGTAACACATTTCCCCACATTTTCCATCATTTAACACACTATGGTACTGGGACGAGGAAGAGGCCTGCAGAGTATTGTAAAGATGAGGCATGTCCCATTTACTATGGTCAGGCACTTGAATCTAATGGCCTACACCTGAGGTCACTTAACAATCCTCAGGAGTATAAGAGCGTGGGCAGTTCAAGAAGGGGGAGAGGGAGATGGAGACAAGGAAACCTGCTTGTGTAAAGCAGGAGCTGTGGCGAGCTGCATGAAGGGTTCCGGCGTGCGACCTGGAGGCTGACACACTTGGTGAGAGAGCGGAGAGCAGGAGAAGGTGGCAGGCTAGAGCAGAAGGGGCTAAAAGAGGACTGGAAGCGAAGCAACCTCTTCGGATGGTGGGGCCGCTAACCTGCCCAGAGAGCACTGTTCCCACCGCGCAGAGAGGGCTGCCAAGTGTGTTCTCCCAAGTAAACAACCAGCAGAAGCTTGGTTAAGAGGATGGTGTTGAACTGATAAAGGAACGCTGAAAAGACTGGTGAGCCTGCCAGACACCAGTGGGGAAAACAGGTGTTCTAGGAGGGGAAGAACTCTATGCTAAGAATCTAATACATGAAGGGAACATGCAGAAAGGCTGTTTATATGTCTTGAGGGACCCTAAATCGAATGAAGCATAAGTGCCAGAGAGAGTCTAGTTACATAAGGGAGAATACTTTTAATCATGAATATCAGAGTGAGCGAGTAAAGTGTGTGAGCTCCAAATGCACCCTTTTGAATACTGAACAAACTGAAAACATTATTGAATACAGTACAGAATTAAAGCAATATGAACGTATGATTGAATAAGCATTTTTGAATGCCGCAAAGAGAGAGACTGTTTTGAATGAAACAAAAGAAACGTGGTGCAAGTGGCAAATGACCACAAAGCAAGTTGATGAAATACCAGCGTAGGCAAAGCAAGTAACATTCCAAGAAGGGTTTGTGAAGAGAAAAAGTATTGACACAGGCCAAGTGGTGAAGGAACCATAGCTTTAATGGAAACCTGTATGGGCAAGGGCCAGAAAAGTGTCCACAGCATAACCAAGTGAGTGGTATCCAAGCAAACTGGTATCAGTTGCGTGACCTGTGATGGGTGGACTGTGTGGTCTGTCGACTGCGCATAGACAGAGGGACCTGCATGAAAAGCAAATGAAAGGAGGAATCAAGAGTGTACACCTTGTATTGTTGAACCAGAGAAACTACCCTTGGTAAGAGGGTTGGGGAGGATACCAATCCTTAGAGAATTGTTTTGTTTGAACTTTGAACTTGCTGGCTGGAACTTGTAGAAGGGAACTTAAGACTTTGTGGAACTATCTTGAGCTTGGGGAAGGGAACCCTGAGAGGTTTGTGGAACTGTTCTGAACCTGAAAAGGGGAGCTCAAAGTGAGCCAGCAGCTGGGAGAAGCTCAGAACTTTGTTTGGAACACTATTTCTTTTATTGCTGACATCCCTGCACATTGTTTAGCTTAAGGCGTGAGGACATGTATAGGTGTTGGACACAGACAGACTTTTAAGTTGAACTCTTTGACTCAGACTGTCCTTAGTTTCTTTAGGTAGGGAAATTCCACCTTAGAATAGGGCAAGTTAGGCCTTCATCCATCCTGACATTTAAGTTAAATACAGTGGGCCTCATTATGACCCTGGCGCTCACGTAATGAAGGGTGCCGGTACGGGACCGGCACCCTTCATTACGTGAGCACCGATTACGAGGTTCCCTGTGCGGGACCCGGACCAGACGTCTGGTGAAACCAGACGTCTTTTCCGGGTCCCGCGAGGGGAAGAGGGAGGTAATATTGGGCCATTTGTAATGTGCCCGTTATTACCTCCCTCCCCATTGAGCCCTATGGGGGCTCAAATGGGAATGGGGAATGGTTCCTTCAAGGAGGAATTACTGGGATCTCCAATGTTAGAATGACCCAGTTATTCCTCATTGAAGGAGCCCGGTCATGGAGCCCGGTTTGGAGGCAGCCATGGTGCTAATAGCACCATGGCTACCGCCAAACTCGTAATGAGGCCCAATGAGTTTATTTGAACTTTGGATCTGTTGTCTGTCTTGCTTCATGATGCCTTCACAACATTCATAGATTAAAGACAATCAACATTAGACATTTTTAAGTGCAGTTAGGTGGTATGGCCAGCTTTGTTAGGTGTCATGCATCACATCCCTACACCTGCTAGTGTCCCTACTGCACGAACACCCATCTTCACCTCCGGATCACATGTAGGACAGCAGCAGCTTGGGGTCCGCTTATCTCGTGCATGGACTGGTACCAATCACCACACAAGGAAATATCATTTGGGACAATGAAATCCATTCCTGTACTGGCAGCTTCCTTGGCGCATTGGGCCAGGCAGGGTCAGGTGTCCTGATACCCGGCAGTCACGTCCACTTCTGGGCCACGTGACAAGGAAGGCCCACTCACGTGATACATCCATGGATCACGTGTCAGGGAAGCGCTGCTCACGTGACGCAGCTTCCATAACAACGGGATAAAAGCCAGGATTCCGCGCTCACACAGTGCTTCACAGCTGTTCTTACCGGCACTGTTTGGCGTTCTTCACAACCTTGATTCCTGGCTCATTTTTTATCACGGACTACGAATTACAGACTCCTTTTTTCTTACCCTTCTGCTTTGGTGCCTCTGGAACAGATCTCTTTGTTGCCTTGACCCACGGACTGCTCAACTGGACTCCTTCTGCTTCAGCCCTTGGATTTGTTGTTTCCTTCGAACTTACCTGGATTTATGAGTCAGCTGCACAGATTTTCTAGTGCCGCTCCACTTGCTCCAACGCTTCTTGCTTCTTCCTCCATTCCGCCATCGAGTGCCATTCAAAACATCTACGGGTATTTCCAGTGATTGGTACATTAGAGCACGAAGCGGTGACCTACCATTGCTATCCTTCTGCGGTCACCCGTACCATACACTAAGGGTGCCCACCACATGCTTTGCTCCTGAGGTCCCAGTTTGGTTAGAGTTGACACTCCTTCCACACTTGGGTAAGCTATTTCTCTGACACTGTCAGCTGTCCATTATCAGCTGTTACATATTGGTGTTTGTGCTAAATACTTGTTTGCCTTACAGCGGCCTTGGGGTTTCCAGTGTTCCGTGGTTCCAGCGTTCCAGGACCTATCACCTGTGGCCTCAAAGATTGCACAGAGAGTCATTTTATATCTCCCTGTGTGGAACTTGGGACGGAGGCCTTTATAATCTACCCGACCATCAAGTCTTGACAGACTGTGAAGCCTACTTTGTCGTCTAGATTATGGAGGACTAAGCTGGTGATCCTGTGGCCGCTCTAGTCCAAGCAATTACTGTTCTACGGGCTGACATGGCAGCAGCCACCACGGACATTCACCAATGCCTTGACTCTATACAGAGTGCCCGGCACCCTCTACCCGCAGATCCAGAGTTCGGGGATGTAGCTCCCCAACCCAAAGCTCCTAGTGTTGCACCTCACGTCCCAGTGGTGGTTCCCACTCCGTTCCCATTGGCAGCTCCAGAGAGGTTTCATGGTGACCCTAGGAAATTCCGCACATTCCTAAATCAGTGTAAATTACACTTCCTTTGTAGACCATTAGCTTTCCCTGACTTTACCACTAAGGCTGCATTCACCTTGTCCCATTTAACGGGCATTGCTGCTACTTGGGCTAACCCTCTATTGGAAAATGACAGTCCAGCCTTGTATGATTTTGAGTTGTTAGTAGCAGAGATGACCCGGGTATTCGATACCCGACACAAGGCCCAATCACGAGACCTAGAGTTATTGGATTTGAGTCGAGGAAAGAACACACTCATAGAATACATTACCTGTTTCAATCAGCTATCGGTTGAAACCTCTTGGCCCGAGAGCAAGAAGGCCGTGGTTTTCTATAGGGGTCTAAGCAACCCCATGAAAGACGCGCTTTCGGTCGTCCCATCATTACCAACACAATATCCTGACCTGGTGGATCTGGCCTTGCAGGTAGATGCCCGAAGAGCTGAACGAAAGGTAGAAGTGGGGTTTTCTAGTGCACAATCCAACACAACCCCTTCTGAATCCTCCGGAGAACCTATGCAGGTTGGAGGAATCCGCAGCCCTATCACTTCCACACAGAGAGAACGTAGGAGGTTAGCCAGTGCCTGTTTTTACTGTGGCCTTAACAGGCATTTCGTCAAAGAATGTCCTCTCCGTCCAAAAATGGAGAATCAGGTTTTTCAGAAAGCTCGATCCTAGATATGGGGGCTAGAGCGAGCACTCTTTTGTCCCCCTCAGATTCAGTCCCCGCTTTCGGCTGTATAAGACCCACTGTAGTACAGGCCATTCTAAATCCAGTTCCAGAAGTCACACATTCAGTCAAGATTGTCATTGATTCCGGGGCCACGGGCAATTACATTGACATAACACTAGCTGTGTCACTAAACCTACCCTTGGTGAACAAGCAACGTCCAGAACCGGTCCATGTAGTGGACGGCACTACCCTGGCGTCAGTCCCTATTAGACAACGGACCACTTCCTTGGTTGTTCAAGATACCCATAAAGAGACCATATCTTTTGATGTGATTTCCATGCCACAGTTCGGTCTCATCCTGGGAATCCCTTGGCTAAAGAAGCACAATCCCCTTATCAATTGGGAAACGGGACAGGTGCATTTCGAATCCGAGGTATGTCAATATTACTCTCACAGTACCTGAAGGACAGGTAACACCCTCACAAGTGTCAGGAGCAGTAGCACAGCTCACGTTTAACGAAGCCGAGGGTTCTGCATCGGCCTCCCATATGGTAGGCGCCATTGCTTACGGGCATTCCCGTGGTCTACCACGACTTCCAAGAGGTGTTCGATCAAAGGATAGCTGAAATCCTACCTCCACATTGTTCGTACGACTGTCCTATAGATCTCATTCCTGATTCCACCATACCTAGTGGACGTATATACTCACTCTCTCACTCTGAGGATCAGGCTTTGAAAGCATACATCCAGAAATCACTACACTTGGGCCCCATCTGTCCTTCCACGTCACCTGCAGCCAGTCCAATATTCTTTGTTCCGAAGAAAGAGGGAGACCTCCGCCCGTGCGTGGACTACCGACGCCTAAATGCAATCACCATCAAGAACCGCTACCCGATTCCCCTCATCACCCCTTTACTACACCGATAGACACATGCCTCCATATACTCAAACTCGATCTCAGAGGGGCATACAATCTAGTCCGTATACGTGAAGGGGATGAATGGAAAACCGCATTTTGTACCCGACATGGTTTATTCGGGTATAATGTCATGCCATTCAGACTTTGCAATGCACCAGCCACGTTTCAACGTTATATGAATGAGGTGTTCAGCGATATACAGGATATCTACGTCATCGTTTATCTGGATGACATTCTCATATTCTCACATACCCTGGAGGAGCATGTGTCACATGTTAGAGAAGTGCTTTCCCGATTGCGTGAACACTCTTTTTTTGCCAAACCGGAAAAGTGTCTATTCCATATCAACAAAGTCGAATTCTTGGGGTTCCACATCACACCAGGGGATTTGTCTATGAACCACTCAAAAATCCGAGCTGTGCTGGACTGGCCGGTACCCGTAAACCTAAAAACCCTGCAATCCTTTCTCGGGTTCGCCAATTTTTATAGACGCTTCATCTATGGTTTCTCCTCTATTGCCCCCTCACAGCTTTGACTAGTCCTCATGTCCCGTTTCTCTGGTTGGCAGAGCATCAAAGAGCCTTTGAGTCTCTGAAGTCTGCTTTTACCACAGCCCCAGTCCTTCAACATCCAGACCCGGAACTGCCGTTCGTGGTGGAGGCAGATGCCTCCTCTTTTGCTTTGGGGGCTGTATTCTCACAGGCCTGTCCTTCCTCTGGTCGTCTGCATCCCGTGGCATTTCACTCCCGCAAATTCACTTCCACAGAATCACAGTATACTGTCACAGAAAAAGAACTCTTGGCGGTAAAGGACGCCTTCCTAGTATGGAGACACCATCTTTTAGGAGCTAAACACCAGATCGTTGTGTTTACGGATCACCGAAACCTGCAAGATCTGGCCTCCCTCAAATGTATCAACAGTCGACAGGTTCGATGACACCTGTTTTTTGCAGCCTACGATTTTCAGATCAAACACAGACCTGGTTTAGCACATGGGAAGGCTGATGCGTTATCCCGTTCCCCTGGGGGAGTTTCACTACCATTTTTTCCCGAGATCCTACTGGAACGGAAGAACGTGCTTTGTCTTTGTAACCCTCCACTGTCCTTGTTAGCCTCTATGTGTCTGTGGGTTTCCCAACACCCCGACCATTTGTCAGAGTGGGATCCCGTGTATCACGATGGCCTACCTTTTGTGCAAAATAGGTTAGTTCTGCCCACTACTGAGATACGTAACCTTGCTTTAGAATGGTCCCACGATGCCAGCATCAATGGACACCCTGGTCAGAGATGAACCATGGCTATGCTGAAGCGCTGGTGGCCTTGAATGAAGCGGGATGTTGACAACTATGTGAACACTTGTTCGGTATGTGCCTAGTATAAGACCCGTAGGGGACGTCCTTTAGGCCTGCTTCAACCCTTAACAGTACCCCAGAGACCTTGGCACACTCTCACAATGGACTTTGTCACTGACCTACCCCGGGTACAGGGCTTCGACACAGTGTGGGTAGTGGTGGACTCCTTCATATTGGTGTTTCTGCTAAATACTTGTTTGCCTTACAGCGGCCTTTGGGTTACCAGTGTTCCGTGGTTCCGGTGATCCAGTACCCATCATATGTGGCCTCAAAGATTGCACAGAGAGTCATTTTATATCTCCCTGTGTGGTACTTGGGGACGGAGGCCTTTATAATATACACGACCATCAAGTCTTGACATTAGGGATATGACCATGATGGAAGAAGTGCTAGAGTGGAGGCAGGGAAAGTGAGGGACAGAGGCAGGTTAGAGGTGAGCTAAACATGTTAGCTAGAAGGCAGATGAGAGGTAGATTAAGAGGGTAATGAGGAGGTAGGCTTCCTTTTTTTTTTGAAAAAACCAGTGTGGACTGTTTTCACTGTTTCTCAGATATCCGGGGCAAGAGCATTTCATGCAAGTAGTGCAAGAAGCGAGAAGAAGCGAGAAGGAGCTTAAGAGGGAGGACGCACAGGGAGGCGATGTGCCACAAGGGTATTGTGAGAAACCAGAAGGTGTCTAACCCACTAGTCCCCGGGGATCTGTCGTCAAGGTGGCCAGGACACAGCCATCGCTTTTGGATCCAGTTCCCGGGGGTGGACCAGTGCAGGAGGATCACCTGGGTGAGGGGTCTTTGGGGAGTGGGACACCAGATGGTGAGGCGTGGTATCCCCTTCCCTGCTTAACATAAAGATACATTGCTGCAAATAAGGATGTACTCTTCACCTTACACAGTTACTAAGTTAGTGGAGTACCTTTCGACTGGGGTTTTCCTGTATCAAATTCAACCCCGCATCCTGGCCCTATTAGAGCCTGGTTCATGTAAAGAAATGCCACATACACCGCAACATTTTCAATATGTAGTTTGTAGTATTTTTTCATTCAGAATAGCATCAAAGGAAATACAGACAAAAGTTGCAGTATGTTCAATGTCAGCTTTGAACTAAAAATTATTCTTGAACAATGAAACCAGAAGGTGTCTATCCCACTAGTCCCCGGGGATCTGTCGTAAAGGTGGCCAGGACACAGCCATCGCTTTTGGATCCAGTGCAGGAGGATCACCTGAGTGAGGGGTCTTCGGGGAGTGGGACACTGGATGGTGAGGCGTGGTATCCCCTTCCCTGCAACACCTTACCCCATCTTTCCCGGTAGGATATTTAGAAACTCTACCCCCCCCCCCTTTTACAACACTTTCACACTGACAGCGCGCTTTAAGGAAAAGCAGACTAACACCTGAGCTGTGTACCTGACATGTCCCAATACTATGGTCAGGCAATTATCAACAATCACTCGTACCTGACTTCCATTACACTTCCTGACACAGATAAAAGGCGGAGCACGAGAGCACATCTGAGCCAGGCAAAGCACACGAGGAAACGGCAGTTGCAAGATGGCAGTTTAACGAGAGGAGAAAGACGGTGAAACAGATGGTGGTCGCAAGGAGGGACGTTCCCTTCACAAGGAACCGTTACTTCCACAAAACATTGAGAGAAAGCATAAGACCAGGAAACCAGGCTGAAGAATCCTGCATTGTGTGTCGCAGGTACCCGGGGCCCTCCGTGTCCGTAATCAAGCCGGGGAGAATCACCAGCCGACGTGGTACTGTCCTTGGCTCCAAGAACAAAGCTGCTTCAGTAAAAGCAACACAGCTGGTGAGTTGGGGAGACCGATACAAGACCAGTCTGTGTTGAAACCAAGGTTGCAAGCAGCAACATTGTATGGATGGCGAGCGCTGGAACGAACATTGTTAAAATGCATGTGATAAGAAACGCAAATGAAATTAAATTGCTGATGAGTGATGGCACTTTAAAGCCAGTTACAATACCTTTCACAAGTGTGATCCGGCACAGCCTGGGTGCTCAATTGAAGATCTCTGTACGTTATGCAGCTGAGAAGTGATGCAAGTAGATGAAGTTGGTCAGAGCCTGGCAGACGGAGATCAAATGAAAGAGAATGACTAAATGTGAATCGAAGTGGTCCTGGGACAGGTCAAGTCCAATCCTGCGCACCATTGAAAGTCTTACATTTCGATGAAGGTAGAGAAAGTTTGGAAAAGTACATGGATTTGGTCCGAGCCCGACAGAGGGAGATCAATTGAAAGCTTTGAGCTAAAGTGGGTATGTGCCCGGTGGAGGGGGGCCCGGAGTGAATCGAAAATCACCCAAGAAGTTGTACATGAGAAAGGAACTTTTGAATGTTTGTTTGTCGCATCAGCCCCTCTGAAGTAAGAGACTTTGAATGGCAAACAGACCCCCCCCACACCCCGAGCCCCGTCCAGCACTATCTGAAATGTCATCAGGCCTAGTACGATAGTCGCTTGTTTTGTTCCTCCCCTTCCTTTCTGCACCCCTCTCCCTCACCTTTTGTTTTCTCTGGCTCTACCAGAAATGTCATCAGGCCTAGTACAGTAGTCTCCTGTCTGTTTCTATTTCCTTCCCACTCTCCCCCTCCCTTCCTTATATATGTCTTAGCTCTTGCACTATCTGAAATGTCAGGCCGAGTACAATAGTCTATTTCAGATCCTTACTGTTCATGGCCTGTAAGAATGTCATTGTATTTTCCCTTGTTCCCTCCCTTGCCTTGAAGCGCTTTGAAACACATTGTGTATAGGCGCTTTATAAATAAACTATCATATCATAGAAGGCCCTGATACTGAGATTTGAACTGAATCCTCGTGCTAGAGAAGCCAGAGACTGTGCTAAGCTCGAGTGTGCCACCTAGTCCCGTGCTGAAAACGTGGGGAAGCAAGGCCAGCGGCTTCAATATCCTGACATATAATTTCTTGAACACTTTTCTTTTGCATAGGATTGTTTACCACACTATTTGTATTAAGAAGTAAGATTTAGCAATAGGTTTATTAGTATAGGCCCTTTTATTTTGACAAGACCCCACTAGGACTGTGTTATTATTTGATCGTAGTTTACCCCCATCTTTAGATTTGGGATTAGACAGGCATTTTTCAAACCCGATTGAAGTTCAGTAAACACCCTTGAACTGTGATCACTTGTATCTTGTCTTACTGTTTGATACCATGCCTTCCTTACAGTAGTCAAGGAGGGAAAGTGGACATTAAAGAACGCTTTCAGAGTTGGATTGAGGATAGATACAGTGGTGCCTTACCGTGGATAGATTTGTGGACCAGGAGAAGAAATTGAAATCTGGCCCTCTTTTGCATTGTCCTCCATTCCAGGTTGGTGACAGTAAGAGGTAGTCAGTGTAAAGTGAGGGAATTCAAAGAGCGTCCTGGTTGCGAAGTTAATGATCTTGTCGAGAGGACAAAAAGCATAGATGGGGAGACCAAAGAGGATATTGGCACAGTAGTCCAGTTTAGAGAAGACAAGAGTGGTTAAGAGATGCTTGGTTGTGTTGAAAGGAAGGAGGGGCCTGATTTTCCTAATATTGAGGAGGTTGAGGTGAGCTGTCATTGCGGTTTTGGAGATGAAAGTAGAGACGGTTCATGGAGGACGCTGAGGTGCGCCAAGGTTTCTAGCAGGGATTAGGGCGGTGTGTCAGGTGGGAAGTGGATAGGCAGGGGAAGAGATTAGACTATTTAACAGGGAAGAAGAGCTCCTCTGTTGCGGTAGGGTGTAACATCAGAAAGTGCAAAGCAATCCAATATTTTAATGGCAGAGAGACAGTTGGAAATTTTGATAGAGAAAGAGGAGAGTTCAGGAAAAGAAAAGAAAATGTGGGTGTCGTCGCAAAGAGTTGGTACGAGAACCCAAAGGAGGAGATAAGTGCCCCAAGAGCAGAGGAGTAGCGTGTAAAGAGGAGAGGACCCAGGACAGAGCCTTGTGGACGACCAACAGTTAGAGGAGTGAGTTGAGAGGTGTTTTTGTTCCAGGAGATGGAGAATTGGTGAGTTGCCAGCTAATAGTAGAAGAAGAAAGGGAGTATTAAGGAGATATACGTGACCGACCATGTTGAAGGCAGTTGAAAAGTAATGGAGAATTAGGATAGAGGATAGGTTGGAGTGCTTAGCAGAGGCAATGAAGTTGCAGACATCAATGAGAACAGTTTCCTTGGAGTGACAGGAGTGGACACCTGCTTGTAGGGGTTCTCAAAGGTTGCAGATGTCTATTTGTAAGACAGTTGAAAACATCCCATTGAGTACTTTAGAGAGTGCAGAAGGAGAGACACAGGGATAATGTTAGCTGGTGGGTTCGGCTCAGCCCCTTGCTTTTTTGGAAGCAGGATGACGTGGCCATTTTAAAAAGGGGGAAGCAAGCACAATCAAAGCACAGATTGAAGAGTTTGATCAAGGTTAGAGGCCACTTAAGAGGCAATGGGCTTGACTAGTTGAGGAGCAAGTGGGTCTGATGGTCCACACGAGGGGTTGGACCTAAACAGTAGGTATAGGACTTCTTCAGTATTGGTGTGACTAAAGTGGGAGATAGAGGAAGTGGATGATGCTAGAGTAGGCGGAGTGTGGAATGTAGAAGGAGGGAGTGTGAGAAAGGTCAGGAGAGAACCTCTAAATTTGGAAATGTTTCCAAAAAGATATCGCCTACGTTACTAGTTGTAATAGTGGAGTAGATGGATTTAGGACAAGTGTGTCTAATGTGCCATGGACCCGTGAGGATGGTTGGAGTGAGAGTCAGTGACAGTAAGGTAGAATTCCCTTTTCGCTCTATCAAGAGAGGACTTGAGAGAGTTTAGGATAGCGATGTAGAACTGCAGGTACGTATGCGAGTGGTGTAAGGAACTCATGGTGGCAACAGTAAAGACAGCCACAAGTGATCACGATTCAAAAGAGTTTATTTTAAACAGTATGCGGGTTGGAAAAATGCCTAATCTAACCAAAATCTAAGATGGGAGCAAGCTTCGACCATCAAATGAAAAATAAGTCGGTCCTTGTGGAGTCTCGTCAAAATAAAAAGGCCTATACTAAAAAAAACTATTGCCATTCCTTACAACTAATATAGAACGTGTGTAGGTGTTACGACTCCTGCACCTACCAGCACTTCCGAGTTGGCCACGCCCCCACCCTCGTCCTCCTGCCATCCCACTCGCTCACCCATATACACAAGTGCACGCACGATCAGGCGCCCATTCGGGCATCAGTCCCAGGGGTTTTCTCATACACCTGGCACTTACCTTCCTTCCCGCTCCTGGCAGTTGCGTTGGAGGCTCCCAGGTTACAGAGGTGCCCTGAATGGACTTAGGAAGATCCGCCCGTCACGTGTCACGTGACTCTCCACTGCTTCCGTATCACGTGTTTAGCCCCTCATCACGTGATACGTCCTGCTGGATAAAAGCGTCCTGAAATCAATGAGCGTCGCTTCACAGCTGTTTTCCAACGGGATTCTGCGACGCTCATTTTTGCCTTACTCTACGGATACACTCGACCACGTTTTTTGTACCACGGACTGCCTCTGCCTTGCCCTTGTGTTTATCTTTGGATTACCAGTTGCCGGACCACCCTTCTACTTTTGGATTTCCCCGTGTCCTCTGCCTCTTGATACCACGCCTTGGAACTGTTGAAACTGCTGTCTGACCTTTGGACTGTCCCTGGTTTTGTCTTACGGATTTCGTCTTTGCTCCTGGACTCCTGGCCTCTGACCTCACGCTGGGCGGTTGTTTGCCTGCTTACCTGCCATCTACCCTCCGCCTTTTGGGGTCCCCAACGCCCGCTGTTGTTACACCTTTGACACATAGGTAAGCCAAGTAGGATCATACCCTGCTGTTATATTCCTGTCAGGTCGTCTGTGCTTACCTGTAACCCATTGCCTTGCTTACCTTTAACCCATTGCCTTGCAGCGATCGGGGGGTCCATTTCCGGCGGTTCCTGAATCCAGGTCTACGAACTACTTCACCTGTGGCCTCAAGGACCGCACAGGCAGTATTACTGGTGTTGCCTGTGCGTTACTTGGGGACGGAGGTATCCTTACTCTGCACGACCATCAAGTCTATAACAGACTGTGAAGCCTCTGGCCGTCGGAGTATGGATCCCTCCGCCGGGGACCCCGTGATCGCTTTAATGCAGGCCGTAGCGGCCCTCAGGACTGACATGGCCACAGCCACAGCCGCCATACACCACCGTTTAGACCTCCTACAGAACGCACAACAGCCCCTGCCTGCAGACATCGAGTTTAGGGATCCCACCCCTCCAGTCCAGGCCGCACCTGTTCCCGCTCCTGCCCCTGTTCTAATCCCAACCACCTCTCCTCTTGCTGCCCCAGAACGTTTCCAGGGAGACCCACGGTCCTACCGCACCTTTATAAACCAATGCAGGCTCCACTTCCTATGTAGACCCCAAGCCTTCCCCGATTCAGTTACGAAAGCCGCCTTTCTCTTATCACACTTATCAGGCATAGCGGCCACTTGGGCTAATCCATTCTTAGAGGGCAACCATCCCCTATTATACGATTTCGAGCTTCTGATCACGGAGATGGCTAAAGTATTCGATACCCGCTACAAGGCCCAGGCAAGAGACCTGGAACTACTGGACCTTACGCAGGGCAAACAATCATTGATCGAGTATATCACCCGGTATAACCAACTTGCCGCTGAAACCTCTTGGCCTGAGGAAAAGAAGGCGATCGTGTTTTACCGAGGACTCAGTAGTGCTATGAAGGACGCCCTTTCAGTGGTTCCTGCCCTTCCTTCTGTTTTCACAGATCTTGTAGACCTTGCTCTACAAGTGGACGCCCGCAAATCCGAACGAAGGGTAGAATCCTCGTTTGGGCAGCCCCATCCAGCTCCCTCTTCCGTTGGTTCTGAGCCCATGCAAATAGGCGGGATCCGCAGTCCTATAACACAGTCAGAACGTGAACGTCGAAGAGCCAACAACGCTTGTTTCTATTGTGGTCTAAACGGACACTATGTGAATGAATGCCCCCGTCGACCGAGAAACAAGGCGCCGGGTTTTCAGAAGGCTCGCCCATGATGTCGGGGGCACCGGCGAGCCCATTCACGACCCCCGCGGGCCCTACGTTTGGTCCTATCAGACCCGTTACAGTGCAAGCACTATTGAAGCCCACCAGAGACATCATACACGCTGTTCAAATAGTAATAGACTCCGGAGCCACGGGTTGTTTTATGGACATTGCACTAGCACATCGACTGAATCTACCCCTGATCCAAAAGACACGTCCCGAACAGGTACAGGCTGTTGACGGCACATCCCTAGCATCCGGCCCGATTAAACACCAAACCGCGCCCTTGGAAGTGGTCATTCATGGTGTACACAAGGAAAACTTGTCGTTTGACCTCATTTCCACGCCCCAGTTCGGGGTCATACTAGGTATACCCTGGTTAAAGCACCATAACCCGTTAATCAACTGGGGTACGGGGCAAGTGCAGTTTGAGTCAGAGGAATGCCAACATTTCTGTCTATTGGAACCGGAGTCACACTTATCTCCTGCTTCCATTCTCGGCGCCATGGCTTCTTCTCATATCAGCAATACGGCACCCGACGATATGTCAGCACACACCGTGGGAGCCGTTATGGCAGGCATTCCTAGGGAATACCAAGATTACCACATGGTTTTTGATAAAGTCATAGCGGAAGGCCTGCCTCCGCATAGGCCCTATGATTGCCCTATCGATTTACTCCCAGAAGCCCCTATACCCAAGGGAAGGGTTTACTCGTTATCACCATCCGAGGAACAAACCCTAAAAGACTATATACAACAGGCCTTGCGTTTGGGTCATATCCGGCCTTCCTGCTCTCCGGCTGCCAGTCCGATATTCTTTGTACCAAAGAAGGAGGGTGATTTGCGCCCTTGCGTGGATTACAGGCGCTTGAATTCCATCACAATAAAGAACCGATATCCCATCCCTCTTATCTCCACGCTCCTGGATAGACTGACTAGGGCAACAATCTATACCAAACTAGACCTAAGAGGGGCTTATAACCTAATCCGAATACGGCGCGGTGACGAATGGAAAACCGCGTTTTGTTCCCGACAAGGGTTGTTCGAATACACTGTTATGCCCTTTGGGCTTTGTAATGCACCTGCTACGTTCCAACGTTTCATCGATGATATTTTTTCCGATGTCTTGGACACGTATGTGGTGGCTTACTTAGACGACATCCTGATTTTCTCTTCCTCGTCGAAGGACCACGTTACTCATGTCAGGGAAGTCCTATCACGACTGAAGAAGAACGCATTGTTTGCTAAACCCGAAAAGTGCTCGTTCCATGTCAGAGAGGTGGACTTCCTGGGTTTTCATATTTCTCCTGGGGGGCTATCGATGAACCAATCCAAGGTCCGCGCTGTCATGGAATGGCCGATCCCCGGCAACACCAAACAGTTGCAGTCATTTATCGGCTTTGCTAATTTCTATAGGCGGTTCATAGTAGGCTTTTCCTCCATTGTATCTCCCTTGACTGCATTGACGAGCCCCCTTGTCCCTTTCATCTGGACCTCCATACACCAGGAGGCGTTTGACGCGCTCAAATCTAGATTTATATCAGCTCCCGTATTACAGCATCCCGACCCAGAATTACCGTATATACTAGAAGCAGATGCCTCGTCGTTTGCCCTAGGCGCCGTGCTGTCCCAACCATGCCCTGCCACGGGCTGTTTACATCCGGTTGCCTTTCATTCGCGGAAATTCACCACAGCCGAATCCCACTACACGGTGACTGAGAAGGAACTCCTGGCCATAAAAGATGCCCTTCAGGCATGGCGGCACCACCTCATGGGAGCCAGGCACCAGACGATCGTGTACACAGACCATAAGAACCTCCAGGACCTGGCCTCGCTCAAGTGTGCTAATAGCCGACAGGTGCGCTGGCACCTGTTCTTTGCTGCATTTGACTTTGTGGTTAAGTACAGGCCAGGTTCGATCCATGGCAAAGCTGACGCCCTCTCTCGTTCCCCTGGTGGGGAAACATTGCCTCTGTTCTCAGAGACGATTTTAGGAAAGGGCCATGTCATATGTCTATGCACGCCATCCCCATCCATGCTTACGACCATCAGGCAATGGGTTTCCCAACATCCGCACGCACTTAATGAATGGGATATCATTATTCAAGAGGGGCTACCATTTGTTCAGGGTAGATTGTACCTTCCCACAATCGACGCCCGTAATCAGGCGCTTGCTTGGTCCCACGACGCAGCTATCAATGGCCATCCCGGGCAGCAACGCACTCTTGAGTTACTGCACCGTTGGTGTTGGTGGCCATCCATGAGACGAGACGTGATTAACTATGTTAACACCTGCTCAGTATGTGCTCAATGTAAGGCTCGTAGAGGGCGTCCTTTGGGGTTACTCCAACCACTACCTGTTCCACCCAGGCCTTGGCATACCATCTCCATGGATCTGATCACTGACTTACCACGCAGGCAGGGCTATGATACAATATGGGTCATAGTCGATTCCTACACAAAAATGGCCCGCTTCATCCCCTGTACAGGCATTCCCTCAGCCCCGACCCTTGCCCGCCTGTTCTTTAAGACCGTTTTCTGTCTTTTCGGTCTTCCGCAGGTTATGGTATCAGACCGTGGGTCACAGTTCACTTCCTGCTTCTGGCGGGCCCTTACCAGGCTCTTAGGTATTGCTGCTCACTTTTCTTCTGCCTATCACCCAGAAAGCGACGGGCAGACGGAGAGAGTAAACCAAGCACTGGAACAATACCTGCGTTGTTTGACCCTCCAGTATCAAGATTCCTGGGTTAACTTACTTCATCTCGCTGAGTTCGCATACAATAATGCCAGACATTCTGCCACAGGTTTTTCTCCCTTTTATTCTATGTACGGCCAGCATCCCCGCACTCTCCCGTTACCTGACCTCACTTCTGCCACTCCTGCGGCTAATGCCTGTGTCCGCGATCTGACCGATGTCCATGCCCAGACCCTGGTCCATCTTCATGAGGCGCAAGTAGTCATGAAATCGAAGGCTGACAGGAAGCGGGCTGCGGCCCCTGTATATCATGTGGGTGATCGGGTATGGCTATCGACCCGACATCTACGCATCCCTGGTTGTCGCAAGCTGTTACCACGCTTTGTTGGTCCCTATAGGGTCACTCACGTCCTGAACCCTGTTGCTTTTCGTCTTGGGGTCCCTTCTGCCTGGCGTCTCCACCCTGTTTTTCACACTTCCCTTCTCAAGCCTTATCTTGCCCCTACTCGTATCGCTGCGCCTCCTGCTCCCGTGTCACTGTCCGCCCCTGATGAGTTCGAGGTCAGTGCCATTTTGGGTTCTCGTTTTCACAGGGGTCGCCTTCAGTACCTCGTTGACTGGGTGGGTTATGGCCCTGAAGATCGCTCCTGGGTTCCCTCCTCTGACGTCCATGCCCCTCTCCTGGTTGCCCAGTTTCATAGGGACTGCCCTGCTTGCCCACGGGGTCGTGGGCCTTTGAGGGGGGACTCTGTTACGACTCCTGCACCTACCAGCACTTCCGAGTTGGCCACGCCCCCACCCTCGTCCTCCTGCCATCCCACTCGCTCACCCATATACACAAGTGCACGCACGATCAGGCGCCCATTCGGGCATCAGTCCCAGGGGTTTTCTCATACACCTGGCACTTACCTTCCTTCCCGCTCCTGGCAGTTGCGTTGGAGGCTCCCAGGTTACCGAGGTGCCCTGAATGGACTTAGGAAGATCCGCCCGTCACGTGTCACGTGACTCTCCACTGCTTCCGTATCACGTGTTTAGCCCCTCATCACGTGATACGTCCTGCTGGATAAAAGCGTCCTGAAATCAATGAGCGTCGCTTCACAGCTGTTTTCCAACGGGATTCTGCGACGCTCATTTTTGCCTTACTCTACGGATACACTCGACCACGTTTTTTGTACCACGGACTGCCTCTGCCTTGCCCTTGTGTTTATCTTTGGATTACCAGTTGCCGGACCACCCTTCTACTTTTGGATTTCCCCGTGTCCTCTGCCTCTTGATACCACGCCTTGGAACTGTTGAAACTGCTGTCTGACCTTTGGACTGTCCCTGGTTTTGTCTTACGGATTTCGTCTTTGCTCCTGGACTCCTGGCCTCTGACCTCACGCTGGGCGGTTGTTTGCCTGCTTACCTGCCATCTACCCTCCGCCTTTTGGGGTCCCCAACGCCCGCTGTTGTTACACCTTTGACACATAGGTAAGCCAAGTAGGATCATACCCTGCTGTTATATTCCTGTCAGGTCGTCTGTGCTTACCTGTAACCCATTGCCTTGCTTACCTTTAACCCATTGCCTTGCAGCGATCGGGGGGTCCATTTCCGGCGGTTCCTGAATCCAGGTCTACGAACTACTTCACCTGTGGCCTCAAGGACCGCACAGGCAGTATTACTGGTGTTGCCTGTGCGTTACTTGGGGACGGAGGTATCCTTACTCTGCACGACCATCAAGTCTATAACAGTAGGATAGGGTTCATAATAAAGAAACAAGAGTTCACAAATAATAAGTCAATACAATGTTAGCCAGGGGTATCCGTTCCCCAAGTTTTTTGGCACGGGACAAGGTGGCGCTCATGAGCAAAGCACACGCTTGAGCTTTCCCCAGCACAAGCTGAGAGCTACTTCTTCAGCTCTCAGGTTCAAAAAATCTTTCCCTCGAGGGCATGATGTTTTCAATATAAAAGAAATCACACAGGGTGGTGATTCTGCACCCTGGGTTCACCTCTGCCTGGCGCAGACCATTCTCGAATCTCAGCCTCCCTCCGTCTGTTTCACTATGGCTTTTCAGAATAGCACTTTTTCCTGTTGTATTTCACAGGTCTTAATGTCTTTTTTTTTTTCTTTCAAAATTGACTTTTATTGGCATTTTCAAACAACTGTGTAACAAACCATCATTACATCTCCTCCTCAAAAACCCCTCCCCACAATCCCTGCCCCTCCTCCCCGACCACTCCCTGCATGCAGCAGCTCCTCATTGCGTCCACAATGTTCAAACTTTGGGTCGCCCCCTGTTTTGCGAAAGGCTGTTTCCATGCCTACAGGCCCGCATTACTTCTGCAATCATAATCTACCAGACTTGCCGGCTGGCCATGTAGGTGAATAATCGGTCTATGTCAGAGCCACAGCCTGAGCCGTGTATGTTTCCTTCCCCCAAGACCTCCCCGGCATCAAACAGGACAAGGCACAGTCATCTTACCCCCTCTCACTGCCTGTATCTCTCAAAGAAGGGAAGCCACAAGCTCTCCATATTGGTTCGGGACTCATCCAACACTTGGGTAAGATATTCCATGTCATAGATCACCCTCATCTTTTCCACCCATTCCTTTTCCAATGGCATAGCGGTCTTCACTTCGGAGAAAAATGCCTGTGGGATCATGACTGGTAGTATCTGGAATAGGAACAAAAATGTGGGTAGCACCACCATCTGAATGGCATTCAGGCGCGCCATCCAGAGGAGCCCCAGTCTCGCCCACCTCTCCATGTCGTTTCTCACGGCCACCCACAATGGCAGGAAGTCCTTGGGGAATAGATCATCATATTTGCGTGTCACAGGGATTCCCAGATACCTAAAGGAGGAGTCCTGAACCCAAAATGTGAATTTCCCAATGTATTCTGCATCTGCCTCCGACAGACCCCCACTTTAAAGGCTACTGACTTTTCCACATTAACCTTGAAGCCGGAGAGCTCCCCGTATTGCGCTAGGCTCTCCAACAGGGAAGGCACCAAGCATTCCGGCTCAGTAATATAAAGCAGGGCATCGTCTGCAAAGAGACCGATCTTACACTCTGTCTCCTCCATCTGGACCCCCTTTATTCCGCCATCCTCCCAAACCGCTGCCGCCCAGGGCTCTATAACCAGCGCATAAAGCAATGGGGAGAGGGGGCAGCCCTGTTGCTTGCCCTGCTGCAGTGGAAAAGCCTGTGATACGTTTCCATTGACCACTACCCTCACTGTGGGGCTGGAGTATAGGGCCGCCATCCACCTCGCCCCCATCCCCATAGTTGCTAGGACCTCTCCCATAAAGGAACAACTCACCCAGTCAGAGGCCTTCCTGTATCTAGGGCCTGCAGCAGGCCCCCCCCTCCTCAACCCCTCGGCATTGAGCGCATGAAGCGTCTTGCACATGTTGCCGGCTCCTTGTCTATGCATCACAAAACCTGCCTGGTGAATCGGTCGCGGGAGGCAGGGTTCCAAACGCGATGTGAGGATCCTAGCAAAATGTTTTGCATCAACGTTCAGCAAAGATATTGGTCTATGCGAGGTACAACTAGTGAGATCTTTCCCTGGCTTCAGGATGACCGTAATCAATGCTCTGAGGAACGTCGGCAGGATTGTACTCTCCACCACAACCGAGTTTAACAAATTTGCCAGCGGTGATGCGAGCAGGGACTGATCTTGCTTATAGCTGTGAACCCGTCCTCCTCTGGGGTCTACCCCCGCCTCCAGTCTCTGGATCGCCCGTAGCACTTCTTCCTGCATCACTTCCCCTTCCAGGACCTCCATCTCTGCCCCTGTCAGCTTTGGTAGCCGGCAGTCCGCGAGATAGCCCCTCAGCCTCTCCCCATGGAGACACCCTTGGTCTGGTATAGAGCTTTTGGTAATACTTTGAAAACCAAGCAGAGATTTCATCCCCTGTAGTCCATTACTCCCATCTGCATCCTGTATTACACCTATTCGCCTTCCCACCATACACCCCTTACTCTATTTGCCAGAAGCGTTCCAACCTTCTCTCCCCTTTCATAGAACCTTTTGCTTCGTGAACCTCATCTTCTTTACCACCTCCCCTATCAATGCTGTGTGGAGTTCTATCTCTTATCCCTCATCTCACCCTGGTGTGCTCCCTTATTGACCCCTTTACTAAGGACTAAGGAGTTGCAACCGTAACACTTTCAATTCCTCCCTAAGCTTGGCCTCAATCAAACCCCTCTCCCCCTTCTTCCGTGCGCCTTCAGCTATAAGGAGGCCCCGGAATGTGGCTTTGGCATCTTTTCAGACCATCGCCATACGTGTCTCCCCGTTATCGTTAACTTCAATGTATGCCTGCACCTCCTTCCCAAGAAAGTCTCAGAAGACCCCGTTCCTCAGCAGAGTGTCATTACACCTCCATCGGAATTGCTGCTTGGGGCTTCTTACCCTAGATTCCGCCATCACCACCTCATGATCAGACCAGGTAATTGCCTCAACCATGGGTGCCCCCTCTCAACCTCTCTGTAAAGCGGGACCAAGAGCAGGTCTATCCTTGTATAGGTCTGGTGTGGGGGTGAGAAAAACTTGTAACCCCCCCCCCCACCGAGCCCGTGAATTGTCCCTGCTACATGTCAGCCCAGTAATGGTCCCACAGGAGGTGTTTAAAGGCAGTGTTCTCTGGGACTGTCACTTTTGGGTCTTTGTCTTTAGCCAACCATCAGTCTAGCGCCAGATCCGCCACCAGGTTGAAATCCCCCCCCCAGTACCGTGGCTGCCTCCTGGCCAACCCTCCAAGAACTCAAAGACCTGACTCAAGAACCCCACCTGTCCCACGTTGGGGGGCATATAGGGTAGCTAAGATAATTGGTGCTTCGCCATAGAACCCCTTTATCCTTAGAAATCGACCCCATATCCCTTTTTAACCTATACCTCTGTCATCTTGAAGGCTGTTCCCAGTATGATACCCACTCCCTCCTTCTTACAGTCCCTGTGTGAGGGCCAAATTATTCTATCCATTTCTTTCCCTTGTATAGACCATTCCGCCCCCTGTTTAGTGTGTCTCTTGCAGGAAGAGAATCTCCAAGCACTGTTTGCAAAACATATTACCCATGAGTGATCTCTTGTTTTGGGTGTTTAACATTTAACGTGGCTACGCGTATCTCAGCCATAACCTTTCCTTACCTTTCTCCTACCACCCTAAACATTTACTCAAGAGATACCCCCTCATTTACCCATCTAAAGACCCGCTGTGTTTGGCCTTATCCAGGATATCTACTTTGTCCCGGTAATAATGCAGTTTCGCCAGAACAGAACGTGGCCCTCTACTACCTCCTCCTGCACGGTGCACTCTGTCCAGGGTCACATGTACTCCTTCTTTTGATCCTAGGACCCTCCCAATGATTTCCTTGATTTTCTTCTCGAGTCCAGCCTGGCATTCCCCTCCCTTTCTTTGAGGCTGAAGAACCAGAGATTATTTCGCCTTTCCCTTTTCTCGATGTCATGCAGTTTGAGGCCCAGCTCCGTTTCTCTTCCCTCAATGTCTCGAAACCGTACCTCGATCTGTTCTTCAAGAATGCCAGTGGAGGTCTGATACGACCTCGACCCCGTCGAGCCTCTCCTCCAGTATTTACACTTTCGCTGACAGGCCTGCCACTTTGACTCCTATATCTGTTTATTTCCCCCGCATCTCTTCCAGGATCATCTGGATATCGCTCTTGATGGTCCCCATCTCTGCAGAGCTGAGGTGGGGCCTGTAGCCTCCATCTCCCTCTCCATTTCTCCTCCAACACAGCTGTGGTACTGGGAGAACATCTCCCTCCAAGTCATTCACCCCACTCCCCCCTATGTCCTGACACCCTCTCAGTGTCACCCTGTTCAATCTCCTGCGGGAGTCCTTACGGTGCACCTCTTTCCCTCTTGGCGGGGGTCCCTCCTTGTTTCACTCCATTATCTGCTATTCGTCCATACCCGGACCTTCCTAGTCGACCCCCCCGCCACTTTAACAGCCCTTGTCTCCATGCACATGCTCTCTCTCATGGCCTCTGTGCGGCCTCCACAGAATCCCTTTTCCTATCTCAGAACTTCTTCCATTCCTCTTGCCTTCCCGATCCTCCTCCCTGCCAGTTCATCATGGTTGGACCCCCTGCGTGGGCCACCACACCTCTAGGGTCTTCGTCGGTGTACTGATCCACTTGGGCCGGCTTCTGATCGGGATGGTGTGGGAAGGCTATGCTCTTGGGGCCCCTCGGGCCCGAATCTTGGCGGGGACCCCACACGCTGCTCCTCAGTTCCCCCTCCAGTGGCCCACCGAGTGGAACCACAGATGGGGCTTCTCTCCTTCCCCTTGCTGCGTGGGTCCTTTTCTCTATGTTGCCCCAGAGTGTTTCTTCTGCCTGCCAAGCTTGCCTGTGCTCACTGGGTCTGCAGCCCGCCCCTGGTGAGACTGTGCTTCCTGTGGCCTCATCACGTCTCCTCAGGTGAGTCTCGATGGGGCTCAGTCTTCCCTGCACTTCTAGCTGGAGGGCAGTCCTCCCCATCCTTTGTGGCCCATGCTGAGCCGTCCGTGTGGTGTCTGTGGGGGCCCCCTCACCTCTTTGGTGGGTCTTCAGGCAAGCCCTCATCCGGCAAATCCTCGCTCTTCCTTCTCCCCACCCGGTCTCCTTTAGGAGGCTAGTTTAGCAGGTGGGCCTTCTCTGCCCAGCCCGCTCTGGATGCCTGGTACAAGCGTGGGTGTTCTTCAGAGGCTCGCTCCTCTGCGTGCCTCACTGGGTATACTGCTGCTGGGGAATTGCCTGGAAACCCCTGCTCGCTTTGATCCCCCTCTCCTCTGTATTTCGTGCCCACTCCACTTATGGTTCCTGCAGGGGGCCCGCTCCCTCTTGATGGGGCCTCATGGGGCCGTGTTTTCATGCGGCCATCGGCCCCAACAGCGCTGGATCACTTCCACCTCACCCCACTGTGTCTGCGGGGGTTGCCCTTTGCGGCCCGCTCCTCCTCTGATGGGTGATGCCAACTTTGACGTTCCTTGAGTCCGACTGCATCGAGGCGCCTCCTCTTCCTCACCTCCCCAGCCCAGGCTCAGCACGCGGCCGTTAACACTTGAGTGCCTGTGTGCTTCCACCCCACTTCGTTCCCGGTCTTTCACAGGGTGCTGGCACCTGTCACTGGCCTAGGTGGTGCCCCACTTTGTCTGGAGCTCAGCGACCCCCGTTGCCACGGGTCCCGGGCTCCATGCTCTACTTCAACTCCTCTAAACACCAGGACAGGGGAAGGAGCATGGCATTCAGGTTTCCATTTTGCCTGCGCCCCCTGGTGGCCTCCGCTTAATGTCTTTTTAAATGATACATCGCGGACTTCCCTCCGTCGGGTTCACTATTGTCAGCACCATGTATCATAGCGTTCTTTTGGGCATCATACTTCGCCCCTTCCTGTTAGGTTCACTCTTGCCAAACACACACAGTTCCTTCTCCATTTTCACTAAGCAGGATTTTACTTTCTTGATGGTTTGCTGGTCAAAGACATTCAACTGTACAGGGGATTTTTCAAGAACCCTGTATGACCACTTTGACCTCCCGTTTCTGGCTTTACTTCAGCTTTCTGGTGTCTGTAGTTTCAACACATGTGGGAATCACCAGGTTCTTTTGAGTGAGCACCTACGTGGTGCTGGAGCCTTCTTCAGCTGGGTTTCCCTTTTAACATTAACAGTTCTTTGAACTCCCCTTCTTTAGCCACTTTGTGACTTTCATTCAACATAGTTCGGTCTCTTATCCGTTCTCCCATCGACTCACTGGCTATGCTGAACCGCTTGGCTTCTTTGGTATCTGGAGTCAAGGACGGTAGCGGGCGTCTCCCTCTGTCCTGCTTATTAGTGTAGGCATGCTCCGTGTACCGTTGGCATCTGCTGCCGCACACGTTTGCTATTGTCCACGGTCTTACAATTCCTTTCAAGGAGGCTTTGCGGGTCTGGGTCTTAAAGGGCAAGGTCACTTCTCTCCTTGTCACTCCTTCGATTCTCTCCGCCTTGCTCCTCCTCTTGAACTGCCATGCGGGGTTAGCCATGTCGTCGTGCGGTTTGCCTTGCTCGTCTTGTGCGCCACCTTTTATCCCTGTGGGGAAGGGGAAGGGCCGTCAGGTGTGTGTGTGTGTGTGTGTGTGATTCTTCTCAATTGCCTGACTTTGCCTGACCCTTGTAGTGGGACATGTTGGCTAAATGGCTCTGGGGTTAGTCTGTTGTCTTTCGTGTTGTGCGAAAGTGTTTGTGTCGGAAAAGGGGGAAGCAGTGTTTCTGAATGTCCTATGTGGTAGAACGGGGAAAAGGTGTTGAAAGAAGGGCGATACCGCGTCTCACCCATCGGTGTCCCACTTCTACTCCCCGAGGACCCCCCTATTCAGGGGAATCCACTCTCACTGGCCCACCCCCAGGAACTGGATCCAGGAACTGTATCCAATAGTGATGGCCGTGTCCTGGCCCCCTGGATGGCAAATCCCTGGGGACTGGTTAGGGAGACACCTTCAGTCTCACAGTGGATACTCCATTTGCGCAGCAGCGGACGCATATCTATGGGAAGAGAGCGTAGGAATGGGGTGACCCATGGTTGAGGAAGCCGAGATCTGGTGGTGACGGTTAGAAGGCAGTGTTAGTGGAAGAGGCATTGGGTGTGAAGCAGGAGAGTGAGAACTGTCGGTCAGGGAGAAAGGGTGGAATGGCAGAAGGTTTACATTTCCTTTTTGTAGTAGGGGAGGTAGGTGATGAGGAGAGGTCAGAGAATGGAAAGGAGATGGTGGTGGAAACAATGGAGTGATCAGATGAGGATTGTGCGACAGTACTATTAGTTGCCGAGAGAGAGGTGGAGATTAATAAGAAATGCAAAGAGTTACCCCCCGGTGTGGGTTGGTAGGTTTTGAATAGAGTGTAGAGCGTGGTCATTAAGAAAATACTGTAGTTCAGATTTCTGACAATTGGTTCAAGAGGGAAGGCTAAGGTCACCTAAGAGAATGAGGTGATGCTTGGTGGAAAGAGAATCATGGAGTTGTCAAAGTTCATCAAAGAATGGTCCAGTGGGGCCGGGAGGGTGATAGATGGAGATGTCAATCGAGTGAGGCAGAGCACTAGCATAGATGGTGAATTCAAAAGAGATAAGAGAGGACATGGCATTAGAGATTTGTGAGATGTTGAGGCGGGAAGAGAGTAGGTGCCTCTCCTCCACCTCTACCAGTCCGAGGAAGCGAGTGAATGGAGGATAGGTTTTGGTTGTGTAGAGCTGCCAGGGTGGCTTTGTAAGATGGAGAAATCCAGGTTTTAGTGATAGCAAGCAGATCCAGGGGAAGAGAGCTGGTATGAAAGTAAGTCAGTGATAAAGGAGGTTTTGTTGCATACAGACTGAGTATTCCTGAGTGCAATGTTCAGTTCATGAAGTAAGGAAGAGTAAAGAAGTCTCAGAGGAATGGAGGCTAGGTGGTATGTTATGTTGACTGAATTTGTAGCATGCGTGTTTTCCCGGAGGCATCTTGGCGCGAGAACATTCACAGCACAACCAAAGCTATCCCCGGACTAACAGAAAAGAGCAGTTTTGACCAGGCGACGGAAAAGCAAATTATTCTCAGTCGGCCTTAGTTGTAGTGGGAGACTGTCCATAGTTTACTAGCAGCCACCGAGAAGTCCTGGCCACCAATTTGCTGAAGGCGCAACTTGGGGACCTGAATCAGACGATCATTACTGGATCGCAAAGTCCTACAGGGAATATACGGTTGGAACTTATCCCGAAGAAAGTCAGCACCCACCTAGTAGTAGGTCCGGTGGACATGGCAGAGAGATTTAAAAGCTATTCTTTGTTTCACCGGGAGCC
This sequence comes from Ambystoma mexicanum, assembly GCF_040938575.1. Classification (NCBI taxonomy): domain Eukaryota; kingdom Metazoa; phylum Chordata; class Amphibia; order Caudata; family Ambystomatidae; genus Ambystoma; species Ambystoma mexicanum. The sequence continues at coordinate 1,256,339,953 of NC_090923.1, read as the reverse complement.
AGTGCAGATGACGCATCACTGGACTGATATGAGCGCCATATGGTGTATCAGTGGCTGCCAGGGCAGCCAGGTTCTGTAGCAACGGAATACTGTGAATTGGGCCAGAGGGCTGGGCCAAATACAAGGTATTGCAATAGTCGAGCCTATTGGAAATAAGAGGGGCAACAACCAGAGGGCGAAGAGAGGGGGGTGGAGGAAGGGCAAGACCTTCCGAAGGACCCTCAGTAAAAAATGCCCGGTATGGCAGACTGCGCTAACCTGCGGTGTAATTAATGGACAGAGACGCAGACAGGTAGACCCCAAGATTCTTCACAACCGTCACTGGATTATGGAACACACCCAGTGAAGAAGGCCAAAAAGAAAATAAGGAGCCAGAAGGGATGCCGACTACCAGAACCTCTGTCTTGTCCCTGTTAAGTTTAATTCACTTGGCACTCATCCACACTCCCACGGCCCACAGGCAGTCACACAGACGAGACAACACCTCACCCCGGTCTTGATCTAATCAGACCAGGATCTGAGTATCGTCCGCATATGCCGTAGGAGCAGATGAGACCAACCAGAGGTTGGATGTAGATGTTGAATAACATCGGGGACAAGGCATAGCCCTGGGGGATGCCACAGGAAAGAGAATATAAGGAAGAGAGAAAAGGAGGCAAAGATGCTGATTATCCCCCGTTAGTCAAAAAAGAAGTGAACCACGCCAGGACAGGGCCCACAATGCCCAATGTAGGTCAGGCGAGCGAGAAGCAGGGAGTGGTCATCAGTGTCGAAGGCCGCTGACAGATCAAGTAAAATCAGGGCCCCCACTACACCACCATCAACCAGCCTGGCCATATCATCCATTACCGAAACTAGGACACTCTCAGTGACTCTCCCGGGGTGGAAGCCAGACTGAAAGAGTTCAAGCACAAAGCAATCTTCCAAGAAAGAATAGGAGGGATTAATGACTCAAGAAGTGTCATGAAAAAATTAAGTGATGAAATAGGACGAAAATTAGACAGAACAGAAGCCTCCAGTGACGGTTTCTTTAAGAGAGGGATCACAATAGCCTGCTTAATTTCTTTAGTAATAAATCCAGAACAGCAAGAGAGGTTAACAGCCTGAGTTACGAAAGGAATAATCGCAGGCAGAAGATCCTTTAAAACAAATAAAGGGGCAGGGTCAGATGGCGCTGCAGATTTTGGATTAGAGGTAGTCGCCAACACAACCTCATCTGTAAACACCGGAAAGGTAGACCAGCCAGGAGTTGCCGGCTGAAAAGTGTTGTTACCCGGCATGTCGGCACCAGACTGGCATAGTTGTGTATGGCCACATTTACTTTCAATTTTGGAATTAAAGAACTCTGCTAAAGCATCACACTGCAACTGAGATGCAGGAGCAGCAGGCAAAAGCGAACAGTAGACGAAAAGGATTTAACAGAAAATAACTCCTTAGCTTGAAGAAGAGCTGTTTCAACTTTAAAGGTGAAAAAACGCTGCTTGGCAGCTTTCATAGCCAAATGGTAGCTTTTGGAAAGAGAAACAAAATTCAGTTTGTCATAAAAGCTGTAGGAAGAGCGCGGTTTGCGATCAGCTTGGCGCAACCCCAGTTTAGCCAGTTGAAGTTCAGCTAAAAACCATGGTTGAGAGGAACGGCCACGTACATGCTTCAATTTAACAGGTGTAGAGGAGGTCCCAGACATAGCCTACACCCCAGCCCCCCATTTCAAGATACCAGGGACTTACTCGCCGAGATATGTGATGTATGAGGAACAAATGAACCAACAGAGAGCAATTCTAGGCCTCTGCCCAATGCCCATCAGAAATGCAAGACCTGTCGAATTGCCTATAACCGGACAGCCATGGGCAGCTCGGTACCCACTGAGACAACCGTACCAGCAGCTGACCCGAAATGAAGACTACTTAGAGGCCGTCCCCTAAGAGACCGAAAGAGCCCTAATGGTGGATAAAATGGTGACGACATAAGAGCCTGGACAGTCGTACAGATGCACATAAATGACAAACGAAAAGAATAACATGAACATAAACAATGAACGAAAGTTGACACATAAAGGCGAAATACTAAGAGTAACAATGCGATGGACGTGTAAGAAGAAACGTAACCATGAAGTCAGATGAACACCCGTAAACTAACTGAAATGCCTGTAAATAGGCTTGGAACGCAAGAAGCTAAGAGAACGATACTGCTTGCAATGCTTAGTAGAAGCACAGAGCGGCAGGCGCCAACTATATATATCTACCTCAATGATGCATGCTATCCAAGTGCAACTCCATTTTGTGAAAGCAGAATTAAGTGCAGGCTTCAAGGGGCTATCAAGGCTGAGATTCATATTCCAGCTAAAACCAGAAGGGAAGAGCAGAATCGAAACTCAGTAAGAAGTAGCTCATGCCTGGGAATTCGAGGTCAACTCCAGGAAGGGAGGAGAGCGGCAACTCTGAAGAATCGTAACTTCAGAGCATGACTGCCAGCAGTGAAGGTCGAGATAAAGAGGCCCCAGGCAGGTGGCGAGGCTGAACAAAGAATCAAATGTACGAAAAGAAGGAAAATGAAGCAGATTCATGGTGAACAGACATGTGACCAGCCAAGCACAAAGAGGCACCAACGTCTGATGTCACCCAGAACCCGAGGATGCCATAACTTTTCTTGATAAGAAGCTACAGTTTCAAGGCCATCCTCAGCCAACTAATTGACACATAGCCCTACAGCGCAGATTGATGGAAGCAAGGGGAGGCAGGATGAATCTTGGGGCACAAGGCACCTGGGTGTCCATTCTACATGCTGCTAATTAAAGTGGATATTTATGCCTAGGGGTGTAACCCACCCAATCACAATGGACCAAATAATCTAGGGTCCTATAGCTGTATAACCAATAAGACATCGTAGTTGTAGTGACATCTATCACGAGTGATGTAGACGCCTACTTGATAAGAGTTATCCAATCCTCATGCTCTGTTACTATATACAGATATAGCACCTATACTTGTTACCTTTTCCAACCAATAGAATTGCATGTCAAACTTATGAGTTTTACACGTCAATGATGATGTGAATTTGCTATAAAAGTTTCTGCCTGCATGAAGAATTTGGGAGTTGAAGCGAGACAGGCGATCGCAATACTGCTGATTTCCATTTGTTTCCCCGTTTTTGTGCTTGCCATTAAACGGACTTCCCTTTGCCAATCCATTGTGTTGTCCTTATTAAATGGTGTTTGAGTAAGAGAATCCTGCACCCCATCCTCCTCGAGGTGCGGCTATCTTGTTTTTTAAGGTGCCGGATGGCGAGCTCTGAATCTCAATGGGTCCGTTTAGAGGTCGCTCCGCCCTCCAGTACACAGGCACCAGTTGGTCAGCAGCCATTAAGATGGCAAAGTCCACAGGCATGTCACTAGGGCATTTAGCCTTAACAACAGATGCCAAGTGGGACATATCCATGTCATACCAATTCCTCCTTAGCACAGAACGTGTGGGTGGCACAGGCAAGGAAGACTTCAGAGGCACCAAGACGGTGATCAAAAAATTATCTAACCAAGAGATCGGAATCAAAGGTAAAACTACCAGGCCAGAAATGGGTGGGTTCAGCAACATGTGGATTTAAGCCTAAATCATGAAAAGTTTCAAAGAATTGACCCAGAATAGTGCGAGGTGTGATTAAACCTAATGATCAAACCTAATGTTAAAATCACCCAAAACAACAAGATTAACATATTTCAAATGCAACGAGGCTACAAGCTCCAAAACAGGCTGTAGAAAATGCATATAGGCGCCTGGAAGGCGATACACTAACAAGAAATGAACAGATATTTCCAAACAGACTAGCAGAACTTCCATCCCCAAATCATAGACTATGGGCATAGTAATCCAAAGTGCAGTCTTACAAATAATAGCAATCCCCCCCCACCTGGATGGGCAGCAGCTCTGTCCAGATTATTGATTTTGTACCCCTCTGGTATAAACTGAGGAAACGGGGGAGCCGTAACACAGAACAGGTCAGTGGCATTGCCTTGAAATAGATCGTAGACGCTGGCAGCATGCGCCATTAAAGAGCATGAGTTGAGCAGCTGAATGGTAAGGCGGTGGGGGTATGGTTTTTCTAGTATGCTTTATTTGTTGAAGTAGGTGAAAGAGAGTCGTTTTATGATTGGTATAGGCAACGAGGGAATTGTAGCATGATTGGCGAAAGCTTAGGGCGAGGCGAGTAGGAGGAGTAGCTGGAGCGAATGCATTGTAGGTGAGTACCGCAGTGTGGACAGACAACACAGTAATTGGTGTGAGTCGTCAGAAATGAGTCGGACACAAGGTTGTCATGTTTTTACCAAAGATATTTATTGAAAGAAAAAGGATTGGAAAAATGTCCCCCTGACACTATGCTAAAGAGTTTTCACTGCCTATACACCAAAAACTAAGGAAATGTCTGTGTGAGGATTTCAATAACTGAAAAACCGTCCTTGAACCAAACTGTCCTATCCTATGTCAAAGGGGCTTGCCGGTAGAGACGCACCCACAAAGCCAAAGGGAGAAAGGTACACAAGAAGCAGGAGTACAAGGAGTTCTGCAGACAAGAAAGGATGGGCAACAGAGGCAGTGAACAGAAAGGGGCAGGGAGTACAAGTAAAACAAACGCGTTCGGTTCCCTCTTGGGGTGTATGCCGAATGGGGGGAAGAGTTTCCCACAGAAACAGGCAAAATCCAGCCTTCTGAGCAGGTTACTATTACAGGGCCCCACTCTGAATGCTCATGGAAAGGAACAACAGCAGTGGGTGCTTGTGTCTCGACTCTAAGGCACGAACAAGGTAACAGTATTCATAAGTCTGAAGCCTGTACGGGTCCAGCAGGAACTGAACAATGACTGCCTCCTGAAACAGGAACCAGCACTCTGTTAATGATCTGATATGATAGGTTATTTATAACACGTTTAATACCCAGAGGTTTTTAAGCGCGGAACCGGGGATCAAACCTGTGTTGCTCCGAACTGTCTTTCTTCCAAGGCAAGCATGTTGCCACTGAGTTATCCTCCCAATATGAGGTACAATACAGAAACGTGACAAAGGAAAGGGGCAGAGATTGCTTGCTAGAAACCCAGCAGCCAAACTCTGAACAAAGGAATTACACAAGGCGCAAGTGAAGACGAGAACTGTAACAGAAATATCCAGGGGGAAAAGGAAGTCAAAGTGAGCACGGTTCAGGACAGATAACCAGAAGAAAGAAGAAAAGCAAGAAAACTAGAATCTAAGTGCAGGGGTAAGGAGACTGGAAACTGTAGACTGGTAACAAGGAACAGTAACTCTGGACTGGAATAACAAGAGTAGGACTGCAGAGAGAAAACAAGGAAACTAGCTCTGAAGTGGGATATCAAGGGCAGGAATGAAGACTCAAGGAAGTTAAAGACAGGTAGCACGGGCAATGGGCACAGCACAAGGCACTGCAGGTAGGGAACAAGATAATTGGTGGTATAGAGCAACGGGCTGTAGACAGGGAACCGAGGACTGCAAGCAGGGGAGCAGGGCTGCAGTTTGAGAAGTACAGAAGTGCAGTGCAAAAGGCCGAGTAGCAGGGCTGCAAGGCAGATAGCACAGGGCTCTGGAACAGGTGCAGGTTCAGGAAACAACTAGACACAGAAGAAATACAAGGATCAAGGCAACAAAGGGCTAGAAGCGAGTTCAATGCAAGAGACCTGTGCTCCTGCAGGGAGCTGCTTAAATACTGACCTGCCCTGTGCCGAAGCAGGCTAATTAGCAGCACTTGGCGCAGCATACCTGAAGATAATTGGCCTCCTCCCTCTCTGGTCCTGGGAAAGTGAAAGCAGCACCGATCTCTAAGGCTTCTGGGGATTGTAGTTCTAAGACTGCTCCATAGGAACAGCCAGGGAATGGGAACTGTCACATGGTGCATTATGGGACATGTAGTTTGTGAAATTAAATAAGACAATTCCAAGGGCTTGTAAACAGAAAGTAAAGACAAAAATATTAATTGGCATTGTCCAGGGAATTTTATGGAGATTTTGCGTCACAAATAGTCCACTACACTATAAACAAATGACAATGTGTATGGAAAATATCTTCAACTGGGCAAAACATGTTCACAACTGAAATAAGTATAATTCCAACTAGAATATTCTCCAAGTTAGAAGCCCTTGGTTCCAGAGGGTGGATTCCTTTCCCTGGAGTATTAATTACAAGAATAGTCTATTTAGCAAACAGTTGCTTGGTGTCTTGCTTGGTCTTACAAGATCCCTGTTTAGGCAACCAAGTCTTTAACAGTCTTTCTTTAACATCCAACTTGCCAGGGTTCAACAAATAAACCCCAATCTTTCCTTTAACAATTAATTATGTGGCTGGCAAATTGCCTGGTTTACTTCCCTGCCAAGTTCCTCTATGCAATGCCAACTTGCCTGGTGTACTCTCCTACCCGGACTCTTTCTGCAAGGTCAATTTTCTGGTGTACTCTCCTGCCAGGTCTACACTAATGAGTTTCCCTTACCTGGTATACAACCTTGCCAGGATTTTTTATCAATTGCTTGCTGTCTTGGTAGTCAGGATTTCTCATATATTTCTCTCGCCTGGTGTCTTTGGGTTACCAAGACTTCTCATATGCTTCATTTACCTGTTGTCTTTGGTTTACCAGGACTTCTCATATGCTTTCTCTGCATCATCAATATTGTAGGTATGCCTCTCGGTTTGAGATATATATACTCTTGGTAAAGTTTCTTTATGTTTGGCCCCACATTTACATTTCATATATTCACAGTTCATTGGGGATTGCCTTTTAGCTTTCTGATATTCGCACAAGCCTTTCGTCGTATTCACAAGGCTATCATTTTCACAATGCTGTTGGCGCAGTCGCCAGAATGCCCCAACTTCCCCACTGGCCTCGGGCAGACTCACCGGCTTTCTCCAGCATCCCCGATTGGGCTCGCGCTTCTGCAGCATGCTGCTTCCATGCGCTTTCCGATCTGGAGGCTGTAGATGTTCTGCCGGCCTCCCTTGAGGCTCCACAATTGTACGTCTGCTTCCCTTCTGTATCCAGAACGGAGGACTCCAGTTTCTCTAGACCCGCTGAGCACCCAGAACCTTCTTCGCGGCTTATTCTGCGCTGCATCTCTGAATAGTGCGCTCGCCAGGTTTAGATGTCCCACGCACAGGTGCTTTGGAAAAACAACTAGACTGCAAGAGTCTAGTAGAGGAATGGATTTAGGAGTAAGTAATAGTTTCTCACAGTAGTAGTCACTGTTGCACTCCTAGTGCCTAGTTCCTCTTCCTCCATATCCCTCCCACCTTCCCTGCTAAAACTAGCCATCAGTTTGCTACGGCATAGTCGGATAGAAAAGGACTGGTGGTAAAAACACGGGGCATCATCTAGAGAGGGATGGTTGTGTGCGCTCTCGATTGAACAATCCATTAAATTAAGGGATTCTTTTTTGCTGGCTCGAATGGCTCTAGTCTCTTCCCAAGCAAGAATTCCCAAGAGTATGATGACAGGGGACTATAGAGTAGGGGTATCGACGTCACTAGCGTGAGAAGCTTTTACTTGTTTGTCAATCATGTCACAACCATAATTTCTATTTGATCTGTAATCCCTTGTTGCTCACCAATGAACAAAATATAATTTTTATAACTGAAAGATCATGCAGAGGAAGCACATCTCACATTAAACATTCTCAACCCACTATAACATCACAATTGAAGCAAGTAACAACTTCAAGGGGTAGTAAAAAAAGAAGCTGATCTTCTCTGCATTGTTTCATCTGCTGAATCTGACAAGAAATCCCAGCCAAGAATTTGTGTGGATTGACTCAGTCAATGGAACAGAGTTTGCAAATCTTGGAACCTGAACCTGTCTTCAGACACTGCTCCACATTAGCACAATGCAGTGGGGGTCAGACAAGTGGTTAGGGTTTATACCTTGTTTAAATTGTGGCAGATTTCTTCACTTACTGAATAGCGAACAGGCAGATACTTAGGAATGTACTATGACTGGTATAGACAGGCTATGCGTTTTGGATATAATAATGTGTTTTTGTTTTTATTGCCTAGATGAAAAAACGTGGTTTGGTGCCCACAGAGGCCACCTACACTGGCCTGTTCAATGCCTGTGCAGAATCTCCCTGGAAGGACACGGGCCTTCAGCACGCCTTAAAGCTGCACCAAGAGCTGAAGTCCAAAAACATACAGATGAATCTCATCACGTACCAAGCTCTGCTTAAGGTGGCAGCCATCTGTTCAGATCTGAAGACCTGCTTTGAAATATTCAAGGTAACATTTATTTATTTATATATACAGGAGGAACAATGCTCTGTTGATCACTTAGAACGTACACTAGATAAGAAATCAGATTTGACAGGAAGCAGTGATCTTCTTACAATGTGGTGAGTTTGATGGACATTCTGACCAGGTTGTGGAGGGGAGTAAATGGAACAGTCACTGGGGACAATATATAAGTAGACATCAATAGGTTAAGGGCAATGAACATTGGACATAGACGGTGTGACCATCATGATGGGCGAAGTGCTAGAGTGGAGGCAATGGAAATGAGGGACAAGGGCAGGTTATAGGCGAGGGGAAAATGTTAGCTAGCAGGCAGACGAAAGGTAGGTTAAGAGGGTAATGTGGAGGTGAGGAGATAGGCTTTTAGCTTGGTTTTGAACAAATCTGTGTGGAATGTTTCTCGGTTGTCTGGTGGAAGAGAATTCCATGCAAGTGGAGCAAGAAGAGAGAAGGAACTGAAGCGAGAGGAAGCACAGGGAGGGCAAGAAGCCACAAGAGTAGTTGAGGAGGCAGAGCAGAGATAACAAGAAGGCTTGTAGAGTTAGATAGAGGAGGATAGATACAGTGGGTAGATTTGTGAACCAGGAGAAGACATTTAAATCTGGCCCTGTTTTGCATCGACAACCATCCAATCTAGTGACTTCACAAGTAAGTAGTTGTGAAGTGAGGGCGTTCAAAGAAGGTCTGTTTAGTGAAGTTATTTATCTTGTCGAGAGGACAGATATCATATTTGGGGAGACCAAAGAGGATGCTGGCACAGTAGCCCAGTTTAGAGAAGACAAGAGTTGTTAAGAGATGCTTGACAGTGTTGAAAAGAACAAGGTGCCTTATTTTCCTAATATTTAGGAGGTTGAGGAGAGCTGCTGTTCCACTTTTGGAGATGAAAGTAGAGAAGGTGTGAGAAAGGTTGTATATGACGCTGATGTTTCTAGCTGAAGGAGAGTAGGGGAGAATGTCGGGTGGGAACTGGATAGGCAGATGAAGAGATGAGTGAGCTTTTGACAGGGAAGAAGAGCACCTATGTTTTGGTAGAGTTTAACACCAGAGTGCAAAGCCATCCAGTATTTAATGGCAGAGAGACAGTTTGAAATTTTGATAGAGGGATCAGAGGAGAGCTCAGGAAAAAAGACGATTTGGGTGTCGTCCGTAAAAGGTTGGCATGAAAACCCAGAGAACCCAGAGAGGAGATTAGTACCCCAGGAGCAGAGGTACAGAGGGTAAAGAGGAGTGGACCCAAGACGGAGCCTTGTGGAACACCAACAGTTAGAGGAGTGAGTTGAGAGGTTCTGTATGCTCCAGGAGGGGTGCAATATAGGATTCAATCCAGGCAAGGGCTTGATCGCGAATCCCAAAAAGAAAGAGTATTAAGGAGATCAGAGTGCCTCACACTAGCACAAGCCCTCGTCCTCTCAAAACTTAATTACTGTAGCATCCTTTTACTGGGTACCGTGACAACAAATCTTGCCAAACTGCAGCTACTCCAGAATAAAGCCTTACGTGCTGCCTTTGGCTTAAAACGGAATGATCACATCACATCGCACACATAAGAAGTTCATCGGCTCGCTGTTAAAGTGAAAATGCTCTTTAAGACTCTGATCACTGCTCATAAATGTATACGTAATGATGCCCCCTTCTATTTGAACAACAGTGTAACCCAAAAGGTGTCAACCAGGTCCTTAACATCATGTACCAGCACATACCTGTGCGTCCCTCGGTGCAAGAGCAAAAGGGTGGGAGGCTCTAACTTCCCAGTAGCTGCACCAACGCTCTGGAACACTCTACCGACACACATCAGAAATGAGCAATCACACCAGCGTTTCAAGACAATGATCAAAACTTGCTTTTTGACAAATTCGACTAGGGCCTTTCTATTGTTCGTCAATGCTTGCAACATGTTGTCATTAATTAATTAATGTATGTAACCAGTATCCTAACTCTGTAACAAGTGGCGCTCTCAAGTAACCAACGCTGTGATACCCTTGGGAACCCCTGTGCATTTTAAAAACTCCTTGGCAGTGTGTGGTTTACATAATTGTGTGCAGTTTGGCTGCTGGCATGGTAGACATGCTTTACTTTCGGGAACAATGTGGATAATGGCATGTCAATAAATGCTTTACATACTTGGGAGCAATTCCGATGAGTCATCGCAGTGGTGCCTTATATACAGTCACAATATATCATAGCAGTTTGACCACTGGCATGACAAATTGCAATGTGAGCCTTATGTATTTGGTATTACCGATACGTATGCCATATTTCCGAAAATAGAAACGCTATGTTTTCAGCATGTCCAAATTTGTCGTAGGTCTGCGCTGCATTCTGCTTCGGAGGTGTTGAGGCGTAGTCTGGTGTAAGTAGGTGGAGAATGTATGTGAACAGCATGACCACATTTCGTCATAGTCCTTGCTGTATACTGATGTGTGTGGATAGCCATGCCTGTCGCCAGTAAAGTGGTGTATTATATGTACCCTGCCTCCATTGGTGGCGCTTTGTTGTTAGAGTGCCCGCTTAGGTACTTGGTATCTTCTGTTGATTCTTTTGGCTGTGATAAAAACGGTTAGTAGCAGCGACAGTCTGTGTGCCAACTGCTCGCCGCAGGCGGCACAAGGGTTGTGCCTCCAGATTCTTCTAGGCGGTTCGGGTGGCGGATCTACCCTGATATCAAACCCTTACTGTGCATTTTAAGGAGGTACCTTTTCCAAGAGCTGCCCATCCTATGGTTTATATTTGCGCAATACATGTGCACCCTCCCAGCCCCCCACCCCCATTCCTTCCGGAGTGATTCTAAGCTAGTTCTTGATTGACCCCCTATGGTGTAGGGGACACCCCCACCTGGCCTGCTGATTCGGGTTAAGTCCATGGCGGCCCGACGTCCATGAATTCCCTGTAGTGCATACAACTCTGTACAATTGCAGTGGTAGTGGCGTTGGTTCTATCCCACTACTGTGCTTCTACTGCTATTGTTAGGATTTGCCTGTTTTCCGTACATGCCTGGTGCAGTCATTCATCAATTCTGTGGCATTACATATTAAGTGTGCTGTGAATCAGCTAGTGGCGCTTGAAGGTAGGCTGGGTCATGAAACGTGTATGATGGCGTCTGTGGTCTAGGCTGCTGCGAACACAGTCGGCACCGTCTGCAGTTTGGAGACGCCTCGAACACAGTCAGCACCGCCTGGGGAGACTGTTCATATAGCCGGAATTTTACATTTTTGGGGGGTTTTCATGATAATGCAGGTTTTATTTTAAGAAGAGGTCATTTTTGGTGCAGCGGATGTGCAGAGGAAGAGTGTTCCACATGGTGGGCGCTAGGATAGAGAAAGCCGAGCTGCCAACTCTGGTGGAGTGGTGTGGTGGAATAGCCAGGAGGCGAGTTTCGCCTGATTAGAGGTTTCTGGCGGGCTGGTAGTGGATGATTTTGTTCTGAAGGAACTCGGGACCAGTCTTATGGAGGGATCGGTGTGTGATGCACGTGGCTTTGAAGGTTGTTCTTAGGCTAACTGGGAGCCAGTGCAGAATTCTGAGTCTGGGGGTGATGTGTTCTCTTGGTGAGATGGCACGGAGCAGTCTGGCTGCTGCGTTTAGATATGTTGATGTTTCTTGAGTTGGCGTGCAGAGACGTAGTCAGGGTGGGAGATAATGGCCAGTATTGCATAGACACTTGGAGGGTAAGCGAGGTAAGGAAAGATTTGTTTTGGGATTGTGAGAAACCTGGAGGTGTCTCCCTGACTAGTCCCTGTTGATCTGTCATCCATGTGGGCAGGAGACACGGCCATCGCTATTGGATCAAGTTCCCCGGGGTGAACCAGTGAGGGAGAATCGCCAGGATGGGGGGGTCCGCAGGGAATGGAAGTGGGACACTGATGGGTGAGATGTGGTATCCCCCTTATTATACCACCTGTTCCCCATCCCACCCTGAAGGATACTCAGACACTCTATCCGATACGAACACCAGAGCTGTTACCTGACATGTCCCAACACAAGGGTCAGGCAATTGACCAGAATCACACACACACACACACACCCGACAGCCCTTTCCCTTCCCCACAGGGATAAAAGTTGGCGCACAAGAGCAAAAGATGAGCAAGGCAGACGGCACGATGAGAGAGCTAACTCGGCACGTCTGTTCAAGAGGAGAAAGACGGCGCGAACCGAGACGGTGACAAGGAGAAGCAACCTTGCCTTTTCCGACCCAGGCCCGTGAAACCTCTGCACAAGGAATTGGAAGACCACGAACAATAGCCAGCGTGTGTTGCTGCAGATGACAACGGTACACGGGGCCCTCCGGCGCTGAAACCAAGCCAAGGGGAGATGCTTGCCACTGTGGTACCGCCCTTGACTCCAGAGACAAGAAAAGCCAAGCAGTTCATCACAGCCGGTGAGTCGAGGGGAAAGCTGATAAGAAACCGAACAGTGTTCAACAAAAGTAATCAACGGCTAATTGGAGAAAGTACAAAGAACTGTTAATAAAAAAGGGGAAAGCCAGCTGCAGGTGAGTCCGGCACCACGTGGGTGCTCACTTGAGAAACCCTGTGCGATTACCAGATTGTTGAAACTATCGTTACCAGACGAGCTTAGGAAAGGTACGAGAAGAGGGTCAAAGTGGTCATACGGGGGTCTAGTAAAATCCTCTTTACAATCAAAAGTCTTTGACTGGGAAATGAAGGTAAAACTAAGGGAAGTGAATCACACACCGTGTGAATTGCAAGAGTGAACCCGACGGAGGGATGCCTATGAACAGGGGGCGAAGTCTGATGTTCCAATGTACAGTGTGTTGACAAGAGTGAACCCAACAGAGGGCTGTCCACAGTGAACTGTTTAAAAAGACATTACGATTTGTGAATGTCACAAATGAGATTGTGTTGAAAGCTGTAGTGAACCCGGCAGAGGGAGTCTAACATTCTAGAAGGATCGTAGCCCGGAAGAGGGGAATCCAGGGGTGAAAAGGCATCACCCAACGTGCAAGCAGAAAGGAACTTTTCTTTATTATTTTTGGAAAACATCAGGTCCTCGGAGGCAAGAGACTTTTTATAGAAGGAGACGTCGCCACCGAAGATCCTGAGAGCGGAACTGCAGTCTCGTGCTGGTAAAGCTCGAGCGTGTGCTGTGGTCCGGAGTCGCACCCAGTCTCGTGCTTAAAACATGGGGAAGGCAGAACCTGACTACCGCATCCTGATTTATTATTTGTGAACACTTCTTTCTTTCCCATGAATCCTATCCTACACTCTTTGTTTGTATTTAGCGTAAGGATAGGCAATAGTTTTTTTTAGGATGGGCCCTTTTATTTGACAAGACGCCACTAGAATTGCCTTATTATTATTTGATGGTCAGAACTTGCTCCCATCTTAGATTTAGGTTTAGATTAGGCGTTTTTCTAACCCGCATATACTGTTAAATAAACACCCTTGAACTGTGATCACTTGTGTCTGTCTTTACTGTTGCCACCATGAGTTCCTTACAGGATGCATAGGTGGAAATGGCAGCTTCTGGACACAGAGTTGATGTGCTTGGAGAGGGATAGGTCTGCGCCCATGGTGTATCCAAACATTTTTTATACAGAGGTGGAGGTGGCAGGTGGGAGGTGGGGCTCCAAGGGCAGCCGGCCACAGTAAAGGTTGAGGGATAAGAGCAGTTTTGCCACATATCGGGATCTCTGATTGGCACAGGTTGAGGATTAGATGGTTGTTTGTCATCCAATGATCGATGTGGGAGAGATGCCTACGGGCTGCTAGTGCACTATATAAATATAAATGGGTGAGATCTAGAGGAGGAGAGACTTGGATCTTGGGGATTTTTAAAATGATCTGCGTATCGTCTGCGTTTTATTTTTTTTATTTAATAGTTTTTTTATAATGCGCCTAATACCATACCCGAGTTTGGTTTCTAAGCACGGATCCGGGATTCGAACCTCTGTTTCTCTGCGTGGTCTTGGTTCCAAAACCAGTGTTTTGCCCCTGTGCTATCCTCCGTTGACAGTTGTAGTTGTAGCAGGTAAGGTTGTGTGAGCGGATGCGAGCTCGCAGTGGACTTACGTAGTGGGTGAAAAAGAGTGGTGATAGTAAGGCCCTTTCCTGAGACCCTTTTTTGAGTGGGCGGGGGAAAAAGGGGAAAGCAGAACTATTTGTGAGCAATTCGAGGTAAAGGAGGTGATTCAATTAAGGGCTGAGTCTTTGATGCCTAGAGTGTGGAGCCTGTTCCTCAGTATTGTGTGGTTGTTTATATCGGAGGCCGCGGATAGATCCAGGCGGACGAGTGCAACACACAGTCGGCAGTTCTTTTTAGGTCGTCCCAGATGGTGACCAGAGAATATTTCGTTCCACAGAGTGGTCGGTACCCCAAATGGCCTGGGTCGAGGAGGGATTCTGTGAAAAGGCTGAGTTGTTTATATGCCGCACGGTCAATTAGTTAGACAATGAAGCGGGTATTGGAGATTGGGCTTTAGCATCATTAACTTAATCTAAATAACCTGCATCCATTCCGACTCGCTGAGAAGCAGCCAGTGCACTCTCAACGGATCCCTGGTGCAATGGGCAGTATGGGTCTATTTTAAGTTTCACTCGCCCAATCAGCAGCCCTCCTGCCCCATGCCACCAGCAGACTGGTGCACATGAACATCAAATGAGACGCACCCTGGTATGTTTTATCAGATTGTTAATATAATTTTCAGCACACTGGAATATTTGATATGTTATAGGTTATAGAGTGGCAGGCACTGCCCTATAGTTAAAATAAAACCTGTTTTCATTGACTTTTGCGACTATTCTTTTGCTAATAACCTTTGACTCGAAGTTGGATGACATTTTTCAGATAAATTGTCCGACATGGGCCCCTGCAAACTGTAAAGTTTGGAGATGATTTGTTAAACGGTCCAAAAGTTATTAAAAGAAACCAAAACAGTTTTTGGCCTACTCACATTCATTTTCCCATAAAGAAAATTCTGCTTCCCATAGCGCAAAAAACGTCTAATAGATTTGCACCAAATGAGAAACAAGTTGGCCACAATCTGTTACTCCAAACCATAAAATGGATTATGTGCATCGGGTGCCCCCGGTTCTAAGAAAGCTTTTAAACATCTACCATGGTGCATTGCAGCAACTGAGACTTTTCAGAAATGAAAAGACACCATCTTGTTTTCCACCAATGCTAGCCGCTTTTGGGAGTCATTTTACACTAAAATCAGTAATTTTACTGTAATTTTGCAGTAAATTTACGAGCAAGCAAAGGGTCCCAAATAACTCTTTCCAACATGTATGCCAAAACACCAAGTTGGTAATTTAGTAAAAAATGTTAATTGCCTGCAGGGGACTACCAACATTAGTACTTGCGTGCTGTTGTGTGCCCCTGTTGCAATTGTAAACCTTTATAAAACAGTTTAAAAGTGAAGCGTAAAACCAGCCAATATTGCTTTTACATTTCCTTTTTACTCCGTTTAAAAAAAAAAATTAAATGTTGCCTCCATATTATTTTTTGCAGAAGGCATTTCCAATGCATTCTTAAGGAATCACATGCTTTTATCAGGTGATTAAAAACAGCTTAATCCATGGCTTTAAAGTCGGCATGAAAATCTCATAACATGGTGGCGGTCGCCCAGGGTTCAACAGGGACAGCGTCCATGATAGTGTGAATATATGGACCTTGGTGATTGGCCCAGCCCACTGTCCAGGGCCATTGGGTCAGCTTAGTTAGTAGGCAGGGGACATGGGCAACAGGCCGGGGCCTCTGGTCATAGCCAGTTGATACAGGTCCAACAACTTATGTCTTTCAAAGAACCACTAACCAATAGAGAGACCAGTGAATTGCAGCACCTGGTGTAGTTGCAAATCACACTCGGAGGACACAAGGTGTATTTAATCAGCCTCATTGGTGATGGCTGTGTCTTCTGTAAGCAGAGCTACAACCAGTTTGGAGCCAGCGCTCTTGCAATTACGGAAGCAACTTAACGAGACTTGATGGCCCCAAGCCTTTGAACAAGCTGGGTGGTATACTTTTTTTTTAAGGTGTACTGACTACTCATTGGGTCCTGAAGAAAGTGGGAACAACAATATATACCCCACTGAAACTGGTCAAACAGATACGTAGTGGGATGCCCAGCTAACACCCTTGACAAAATATAGATTTTAATTTTCGGCCTAATGGGTAGAAGCATTAAAATTGTTTCTCTCCTACTTAAACTCACAATCCAGCCACTTCTTTTTGCTCTCTGGGTGTTTTAATCGTAATTTCAAGTAGACACTGGCCTAAGGAGGGTCAATCTCTTCTCTCCACCCTAACCCTAGACAGGCGACTCACCACCTCCATCCAGGGAGAGTCCATCATCCAGAGTTCAGTTTGTTTTGGTTGGAGGGCCATACAGACTATTGGTTAATGGTTCTTTGAACAACATAAGTACGTTTTTGGTCCTGTATCTTATGTGAGTGAAAACATTTGGGATTGTGTACAAGGTTTAGTTACCCATTCTCCGTTCCTTTTGTGTGTGAATAACTGCACTTCGGTCAAACAACCAAATCCTAACAAAATCCTTCACATTCAGTTAAAAACTTTACTTAGTACAGAGTTAAGTTGTTAAGTTGATAAGATTTGTCAGGAAAAAAAAACAGGACAGAGGTTGACCATTTTAACTCTGTCCTCCCTTGTTTTCAGCCCGTGTGCACATGCATGAAATCACATCAGGGATGAACAATAAGATAAAAAATGACATCATTGGGGGGGCTATGGAAAAATGACATCATGGGGTGGGGCTATGGGAAAAATTCAGAGTTAGATTGGTCCTAACTTTCCACACCTGCTGAATTTCATGGGTGTTGCTGTCACTAATCGGATCATCTTAACTCTGTATATGTGCATGTGTGTATATTTTTGTGGGGGGTTTCTTTCTTCCAATGTTGTAAACTAGATCTAGAAATTAACATATTACAAATGCTGTCCTGAATCATGTTCATGGTCTCTTTGTTCATTGAATTAAGGAAATACTTGAGTTTGGCTGCATCACATGAACTCGCAATTAAGGACCACAGGTTAAGGTCAGAACCAGAGTACATGTGCTGAGTGCCCAGAATGTGCATTGCATTACGAACCTGGCGAACTATTTACTGCTGGGGTGCTGTAGATGTGCTTAGAATGTCTCCCAGGATTTGCCCATGCTGCAACAGGATCTTTGACTGCCAGTACTCTAGTGAGAGTGGGTGCAAGCCTCCCCAAAACCAGAATGAGAGGAGTGTGGCTGATTAGGCCAGTGTGAGCTTAAAGGGGGTGCTCTTGGTATCTGCCGTAAGGGCAAGGATTGCCAAAGCCCACACAGTGCAGGAAATCCAGCAAATAAGGAGGGAGCACAGCAGACTGGTATAGATCAGAAACCTGTTGACGCAAGGATTCTGGACTAAACAATCTCCAAAAGCACTTGAAGGCAGAGCTAGGAGCTTTCTACCAAGAACATGAAATGTGCAACAAGCTATTCTGCCATGGCCGTGGTATCAACAGATAACTCTATTCCGTAGTGTAAAGTTTAATGGTCTGTATTGTTAAACACTGTTAGCAGGGATCGAAATAAGTGTTTGTTGAGCGGGAGTTAAAAACAGCTCCTGGGTATGTTGCATCACCCAATATGCTTGAGCTACGTTTCAGGAATGACAAGCTAGTACCTACAGAGTTGCAAATTATTTTCCACTTGAGAGACAAACTATGATCTT
Organism: Ambystoma mexicanum; assembly: GCF_040938575.1. Classification (NCBI taxonomy): domain Eukaryota; kingdom Metazoa; phylum Chordata; class Amphibia; order Caudata; family Ambystomatidae; genus Ambystoma; species Ambystoma mexicanum. The sequence goes on along the minus strand of NC_090923.1, from coordinate 1,256,322,007 downwards.
TTGTTCATTATAAATGACCAATTGTGATTTAAATATTTTCTAGATGTGTCCCAATACTGATTTAGAAATAATCCCAAACACTGACCATTAATTTGGCATAGGTATGTTTATATGGCACCAGTTGGCCTCGGGAGTCAAAAATGGCTTGTGGTAGCTGTTGGCATCTGTCTAACAAGGCTCTTCTAGGCTACTATTAGGAGCTAAATAGCTCTCAGCAATTTCGAACCATGAAGTAGTGTTAACTGATGTCACCAAATGAGAATTCTGCAGAATCGATTAAGCAGGACTATAGGATTGTGGTACTCAATCCGTCCCTCTCTTCCCTAGGTGCTGCCTTCCTGGTAGGAAACAAATAATCATTCAGAGTCTCTCTAGTTTTAAGTGCCCCAAGGTTTTTCCTGACAACATCTGTAGATGTCTTGGCTTTTGTAGATGTCAAGATGTTGCATGTCTTCCTTAGAAGACCGTGACACCCGCATCCTAGGGTTGTCTGAACGGGAACCAAAGGTAAGACTCAGCTTTCCAGCTTCAGACAACCCTCCCCCAAACCAAGCACAGAGACTCCCTAGCAACTTGTCTGGACCGGGCCACTTTTGCCTAATGTTCTTATCCAGGGTGTGAAACTGCTGGAGCTCTTTAGCTCCTGCTTCTAGCCTAGGAGAGCCTGGTTAGTACAATTAGGATACATCTAGTACAATTTAAATATAAAGGATCATCTATAATGTGCAGAAAGTAAAATTTCCCTCATCTGTACAAGTTGGATATACGATGCGCTGTGTACTCGAGCCTAGTTCCACATGGGTAGCTCCTGCCTATTGGGTAATGACTGACACCCAGGAGCTGGTTTTAGTGCCTGGTCATCAAATCTTAATTTGAAACTCTGTTATCTGATCACCTTCCCCCATATGTTCTTACCCTTATTTTCGAGGGGATTGGGTCCTCCGACGTATTCCATATCTATGACAGTAATCACCACAGCTGTGCTGCTTTGGAAAATTTTCGGCTCCTGCATCGATGACGTCGATACGCTGTCCTCGAGGGCCTCCGTCGAGCCGACATCACCGGATGTTATAAGTAGGACGCACGGCACCCGTAGCCTCAGTTCCGTTTTTTCTGCGAACGTGTTTGCTTCGGAGAACTCGGCGCGCCTCGGTTCTTCTGAGTTCTGTTCTTTCAGTTCTTTGAACCTGTTCGTTGTGCATATTATCCATGAGGTCTTCATCTTCTTCCACCCCGCGGCCGGGTTTTAAGAAGTGTCGGGACTGCGGGTCCAAGATGTCATTGACGGATTCGCACAACGCCTGTCTCTGGTGCCTCGGAGAGGACCACGACACGGATGACTGTGTAGATTGTCGCTTACATCGAAGGCCTGTGGGAGCGTAAGAAGAAGCATTCTGTAGGTAAGGTGGCCAAGCCCCGGAAGTCGAGATCCACTGGGCTTTCGACTGACGATACGAGGGGCGACTCTCCGTATCGTCGGCATAAGTCCAGGGGTGGTGGGGTCTCGGTCCAGGAGTAGGTCCCGCCATTCCTCTGCCTCTTTGAGGCACTCACGGAAGCGGCAGCATCGGTTGCCTTCCCCGTCCTCGTCCGAGGACTTCGCCCGTCGGCGGGTAGCTTGTCCCAACAAGCATTCCACTCCTGTGGAATGGGATTCATTTCAGAAGGAGATGTTGGCGATTTTTCAGTCGCCGGGCTATGGTCCGTCCGCACCGTCGAAAGACGCCAGTCATGACCGTGCTAGAGACGCCACTCGTATGCCTTCGGACTCGAGCAGTCGTCGCGATCACCAGGCACCTTCGAGGTCCCGGTCAGACAAGGATGGGCGCTCTAGACATGCCCGTTCCAGGTCCCAGTCCTCGACACCCTCAAGACCGTCGGAGCCTGTGAGGTCTTCAAAGTTGACGCCTTCGGCGCCGAGATCGTCGAGGGACACGCTCGGGGCTCCGCCCTCGAGGACTGTGTCGACGAAGCCATCGGCGCCACGCTCGACGCCGATTCCATCAACGCCTTTCGAGGCTGCTTTGTCGGAGGTACCCCGTGGCACGGTGGAAGCCCCCTAGAAAGGCTCTGGCCAAGACTAAGAATGTCTTTGTCCCTTTTTCTGTGCCCTCATTCCAGCCTCTGGATTATATTTCTGAGGTGGATGAAGGGTCTGAGGAAGGTATGGTTCCTGAGGAGGTACCTGACGAGATTTTGTCTGGTCATAGCTAGATTGAAGACCTGCGTCAGTCGTTGCACGACGCCAGTGGTCTGGACACCTCTCCGGAGGTGGAGTTCTGTAGGCCTGAGCCTGGCACCCATGCCGAGTCCTCGTACCGGCACCTTATGTCGAGGGTCACGGAATACTTGAGGTGGTCGGCACCACCAGTGGATTTTCTGCAGGATGACCTGACGGATATTCTCGACCAAGGTCCACCAACTGACCCGGTACTGCCATTCCATATGGCCTTGCAGAGAAGGGTGGCAGCAGCTTGGACTGCTCCGGAGAGTCTCCCGTCAGTGAGCAAGTCTTTGCTGCGAAAATACCACCCAGCCAGTAGCGACCCCTGCTTCTTGACTACGCACCCAACTCCGGAGAGTTTGATGGTGCAGGCGGCTACGGCCCCAGCGAAGCAGGCGTCTTACCCTACCATCCCTCCTGATAGGGACGACAAGCGTTTTGATGGCTGGGCAAAGAAAGTGTTTTCTTCAGGGGGTATGGCTTTACAGGCAGCCAACTACGTGTGTGCCTTGTCACGTTTCATGCACACTCTGTGGAACTGTATTTCATTAGCGGCTGAACATATTCCCAAAGGGGAGGAACGGGATGGTTTTCTTGCTATTGTGCAGGATGGCAAGGATGCCATGTGTGTGAGTCCGTTCAGTCGGGTCTGGACATGGCAGATTGTGTCAGCCGATCCATGGCGGCGAGCACTGTAATATGCAGGTTTACGTGGTTGCTGAAGTCGGGGTTTGCTCCAGATGTGCAAGCCCAGCTCCTCAACATGCCCTTTGATGGTGAACATCTTTTTGGCAGCAAGGCTGACGAGAGCCTTGAAAGGTTGCAGACCTCCAAAGCTGCCGCAAAGTCATTGAGCGCTGCAGTTCGCCAACCTATGCCTTTTCGTCCTAGGGTACAGCAATGGAGGGGAGGTTCCTTTCGATATTACTCATCCTTTGGTAAATCGAGAGGAGCTGCAAGTCAAAGGGGCCACCGTAGGAGTACCAGAGGTGGAAAACAGGGTACTCAAGGTGCCAAAGCCGCTCGGGCAGTTGCCTCTTTGCCCTCAGGCACTGCCGCAGCCGCTTCAGCTCAGTCATGAGGCCATGACCCATGGTTCGCCGGTTGGGGGAAGGCTGGCGTAGCATCTTGTAGAGTGACGTGCCATTACTTCAGATGTGTGGGTTCTGGAGATCATAGCCCACGACTACTGTCTTCCTTTCTGGCAGAGGCCTCACGACAATCCACCAGGGAATCTCTCTTTGAAGAGTCCGGATCCGCTCCTTGCGCAGGAAATGCAATCCCTGCTGGAGAAAGGCGCCATAGAACTGGTGCCTGTAGCGGAGAGGAACAAGGGATGGTATTCCCCTTATTTCATGGCATCCTGCATTCTTCTGGTGCCAGAAGCCAGGTTGCGGATGAGATCTCTGCAATGGGCTCTCAAGATGCAGTGGTCACAGTCCTCCGGCAGGATGTCGGACCCTGTTCAGGTGCCGCCCTCGGTTGCCCAGGACCTTCTGTGGTGGGCCGTCTATGGCAATCTGATGAGGTGGGCTCCATTTTGGCTACTCTGGCCGGAGGTGACGATTGTGACGGACGGGATGGGGAGCTCATGCCAACGAGTTGAGTCAGCAGTCGTTGGTCTCCGTCGGAGTCCAGACTCCAGATCAGTCTGTTGGAGCTGAGGGCAATCAGGCTTGCCCTGAAGGCTTTTCTGCCGACTGTGCGAGGAAAGAATGTCCTGATTCTGACGGACCACATAGTGGCCTTGCACTACCTCAACAAAAAGGGGGGCAGGGGCAGGGTCACTTCCTCTGTGCAGGGAGGCGATGCAGCTCTGGTTCTGGGCCATTCAGCAGGAAATTTCAATCTCAGCGGTTCATCTGGCCAGAGACAAAAACGAGATGGCGGATGCTCTGAGCAGGCAGAGCGCGATCTCTCACGAGTGGGAGCTGGCTCAGGAGATTCTCCTGGAGATCTTTGCCCTTTGGGGGACCCCTCAAGTGGATCTCATCGCCTCCAGTGTCAACCGGAAGTGCGAAAGGTTCTGCTCGCGTGAATTTCCTCCAAGAGGAGCCTTAGGAGACGTGTTTGTGGTGGAGTGGTCCTTCCCACTGCTGCGGAGGTTACAGAGGTTCGGTTTCCGGATGATCCTCATTGCTCCATCCTGGGCTCGGAGAATGTGGTACCCGGACCTTCTCGACTTGTCCATCTGCCCTCCACGTCGTCTTCCCTACCAAGACAATCTGCTCTCACGGGAGGGAGGTCAGGTTCTCCATCCAGAGGTCAGATCCCTCAACCTTCCCGCTTGGCTTCTGAAAGGTTGAGGTATAAGGATTGGGACCTCCCTGAAGACGTGATGGAGGTGTTGCTTTCGGCCAGACAGCCTGCAACCAAGTCCCTGTACCGTTGCCGTTGGAGAAAGTTCTGCGACTGGTGCAGGGTTAAGAATGTGGATCCTTTTTCATGCAACATTCCTGTGGTTCTGTCTTTTTTGCTTTCGTTAGCCCACAAGGACCTGCAAGTGGGTACCATTAAAGTACCATTAAAGGTTACCTGGCGGCGCTGTCCATATTTAAGCGCTCGTCGGAGGAGTGTTCTTATTTCAAAATTCCTTTAATTTCTCAGTTTCTCAAAGGGCTCACTAATGTGTTTCCGCCATCACCTTTCTAGGTGCCTGGTTGGGATTTGAACCTTGTTCTAAAATTCCTCATGGGTGCTCCATTTGAGCCTTTACATTCTTGTCCTCTGAGACTGTTAACCCTTAAAACTGTATTTTTAGTTGCGGTCACTCCGCTCGCAGAGTGAGTGAGTTGCAGGCACTTTCAGTTAAGCCACCCTTTACTGTGTTTCACAAGGACAGGGTTGCCCTTAGAGTTCGTCCTTCCTTTCTTCCGAAAGTTGTCTCGGAATTTCATTTAAGCCAGAAGGTCATTCTTCCGGCATTTTATCCTCCTCCGCATCCTGGTAAGGAAGAAGAGAGGCTCCATAGGTTGGATCCTAGGAGAGCTTTAAGTTTCTACATTTCACGCATGTCCCGGGTCAGAGTGGATGATCAGCTCTTTATAGGTTACGCTGGAAGGCATTTGGGACAAGCTGTTACTAAGCAGACTTTGTCTAGATGGATTATCTTGGCAATTTCTGAATGTTACCGCTTGGCGGGTAAGGATCCTCCGGTTGGCTTACGGGCCCATTCTACTATGGGTATGGCTGCCTCTACTGCCCTGCAGAGGGGCATTCCTATTCGAAATATCTGTAAAGCAGCCACTTGGGCTTCGGTCCATACTTTTGTACGACACTACTCCCTAGGTTCCATCCATCGGCAGGATCTGGCCTTTGGCAAGGCGGTCCTTTACTCTGCAATTTGATATGGACATTCTAAATTTCTATATTCTAAATTATTTTTCCCTCCTCCATACGTTGGTACTGCTTTGGGAGTCTGTCTTAGATATGGAATACATCGGAGGACCCAATCCCCTCGAAGAACAAGTTACTCTCTTACCTGGTAATGTTCTTTCGATGGGATGGTCAGACGACGTATTCCATATCGCTCCCTCCCTACCTGCCCCGCTACAGAATTTGTTATGCGATTGCAGCTTACGTTTCCGCAAGGCTTTCTGTGGTCATACTGGCAGTAGTTTGGTGCCACACGTTCTTGGGGGAAAAAACTACAACTGAGGCCACGGGCGTCATGCGTCCTACTTATAACATCCGGTGACGTCGGCTCGACGGAACCCCTCGAGGACAGCGTATCTAAGTCATTGACGCAGGACGCAGACGCTGAAAACTTTCCGATGCAGCACAGCTGTGATTACTGTCATAGATATGGAATACGTCATCGGACCATCCCATCGAAAGAACGTTACTAGGTAAGAGAGTAACTTGTTCTTCTCAATTGACTTTCATCACCCCTTCTCCTCTGTTTCCCTCCTTTTATCCTTTCCTCCTCAATTTCCTGCAACACCCTCTTCTTTTCCTCCTTACCCTCTCATTCCTTTTTTCTGGACTTTTCCAATTCTTCCTGTTTGCTTGGTATGTGAAGAGCGCAAATGGATTTATTTCAAAACTCCTGTTGCACTCGCACAATGGGATTTATGAATTAAATCTCTTCTACATCCATTTCACCAGGGTCGGATTGGCCCCTCTGCCTTTCGGCCCGTGACCAGGCCGAAATCGTCCCTGGGGAGTGGGGGCCGGTTCCTGGCCATGACTGGGCTAGTTTGGAAGAAAAAAAAAGTTTTAAAAAAAAATTATTTTCAGAAAGCCTTTCATCCGTCTTAGGTCGATAAATGAGTACCAACACAGCTTGGGTGATATTGCATCAAAATTGTTCTATAAAAAAGAGCTTAAGGGCAAGTGCTATACAATAACATATTATCATTCAGCCTTGGAAGTCTACTTGGATTCACACTTAGGAACAATGCTATTTGATGCCACTTCCTGTTTTGTCAAGGGATGAAAGGTCGTGTTTCATTGCTTCCCAGGATGTCACTTTGGGGTGGGGTCAAGTGTTATCACTTCCGGTGATGCCATCAGAGGTCAAGGGTCGTGCGGCGAGGGGTGGGCCACTTATTTTTGGGTGACCGGGCCTATTTCTTGTCGCAGTCCGACCCTGCATTTCACCCACCTACCTTCCCTTGCCCCATACACCTCTTCACTATCCCAGGGAATCCCTTGGAATGGAACACCCATCCTCCCTTTGCTCCTCCCCGCCTCCACCAAGCTCCCCTCTTCCTTTACCCAAGGCGCACACCAGGACCCTGCCACTCCCCCCACCTTCCATTCCCATGTTTCCACTTCCTGACTCATCTCTACCAACTTACCGCTCCACCCACCTTTCGGTTTCTTCATTACATAATGGATGTTTGGCACATGTTCTGTGTTCTGTCCATCTTGAAAGCACTGTGTTGCCTTCACTACTTCTCCACCATATACAGATTATTTCTTGTTGGGGAGAATTCTCAGAAATGTGTTAATTCCCTTCTACCTTAGAGACCCCCAGCTCTTTTGCTGCACTTTGGGACTTTTTATCTCACATGTAATTTTAATGTGATTTAATTTCTGTGTTCTTTTTTAACTTTGGAGTCTGACGAACTCCATAGGCATCATCTTTACATTGTGTCACACAGCACCTTCAGTGCAGTGGCACAGGGAAGTCTATTGGATTTCCCAAAGGTTTAAATACCTTCTCTTGGTGAAACTACTGTTTCCAAGAGCAGTGAAGTGAAATTGACTTTACTTACAATTTGTAACCTTCTAGACCCAGCACACACTATCTTACCATAGAGCGCTGGAGGGGGTTACTTAGTATCCCCTTTGTCTAGGTTCTCAAATAAAATGTTTGTTACCCTTTCTACAGTTAATGGCTGGTGGCAGTGGTTTACTTTTTACTGCCATCGTGTGTTTTTACCGTGGGCTGTGTTCGCAGCCATGGTAAGGCACCCCTGGGTGCCCATTTTGCCCCAATGGCCACGGTCTTCTTTTGTCACCATTTTCTGTTGGAAAGGTCCTTCTTGAGATTTACTCTGCGCGCCAAACCAGGTTTGGTCTCTTTGTTAGTTTTGTCTTTGACGGGAATCGCAAGTGAAGCCTGCCTCTGGCACCAGTATGTCTGGCAGGGGCAGGAAGTGAGGGAGATGCCCGAAACTCCCTGTGCATAATCCCCTTGGTTACAGGAATACACCAGAAGGTGATTGGCCAGCTGGCTGTCTGGCAAGGACAGCCACCCTGCTGTGTGACTGACAGCTAGACTGGAATGAATGGGAGAAACCTGCATTAAAGGCAAGGCTTTTTGGCTTGGAAGGTAGAGTCATCCACTGGACAAAGGAATCCGAAGAAGCACTTGGAAGAGACGCCTGCTGCAACTCCTGGACCGTTGGTTTGCTCGGTGAAGCCCTGCTGGTGTGCTGAAGCTCCGAATTCGCCTCTACTAGAGAAGCACTGCAAGGACAACTTCTCCCTTTGAGTTGGTCGGACCAGTCAACTCCAAAGTAATCCCGTCGGCACATCCTCTCGAAGCTGGTTGCATTTCAACTGCAGTTGCTGCTTTAACCGAAGAGCCAGAGAGAGGAACACCAGATTGTGTGCGTTGCTTTTAAATCGGACCAGAGCGCTAGGAAGATCCTCCGGACTTCCCTGTTGCAGGACTGACCAAGCCTGAGACACCTCAACAGAGTGCTGGACCCCAGAAGCAAGGAAAGTCTGGAGTGGTATCCGAGAACCACAGTGTTGCTATTTGCTGTCAGACGCGAGGAGCTGAAACACTGAAGGACCGCTGAATTGAAGTTTGCACATTGCTGTCGCGGACCATCCCATTGCAGAGCAGGAGTCCCCAGACGTCCTCTCTCTAGTCCCCACGATTGAGGCCCAGGAACAGCAGGATCTGCAGAGCTGCATAGGAACAGAAGCCAGCTGGAACCATTTGTTCTAACCAGAGGTACTGTAAAGTCTAAGAGAACTTACCTCTTGTTGTGTAGTCTTACTTGCTTTCAGTTGAGGCTTGTCTTGGTTACCTTGCAGAGTTGCTAAAGCTTTGAACTTCACAAGCCTCCCAGGTTGTGGCCTTGCAAGTGTTTTATTTTCTACAAACATTGTGCAAGACTTTTTACCTACCTACAAAGACGATCTTCAGCTCCCCTTGACATTGTGCAATTAACATTGGCAGTCCTGGCTCCCTGAGAGGCTCCTCTTTACCTAACTCAGTATTGCTCTAAATGTACCCGTGATAAATCCATGTCCATAGTGTCCTAGCTATTTAAGTCACCCGAGGGTGTAGGAAGTGTCTGTGTGCCATCCCCAATGGGTGTCATCTGATTTAGAGAAATTGAGTGTGTTTTGAAGTATATTTAAGTGTTAAATGCTTTGCTCCCTTTCTGAAGAAGGCTTATATAACTGACTGTGAAATAACTTAATCGTTGTTTTATCAAGAAACCTTGAGTGTAAGTGTTTACTTGGATAACTGCATTGTGAAACTCTGTGTCACAACCTTACTACTCACATTGACCCCTCTTGAGATAAGCCTGGCTGCTCGACCACACTACCAACCTGTGTAGTTCAGACTTATAACAAAGGTTGGGTCCCTATTGCCAGGAGGTCAAGGTTGTTGTAGTGCACCCATAGGGTACTGCATACAGTCTTGCCTAACGTTTCTCCACCTCCAAACAGCTCTTCTCGCCTTCTGCCACCTACGGTCAGGACAACTAGATCAAAGCTACTGCTCTAAAGCTTCATCTTCCTGAAACTCCTGACCATGCCTGCATCACTGGATCCAGAAGTGGGTGCTCCTTCACTGGCAGGACTCTGATATTAATTCTTCCTTGGTGTCTCCTCAAGCTGACCTCGTCCTCAGAAACCACATCCTGTGCTTGAGGATGACATGGGAACATTGCATCAACAACTACCACCAACCTCTGCCAACTAGCCTTTCTGTGCTTTTGGCTCTTACCCTTTGGACACGCAAAATCATGAATAATCATTCCTAACAAGGGTCTCAGGGCCCCTTCTGTACTGGCGTTGTTGCCAGAACCTACAGTGGTCACCAAAAACATGCACAGGGATGTCCTCTGGAAACCGCCAGCCACACGCTGCAGAACTGCATTTTCAGACCTAGGCTATTCTTTTGACTCTGTGTTGCTGGCAAACCTTGTCTTGATGTATTCTTTCATTCATAGACCCCATCTTCATCCTCAATGGTCTTCTGTGGATTTCACTCCATCAGAACTCCAGAAACTGCTCCTTGAGACACTATCGCAAAATGATAACTCTTTTCCCGCCACATACTGTCTAAATCCACATTACTGGTCTCACTTGGTCTCTTGAAACTTTGCGACCCAGTTGGGAAAAGTGTATTTTATTACTTTCTTCTTCTTTTTCATTTTTATGGATAACCCTTTTACTGAACTGATTAAAACTCTTTACTTACCTGATGCATTATGGCATCTTTTTTGTTTTACAAAGCTTACTTACCCTAAAGTGCAGTGATTTTCTCTTTGCCTTTTCTTACAAGAAGATTATATTTTTGTGAAATTGTAGTCTGTGTGGACATTCTCTCATTGGGTATAGGTGAAACATGAGTACCTTACCTGCTAACCACCACACTCAACCTCTTGAGAGTTAGGCATGGTCTGCTCTGCTACAACTACCACCAGCATTCCCCCTTCTCTTCCAGTGTCTGCTGCTTCATAAAATAATTTTCGGCTGAGGGCTTAGTGCTTCAATGCGGACGACTGTATGTCCTTCGAAGGCCTCCGCCTCAAGGTCAATGTCATTGCAGGTATAAATAACACCTGCATCGCTCATTATCTTCAGTTCCATTTCTCCACGATAGCTTACGCTTCGAAGATTATGGCACGCTTTCAGTTTCCTCACAAAACTGCGACATTCAAGTGAAATGGCCTCTATGTCGACTTCGTCAACCCCGAAGACCGGGTTTAAGAAATGGCATGATTGCGGCGCCAAGATGTCTGTGGTGTCTAGCACAGGACGGCAGACTGTGGTCTTGCCAATCAATGACAGGTAAAGCATTGAAGGAACGTAAGGGGAGGTGGCAGCTATGAAATCCCCTTTGAAGACACTGTCGAAATGGCTCTCGTCGGACGAGTTGAGGAGCCATCCTCCTCAGAGGAAAAGGTCTAAGAAACGCTCTTGTTCCTGAAGCGGTTGGCACCTCTGCTCATCTTCATCTAGAAAGATGAAAAAAAGGCACCACAGATCTCCTTCCGCAACCTCTGCCTGCCCAAGTGAGTCAGAGACTCCTGTCGAATGGGAGGTATTTAGGCAGGAGATGCTCAAATCTTCGAGAAGGCTGCCCCCGGACACCTTGAGGGAGAAAACAGTCATGATCCTGTTGGGCAGTCAAAAGTTAACAAGGAGAAGCCCAAGGACCAATCCTGTGTGCCCTCAAGCCCTGGAGAGGAGCCTTCCAGCCCTGGAAAAACTTTGAGATCTTGACTCGGCAACAGGACCAGTCCTCGTATGGCGAAGACTCAACACTGATCGCATCGAAGCCTGAGATGGCAAAAGTGTCAACAGTATCGAAACCTTCAATTCCGTTGAAAGAAATGGAAAAAAACATTCAAACCACTCCCTGAAAAGGATTTAAGTCCTTATCTAATATATTTTATAACTATGATCCATCCGACTAGGATACACCGCCCTTCGGGCTCGAGTATGGAACTCCCAACGTTCCTGAGGCCCTCATTTCAGAGGAATCTAGAATGTAGGACCGCTATGAAAATGTACAGATGCAAGTGGCATTGATACATCGCCAGTGCAGTAATTTGGCAAGCCAGACCCAGCAGAGCATGCAGATGCTTCCTATAGACATTTAATGTGTAGAGTAATTGAATTTTTGGGATGGGGCAGGCCAATCCCTCTGTTTGAACAGGATGATCTAACTGACATTTTGGATAAGGGACCACAAAAGAACCCTGTATTGCCTTTTCACATTGCCCTGCAAAAGAGGGTAAAGGAAAATTGGGAGGCGCCAGATACAGGTATGGCTGTTTACAAAAATGTTACAAAAATGACAGGCCTTCCAGTAGTGATCCTGAGTATCCAGACACTGTAAAACTTGGTGGTCCAAGCGGCAACTTTCACACCAAAGCAAGAGACTGAACACCTTTTTTTATTAGTTGATTTGATCAAGATAAATCTCTATCTTTTCAACATACACAAAAAAAAGTACAATGTATTTACAACATAATGATTAAAAATGGGAGATATAGTGACAATATAACATTTAAAATGTACACCGCACAAAAGTAAAACAATATAATATAATTATTTTCTCATATTGGTTTTGTCTCTATTAATTACAATTTACTGCACATTTCTGACTTTTTTAACAACCCTAACCTATATAAAAAGTTATGAATGGCATATCTCACAGATCTACTATTGGTGTGATATAATAACTCCCACATTCTTACGTTAGTTACATTTTGATAACCCTCAAGCAAATGTTTAAAATGAATAATTCTCTTTGATAGTAACACGGGGCATTCTGTACATAAGTGTTTCACGGATTCATGCAAGGTTTTACAAAATCGACATTGGAGGTCAGTTGATGTTATAATCTTGCGTATATAAAGGACTTGTTGGCCAGATATTTAATCGAAAATGCAAAAAGTCGTCTCAAAGACTGCAAGTTAGGAAATATAACTAGATAACTTTCAGTAATGACATGTCGTTTTAAAGCAAAAGGATTTTCTATGAACTTTTGATATTTGGAACATGCAGACCTTGTTTGAATCCAATCAATCATACTCCCATAATCTATTTTTCACTAAGTCCGGATTTTCAATTAACAATGTTATACTAATACCCTTACTGTCAATAACACTTTGCGTTTTCTTCTGCCAAACCATGGGAAAGGGTTACAACGATTTTATTAAGAGATAGTCTGATATAATGTGTAGCAGACCAAATTTGTTGGAAGCCATGAGACATTTATGATATAGTGAACACAATTTCCACTTGTATAAGGCATAAAGTGATAAAAGCCCTAATTCATGTCTTATGATACAAATGGGTTCTGATAATGGGAGATTGAATACACGCTTCCAATAGCACCCTTCCATTTTTGACCAATAGTCCTATGATCTCAAATTTGTTGCTTCAGAACCATACATAATGACAGGAGGACATTTTTGTTTATAATAAACAATTATAGGGGTTATCGAGGATTTGCAGCATCTTGCTTTTATGATGCGAGTTTGAGAGACAGCTGTGAGTAGCTTTTGCTTTAAGTGATTAGCATAGTGAACGTCTCCAGGCTGGTTATTTACACAAGTTCCCAAATATATATATGATGAAACTGACTTTAGGGTTGTGTTCTGAAGTGGCCACCTATGCATAGCAGTACGCTGTTTGAGATTCCCAAATTGTATAACTAACTTTAGTTTTCATTAAATTGATAGATATACAGTTTTTATGAGCATACAGATCAAGAGCTCCCAAAAGGGCTCGCAATCCTTTAGGAGTCTTAAAAAATAAAACCATTTCATCAGCATAGAGTCAACATTTGATTTAAGTTCCATTCATTTTTGGTGAACCTGCCACAATCTCTTCCAAACAACATCCTACATCAGAAATAAAAAAATTAAACAACGCGGATGCTAACAAGCAACCCTGTTTCAAGCCCTGTGAGGTTTGAATTGTCTCCAATAGTAAACCGTCTGTACTCAATCTAACTTGAATGGTGGTGCCAGTGTGCAGATCAAGCAGCCATTTCAATATTGACCGGGGGCAACCTTTATCCATTAGTTTTTTGTAAAGAAGCTTGCGAGGAACGGCATCAAATGCCATCCGGAAATCTATAAAGGCAATATAAAGTGCCTGATGACAATGCTGAGCTTGTAGTATAATACTATTCAACGTGATTATATTTATTGCTGTGCGAAGACCTGGAATAAATCCCGTTTGAAATGGATCACAGAGGGTTTTTGAGTGTAACCATAAATTAAATTGAGCTAATATTAGACGAGCAAATATTTTACCTGGGCAGTCCAGTAAGGCAATCGGTCTGTAGGACTTGGGGTCATCTCTATTGCCTTTTTTAATGATCGGTAGAATTATAGACCGCTTCCATGAATTTGGTATTTTCCCTACTGCGAATGTATGCTTGAAGATTATAAAAAGAATATCTGCCCATTCCTCGGGGTATTCCTTAAGCATACTATTATGCAACCCATCTGGGCCCAGCGCTCGAGTGCGACTTAGGTTGGTTATGCAATAAAGAATATCCTCAATTTCCAATTGAAATGAATGATCAACATTTTGCCTATTAACATTCCAGTTTATATCATGAAAAGGAGAGCAATACACATCACGGAAATAAACTTGCCATGCCTCGTTAGATATAGGGCTAATTTGAACTGCGCTTTGTGTCTTTGTTGTTGCCTCATTGAGAAGTGCCCAGATGCCACTCATGGATTTAGCTAATATTTGCTTTAGCATGCACTCGCCATCATTCTGATGTTGTATAACTCTCAGCCCTTTAAGCCATGTTTTGTATGCCACTGTCAGTTGCTTCTTTGTCTTGTCTCTGACTGTGGCCGCGAGGAACTTCAGGCTATGCATATCACCACTTAGATGGACTTTTTATGTTTTAGCTCTAGATCAAAGGCATAGCTATGATTATATTTGATACTTGAATCAGGCAAAATAGATTGTTTGAAAACTTGCATCATTTGGACATAACATTCTGATCCATCGTTATGTGGAGAAAGGAGGGTATCATACAGTTGTGCTGTATATTGGATCAGTTTACTTGTGTTCCAGCGTAGACGATTACCACCATTATTCATCCTTTACATTAGAAATGTGTTCTTTGATGACCCATTGGCAACTTAGAAGATATATGAAGCATATTATCGTCACTCGGGTTTGATGGAATAACCTTCAGGAGCATAACCTGCCTCAAAAAATCTCTGTTCACAAAGATGTGATCCAAAGTTGCCTGTTGACGCTCCCTGGACCATGTAGGCTGGGATGGAACATCGCCTACCACTGCACTGTTTAACATCACATAGCCCCTTTCCACCATAATGGAGGACCAGATTAATTCATCACAGGCCAATTCTATATCTATACCAGGATGCAGATGTAGATTTAAATCACCCATTATCAGAAATGGGATATACTGGCATCTAAAAGTGTGTCTAGAATGGAAATCAGGTGTTTAAAAAAATAGATCTGCTTCCAATGTCTGTTTGCTCCAATAGATGTTGATAATAACAATAGTCAGCTTATCTCTAGTCAATTTCACTACTTGAAAGCAGGGAGATCGGGATAAACACTTTAAACGTGCAAAGCCAGATGCCTTGCTGATGGCTAATAACAACCCCCCCCGTAGGTCGCCCAGCAGCTTTCTAAGTGGGCAGTGTTGTAATGATAGTATAGGATGCCCATACAGGCACTGACATGAGCCAGGTTTCTTGGAGCGCAATAATATCATGGCCCACCAAGCCACCAGCCAATGAATTAATAATAGGTATATTCGCTATCAGGCCAGACTGCATATGTAGCCTGGCTTCTGATAAGTCATATTAATTAGTAATTTCAATTAAGTCAATATCAGTTGTAGATATCTCCACCAACATAGGAATTTCAGCACATATATTCAGTATACTCGCTCTGTTAAGAACATATTTTACACAGGGAGAGTTTCTGCACCCGAGAATTCAGTGATGAGGGCATTTTAATTTTTACCCGCCTTTTCATTATTTGTATGCTTGTGAAAAGTTGTATGTGCTTGAATGGTCGGATTGGAAAAGGCTGGATCAACTAGTTGGCGAGATCGATCAACATGGGCTGAAGGTATAGGCCCTTTTAACAATGAGCTCACCTTGGGAAAAGTTGAACATTGAGTAATAGTGTCAGGCTGATTTTGTGCTCAATATGAGTCAATTGACAACCTTATCACTTCTCTCAGCTTCTGCGTAGTAGGCAGAATCGTATTTGGTACCGCCATGGGCATCAACGAGGTAGCTATGATGTTTGGTGTGGTCTGAGTCGGCATTATGCTATTTATGATAGGGTTGTTTTGCCTGCTTTGCACCAGGACTTCCTGGTTTATGGGTGACACATGATTATAAATAATTTGGGACCCCATTGGTGTAACAGACGCACCTTGCAGAATAACTGGCCTTACAAGAGGAAGAATGGTGCTGGATACCAACATTTCAGAGATTGGTTTACAGGTATCTTCCTTCTGTACTACAAGTGGTTTTTGCAATATACATGATTCAATGGATGATCTTATCTCTTACCTAAGTTCATGTATGTTTGAGAAAACTGATTGCGTTGTGGTTGCTTTAATAGCCAGGGGTGCTGGAATTGACTTGGTTTCATTAGTTATGGTGTGAGGGTTGGGCACTGAAGCTGTCGACTCCTGAGGTTGATGAAAGCTATTTGTTGTAGCACTAAAAGAAGTATTTTTTTCAGTTAGAGCCACCAAATCATCTAAGGGTTTATATGCGACCGGAATCTTAGTGGTATTGTTCGTGATAGTATTGAGGGACCTCGCAGCGGATGCTTCTTTAAGTTTCTTCATCCTAGTAAGAGCCTTAATGAATTTTCTCGAATTACCCTTGGACTGTTGCCGCCTACACTTTTTGCCCAGCAGAAATGCTTTTTTGAGAAGTCCAGTAGGTGCGAGTGGTGTGGCAATGGTCAATGCTGGCTTTTTAATAGCCGACGCATACAACTCAAAGATGTTAGCCGTTCCAGGCGCCTCATTCTCATTCTCATTCTCATTATGTGTAATTGGACGAACAGAACTAGTCTTTTGACATGTATTAATCATCTGCTGTTGAGCCTCCGAGATATATGGGACAGCACCAATGGCTGGACCCTGATGGACTTGGCAAGCTCGTGAAGATAGAGGTTCACGAGTTGGTGTATTAAGTTCGTTTTCTAAAGTGGTACTTCGGCCTACATGCTTAACTGACAAATCATGAATTAGATTTCCAACATCATCTATTGGCTGTATTGGACTAGTTTTACTACACATACTTGGTTCCCCAGAGGCTCCCGACCCCTTTACTAGCTGTTGCAACAACATAATTTGCCTATTCATTTTTCCATCGAGAACCTCATATAATTTAGCCACTGCCAATAGGGCAGTGTGCATGCCACTCAAGGTGTTGAGTGCAGAAGCTACGGGAAAAGAGAAGCGCTTTGAGTGATTTGTATGTATAAAAAATTCGGAGTCTTGAACTGCCTCCTGAAATCTCAAGCGCCTTGGAATGGGCGCTGTGAATGAGGGCGATACATCCACAAACTGGATATGGGTCTTGTTAGGCCCGGATGGTGATTGAGGCCTGCTCGGACATTGCTCGGTATGAGTTACATTGTTAAGTGGAAAATTATCAACCTGAGCAAATGTGTTACTGTATGTTCTTCATGTAATTGTATTAGGTCACCAGAATTCGAACAAATGTATAAAATGTCATAAGCAGTGGGGCTTGATTTGTTAGACATGTTCATGAAATCCATAACATCCTAGTCAACTTCCCCAGCTATTGTTAACTGTTCATGGGCCTTGCGTAGCCTTTGTTGAGCTGCTACTGAACACAAAACTGGCTCGATAACCTTACATGGACTTATAGGTGTGACACCATTAAGCTGTAATTCACCAGCTATACATGCGGATTCAAGTGTTGTGTCTGTGACTTCGCCTGCAGTCGCAATAACTAGTGGATTGCTGTGGGAAACCAGATGTATGTCGCCGCTGTTTGGTTTGGACAAAAGCTGTGGAGTGGTCACTGACGCCATTTCACAGGGTGGAGAGGTTAAATGCCCAGTGAAAACAACATCTTCATTAATCTGATCGCTTGCATTAATGGCTGAACTCAGGACAGGTTGATCCGTTTGCTTAACAGAAAGTTGGTTAGAGTAAAAGGTTTGTATATCCGAAGTAACGGAAATAGAACGCTGCAATTTATGTCTCAATTGGTCAGAACTACTAAAGACAACTTTAGTCGGTGGGCCCATAGTTTGAACTTCTATCGCTTTGGGTGTGTTTGTAGTTAGAGGCTGCAAAGGAATTACCAGCGGCATGCCTGATGTTAATGAGAATTTTTTTGCTACCATACTAAAATAGACCACAGTTTTTTTACCTGCAAAAAAGTGCGAGTAATATAAAACCAGACAAAGTATAATATTAGAAGTGCCTTCGCCTCGCGCTCTCTTGCTAGACAGCGACACAGCACTGACACTTCAGCACTGCACACTGCACTTCCACCAATGTGTGCGCCAATGCGTGAGCACGCCAGCAATATGGAATACTGGGGGAAGGAGGTGGGTCACAACCTCTACAACAACAAAAAAACAGAAAATAAGGTCAATCCACACACAATAGAAGCAAGCAGATGCTAGCACATCGGCTACGCCCTTCAAAGTCCTCCAAATCTGCAAAATCCACAGTAGTGCTCGTACCGCTTTGGATTAGCCAATGAGGAGCGTTGATGGTGAATAATGTTCCAAAGTTCCAACTCGCAGCCCGTAAATTCGCTGCAGTAAAAAGTCACAGAGCAGCACGGAGCAGCGAGGGACAGCAAGACAGCACTGACAGTTCACCACTACACTTCAATGCGGCTGAACACATTGCGGCGGCAGAAGAGAGGCGGCTTCCTGAACTTTGTGAGAGACTGGAAGGGAAGTGATGTGTGATTCTCTTTAGTCAAGTTTGGACTCTGCAGACACCAATCGCTGAGCCATGGCGACAAGCACAGTTATACGCAGGTTTGGGTGGTTGAGGAAGTTGGGATTTGTACGAGATGTGCCATCCAGACTGCTCAACATGCACTTTGACGGCACTCAGCTGTTTGGCAGCAAAGCTGACGAGAGCCTGGAGAAGCTGCAGACCTCGAAGGGGGCAGCCAAATCACTCTGCCCATGCAACGGCTGCATTACCCTCGCCCGCTGCTTCCATGGCCTCAAATCTCTGAGGCCTTAACCCACAAAACCCTGGTGGGATGTAGACTCTCAGCATCTGCAAGAATGATGGGGCATTACTTCAGATGCAAGGGCGTTGCAAACAGTAGCCCAGGGTTACTGCTTCCCCTTTTTTGAAGGCCTCAGGCTCATCCACCGGGGAGTCACTCGTTCCCAGTTCTGGATCTGTTCCTTTTGCAGGACATTTGGAGCCGGCTAGAAAAAGGTGCTATAGAAACACTACCTGTGACGGAGAGAAACAAAGGGTGGTATTCTCCCTATGTCCTACTCCCAAGAAGCACAGAGGATTGAGACCCATTTTGGACTTGAGATGCTTGAACAAGTTCCTCAGGCAGGACAAGTCAAAATGGTCGCCCTTTCTCAAATCCTTCAGGACCTCTATCTTCTGGATTGGATTGCATCATTGGATCTTCAGGATGCTTACTTTCATGTGCCTATCCATCACAAGCAAAGAAGGTACCTGTTACGCTCACCTGGCTCCCACAGGGGTGTCGATCGGACCCGGACAGCTGCGACCTGCTCCAACGTGAAGCGTAGTGCAGAGATGACAGACTGGACTGGACCGCCTAATCTCGTCTGCTTGACCCGTAGAAATATTCTCCTGCAAGTGGAGAAAGGGATTCAGCCACCCGTGGATTTTAGTAATGGCACCCCACTGTTCTCCCCACTAATCACCACCGATATTCACTTTCTGGAAGCTCACCTTATGTTTGTAAATGATGAGCTCTCCATCCTGCGTGGAATGCAGGGGCGCGTAGATACCAGTTACTTCACTGGTTTGAGGGCGTTGAAGATTTCCGGATGAATATTGACTCCGAGGTTCCAGGCGAGAACCCGTAAGTATAACTTTCAAAGAGTTCAATATGTCCGATGTTCACTCTTGTACATTCCTTTCTTGTGTTGCAGCTGGGTCCAAGGGAAGATTGTCTTGTGGCAGCTGATGGTGTTGAGGTAAGAGTCTGTATTACCCAACACTGTTCGGCAAAAGATGCGTGTGTTTAAATTGCTGGTTTCTCTCTCCTTACAGGTGCGGCGTAAGAAGTTGTGGTTTGTTACAGAATAATGCCTCTGGTTGTTAATCAGGTAAGTCTATGGTGGAGAGGATGTATTTGTTGGCTCTCTCGGCTCACCTTATGGTTTTTTTTTGTCCCCTAGATGGTGGAATTCGGCGGAGAAAATTATGGAGGCTGCGCCGGATCGAAAAATGCTGTGAGGACTGGTGAGTATGGCGCGGCGCTGCAGCTGGCAATGCGACGCGTGTAGAATAATGTCCTTTTCAAGTTCGAAGACGTGATGGATCCGGAATTCGGGTAAGGATTGAAATAATATCCGTTTTCTAACCTTTCTTTCTTCTATTGCTAGGAGCTCTGGATTCGAGACGGGCGTGGCTGAAGACTGGATGCTGACTGCAGGCACGGTGAGCGTTACGCTGCTGGATGCAGAATAACACGAAGCATGTGCTGCTGTTCGGGCGTGGTTTAAATAGCCTCCAAAGTAGTTCCAGGTAAGAAGTCCCTAGAACCACACCCAAGTAAAAAATTGTCCCTGTAGAAAAATAGTCCCATCCAGGCCTCACGTTGGCTTGGATTCATTTGCAGCATGGTGGTCTGCATGAGGTAAGTAAAGTCTATGAGCCTGGCCCCTATGGCGCCAGGACTGATATCTATTATGAGCCTGGCGCCTAAGGCGCCAGGACTGAACCCAGAGAGCCCCCAGCCGGGGCTGCTGAGGTTTTATTAAATACCTGGATGCCTGCTCCCAGGGCTGATGGGCTTGATCCGGATGCCCGGGGGTAGGCATCATGACAGTACCTGAGGTTTCCAGGTGGTGGCTTCTCATTTTCAATTTCGAGTTCTGCCATTCAGGCTGACCTCCACCTGAGGGTTTTCACCAAGTTGATGGCGGTGGTTGCAGCGAGTCTCAGGAGTGGGGGGTTTCCCATCTACCCCTACCTGGATCATTGGCTGATCACGGCCCGTTCTCCTGAACAGGTCTCGGAACATCTCAGCATAGCCTGCCACTCTCTCCACAGACTGGGCTTCTCCCTCAATTTCAAGAAGTCCCACATGATATTATCTCAATGGCTCCAGTTCATCAAAGCAGTTCTGGATGCATCCTTGGGAAAGGCCTTTCCACCGAAGATGAGGGCTCAACACATTCTGCAGATGGTCACCAAATTCCAGAGTGGCCAGCGTCTTCCGCCCTTCGATTTATTTGAGGTTGCTCGGCCTCATGGCATCCTGCATTTTTCTGGTGTCAGAGTCTCGCCTGAGCATGATATCCCTCCAATGGGCTCTCAGAACACGGTGGTCTCAGTTCTCGAGCAAGATGTCAGATCTGCTTGAAGTTCCGAGCAAGGTCGCACAGGATCTCCTGTGGGTGGGCTTGCGAGGACAACATCCTGAAGGGTGAACCTTTTTCGCAACCATGGCCAGAGATAACGGCAGTTACGGATGCCTCACTCACAGGGTGGCGAGCCCACGCCAAAGATCTGACAGTCAGCGGTCATTGGTCTCCATCGGAGTCTAAACTACACATCAACCTTTTGGAGCGGAGGGCAATCAGACTTGCACTGAAGGCTTTTCTGCCCTCTGTTCGGGGAAGGAATATCCTGATAACTGACAATACAGTGGCCATGTACTACCTCAAAAAAAGGTGTATGGTCACTACCACTGTGCAGAGAGGCAATGCAACTCTAGTTCTGGGCAATTCAAGAAGGAATCTCCATATCAGCAGCTCACCTAGCGGGGAGGAAAACACGGCGGCAGATGCCCTGAACAGGCAGAGCAGTCTGGCAGGCAGAGCACAGTCTCCCACGAGTGGGAACTAGCTCAAGTAGACCTGTTCGTGACCAGTGTCAACCGGAAGTGAGAACTGTTCTGCTACAGGGAATTTCCCCCCAAGAAGAGCTCTAGGGGACAAGTTTGTAGTGGACTGGGAGTTTCTACTTCTGTACGCGTTTCCTCCAGTCCCTGTCATACAGGAGGTTGAGAAAGTTTGGTAAATCCATGATCCTAATTGCTCCGGATTGGGCCTGGAGGACGTGGTACCCGGACCTTCTGGACATGTCCATCTGGCCTCCAATGCGTCTTCCACAACGAGAGGACAGTCTCTCGCGAGAGGAGGGTCGGGTTCGCCATTCAGAGGTCAAGATACTCCACCTTCATGCATGGTTCCTGAAAGGTTGAGATATAAGGTGTGAGGAATTTGACTATCCGCACGGTGGGTGTGCGCTCACCTGGGCTTTTTTGAAATTGTGTATGAAATTGAATGATGGTAGATAAACCTCTGGAAAATGCATGGAGCTAATCCACACACATTTTCCTATGCTCACTGAACGACATACACATAAGACCTGTGTACTTTGGGTGGACACAGCCTACAGGCGCAGTCCTACCTGTCATTTTTAGTTGGGATCTGACAGTTGAAGTAAACGATGCACCTCATAAGGGGGAGGTCCAAAACCTTTGTCCTGCCATGGCAAGCCTAATTAACTATCAAAGGCACTATGGATCCGCCCTATCCGTTTGTTTACCCTCTGCAGATGGTGGCAGCAATTAACGTAATTAACATACTAATAGAGTATACTTCAAACAGGACCACATAGGGCCTGGTTGCAGAGGCTAACACAAAGGACACACCTTTCATATGTGTCAACCTGTAGCCAGCTCCCATCCTAAAATATCAATGACAGTGAGCTGTCATGTCTGGTGCATGTGTTTGTTATGTTATGTTACTTTGCATTTATATAGCGCCTTATGTACCATTGGTATGATCTCAAGGCGCTGGTAGGTTGAACGCCCTCGGGAACCGTAGGGGAGGGGGGGAGGGAGGGAGAGGGCGAGAGCAAAAAAAAAGGGGCGTGTGAGCAACCAGATATGTGTGCAGGAGGTGTGGTATTTAAACTTATTAGCGGTAGGTGAGGTGCTTGGGAGATCATGGGTATGTGTTTGTTCTGGCAGGGTGTTATCCAGACCGATTCTGGCTGCGTTAGGCCTGAGGAGAACGCCTAGGCTGGCGGGTGTGAAAGCAGGCTGTGTTTAATTAGAATGATGGGGAGTATGAGGCAGATGTTGGTATGAGAACAGCTATACCGAATGTGTCATAGTATCGCTGTGTTCTAGATGAGTGGTGGTGTATAGAAGAGATTAAGCGTGGAGGTGTGATATGGTGGTTTATATTAGGTGGTTGTGATCTAGCGCACTCCAACCGGTCCATGCACTCCAGACGTTCCGTGGACTCCAACTGTTCATGCACTCCAACCATTTTTGAACAGTGTCCATTCCTTGCCCTCTATCTGCTCCATGCTTTCCATTGGTTGCATGTGCTCCCTCAGTTCTATGAACTCTATCTGTTCTATCTGTTCAGTCAGTTCCATCTATTCCTTCTGATGCACAGATTGTTGGTGGGGACCCAGGATTGGTTCATTAAGGTAGATTTGGCTTTAAAAGAGGGTTGAGCCCCTCTTTTGGGCAGATCATCTTAAGACTTTGCAAAGAGTAACGAGAAGAACTAATTTGGACCCTGGCTGAAGGTACAGTCTGCCTTAAAGCTTCCGCCAGTGAAAGAAGGCCAGGATTTCCAAAGAGAGAAGGCTCCCTCCCCTAAATATCTCCCGGGGAACAGAGGGAGATGCTGAATCCAAACAACCCTCCAGAACCGGTACCCAGCCAGCACACACTGTGCCCTGCTAGCAAGATTACTAGGTGGGAAGTGCCAGAGAGTCTCTGAACCAAACCAAGGACAAGGTTGTTGCCTGCAACACTCTCCTCAGCTTTGGGCTGTCAGCCTTAAAGGACGACGCAAGCCCAGTGAAGAATCTAGGAGTGCATCGACAAGCATCAACCAGCGTCCGCCTTAAATGACATTTTCAAGCCAGTCGAGCTCCTCAAACTGCAACCAACTGCTCCACTGACTGTTGTCACGCTGCAGTCGCTAATATCATCTGGGACGCCTCGACAGTGCTTCAGACCCGCGATCACCACTGAGACGATTCCTGACCCCAAGCTGCAATGTAGCCCAGCCTGCAGCCGTCCGTCCAGCCTTGCTCGCTCAACTGCCTACCGCCTGATACCCGCAGCGGTCGCCTTCCCTGAACTCTGTCGCAGAAGCTGCAAAATGCCCTGAAACCGACTCTACACTGTGGAGCACCAAGAACCTCTACAAGCACAAGGTACATTGTAGTTATGTTCCCCTGGTCCTTCTCCGAAGGCCCCTAGTGACATTTTATAACCCATTGCTCCCTTTCTGCTGAAGCCAAGCATCCTTGAACTATTGTGATTCATTACTTTATTGACTGCCTCCTGTCAGTATCCAGAGTGCATCCCTTTTCCTTCTTGAAACTGGCTGTCCTCTGCATTCCTTTACAGGGTGGGCTGTATTTTGTAGTGTGCTAGAACTGTCTGTTGAATATTATTAAAGTAGATGTTTGTATACAGCCTTGACTTGACAGTCCCTTTTATCATTGGGTAATTGTATTTTCGCTGTGTTGCAATTAACCAACGATCCATGACCTTGCAGAGATAAGCCTGCTGTTCGTCCACGTTTCCAAAAATTGGACAAGGAAGTTTATAATTTGCTTGTGTTTCCCATCTGCTTGAATCCCTTCGGGTTTACTAGACGTGTGTGGGGCTGAATGATGGTTTAGAAACAGATATTCATCCCTGGACCACTGGTGCCGCGGAAGTTGATAGGTCACCTAAGGATTGAGACCTCCCGAAAGACGTAATGGAGATTTTGCTTTCGGGCAGAAGGCCAGCAACGAAGTCCTTGTATCACTGCCTTTGGAACAAGTTCTGCAGCTGGTGCAGCGAAAAGAATGTGGTCCCTTTTCGAGTGCGATACACCTGGTGTTGTCTTTCTTATTGCATCTGGCAAATCTGGGGCTCCAGATTGAAACCATCAAGGGGTTCTTGGCAGCGCTTTCGATTTTTAATCGCACGTTGGAAGAAACTTCATATTTCAAAATGCCATGATTATTCAATTTCTAAAGTGGCCCACAAATGTGTTCCCTCCAGTCGCATTTCTGGTCCCGGTTTGGGATGTAAATCTAGTGCTGAAATTTCTTATCTGCTCTCCCTTTGAGTCGCTTCACTCATGTCCATTGAGACTGTTGACTTTTAAGACAATGGGCCTCATTACAACCCAGGCGGTAAGTTCCCTACTTTACCACAATGTTGTAAACTCTGTTTACACCATGGTGGATGGCGGATTTACCGCCCCATTCCAAGGTGAGTGGGGCGGTAAATCCCCATTCCCCATTTACCCTTCCCCATTCCCATTTTTGCCCCATAGGGCATAATGGGAGTGGGGAAGGCGCTACCAAGGCGGGTTATCGCCTTGCATTTTAACACCTGCTAAAAGCAGGCGTTAAAATGGTAATCAGGCATTGAGGGCCGTTAAACCCTTAACGCCTGGGTTGTAATGAGGCCCAATGTTATTAGTCGCTTTGACATCAGCCTGCAGGGTGAGCGAGTTACAAGCCTTATCAAGTAAACCACGATTTACAACATTTTATAAGAACATGGTGGTCCTGAGAGTTAAACCCACTTTTTTTTTCCCGAAAATAGTATCGTACTTTCAAATTTCTCAAAAAATTGTTCTGCCAACATTTTATCCACCTCCGCATCCTGGTAAAGGGGAAGAATGGCTACGTAGGTTGAACACTAAAAGGGCGCTTAGCTTTTATGGATTACGAATGGCTAAAATAAGACAAGATGATCATTGGACACAAATTGGGTCTGGCGGTCGCTAAGCAAACATTATCCAGATGGATAACGTCGCCCCAGAGAACATGATCCCTATGCTCCACCCGATTACCAATCTGACCTTAACCCCTACCAAATGGTGGAGTTATATAACCTAACTCTGGGCCTAGCAATAGACAAAGTTGCCCCACTAAGCACCCGAAAGTCTAAACCGAGAGCCCACTTAAACTCTTGGTGCACTCCCGACCAGAAGATTTTACGAGCCACCAAACACAAGGCAGAACTTATGGAAATCCACACCATCAAAAGATAAAAGAAACAAGTTCCTTGGCGCAGCCACATTTTATAAACAGGCTATCATCCAAGCAGAGAATCTCACCTACAGCGCATAGCAAAAGCTGAAACAAGCTCAAAAGAACTTTTTTCATCCTACGTGAACTGGAATCCCCAATATCCTTGGACTACGCCAACCGGGCTTCTGCCCAGGACACAGCACTGAGACAGCACTCCTTGATCTCAAAATCCAAATGGATGAGAGGTACCTAGCCATCTTGCTGTTACTAGATTTGTCTGCAGCGTTTGACCTAGTAAATCAACAAATCCTCTGCCAACACCTCACGGTCTCAGCCCAGTTCTCCCCCCATGACATTGCTTAGACGGATTCCTTCCTCTCTCACTGCACAATAAGAGTCTTTTCTAACATAGCAGCAGCCACACCAGCTCCAGTCATCTGCGGCGTACCTTAAGGCTCATTTGTCTCACCAACACTGTATAATATTTTCACTAAGCCACTATTTGACCTCCTGGACATGTTGGATGTCTCCTACACTAACTATGCTGATGATGCACAAATCCTCATACCCATTACCGGCAACCACACTGAGGATACCAACACCCTCAATAAAATCTACCTCACCATCCAAGCCTGGATGGCACAACACAAACTCTGTCTTAATGATGATAAATCAGAGCTCCTGGTGGTAGGCACACAATCCCAACTAAACAAATTGCACTGCAACTATAAATCTTTTACCATAGACTGGAATCTCCTCACCGCCCTGAAAGAAGTGAAAACTCTAGGAGTCTACCTACACTCTTCACTCTCACTAGCAAGTCAATGCAACTGCCTCGGCAGCTGCTTATAATGCAAAGCTCATTAACGCATGCTGCCCCTTCTGCATTACGCTAGCCAGAGCCTTAATCTTATCCAAACTAGACTGCTGTAACGTTCAATTCGCTGGTTGTTTCACAAACAACATAAAAAAACTCCAAATTATACAGAACGCCCTAAGAGCAGCATTAAACATCCTGAAAATAGAACATACATCGGCCGCTAGGCGCACAGTCCACTGGCTTCCTGTCCTAAACCGAATCAAATTAAAATCCCTATCCACCACACATAAATGTATCTCTAACACAGTCCCTAAATACCTCAACAATAAAATCACCAAACCTCATTTCGAGAGAGCCACTCGAGCTATTACCTCTCACCTCCTCACCACGCCTATATTTAAACTAGCTAAAGCAGGTGGCTGTAGCTTCCCAGTGGTGGCGGGTAAACAATGGAACACCCTACCGCTCTCACTCTGATCTAAAATTAAACCCATGGCTCCTCCACCCTCCTGCTCTGATATTTCTCTTCCCCCTGTCTTGTCTGAAGTCTTGTTCCAACAACTCCTTGCACTATGCTGTCTATCTTCTTGGGCATGCCCCTTTTTTTGTCTTGGTTCCCACCATGTCCGTTTTTACAATGTTTCACTCCCCACTTCTCTCTACCACCTCCTTCTCTAGTTTTTTTACCTATTCTTGACTTCACCTCTTAATTTCTTTCTACCGCCTCCTTCCCTGGTCCCTTAAAGGTCCCCCACTTCACCTCTTTAATCCTTCTACTATCCATTTGAGGTTGCCCATCGTTTCCCCCTCCCTTTTTGTCACTTCCTTCCCAAAGTTGATCACTACTCAAACTTGTTCAACACTTCCTCCACCCACTTGTCTTTGCTTTTCTCTGTCTCCTGTTCTTTCTTTATTCACTGTCATTATCTTCTCGTGCCAACTGTCTTTTCACCTTCTCTCCTTCTTTATCCCTTTGGGCCCCTTTGGTCCAGTGCCTTACAACCATTTAAAATTCTCCAAATCTCGTCCAACCAACTCTCCCATCTTCTTCAACCCTTTGGGTATTTCTGTTGAAAGCACTAGGGTTCTCTACCTCTCTACTATATCTACCATCTTCTGGGCCTTCCTTTCCCCAACATCCTGGGTCCTTTTCCAAGTCCACTCGGTCTCTTAACTCCCCACCTTCAGAGTACACCTACCCCAGCCTCCTGGGCTTCTCTTGCTGCCTTCTGTCTTCTCCTTACCCAGCCTTGTGGGTCTCTTCTCTAGCGTCCTGTTGCCTACTCTCACAGGTTCCAGGGACTCTGCCTCCTGTCTCAAGCCTACTGCTGCAAACACCACCTCTCCGGGTCTCCAGCCAGCTCGGAATTAGGTCTTCGTCCTGGCTCCACAAGCTATTGACTGAGCTTTTATAAGGCGTTATCCCTTCCTTCTAACCTCTCTCAGTTGTAATGGTACTCTATTGTGGTAGATTCGGTGGGAATGACTGCCCGGCTCCACTCTTAGAGACAGTTTACAGGCCTTGTGGGGAACAGGAGATTGGCTTGTCCTTCCCTCATGGTTAGTCGTCCTTCTGCCTGACAAACCCTGGCCCTGCCTTCCAGCCTTTATCTAGGTTAAGAGAACTCTGGTGTGCTGGCTTAATATATTGAACTGAAGAGTCCTAATTCTCTGGGCCTGAGTGGGAACCCTAGTGTCTGCTGCATTGCAGCTTCGTGAACCGCATCTGACATATTGGGATACCCAACTCTATCTTGCTCTTTAGGACTATGTCATCAGGACTGGATGACTGCCTCTGGGATCACCTGACCTAGCTCCGGTCCCCCCATCTTTCTTTGGGTAGTTTTAGGAGTGGCTTCTGGACCCATTCGATGGCAGCTAAACATACATGTGCTACCGGCTCAACCAGAATGCTGCTTGTCGATTCTCTTAAAGGGACCCGAATAGCTACAGTTACAGTCACAGCACCCTGTCCTCCATACATGGCATGGTGTTGAAGCCCTGGCATCCCCCACAATACCCGCTAAGCCCAGCATCATTTTGCTTGTGGCAGCACCCTGCTTTCTTGCCAGCGTCACCACCTGTGATCAGGCAGAAGACTTTATCGCAGGTCCCAGAGAAAACAGACATTCTTGTTCTCTTTCCATTTGATTACCCAGGTTTTCATTCTCCAAGGACGGATATGGGAAGTGGTCTACTAGTGGAGACCTGAGGCGCTTCTTTTTCCCTTTCCTGTCTAAAGAATGTTTCCTTGGAACCAACTGATCAGTTTACTCTAATTGCATGAAAACCTCACTATTAAAGCAGAAGACAAAGGACTGAGAATGTGACTTGGTTCCACTGACCGACTTCACTTTGTAAAATGGTGAATATAAGCAAATAACATTCTCTTCTCTAGTCTGATCTTTTCTATCCAGCTCCAATGCTACACTCCATCCCTGCTTGATGATGTACATCCTTGTTCATTTTCCTTTCAAACCAGTAATGTCTTGTTCTTAATGATGTATCCAAATGAGCAAAAACATTGTGCGACCTTTTTGAACTATTGCTAAATGATATTACGCTAATTGTCTGTTTGGCACCTTTTGTGGACACTGTGTCTTTCATACCACCATCTTCTTCCCCAGAACCAGAGGGGTCTCCACTGGTCAGAAAAGCCATCCCACCTAGCAAGTGCAGTGAACTATCTGGTTAAACTAGAGGGAGGAAAAAGAGGGACATCACCAGGTTCTTGACCAGACTAGGGTGATGTCATGTCTATACTTAAAGAACACTATCTTAAATTTTACGTGCATGTCGCTGAAAAAGTGAAGTCCCAACAAAGGCATTTAGGGTTTGGCTATGGTAACAATTTCTCTGCATCTGGTAGTCCATGTCCATGAGAGCAGAAACCCCAGACGTGAAAACGGCAGGGCTGGATGAGAAGGGGAGCTGGTATTAAAATCATGTTCAGACGCAAACATTGAGAGCCCATTGTGAGCCAGTAGGCCAATACCACGCCCACCCAACTTTCTCTACAGGCAGGGGTCAAAGTGGGTGGGAACTAAGGATTTAACATTCCCTTTTCTGGGAAATCGCTCCTCGATCCCTTTCTTTTTAAAATCCGGAGTACCGTTTCTGGATGGTGGCAGAAGGCCTGTTTTGTTTCTTAAACTCCCCTTACAGGGAGTTAAACCTGTGTCCTGCAGGTAATATATCGGCAGCATGGCTCATTGAGCTGTGTCATAGCTTGCAGAGCTTTCTTGCTGAGACACCTTTGCTATGCTTTAATTAGAGCGCCTGCTTGGAACGTAAAGCGAACCACCTCAGAAAATGACACCTGCAGTGTTCAAGGTTTGTTTTCTGAAATTAAACACAATCAATGTTGGATTGCCACTGACAGAGCTGTATGTTGATAATGGGGATGGCTGTGGTGTTTGGCATATACCTTTAGAGGTGAGAACAGGGGGTTGATTACGAAGGAGGGGGTGTATAAAGCTTCATACTGTGGTGAACAATGAATACAAGTAATATATCTTTATGGTTTTCTTGCTATGAGTTACTTTCAATTTTGATAGTATGTTTGGAAAATAGTGTTTTTTGGGGAAGAGGGTTGGAGAAGCGACAGGGCGGCAGGCAGAGGCTTTGTGTTGAAGGGATTGGGCAGTGCAGAGGTGGCAGGGGGAGAGAGGGAAGTGACACTGAAAGGAGGGTCATGGCTGAAAGAGGTGGCTGACTGGTGCTCATAGTTCCACTACTTTTTTGCATACGTTGACCACTATCTCCATGTCACCAGGAAAAGAAAGTGCTCCGACTGGATAAAGTGCTCTGACTGGAAGAGACAATGCAGCACCGGCTCCCACTCACAAGCTTGAAAAGGTGAGCACCCTTTCCGAGTGGGGATCAGCATATTACTATGCAGCATATTTGGTTGAACGAGAATTGCATTTGTTTGACGTATTAAAAAAAATAATAATTCAATGAATTCTCCTTCGACCAAATGTATTCGATCAAATCACCCTAAACCTCCAAGTGCTTCCCTGTGATCAGGAAACCACAGAGAGCAATGGCAGAGAGAAGCAGCGACAACAGAGGGGTGTGTTGTAGAGTTGGGGCAACCTTTGGAACCAGGACCGAGTAGAAATGTGGACCAGTGCAGAGCCACAAAGATGGCAGGAGTTCTGCCTGGTGTCAAAATCGATGACCGATAGTTTGAGTTTGGAGCAGTGCAGAGTGGGAGAAGAAGGCCCCATTCCCATGCCAAAAGACAAGGCCACAACCTTCACATCGATGGTAGGTATGGGAGCAAGCGACCTTGCATCTACAGTGAGAGGGAGCCAGGAAGCGCAGGCTTTGAAGCAGAGAGGAGGAGAACCCTGCAAGTGAAGAAGTGGATCCAGGACTACAACCGCACCAACATTTTTCCAGGAAGTCTGCAAAAGATTAAAGCTCACATGAGGCCAAAATCCTGAAGTCCCTGGGACAGCTATCCCCACAACCATGGTCGCACCTTAAGAGAAACCTCAGAAACTGGGCCCTCTTGATGTCCTGCACTTTGGGCCTAACCACAAATTTAAAATGGAAAGGAGTGGTCCAGACACTATCCTCATGGTGGGGATTACAGATATTATGCTGGACCCTGTACCCCTTTGAGGACTGGGCAAAGAAGCAACTTGGCTATATGTGGGAAACCAATAGCCCCACAATCGAGAAAACCCCTAATACTTTGTTTGGCCATCCTGACACGATTGAACTCGAATAATCCCAGGAAGGGTATCCTTGTTTTTTTTTTTGTAGATGCTCCCCTAGGCATTTATCCCACCTACATCCTATGAAAGAGAATGATGCCAATTCAACTTCTCAAGTTGCGTTATTCTTGTCAATCAGTGGCAGCGCATGTCGTTTAAAGGAGTATGAGGTGCATCTGTGATTTTGCCTGTTTCTGTGCATTCATCTTTAGAAGGTTTTCCAATAAGCATTTTCCTTGAATCCCAGCAGAAAAGCAAGTAGGCCACTCTCTGAGATATCATGGCTTGATGAGGTAGTCGCTGAGTGATTGTGTCTATTTGCCATTAAGGCATTCCTGAAGTAGGTGCATTCTCAGCCTTACAAGGTATAACTGAATTTAAAGATAGACATTCACCTTCTCAAAAATACAGGTGTCAAACTAAGGCACAATGTTGCAGAGAAAGTGTATTCTCTTTAGAGATGGGTGACTAAAGGCCTAATCTTTCTGTGTTGGCCTCTGACTCTTTGATGTGACGAAAAGGGATGACTTGACCATACCAGGGTCAAGGTGTGAACCCTTCAGGTTGAGTATTACAAGTCTCTGTTCGGTGGACTACAGACCTACATTGATAGGCAACTCTTAAAAGCTAGTTGTTCAGGTATGGATAGATATTATTCTTACAGATGTGCTGTGACTGCTACTTGGTATTTGCTGGCTATAGTGGATGATGACATGAGGCAAAAAGGTAAACCTTGAAGAAGAAGGCCTACATCCAAGCCCACATCTCTGGGGCAACTAACAACACGGCTCAATTGTTCAAAATCTGCAAGGAACTCGCAAATTCTACTGCAGTCTCCACTTCTCCTCTGCACGACATTGGCCTCTCACTTAATTACCAAAACTCAGGACTTCCTGTCCTCACTCTCCTCTACACCCCTCCCTTCTCCCTCACCCGCTCTCATGCCTCTTGTCCCCCATGTCTCCTTCCCTCATACGCTCCTCTTTCTCGCCCAAATCACTGGATGAGGTCTCTAGACAATTCTCTCTATTAAAGTCTCTTCCAAACAGGTGCTCCCCTGCTCCTCCATAACTATCAAGGACAGCATTGCCTCCCTTGCTCCAGTCTTGGCTGATTACTGCAATCACTCCTTTGCCATTGGCTCCTTCCCGCTACTCCTCAAGCACTTTCTTGTGAATCCTCTCCTCAAAAAGCCTTCTGCCGACGCACCGCTGCCTGGCTAACTACTGCCCTATCTCCATGACCTCTTTCCTGGGCAAACCCTTGGAGAAGCTTGTCATCTTCCATCTGATCCACCACACTGAATCTGTTGGTTTCCTCCACAACCACCAGTCTGGCTTCAGAGCAGCCAGAGATACAGAAACTGCACTCCCGAACAACTGTGAAGATTTGCTCTCAAATCTAGATTCCAACTCTCCTTCCATTCTCATCCGTCTTGACCTTTCCTCTGCCTTTTGATATGGTCACTCATGCCACACTTATAAATCAGCTCTGTGATACCCTTGGCATTACGGACCTGGCACTGGACTGGTTGACTTCCTTCCTCTCTGACCGACGATCCGAGGTTCAGCTGGGCCCTTTTCTCTCCTCCATCACCCTGTCCACCGGCAGTGTGCCTCAGGGCACTATCCTCTCGCTGTGGCTCTTCAACATCTACCTTGTCCCTCTAGCCCATTTGATCTCTGCCTTCTCTCCTCACTCCCAGTGTTATGTGGTCGACACGCAGCTCTCCTTCAAGATTCCCTCCACTGGCTCCTCTTCTTCCTCTCTAATTTCTGACTGTCTGACTGCTATTCAGGCATGGTGTGCTGCTAACGATCTCTGCCTTAATACCAGTAAGACTGAGATCCTTCTCATTGGGACCCATGCTCCCTCCTTCCCTCCTACTCTCTGGCCACCCTCCCTGGGCCCCCTCCCCTCACCTTCTTGTGAGGCAAAAACCTTGGTGTCATCTTAAATTCCTCTCTCTCCTTCTCACATCATGGACCTTGCCAAGAAGGCGCCCTTTCAGCTGCACCTCCTCAGAGGCATTCTCCCTTTCCTCACCTTCACCCAGAAAATCAATGTCTCCAGAGCTCTGGTCCTCTCTGGGCTGGACTACTGCAACAGCCTCTTCCTCAGTCTGCCTAAATCCTCCCTTTGCCCCTTCACCTAATCCACAATAGGACTGCATTACTTATCCTTGGCCTCAAGCCCAGGGACTGCATCTCTCCATCCCTAAAAATCTCTCCACTGGCTCCCGGGTGCTGCGAGGATCAAGTTCAAGACCCTCTGCATCCTCCACAAGACTTTCTGGGGCCTGGGACCTCGCTACATCCAACTCTCTCTCCCTAAATACCTCCCTGCTAGAGCCCTTCTATCTTCTAGCTCAAACTATCTGCAGATCAGACGCTTTTCCAAGCAGAGAATGTGGGTCGATGTCTCTCTTCCGCAGGAGCCTCCCTCTGGAATGGCCTCCCTGCCCCTCATACTAGAGCCGGAGCTCCTTAAGTTCCGGAAGCTTCTCAAGACCCTCCTTTTCGAATGGATTGTGTCCTCCAACGTATTCCTCATCTTTGACACGTAATCTCCAGCTTTGGCTGCTTCAGAAAAACAAATTCGGCATAGGGCGCCCTGTGCCTATGGTGTCGAGCCGCTGTGCCTCGAAGGCCTCTGTCGAGGGTGATGTCATCAGATGTTATAAGTAGCACGCACGGCACCTGTTGGCCTAAGTTCCATTTTTCCGCAAACGTGTTTGCTTCGTGAGAAACTCTGCGCGCCTCGATCTTGTGAAAGTATTTGCTGTTCTTTTTCCGACTATGTCTTTGTCTTCTACTCCGACGACCCCTCGTTGGGGGTTCAAGAAATGTAAGGAATGTGGTTCCAAGATGTCCATTACGGATCCGCATCAAGTCTGTCTGTGGTGCCTGGGCAAGGGCCATGAGACGGATATGTGCTCCAAATTTCAATCAATGACAGGGAAGGCCTTGCGGGAACGAAAGGGGAAGCTTCAGGTAGGCAAGGTGTCCAAACCTTGTAAATCCCGACCTGCTGGGCCTTCGACTGACAAGTAGAGGGGCGATTCTCCTTGACGGAAGAAGGCCAAGCGTTCAAGTTCTCGTAGTGATTCCCGCCACTCTTCGTCCTCGTTGAAGCGCTTGACGGAGAAGGCACCGCCGGTCGTCGTCTTCATTAGGTGTCACACCCGAGAGTCAACACCAGCAGAGTGGGAGGCTTTCCGTGTGGAGATGCTTAAGATCTTTGAAAAACAGGGCAGAGCTCTGTCTGCACCTTCTGTGGAAGCCGGCAAGGAGCGGTCTCGGCTGGACACTTGCACGCCCTCGAGCCTGAGTAAACAGCGTGATCCACATTTGGAGCCCTCGAGGCCTCGATCAGACATGGTGTCGAAGGGTCACTTGAGACGTGTAGAGAGGCCAAGGTCGCCAACACCTTGGAAGTCTTCAAAGCCCTCGAAGCCATTAATGCCGTCATGGGGTGCCCATCGGGTCTTCCACGCCTGTCGGGCTTTCGGTGCCTTCAACGCTGCTGTCGTCGTCGACGCCAGCTGGGCCCATTTTGCCAGCTGTGCCTCCAGTGACTGTTAACCCTCCAAGAAAGGCTGTGGCTAAATCAAAGTCGACGCCTTCAACGATTTCAAAGCCTCTGGGTCCCATTCCAGAGAAAATCTTTGTCCCTCTTCCTAAAAATGATTTTTTTTAGGAACCTCACTTCCCTTTTTGAGAAAGAGCGTTCGGATGAGGAGGATGCCCCTTTTGGGCTCCAGTATGGTCTCCTAATGTGTCTGAATGCCTCTTTCCAGAGGAGAGTAGGATGCAAGATCTTTGTGACTCTCTGCATGATGCCAGTGGTATTGATGCCTCAGAACCAGGGGAGCATGCCTACTCCTCGTATAGACAACTTATGTCTAAGGTGGTTGAATATTTGGGCTGGTCTAGACCTCCAGCGCATTATGATCAGGATGATCTCACAGATATTTTGGACAGGGGTCCGCCTACGGATCCTGTGTTACCTTTCCATGTGTCTCTTCAAAAAAGGGTGGCCAGGAATTGGGAGACAGCAGAAACTAATCTGGCGTTGACAAGTCTCTTACAAGAAAATACCGCCCCTCCAGTAGCGACCCCGGCTACCTGTCAAAACACCCCACTCCCGAGAGTTTGGTGGTCCAGGCAGCTACGGCTACCTCGAAACAGGCTGCATACACTACCATCCCTCCTGATGGGGGCGATAAGTGAGTAGATGGATGGGCACGGAACGTATTTTCGGCAGGGGAGTATGGCGTTGAAATCAGCCAACTCCACTTGTTCACTAGCAAAATGTTCATACACTCTTCCCGAGGGGGGGGGGCGGCGGCTTCCTAGCTATTGTTAGGGACGGCAAGGAAGCCATGTGCGAGTCCCTCCAGTCTGGTTTGGATTCTGATGATAGAATCAGCAGATCCATGGCTACGAGCACCGTGATAGGCAGGTTTGCGTGGTTGCGAAAGTCAGGTTTTGCACCGGATGCGCAGACTAGACTTCTCAACATGCCATTTGATGGGTCTCATCTTTTTGGCAGCAAGGCTGACGAAAGCCTTGAAAAGTTGCAGACCTCTAAGGTGGCCGCCAAGTCTTTAGGCACCGCTGTTAGGCAACCGCAGCCTTTTCGTACTAGCGGACAACCTTGGAGGGGTAGATCTTTTCGCTACTATTCCTCATTGGAAGGGCGAGAGGAATGGCCAGTCAAAGGGGCCAATGAAATTTTCCTAGTGGTGGAAGAGGTGCCAAGTCAGCTCAAGCAGCAGCCTCTTTACCATCGGACTCTGCAACAACCACTTCAAAATCGCTCAGAGGGCTTCAGTCACAGTTCTCCAGTGGTGGTCAGACTGTCTCAGCATCTGGAAGAATAGCGAGACATTACTTCCCATAATTGGGCTCTGGAAACAATAGCCCAAGGCTACTGACTTAACTTTATAAAGAATCCTCAGACCAACACCCGGGAAACACTCTTTGAGGATTCCGGATCGGCTCCTTGTGCAGGAAATGTTGACCCTGCTAGAGAAGGGCGCTATAGAACCAAGGGCTGGTATTCCCCATATTTTTTGATTCCCAAGAAAGATGGGGGACTGAGATACTTTAAAAGGTTCCTCAGGAAAGACAAGTTCAAGATGGTCACTCTTTTTCAGGTCCTTCAGGCCCTACAACTTCAGGATTGGTTGGTGTCATTGGACCTTCAAGATGCTTATTTTCATGTGCCAATCCACCTCAAGCTCAGGAAATACCTGAGTTTCACTGTTGGCGGCTCGCACTTTCAAATTCGAGTCCTGCCATACCGGTTGACCTCCACCCAGAGGGTCTTCACCAAACTGATGGTGGTGATGGCAGCGCATCTCAGGAGGGGAGGGGATTCACGTCTACCCTTACCTGGACGATTGACGGATCAGGGCGCGTTCTCCCGAACAAGCCTTGGATCATCTCAACGTTACCTGCCACTCTCTTAAGACTGGGCTTCTCCTTCAATTTCAACAAGTTCCATATGACACCTTCCCAACAGCTCCAGTACATCGAGGCTGTATTAGACACTTCCTTGGTAAAGTGCTCGCCACCCAAGGGCTCAAGACATTCTTTTTTGTTTTTTATTGATTTAGCTGAACTCGGTCAACTTTACAATATAAAGCATAAAAATCATACATCGTGCATAACACAGTTCATTTTCACAATTTCAATTATCCACATATATAAAAGAAAGAATTCAGTTAAATGCACTAAAAATGTATGTAAGTGGAGTACTAGGAAGCCTAATGACACTTAACAGTTATGCCTGTCTTCCTCCTAATTCTACGATTAAGAAACTAATTAAATCATCCTTATTATTAAGAATTCTACCAACTCTCTTCAGAATTCAACATTAACAAGGACATATACTTTTTTTTTTTAACAATTTTTATTATTTTAAACAAACACTCCAAACATTACAACCATTTAGCACGTTCATGATCCATGTTAAGACATTACATTATTTGATGCTCTCTTCCGTCCTCCCCCCCTCCCTCCCCAAAAACTCGAGCCGTCGTATCCGTACCATCCACCTGAGCATCTTCAGGTGTCTCAATTATCGTTAACTCGTCCGAGTCTTCCGTTTCGTGATTGACCTGGTGGGCGTTAGCCTGGAGACAACTGGTGACCTCGAAGGCAATCAGGGGGCCTACCTCTTCTTCCCACCCCTTCTAGTGACCGCTTCATACCAGGCCGCAGTTTCTGCTTCAGCCCATTTCAGGAGGTCTGCCCACCACATCTCCACTTTAGGCCGGTGGGCCGCTTTCCAGCACATTGCAATTCTGCGCTTGGCCAAAATATAGGCCAGATCTTTCATCTTGCTAATATGTTTTAGATTACGTGGCCTAGGGAAGCTCCCAAGCATACATGCCCAAGCAGACCCCACATCAAGCACCACCCCCCGGCTGGCCATTCTTGTCTTCAGTTCTTCCCAGAATCTCTTCACCTCTGGGCAAGCCCAGAACATAAGCAACAGCCAAGCCTCCTCCTCCCCGCACCTGGGGCATTTCTGTATAGCCGAGCCACCAAACCTGGCTATTCTGCCGGGGGTCAGGTAAGCTCTGTGGGTAACATATAGCTGGATCTGCTGGAGTCTCGCATTCCAGGATACCTTCTTATGATACCTTTGGGCTCTATCCTATTGTCCTTCTGTCATGGGTTCACCCACCTCCCCCTCCCAGTCAAGCCTCAGCTGAAGCAGCTCCTTCCCCGCCTTCGCACTCAAGAGCTCATATATCCGAGATATTTCGTGCCCGCCCTCCGAGACATCATACATCATTTCTAGGGTGGCATCGGGTTCTTCTGGAAGTACTGTTTCAGGCCACCTTTCCCTCACCCATTTCATAATCCTGGTGTAAGTAATCTATTGGCCCTTGTGCACCCCTGTCACCTCCAGCAACCTCTGGAATTCCAGTGCCTCCCCCTCCTGCCATATGTCTGCAAGGGTGGCCAGGCCCACCAGTTCCCAGTATCTACGGACCCCTTTAGTCAGTTGAGTCTTACCCACATAACACCACCAACGGGGCGTCCTGAGAGAGCAGGTCTGGGTCACCCACAGTCCTCCATGCCCTGCGTCAGACCTCCCAGCCCAGCACCAACAGTCTCCCCATCTCCGACACCTTCGTTTTGTGCAGCCACACTGTTTCTTTTAGGAAGTATGGGGCAAAGTCACCCTGCAAAAGCCTGGCTTCCGCAGATTCCTCTGCGGACAACCACCTAGCTACATATAGTAGCTGTCCCGCCAAGTAATACATTTCAAAATTCGGCAGGTTTATGCCCCCCTTATCACCTGAGTTTTGTAGTTTCCACAGGGCCACCCTGTTCCTAGAATTGTGCCATATGAAGCCCCTGCACAGGCCATGGAGTCTGACAAAGAAACGTCTGGGGATCAAGTACGGGACATTCACAAAAAAGTGTAATAGTCTGGGCAAGACCACCATTTTAAGCAGTGCTGCTCTTCCCATCATGGCAAGGGGTAACTTGGACCAAAACACCATGCTATTTTTTATACCTTCATCAGCTTTCTCTGTGTTGTGTTTGTGCTCTACCTCTATCTTGTGGTATATGCTTATGCCTAGATATCTAAACGGCTCGGTCTGTGTTAGGCAGAAACCTGTGCAGTTCCCTCTGGGACCACTGCAAAAGATTTAAGACTACAGGTGTTTGGCAGTAAACCCACTTCGTAGCAGTCTGTACCACACAGATTCACTTGGTAGCTGTGGCTGAGCAGGCAGACTTCCCACAAGAAGAGTTAGGCAGTATACAAAGTATTCACAATAGGTCAAAAGAACACAGTACAACAAGCAAACACTGACCAGACCTTGGTGTAAAAGAGATATCATTATTTATTTAAAACCACATCTAGAAATCACACAGGCACTAATGTTAAGCAGTTAAAAACACGGTCACTAAAAGATATAACTCCCTTAGAAGAATATTTGACAAGTCTTAAGTAAAGCCCCACTTATTTTCAGACAGCGGTGAGCGCTTAATGCAGATGGCACTCTAATAATTCGTTTTAAAAGGGAGAGAAAAGCAGAGTATAATTTGAAACGGATCCCAACACTTTCACAAGAACACAACAAGCGAGGAAGGCAAGTAAAACCGTGAAGTTAGAGTTCAGAAGGCCGGATCTACTTTAAGAGGATCAGAACGAAATGTGTCCAAGGTCACACGGTTGAAGTGCACAAAAGTCTTGCAAAGGTTCAGAAAGAGTTGGACCAAAAGAAAGGGACCAGTTAGAGGGTCAAGGCAGCCAGCTCAGTCCAGAAGGTTAAGGGATTATTATTACCTTGTAGCAATCTTTAGAAAGGGAGGCCTGGCGGACACGGTACCTTAAAGTGGTGAGAATACTCCAGCGGGGGCAGTTGTTCCTGGCAGCGGATGCAAGTCGGTGCTTCGTCCGGGGGAAGAGAGGATCTCGTCGGGGAGGAAGATAGGAGTCCGTTGCACTGCCAGGGAAGAAAGCAGCCGCGGAGTTCTCAGGTAAACGGAGCGGTCCTTTTATTCGCGGTCCAGTGGTAAGTGGCTATCCGGTTGCTGGGGTGCTTGGCACGGGCAATTCGACCACAAGGCGTCCTGGGATGCGAGGAAAAGAAGGTAAACTGGTTGTGCCCACCAGTCAGGGGAAGAAGCCTCTCCAGCCGGGTGATCTTCTCTGTCGTCGGGAAGTAGTGAGTCGGTTCCGCAGGGCTCCACCGGTGGTGTCGTAGTGGCAGGTCGGCTCAGCTTCTCCCTCGTCGGATTCTCAGGTCCTGTGGCGACTTCTGAAGTTCCAGTCCCCAAAGTCCTGCTTTTATGCAGCACACCCCCATTCACTCAGCCTAGCTGTCAATCAAACATGCTAAGTGGTGAGCCGGCCGGCTCACCACTTGAGCCAATCATACAAGAGTGCGACTTCATTTACCAAGGTAACTCAGTCCTGGGTGCCTAAACTCCCTCCCACACCCCCTGTAGTACTCAGACAGAGTGGTACCACTTTTGGAGGCTTCTGTGGAGAGGCCCGCCAAAAAGTGGAACAAAGGGCTCGACTTGAGTTGGAGTCACAGAAGAGAACACAAACGCCATTTTAGAATCGAGTCTTGGCAAAAAATACCAACCGGCGAATTAATATTAAATAAATAAAACGGCGGTATGTTCGAGGCTATGAGAATTAAATAATTAAAGTTGGTAGCCTCGAACAATGGGAAAATCCCATAGGGATATATTTACGGTCGAATATAAAAAGTAGTATACACTGCCACCAGCCAAAACTCGATCAGGGGGGGACAGAGACGTGCCCCCTCGACTAACAGACCCCGGGGCAATCGAATTGCTCCGACCAATACGTCCACAATATGATGGTTTGTACAGGTTTCTGTTAATAATTTGGGACTAGTAAAGCCAATGGTGACTTTACATGCCCTGGGAGACAGTAGTCAGTCCCAGGGTATGGAGTCTATGGTGGGGTGTCACTATGACACCCCTGTGTCACTGCACGGAGGGTGCTGTGTAACACACATAGTAAAAACACATGAGACCCTATAGGGTAAAGGACCCCATAGCCCATAAAACACATTAACAGTCAAAGGAACACCATAAATCATGTCCAGAGTGGGAGAAAAAGAGTCTCACTCTTGGCAGGAGGAAAAAAAACAAACTCCAGAAATCCAGCAAAGCTGCTGGGGGACTCACTAGGTTAGGAAATTCAGCCTAAAGAGAGTATTCTCCCTAACAGTCTGCCAGGGTATCTGCAGAATGGGCAGTTTTTCCAGTGGAATGCTTTTGTACCTATCAAAGGGGAACACGTTGGACTTCCCGGGGTTTACCGATATGCCCGAGAGGGCGGCATAGCGATCCATCACCTCCAGCACATATTGCAAATTCTCTTCCGGGAAGCACAGATAAAGAAGCATGTCATCTGCATATAGTGATATCAAGTGCGTGTTTCCTGTCGTACGGATGCCCACCTCTCCATATTGTAACAAGGACACATACTTTGCTCTCAGTGTGACATATTCCACATAATGAACTTCAGCTGAGTAAATACTACTTTTAGCTCCCTTCTAGTTTCAATTCTTGCAGAAAGTCAATGACTCTAATTTGCAAATGTGTTAGAAAGCCGAATGGATAATCTCCGATTTCACCTCGCAATATCCATTCAATGATGGTTTAAAGTGTCTAACTCTTTGATTAACTAGTGCAGCACACTCGACCACTAGATGTCGTAAAGTCTCTTGTTGGTCAGCCTGTTTACAAAAACGGCAAAAATTTGCAGAAGATTTTATCATCTTGCGCTTGGCCTGCACCTCTTTAGTGTACCAAAGGTTGAACTGTAGGCGCATAAAATCACATCTATGTGTGGCTGATGGATATTGGACAATGAATCTCTCTGGATGAGTATACTTATTCCTAGTGAACTGATTCTCTTTGAAATCGCGGTAGGTTTCACATTTGACTCTTGTGTGCATCTAATCAGTCTGAAAGAGTCTTGTTTTTACCCTCATCAGGTTTTGTATCATAATCAATAGTGAAACATCTGCCGAGGCTAATGCGTGAATTACCGAAATAACGCCATTTGGCAATGTTTTTATCTTAAGAAGAAAAGACCTACTTAGCCAACATGCCTAGGACCATAGTTGATTGAAGCGCTAAAATGCATTTCCTAAATAGAGCAATTATATATAGCGAGATCAGTCCAAGTTTGTTAAGGATCCACACTATTGGAACACATTGTGGCAGGTGTAATAAGATATGCCAGTATTTCCCCTCCAGTTTGGCCCACAGCCCTTTAGCAAGAACTGGTTTAGTTTCTGAAGAATACAGAAGAATACAGAAGAATGGGTGTTACTTTCTGTAGGTAATAAGTGATAGCTGGTACCATAGTGAATTTACCATATTTGGCTTGCATTATCTTAGCTTGGGAAATCGATGTTGTTAATTTTATCTTTAGGGTGTCTCTGTAAACCTCAGTATCACCTTGATTTGCAATAACCATGCCTAAATAGGTATATTGATTGATGTACGCATTCTAATTTTACACCTCTTAGGGCCCATGTTTGATTTGTCTTCTTATGCTTACTTGCTAAGTTACACTTCATGACTTTTGTCTTGTGCAGATTTATTGTGAGAGAATTTGCTTGGACGTAGCTGTCTAGAGCCTCTAGTAGCCTCTGAAGACCCTTCGGGGGTTTTAGAAATGATCACTAAATCATCCGCATAGAGCAGAGATTTTATAGCTTGATTGCAGAGTTTAGGGGCGTCTGTGATAATATTCTTAAACGCATCACGTATGTCCGAAATGAAAAAATTAAAGAGGGCTGAGGCCAGGGTACATCCCTGCCTCAGCTCTCTAAATGTTTTAATTGGATCTGACAATTTTCCCTCTGAGAGTCTCACTTGAATGATGTTTTCATGATGTAAATCTCTAATCAAGGAGACAATATATGGCGGGCAACCCTTGCAAATCAATTTCCTTAATAATATCTGCATTGAGACCGAATCAAATGCAGCTTGTAGGTCTACAAAGACCAGATACAGTGGTTGTTTTTTGATGGCATGATTTGAAATAATAGAAGTCAACATTGGCAAGTTTACAGATGTGCCCAATCCTGGAATAAATCCAGTTTGAAACGTGTAACACTGAAAGTTTTCGGCTGTCCAAAGTCTCTGAGAATAAACCTTGAGAATATTTTCCCCGGTGCATCAAGAAGCTTGATTAGCATGTAGTTCGCCGCACAAGACCGATCACCCTTCTTCAAAATGGGAACTATCACTGAGCATTGCCATGTAGAAGGGATTGCATTCATTTTTATTATTTGATTAAAGATGTTATATAGAATACGGGCCCATAGAATCTGATCCTTTTTTTTTTACATATAATTATTTAGCCCATCTGGACCCGGTGCTCGAGAATTACTCAATTTGCTAATACTT
The DNA here is from genome assembly GCF_040938575.1 of Ambystoma mexicanum. Taxonomy (NCBI): domain Eukaryota; kingdom Metazoa; phylum Chordata; class Amphibia; order Caudata; family Ambystomatidae; genus Ambystoma; species Ambystoma mexicanum. The sequence continues at coordinate 1,256,278,851 of NC_090923.1, read as the reverse complement.
TTCAAAAGATCTTCTTCTGAAATGTGCACTCCTTTGTAATTTGCCTGCTCGGAGACCGTTTTATTTTCACTTGCAAGTGGCAATGTATACATTTTAGAATAATACTCAACCCATTGACTCTCACTCACTCCATTTATCTGGACTGGCTTTTGAGCCACGTGACTCACAATGTTTATTAAGGTCCAAATCTGGGCTGTGTTTTTTTTCGAGATGACGTACAGCATTTCTTCTCCATCCGCTTGTAGTAATTGGGCTCGGTGAGACCGTAATCAATTCCTGCATTTACATTGAGCCGCCTTAATTGCCTTTTTTATCAATAACTGCTGAGGTTAAGATTGCTTTCTTCATGCTTCGGAACCAAGATTTCCTCTCCTGCACCTCTAGATTAAATTCATGGCTAGGTTTATAATAGGTATGTGTTGATGTTTTGGAGTGTACTTGGTATAAATGTAGGAAGTTTGTAAATGATTGATTTAGATGGAATTCTCTCCATATATGATTTTTTTAAAGTTGATATTTAATGATCTTAAAGCTGTCGGATTGCATGAGAATCGTGTTCAAGGACGATGATTTACAGTCAAGGACGGTCGAAATCTCGATTTATTGATTTCATTCGGAGCATAGTCAGAGAACCAATATAAACCCAGCAATTCATGATCACTATGCAATTGTTTCTGGATACTAAATTTTGTTGCTTGATTAAACGTGGTCTGCTTAAACAAAAATATGTTCGATGATGGAGGCACTGGTGGTCCTTCGCCAGGTGTTTTGAGCTGGTATTTCCCCCTGGAGAGAGCCAATGCACATGACAAAATGTCTTTCTTTCATTAGAACCAACCACTTCCTGCCGGATGCAGTTTTGTTATGTTTATTTGCTAAAAGTTGCATATTAAGATCCCCAGCTATAATAATATTCGTAATGTCTGGCGCCATCGCTACATTATTTAATAGTTGTTCCAGGTCAGAAAGAAACCGGTCATCTGTTATGCCAGCCGGGTTACGGTAGATAATAATAGCTATTGCCCCTCCCAGATATAATACCTTGACCATCAGCAAATACAGGTTTGGAGCTTTCCATGATGAAATACCCCAGTCTTTGTGATTTTTAAAAAAAAAATTTATAGCGACTAATAGTCCAGATGAAGGTCTACCACGAGCTGAAGTTTTGGCTGGGTGTAGGATTATAGAATGCTCCTCCCAAACGGGTCAGCCAAGTCTCCTGAAGTATTACTATATTGTATGCCTCAAGAGACTCGACACTAGAACCGACTAAATGCGAAAACCTGCACGTATTCCAGCTTGGAACACATATAACATGTGGCTGGGTTCCTGGAGTAAATTATGATCGTGCTTCAAACCCCCGTACTCGGTGACTTTTGATTTTTCCATGGTTCCCTTTCATTTAGTGCCCACTTCGCTTGAGTGGACATTTGTTTCTCACAGTAATCAATTGGACTGTTCTTATTGAGTATTTGTTCCTCATCATTATCAAATACTGTTGGATCTTGCGCTAAAAAAATCCCATGGCAAATAGCTCCATGCAAGTTTGCCATAGAGTGTGTCTAACAACGTTTGACTGCATCCACAACCGCACAACAGATAGGTTATCCACATTAAGAAATTCGACCTGCTCAATATCGGGAGAACTAATCTCTTGGAGACTCGCTACTTCTTCACAGTTGTCAAAATGCTCATTCTATTTAGGATGTATGAAGTGAATGGAGCGGCACGACACTTTAGGATTAACCTATACTACTTCTTCCACTTTTGTATGTTCTTGATTCTGCTCCGAGATGGAGCCTTGTCTTTGTGACTAGCAGTGTTATTTCTGCTGTTGCCTTCTAAAGCCTGTGACTTAATAAACGGTGAGCTAAAATATACAGTTTTAACTTGATCACAGGACCTATGCTCATATGCGATCTTTCTCGATTTGCATTGTTGTTTTGATTTGAATTAAAGTACTTTTCTACCACTTTGGCGATTTGGAAATTGATATCAACACTAGAACCAATCCTGGAAGCGTGTTCCACCCCCCCACATCTGTTTGACACCAATTGGCGTCTATATTCAATACACCACGCACATTAGGTCCCAACATGGGGCACATGTTATTTGATAATTCAACAGGTTTCCTTTCTTTGTCATAAAATGAAGAAGGCGCCTTATCCGCATATAGTTGCAACCCTACATTTTTGGAGCTACTTCCCCCGCTTTCCACTCTGAGTCCCCTCACTTCGAGATTGTACAGTGTTTGTTGTTTGTCAGTATTTCCCTGAGTGATATTAGTAGCAACAGGGGCATTGCTAGGGGGGGGCTAAGGGGGCTATAGCCCCTGATCTTTTGGTTGTAGCCCCGAATAGAATCTCAGGAGCTACAGCCAAAAGATTAGCTAGCCCCCAGTCCCAACAGTTCTGGCATCAGCTTAGCCCTGGGTCTTTTCCAGACCTAGCAACTCCCCTGAGTAGCAACTGTGTTAATCACCACGCTGCAGGACTAGGCTTCGGACAGAGAGCCACAGCGGGCTTCCTATTGTTTTCACCCTCTATACAAGGACCACCATCACTTTTCTGTGACTCTGCAATCGGGCAACTACTTGATTGTTGTAGCATGACATGTTTTTCAATGGATTTTTCAGTTTGCATTCTGATGTCAAACAAAATTCTTTCATGATCTGTTGAGGCACTGTCGGCTGCTGAGACCGACACAGCGGTACCCTCCGTCTGCTCTTGCATAGCAGCCGAAGTCCCCCCTGGGTCAGTCCTTTCAGGCTGCACTGCATCATGCGAACCTGTAATAGCATTCACCAGATCATTTAAGGGAGGATAATCGCTTACGTGAGTTCTTACCTCCTCTGTGGCATTACTCTGCAGTGAATTCAGAAACTTGATTTTAGATAAGACTGCACGAGTTGCTGCAGAGGTTTTGTTTTTTGGAGCAATTTTCTTCACAAATTGTTTGATACCACATCTTGCCCGGGTCGGGAGCCCCTTTTGATTTTTGCTTTTCTTTTTAACGGGACCACTCTCTTTAGTTTCATTTCTGATGTTGTTAACAAACAAGTTGTAGGTTGCCGCAATCTTATGATCATTTGATGTAACAATAGAAAAAGATAGGTTAGATGTCGTTTGGGCCACTTCCACTGCACAAATAACTGTTGTGATCTCAGGGAGAACACTCACACTCGCCACCTTAGCACTGGAGCCTTCATCTAAATTACCCTTGGATAAGCTCTTTACATTTTTGGTGAGCTGCACACTATATTTACATTCTTTATCACATTTTTGAGCCTTAGCAATATCATTCATCCATCGAGCTACTTGATCAATTTGTTTGCTCTGTTGAGTGATTTTGTCATCCAGAGTGTCAGAGTTTTGTGAGCGATACTATAGTCATGTGCATTGCGTTCTAGGTAATTCCCAACAAATCCGCTTGCGATTTCAACAGTGAGGCAGTCTTTGAACATGTTTCCGCCTGGTTCTTTTCCATGCGAGATCTCCCTCTACTTGAGGAAAATGTTGGCAATGTCCCGACTGCATAGAGTTCTTGAAAAGGCTTGGGGACTGATACAAACTGTTGGTTTCCGAATAAATAAGCGAAGATGATGCTTTTATTGAAATGTTTCCAATAGACTGAGACCCTGAGTCTCGAGCCATCGGGGTATCTAGAATTGTCACCATTTCTTCAAGCAACACTTTTTTTCCTTCAGGTATTACAGCCGATTTGAAGGAATAATTTGTTTCAGCCCTCTTTTTGGACATCTGCTAAAGGTAATTGTTTAGGAGAAGCAACTCTCTGATCTTCCATTCCTGTCATCTGTGTATCAAAAATTGACTGATCGGATGTCCGTGAGTTGCACGGTTGGAGTCTATCACATATGATTATACACGGTTTGCAGAACTCCCCCTGCGCAACCTTTTTTGTCCTGATCCAAACGCTCCAAATCAAGAATTTTGCGCTTCACCGCAATCACTGGGGTGGATTTAAGTACCACTGAGGCACTAGAGACTTTCAAATGGTTCGACATTCCCGATTTCAGTGAATACAACACGTGTGTCATGAACTATTTACACGGACGTTGGTTTCTCAACAGTATTTTAAGCCGTTCCGTAACGCCGCCTAGACTGTTCAAAAAGAACACTCTGCAGTCACAATGAAGGGCAGCCAGTCATTTATTACAAATCTCTGATCCCGTCAAGTTACATGATCGCTCAAAGAGGCATACTCCGCAGTCGCAACCACAATAACGTTGATACACGTTTGAATTAACGGTCAAATACGAACAACTGTAATTCAACCAGTTGGATCTCTCAGATACGGGAGCATATTTTCAGAGCGGTTATACAGTCAATGCAAAGCTTACCAATGCAGGGGGAGTGTGCCGTCTCCCCCCGCCACCCACCCCACTCACCATCCACTAGACACAAGACACACTGCTCGCACTCCGCACATGCGCGATTTATTTGAAGAAAGAGTCTTGAATGCCAGTAGAAACAAAACGAGGACTGGTCCAGTTCCAAGCTTGCAATGTAGAATCCAATTAACTAGAGCAAAGTGAAATGAAATGAAATTATATTTTATTTATATCGCGCTCGTACACAAGTGTTTCAGAGCGCGACCAGGCAAAAAGGGAGGGGAACAAGGGAGAGAAATCAAAACAGAAAAAAGTGATCTTACTAGGCCCAGTGACATTTAAGAAAGCACAAGTGCATGGGAAAGGAAAATGGGGGGAAAAGTGCAAGGGGGGGGTGGAAAGTGCAAAGCAGAGGAGAGAAAACATAAATATTAAATAGAATAAATAATAAATAAGGGCTTTAAAACCAGGGTAGTGCAGCCAGCAAGTGGCAGCTGAAAGTTAGTCAGAAAGGTATATCTGATAAGTGCAGAAGAAACGTGGGAGGGGGACTGTATGGGAACCCTACAGAACCCTAGTGCAGATGGTGGCCTGGAGGCAGTGCAGGAACGTGGCAGGGTGAGCAGGTACCTGGGCCCAAAAGAACAGAGGGTGGCCAGGTGCATAATGCCATGCGAAGAAACAGATCAACAGGGGAAAAGGGGGGCAAAGGCAGAGGCAAAGAGGAAGGTCTTGAGAAGTTTCCGGAACCGAAGATGTTTTTCCTCAAGTTTCTAGGTGGCCGGGAGGCTGTTCCAAAGGGAGGCACCCGCCGAAGACGGGGATCTACCCCCAGCTCGTTTTTTTGCAAACCGAGTAGAGGAGCGAAGGGCTCAAGAGGAGAGGTATTTACAGAGGGATAGTTGAAGGTATTTTGGACCCAAGCCCCAGAACGCCTTGTGGACAATGTAGAGGGTTTTAAATTTAATCCTCGCATCCACTGGGAGCCAATGAAGGGATTTCAAGGCTGGAGAGATATGATCCCAGGGCTTGAGGCCAAGGACAAGTCTCGCAGTCCTGTTCTGGATTAGTTGTAGAGGGCAGAGAGTAGAGGAAGGTAGATTTAGGAAGAGGCTGTTACAGTAATCCAGTCTGGAAAGAACAAGAGCTTGGGAGACAGTGAACTTTTTAGGGGGCGGAGAAGGAAAGTGTAGAGTCAAAGATAACCCCAAGGTTCTTAGCCGCGCAAGTGGGGTCGGAGGAGGGCCAAAGGTGTACCAATAAGGAGGATCTCAGTCTTGTTGGAATTTAGACATAGATCATTTGCGGCACACCAATTTTTAATGGCAATTAGACAATCAGAGATGAGGGAAGGAGAGGAGGAGGCTGAAGGAAGCCTGAAAATAAGTTTGGTGTCGTCAGCATAGCGCTGGAAAGTTGAGCAGAACATTGAGATGCAGTAAGCGAGAGTTGCCAGGTATTGGTTGACAAGCCAGGGCAAGAGGATAGACCCCTGGCGGACACACATGTGGAGAGGGAGATAGAAGATAGGATGGACCCAAGTTGTACCTAGGAGGGTCGATCAGAGAGAAAAGAGGTCAGCCAGGCCAGAGCCTGATCAGTGATACCGTGGTTGAAGTCAAGTCTGCTCTCCACACCTCCACAAGACACACTGCTCGCACACCACGCCGCGCTGAAGGCATTCTCCAGATGGTCAAAAAAATTCCGGAATGCCCAGAATCTTCCGGCCTTCGAGTCCTTGAGGTTGCTCGGCCTCATGGCATCCTGCATTTTCCTGGTGCCGGAGGCCTGCCTGAGAATGAGATACCTTCAATGGGCTCTCCGATCGCAGTGGTCCCAGTTCTCAGGACAGATGTCGGACCGCCTTTAGATTCCGACCAAGGTCTCACACAATCTTCTGTGGTGGGCCTGCGAGGGAAATGTTCTGAAGGGAGAACACTTTTGGCAACCATGGCCGGAGATAACGGTAGTAACAGACACCTCACTCACCGGGTGGGGAGCTCAAGCCAACGGTTTGACTGTCAGCGGTCTCCATCGGAGTCCAAGCTACACATCAATCTTTTGGAGCTGAGAGCAATCAGACTGGAGCTGAAGGCTTTTCTACCGTCTGTACGGGGAAAGAATGTCCTGATAATGACGGACAATATGGTGGCCATGCACTACCTCAACAGGAGAGGAGGCGTAGGGTTACTACCACTGTGCAGAAAGGCAATGGAGCTCTGGTATTGGGCTATTCAAGAAGCGCTCATCAGAGGAATGCTCCTATTTCAAGATCCCTCTGGTCACTCAGTTCCTAAAAGGGCTCACAAATGTGTTCCCGCCATCTACATTTCAAGTTCCGGTTTGGGACCTCAACCTGGTTTTGAAATTCTTGATGGGTGTACCATTTGAACCCTTGCACTCATGTCCGTTGAGGTTGTTCACCTTTAAGACAATACTATTGGTTACTCTTACATCTGCACGTAGAGTGAGCGAGTTGCAAGTGCTTTCTTCCAAGCCACCCTTTACTATATTTCACAAAGATAGTATGGGCAGCACTAGGCATCCCCAAATGAGAACACCTCACCGCAGCCAGGAAACAAGCTAACTGGTTACCCATCAGGGAGCGAATACTCTTTAAAACCCTAGCTCTGACCCACAAATGTGTCATCCAAACTGCCCCCCCTACCTGTGCCAAAGAATGCACGTTTCCACAACTAACAGACCGACCAGAACGCCCTACTCCAACTTGCTAACAGTTCCCAGAATTGAGAGAGTCCGAGCAGGCAAAGCCAGCTTCCCTTATCTGGCAGCCCAGCACTGGAACTCCCTTCCTCCAACACTCAGAAGTGAAATTTCACACTTTGCCTTCCGCAAAGCAGTCAAGACCCGACTCTTTAATTAATCCACTCCCCCTCTCACAAGGTGCTACACACTCTGCCACATTGTACTATGTATGTATGTAACTAACCTGTATTGATTCGACGCCCACTGTAACTAAGCCTTTGCATGTAACAGCGCTGTGATGCCTCTGGGCTGTTTTGCACGCTACATAAATCTAAATAAATATTAAAAACAGGGTTGTGTTGAAGGTGAAACCCTCCTTCCTGCCTAAGGTGGTGTCGGACTTTCACTTAAGGCAGAAAATTGTGCTGCCGACCTTATATCCTCCTCCACATCCTAGTAAGGAAGAGGAAAGGCTACATAGGTTGGATCCTAGGAGAGCACTAAGTTTTTATATTTCCAGAATGTCCAAATTGAGAGTGGACGACCAACTCTTTGTAGGGTATACAGGACACAGACTACGCCAGGCTGTTTCTAAACAGTCATTGTCTAGGTGGATCATCCACACGATTTCTGAATGCTACAGTCTGGCGGGCAAGGACCCTCCTGAGAGCTTGCGTGCTCATTCCACCAGAGGTATGGCCACTTCGACAGCCCTGCAGAGGGGTGTCCCTATTAAAAACATCTGTGATGCTGCAACGTGGTCCTCCATACACGTTTACTAAGCATTACTCTCTGGATAATTCCCATGCTCAGGATGTTTCTTTTGGTAAGGCAGTCCTTTACTCTGCTCTTTAAAATTTCTGCATGTCTAAATTCTTCACCCTCCGCCTATTATCGATACTGCTTTGGGAGTCTATCAAAGATGAGGAATACGTTGGAGGACACTATCCACGATCCTCTGCGATATCACCCATGGGAGGGGGGCACCCTGGGGGCCTATCCACGATCCTCTGCGATACCGCCCATGGGAGGGGGGGCAACCTGGGGGCTCATGGCGCACGCAGCTCCCGGTGGCCTCCTGGCTTCGCCTCCGCTGGCCCATCTGCCGGCTGTCTCCGAAGGGGGGGCCAAGCAGGCGGTGCAGGGCGGGAGGAGTCCCGAGGACGATGGAGTCTTTGAGGAGCTCCGAGTGCCAGCCACAGCCTGTGTTGGCGTCCTGGGATGCAGGGGTTAGGCGGCCCTTTCCCAGCCTTTTCAATCTCTGGCTCCCGTGTTAGCCAATATCTCAAAGGAAACGCCCAGTGGGCTTGGAAACGTTAAATCCAGCCAACAAAACTCTCAAGATTGAAGTGATAGTTCATTCTGGGCCTAAGGAACAGTTGCCAGATCCTACCACCAACCTAGTCTCTGTGCCGCAAAGTCTCCTCACAAGCAGAACCCCATCCCCGGTACAAATCAAAATGCCATCCATCAACAATCCCCTCAGAGGCCAAAGTTACCCAGTCCAGTTGCAGAAGGGGCAAAAACAAGTGATATATCCTAAAAGTGTCCAAGAAACTAGTTGGACACCCCCTTTTTGGGGATCAAGAGACAATCGAAGCCAAAAGGCCCCGCCAAATCCACTGGACAGTGTAGTGGTCCCACACTAAGAGACGTGCACTCACGGAAAGGTCAGCGCAGCCATCTTAGCATGGCCAGGAAGAACGCCATGGGAAAACCAACAGCCTTGAGTTTAGTGACAGACGTCTTCAATTTCCATTCCCACTTTGCAACAGGACATAAAGTTGACCTTTCGGACGCCGAAATACTGGAAGCAGTGCAAGAATGCCAGCGGCTATACAAGCAAAGAAGGCTTGAGCCTTCCCCAGGGAAAACAGTCAATTCCTACTTATCTTCTCACAGCCCAGGTGGCACTTCAGATTGTCGGGGTCTTGTGAGTCTCCTTCGTCTAAAACGGATCCCACCCCCCCCCCGTCAGCCATCCTTCCAGTTCTAGAGTCCTCAACTTCTTCTCAACAAAGTCCTACGAGTTCACCTCATAGTGTCCGACTGATGGGACCACCAAGGATCACCCCACCAACTTTCCCATTTTCCCCAGTAGAAGCCCGCTTTTCCTACGTGGTCTCCCACCTACAGACTGGTTACACCGGCTACGCAGCCTAGAACCATCGTTCCCACAAGGGAAACACGTGCATTGTCGATGTCTCTGGTGGATCGAAATGAAAAACAGCGTGCACCACCTCCTAGACTTTCCCATTCGAACAACGCTGACCTCCTCCCTGTGGAGTCCAGTCATCTTGTAGTATGAGACAAACATGAGGTCGTGCCCTTTTGGGAAATACATAACCAACACTTGAGCTCCGGTTCCCACCATAGAAGCTCTTTGGATTCTCACCATGTTCATTCCTCACAGAGACAGATGTCCCAAACTTCTCTGCTTCTCTCCTCTCCTTCCAGATCCCAAGTTCTGGCTCCTTCTGCACCAAAAGAAACACCCTCCAAAAAGCCAGACATTCTTTCAATCATGTCGCAGTCTCCATTGCTCTGGCTCCATTTACCAAGTTGTACGAGTCAATCAACGATGCGCTAAAAGACCATACAACTATTCAGGCCATGATGCACACCACACTTATCTACCTTGAGGGATATAGAATGGCGCTAGAAGAATGATCAAAAACCCCTGGCCCAAACTTAAATTTCCTGTCCTAGCAACCAACACCTGCAAAGAAAAATTGCCTATCATCAGCAGATGTATCTTCTACCATAAATTCCCCTTCTGATAGCGTGTCCAAATTTTCTACAACTATTGATTTGACCAAAGTACTGCAGGCGACTTTGCCAGTCCGGTCAACTACAAGCGCGGCTCCCAGCTTAGTCCTAACGGTGCAAAAAGAAGGTGCCCGGCAAGTGACGGGTGATGTAATCTTCATCCTGGACAATCGGACTCAAAAAGTGGCTGCCAAACAGGCCGGTACAGGAGGCCAAGAACTGGCATACTCAATTTTTCGAAAAACAAGAGAGCAATCTGATAAAATCTCTGACACTCAGTCCACTGTGGTATGCTGCGCCTCTAGAGCTCAGCACCCCTCGAGCTTTCCATCTCCATCTAATCCAGCCAGTACCACTTCAGCATCGACAAGTGTCACGAACAGGCAATCAAATAAGAAGGCGCCCAAAAGTATGCACCTAACTTGTCCAGAGAATCCCAGAAGTTCTCCTGACTCACCAAAAACAGCTGAGGAGTTTCTTGCAACTGACTACCTCATGAATATCAGTCAACATCTTAACGACGACCCTCCCACCACAGTGAATAGCCTCGATCAGGTGGCAACTGATCCGCCAAATTTGGCCTTGAATCCATGCCCACTTGTCCCAAATTTGAGCTCATACGACTGTGAGGTCTCAATCAAACCTTTCTCTACGCTGGAGGAACGCTGTGAAAAATTATCACAGGAGTGAAAAAGTTCCTTCAAAAGTTGGGCAAGCCCCCAAAAAGCCTAACAGAGTAAAGTTGCTGTGAGAAAATGCGTCGCCGAAGTCCAGAACGCAGCCCGATTATCTTCCCATCCAAAGGAAAAGCCAGGGGCTGACGAAATCATAAAAAGAAAACCCCAGAGAGTTGAGGGGAGAGACTAACTTTGTCGCGAACAAACCACTACGGCTATACATCATAGATCTAGAACAGAAGTCTACCACAGACACCCTGCAAGAACAGATCAATCAAAATGGTCACTCAAACTGGAGCAGATACCGGCTAGCCATGATGAAATCACCCTAAACAGAAGAGGGGTGTTGACCCTGCTCCACCTCATTCCGAATGTTCAGCGGATCAAAACTGACGACCTTCAAATTGTCGACCCAAGTCACAGACACCGTATAGCCAGAGCCCACCTGCATATTTCATCTTTTAGGGTGAAAAACCTTCTCACACAGGAGTCAGTAGAACTCTTAAGGTTGGGCTACGTCCTCACGGAACCGGTACCAGAAAAATCATCCTCTCCTTCGATAAAGCCCCGAAAGAAAATCAAACGGAGCCACAGATTCTACCACTTTCTCCTTCAATTTTAGGACTCAGACCCATAAGGAGAAAGAATATCTCTGCAGACGCTCCCAAGAGGAAGTCTGCAGCAAGTTCAGAGATTAAAATGAGGCAAGGCCACACTGGATATGCTAAAGAGAGGAGCTATGCAAATGGGTGATGGAGTTTAGGGCAGAGCAGGAGGTGAGCAACAGGTTAAAGGTGGCCACTATGATTGTAAAGGGGCTTAACTCCCCTACGAAAAGATTCCTGGTTGGAAGGTCGTTTGGAATAAGCCTGATGTTCTGCTGTTGCAGGAGACACAGTTGATTAAGGGAGAGGAACGTAAGATTTATAAAAAAACATATTGGGCATCATGGACCTTTAGGAAGGGGGGGTGGGAATTCTCCTTAGAAAAATGCTGATCATTGAGGATATAGAGTTGCTTAGAGGGGCGGGGAGATGGTTGAATATTAGAGGGTCATTGAATGCAGCTAGGATAACAATTTGCTCCATCTATTGCCTGAATCAGGGTCATGGTGCCTTTGCAGATACAGTGCTCAGGGAAATGATAGATATTAGGGTTGGGCTGCTTGTGGTGGGACGGGACTTGTATGGATGGACAGGAACGCTGATAGGAGAGCGATTATGGTAAGGGAGACAGGAGGTGACACTGGTGCAGGAAACACTTTTTAACTGGTTCTAGATAAGTATTTATTTGACACATGGAGGGAGCTCCAGTCCGGGGAGAGGGAACATTTGTTTTTCTCCAATATGCACAGAACCTTCATGAGAACGGATTATATTCTGTTGGCAAAGGGGCTGGAGTACAGGAATGGTGCAAGTGACCTGGTTTGAGGTAGCTTGGTCGGAACCATAAAATGGTTATGACGCAGCTGGACATGGGGGGGAATGGATTAGTCAGATACGACATGGAGATGTAATGGTCATCTCTTAAAGCATGAGGTACTCAAAGGGATGAAGAGAGAAATCTAATTCTACTTCTGGGAGAACGATAAGGAAAACATTAGGTGCAGTGTAATGTGGGAGGCAGCAAAGGCTACAATGCAGGGATTATTGATAAAGGAAGGATCCAGGTTGAAAAGGCAAATAACTTTGATAGAAAATGAACTCATAAAGGAGATCAGGGAGTTGGAGAAACGGGAGATTGATGGAGTATTTGTGTAAATGTCACTAGGAGACCTACAGGGGGAAAAATGGATTTGAAGGATCTGAACATGAAAGCAGTAATCTGGCAGCTCAGATACATGAAGCAAAATTATTATGATGGTGGGGATAAAGCAAGGACCATGTTAGCCCCCCCGACTATGAGCCCAGAGAATGGACAGAAGTATGGGTCAGTTAAATGGTAAATTGGGGGCACAGGTGAGGACTATGCAGTGCATAGTGGAATGCTTTTGGGACGTCCATCAAGACCTTTACTATGGGGGGCAGAGGATAGAGAGAGGAGGCATCAAGGCCTACCTGGACGGAGTGGACATGCCAACCCTGGACGGAGAAAGCACAGAAGGATAAATGTGGAAATAACAGGTGAGATGAGTTCCGGTAATCTGGTAGAGCATCAGGAATGGGTGGTTTCACAGTGGGGTTTTATAAACATGTTGAGGGAACTCTGATGCCACATTTAGTGACAGTGTTTAATAACATTATGGAGGAGGGGGACATACCACCTTAATTTATGAAGGCATTAATCGGTATGCAGTGATTATAACGAATACCAAAATAACTAATACCATTATAACGAAGCTAAAATAACGAATTGCAAAATAACGAATTTGGGAAAAAAGGGCTTGAGAGGGGGATAGTGGTTTTAGGGGTGGGGAAAAGTATTAAGAACAATAAAGGGGGGCCTTGGGGAAGAGAACGCCCCCCCCCCCCCACCGCCCCAAAAAAAACAAAAAATGAATGTTATTTTGGAATTCCTTATTATGGTATTCGTTATTATGGTATTAGTTATTTTGGATTCATTATAATTACATGTAACCCATTAATCACATTCATTTCTAAAGGGGGGGGGGAGAGACCCGATGGAATGTGCTTCGTACAGGCCCATCGCCCTGTTGAATGTGGACGCAAAGATCTTTGCAAGGGGGCTGGCGACAAGAATTGACTGGGTTCTTCCAGACTGATAGGCACAGACCAAGTGGGGTTTATCAGGGGAACACGAGTGGCGGATATGATCAGGAAAAGACGGAATCTGATAGAATGGTCAGAGTTGGGTCACGTAGACTTGGTGCTGGTCTCCCTCACTGCTGAGAAACCGGGTTGGATGGTCCTTCCCATTTGGGATTTTGGAGCAGGCGAAGCTGGGTCGTAGGGTGAGGAGAGAACTTGAGGCCTTGTATACAAATCCTATGACCCAGGTAGTTGTGAACGGGAAACTGTCAAGATTTATTGATTTGGAGAAGGGCACAAGGCATGGATGCCTGCTGCCACCCTTGTTCATCCTGACGCTGCAGCCACTGGCAAGGACAATAATAGCAAACCCTGATATTCAAGGAATTTGGAGTAGGAGAGAAAGACTTGGGACTCTTTGTGGATGGCATTCTATTGCACTTGCAGGACCCACTACTTCCCATTCCGATAGTGTTCAGGGGGTTGGAGAAATATGTGTGCTTACCAGGATTTCAAATAAATAGAGAGAACTCAGTAGCATTTCCCTTAGGCACACAGGAGAAGAGGGACAGGACAGACCTCAAAAGTGACTCCCTGTGGGTTAGTGCGACAAACTTCCAGTATTTAGGGATAACCATTACAAAGGATATTGGGTCCTTGTGTGAGGCAAACTGCCCACCACTGATAAGGTCATTTTATAGGGATACGGATGAATGGTTCAGAATCAACCTGTCATTCCTAGGTAGAGCCAATTTGATTAAGATGAATATACTTCCCAGACTTGCTGTTGGTATTTCGGTTTCATCCAAAAAGACCAGAAAGAAATGACCTACCCAACCAAAAGTCCTAAATAAGGTACTACCAAATGTTCTACTTTTTAAAAGTTTGATTTAAAAAAAAAAAACATTTTTTATAAACCGTTAAAAGGGCTGCGGGGGTGTCAGCCTGTCCTTCAGTCCCCCCCAAAAAAAAGGAAAGGACCCTGCGGCACCAGTTCCCGATCACGGAAGTGAAAGGGAACAGGTGTTGCAGGGCAAATGGGAGGCAAGGTAAGTAGGGGATTGGGGTGGGGATGTGGGTGAGGGTTTGGGCAGGGGTATGGCCAATTCAGAAATGTTCAGGGGAGAAAAGACTGAAGGCCATTTCTAAAAAATTATCTTTGGTATTTTCTCCCTCGAAAATGTTTAACTCCATCTTTCAACCCGAAGCCTGTATTTCATATGCTACCATTGGAGTTGCCAGCTACGATGTTATGGGAAGTACAGCATATGCCATGAAGATTTATGTGACAGGAAAATGCCCAAGATTGGCTAACATGTTGACATGGCCAAAGGAAGAAGGTGGGGTGGGTCTGCTGGACCTGGATCACTACTATGGTGCTCCTCAGTTGAGGGTTCTGGTTGCACAATGGGCCGATTTAGAAGTTCAGCTGTTGACCACGGTTACGTTGGGAGAATGGATGTGGGCTGGGAAAAATAGGATGCACAAATGGGTGCGAGAACACAGGATTCTGCAGGTACTGGGGGATGTCTGGGGGAATGGCAGAAAGATGAAGAGACGTCCCCTCTCAACCATGTATGGGCACTACCAATCAGAGGTGTGTCTGTAGCCCAGAATATTCTGTACTTTATTACTTGCTGTGGTTATTGGTGTATACAACTACTATGGAGATCCAAAAGCTATGTGAAAACCCTAGTTTAATGATGGATGGGTTTGGGGGTATACTAGAGGGATGGAAGGAAAGCTAACCGAATTCACAAGTTTTGAGTAAGATTGCAAATTGGAAGCTAGATAATGTCACTGAGTCCAGGACTGAACCTGGTCAAGGGGGAACGGGGACTCCTCCAAACCCGGAGTAGTGGGCCTACCGAAGCAGAAGCCAGAACCAACCCTGTCCCAATCACAGGTAGTAGGAGTTTGGGGGGGGGGGTGTAAGAAGTTTAGAGTCCCTGAAACGCCCTCTTGTGCCTTAAATGGAAATACCAGTACACAGTGCCTACCAGTACCAGAGCCACCCTTGTGAAGCTGGGGAGGTGACCCCGCTACACAACACCCTCCCTAGGTGTCAAGGCAAGTGGGATCTTACCAGGAGAGACTCCCCCCTCCCCCCCCTTGGGGACAAGAACTCCCATTCCCGTGAGGAACTCTTCGATGCCCTCAAAGTGATGGCCTATATGGATTTGTCTAACATAACAGAACATTATCAATTCCATAAAAATGAAGTGAACTTATGCTATCCACAACATATCCACAACAGAAAACTAATACTATCCCTTTAAATCAGTCCCTCCAATGTACTGTGACAAGGATGCTAGAAAGGGATGATATGACAAGGATGGGGGTGGGGGTGCGAGATAGGCCAGAGAGACTGCGAGAGAGGGTAAGTAGGCGAGAGAAGCTGGAAAGCAGAGCAAACCAGGGGAAGCCCCGTGTGCGTAGCAGGGCAGAAACAGGCAGAGCTCTCAGTACACGCAGAGCCCGTGTAAGTCAATCGAGCTTCGACGCAGAGTCGAAGACGCTGGGAGTCCGGCAAATGAGAACGGAAGAAAACGCACCACGATTGAAGAGAGAGTTCAGTGCTGACGTGACCACACAGCAATGGTGGTGGGAAGTCCACCCGCAGAACACTGCCAATACCACTGACGAGAGAAACCCACTCCCGATCCGAGATACATCGCATGCAAGTTCGATATGGAAGATGAGAACAAAACGCACGTGAAACAGATGGTGTGACAAATGAGCTGCGGATCCAAGAAGAAGCAGAAAGAGTCCATGACCTTACCCGTACCAGTGATGTTCTCCAACGACATAAATAAAAGGTAATACGAGTAGCGGGATTACCAGACAGTTAAGAGGGACTCATTATAAGTCGAACAAAACTGGTCCCACTGTTAATGGGAAAAGTAATGGAAATAAGCAGAGGAATGACGCCAGGTTCATGAAAGGCAAAGCTACATGAAATACACAAAGTAGGAGAGAAGGTGAGTTGAAAACGTGTTGCTTTAGGAGCAGGGAAAAGTCAACCCAGGTCCTGAAGATGAGAAAGAGAATATAATAAAGACATTTGGGAAACACACACCCAAGAGACTAGGAAGTCAAATCTCATAAATGGAACGGCACTCTGGCAAGAGAGGCTGGAACCTGACAAGAAATCTAGGAGAAACTTATACAAAAGTAATACTGTTTGCATTAAAGAGGAGAGGAAAACTAGTAGTCCCCTATAAGGGTTACAGAACTTAATCAAGAAGATACTAAGAGTCTATTTGTGTATGGTCTATTGAGTGGAACGAAAGAACATAGACAATCCTGTGACAAAACAAAGCTACCAGGAGAAGGTAGTCATTCTCCTATCCTTAGTTAAACTAGTGGTAGGGACAGATGAGTTCGATTTGGACAATGTATGGACTTGTTTCTAGACATTCATCCTGACTGACGAGCACCTTAACTAGTAAAATAGATGGGGAATACCCCATAGATATAGGGAGAGTTGGGCCTTATTTTACTTTAGAATAAATATCATGCTTAAAATGTCATCACAGCCTATGTGTCTTTCTTCTGATCCTCTACAGACTGCAAGTACCAGCAGGCCCAGTGACAAAGCACAATCAGAGCTGAAGAATGAGAGTGGGGCCACACACAACACGAGCTGCACCACGATACTAGACAGAATTTAGGCGAAAAGCAAACAACTCACAGCGGGCAAGAGAACCTGAAATGCCAGTACCACAGCACATTATGGAAACAGACAGAGCCATGTTGAATAGGGGAAGGGCTAACACAGGTTTTGAAACCTTGCACTTGTGTGACCTGGCCCCGGAGAAGGACAGTCACAGATTGGCCCGTAGAGTCAGGTGAGCATTGGGACCAATGAAAGGGGGAGTGATAGAGGTAGGAACAGAACAGTTTAAAATGGAAAGGGATGATGAATGCAAGAGTGTGGGTTTTGAGTGAGATCGGAAGTAGTGGGGCTGGACCGAGGGACCAGGTGGAAGAAGCATGGTGGAGAAGAGTGCTGAGGTGTTGGTGCAGAGTGTAGATGAAGTATTCGTTGAAAGACAGAGGAGTGCCCTTTGAAAGTTAGTTGCTGTGAATGTGGGAGAGTATCCGAGAGTGGCTGCAGTGATATGGGTGAGAGGGAGAAGGTGTTGAGTGGGAAGAAGAGAGAGGAGAGGGATTCAGAGAGAAGGGTGGGTAGGCGGGGCAATAGGAGAGCGTTCAGGAGAGAGGAGAGGAGAAGGGTGAGTAGGGAGAGAGTGACCATCGGATGAGGAGTAAAGAAGGGAATACAACGGCACGGAATGAGAAAGGACAAGGGAGGGGGAGAGCAAGTGCAGAATAGAGGGATTAGCAAGATCAGGTAATAAGCGAAAGAGAGCTACTGAGACAGAGAATAGACTTCACAAGATAAACCTCCTGATTATTGTTGAGAACCTGGGGAGTGGTAGATTTGGGAACTCTAGAAGAAACCCAGGGGAAACTGGTAGATGGGGCCTTGGCTTTGGGCCCTCACCTATAGCTAGCTTTAGATAGTCGGTGTTACCAATAGCTAATTGGAAAAACTGGGTTTCAGGGACGCCTGACCCACGACTTAACCAGAACAAAAGCTATACATGTATCTATTTGTGAAATGAGAGTTTTGAACAATCATTTTGGAGTTTGGGAGTTTGTACTGCTATCTGTGACAAAGAAGACTGTCAGTATGTGGGTGTCCCTAGGACTATGGGGAACACTTTACTCTAGAGTGTTGTCTGACTCAGTATTCTCTTTACCTCAGGAGGTTGTGGCCCAAAAGAATGTGGAGTGATTGCCCGCTACTCAGTGGCTTGTACTACCTCCAAAGCGTTCGGTCAGGAAAAGGTTTTATGAGGGCCACACTCCCTCCAACCACCCACGGGCACCCCTCTTAGACCCAGTCACCCCCTCTCCGCTGCTTCCTTTAGCCTCTCACCAGGCCAGCTGCATCTATGCTCAGCATAGACCACAAAGCTACAGCCTGCAGCTGTGCATGTCCCCTGTGACTCAGGTTCCTCCTAATCTTGAGCATCTGAGTAACATTACGCAGCAGGTGCCATATCAGGTAGTTGTTCCGGTGTGCAGAAACTCCACACAACATGGATGCTATAGGCCGGAAGCCATGAGCAGCGAAGACCAGTCCCACCAGCCCCGAGCATGACCGAGAGAGTCCATGTGCATGCTGCTGCTTCTCCCTCTCATGCCAGCACTTGGCCACTTGCAAAGCCTTTACTGTTCAGCTGTTAACAGATTGTATCTAGAACTTGTATTTTCACAGTAGTGCCATGTTAACTCTGGAACATGCAGTACTGTAAAAGAGAGCAATTGAATGTCCTGCTCCTCAGGCGGCAACCCTCTGAAAGAAGCCCTCCTTGATTATAATAGTGATGTTCTTGGATATTAACCAGTTAACACAAATTAAAGTAGTTAGCCAATCTGTTTTGAGTAAAGTACGGTCTTCAAATAAATAGTTGTGCAATCTTGCACGGTGAAGGTGCAGACCAGATCTTAGTTGCTTGTAAACTGTTTGTTTCAAAACTGGACCATGAAGGGTTATGCTTGTCAGCTATAATTTTAGCAGTTTTAATAATGCATACATTTTTTTTAATTACTGCTTCTTTTTGGTGTTAAGGGCTCCAAATGTGGCTCCTCCATGGGCTTTGCGAGAAAGAGCGGCCCTGGAATAAGTCAGAACTCCTCACTTAGACGCTACCCGATGTTGCACTGGCATATGTATGATCTGTAAGGTTTCTTTGCTGCTTCGTAGGTTGAAGGTTTGTGATCAGAATGTACCATGATGCCAATTTTCTAGCTTTGTTTCTTTTCAGGAAATTGTGCGGCAAGGCCACATAGCCACAGAGGAAACCTTTAGCATCCTTCTGATGGGCTGCATAAAGGATAAGGATGCTGGCTTCAGATATGCATTGCAGGTATGTCCCTCCAATTCGCTCAGCTGCAGCATAAGCAGCCTTTATTTACCTGGTGCTTGTTGTGTACTTGCAATATTTATGTATGGGTAATAGAGCAGTTGTGGGCTATCTCTTCTATGTGGTTATTCGTTCTAGCATGATCACTAATTATGTGGCCCTCCATGTGTTTGGACTTTAACTTCCATCAGCCATAGCCACCATAAACCATGGTGAAGGACTATGGAAGTTATAGCCTAATCAATAACCTGGTTAGCAGTGAAGGACCATTGGGTTGGTCAAGTTGGCTCTAATTTGTAGTCACATATATGCTAGAAAGTAACACCTTGGGAAATGAACTCATCATAATTTGACCCAAGATGTTAACATTGCTCTTTGTGACCAGAGAGGGGCAGCCACGCCCCTCCTCACGTAGGCAGGAAGCGCCAAAGGTGGGAACTGTAACCTTCTTTGGTGCAAAGAGTAGGAAAATAAATGGACAGCTCCAGATACCGTACTCTTCTGGCAGGTTCTGTCTCTGTGGGAGCTCTGACGAATCCAGTGAATTCGTCCCTCAGGGGGAGCCACCGCCTTTAGTACTATGGAAGTGAACCTGCTATGCTTAACACACCTTAGGGGACAGGGCAAGTGGTATCCTCTGCCCCCTTTTGAGCAAAGGAAATCTCCAGAAAGGCATATAAATGGTTCTTCCTATTCCCAAGATCCTAATATCTTTGCTGGCTACATGGCGGTTAAACTTTGTGAAGACTTGAAAATGCCTGTAAGAATGACTGGCGTGGCTTTGGTTTCTGCCCTTTCGTATGCACAGTATTTGTTGGAAATTAAAGAACAGCGGGAAGTCCCACCCCTTGCAGAGGGAAAGATAAAACGCCATCAGGATTGAAGAGAGAGCAGGCTGACAACCGCTGAGCTGGTGAGATGCAGGCTCCTCATCCTGAGAGGTGTGGCAGGAGAATGCTGAGCATTGTAATTGTTGATAATCTCAAACCCACCAATTGCATGGGTGATGTTTTCCCAGCTTCCTTGTTTAAGGAATACTTTCCCAATATAGCTGCCCCAGTTACATTATTTATCAATCGTTCTTTTAAGGACGGAAGGCTCCTGAATGCATTAAGGAGGCGTGGATTACTCTATTACTAAAAAAAAAGAAGGCCTGGACCCACTTGAGCCACTGAACTACTGCTCTATAACCAACTTCCCTTTCCTCCGTACGGTTATCGACAAAGTTGCATGTATACAATATGATACTTTTGTTGAGGAGCGGGGCCTCCTGTCCAATGCAAATTCCAGATTGCAAAAAAAACACGGTACAGAAACCGCACTGTTGGAGGTTAAATCAACCCTATCGGAAATCATTGATATGGGGAAGGTGGCCATGTTGCTCCTTCTGGAACTGTCCGCCGCGTTTGATTTCGTCGACCATGATAGGCTGGCGGCCAGGCTAATCGAGGTAGGCAGATGCTCCAGATCAGAAACCAACTGGTTTCGATCTTTTTTAGGATCTAGGAGAGCGAAGGTAGCCCAAGGGGACTGCAAGTCCAAGGAGATCCTCCTCTGCTGCGGGGTTTCCCAAGGGTCCAGTGTGCCCCCACTTTTTTTTTTTAAATATGTTTATTTTAAACCAAGACAGGACAAATTGCAAACAACATTGCATGTGGATTTTAGTCCTTTCAGCCACTTCCCAAAAGCTTATACTCTTTCTCGCTCCCCCCCAAGTCCCCGGACCCCCCCCCATCCCACGGGAGCACCTGCCGCTCTCGCCCCTCAAGTGAGTTTTTGATCCCCCAGGGCCCATTGAGTGTTAAGCGGTTTGAATGTTAAGGCGGGGAATCGTTGGTCATAGTCTAGTATAGGGGCCCATACATTCTGAAGCAGTACAGGACTCCCGCCCTTGCTGCGGTCACTTTTTCTGTGAACAGGATGTCCCATAGTTTTCCCCACCGTGGGCCATGCATGGGCCATCCGGGGACTTCCAGAAGCGGGCCAGCACAGTTTTGCCTGCCAGGAGGCATTGCGTTACCAGTTTCGCTCAGTTTCCGGCATGGGGAATACCCCGGGTGACCGGACCCCCAGAAGGACCGTTTCGGGTTCCAGGGGGAGTGTTATCCCAGTGATTTGTTTGATCGTTGCCAGGCACCATTCCCAGAATTGCCGGATCCTTGGGCAGGTCCAGCACATGTGGAAGAAGGAGCCAGGCTGGGGGCAACCTCTCCAGCAGGACAGGTCCAACCGCGGGTTCATGTGGTGCAGGCAAAGGGGGAGGAGGGTAGTACCATCGCAGCACCAATTTACATGCACATTCTTTATTGGTCACACAAGTAGAAGAGGAGTGGGTGCGTGACCAGATGTCCACCCAGGTCTGGTCGTCAATCGAGTGACCCAGGTCGGCCTCCCATTGGGCCATGCATCGCGTTCTTGTGCTTAGGAAGTCCCCCAGGAAACGTCTGTACAGGGTTGAGATTCGGCTCCGGGATGGTAGATCCTTAAGCATCAGCAAGGGGACGAGTGGCAGCCCGAAAGGTCCGGGGGTGCGAGCACCAGTGCCTGAGTTGGCAGTAGGAAAATCTGTCCCTTTCCTGTAGTTGGAACACCGCCTTACATTGCTCAAAGGTACGGGATATGTTCCCGGCGTATAGCTGTTCCAGGGTCTCGAGGCCTCTGTCAATCCAATTCTGGTTGCTACGGGGGTTCATCCCCGGTGAGAAGTTGGGGTTATGGAAAATAGGGGAGAGTGGGCTCTGCCCTCTCGGGATTCCTTTTTGTTTCAGGGCCCAGTCCCATGAGCTTAGTGTGTTTGGTTGTTAGCAGGAGAGTCTTCCAGTGTTCTCTCAGGACGGGCTGGATATGCGGGAGGAACCGCAGGGGGAGTGGTAGTTGCGCTTGCTCCAGTTCCATCTATCTGGGACGGTCTGTGATAACCTGCCAAGCATGGACATGTGCTAGCTGTGCTGCTGCACTATAGGCCTGGAGATCGGGGACCCCCAGTCCTCCTAGTCTAGAGCTACCAAGCAAAGTTTTGTGGGGGATTCTGGCTTTCTTGCCTTTCCATATGAACTTCAGCATTTTCTTCTGGAGATCCTGAAGAGCCGGCCTTGGGATGGCCACTGCGAGGGAGGAGCAAGCATAGAGGAATCTCGGAAGCAGGTTCATTTTGTCTGCCGTGATCCTTCCCATTAAAGAGATTTCCTGTGTAGACCAGCGCTTTAAGTCCCCTTCCAGTTCCCGGAATAATCTGGGAAAGTTTGGCTGGTATGTCTCTTTTGGGTTTGCTGTAATGTTGACTCCCAGGTAGGGGATGGCTTTACTCTTCCATTTGATCGGGCACAGCCTGGTTAGTGCCTCTTGTTCCTCCCGATGGAGGCCAATGCCCAAGGCTACTGATTTAGAGAAGTTGGCGGTGAACCCCGTGACCATCCCGAAATTGGCTATTTCCGCCAGGGCATGTTTAGCTGAGGAGTTGGGCTCTGAGAGCGTCAGAAGGACGTCGTCGGCGTATAATGCAATTTTGTGTTGGGATGGCCCTACTTGGGGACCCTTGATGAGCTTGTTCCGTCTGATTCTTTGGGCAAAAGGCTCCATTGTTAGAGCGAAGAGAAGGGGTGATAATGGGCAGCCCTTCCTTGTCCCACAGGTCATGGGGATCGAAGCCAATAGGGAGCCATTGATCCTTAAGAGGGTCTTAGGGGATTTATAGTTCACCAGTATCATAGATCGAAAAGTTGGACCAAAGCCAAAGGCCTCTAGGGTGAGCTTCATATATGACCAGTCTACCCTGTCGAATGCTTTCGTAGCATCTAGGGCCATCAATGCCAGGTCCTGGGAGTTTCGGTGGATGATGTCCACCAAGTTCAGGGTTCTCCTAACATTGTCCCCCGCCGCTCTGTTCTGGATAAAGCCCATTTGATCAGGGTGAATTAAAGCCGGGAGGATATGCGACAGCGGATTGGCCAAGATGTTAGAATAAAGGTTAGCGTCTGTGTTCAACAGGGCAATTGGCCTGTACGAGGCTGGTTCTCTCGGGTCTTTCCCTGACTTGGGGAGGAGGGTGGTAGTAGACTCCTGCATTGAGGGGGTCACTGAGCCTGTTTCCTTGAATGAGTTGAAAAGTGTCACCGTCGGGGGGGATCAGTTGGGATCTAAAAACTTTGTAGAATCTTGAGGAGCAACCATCTGGGCCCGGGGCCCGAGTTTTGAGGGATTTAATGGCTTCATCAACCTCCTCCCTGTGATCGGTGCTTCTAGGCTCTCTCTCGCTGCGGTGGACAGGCGTGGCAGGGCCGCCTCCCGTAGGTATTCCTCCTGTTTGGAGCGGTCCCGTGGGTATGCATTCATCACTTGGGTTAAGTGGTCCATTGCTAACCGTTGTTTCTCCGGCTCCGAGTAATGCATCCTCCCTTGTGGGTCGCGGAGCCCCGTGATGGTGTTAGTTCGTCTAATTTTGGCCAGTTGCCACTAGTAGCTTGTTAGCCTTGTTACTCTTGGCATAATAGAATTGCCTAGTCTTGGCCATTAGTTGCGCAGTATGTTCAGCATAGTGGGCCTCTAGTTTCTTTCTGGCAGTGCGGACAGCCCGTTGGGTCCTGGGGGACCACCTCTTCTTCTTTTGGGTATCCTCTGCTATTTGGAGTTCCTCTTAAAGGGCTTGCCGGGTTTGTCGGCGGTTCCGATGGAATGCCACCCCGTGTGCTATCAGGGCTCCCCTGATCACTGCTTTCATTGAGTCCCAATTGTTCGCGGGGGAAGTGGCTGTGACCGGGTTCTCCTTGAGGAAATTCTTGATGGTGGTTGCGATCCTGTCTCTGATCAGAATGTCGTTGAGAGTAGAGCGACAATCTGCATGTGGGGTTGGCTCTAGAGCCATTGGTTCGAAGTTCCATGATGATTGGTGCGTGGTCCGATAAGATTATTGGGCCGATGGAGACCTCGTTGGTGTAGGCATGGGGTATGGGGCGAGGTTAGGAGGTTTTCAATCCTCAAAGGTCCGGTGGACATGGGAGAAGGAGAAGTCTCTCTCAGTGGGGTGGAGCCCCCGCCACGAGTCCACCACATCTAGAGTTCTGAATAAGCGTAAGAGGCTAAGGGCTTGCGTGAAATCCCCCGGAGAGGGGGGGTGAGATTTGTCTTTGGTGGAGTCCAGCACTCCGTTGAAGTCCCCCCCCCATTATTGTCTGGCCTTCTGTGAAGCCCGAGAGGGAGGCGCCCAGAGAGTAATGGAAGCTTACTTGTCCCGAATTGGGTGCGTAGACTGAGATAAAGGTGTCGAGATCTCCCAGTAAGAGGCATTTAACCGCCACGAAGCGGCCCTCTGGGCATGAAATTGAGTATAAGATCTGGGGGTTTAGGTCTTTCCCAAAGAGGATCGCAGTGCCCCCCTTCTTGGATCCTCCTGAAGCGAGGAATTGCAGTGGATATGAACGGGATCGTAGGCGCCCCCGGGTTTGCTGGGAGGAGGTGCTTTTCTTGGAGCATCGCCAGCCCCTTCGTCTTGTAGTTTCTGTAGGATCGACTTGCGTTTGGAGGGGGAATTCAACCCATTAACGTTCAGTGAAAGGCACTGTAGTGTCCGGTGCTCAAGGGCCCGTGCCTCAGCTGTGTCATGTTCTGGTGGGCGGGGGCTGGAGGAGAGACAGCTAGCCGTCGTCATGGAAAGGGTTTTAGTGTGTGTTGTCCTGCTCTTGGGGTTTTAACAAGGGCCCCCAACGGGAGGCCAATTTTTTAACGGGAGGCCAATTTTTTAACTGGCGGAGTGGTCGGCATTGTGTGTGCGGCCAAACCCCTGGCCAACTGGGCCAATTGAGTCATTAGGTTAACTTGGCTTTCCAAGGACATAGAGGTGGAGCGAACCTTGGAATGGGCATGGGCCGTATTGGAAAGCAATAATCTTCGGCTGTGTCAGAGGTAGCGAGTCATTATAGAGGAAGGCTGGGCGCCAAGTCTGACAGTGCGCCAATGGTTCATGTGGTGTGGCCTGGGTGCTCTTTACCTCCTCCTGTTGTTTCGCGAGGCTCTCGACCACGAGGACCGTCTAGGCTGCGGGGAGGAGACAGAGCGGTTCCCTGTCGCTTCCGAGACCACTGAGGAGTCCTCTTTGGGGGAGGATGGGTGCATAATCTTGCTGGCGTCTTCCAGGTGGCTAATTCTCTGCAGGGCACCATTATATGAACATTGCAGGGCTGTTGGAAAAAGCCATCTATACCGGACCTGACGTTCTTGCAGGAAAAGAGCTAAGGGCCGGAGTGCTTTTCGCCTTTGGAGGGTTAAGAGCGAGAGATCTTGGTAGATCTCGAGAGGTGAGCCTTGGAAGGAGAGATCAACTTTTGAGCGGCTGATGGCGGAGATGGCCTCTTTTGTGGAGAAGAAATGGACCCTGGTGATGACATCTGGGGGGAGGTCTGAGGCAACACCCCCGTCGTGGGCGCAGTCTGTGGGTGCGGTCTAGCAAAAATAGGGATTTATCCAGGTCAGGGAGAAGGGCTTGGAAGAAGTCCCCCACATATTCCGCGGGTTTTTTGTCTGGGACCGAGGATGGAATGCCTCAGATCCGAAGGTTATTGCGCCGGGCCCTATTTTCCAGGTCTTCTTGCTTGAACTCCAGGATTTCGCACTTATCCTGAAGGGCCCTGACTGCTTGTTGGATGTCACCCAGCGTGGTTGCCTGGTCCCGGGAGCGGTCTTCAATGTCCCCCAGCCCCTGTTCCACCTCAGTTACTCTGTGGTCAGTTTGTTCTAGTTTGGTGGAAAGTTCTGTCATGCAGGACCTGAATTCGGCCTTATTATCTGCCATGAATGCTAGAGAGTCACCTGTGGTGGCTGGAGGATCGCCGCCTTTTTGGTGGTCTTGCGAGGTGGACCCGAGAGGGTCATGTTTCTTCCCTTTGTCAGGGGCTGTAAGCATGGTGGCTATGTCCACGTTTTTGCTTGCCTTTGTTTGTTTGGACATTGTGCCAGTTCTTGGGGTAGAAGCTGTTAGGGCGGCAGATTTGCGTACCACTCTGGGGAGGCTGCGTTAGGCTGGGGGGTGTTGGTTCTGTAGTCAGATGGCGTGGGTCTCCCAGGATCAGGAGACGGGGACCAGGCGAGGAGGTGGGCCGGGGCGCCCCAGGAAGTGGTGAACCGATGTGAATGCTGAGTCTTAGGAGCTGACTTTGGTGCACCGACCGCCCGGCGGACAGTTGTGGGTTCCCCACCGGCCCAGAGGGCCCGGGGAGCAAGAGCAGCTGCCCGGTGGGACTGATTGCGTTTGGCACCGGGTGGTTGCGCGGTTCTCCCAAGTAGAGATGTTGGTTGGAGGGATTTAGTCTCCCAGGAGGACGTAGCAGGGTCCCCACTGCCCCTCAGAGGGAGATGTTACAGGGTGCGATGAAGGTGGCGTGGGACCACCAATTTCTTAGGGAAAGGGGGGGGGGAGTCTGATCCTCCGCTTCTTGTTTGAAGTAGAGGCACTAGCTGGAGATGCGGGCCTGGGAGCCCCCGGAGCCGGAAGTACAGGCCCCAGGACCAGGTTGCACCCTCCGGCGAGGACCAACGAGGAGAGGGAGAGCCACGGGGGAGAGGAGCCAAGAGAGAGTGGGCCGGGGCGGCCCTGGAGGTGGGCCTGCAAGCTGGGTGCAAGATGGCGCTATCCAGCGCGGAGCGGCCGAAGCGGAGTTCAAGGAGAGTTCCAAGGGCCACCTGTTGGTGGGGAGGAGCCAGAGGGAGCCGGACTCACCGCTTAGTGCTCCCCCGCCGGGGAGAGGTCTGAATTCCCCTCCGGCGAGGCTCAGACAAGGAGTACCTCGGCCCCCAACTCTTACCCCCAGTGGGCCCTACCTGGGTGTGTGTCTTCTGCGCTGTCTCCAATGCCAGTGTCGGGGATGAGTCCCGCAACGCCTCGCCAGCAGGAGTTGAAGCTTGCGCTGGGTCCTCACTCCAAGGAGGAGCCGCTCTCCGCGGGGCCACAGGTCCAGAAGGGGGAGAAGCAGCAAGGGGGTGAATCCCCAGCCCCAGGGGGTGCCACGGGCCTGCCGAGAACCCCGCCGGGAGCCGGGGGTGCTGCCAGAGATGCGCAGAATGATGCGTAGGCGCCTCTCCCCTGGCACGGGTCAGAGGCTGTCGCCGCGGGTTCTCTAGATGCTCCGGGCCCATGAGTGGGATTGCTGGTGTTGGTCCACTGTCCAGGGGGATTCCGAATGCCGAGGCCTCCCCGGGGGTCCCTAGTACCGCCTCTGGACTTGGAAGGTCATTACGCCCGCCATCTTGAATTCTCGAGGCCGTCAGGGGTCGCGGGAAACCGGTGGAATTGCCGGGGATGCCCTGAACGTTACTCCCTCATCTTTAGCCTTTGGGTGCCTTGGGAGTTCCGGCCGCCCTGGGAGTTAGTAGAACCCCGGCAGAGTGCAGGAAGCTGCATATTTTCGCAGTTACGGCAGGCTTCTTACAGCTGGCTTCAGGGGAGCAGCCACATCGATGGCGCTCCAAGCCACGCCCTCACGTGCCCCCACTTTTATATAATCTCTACTCCAAGCTGCAAATTATGCAGACGACAGCCAGATCAACCTGGAACTGTCTGGCTCCTTTGAAGCTGACTGTAAATTGCTCACAAGGTCTTCAACGCCATCAACACATGGATGACAGAAAATGGCTTTGCATTGAATGACAAGAAGACAGAGATTCTGATTGTCGTTAGTGTAGCCAAACTTAAGACGCTGGACCCTGAATATGAAGCATTTCAGGTTGGAGGATCCTGCACCCAGGTATCCATACACGTAAAAATACTTGGAGTGACCTTTCATTGCAATCCTAATTTCAACAAGCATGTCGCCGCTGTAAACTCTAGCTGTACCTACATGACTCACTTACTTTGGCAGATCCGACCGTATCTTTCAGAAGCCAATAGGGCGGTAATGGCAACAGCAACTATCAATTCTAGGCTGGACTACTGTAATGGCCTACCTGTTGGCACGACTGCAACGTCCCCAAAATAAACTACAGACAATACAAAATAGGGCAGTCAGAGCTGTATGTGGTATAGGACGCAGAGACCATGTATCAAAAGCCGGAGGAATTTACATTGGCTCCCTGTCCAGCAGAGTCCAATTTAAGGCACCCTGCCTTGTATATAAGTGCCTTGGTGGCACCGCTCCGAAATATTTGCAATCACGCACCAAGAGATTACCACAAAAACGAATACTACGATCGAATAATAAGGACCTTTTGTCCTTACCACGCTTTAAACTCAAGCAATAGGGAGGGACCAAGGACTTGGAACAATCTCCCCTTGCCCATTAGGCAGCTGCCATCTGCTACTCTGTTTAGGAAGGTGCTTAAGTCCCATCTGTTTGGTGGAGGAGGAATGTAGGTTCTTCGGCTCTCTCTCTCCCCCATCAATACAGATTTCCATTGATGCAGAGTATATTGTGTACCTAACCGCCTCTGGCTGCTTATGTTTCTTGTCTGTACTGTCATGTGACCACTCTGAGGCCTGCAGGCAAGTTGGCGCTATACAAAAAAACAATAGAATAGACTGTCCTAAGCGTGGCTAGACTGACACCAGTGGAGCCAGCAGAACGCTGAGAGCCCCACTGAACTAGGAGCTGGGAAGGCCTGGCCTGAGAGGAACTGCACAAAACCAAAACTGCCGAACAACCGAGTGCCCAGTGTCCAATACCGGAGTCACTCAGACCACCCACCTCTGTGAGTGCCATAGTGTCTGTGGGCTGGCCCCCTCTCTTTCCTACCTTATTTGGACTGTTGGCAGTGTGTATGCTACAACAAGGCGCAAAGGCAGTGGAGCCGCAGCAGGACACCAGAGCTGTGGGAGAGGTTGATGCCAGGCCGGCGTGGCATGAGTGGAGAGCTCTGAATGATGGTGGGAGGCCACAGAAGACTGGCATCACACCGCAGGAAGCTGCAGAAGTATGCAGCAACACAGGAACAGGAGAGGAGGAAGACGAGTCAGTGCCAGCGAGAACACCGTAGGGCGGTGAGCCAGCGCAGCAGGAGAACTGCAGGACTGCACGACAGCCAGAGGAGGAGCACGGCTCCAGTAGACTGGGTGCTTCAGCCCATGCATCAAGAATCAACCCCTCTACACCAGCAGGGAATCTCTATCATTAAAGGCCTCATGAAGGCTGCGTTAATAGAAAATACACTAGACCACCAGGGATGTTCTTAGAGGGAACAGGCCTGCAGATAAGCCATACAAAAAGAGAACCGCAGGTCCCCATGAACCATTTCCCGACCCAAGTCAGAAACGCTGCAGGACCACGTATAAAGGGGTGGCGGGGCTTATAAGCCTTTATCAAGGTTCCAAAGCCCTTCCCTTGACATCCCCTTGGAGATCGGGTAAGTGATGGCTTAGGGTAAGCTGGTCAATCCTGGGAGAGGGTGGTATATTTCAAGTTATGTTTGGGAGTTGTATAGTGTGGGTGAGGACAGAAGGTTGAGGGATATAACAGAGAGACAAGAGGAGGAGAGTGCTGAAGGAGTATGGAGGTTATTGGCGAGCGGGGTCTGTGGAGTGGTTGTGCATGGCTGTGAAGAGTAAGTGTAGTAATGATAGACTACGAGTAGGAGGAAGTTAGTAGCGGTTGTTAGTGGAGTTTGTGGTAGCAGTAGTGGGAGTCGAGGAAGAGTAATGAGAGTGAGAAGTGGTATTAGTAAGTGGATGTGGCGGTAGTTGAGTTGGTTAGTCCGAGTAAAGTGAGAAGTGGTAGAAGAGAAGTAGCAGTGGTAGTGAGAGACGGTAGTGGTAAGATCGGAGTGGTAGTAACAAAGACGGAGTAGTAGAAAGGAGGGAAGAGGAGTAACATTGGAGGGAGTAGTTGTGTGGTAGTAGGAGGTAGTGGTAGTAGTGAGAGGAGAAGTTGAGAAGAGGGATGACAAGGAGTTTGGGTAGGAAGGCAGAGTGTAAGATCAGAGGGATAGAAACGTGCTGGGGACGAGAACATCTTGGCACCCAGTGTAGGAAAGGGTCATGTGAGACTGTGCATGTGTGGCGAGTTAGTGGAACTGTGTGGAAGGAAGCACCATCACTAAATTGTTATATCACTAAGCGAGCCTAGGACAGGGACAGTTGGACATTTCCTAGGAGTGAGTGAGACATCGATTCAGGAAGAACAGACAGACAGTAGGGGTTCCCTTGACCTAGCACAAACTGGATTAAGGACGCGTGGGTTAGAGTGTTGGCAGCCCAAGGGAGACAAGCCTATGAGGGACGTCCCTAGCGCCAAACTTTCCCAAGATCTCAGTTGGCTGTTAACACTCCCAGATAATATTTATCAGCTATTCCTTCTACCTTTGTACCCAATAATCACCTTTGGATTGCTATTTGGTGTAGGAGTATTTCTTTCTAGTGATCCTCCGTCAACCATTACTGTGGAGACTGTAGAAGAGGCCAAAGAGGTAGTGTAAAAGGAGAAGAGGTGTGGACCAATGAATGACCTGGGGGTTTGAGGGGAGTCCACTGTGGTGGTAAAGAACGAATTGATTGCTAATACAGAATGTGTTTGGTCAGAACGATGAGAACCAGTCCCATTTAGACCCTGGGTTGTACTCTTTGAAGGTTGACATGGCTAACGTTATAAAATGTCGTTCAAGGTGCCAGAAATTGAAGTATTGTGTTCTGGAACAGATTGTTTCAGTGGAGAACTCTTTAAATAAGCTTGATTTCAGGGAATCACAAATGTTACTGGTTGTGGGGTAGGCATTCTTCTTTTGAAGAGTGGGCTGAGGTAGTCTAGGTGGTAGTTGGGAAGAGAAGCCAAAGTTTTTACTTCAGTAAGAGTATGATTGTGGTGCTCTTTGAGCACGGCATGCTAATGAAGGGAAGGATTGGATAAAATTACATGAGACATAGAAGGTAGCAAAGATGTCAGAGGAGCTACTTAAGGAATTGGGCTTTATTTTATATTTTTGTAAACTTTGTTTATTGATGTTTTATTTGTATAAAACATATACCATACATTTCAGAGTCAAACAAATAACAATGTGCTACCCATTGATGTGTCAACCCTCTAACCCCCTGTTTCCAGTTCAGAATTACACAGTGGTGCTGTACATTCTCAGTCCATTGTTTCCACAGCACAGTATGATTACTCCATGATCCGTTTACACTCTTTTTCTTAGACAACATAATCACCACCATCGTTTACCTCAGACATACTAATGGCGTCCCATCTCCCTGTCCCCTCGCCAACTATGCTCGCAGCCAGCCCCATATAACTTTGGGTCTGCTTAAAGTGGGAAGAGATGCAGCGTATCGTGACTCCTTCACTTCGCAGCTTGTCATACAATTAATCCATTGTTAAAATTTAGGGGCCGGGCCCGTTAGACACGCCCTGGCTATTAAAGCACAAGCTGCCACAATGCCATACTTGGGAGATGCTACTTCAAAGCCCCCAGCCCCACCATAAAGATTGCCAGCAGCCACGCCATAGGTTTTTGTGGCACCTCTTCCCCCATCATTACTGGCATTGCCTCTATAACCCTGCACCAGAAAAAATGCACATTGTCACAATGCCGCGTTAGGTAAAAGAAATCTGCGTCTATTGTATGGCACCTGCCACACTCGGCTGACCTGTCGGGGTAGTATTTTTTTTTTATCTGGTGGAGATATTGGTAGTGGGTCAATTGATAGCGACTGTTAAGGGAAATCTTCCTAGTTTGGACAAACGCTAGGTTCCACTGTTGGCCAGTCATATCTATGCCCATAGCAGTGTCCCATGTCCCTGTGCCCTGTCCTATGGTTCAACTTTCATTGATTTGATCATCCTATATAGAACAGACACATGTCAATTATAGCTTGGTGGGGATGTAACATATTGTGCTATGGGGGAGGTTAACGGTCCGCCCGGCATGCACAACCATTGTGCCTGCAGTTTATGAGTGAGCCTATAATATAATAGGATTGGGGAGCAACGCCCTATATTTTTCAGCTGGTCCATGGTAATATACATCCCATCCACAAACAGATTGCGTAATGTGTAAATGCCTAGTGCTTGCTGCTGGAAGCTCTTCTCGTGGCTCACCAGGACACATCTCGCTCGGTATAGTGCGATGTCTGGTGTGTATAAGCGTTCCTTCCCTATCACTTGCACCATTCTTTCCCACGCCCAGCACTTGGTGACTACTGGTTGTGTTTCCCTACGCTTCGTTTGGCACTTGCCCCAAAGAACCGCCCTTAGCACGTCAGGGTGAGTCATTGCCTTTTCTGTCCCCACATGGAGCAGCTCAGTTATCTGAGCCCGCCACCATGCTGCATATTGAACTTGTGCTGCAATATAATAGAGATACATGTCAGGGTAGTCCAGCCGTCCCCTTTCATAGGGTCTAGTGAGCATGTCATATACTATTCTGGACTGCTTGCCCGTCCAGGTTAATGTAATCAATAGGCTTTTAGTTTAAGCACAGAATTTAGGTGGAGGGACCACAGGCACGTTATTGAAAACACATAGGAGTTTGGAAACTAACACCATCTTTGCAGGGCCAACCTGGCTGCCTATGACCGAGGCAAACAAATCCACATGTTTATCTTTTGTTCTAATTGTATGAGTGTCTTCTCATAGTTTTCCATGTACATGAGGATCTGTCAGTGGTGACCAAAATCCCCAGGTACCTAATTTGAACCCATTGAACTCATCCCTATATCCTGTTGAGTCACAGTCCGTGTCAGGGCTAGGGGTAGGCTCTCAGACTAGTCCCAGTTTATTTTGAGCCCTGACAAATCTCTGCACATCTTACCATTTTTTTTTTATATACGGATTTTATTAGTATTTAAATATAGTTAACATTTAACAAAAAATGAGCTGTTAAACAAACAAACAAGATGTTGTGGTATCTTCAGTGTCTGTACAGGGGCCGAGGTAGGTGAATTTGTGAGTTTGGGTGCCGAGGTTGGGTCAAGTCGGGCTTCTTTGGAAGTTAAGGTGAACCTCTACCTGGCATTATGTTGTTTCTGGGGTTCCCTTCAGGGCGGTTTGTGGTCTGCAGTAAAGGGCACATCTCTTAGGAGGGCCTTCCACGATTCAAGGGTGTTGTTTGCTTCGTCTGTTCCATAGTTGGCCCCTTCCTGCCATGCTCTGGTCTCTGCCTCGGACCACCTTTCTAGTTCCTTAATCCAGCGTTCATATCTCTGGCCCCCTGGGGACTTCCAGGCCATAGCTATGGTTCTCTTCGCAAGAATGCAGGATAGGTCCATCAGTTTGACTACGTGTCTGTATTTGCTTATTTTGGGGTGAGCTCCTAATAAGCAGACTTTCGGGTCCCACTCATATCTGGTTATGCCAGCAGTTGTGCAAGTCTGCCTAACTCTGGACCAGAGTGTCTTTACCTTATTGCAGGTCCAAAACATGTGGATCATGTCGGCTGTGTCGCTGCCGCACCAGGGGCAATTGGGTGAGACTTTCTTGTTGAATTTAGCCACCCGCTGTGGGGTCATGTAAGTCCTGTATAGGGTATTCAGTTGTATCTGCCTGAACCTGGCATTGCGGGACACCTCTTTTGGGTACAGTAAAATTCTTTCCCATTCTTTGTCGGTTAGTGTGATGCCCAGGTCCATTTCCCATCTCTCCTTGAGTGCTATGCCTTTGGGGTTAGGTTTGTCCATCTATCGGCTGTAGAGCCGGGTTACCGGTTTCCATCCATCCGCTAGCTCGTACATCTCCTGTAATAACGGGTCCGGGGTGGGTTCCTCGGGCCAGCTGTCCCATTTGCTTCTGGCGATCTGTTTGAGTCGGTGATACCATAGAAATTGGCCGCTGGAGAGTCCTTCAAGCTCCTGCATCGATTCAAAGTCTCTGAATTTGTCCTCTTCGAACATGTCCACCCATACATAGATCCCGGCACTCTCCCAGCTTCTTGCTACCCTCAGATCGGTCATGGTTTTGCATGCATCCACTAGGATGGGAGAGTTGGGTGAATATGGATGGCTCGATTGTAGAATGGAGCGAGTTCTGGTCCAGATCTGTCTGCCTAATTTCACTATCATGGGGACATTCTGTGTCTGCTTGAGGGGGTTCCATAGTACTTCCTTGGGGAAGAGATTGGAGGGTATTTGTCTCAGTAGCGCAGATTCATTGTTTTGTTCGTCTTGAAGCCACCTTGTCACATGGCTGAGCTGTGCAGCTAAGTAGTACATCTGAAAGTCGGGGAGTTGTATTCCGCCTTCTTTGTGTCGTAGCGTGAGGACTGAGAGGGGTAGTTTGTTTCTGGAAGGGCCCCATAGGAAGTCTCGGATTAATATTTCAAGTGTCTTGAAGAAGGTGAGGCGGATATAGTAACAAATGTTCGTGAAGAAGTATAAGAAGCGGGGGAGAATTATCATTTTTGTAATGGCCGCCCGACCCATCATTGCAAGTGGCAGTTTTGACCAGAATTTTATAGAATTGCGGAGTCCTTTCAGCGCCATTTCGGTGTTGTGGTCATGTGTGAGTTCTGGGGTGTGATGAATGTTTATTCCCAGGTATCGGAATGCTTCAGGTTGCCATTTTATCCCCACTACTGGTAAATCAGTTTTTGCTAGGCCTCTGAGTCTTGCCAGTGGGAATGCACAGGATTTCGATCTGCTAAACCTGATTCCTGAGTAAAGTGCGTAGTTGTCGAGGACGTCTAGTATGACTTGTGCATTTATTTGTGGGTCCTTCACATACAAGAGTACATCATCGGCGTACAGGGATATT
This sequence comes from Ambystoma mexicanum, assembly GCF_040938575.1. Lineage (NCBI taxonomy): Eukaryota > Metazoa > Chordata > Amphibia > Caudata > Ambystomatidae > Ambystoma > Ambystoma mexicanum. Next base: position 1,256,244,045 of record NC_090923.1, on the reverse strand, counting down.
ATGGAGTGTTGGTCGCCCAGTTTAATGCCTGCGTCGAAGAACTGTTGCCTAAAATAGATGGCAATTGGTTCCAAGCCTAAGATGTATAGCATTGGTGATAGCAGGCACCCTTGCCTAGTGCCTCTCTGAATCTCCCAGGGCTTAGAGATCATCCCTCCAGTTTTCACTCTTGCCATTGGTGAGTTGTAGAGCACCTTGATCCATCTCACAAAACCCTCTCCAAATCCAAACTCCCTCAGCACCTCGACCAGCCATTCCCAGAATATGGAGTCCAAGGCCTTGACTGTGTGAAGTGAGAGTACCGCAAGATCCTCGTCTCTCGCGGTGGTCTCCGCCATTGTGTGTTGGAGTCTTCTTAGGTTGGCCGTGGTGTTGCGTCCCGGGACGAAGCCATTTTGGTCATCGTGAATCAGGGTTCCCACCACCTTTGCAAGTCTGTTGGCTAGGATAGTGGTTAGGATCTTACTGTCGTAGTTTAGCATTGCTAATGGGCGGTATGAATCACAGTCTGTGGGTGGTTTGTTGGGCTTAAGCATGGGGATTAGGATTGTTTCTTTCATAGTGTCAGGGAGTATCCTTACTTCGTATGCCTCCGTGTAGACCTCATGTAGTATTGGAGTGATGATATCTTCGTAAGCTTTATAAAATTCAGGTGGGAGGCCGTCGCTGCCAGGAGTCTTACAGTTGGCCAGCGACCTGATAGCTTCCTTAACATCTTCTGTAGTGATCTCCATTTCCAAAGCTTCTCTCTGTTCCTTGGATAGTCTCGGTAGCCCAATCTCTTCCAGGGTGTTCTTGATTTCTTCTCTGGATATTTGCCTATTGTGGGAGTATAGTTTACAGTAGAACTCTGCAAAGGCGTTGTTAATATCCTGTTGGGTCCTGCATGTTGTCCCGTTCTCAGTTATGATCTCTGTAGGAGTGTGTCTTGGCTGTTCTCGTTTGCATAACCAGGCTAGTATCCTGCCTGGTTTATCGGCTTCTTTGTGGGTCTTGGCGGTGTTTGTTGCAAAGTCAAATTTGGCTAGCCTGTCCCAGGTTGTGCGACATTCTTCGCGAATTTCTTGGAGGGTCTCTTCCATTTCCGGGGTGGCAACAGTGCATGCCTCGAGGCGTGTTATTTCAGCTTCTCGTTCTTCTAGGGCTGCCGTTAGGTGTTTCCGGATGCCTCCGGCCCCGCCATCACCTCTCCTCTTATCACTACCTTCATCGCCTCCCAAAGCATGCTCCAGGTTGATACAGAACCTCTATTGTTGTCTGTGTAGTCCTCAAGTTTGTTGCCGAGGGCTTCCCTGAATTCTTGATCCGTAAGGGCTGCAGTGGGCATTTTCCATGTCGGGATCGTAGTCTGGGTCCCCTTAATTTCCATTCCATAATTAATGGTGAATGATCAGAGATCGATCTGCCTAGGTATGCTGTTGCGTCTACCATTGAGGTTTTCTCTCTGTTGATGAACAAATAATCGATCCTTGTGTGAATCTTGTGAGGGGCTGAGTAATATGAGTAGCTTCTTTCATTGGGGTGTTGTTCTCTCCAAATGTCAACCAAGTTGAGGTGATCCAGCGCATCGTTGAGTGCTTGAGTGGCGGCGTTTCTCGGTTGCTGGGGAGGTGTGGATCTATCCATGTTTCCGTTTCTGTAGCAGTTAGTCGCCAGCCCATATGAAGGTGCCTTCCCTGTGATGCGTCATTTTGGCACAGAGCGTTTTAAGGTGTGAGGGAATTCCGTGTTGTGGAAAGTAGGAGTTCACTATGCAGACCGCCGTATGTTCAATGGTTCCCCATATTATTAGATACCTGCCTTCAGGGTCTGCCTCCGAGCCCAGTAGGCAGAATGGCACGTTCGGGTTCACCCACGTGAAAACTCCTCGAGCATAGCTAGAGTAGGGTGCTCCTTTCGCGGTGCCTCCCCACCGCTCAGCTCGCTTGGACGAGGACTCCTTCGACAGGTGGGTCTCTTGGAGTAGTGCAATGGATACCTTCTTTCTGCGGAGATAGGACTGGATCCTATTCCTTCTCAAGTATGATCCCATACCACGTACATTCCAAGTTATCACTTTCAGTTGTGTCGCCATTGGGATGGAGTGATGGGTTCCGTGCGTCTGCCCTCTTCTGTGTTTCTCATCGGTTGTTGATCCTCCTCGGTGGTTCCCAGATCTCGGTGCTTAGTTCTGGTTTTGCTTGTGATCTGTGGTGATCTTGCCCTCTGCCTTATTGGTTGTGCTAGTGTGAAGACTGTTTAACTAAAGTAACATTTAACAAAACTGGAACTGGTGCGCCCAGCGACTGTGTTTTTCTCGCGGTGCTCAGGCGCTCTCGCGCCGTCAGGTCCCATCCGGGTATCGAGCTCGAGCGGGGTCGGGCAGGCAACTGGCCTGTCCTGGTCTGTTTGTGGGGGCTAGGTCCTAAGCCTGGTGTGAGGCCAAGCGAGGGCCGCATCTGTTTGATAAATAGTGGTGTAGGTTACCTCCTTGGTTGTCGTAGGGTAGTGATGCTGTATGCGCTTATGTGTCAAGTGCGTAGATAAGTGGATTTCCTCATTTGCCCTTGGGGTAGGAGTCCCCATCTTCTGCTAGATTGTTGGCTTCCATCCACATATTGGCGGCTGCTGGGGACTCAAGGAAGATCGCACGCCCCTTGTGGATGACCTTTAGTCTCGATGGATAGAGTAACATATATTTTGGGTTCAGTTGCCGGAGTCTGGCATTGATAGGTACGAATGAGTTTCTCTCCCTTTGCACCTTTGGAGTGTAGTCTGGGTAGACAGAGATGTTAGCGTTGCCACGTTCTATGGGGCCCTCTTCCCTGGAGTGCTTCAAATGGTTTCTCGGTCTTGGAAATTATGTATTTTGGCGATTATCGGGCGAGGGTGGGATCCTGGGGGGGGTTTCTTCTGGAGGGACCTGTGCGCCCTTTCAACTGCAAAGCCTTGTGTAAGTTTTCCTGCGCCTACTTCTTGTTGGAGGAAGGCCTCTACGTATGCTGTTGGGTTCGAGCCTTCGTCGCCTTCTGGCACTCCCAGTATCCTGATGTTGCCCCGTCTGGCACGTCCCTCGGCTTCCTCGGCTCTGGCCTCGAGGATGGCGACCTGCCTTTCAAGGTCTGCGACTTTGGATTTCAGTTCGACTGTTTCTTCTGTCGTCTCTTTTATGGCCGTTTCGGAGTTCGTCACCCTTTCTATTAAGTTCCTAGCATCCTGGCGCATCAGTTGTATGACTGATCTGAATTCGTCTATTCTGGAATCGATAAATGTGCGCAGCGATGCTATGGCTTCTAGTACTTGGGTTTGATTTTCGGCGGAATCAGCACCCTTTGATTGTGCAGGTTCTGGAGTGTGGAGGTGTGGGGTGGCTGAGTTTTTTGACTTGGTGGTGACGTGTCCATTGTGGAGGGTTTAGGTTTGCTCCTGGAGGACATGTTGAAGTCTTGGCGCTTTAGCGCTGGGCCTGACTAGTGAGATTCGTGCCTCAGTTCTCGCTTATGGCCCTTATGCTGGGCCTCAGGGTCCGGTAGTTGCGTGGGGGCTGTACTGTTGCAGATGCCTGGAGAGGCGCATGCTCCACTCAAATTGCAGCACCTGTGGCGCAGTGGCGTGAGTGCTCCAAATGATTTTGGCGTCTCTTGTTGCTAATGAGAGTTTTGGGGAGTACCCAATGTTGGGGGCCTGGGGTCTCGCACAGCGGGTTGGGATTGTCCTCTTTTCTTGAGTGGTTTGCCGTGGGCTTATGGGGAGCCACGGGGCAGTGTGGTGATTCAAATAGCCCCCTTAGTCTGGTAGCGTGCCCCCCAGGTCTCCTCACCTCAGTGACTTTGGCTCCGCTCTCCACGGGACTCGGCAACGTAGTGGTCTCGTAGGTGGCAGGGAGCCGATGCTGTGTCTCCTCGCGGTTTCCCTCTCACGTCTCGTGTTTAGGGCTCCCGCGGTCGAACCCGGGGAAAAAGCCGTGCCCGGCCGTCCAATGCCCGGTGCGTTTCGTGTTGTAGGGGGTGGTGAAACGCAGCGGTCCTCAGTGCGTGCCTCGTCCGCGGTCTTGGCGCCTCTCTCCTCCTGCGGGCGCTGCGGCGGGAATAGCTGACTGCCTGGTCTCGAGTTGTTGCGGCGTCATGGAACGGCCGCCATCTTAGGTGTCGGCGGGGATGGGGGGTAGGGCAGAACGGGCGGGATTGTGGACGTTCTGCGTCCCGATTTCTTATCAGAGGCACTGTCTCTTGATGAGGATCGGTTTCCGCACCACCGTGGTTCGATGTGGCCCCGGAGGTATGCCTGCTTACGGCGAAAAAGGATCAAGATGCAGCGTCTCGGTCGGAGCTCGGCGCTTCAGCCTCTGTCCACCATGCACTCCAGGCCACGCCTCCAGCCTCCATAAAGACCCTGAACTCTTCCTCTCACTCCCTATGGGCATAGATTAGCCTGCACATCTTACCATAAGCGTCAAGTTGTTCCCTGGGGCCTTGACATACAGCAGCATATCAACTGCATAAAGCAAGATGACGCTGAGGAAGGTCTTAATTCCTCTATGTGCATGATGTTCCCACATATAGCAAGCTAGTGTCTCAATCACAGAGGCAAATAGCAGCAGCTAGAGGTGGCATCCTTGTCTCATCCCATGGAAAGGCAGTATCGGCCTGGATTCCATTTTGTTTGTTAGAACCATAGCCCTCTGAGCCGTATATAGCAACCATATCCAGCGCAGATATGATCTACCCAATCCTATCCATCGGAGATCCTCAAACATGAAAGACCATTCAAATGAGTTGAAGGCTTTCTCTGCATCGAACAAAGGCACCACAGTCGGGATCTCCTCTCTAATATAATGCATGAATGCGAAAAGCCTTCATAGGTTATTTTGGGTAGACCTACCAGGTAGAACTCCTGCTTGATCCAAAAGTACCAACGTGGTCATGTGTGGCTGTAGCCTATCTGCCAGCAGCCGAGCAAGAATCTCATCTGTGTTGACTAGTGACAGCAGCCTATATGAGGCGCAGTTTGTAGGGTCTTTCAGTAGTTTCAGAAGTACCGTGATTAGGGTGGACCTTGTGGACTCCGGAAGTATCCCAGTCTCGTACGCCAAGGCATGCATCTACATTAGATGTGGGATAATAATATCTGCATACTCTTTATAAAATTCGTCCGACAGGCTAACTGTCCCTGGTGCCTTGTTTTTAGGGAATTATTTGATGACTTTGCTGATCTCCTCAGGTGTGGGGGAGAATGTAAAAATACTGCAACCTCTGAATCCAGCCACCCCAGAGCCACTTGATCTAGTAAATCCTTCATCTGAGCTCTATCTCCCTCTCAGTGGGAAGTGTACAATGCATCATAGAACCCCCAGAATGTCTCATTGATAGACTTGTCATCGCATACCACCTTCCCGTCCGCAGTGGTCACCTCTATGATATTAACTAGCCACCTATCTTTACGGATAGCCCATGCCAGGCCCTTTGATGGGTCTATCCTCGTCCTCATACACCACAGCCTCTGTGGGTACTCTCAGATATTTACCCTCTCGGTCAACCGCTGCTGCGGATTCTCTCCTAGCTTCTGCTATTCCTTTATCCACTTCAGGGTCTCCACCATGTTGCTGCCTACGGTCCAACACTTTGATTTGGTCCTCCAGCTTCCCAAGGGTGCTTCTGAGGGCCTTTAAACCCATGCCCTCCCTCTTTCAAGATACAGGTATTCTGTATGCACACTTTAAACGTGTCCCATATCATCCCCTCATCCGCAATAGACCCATCATGATGTACGAAAAAAAACTAAAGCTCCTGCTCTACCTCATCCCGGAATACCGGGTCCTCCAACGCCCTATTCCTGAATCTCCAACTCTGAGTGCATGCTTTCTGGGACTCGATCATGAATGACATCACTATAGAGGAATGGTCAGAGTGTGTGCTTGGAAGTATTTGTATGTCCCCCACTTGTCTGGTAATATCGGGCGTGGCCATAATGTAATCAATCCTGGAGGCAGACCCATGCACACCAGAATAAAATGTGTACTCTCTCACATTCAGATGGCTGTCTCCACACACCAATCAACTGGTATTCAGCAATGCCCTCCGGGGTATGGGGTATGGGCTGCTTTGAGTAATCTCCACCGTGGCGAATTAGCCCTGATTGTGTCCAACGTCAATGCAAGATTAAAATCCCCTGCCCATATGATCTCATTATTTGGGTACTTATGGAGAAATCCAGCACATTCGGAGAAAAAATCAGGGTATTCTTAATTGGGTGCATATACACGTAACAAAACAACCTTGAAACCAAGTATTTTGCCGGCTAACGGGAGATATCTCCCCCTACATCCTGCTTCTGCTCATGCAATTTAAAGTTTAAGGACCTGTGTGTGTGTACGTGTGTGTGTGTGTGTGTGTGTGTGTGTGTGTGTGTGTGTATACATGTATATATATATATGTATATATATATATATATATCGACCCCTCATCCCCTGGAATGAGACGACAACTATGGACCCCCCACCCTGGCGCCACCAGCAATGTCAAGGTCGGATCCATGTGGGTCTCTTGCAGCATCAGGACTGATAAGTGATCTAATTTTGCATATTGCGTAACCTGGTGAAATGTCCTCCCATTTGTAAACCCCTTTAATATTCCATATCGTTAGTGACTTTAGCCATCTAGCATGAACACCCAAATCTAGTATACCAAGAAATATATGCCGCACCACCTAATGATGCTATATGGGCTCTGTTTTGAAACAAGTTATGTAGAAACAGCACCATCTACCACCATAATGTATGTGTAATGCCCATTGAGTAGACTAACACACACACCAGAAACCAAACTGTCCGGCCATCATAATATAATACCGCCCACCCCTCAAACAATAATCCTGTGTATAACTAGCAGTTCCTGCTTCAGGGAGATGAACCAGCATGATCCCTCGTAGCGACAGGCCCATCCTGGGATGATGGTCACCCGCGTGCAGACAGTATGTCACTGTCACCAAACCTGTAACACAGTCACCTGCGCCTCTATTCTTGGAGTGTAGCGCAATCTCTGTTCCCGCAGGTTTGCGTGTAATAGCCACACCTCTGTCCAAGGTCATATATGGGAGCTGCATTCTGATTGTGATCTATGTGCTATGTCTTTCGCAAATCTCTCTGCAGTCTTTGGATCTGTGAAGATCGTTTTGCCTTTGTGAACCATGTGCAGTTTTGCTGGATCGAACATTGCGTATTGTAGGCCTTTCTTTCTTAGGCTGCCTTTGGCCTCTTGGAAGGACTTTCTCTGATGCTACACTTGCAGAATGAAATCAGGAAACTGTTTTATGGAGACAGACCCATATCTCAATCCACCCTTCTCTCTAGCCGCTTTTAATAGGGCGTCCCCGACCCTGTAGCAGAAGATACATGCTACGATTGGTTGCTCAGGAGCACTGAGTGGTGGCTTAGGGGCCAGTGAGCGATGTGCTCTCTCCACCATAAAGTTGGGGGACAGTGTGGGATTATCCAAGAATTATAGTAGTAATCTTTCCATGAATACCTCTATATCATCAATTGCTTTGGATTCAGGCACCCCCTGTAGCCACGGATTATTACGGCGGGATCTCCCTTCCAGGTCATCATTTTTTTGCTGCTATATTTTTACTACTGGTTGCAATTGCCCCATTTCTTTCTGTAACGTGGCAACCTGGTCTTCTCCTTCTCCTACCCGTTGTTCAACCTCACATAGCTTTTCAATTTATATCGCAGCCCCCTCTACCTTACATGTCAAGGTGTCAATCCTCTGAGCTATGGCATTGGTACAATCCTTCAGGGCCGTAAGTGTCTGTTCAGCACTAACATTTCCATGCTTGCTGTTCCTGTACTCTGGTCCTGAGTCTGTGGAAAGTGTGTATTTGACTTGACAAACAGATCCATTTTCACCTGGGTGTTTGGATTTATCATCTTCAAGCTGCTCCCATGTAGTGTTAAGGATGTTACAGCAGGCCAAGGAATTGTCCTTTATTATAGAATAGGGAAAAGTCTGTGAGATTAAGAAAAGGCTGCAAAGGAGAGTAAATCAGGTTTGGGGGGTTGGGTGAATGTGGATGATTGGAATGAGCAGTTTGGAGAAACAATGGGTGGGTGAATAGGGATGTAGTTATGGTCTGAACCTAAGTGGGGAGAGAGTGGCCTAGTCATTGGTTGTCAGGGCAGTTGCACAGGCAGCACAAGGATGGAAGAGACTGAAGTGTTGTAGGGAGTGGGCATGCAAGGAGACATCTGCATGAAAAATAGGAGAAAAGGAGAAGGTGCATTCTGGTGGAGAGTGGGGTATGTTGGTATTCAGACAGGGTAGCTGTGCTTTCTCCTCTTAATTGGGTGGCTTGTTAGCAGATAAGTGAACATTTTTTCGGGGGGAATGAAGGAGGTGATGGGGTATAGACCATTATTTAATGATAAATAAGGCATTTATCCAAATGTATCCCTTACATTGTGATGGGCATTGAGCTATGCTTGAGGTAATGGTCATGTGGAATAGGGGGTGATTAGGGAAGGGGTAAAATGTAGGGGGTAGAATTCAGAATTAGGTTTAAGTGGGTTTAAATGTGGGGAGTCTTGGTACAATTAACAATAGTTCTTTGTATTATGGTGACATCATGGCGTTAGGCACATAAGCCATGCTATCATAGTTACCACATCTCTAAGAGAACACAGCTGTTATCAATGACGTAAAGATACATTATTTCTGAAAAATAAATTCTTTATTGAGGAAGAACTTAATTTGTAATAATTTCTTGGTACAATAAACATAAATTATTTGTATTCAATTTCCGGTCAAAATATATTGTTTTTTTAAAGGAATATTGCTCAAAGTAGGGTTCTTATTGAAGCCGCCATTTCACATTAATTTACTTAGTATTTGATGTCAATGAAGACCTAACTTTAGGATTCATTGTATTTATGGTATTGTGATAATGTTATATATTCTTAAACTTAAAATTCTTTTTATGTCAAAGTTGAGTTCCTTAGTATTTGAAAACGAGTTAATAGAAATACATATCATTCTTGGTCTTTGTTCAGGCCAGTATTGCATACATTTATAACACTCAAAACAACAGAAGGTAAAGTTATTGTAAGTTATTCCTGTAGCTAGATCCCTAGCCAACAAATAAGTCTCCCTATCTGTGAATAATCTCGAACCAATAAGAGGGGTCCCTAGTTAGTGCTGCTGGGCCGACTACAAATGGTATCGAGATCTTCACCCTGGTCTCTCTAAAACACTTTCCTGGTGTCTAGTATGTGCACACAGGTTGGAGGTCGATTCTTGAATTTTAATATGTCGCCCCCAATTTGTGTGTCTTATCGTTAAAAAACACAACAAGTGCTAATCCCAGAGTATCTGGTTGAGAAGCCAGATAACAATGGCGAAAAATAAAAAGGATTTTATTGTGTTAAAAAATTGTGTGGAAAGTGAAGATATTAATTCTTCATAACTCCCAAAGGTTCAGATTGAACCATAAATTATATGGATAACGAATTAAGTTTCCTTGAAACAAGCCCTTTGTTTTCTTTTAGAAAGGGAATGTGGGTCTGGGTTATCCTCCAGGCCTTTTCTATGGTCAACCGGTTTCAGCGGGATTCTTGAGTTGCCGCTTTCTTCAGGACGAATACTTCAAGTTGAGGTATCCTAAACAGTGTCTTCAACACTGTTTAGATGATAGAGGGTGTCCAGGGTTTGGTAGGGTAATTACTTCCTAGTCCTGTATGGACAACAAAAACAAGAAAAAATGGGGACTATAATCAGTCTCTTGTACCAACAGTTTCTACTTAAAAAAGATTTTTCTTGAAAGAAGGAGATTTTTTAAGGTACTTCTATCAGTACCACCTCTATAGTGGAATCATACCTCTGTGTTGTAATTCCAGGGTAGCTGCTTGGTTTTTCAGCGGTATCCACTTTGCAGCCAGAATACTCGCAAGGTAGGTCTTGTTTCGTCCTTACTTCTGGATATTGTCCCTCTGGGTGCCGGTTTGTTCCTTCCCGAATCGAATCGTATCCAATACTATGTTCCCCTGTGTCTGTTGTGCTTTTATAGCAGTGTGCGTGGTCACGTGACCGTAATGTCCGATCACGCGCACGCAATCGCGTCTAAAGCGCGAGATCGGGCAAACATGCCCGATGTGGAACCGTGACTCTTAAAGGGGACTTCGTCAAAAACAGATGGTACGGATTAAGGGCTTAAATGCAAGGTGGGAATTGCAAAAATCTGTACCCAAAAATGGGTCATAGTTAGCTAACCCTGTTCATCCAAGGGTCGCCAGAGCCTGCCAGCAGATCTCATCATTAAGGCCAATCACGTGACTGCGTGTTCTGTATATCCACTGTTGTTCCCTCTTTAATAGGAGTGCTGTGATGTTTCCACCTCTTGCTGGTGCTTTCACTTTTTCTATTACGGTCCACATAATATCATCTGCAGTGTGATGGTTCTCGATAAAATGTTCTACTAGAGGAGCCGTCCTTTTGCATGTCCTAATATTGGAACGGTGCTCTCCTATCCGTAGTTTTATTGTTCGAGTCGTCATCCCAATATATTTCTTGTTGCAGGGGCATTGTATGAGGTACACAACATTGGTGGAGTTGCAGTTGGTCAGAGTTCTTTGTTCCCAGGGATATTTCCAGCCTATATCTATTACTGTAGTACGTTTTGTATATTTGCAAATGGTGCAGTTTCCACAAGGTGTATGACCCTGAGCTTTAGGTGTATCCCATAGTGTGTTCGTGTCCATAGCAGGCAGTGATTCTTTGTAAGTGTGCACTAAAGAATCTCTTAAGTTTTTTCTCCTCCTTATGGGGAACAGTGGTTCCGGCAGTTGTTTCTCATTCACATTGAGTATGTGCCATGCTTGTCGAATTTCCTTCTTAAGGCGGTTAATGATCGGGGAATGGCTGAATACTGCAGTAATGGTCGTATCATCCCTTGGTCTTTTCCCATGTTGGTTAAGAGTAGTTTCTCTTTGTATATTCCTTGCCCGTTTTCTTGCCTGTTTGACAATCCTGTACGGATAATTCCTCTCTAGTAGGTTGTTCGAGAGCCTGGTTGCTTGAATGTCATATTCGGCTCCAGAGGTACAATTCCTCCTAAATCGGAGGAACTGCCCAAAGGGTAGATTTTCTTTCAAGGACCTTTGGTGGAAACTATTATAGTCCAGCAAGGAATTCCTATCCGTGGATTTTTGAAAGACTGTAGTTTCTAGTGTATTACCTCTCCTAGTGATCGACAAATCGAGAAACGTTGCAGTCGTTTTACTGGCCTCGTGGGTGAATTTGAGAAAGGGATTCAATCCGTTAAGCCATTCCATGAAGTTATTCAAAGTTGATTCATCCCCACTGAACAGTAGAAAAATATCATCAATGTATCGTCGCCAGCTGATTATATTGGCGGAAAAAGGATTTGTTTCCGTGTAAATATGGGTTTCTTCAAAATTGGCCACATACAGGTTAGCCAAAGTTGGTGCGAATGTCGCACCCATGGCAGTTCCTGCAATCTGTTCATAGAAGGTGTCTCCAATAATGAAATAGTTTTTTGTTAGCGCTATTTCCGCCAGTTGCATGATTAGCGTAACAGGCATATCCAGAGATTTAGCTCGTAGTATGCTTTCGATGACCCTTAGTGTTTCTTCTTGTGGGATTTTAGAATATAATGACTCTATGTCCATAGTTATAATGTAGATCTCATCGTTATTTAGGACCAGCTCGCTTAAATATACTAGAATGGCAGTGGTATCTTTCACATAAGACCGCATTTTGCTGACCTCTTCTTTTAGAAAAAAGTCAGCAAATTGTGAGAGGGGTTCCAAGATTGAGCCAATCCCTGACACAATGGGGCGACATACATGCATTTCATTTATCCAAACGGCTTCTAGCTGTCTCAATTTTAGCTCTTTATTTCCACCTCTTGGTGATAATTTTACTGATCCAATGCCTGTACATCATGGCGTATGTGCGTAATGCCATGATGTCACTATAGCGGCGTAATAAAAAGCCGCTATTTCGAAAAATGTGGTTTGTGCGCAGCTTGATTTGAGACTCCTTGTTATTCTATAACTGCAGATTCAGGAGGTAAGGAAAACGTAATGGAAGTTTTTTTAAATTAATTTGTTTTAGTTGATACACAGCTTTTCAAATATTTTAAGGAATTTCACATAAAAAAAGAAAAAGAAATGATTCCATAACAATACATAAAACCCACCAGAGAGAGCATAAAAATACAATATCAAATAGCAACATATACTCCCATAAACAAAACCATAACAATAAAAACATGAACATTAAAAAAAAAAAGCAATTTGCTTTTTCGCTTGCAGTGCATTCCAATACATACTAAAAATACTTGTTATACTATAAATCTTTGCCCCTTGGGAGCACCAATCTCAAATATTAGACTATTGCAATCCAAACTCTTTCTCTTGGTGTTGAAAAAATAATCTGCCATTTCTCATCTCGTGAGCATTGCGAGTGGAATACCAGTACGTTCTGAAAACATCTAATACGTACCAAATTTAAGGATGGACAAACAAGTAACAAATGTTGGAGAGTTTCCTTTTGGTGCCGATCCAAGCAATATCTACAATAGTTCAAGTCATGAGCAATCAGTTTGTGCCTGGCTAGTATGTCTCGTGTGGACCATAAATTGAGCCTAAAGCGCAAAAAGTCAGCTCCAATAACAGGTGAAGGTGATTTCAGTAAATATGGCGCCAATACTCCGTAGGGTTTTACACCAAAGGCCCAAACGTTAAAATCTTTATACAGAGTGCATCTAGCTATCGTCTTAGCACAATATAGCTATCGTCTTAGCACAATAGCTCAGAACTTTTGCCTTATCAGGGTTCTGCAGCAACAAATGGAGCGTTACATTTATGTCGCCCATATAATTCAACACAGCCTTCAGCCATTTCCTTGGAAATATATTTCTCGATTTCAACAAGGCCACGGCTAACACATCTAGGACTGTGCCACTGTTTGCCCCTAAAATGCACTTGAGTAAAAGCGCACATTGTCTCCAACTTATTTGAGTATGAAGAGACAACAGCCCTAATTGTAAATTCTGTTTTAATTTTTTCATTATTTTATATGGTTTATTTCAAACCTTTACACAATTATTAAAATGGCACAAAATGTAAATTAGTTGATAAAATACTTGTTCTGAATGGATACACAACCTTAATCGATGTTGTATTCTGTAACATCATTGTAGGAACATCACTTTTTCTCTAACAATTTTTGAATGTACACAGTAGCTGTATTAGTGAGAGAAGTAAAATTACCAGTCAATATTTGATTAAATAAAAATGTATGTGACTAATTAGTATTAGGAACAAATCTGGCCAAATGCACTTCTCTTAACGGTTGTAGTTTTGAACATTCAATTACTAAGTGCTCGAGTGTGTATAATTATACTTCGTCAGAAACAGCACAACCTGAGAGGGCTAGCCAGCACCTTAGTAATACATTAAATCTGTCTCATGAAAGTCTATCTCCAGCGGTCATTCGGAAACATTTTAAATAATTAGGCAAGTGATTTAATCTTTTTTTTCATGATTTTATGTTAATAGTGCTCTATATATCATTGGTATGACCTCAAAGCGCTGGTGGGTTGAACGCCCTTGGGGACCGTAGTCCAGGACAGTTGAGAGAATAAGGTGTTGTAGGGTGCTTGGGTGCACCAGTTATATGTGCAGTTCGTGTAATTGCCTGATATTAGCTGCATCCTAGCATTTAGGTGTGGTTTTATTGATATCAGTTGAATGTGTGCAGTCTGCAGGTGGACACCAAGACTGGCTTTTGGCTGCGTTTGGCCTGTAGGACGCTTATGTGTACAGCTAGGCCGGTTTGTCATGGGATAGAGCTGCGTTTTATTAGAATGATGTGGTGTTTATAGGGTAGTGTTTGTATGTGAGCAGCTAGGCCGAATTTGATCGAGGGGTATAGCTGTACTCTAATGAGTGATGATGTACAGTAGAGAGTAAGCATAGTGATACAGGGGTGAGCGTATGGGTTGAGTTATGGTCTAAAACAAAGTTATGTAACATATAGAGCTATCTCAGGTGGCCCTTTCTAGTTGTGAGTCAAGCGAGGGAGAGCAATATTAGTTGAGTAGCATACAGCTAACTCAGTGGTACTTAAATATGTGAGTTAAAGTAAATAAGAAAATAAGTTATTTTTTTCAGTACAAGTGTTTGTCAAATCTCGTATCTTTTTCTTAATGAGAGCTGGATGTGCGACTCACTCTCCTTTGAAGGCCTAAATTTATGTTTATTGAATTCATTTAGCGCTTTATGCCAAAGCGCTTAACAGAGTAACAACAAGATACAAAATTTAAAGAAGCTTATTACAAACGTGAAACAAACCAGAAGTACAGTATATGGAACAATTTATGGAACAATTTACTCAAGGGGATGGGAGGAGAATGGAGAGGGGGGAGGGGTAAGGTTAAGGGTATGAGAATCAGGTTCGATGCTAGCAGGTTGGGAGACTGGTGGGGGGGGAGAATCCCAGGTGGCCTCTTGCCCTCTAGGTGGCAGTGACCAGTGAGGTTAGTGGGAGGAGAGGGAGGTGAGAGGAGGGGGGGGTAAGGGTTTGGGGATGGGAGAGGGGGGTAAGGAGAGAGTCAGGGAGGGGAGTGGAGAAGAAGGGATTTCAGGGAGGAGCGGAAGGATGAGTAGGTGGAGGAGGAGCGGGTGCAGAGAGGTAGGGAGTTCCAGTGAAGGGGGGGGGCAGGAGTTGGAAGGAGCGGAAGCGCGAGGCGGCGCAGGGGGTACTGTGAGAAGGTAGAGATCAGCGGATCTCTACCTGATCTCTAGAGATCAATTTCCTCTTAGAGATCTGAGCAATGCCTAAGCCAATTATTAAGTACCACACAGGAAGCCTCTTTTACCAAATTATGCAAATCCAAAAATAATGAATGTTTTAATGGAGCTTAAAGCCTTGGGTAGAGAGACAATCGGCCTCATTACAAGTTTGGCAGTTTCTCAGTGGTAAATCCGCCTAAAACCCAACTGATTTACCATTACCGCCACTTGGTCCAGTGGATTTACAGCAGGATTACAATTCGTGATAGGTGGCGTAATTCCCCATTTCTTGCAGTCCATAGGACTTCATGGGGAACTCAGGTGAATTAACAGTGGCGGTAATTCCACCGTTTTTTGGCAGTGTGGTGGAGGATTTACCTCCAGCATTTTGTTGGAGAAAAATCCTCCACCTTAACACCAAAGGAGTCCCAATGTGTTCCAGTCCACCAATGCCTTCAGGGATAAAACAGCCATGTCAAACCTAGTAATTGCGATAGGGACCCCTTGTGGTAGATGTAGATAACTATGCCACAATTTCCCTTCAAATTAAAACCAAAGGAAATTGGTACCTTTTTTAAATTCAACTTCATATAATAAAGCTGGGAATATTTTAGCTTTGATATTTTAGGATGGGTTTAATAGAAAATGTGCAACATTTCTGTCTCCATTTTTTTATTTGACCCGTATAGGCCACTCTAAGAGGAGGCACATCGTTCAGTTCATTGGCATTGTTATACTTTTCTTTAATCGTAAAACTTAAATATTTCCAAGTTGTTACCACCTTCAGCCCAAATTGTTCCAAATACCACTTGCATTTTGTGTGTGTGTGTGTATAGGGGGGTGGGTGTGTGTGTGTGGGTGTGTAGGTGTGTTTTGTGCGCACACACCCCGAGCAGCGTCAAATGGAAATGTCTAACATTTTGTGTTAAAATATGCACTCGAATATAAAATATAACCATGTTTAACGATGACCCAAGAAAGTTTGGAAAAACTCTTTTTTTCCCCCCACCAAAACAGGTCTGGAGGCAGATGTTGAAACTTGGCATGAAGCCTAACCGTACCAGCTATAACTTACTTCTGCGTGCAACAAGGGATTGTGGGATAGGAGATCCATCTGCTGTTTCCAATCTCTTACTGCAAGTCCAGGCAGAAGTCCCAGTCTCACTTGCACTTAATGCCGGCAGGCGCATGCAGAAGGGTAAAAACTCTAAATGGAAGGAAACTGGCAGAAAGCCCAAAACAACAGAAATGGATCTGGAGATCTTGGAAAAAGAAATGTTTCAAGAGCACCCCAAAGGTCCAGAGTCTGGTGTGTCAAGTGCAAACACTAAGCAACTGAACCTGCACCCCTCTGCTCCTGCAGAGAGATCCAGTTCCCTAAACAACGACTATTTAAACTCCAAAATAGCATGCCAAGTGGTGGCTTTACACAAAGCTGTGATAAATGAAGATGGCCTCCCAGACAAATATTCCCAGAATGTTCAGAAACTACCAAACCTGCTGGATCTAAAGGTATCTTGTGCAAATGGGGTTTCCTTGGGGATCGTGGCCACTGCTTCAGACAGATTGGCTTTGATTGGGAGCACAGAGGGTTTCTTAAACAAAATGGAAGCAGATAATGTGACTCCGGATATCAAAACGTTTACACTCTTGGCAGAAGTGGCCAACCCTGAAAGTCAGCTGGTATCTACTTTGACAACTCTCATGGATAAGAATAAAGTTAAAGCTGATGTAACATTTTTCAACACTCTGGTGAGAAAGAGGAGTAAACTCGGAGATCTGGAAGGAGCTAAGGTGAGTGCATAATGGTGAATGTCCTGGAATTCATGTTCACAGCAAGTGGTGTACCTAATAAAAGAAACAGGAATGGCAGTGGAAATACTGTGGCGTATGATCACACTCCACATGTCATTCATGGCTGGCCTTAAGGCATTTCCCAATGAGTGATGATTCTATTAATTTGAAATGTCCACAGTTCAGTTTTGTCCCATGTTCTAGAGACGTTGGCCACCTATGTGCTTTGTTCAAAATCTAGGGTCCTGTTTCTGTCCACTACAGGCACATGTTCTTTAGTCTAGAAGTGTGGCAAATTAAATGTGTTTTCAGTATTAATCTACTTTTCTAGTTATTTTTTGGGGTGGGGGGTTAATTCAAAATACTTAACAAGCAATATGTATTACGTGTTTTCTTGCGCAATAATAATCTGTGATCGTTTTAGTGTCTTCAGATGCTTTCAAAACAGAGAGTTGTGACTTTAATATTTGGTGACGGATGGTTGGACTGGATGGGTTTTGTATCTCAACTTTTGTCTCTAAACCTATAGTTTAATGCGAGGATTATGCTGATTTCGCTACTGATACGTTATTGAAGTGGAGCTTTTAACCAACAAATCTTCCTGGATAGACTTTATTCTAAGTCCACATACCAGAGCCACGTCCTTCTATAGATTGCTTTATTTCCTTTTACAGTCAGTAAATTCTATCCTCATCGTCAAAAAATATACGTGCTCTTGAGTTGCTTAATGACTGCATGTGCCAACTATCAAAACAGTCAATCTCACTGTGCGGCTTCAGATGAGTTTCAAATCATGCCAGCAATACAGGATAACATCAAACAAACTATCTAGTAAATCATAATGCTAGGCTATTCCTCCAGAAATGAAAACAAAAGGATAACGATTGACCTTGGGGAACAGAACGATAAAATAGTGCTTGGTAGATTTTTCCCGATTATATAGGCAATTGGCTCTGCGCATTAAGCTATGTAATCATTTGTCTAAACATATGGGGCCAGATTCTCGAACATAGCGCAAATGAAAGGTGCGCAGAGAATGCACTAGTTTCATTGCACTATTTTTAGAAATGCACGTCACCTTATTATCAAAGGTGACCTGAGCATTTCAGTAGGGGATTGTTACGATTATACCTGAGAGCTACTTTTACTTAAGACAGCACAATCAGTGGGATTCACTAACCTGGGCAGCGGGCAGATTCCGTTAACAGCAACACCGCAGAATGTAAAGGCTTCCCGGGAAACCCTGTTCCCTCCCAGCCGATTAGCAATCTCAGCCGCGGAGGAAACACAATCCCCAGGGAAAACCCTCCGGGGAAGAAAAACCCTGCGTAGCGGTGAAAGCGGATCAGGTCAGCAGTCGGCTTCTGGGAGAAATCTGCCGGGCTTCTTTCAGGGAATCAGGTGCGGGCCGGACTTGTCCTGGGCGAGAGAAATAACAGGTGAGTTTCCGTCCATAGAAGATAGTCTGAAGCTCAGATCGGAAAGTTATGACTCAACTTACTCCGGGTACGGAGTTAATTGCATTCAGTATGCTGAGTGGTGTCTTCCGAAAGGGAGTGATTCACTAGTCCTAAGGGGATAGAAAGACCTTTTCCGGAGACAGGA
Organism: Ambystoma mexicanum; assembly: GCF_040938575.1. NCBI lineage: Eukaryota > Metazoa > Chordata > Amphibia > Caudata > Ambystomatidae > Ambystoma > Ambystoma mexicanum. The sequence goes on along the minus strand of NC_090923.1, from coordinate 1,256,225,855 downwards.
AGCGGAGATCAGTATAACCGCCAAGGTTAGGGAAGAAATTAGATGAGGTTAAAGATAGATCCCCGGGAACTCACTCTTCGGGCCGGCATAGGGACATAACGGATGGGACAGATGAGTGATGGGCGGACTGATGAAAGGAGAGGCTCTAAGGGAGAAATGACAGAAGGATCAGAAATTATTATAGGTTCAGAATTCAAAGGATAGTAGAATGTGGAGATAAGCAATATTTCCTATGAACGAATTTACGAAGCGCCGTGCTGGAGAGTAGCGACGCACTTGCTGAACTTCCTGGTCTAACTATATGGAGTCACATGATCGTTGCGGCACGAACGCATAGAGCGTGCAACCTCTGCACCGTCGCCCGCACAGACGGATTCAGGGGCGTCAGCCATCTTGGATGAGTAAGATTGTAGCACATTACAAACACGACGTTGTCGCCAGAGCGACCATCGGTGCAAGGGTGTAACAGGGATGGACAGTGGTGCGAAGATGCAATGTCCCGCTCCCTTGAAGTAAATGGTGTTTAAAGCCTTGTAGTTGGTTTTAGCTGTGCTTGTGTTGGGTGATCACCTTATCTCCGTTATGAGAAGCCCTACAGATAAGTGTCAAACTAGCTTTTTTAATCTCTAAAAAAAGCAAATGCTCCCAACAACAGACCAGGAGTAAAAATAAAAATACTCCCAATAAAATGGGACACCATGGATACCTAGGGATCTGCCACCTACTTGCTCCCACACAGCTCTATTGGATGTATTTGTATCAATGGTACCAGCAGAACAGTGCCACAGGGAAGAGCGCTGATTTTATTACTGCCTTATCAGACAGGGAACTTTAAAGGTGAAAAGAAATGCATGAATTATTAGGTACAATGAAATATGGATTACATAAAGATATGTTTAGGATTAAAATATATTTTAACCAGTGGTCGAAGTGTACGAAAACAAGTAGTGGAACTATGTTCCCTAGTGGCCTGCACCGCTCCCCACAGACCCCATCGTCGCGCCCCCTCCCATGCACAATAAAACCCCCAAAAAACATGTGCCTGCTCTTTAAGGAAACGTGCTGTCCAGTGCACTGAAAGTGCAAGTTTCAACTTCTTTCTACACTTTTATTTTAAAACAAAAACCGTTCCTTATTAAAATAAGTATAGGAGCACCGCTCCCGCCCACATCGACCACTGATTTTAACTCCTAAAAATACCTTAATTATGCAAATTACATTTTTGACTTCCTAAAAATCCATAATTCCAAACTTTAAAAAATAGGGAGTAAAATACCCCCATTTAAAAATCTTGTATGGGTATGGAGCTCTACTAATGAGCATTAAGTATGGGAACCATCAGTTTGGCATTAGTCATTGGCATTTAAACTGAGCCTAACAAATGATTGTCCTCTAACATAAATATATTCACAACCCAATAAATAATGTTTGCCTGATGGTTGAGCTTCTTACAGTGTTCCATATTGTAATAACAGAAGTATATTTGAATGTGTGGTGTGTATCTGAATGGTTGTGTGTGTGTGGGTGTTTATATATACACACATTATGCACACAAATAAGTGGCAGACAAAGAACACCTCTGTTGAGGGTACATCATCTACACTTGTTAGGAAAACAAATATTTTTGCACCTTTCCCTCAGTAAAGTCTTAAGAACGCCATTCTTTTTGTTTTGCTAATATTAAACCCTGTCATTCCTTTTTGGTCATTTTTTGCTCATTTAGGTGGGGAAACTGACTAGTCCCTAAGACTGTCAGTACTGAGAGACTATGTCTCGCTTTATTAATTCTTGTATTTTTGATTTTGACAGGTTTTGGTGGCAGCCACCAAAATATTGCTAACATAATTGCTACACAGAAGAGAGAGCGTAAAGGGGTTCCAGAAAGCTGATTTTGTGGTTGGCATGACTGCTGGGAATGCTGTGGCATAATCTGCCGACACACTAAATGTTGCTTCTTGTTCCATTGCATCAATGTAATCCAATAGTGGCTTGTTTAGCTAATTTTCTCTCAATCAGGAGCTCTGCAACAAGTCATGTGACTGTCAATTTTCAATGCTGGGATGGCGTAGTTTGCCTTCTTTTCACAGCTAGAGGGAGTTGGGCTATATTCGTGCGACCTTACTGGCTCCTTTGGGCTACATGTAGCATTCCCTTTCTGGATACTGTTACCATACAAGCAATAATTTTTTAGAAAGGTGCAGTACCACTGACATCATACAGGTGTCCTTGTTAGAAATCACATTCAGATCAAAACTACAATATAGGACAATTACAACCAAAGGCTACAATTATACATACAACCAACAGATGTCCCTCCCTCCTTGTACTTCCCCCTCCTCCCTGCCCCTTGTCCCTGCCCCTCGTCCCAGCCCCTTGCGCTGCCCCTCGTCCCAGCCCCTTACGCTGCCCCTCGTCCCAGCCCCTTGCGCTGCCCCTCGTCCCAGCCCCTTTGTGCTGCCCCTCGTCCCAGCCCCTTTGTGCTGCCCCTCGTCCCAGCCCCTTTGTGCTGCCCCTCGTCCCAGCCCCTTGCGCTGCCCCTCGTCCCAGCCCCTTGCACAGCCCCTCCTCTTCCCCACTTGCACTGCCCCTCCTCTTCCCCCTTGCACTGCCCCTCCTCTTCCCCCTTGCACTGCCCCTCCTCTTCCCCCTTGCACTGCCCCTCCTCTTCCCCCTTGCACTGCCCCTCCTCTTCCCCACTTGCACTGCTCCTCCTCTTCCCCACTTGCACTGCCCCTCCTCTTCCCCACTTGCACTGCCCCATCTCTTACCCCACTTGCCTTGTCCCTCCTCCTCCTTGTGCTGTCCCTCCTCCCCACTCTCTTGCGCTGCATCTCCTTCCCACCCCTTTATGCTGGCCCGCCTACCTTTAAATGCAGGACAATGCTCCTGTGTTCTGTTGCTGGCCTACCTTTCATATATTGTTTTTCTCGTGTTGCATTTATTTCATATTCCTCCCCCCCAAGTGCTTCTCTCAACCCCTGGCTCTGCCCTTCATTCCGTCCCATGTTATAATTACTTCTCTCTGTGCTGTCATTCCTTATTCCTTACCAGGATGCTAAATGTAAAATGCAAAAAACAACCATTGGCTTTGCCAATGCTTGTTACAATTGCCACATCCCCTTACTGTGATGTAATGTTAGGATACTTTCTATCCTTATAACATTTTATATAATGACTTTTTTGTTAATTTGTCAATGTGCTGAAGACAAGCTGGTGGCAGCTGTGTGATTTTTACTGTTTTTGTAATATTTTCCATTTACCGCAAATGGCTACTAAAGGTGACTAGCACCCTAAAATGGTTTTGCCACAAGAGCTTTAGCTTGTTCTGTGGCCATATTGTTCTTTGGTCTTCTTTCTGCCTTCTCAGGAAATACCCTACATGAAAATCCCTTTGCCTGGGAAAGCTGTGGCTTTCGCAGGAAAGGTGTCTGTGTGTCTGTCAGTGCGCCAGCCAGCACTCTGGCGTCCCCATATCTGTTGCTGGATGGATGTGGTGAGCGGGCTTAGGCCTGCTCCCAGCCTGAATCTTGTATGAAAGGATGGCTTCTGCAAATGTTTGACAGATCATCGTTGGAACCAAGACTTCGATGAAGAGGAGCAGCCCGCTGATGGTCCAAGGATGACCCCTGCAGCTAACCAGGATTGATTCAGTGGTGGACTTGGTGAAGTCCTGCTCCTCTGCCTGATCTCAGAAGTCCCTTGTTGAGTTATTGCTACAAACCTTGGATCAGTGGGTACAACCAATTCTGATCCCTGCTCAGGGATCTGTGCCTTGGGAGCCTTCGAAAGTGTCCCTGGAGCAGCCTGTATACTGACCAGCACTCTCCTGGGCTACCCCGCTGCAGCCGTCGTTCCGAGCGTAGCCTGGGAACTTTGTTAATCTTGACCTTATGCCACAAGTCGCCTGTCCTCACAATGTCAGCCCACACATTTCAAGGGAAGCTGTGTTGGGGCTGTTTCTGCGTTCACCGCTGTACAATGCAATACAGACAACTCTGCTTCTCGTGGCTGTGGGAGCAGTCTTCAGAGCGACTGCCAAATTAGAGCCCGAGGTAGGAAAGGTATCACACAGAGCGCTGGGACACTGTGCTAAGCATTCGACCTTGCTTTTAAAACTCTTACATGGGGGAGTCATGATGCGGCTGAAATTGCTTAATCCCGGGCCCAGCCAATGATACAGTCATTCATAGTAATTGATTCTGTTGCCTGGTTTCCCATTATCATAAATAGAGGTTCTACTCCTAAAAGATTCTGTTTCATATCTTATTTTTATTTCTCAGATTTGGGAATAGGATGTTTCTCCAGTAATTTTGGCACTTCTGAACAGTTCTAAACCTCACCTGACCGTGACCTAATTTTTACCCTGTTACTCTGCCCCAGCCTGCGTTTGCACCTGTCTCCTTGCTCATAACATTGTAGTTACCAGAAGACTAAGAAAAGATTCTGACCAAACAGGCAGAACGGCTCCAAAACCCCACAGTGATTTTAATAAGGTCTCCTAGCCCTTCGAGGTTGATACCGGCTGTTGGAGGTAAGCAGCCTGCAACACATTTCTTGTCTCTATCGGCACTGGCAACCCTATGTCGTGGCACCAGATTGTCGAGGAAAAACCACTCCACACTCAGATTTACAATGCAACAGGTTTTGAGTCTGCTTAATTTTTATTGCAGTGCAAGGAAAACCTGACAGAGTACCTGCTTCCAAGAAGAAAGAAAAAAAGGCCCCTTCTAACGCACACTTATTATAGGTTTTTTGCACTGTGGTACTATATGTGGTCAAGGCATAAAATAAGCAGTGTCTCATAGCAATTTGCTGTGCAATTCTGTAGTTTTGCTAATCAAATGCTAACTTATGTAGCAAAGGTAGCTATTTAAGTTGACCTCTTCAATGAAAGCACAGCTCGCCCTGCATGCCTCTCTTGCCGTAGGTGATCTCTTCACCCTTTTTTATCTGTTCACTTCAAGTGCTGATGGGGGGTGGGGAGGGAAGTACAGCATTAATCTTCTCCTCCATCCACTCTGAAGTGCCAAATGCATGTGTAGGAGTGCAAGAATTTGTTTTTCAAATTATTGCAAACCAGAAGTAATCAGGATGATATTTTTATTAAGCTTTTTATATCCTGTTTGGCAAAGAAAAGTATGTGTCAACTTTACATCTTTCAAAAAGACAGTCATGCAATTTCATTCCTAAAATGTAAGTTGTTAAATAATACATAATTACAGTATTGAGACTGTAAAAACTCAACGATCCATGCTTTACAGTAAAGTTTAGGTTAGTGTATCTGAATTTCATAGTGTCAACTATATTTCATTTTGTCGGGGAAGATGCATCATGTCAACTAGTGAATGTTTGAAAATGTACATTATCACATGATCAAATGCTTTTTATGGCAAACCTAGTTCGGTAAACTGCAGGATGCATGCATCTTGCAACTGGTGCTCAACCCATGAACAAACCCATACTCCTTGACATTCTATATTATCACCCTGTCGCTTTATACGAGGTACCCTGAAAGCCTGAGAGTGCAATAACTACTAACTACAATATTCCACCTAGTTTAGCCAGTGCTCTGCCTGTTACGCAATCCACTCTGCTTAGTCTCCTTCTTTCCTCTTACTGTCATGCATGCTGGACATATTACCTCTGGACCTGAAACAACATCTTCACGTAGAAGGTGTTATGCTCATAGAACTGATAGACCGTTCTATTCTAAATGGATATTGTTTGATGCACTGCCAGGAAAACGACGTCTGCATTATTCACGTCGTTAAATTCACGTGATTCAGGTTAGTCCAATATGATTGAACCAATATGGCGTTTGGTAGCTGAAACTCTGGATCTGCGTCCTCGCGTTCTCTTCAGTTACTTCCTTGGCTTCTTCGGTGTGTTTTCTTCCACACGCGAATTCCTGGAGCTGCTGTCTGTTTGTCACAGGTTGGCCGCACTGTCTGCGTGCACTTCAGTCGCATGTATTCTGACACGCGGGTTCCTGATTTCTTCGCATGCTGCTTTCCTGACTACGAGAAGTTGGTCGCGTGTAAATCCCACGCGGACGCTGTTTCCAAGCGCGGCTGTCCTGGACTGCGTGTACTTTGTTTGCGGGTAATACACACGCGGACTCTGGAACTCTTCAGGTACGGCTGCTCTGACTGTGTGCACTTCTGTTTGCGTATCGCACGCATTCTACTCTTTACACGCTGCGGTCCTAGTTGCGTGTCTTTGTGTTGCATGTGAATCCTCACGCTTGCAAGAGCGGCTGTCCCGGCTGCGTGAACTGTCGCGTGTAAACCTGCACGCGGACTTTTGAACTCTGTTGAAACGTGTAATTCCACACGCATACTGTTCTTTGCTTTGGAGTGAATCTCTGGGACCTGTGATGAGATAAGAGGTGGACTCATTTCATCATATTTCTGTTTCTACGTGGGAAAGGAAGTATTTCTTTTGAAGGTGATTGTGCACAGTACTTTGGACGCTATCCTGTGGTGGACCAACCCGGTATCTAGCGTGAACCTCGTGCCGTTCGGGATAAGTCTCCCTTACTAACCTTCACCTCCTTTTCGTCGTTTCAACTCCTGGATTTCTTCAGAGACTTTGGTGGAGACTTCAGTTCTAAGCCCACAGATCAGTGTTGTTAATTAGTGCTATCGCTGTTCTATAGTTAGTTGATTTGGGACAGTTTCTCATGATATTTTATCCTAGGCTGACTTCCTATAAAACTCCCACGCCCTTTCCAGTGATCCCTCTCTCTGCCTGTTTCATCGGTCAGAGAGTGGTATCATTTGGAAGGTCTAATTTGACTTCACTGCTATCAAGTCGTGTGAATAAGGATCCGGAAGAGCCCTACCAATTGTATCCTTTTTGGTTACCGTATCCTTTTCAGAAGATACCTTGGTGATTTATGACACTTACATAATAAATACACAAAGTGAACTAAATGCTTACGCAAAGTAGTGATCGATAGATCCATCCAGTCTGTAGATCTACTGCAATACCAAACACTGTAGTTAGGCTCTGGAGCTCTCTTTGCTTCATGATTGCATTATATATTCCCACCTGCAGGAGGCAGCTGGGCAAACTGTTTTCAGATTCTTTTTTAATCATATCTATTTATTTGTGTCCATTCATGCAGCTAACCTACATTTTACAGACTCGTCTATGGCTCGCAAAGTAGTTTCTCCCACTCAGTCGAGAAGATTTTATGATGGGCGAGTAGCATTTACAAGAGATGTTTGAAACTTTTATTTAACATCTACTTTGTTTGCAGTAAATGTAAAATAAAACTTTTACTGTGCATGGCTGAACTCTGCGTGGCAGCAGTGTGCCAAACATAAAGTGGGTTTGTGTGACACGCACCATTTTACAGAAATCGCATTATACATTTGTTGTCCTACTTTGCTATGGTTCGAGTGCATTTCTCTTAGGTTGAATAGGTAAACTAAGTTACCTGACCTCCAGGTCTAGCTGAAGATAAAAGAATTTGCAAGGCATGAAGGCCTGACTCCTCACAAACATCTCATTTCAGCTGTAAGCAAAACTGCTGTATTGTTGCTCATTTCATGTCTTGGGTACAAATAACATCCAGTGACATTAACAATATTTTGTTTGACAGTACAAAATTGCTAATCAAATGGGTGTGTTTGCTAATCAAAAACATTTTAATTAGCAAACTCTGCTAATAAATTTTTGAAAACTAATTTATGCCTTGATGGTGTTTCATTAGGTAATGCTTATTCTGAAATTCTCACAGTATTTCTTGTCCTTGGAAATGTTGCTATCTCATGAGCGTCTCACGCTTGTACTCGTATTGCTCGGTCTGTCTAGTCTTAGCTACATCCTGAATTTGATTCTCAGCCTGCCCGTTCTCAGTTGGTTACATGGTAAGACCTTGAATCTGCTTTCTCGCGTACCGTTCATGACACTTCCTCATACTTGCTAAGGGAAAACCTCATTCTGCTGACTTACTACTTTTCTGACTCCATGGGAAACGTCTTTCCTTGAGCCTCCTATATTAAGAAGATTTTGAATGTTATCAGACAAGTGGCAGACTCTTATATAGGTGCTATGAATAAGGTTGGACGGGACTCCTACAAGCCCAGAGGACAAGCATTTTGGCAGTATTTTAGCACTATATTAATTAAGGTTCTTGGCCAATATGAGGCTCACGTAGTTGGATCTGTCCCTGCTTTGAGTAACAGAACTGTTGTAGCCCTGTATATAGAAGGTGGAAGGGACTCCATATCAAAAGCGATTTGAATGGCTTGGACCAATTTGAATGCTAATCTCCTATACAGATCAATTGGCAGACCATCCACAGTGCCGTCTTTCCCTCCTTTCAAAACAGATATTTACACCTCCCCCTTTATTTAAATTATCAGGACATTTCTTAGTCTAATTGTGTTGCTGACTTTCCAGGGAGTTTAATATTTCCCAATAATACATTTGGATCTGATATATTATTTGTATATGATGTGCTTTAAAAGTTTGATAAAATTGCAGGAAAATGTTATTGATGCCGTCATCCGCAATCAATTAATCATCAATCCTGCTATCTGTTGTATAATTTGGATTCTTGCGCTCTGTCCTCTGAGAAAGATCTTGAGAGCTTTCTAACAGATGTCAACCCTTCTTCTCTGTATCCCTTCTTTACTTCTCCTAGAAAACTTCCCCTACACTTAATGACCTTACCTTCACTTTGCCAGATAATTACTTTGTCATGCATTTACTTTGTCTGCATCTTCACATTGAGAATGGCAATGCATGTGGTTAAGGTTAGCCAAAGGATATGGGTTGGGATCAACGGGTGGCAGGGGGGTAGAAGTAGGGGTTGGAAAGAGGGGGGCACAAAGGGTCTCCCCCTGTAATGACGAGGGAATGGAGAAGTAAATGTGACTAATTGAATATTTGGTGAAGTAAAGACATTCCTCTTCTCTTGTGTCTTATTGTACATCCGAAATTCTTCATTTGCCTTTGAAAGAAGGTCAGTAATATCAGGATGTATCAACATAGCCATAATTAAACGCTATCTTGGAACGAGTGTAGGAGTGTCAGTAATCTCTGCATCAAAGATGAGAGGGGGTGGAGTGAAATTGCACTTGGTGGCATTGATGGAACTATGGACGTACAACAGCCATTTGGCATGTATAAACCAAAATCTATTCGCGTACGTGGCATGTAGTGTTGAATAGAAAGTAAAATCAAGCTCTCTGTTCTTTACTCCTCCACACATCAACATGATCCAACTCTTGTGTTCGCTCCAGTAAGGCTGTAGCAGCCCTGTAGCGGTTTGTGTTTTATGGTGTTTGTGTATGGATGGTGCCAATGCAATGTCAAGGTCTCCATCCAAAAGGGTCATGTTACCCAGATATTATAAGCATTTGACAAAACATTCTATAAAAAAGGAAGTTCTATCTGTGTGAAAAACCAGAGGGTGTTTCACTGTCCAGACCCCGGGATCCCTTACTCAGGTGGCCAGGGCACGGCCATCACCTTTGAATCCAGACCCTGGGGTTGGACAAGTGCGGGAGGATCACCTCAGTGAGGGGTCCTCGTAGAGTTGGGGATTGAACACCTGATGGTGAGACTCTGTATCCCCCCTTTCCTATACCCATGTGCCATCCTATTTCATAGTACATTCCAACTTCCCAACTCCCCCCCGCCCACTTTCTACACAAACACTGAGCCGGGGAAGAGGAGGTCTGAGACTGAAAGGAGAACCACGCATGCAATACCTTGAGCATGTCCCACTAACAAGATCAGGCAGGGTCAGGCACTCAACCTTAGATACATACACTTGGTACCTGTTAGCCCTCCCCACATGGTTAAAAGGTGGAACACTGAGACACACTCTGAGAGATGCGGTATGAGAGAGGGAGAAGTTCTTCTCAAAGAAAGGTATACCCAGATACAGGAATTGTAGGACCAAGGGGCCATGCGAATACTGTTTCAAAGGCGAGCGAGAAAGCCATACTCTGAGCAGACCGTGAGGGTTTGTAAACCAAGGGAAGAAAGGAAGTCCCTCTTTGAAGTGCTTCAAGGTAATCACCCACCCTCAGGGTGAAACGGCAGAGTTGGGGAGGAGTAAAGACAACTGCGATACCAGCCTTGACTCCTGCGATCAAAGCAAAGCAGAAGGAAACCAAGATATCACAACCAGTGAGTTATTGGATGCAGCAAAAGTCTGGTTTGTGAAACGAAGGCTTGAAACTGTATCTAAAGTTGAAAGCAGCACGTGTATCGAACAGGACGGAATGATTGCTTGGAAGATTATCATAGAAATACAAAGTAACAGAGTGGTCCGGCAAAGATGCGAATGCCCAATCAAAAGTCTCTGTGAACTGTATGACAGTATAACCAAGCCAGAATTGGATGAAAGAAGATAGAAGCAGAATATATGAACTTTATAGTTCGATCCCGGCGGAGGGAAACTTGAATTGTGAAACGATCTTTGTTGTGTGGAAACTACAAGTACCAAAAGACATTGCGAAATGGAATAATCAATGTGAAAGTGTTGAAGTGTGATTAAATTAGAGGTCATAGGGGTCATGCAGAGGTGAAGCCAAATCCTCAGTCTCGAAAGTCTTGAACAGTGTAACCCAGTTAAAGGTAACTTGAACCCAGCGAAGGGAAATCTTGAAAGCAATGTGAAGTAAAAGTTGGTTTGATCCTGGCAAATGGGAACCTGTGTGAAGCTGAAATTGAGAAGGCTGAAGCTCGGCAGGAGGGAGCCTTTTTATGGAATGATTAAGAAAGTGAAAGACCTGAACTTGGGTGAGGGAGACCCGAGGGGTGTAACGAAGGCATGGTATCAAACAGTGAAGACAGATACAAGTGATCACAGTTCAAGGGTGTTTATTGAACTTCAATGGGTTGGTTGAATGCCTCTCTAACCTAAATCTAAGGAAGGGACAAAGCTTCGACCATCAAATAATAACGCAGTCCTAGTTAAGTCTCTGTCAAAATAAAAGGGCCTATACTAATAAACCTATTGCCAAGCCGTACTTCTAAATCCAAAAGGGTGTGGGATAATTGTGTATGCAAAAAGAAAAGGGTTCAAGAAACAATATGTCAGGCTGTTTGAGCAGTTGGCTTCCCTTCCCCATATTTTCAGCACCAGGCAAGGCAGCACATTCGAGCTTTGCACACACTCTGGCTTCTACAGTTCAAAGCAAAGGTATCAAGGTCTTCTGCCAAAACCTTTTTTTCCCAATAACTGTCTCTTACCGCATAGGTCCTGTTGTAACAAACATCAAAGTTCCACTCTTATCAGGATCTTCACATGCACATGTTTTTTCTTTTAGTATTGTCAGGAATCTCCCTCCTTCAGGTTTGGACACCCTTTTTACCACAATGTTTTCACTTGGTCTCCCTCGTTCGGGTTCAGATCCCTTTTCCACAATATTCACATTTGGTGTCCCTTGTTTGGGCTACAACCATTTAGTCTCACTTTCTCCGGTTTCCTATTGATATCAAAATTGAAGACTTTTGAATGTGTGATGGGTTTTGCTTAAATCGTCGCAGCACCACTTCAATTCACTTTGTACAATGTTCTGACCAATCTTCTAATTTCATTTCTACCACTTCTTGGCGGGATACCTTACAGAGACCTTTGATTGAGCACATTTACGGTGCTGGACCACTCTAGTTAATGGTATCCTATCTTTCCTTCTCAAGTTCAAACACTCATCAGTCCTTTAGCTTTACTCGCGTCTTTCATCACGCACATTTAATGTTCGTTCCAGCGCTCGTTATACAGTGTTGCTGTTTGCAACCTTGACTTCAGAAGAGACTGGTCTTTCATTGGTGTTAGGCAGAAACCTGTGCAGTTCCCTCTGGGACCACTGCAAAAGATTTAAGACTACAGGTGGTTGGCAGTAAACCCAATTGGTAGCAGTCTGTACCACCCGGATTTACCTGGTAGCTATGGCTGAGCAGTCAGACGTCTCTCAAGAAGAGTTAGGCAGTATACAGAGTATTCACAATAGGTCAAAATAACACAGTAGAACAAGCAAACACTGACCAGAGCTTGGTGTAAAAGAGATATAATTATTTATTTAAAAACACATCTAGTAAAACACACTGGCACTAATCTCAAGCAGTTCAAAAACACAGTCACTAAAAGATATACACTCCCTTCAACGATTAGTTGGACAAGTCTTAAGTAAAACAACACTTATTTTCAGACAGCGGTGAGTGCTTAACGAAGATGGCACTCTAATCAATCGGTTTAAAAGGGAGAGAAAGGCAGAGCAAATATAGAAACAGATCCCAACACTTTCGGAAGAACACAGTAGGAGAAGAAGGCAGGTTAAAACCGTAAAGTCAAAGTTAACAAGGCCGGACCCACTTTAAGAGGCTCCGGTCGAAATGTGTCCAAGGTCACACGGTTCAAAGTGCCCAAAAGTCTCGCAATAAGTTCAGAAAGAGTTGAACCAAAAAGAAAGGGACCAGTTAGATGGTCAAGGCGGCCAGCCCAGTCCAGAAGGTTAAGGGATTATTGTTACCTTGTAGCAATCTTTAGAAAGGGAGGCCTGGCGGACACGGTACCTTAAAATGGTGAGAACGCTCCAGCGGGGGCAGTTGTTCCTGGCAGCGGGTGCAAGTCGGTGCTTCGTCTGGAGGAAGAGAGGATCTCGTCGGGGAGGGAAGCAGGAGTCCATTGCACTGCCAGGGAAGAAACCAGCCGCGGAGTTCTCAATTAAAAGGAGCGGCCCTTTTAGTCGCGGTCCAGTGGTAAGTGGCTATCCGGTTGCCGGGGTGCTTGACACGGGTAATTCGACCACAAGACGTCCTGGGATGCGAAAAAGGAAGGTAAACTGGTTGTGCCACCAGTCGGGGGAAGAAAACTCTCCAGCCGGGAGATCTCCTCTGTCGTTGGGAAGTGGTGAGTCGGTTCAGCAGGGCTCCACCAGTGGTGTCATTGTAGCAGGCCGACTCAGCTTCTCCCTCGTCGGATTTTCAGGTCCTGTGGCGACTTCTGAAGTTCCAGTCCCAAAAGCCCTGCTTTTATGCAGCACACCCCCATTCACTCAGCCTAGCTGTCAATCAAACATGCTAAGTGGTGAGTCGGCCGGCTCACCACTTGGGCCAATCACACAAGAGTGCGACTTGAGTTACCAAGGTAACTCAGTCCAGGGTGCCTAAACCCCCTCCCACACCCCCTGTGGTACCCAGACAGAGTGGCACAACTTTTGGAGGCTTCTGTGGAGAAGTGTTAGGGAGAATTCTCTGTTTAGGCTGAATTTCCCTACCTAGTGAGTCCCCCAGCAGCTTTGCTGGATTTCTGGGGTTTCTTTTTTTCTCCTGCCAAGAGTGAGACTCTTTTTACCCTCACTCTTGGGCATGTTGAAGTGTGTTTTCTTGGTTAAACCTTGTGTTGAATGGGCTATGGGGTCTTTTACTCCATAGGGCCTCATGTATTTTTGTGATGTGGGTTACACAGCACCCTCTGTGCCGTGACCCAGGGGTGTCCTAGGGACTCCCCAACATAGACTCCATACCCTGGGACTGACTACTGTCTCCCAGGGCATGTAAAGTCACCAAAGACTTTGCTAGTCTTGAATCCTGAACAGAACCAGTACAAACCATCATATTGTGGACGTACTGGCTGGGGCAATTCGATTGCCCCAGGGTCTGTTAGTCGAGGGGGCACGTCTCCGTCCCCCCTGATCGAGTTTTGGCTGGTGGCAGTGGAAACTACTTTTTATATTCGACCGCGAATATTTCCCTATGGGATTTCCCATTGTTTTAGGCTAACACATTTAATTATTTATTTACGGTAGCCTTAAACATACCGCCGGTTTATATATTTATTATTATAACTCCGGTTGGGACTTTTTGCCAAAACTTGATTCTAAAATGGCGTTGGCGTTCGCCTCTGTAACTCTGACCCAAAGTGGAGCCCTTTGTTCCACTTTTGGCGGGCTTCTCCACAGAAGCCCTCCAAAGTGGTGCCACTCTGTCTGGGGTACTTAGGAGGGGTGGAGGGGGATTTAGGCACCCTGGACTGAGTTACCTTGGTAACTCAAGTCGCACTCTGTCCTGATTGGCCCAAGTGGTGAGCCGGCCGGCTCACCACTTAGCATGTTTGAGTGACAGCTAGGCTGGGTGAATGGGGGTTTGCTGCATAAAAGCAGGGCTTTGGGGACTGGAACTTCAGAAGTCGCCACAGGACCAAGAATCCGACGAGGGAAGAGCTGAGCCGACCTGCTTCGACGACACCACCCGGTGGAGCCCTGCTGAACCATCTCACCACTTTTTCCAACGACCGAGGAGAACTCTTAACGGAGTGGCTCCTTCCCTTGACTGGTGGGGACAACCAGTTTTCACCTTCTTTCCGTTCTTCGAGGTATCCCGTGGCCGCCTTGCCAGTGCCAAGCACCCCGGCAACCGGAACCCCACCACTTTTACCCCAACCGCGAAAGTCGGTACAACCCTTTAACCGGAGGACTCCGCGGCTGGTTTCTTCCCGGGCAGTGCAACGACCTTCTTCTTCTGCTCTTCAGCGAGATCTTCTTCTCCCCTGACCGACGTCGAGCCTTGCTGCCACTGCCTGGAACAACTGCCCCCGCTGGAGGATCCTTTCCGTTAAGGTACCGTGTTCCGCCTGGCTTCCCTTGCCACCGACTGTACGGGGTAGTTTTAGCCCCCGGCTTTCGATCCTGGGATTGCCTGGGACACTTTGGCTAAACTTTCTAAGCCTCTCTAACTCTTGTCCGAACTCTTTTGCAAGACTCTGAATCTCTACCAACTGTGTGATCTTGGGCACGTTTCGCTCTGTCTGCTCTAAGAGTGGGCCCTGCTTAGTGACTTTTGCTCACCTGTGACTTTGTGCTTCTTTGAGCTTACAAAAAGTGTTCTTAAACCTTAGAGTGGGGTGTTTATCCTAATTCTGCTCCTTCTCCCTATTTTTTACTTACTAGAGTGTCATCTAACGTTAAGCACTCACCTCTGTTTGAATTGTGGTGTTAACTTAGAGTTGTCTAGGTAGGAATAAGGATTAGGACTGCTTTCCTTATAACTGTGTTTAGAGTGTTTTACTATATTTTGCTAGAGTGTTTTCAACTTATGTGTTCTTGAAAATAAATAACTATATACTTTTGAAACCAAGCTCTGGTCAGTGTTTGCTTGTGCTATTGTGTATTGGGTACATATTGTGTATACTTTGCATACTGCCTAACTCTTCTTGAGGGAAGTCTGACTGCTCAGCCACAGCTACCAGGTAAATCTGGGTGGTGCAGACTGCTACCAAGTGGGTTTACTGCTATACCTGTTGTCTCAAATCTTTTGCAGTGTTCCCCAAGGGAACTGCACAGGTTTCTGCCTAACAAGAAGCCTGCCAAAAAGTGGAACAAAGGGCTCGACCTTTGGTTTGGAGTTACAGAGGCAAACACAAACGCCATTTTAAAACCGAGTTCTGGCAGAAAATACCAACCGGTGAATTAATATTAAATAAATAAACCGGCGGTATGTTAGAGGCTATGTTAAAAAGTATTAGCCTCGAACAATGGGAAAATCCCATAGAGATATATTCGTGGTAGAATATAAAAAGTAGTATCCACTGCCACCAGCCAAAACTAGACGAGGGGGGACAGGACAGTGCCCCCTCGAATAACAGACCCAGGGGCAATCGAATTGCCCCTACCAGTATTTCCACAATATGATGGTTTGTACTGGTTCTGTTAGTAATTTGGGACTAGTAAAGCCAATGGTAACTTTACATGCCCTGGGAGACAGTAGTCAGTCCCAGGGTATGGAGTCTATGATGGGGGGTCACTATGACACCCCGGTGTTACTGCACGGAGGGTGCTGTGTAACACACATACAAAAACATATGAGACCCTATGGAGTAAAAGACCCCATAGCCCATGAAACACATTAACATTCAAAGGAACATCATAAATTATGTCCAAGAGTGGGGAAAAAAAGAGTCTCACTCTTAGCAGGAGAAAAAAACAAACTCCAGAAATCCAGCAAAGCTGCTGGGGGACTCACTAGGTTAGGAAATTCAGCCTAAACAGAGAATTCTCCCTAACAATTTGGCTCCCCAATTCACTGGCTGTGTTGATCTCTCTGGTGCTTCTTTGTTCTTGAAGCAAAGGACGATACTAGTGTGGCTGCTGCTCCTCCTCGACTTGGTCGGTTACGTGCGAGGGCCTCTGGTATCTTCGACACACAATGCAGGATTCTTCAGTCTGGTTTCCTGGCCTTAAGCTTTCTCACTCAAGGTTTCTTGAAAGTAATGGTTTCTTGGCGAAAAGTTCAAGGGTATTTCTCTCCTTACGAACCCTTCTTGGTTTGCCGTCTTTCTCCCCTCGTTCAGCTGCAGACTCAAACTGATGTTCCTTCGTGTGCTTTGCCTCACTCAAAGTGTGCTCTCATGCTCCACCTTTTATCTGTTTGGGGAGGTTTAATAGAAGTCAGGTGTGAGTGATTGGCAGTAAGTGCCTGACCTCGCCTGACCATAGTTCCGGGACATGTCGGGTACACTGCTCGGGTGTGAGTCCGTTTTCTCCCAGAGCGGGCGGTCCATGTGGAAGTGTTTGTGAAGGGAAAGGGGGGGGGTGGTAAAGTCCCCTAATATCCTACCTGGTAGGATGGGGTAAAGGTGTTACCGGGGGAGGGATACGGTGTCCCACTTCCACTCTCCGTACACCCCTGACCCAGGTGATCCTCCCGCACTGGTCCACCCCCAGGGTCTGGATCCAAAGGCGATGGCCTTGCCGTGTGTGTGTGTGTGTGTGTGTGTGTGTGTGTGTGTGTGTGTGTTATATATATTTCTGAGGCTTGTGGAATCTGCTTAGATCACATGCTGTGCATAGGCCGACATCTAGTGGAAGCTGCGGAGTATTACAGTTTGTTTTTCGAAACTCGAAAATGGGCGTCGACACAGGGCGTGCCAGTAATACTATCCCTAGTGTGACGTCCACTGTACCCAAGATCCCTCACACGTCTAGGATCCTCAGATTGTTTTTTTCCGCCATACTGGTCGGAAGCATTTTGCGGAGTCCCCTGGCCTTAGCCATACTTTTGCTAAAAATGTAAAAGATTAATCTATTGACATCCTTCCCCACCCCAACGTCGAACTTCGACACTCGACGCCGGCTGGAGAAGAAATCGACGGTCGGCTGCTGCACGACGGATTTGGGCCTCGGAAGGCCGCTGGCCTCGGCCCGGGCATTGGAAGGCCTCTGGCCTCGGCCCTGCAAGTAGGGAGAGTGGGGGGTTGTACATACTCTACACTCTTGGTATATAGGTACACCTTATACATTTCCTACACTTAACTGCCCGCTGCCTCAAGGTGCGTATGGAGGGTACCCCTTTTCAATTCTGCCCCAAGTGCAATCGCAAATACCCTTGGGTCGACAGGCACGCCACGTGCAATCTCTGCTTGCCGGGGGACCACCCCGAAGCGAACTGCAGAGCGTGTAGAAAGTTTAAACCTAAGACACTTAAGGACCGTTCGACGAAGCGTTGGGCCCACCACGGCAGGCAGGCGGCCATGGCAGCGGAGGGCGCCTTCAGCGATGGCAGCGACGCCGTACTTTCGGACGGCAAGGGCATTACGGCGTCGAAAGACAGCCGAGCGCAGGTCCCTGACCTCGGAAGGTCGTCCCGCAGGGCGGCTATGGGGAAGACCCCCAGCGACACAAGCGCTTCACATACTACACACACTAAACACACTAAGTCCAACCGAGACTCGACGACGTCGAGTTCTCGGAAAGAGGCACAAACAGAACGGTCCGATTCGGTGTCCTCTGGGCGCTCTCGATCAAGATCGCCGCATGACTCCAGGCAATCATCCACTCTTGCCAAGAGTGCCTCGCTACCTAGGCTAACAGAAGTTTGATAGTCTGAAGACTAAGACGACTTCCACCCCCAGGCCTCGCTCCAGGAGTCGGAGCCCGCAGTTAAAGCCAGCGAGGCCCCACGCTCGAAGGACAGGGACACCACCCCCGATGCTCAACTCCAGGCGTCGAAAAACTCCAGAGCCACTAAAGGACAGGGAAAACATTTTTCCACGCACGGGGAGGGGGTAAAACAGCAGAAGAAACTACCTGTACATTCTTCCACACCTGTGAAACACTCCACTCGCCCTAAACAGACAGACAAAACCAGGTCTGCTGATAGGTCTACAACCAGCAAAGCTACTCAAGATAAATCCCATAGACTTGGTGAGAGAGTCATTCCCAGTTCCAAAAAATGGTCCAGTGAAGACATAGATAGGGTCATGTCAAGAATGTCTTCTTTGGCTGATTTTTATGATAAAAATCCAGAACATTTCCTCTCGTATGATCCACAAGGGGCCACACCCTCAGGCTCTACTGATCCTATCCCCCCGAGTAAAAAGCCCCGGTTTGAAACTCCGATGAGGTCAGAACCTTTCGAGGTACAGCCTTACGCAAGACCATACTCACGGTATCAAGGAGAGGCTTCCTTTGGTGAGGACCAAGAATTTGGTATGATAGAAGAGCAAACCGGGACGGGCTACTATGGGGATGATGAGGACCAGGAAGAAGAAGAGGAGGACCCTGAAACATACAGAGTAGATTCCCCGGTAGAGAACGAAGCCCCGGTTACCGACTCCCCGGTCGATAACCAACCCCTCCTAAATGAGGTTCTTGCTCGCGCAGCAGAACATTTCCACATTGACACCCACCGTGTCCAGGAGGAAAGGGACTTCGCAGAAGAGTTAGTGGGAGAAAGGAGGCCTGTTGCCCAGACCATCCCTATCCTTAAGTCCATTCAGCGGAGAATAGATCCGTCCCTGGTGAACCCGAACCTCACCAGAGCAGTCAATCCCAGGGTTGAAAAACTTTTCAGGGCGGCCCAGTCTGACCCTCTCTATATAAGAGGACATCTGAAGCCAGACTCCCTAGTTGTCACCAACACGCGTAAGGGCTGGAACACCCTTGTCATCGTCCGAAGCTCCTCCCGACAAGGAGAGCAAAAAACTATACGGTTTCAGCAGGAAAGTAGCCTCAACGTCCGCCTATCTAGCAAGGATTGCTAACTCCACCACCCTGTTGGCCAGCTACAACTGCCATCAGTGGGAAGAAGTCACGGCACTCATAGCCTCTGCTCCTGAACCTTTAAAGGGCCAGTTAGCTCGGATGTCCGCAGAGGGTAGAGCCGTGTCTGGTTGCATTTTGAAAGCAACCTTCAACGCCGCGGACAACGCAGGCAGATTGATAGCAGAAGGCACTGTTATCAAAAGACATGCGTGGTTACGGCAGTCTGGTTTTAAGGCAGACACCCAGGCATCATTGTTGGACAAACCGGTGGAAACCGATCTGTTGTTTGGTAAGGCGGTCGAATACGCACTGAAAAATGCCAAGGACGAATACGAAACACTCAAGTCCCTTGGCCAGTTAACCAATAAACCCCCTAACCAGAGAGGGAATAGTAATTTTCGTCACCCACGCGGCCAAAATTCCCAGAGAGGATCTAACTATTCCCAGGGGCAGGTTACACAGTGGAACAACAACCAACAGTCTACCCAAGGTTACGGCAGGGGTAATAGGAGAGGTCGTGGTAAAGGCAGAGGCAGCCCCAGCAAAGGAGGCGGCACGCCTCCACCAAAGCAGTGACACTCAGTTCAGGGTCCCTTCTCACGCAACCCCAGTAGGGGGACGCATTTCCAACTTCACCCAGGCTTGGGAAGGGATCACATCAGACAGATGGGTGCTGTCAACAGTATCCACAGGATATTGTATAGAGCTACTGCAGCGTCCCCGGAACCATCCTCCACGACAAAGAGTACACTCCTTAGAACATCAGAAGATTCTCCTCGAGGAGATCACCATTCTGCTAGAAAAGGACGCGATAGAACTCGTTCCGGGACACCAGGTAAACAAGGGTATTTATTCAACTTACTTCCTTGTGCCAAAGAAAGATTTGACAATGCGCCCAGTATTGGACTTACGGCCTGCCAACAAGTATGTCAAGCCCCAAAGATTTCATATGACCACGCTACAAGAGGTAATCCCCCTCCTAAAAAAGGGGGATTACATAGCAACCTTGTATATGAAAGATGCTTATTTTCATATTTCAATGTTCCCAGCGCACAGAAAGTACTTGCGCTTCAAGGTGGGCAGTCGACACTACCAATTCAAGGTACTGCCCTTTGGCATAGCTTCAGCACCAAGGGTATTCACCAAGGTACTGGCGGTGGCGGCTGCACACCTACGCAGGGAGACAATCCCAGTGTACCCTTATCTGGACGACTGGCTCATAACGGGGGAAACCCCAGGAATTTGCAGGACAAACATTCAAAGGACTATCGACCTCCTCCACGAGTTAGGCTTCTCAATCAACGAGAAAAAGTCAAGCCTGGTACCAAGCACCTCAAAACAATTCCTAGGAGCAATCCTAGATACCCAAGAGGGGTTGACCTTTCCTTCAGAAGAAAGAATTCGGAATATACTACTGCAAATTCCGCATTATCAGTCCGGTCAACAAATAACGGTACGCAAAGCAATGCGTTTACTGGGCATGATGGCGTCATGTATTTACCTGGTTCCCCACGCGCGCCTGCGCATGCGTCCCATGCAGGAATGGTTGGCGAAACAGTGGTCTCAGGCAAGTGGTCAGTGGGACGATCTAGTGGTCGTTTCGCCAACACTAGTACAAAGCCTTCACTGGTGGACAAGAGAGAATCTCGCACAGGGGAAACCCTTTTACGATCCCGAAGTACAGGCAGTAGTCACTACAGATGCATGTCTGACGGGGTGGGGAGCTCACCATCTCCACCACACAGCTCAGGGTCTCTGGTCTCACTCAGTGGCCAAGAACCACATCAACCTGCTAGAGCTTCTGGCAGTATTCAGAGCGCTTCAGGCGTTCGAGCCCCACCTACTAAACCTGTCAGTGCAAATCCGGACGGACAGCACAACAGCCATGTTCTACCTGAACAAGCAAGGAGGGACTCGCTCGCCAAATCTGTCCAAGCTTGCCCAGAAAATCGAGATATGGGCACTCAGACGGAACATCTTCCTTTCATCACAACATGTTCCAGGGGAGCTCAATTCCCTAGCCGATGCTCTGAGCAGAGACTCCCTCCCAGAGGAACACGAATGGGTTCTACACAGAGAGGTCTTAGAAGATATCTTCTCTCAGTGGGGTTTCCCCACTATAGACTTATTCGCCACAAGCGAAAACAGACAATGCCCAGGATTTGCATCCAGGTTCCCCCAACCAGACTCCCAGGGGAACGCCCTGTGGATGAACTGGTCAGGGATGTTTGCGTACGCTTTTCCACCAACTCCACTCATCAGGAAAGTGGTGAACAAGATGAACAGGGAATCGATGACGCTCTTCCTAGTTGCTCCCATGTGGGCAAGACAACCGTGGTTCCCACACCTACGCAGGATGGCGGTGTGCGAACCCATCAAACTTCCAGCCTGGTACAACCTACTGTCCCAGCACCAAGGTCAAACAGTGCACCAGCAACCCAACTCAATGAACCTGGCAGCATGGCTCCTGAGGTCATAGAGTTTGGACATCTCAATTTTCCACAGAGGTGTATGGACATCCTAAAGGAATCTAGGAAACCAAACACAAGGCACTGTTACTTTGACAAGTGGAAGAGGTTCGTTATCTGGTGCCAGAGTAGACAAATCAACCCGGTTGATTGCACTCCTTCCACTATTGTTACATACATGCTCTACCCGCTAGATGCAGGATTGGTTTTTAACTCACTGAAAGTACACCTGGCAGCCCTGTCGGCTTACACCACTTCCCATAGCAAGGTTTAGTGGTGGAAAGTACCAGTAGTTAAAGCCTTCATGGAAGGAGTAAAGAGACTTCACCCTCCTATTTCAAACCCACCACCAGGGTGGGACCTTAATGTGGTGCTAGCCAAGCTCATGGGCCCCCCTTTCGAACCCATGCATAAAAGCAGTCTCAAACACCTGACTTATAAAACGGCCTTCTTAGTAGCTATTACTTCTATAAGAAGGGTCAGTGAAATTCAGGCTCTGTCAGTGCAGGATCCCTTCTTTACTGTCCATAAAGACAAACTGGTTTTACGCACACACCCTAGGTTCTCACCTAAATTTATATCAAAATTCCATGTAAACTAGTCCATTGAGATTCCGGCTTTCTTCCAGGACCCGCAAAGCTCGGCTGAGGTGAAACTACACACCCTAGATGTGCGTAGGGTGGTCCTCTACTACGTAAATGAAACCAGACCGCTAAGAAAAACAGATCAACTGTTTGTCTCCGTAGCTACAGGCAGAGAGGGGGGATCGCGTCTCTAAAGGTGCCATCTCGAAGTGGATTATTAACTGTATCCAGCTGTGTTACTCACTCTCTGAAAGAACTCTGCCTTTCACGCCAAGAGCCCACTCTACTAGAGGCATTGGGGCCACTCTGGCATTCATTGCAAATGTACCCCTTGACACCATTTGCAAAGCAGCTACTTGGAGCTCTATTCACACTTTTTTACTCACCATTACTGCATTGACACCCATTCCAAGGCAGATACACAAGTGGGACAAGCGGTTCTAAGACACTTATTTGCTCATGACCCTTCTCAGATCCCACCTCCTTCTTCAGGTACTGCTCGCTAATCTATGCACAGCATGTGATCTAAGCAGATTCCACAAGCCTCAGAAGGGATACATTACTCACCGTAATCGTATTTCTGATGCTTGTATCTGCTTAGATTCACATGCGACCCACCCTTCCTCCCCTCTGAGAGAAGGCGCATGATTGCTTGTAGTCTTACCTTTCTGTCTATCTGCTTGGATTATCTGTACTCGCGCTACTCCTCATGCTACCTCATGTCAGAAAAAATACAATCTGAGGATCCTAGACGCGTGAGGGATCTTGGGTACAGTGGACATCACACTAGGGATAGTATTACTGGCACGCCCTGTGTCGACGCCCATTTTCGGGTTTCGAAAAACAAACTGTAATACTCCGCAGCTTCCACTAGATGTCGGCCTATGCACAGCATGTGAATCTAAGCAGATACAAGCATCAGAAATACGATTACGGTGAGTAATGTATCATATATATATATATATATATATATATATATATATATATATATATATATATATATATATTCAGTAAAAAAAACTTTGTTAAAGGGACGTTATGGTAGTTGCGCTACTAAAAACCTATGAAATTCAGTAAAAAAACTTTGTTTAAGGGACGTTATGGTTCAAGTAAAACTGAAAAACCCTTGAAATTCGTCAGTTATGGTAAGCTAAGCAATCATAACTTGCGCCACCACCGTGCACTGCTAAGACTAACACCCAGGACATCAAAGATGACATCACAAATGTCATTGATGACATCACAAATTGCAAAGAAATTCCGGACACATGTCCTAAACTGTACCCTCCACCATGAATTATAATCCTGTCAGGATGACGCTCTGTCTGTAAAGTAGCACAGAGGTACCAAGTCCAGCCACTTCATTCCACGCACTCCATGCCAGTGCACTTCCACATGAGGGAATCCAAGATCTGCAGATATACCACAACGTTCTGCATGCACCTTCAACCAATGTATCCATGAGTCTCCCAAAATCCAGATAGTGTGTTTTCGAGCACACACAGCCATAGCTGTCTGTTTTCCTCTCAGGAAAAAGACGCCTTCACTAAATCTCTCCGTACACAACACACCCACTAACCTTTACTGACCAATCCCTAGCTCTGCTCATTCTCATTTGCATGCCTCTCCACCCCAGAATCCCTGTATGTAATGCACGCTGTCCGCAGACTACCGCCATGTCCGCGGACATGTAGAAGATCTGAGCGTGGCGAATGTACATTTAAATAGTGTTCCCCATTTCCCCGTTAAGGTGGGCTCTGAAAAGAGCCGTTTTTTGGGGGGTTTTTTGCAGATGCCTGACAGACACCTGTTATTTTGTATTTTTTTAGGTTTTTTTCCTTCTTAGTTTACTCCTAAAATCTTCACATAACCTGTTCCAAAGCAACCCTTACATTCCAAAAAAACATGGCATTTCCCAAAAAAGATAAAGAAACACCATCTGCTTCGAAATAAGCCGCATTACTCGAAGCAATGTTCTCGTGGCTACAGAAAAAAATACCAGTTCTTAGCATGAAAGCACGCATGCCTCGATTGATTGCACACCTAGCAATGCTTTGATCAGGACAAAAAACAGACCTGTTGTCCCATTTTGCTCTAGGACGCAATCCAGAAAAAATTAATTTCGCAGTTGGAAAGATACTGCTTGAACCAACTGTTCCAAATCTCCCAACAAAGTAGGGGAATTTACGTAGCCCAAATGGAAACCACCATAGTGCAAAACTGCCACACGGGGACTGTTCATCCTACGCATATCTCTGCAAACTTGGAGAATTGCCTCTACATTGCCGTCAGTCGCAGCACTCCACACCACCTCCACTCCTCTGACATAGAAATTGTTTGCCACATGACTGCATTGAGAATAGTGCTGTAAACGATGGACAAACATATCTCCGAACACCGACACCATGATTGTCTCCACCTCTGCCATCTTCACTACACACTCTTTCTACACAAATCGACAACATTAACATCTGATTGGCTGATCCCTACAGTCCCCTTTCGATGCTGGATTTGCTGTAAAACCCTGTAGGTGGCACGCCCTACCTGTGGACCGGTGCGGTGTACGCGCGGCACGTAACTCTTAGCCAGCCCTTCTACCCTTTCCACATCACTCGCAAATCCATTCCCTCATTGGACACAGCTAAGCAGTCACACAACCATCCACCAATCACATCTAAGACCTCTACATCTAACTCCATCATTAGAGTTCCCCACTTCATATATACTGTTGATCACTCTAATACAAGTCTCATATCATTGCAAAGCACCTACTACAAAAACTACTGTGCAAGTCTCGAAGATTTCTACTTACAGCTCCATGCATATGCACATGTATGATTACAAACTACAGGTATGCATATTTTATTCAGAGTACATGCACAACAGTTATAAATCCATATAAACAAAGTAATGCCACTAAATCTGCATAGCCAATACATACATACCAACGCTCCCGCTTTAAGCGCGAGACTCCCGATTTTTCATTGAAATATAGCACTACTTTTTACTATCTCCCCATAACCTATACATACATGCCAACCCTCCCGATTTATGCGCGAAACTCGATTTTTCATTAAAAAACGTCAGAATTTGTTAGTATCTCCCACCTAAATTAATAGTAATCCCAATGCGAACGTATGAGAAACATAAACGTTCCCGATTGCTATGGTGAAATCTCCCTCTTGGGTGCTCCCGATAGTTCGCATTTCTAGTTATAATATGAAATTATTCAAAATTTTACCATCTACTATAATGAACTATCACTTCCAAACCTCTTTGCTATCTACAACACAGCTGCTAAACAACAAGGGAATTTCATGAACTTAAAATTGTACTCATTTGAGAAGCTGGTTGAGCTAACCTACTGCAAATAACATATAAAGGCTGCACGTAGTCAAATAAAATGCGTGCATACACTATGTTCAGATATCAAACGAGAATACTACGACGAAAACATAAAAGTTAACGTGTACATTAACATCAGTGTTATAAACACACAAAATGACTAACTTCTTCTTTTTACAATTACAGTGAGGACCACTCTCCTGAAAATCAACAGAATCTAAACTACAAACAGCATATCCGAAGAAACCTGCTCATTCCACAAAAAAAGTAAGTAGAATACTACCTTCATATTCTTACTGTTCCTCATAGAAACTCTGTGGTTCATTCATGTAATTTGCGCACAAAAAAAACATCAATTTCTGAACCATTCTGCCCACAAATCCCCATTTACTAAACAGATTAATGGGCAGAATGGCACACAAATCCCTGTTTTTTTGGAACACAAATAACATACTCAAGCCTTAGAATGTTAGTACTACAAAACAAATAACTGTTTTAATTTTATACCATTACGTTTACTATTAATGCTTCTCCTCACCACTAGCTCTCTTTCTACTCTCATCTGAACCAGAGTGTAGTAACATACAAACAGAAAAATAGCATTCCCAACTCATTGTAACTGCCCAATGCACATTCACACACCACCACAAACAACTTCCCCATCAGACTCATACATGCATGCACACAGCACACACACATTGTAAAACGGACCAATCCATACCTTCTTTTTTTTTTTAACAGACCCCAAAGAATGCCTACCAAAAAGCAAGTCCGTAGAAAGCAACGCAGATATAGAACAAATGAAAATAAGTGTCCAAAATAAGCATCCTTTGACTCCTCTATCAAAATGTGAAACGAAACGGAAAATGCTTAACAAGAATTTGGCTACCACTTATGCTAACACTGCTCCTATAAATCCTTAAATAGTAGCAAGAAACCATACTAAAAAAAGTATTTTAGCAAAAATGTTCCACCACAGAGTCCTTCAGAATCTAATAAGAACAGGAGCAAAATCATCCACAACCCTTAAAACCTACCGTAGAAAATTAATCCTAGAAGCTCTCGTAGACCGTGCAATCCTTCTCGAAAGGAAGTTATTTATTTTAGTTTTAAACAGAATGAAGCCACTAACAAACGTAAGTACTAAACTACAAAAGAAACTTCTCAATAAACGTAATGTCAACAAAAATAACGTCTTAAATATCTGTGGAGGTGAATGGAGTCACATCACGACCACAGAACCATATTATAATGAAGAAGCATACAAACAAAACCAAACGAACACAATTGCCATCCATAGCAGTGGACGAGGATATGAAAAAATCAATAATACCATCATGGAACAAGAAACACTGCTTACAAAAGTATCCCCAGAAAAATCAGAATTACCTCTACATTAGACTGAACCTGAACGTCCAGTACACAAATGGCCGTGCACGTCAATGTGTAACATTCCCAGCAAATCTTTACGCCAGTTCCTCAATCAGTATGTGAAAGGTAAAGACAAAATCAAAATGAAAGTGATGCAAAATATGGATACCTGTCCAGTATGCAAATACACAGGACTACAAGGACATTCATTAGCCTGCATTTCAGGAACTATTTGCAAAAGCACCTTCCATGATATCAAAATGATATCAACACATCATTCAAATGTAAGAAATCTAGTGTATAAACTGTACTATGCTAAAAGTCCTGCTTTGGAACTAGCCAATTTAAATAACACTCTTCTACCTGGCACACCCAAATACCTACAAGAAGAAATCGACCGTATCCAGAGAAAATATTTTGGAAGTGAAAGCCACTTACAAAATGCAATAGCTTTAGAACAGACTAGCAACAATTGTGCACATGGCAACCTTCTATTACACACATACAAAAAAGAAATACAAACATTTAAAAGTACACCCGCTGAAGTACCAAACTATGTGTGTGTGTGTTGCCGCAGAACTTTTTACAAAAGTAACACAAAAACTATAGACGCAACATACAAAATAGAAGACCATGAATATTCCAAATGGTTTGAATTAGCTCTCTACCGTTTAGCAGAAAATAAATACAAAATAAGTGAACCCTGAATATGTTGCAGTTACTGCACTACAAAACTTAACAACCAAACTCCTTCACGTGCTATCACAAATAACTTGGAATTATTCCCACTACCAAAACCCCTGCAACAACTCAATTTGTATGAGAGCATCATAATTAAAACAGTAAACCCATCTCAAGCAATAATACGCCTTCAACCAAAAACAGCAAAATTACCTCCCTCTGAATTGGTGAAAGGCATTTAAATGGTGTACCAACAAAAGACAAAATAATTTGGCAGCAACTCGTGGACTTATATAAAGTTAGACAAGCCTTGCAATATCTGAAAGACAATAATGAATACTACAAAGAAATAAACATTGAAGAAAGCTTAAGGGAAACAACTGAAATAATTCAAGAGTCATCAGAAACTGGTCAATTTGAACTTCTGGATCCTGCTGCAGTATCCACTCTTTTGGACCATGATACAATTCATCCATTGCACTCTAATGAGATCACAGATGATGCACTAGAAACTTACCAAATGCGACAAACCAAAGGTTCACCAATGAGCATATGGGAAACAAAGTATAGAAGCACGTGCTTTTCCACTACTATTTCCTACTGGCAAAGGAGGAAGATACGATGATAGGCCCACTCAGATAACAGCATCAGAATACCGCTCATTACGAATGTATTCTGAAGATCCCAGATTTAGACAAAATGTGTAATACATATTCCACCTACTCTTTGAAAGTGAACTTGGACCCTATGTTACGGAGTTGCACAGATATTGAAATCTGGAACCCACTTTCAAAATATGTCAGCTATGCAATTAATACAAAAAGTGCAAGAAAAAGACGTTTTACAATCAAGCATAACTGATCTGTTTGCAAACATGCGTGGTATGAAAGAATTCTGGTTCCGACATCACGGAGATGTACGTTGTATGATCAGAAACCTTGGACCACCCACTTGGTTTGTTACATTAAATTGTGCAGAATATGCATGTGAAGATTTACATGATTTCCTACGCATATCAAACAACAACAAAACCAACATAGATATAGTAACACCTGGAGAACTTTGCTCTCTAGATCCTGTTAATGTTGCAAGATATTTCCATCATCGTTTCATTGCTATGCTACACTTTATTTGTAATAAAACTGTTCCTCCCCTCAGAGAAGTGCAACACTTCTTTTGGAGAAAAGAATACCAAGCCAGATGAGCACCACATATCCACATGATTTCAATGATTAAATATGCTCCTAAATTTGGTCAGGACAGTGATGCCACTGTTTTGCAGTTCATACAAAAATGTCACTTGTGAAATCCCTTCACAAACAACACATAGTGACCTTCATGGACAAATGATACAATTTCAAAGACACAAATGTGGCAAATATTGTCGTCGCAAATACAAAAACAAAGGGAAATACTACATCAAATGCCGCTCTGGTTTCCCTAGACCAGTTACAGAAACAGGTGAAGTGAACAACTTCATGTCTTCAGTTCGACATAGTGTTAAAGGTAAATCACCTAAGAACACGTATTACATAAAAAGAACAGAAAAATCAAAATATATCAATGATTACAATGCAATCATTGCCCTCTTATGGAATGCAAACATAGATGTGCAGTACATTGCAGACGATTACACTGCAGTTGCATGATATGTTACAGCCTACTTAACAAAAGCAGAAAAAACAGAGCTTCAAGACCTCTGGAATGACCTATCAGACAAAACACTATCTCAGAAATTGTACAGGCTAGGCATAAAAATGCTCTCTCACAGAGAATGTGGCGCCTATGAAGCTGCAGATCGTTTAACCGGTACTGTTTTGTATGGAAAATCTGAAAATATAGTCTGGCTAAGTCTTGGTCCTGCTAAATCTAGAAAAAGAGTTCTCAAATCATATGAGGACATAGAAACAATAGCCAAAAATGATCCCAACAGCCAAGACATTTTGAAAAACAATTTACTAGACACATACTACCCAAACAGGAGTACCACTTTGGAAACCATGTGTCTATACCACATAGCCCAAAACTTTGCATACAAAAATAATATAAAACCCGATGAAAAAAAAAGGTAGATATAGAGTGACGGATTGTGAAGGCAGCTTAGTGAAACTTACCAAACGAAGCATAATTAATCATGTCAAATTGTCATTTAAAACTCCTCAACAGAAAGAACTATATTACATGTCCCTGCTACAACTTTTTAAACCATGGAGTATAAAACAAGAGATACTAGATAACTATGACTGCTATGAAGACGCTTTCAAAACAAATGAAAGCACTATCACCGATGTGAACTTTACGCAGTACAAAACAATGTTGCACAATGAACAGCAACACGAAGAAGAACTCCAGGCCCAACTAGATAAGGACACTCCCGACAGTAGTCAACCTTCTGTAACAGGAAGCCGAGAACCACTGGGACAGCAACTAATAGCAAATAAGGCAGAATTAGCTATGACAGAAGTAGAAAACACCATGTGTCACTATGAAGAAGATACAGAAGACTTAACTGTACTACAATCAAAACTTAACAAAGACCAGCAGTCCATTTTTGAAGAAGTAACAAAAGAAATTACACATGGTGCACAACACGGAAATAAAGAATGTACCTGCCAAAATTACAAACCTATACTCCTGTACGTCAGTGGTGAAGCTGGTACAGGCAAAACATTCTTAATCAAAATCATCAGCAAGTTCCTTCAACAATTGACAAACAGCAAACTGTCAGCTGTTGTAACTGCCCCCACAGGTTTAGCTGCCTACAACAAAGCGGTGTTACTTTACACCGATTACTACTCCTTCCAGTAGAACACAAAAACAAATTAGACTATTACAAACTTTCTACAGAAGCCGCAATGGAACTACGCATAGTATTAAATCAAATGAAAATGCTACTAATAGATGAAGTGAGAATGGTCTCCAACCTAAAGTTGGCTTTGATTCACCTCAGATTGCAAGAAGTACTTAAAACAAACTACAAAGAACTCTTTGCAGGAAACACATTTTTGTTTTCGGAGATCTTCTGCAATTGACACCAGTGAAAGGTGAACCTATTTTTAAAACCTTAGGACACAAACTCTGCCGTAAAACTGTTGGCAGCATAGGAGATGTCAACCTTTGGCAAAATTTCCAATACAGAGAATTAACAGAAAACATGCGTCAATCTGCAGACCTCACTTACGCCAACATTTTAAAAAGCATTAGAGTTGGTGTACTAAAAGCATTAGAGTTGGTGTACTATCTCAAGAAGCACAAGCAATATTGAAAACCCGGCAAATCCATGCACTTTATGGCGATAACGCATGTGCTACTGATGTTCTGGAACAATTAGCACACACACATGTCAATTGTATGGCCTTAATGCCAACTCTTGCAAGTTGTTCCAAATTCAATGAAACAATGTTAAAAAAAAAATGCAACCAATAATTGAAATTTGCTCCACAGACAAAGTGGATGTACATGGTATGACACTACCCATATGTCAGCAAGCCACAACAAGACTAAATACCTTAGAAAATTCAATCTCCAACACGGTTGGGTCAGAAAAAATATTAAAATTATCCTTAAATTGTAGAGTAATGATTAAACGTAACCTTGACGTGGAGCAAGGACTAGTTAATGGGGCATTGGGTACAGTTGTTGGCTTTCAAACATACCCACGTGACAACAACATTCAGTTTGTCAATATTCTCTTTGACAAACATTCAGAAGTAAAAAGGATAGGATGCTCAACAGCTCGATTCCTTCTCTTCAAAGACATGTATGTACGTAGAGAACAATTTTCTCTAACTCTTGCATATGCAGTCACCATTCATAAATCCTAAGGTCTTACCCTAGACAAAGCATTGATAGATATTGGGAACACAGTCTTTAAAAAGAAGGCATGAGCTATGTAGCACTATTACGCTTACGTACACTCGACGGTCTATTTCTAATCAACTTTGGTACAAGTAAAGTGAACGCTGATATTCCTTGAATTTTAGAATACAATAGACTACGTTCACTGCACACCGCCCATCTGAAATCATATCCTGTTCCACAAAAAGGAAAACGTTGTAAAAGAAAACGAATTCAAACAGAAATGCAACAGGATCTGACTGCAAATCCTTCAAAGAGAGTAAAAGAAGCTAATACTTCATCAGTTACCACAACCAAATAAGAACCTATTACTGAAAGCAAGTAAGGCACTTCTTCAAAGAAGGAACACAATCTTCGAAAAAATCACTCGGACACAGAACTATCTGGTCCATTAAAATGTTCAAATGTAACTGGTGTACGTTGCTATGCAAATGTAGCAATGCATATTCTATTTCAATTGCCACCAATTGTTAACAACATTTACTTACACAGTACAGACCAAGTGTGTTTGCAAATATTAGTCCTTCATAGAAACGCAACAAACAATCCTGACAACACGTATACGGAATAAGACAAGAATTAGACTACTGTGCTGGAATGGTGAGGTTCACTATAAACTCACAAGAATTTCTAATGTACTTACTACAAGTACTGGAAAACAAAAACATACATATAAATGAAATCTTCCAGATTTCATACATGTGGAAACATACATGCACTCTCTGCAACAATGTGACACAGGAACAAATCCCTAATGAGTGATTTGTGTATGTATCCATACCTAATTGTGAACCCATTCCATTTGAGCAATTTGTACAAAATGCAAACAATGGCAGATTATGTACTATCTGCAAATCAGATAATCGCTCCACCTTACTGATACAAACGCATAGTAACTACGTAATACTAATGCTTCTACGTTACAATGCAGATGGTACCAAAAACAACTGCAAGCTAACTGGATTCACACACGGTCAAGTTTCACTTGGTAAGAAAACCTTCACAACAATAGGTATAATCTACCACGCAGGAGCCACAACGAATGCAGGTCACTACACTGCTTATATTAAAAAGAAATGTGGATGGTTCGAATGTAATGATAGTAGCATTACTGTAAAGCAGAGATTACCAGCAAGTCTTACAAATGCTTATTTAATCTTCTTAGAGCCAAAATTGAACAACTAATCTGTACTTCAACATTAACAAAATGCAATTAAAAGACTTTAAACAGTTAGAATACACCAACAGGTATCTCACTGGCCCAAGATTGTATAACAACCACACAGATAAATGAATGGCACTGAATTGTAACAAAAAATAGACAGTTAGAATACACCAACAGGTATCTAACTGATTCAAAAATTTGCAACTAGCCAATAGATAGAACATTAACCAGAAACAACAAGTGAACACTCAAAGGAAACAAACAAATAGTTTGTAGCATAACCAAAAAAGGGTTGTTTTAATCCGACAAGGATTTTTTTTCCCCCAGACCCAATGATTTGAAAAACAAAAGCAGAAACTGAGCAAAATGCACAGTGCACTGGTTTGTAAACTAAATATGAGGGTTGAAATAAAGCTAAAATGTCTATTATACAATAAAAGTCTTTATAAAAATACATACACTAACATGCTCTTTTCTTTTATCACAGAAATTGAAAAATAATATTTCCTCCAAGTACTAAAGTCATGTAAAAAAAATATTGAATCTCAACAAATGAAACGGTAAGTATATTTCCAAACATTTCATACATATTCGAATCTATGCGTGTGATATATGGCTGCAATATGGTGCGGTGGTTGTGGCCAGGGCCTAGAGTCTTGGGTGTATAGCCTACGGCCTTCAGCCATGCATCCAAACCACTGCACCATATCACACCCATTGTGCCTTGTAACTTCATTACTTAGAACTTTGGTCTTGGGTGCTGTCATGATGCCTGCCCCCGGAAGACCAGACCAGGCCCAGCAGCCCCAGAAGCAGGCATCATGCCACTTGGAGCATGCCCAAAAGCCCCAGTTAGGTGCTGTTTGGGTACAGTCCTGGCACCTATGCTGCCAGGCTCATAAAGATAAAGTCAGTCCTGGCGCCATGGGCGCCAGGCTCATTATTGATAACTTACCTGAAGCAGACCATGCTGCATGAAGACTCAAGCCAAATGAGGCTTAGGAGGGACTATTTTACTGAAGGGACTATTTTGTTACTTGGGTGGGGCTGTGGAAGAATACTTACCTGGATCTTCTTCCAAGGATATTTAAACCACGCCCGGACAGCCACACATGCTTCGCGTTATTCTGCTTGCTGCAGCGTAACGCTCACCGTGTTTTCAGCAGCTCCAGTCTTCAGCCACGCCCGCTTCAGTCCTGGGACTCCTGAAACAAGAAGACAAAAAGGATAAAGGTTAGAACAGGAGTTTTAACTTTAATCCTTACCTGAATCCTGATCCATTTCGCCACGGAACTGAAAGACAGAAGTCTTTGAAGCATCGCTTCGCATTCCTACGGCGCCGCGCTGAACTCACCTGCTTGGTGGTACTTCAGCATTCCGTCACGCTCTCTCCATCTCGCGGCCGCCCTCCGACACCTAAGGAGACAAAGACAGCAAGGTGAGCAAGGGGACTCTCTAAGGCCATACAAGCTACCCCCAAGGACTTACCTGATTTACCACGGGAGGTACTCGCCTCATTTCGGGTCGGCGCAGTCAACTCTGCTTCATCGCCGTACCCCGGCCCCTAAGGGGAAAATCACAATAGACTTACCTGAATCTTACCGAGTGCCATTTGGAAATCTTCGAGTGGATTAATCGGCAACCTGCAAGGAATCGGACAAAGTGAAGAGCAGACATTTGAACTCTTATGAACAATTGGACTTTAGAGTCAATACTGGAACTCACCAATTCCTCTACGCCAGTGAAGTAACTGGTCATCAACGCGCCCCTGCGGTCGACGCAGGATGGAGAGCTCATCCTTCCAAACCATCAGGTGAGACTAAGGAGGGGACATCAAGAGTGATCAGTGGGAAGACAACGGGAGAGGGGAAGGTGGGTTGACACTCAATTCCACGGGTGGTTAATTCCTCTTCTCCTTTGCAGAAGAATATTCTTGCGAGCCAGACAAACTAGGCTGAACGGGCCAGTCCAGTCAGTCATCTCGGCGCTACACATCACGCTGGTGGAAATAACAGCGGCCCAGTTCCGGTCGACGACCATAGTTAGGCATATTAGTAAGACATGTCTGGTCTTTGCAATGGTACTCTTCTGAGGCCCTCTTCCTTGTCTGAGTACCAAAGTTGTCTAGCTGCATGTTGGTGTAAATATCTCCTAGTCATCTCTTCCTCGTCCCAATACTGCCAAGTGTCCCATATGGGAAAATGAGGAGAGCTGATTTATAATAGCCCGTAAAGGTTTGAGGAGGGTTACGTTTGTCGTCCACAGGAAAAGGGGGATACTATGTCTCACCCAAGCGTTCCCAATTCTTAAGGGGGGGCTCACTGACATCACAGGGGACCAGAAGGGGGGGACTCAGACATCGCAGGGGACTAGAGGAGGGGATGGGGGGACTCAAGGACATCACAGGATCACAGGGGACCAGAGGGGGTTGGGAGAGGGACACATGACCATCATGTTCCCGGCCCTCCACTAACTTACCCTGCCTTCACGTCCTGCCTGACCCTCTGGTCTCCCGCCTCCTGGACGTCTGCTACGGAGGCCTCCAGCTTCTTCCTCACAGCAGGAGCCCTCTTCCAGCAGCATCAGGACGCTCTGCTGCCAAGGCTGCCTACCCTGTCCCGCCCTTGGACCGCCTACTTTCACCAGACCCCCTCCTTCCTGACAGTGGATTTTTATCCCTGCCTGTGCCCTCATCTGGCTCACCCTGCCCTCTTCCACCAGCATCAAGATGCTCTGCTGCCGAGGTACCGGCCCTGTCCTACACTCGGACCGCCTACCCTCACCTGACCCCCCTCTCACTCTCTACCCCTACCTTCAGTAAAGTACCTCCTCCTGACCTTGTCTCCTCTCCCTCCCCTTGCCTAGTTGCTAACCAGTCCTTTCAGACCCTCTCTATCTCCTCTGCTCATCACTCTCTCCTTCCCCCTCTGTAATACGTGTTACTCCTCTCCTCGATCACCTTCCTCTCCCCTCCCCCTCTCTCCCTTCTCGTCTCTCTTCCTCTCATCTTCATGTCTACCCCCATGACTTACCCTTCCCCTGTTCACCCCTCGCCCCTGCAACCCTCCCCCTTCATCCTAACCTCATCTACCCCCCTACTGCTGAACTCTCCAGTCTCATTAGCATTGCCCCCTTGAAGGTCAGATCCCTCTGCAACAAGACTGTTGCGGCACTAGAC
This sequence comes from Ambystoma mexicanum, assembly GCF_040938575.1. Taxonomy (NCBI): domain Eukaryota; kingdom Metazoa; phylum Chordata; class Amphibia; order Caudata; family Ambystomatidae; genus Ambystoma; species Ambystoma mexicanum. The sequence goes on along the minus strand of NC_090923.1, from coordinate 1,256,190,195 downwards.
ATGTTCTTCCGACTTAACCTCCATTTCCTCTGTATTACTGAAACTTGGATTCCTCTTATCAATTCTACTGTACCAGCTTCTCTCACCACCACCTCCTCCTTATTCTCTCATGTCTCACGCCCCTCTGGTCGCTGAGGCAGCATTGGTCTCCTCTACCACCCTAAATGTCTTTCCTCCACCCCTACTCTCTCTCTCCCTACCTTTCCTTCCTTTGTATACCCATTTAAATCCTTCACTTCCCCTCACGCTATCTCCTTCCTAATTATCTACAGACCTCCTGGCCCCCTCTCTTCCTTTTATGAAGACCTGGATCACCTCCTCTCTTTAATCTCTCCCTCCCCTACTCCCCTCTCAGTCCTCGGTGATTTCAACCTTCCCCTCTTCAATTCCTCTCAACCTTCCCCTCTCCTCTCCATACTCGACTCCAACCTTCTCTCTCCCCTTCCTACTCCTCCTACTCACTCCTCTGGCTCCACTCTTGATCTCATCTTTATCTCAACCTTCTCCTCCACACCTGTTTCTTCTCTTCCCAACTATCTTTCTGATGATGCCTTACTCTCCTTCTCCCTCACTCCCCCCGTCCTCCCGGTCTATCCCCCCCTTCTTCCCCCTCTTCCTTCTCCTGACGGGATCTCTGAAACTTTAGCCATTCCCTCTTTTTTGACTCCTGCTCCTCTTCCCTTCCCCCTCTCTCCGATTTCTCTTCTGTCTCGGCCAATGACGCCCTCTCCTCCCTGTCCTCTTCTATCTCCTCCAGTCTCGACCAACTCTACCCCTTTACCTCCTTCCACCCTTCTTGCAAACCGTCCCAACCTTGGCTTCCCCTCACCTTCTGTCCATGTATCGTCTCCTCCGTCGCCTTGAAAGAAGCTGGCTCAAATCCTGCTCTCTGGCTAACCAAACCTCCTATTTTTCATATCACTCTCTTTATGACTCTTGTCTCAACTCAGCCAAACGTTCCTACTGCTCTAACCATCTCCACTCGCAAGCCTCGCACCCTCGCAGTATTTTCCAAACCCTCTCTCGTCTTCTCTCCCCGCCTACTCTTGACCCCTATCTTACTCTCCTCTCTCTCCTTCTGACTTTGCTGACTTCTCTTCCAAAATTCTCTCCCAACGCCAAAACATTCTCCCCTCCCCTTCCTTTTCCCCTCCTCCCTCTTCTCTCTCCCCATTCTGCTTGCATGTCTAACTTCTCTCCTGTCACTCCGTCCAGTGTTTCCCTTCTCCTGTCCAAAACTCACCCTACTGCTGCCCCCTCTGATCCACTTCCCACCCTCCTTATTCCTAAGATTTACCCGCTCCTCATTCCCTACTTAACCACCTTTTTCAACATTTGTCTCTTCTGCTACCTTTCCTTCAGCCTTCAAACACGCTACTATTATCCCCATCCCGAAGAAACCTACTGCTAACCCTCTTCTTGCTTCCAACTTTCGTGCAATCCCGCTCCTTCCATTCCTTTCTAAGCTTCTTGAACGCCTAGTCTACTCTAAACTCTCAGCTTTTGTATCCACTCATTCTCCCCCCCCCTCTCAGTCTGGATTCCGCCCTAAACACTCCACTGAGACTGCTCTCACTTATGTTCTCAACTCCCTCCTTACCGCTTGCTACGCTAAGCAATCCTCTGTCCTTATCCTCCTCGACCTTTCTGCTGCCTTTGATACCGTTGATCACCCCTTACTCCTCAATACTCTTTCTTCCTTTGGCTTCAAAGGCTCTGTCCTCAATTGGCTCTCCTTTTACCTCTCCAATTGTTCTTTTGCTGTCTCCTGGGGCAGCCGCACCTCCTCCAACATCCCCTTGGACTACGGTGTCCCCCAAGGCGCTGTACTCGGCCCTTTTCTTTTTTCACTTTATACCTCCTTTCTTGCCCCTGTTATCGCCTCATTCGTTTTCTCTCACTATTTCTACGCAGATGACACCCAGCTTTTCCTCTCCTTCTCTTCTTTCACTCCTGACCTCCATCTGAACTTATCTTCCTGCTTTACAGCTATCAAAAACTGGATGTCATCCCACTTTCTATCCCTCAACACTGACAAGACAGAAGTCCTTTTCTTTCCTTCTAACACACTTCCCCCTCCATCCAATTCCCCCTTCCATTCGCGCCATCTCTGCTCACGCTCGCAATCTAGGTCTCCACTTTGACTCCTTAATCTCCTTTTCCCACCATATTTCTCTCACCTCTCGCACCTGAGGTTACCATCTCTTCAATATTCGCAAGATCCGCTCCTCCCTCACCTTCCATGCCCCTAAACTCTTAATCTCTTCTCTCATCTCCTCTCGTCTGTTCTGCTGCTCTTCTCTTCTTTTTGATCTCCCTGGCTCTCATCTAGCCCCCATCAAATCCCTCCTCTATCCGTACACTGTCTCCTTGCTTCTCGCAACGCCATTTCCTCCTCGCTCTCTTACCTTGGCTGGCTTCCCTTTCACTCCCAACTCAAATTCCAATTCCTGTCTTGTTTTCAAATCTCTCCATGACCTCACCCTCACCCCCATATCTATCTTCTCTCCTCTCCTTCTACACTCACTCCCGGTCTCTCAGCTCTGCTGATCTCTTCTTACTCACTGTTTCCCCGTCCGCATGCGCCTCATTGCATTTCCGTTCCTTTCAGCTCTTGGCCCCCCCTACATTGGAACTCTTTACCTCTGTCTATCCGCTCCATCCCCACCTACTCCTCCTTCCGCGCCTCCCTGAAATCTGTTCTTCTCCATTACCCCCCCTGGCCGCCCTCCCTACCTTCACTCCTCTCCTACTTCCCTATTCTCCCTCCTACCCACCTTCCTACCGTCTCCTTTTCCTTATCCCTCCTCCTATCCCCCTTGAAACTTCATCTTTCTCCTTGACTGCCTCCTCCTTTCCCTTACTCCTCACCCCTTCCCTCATCTTCTTCAAATTAGGTAAAATGTTCTACATATTGTTTCACTGGTTTAAATCATGACCTTGATCGACTAGACTGTTTTTACTTCAGTTGCTCAGATTTTTTCCAATTCATCCAACTGAGTTTTTATCACTTGAAGAAAGGTTAACAGGGCAAACTGTGCTGCTCTATTAAGTCCCTCAAAGAGTACCTTCCACCATCCTTCAGTGCTCCTTGTTCGATAGGTATTAATCACTGGGCCAAAGATACGACCTCTTTGTTGCTCGAATTCCAAACATGACATGATGAGATGTTTTAGAGTTTCATTAGCGTTATTGCAGAAACGGCACATGGGATTAAGTTTTGCGCACTTCAACCTGATACCCAAGCGCTCCTTCGTTGGAAAAGAGTTTAATCTAAAACGCATATAAAGAGCCCTTGCGCGCTGGTTTGGCAAGCGCGTTAAATAAGTGAGGTGATAGTCATAAGCCTTTGCCTCTCCTGGTACTTCTTGCATCATTTTAGATTTTGATCATAGATCACAGGTGTTAATCCAATCGGATCTCCAGATCTTCCTCTTAGCCATCTCTGGATTGTCCGTTAGCATTGAAAGAGTGATGTCGTACTCCTTCAGTAAGTCTTGGCAGAGGCTGTTCCATTTAGAGAGAATTGTATACTCTTTATCCAAATTAGGCTTGTGCAAGATGCGAGTTTGTGGTGCCGGGACCTTCATCATCGTTTTTCGGTATAGGCTCAGGAGATTCCACAGAACTCTTGCATGGATTGAAATAAGACCTAATTCATACCGTATACAAACGGTTGAGGTACCCTTCGGTAGATGTCACACTTTAGTCCAAAAAATATTTTCTAGTGTGTTCCATAGTTCCCCCGAGCATCCAAATGCATTCTCTCCTCCATAGATTAATATAGGGACAACATTTTGTCAAAAGAATGCAATGGTAGGTTTTAGCAAGAATTTTCCAAATTTGCTGTTAATCACGGATGCTTGGCACGCTAACTGTCGGCACTTACTTTTAGCCATTGCTGCCCAAGGTGCATTGTTTCTACTCGCACTAATCCTCATGCCTAAGTATGTGGTGTGTTTTACAGTCTGAATTTGCTCCTTGGTAATATGCCACTTAAACTTTGTCCCTCTTCCCCGTGAACCAGATAGTTTCTCCAAAATCAAGATTTCACATTTTTGTTTGTTGATGGACAACCCATTAGATGTTATATAGGTATCTATAAGGTTCATTTTACGCTGCAGACCTACCGGTGTCTGATCTGTCAGGACAAGATCGTCCGCGTATACTAGATAATCAGTGGGAGTACCATGAATTTTCGGAGGGAACGTGTTTGCATCGCTTGGAACCTTGTTTACGTCAAATATAAACAGATTAAATATAGTTGCTACTAAGGGACAGCCCTGTTTTACACCCTTATATGTATCAATTTTAGTAGACAACGTACCCTTCATGTCAAGACGGATCTTGATGAGGCGTCCGTGTGCAATTCCCGGATTGCACCCAATAGACTTGAAGGGCAGTTCCACTTGGCTAAGTTATTCCACAGCAAGTCTCTGTTTATACTATCAAACACCTGAGAGAGGTCTATCAGTGCCAGATGCATCTTAGAGTTTGATCTCATTACTTCCATCTTTAAAAGATTCAATAGGAGCAGATTTAGGCCGCAACCTACCCCCCCTTAAAAATCCTGCTTGTCTGGGGTCTACATGGTTAGTGACATTGGCCCACATCAAGAGTTTTTGTTGCAGGAGAGTAGCATAGATCTTCCCCAAGGCATCGAGGAGCGCTATGGGTCTATAGTTTCATGGGTTGGTTCGATCCCCCTTTTTAAAAATTGGGACCACCACAGCGCTCTTCCATGACTTGGGGGTTGAACAACACGCAACAATCCGGTCGAATACCCATAGGCCCGGATTACGTTTAATCATGTGGTTTGTTAACCCATCAGGGCCAGGAGCTCTCGATTCTCGTAGCCTATTAATTACAAGTAGAATCTCCTCTCTCTCTCGAACTCCAGGTCCCATTCTTTTAAGATCGATCGGTCACGAACTACAGTTGTTGGACCCTTACAGAATAGGGATGAATAAAACTCTACCCAAACTTTTTCAGGAACTGCATTGGCCTGTAGAGCATATTGAGGTGCCAGACTGCTGTTTATCAGCCTCCAATATTCAGCTGAGTTTCTCCCTTCCATTTTTAACAGCATTTTCTCTGAGTCATTTTGCAGCATAATAGCCACGTGTGATTTAAGCCAGTTCTTGTAGTTTTGCTTAATCACCCTTATCTTCTGTCTCGTGGATTCATTAAAAGGCCTTATTAGCTTCGTTATTTCTTGTCTCGTTAGTCTTTTACATTGCAGCACGGTCACATCAAATTTGTGTTTTGTACGTAATACACCATGTTTCAAGCTATGTTTATGTTCTACAAATTGGGCGAGGATATGTTGGTATTCCAGGCCCTCTGTGCTTTCCGAAAAATTAGATGTTATGACCGCTACTTCGGTATCGAGAAAGTTTTAGATGGATCCTGCTGGAGCCTGTGCTCACCAAGTATGGCCAGCTCTCATGACTGGGAGCATTCTGGTTCATAATTTTAAAGTTGCACCATATCGTGGTCGCTATAGGTCATTTTTAAAACTTCAAGTTGCAGCACTCTCTTATGAATGTTTTCAGAGACAAATATATAGTCAAGGACCGAGGTTTGGTCCTGCCTTCTCCATGTAGGCTGGGCTGGGATGTCACCCATGGTGTTACCATTTAACATATAAAGTCCACGTAGATCCATTTCTAAGCACCATTGGGACGCTTTTTGCTCCAGTTGGCTTTTCTTGCTGCCGTAAGAATCTGTATTTTTGATACAAGCGATGTTTAGATCGCCACATATAATCAGGTCCAACAAGTGTTCCTTTTCTAGTAGCTCGTCAATTGTGGCTGTTACTTAGTCAAGGGATGAAGTCGCATCTTTCGCACAGTGGTTTCAGTATACATTAATAATGTATAGACAGGCGCCCTTGATGTTCTCCGACTGCGAGACCCCAATTGTTGAAACCTGAATAAAGGGCGATAAATTCTGTGATTCTATAATCCTAAAACCAGAAGCTTTTCTTACTGCTGTCAGCAAACCTGCCATGGGTCTACCCTTTTTTTTCTGATTGTCGGGTTGATTGCAATTTCAAATCCTTCTAAGAGCGGACTTTCTCTTAGCCATGTTTCTTGTAAACACAAGAAGTCAAAGTTGGTTGCCCATGGATTTTTAAACAGATGGGTAAAGCCTCTAGTGTTCCAAGAGCCTAATACGCAGGTACTTTGGTCCTCCACTGCCTGACATTAATTGTTTGAGACCTTGTTGAGGGTTGCCGCTAGCCAGGACCAGTCATTCACCTTTTGAGGCACAATGGTTTCCATCTTGTTGGCACCTTTCGTAACTGGCAAGCTCAGTGCTCGGTTAACTGTGATCCTTATTATAAGTTCTTCCATGTATGGTAACCCTGCGAGATCCGCGGGGAGGATTTTACAATAGCCAGGACCTGTGACGCTACAACGGAAGATCTTAGTTCAGGTTGCTTGGACCGGGCTCAACTCACTGCAAGATCTAAACTGCAGTTAGAATCACCCTTAGGTGATTTAGGCCTAGGGCATTGGTCTGCTCTTGTTATGTCGAACACCAGTGACATCAGCACCGGACCGGCGTCAAGCAGTGCGTTAGCTATACGTTTTGACTGAAGGTGTAATATTACTGCGTCATTTTTCTTTTCTTTGAAAAATTCTACGATCTTGAGATCCTCAGAATCAATTGCTCTTAGGCTTTGAATCAGATGACGCAGCCAGAGTACATTGTGGCGGTTTAGGATCAAGTCATCCGAGGATTCAATGCGTTCTAAGATGAGGCGATGCAGACCTTCCTGCCCATGGCTCTGCTGTATACCCTCTTTCACCTTAGATTTTTGGCGGTTCAAGTTTGTTTGTTTCCGCCTGTCCTGTTGAAACTTTAGCTGAAAATTAGGTGCTGCGGACCAACTAGTGGCTTTTCTGTGATAACTTGGAGAAGTGGTCGGTCAGAGGAAGGCTGTCCCGCCATCCGCATGTCGCTACGAGTAAAGTTGACAGTTGCAACTGTTTCTCCAGACATCGAATCAGGTGCACACACCTTCGCCGCCAACTGTTTCCGTTTATCAGCCAGAGTAAAAAATGGAGGTCCTTGATCTACTTTTACTGGGTACAACCCAGTCGACGGTTGAATCAATTGACACAATCTTACCACTTTGGTTAAATTGGCGTCGCCTTTTAACCCCTCGTTTGTGACGTTCAATTGTTTAATTAGGGGTGTCGTCTCAATACGTACTTCCGGGTTATTCACTGACTGTTGCTCGCTTACTAGAAGAGGCAGGGGCAAAACTTGGATCAATCTTGTCTCTTTAATTAATTGGTCTTCGCCCTTTGGCCCCTTTTTTGTATTGTTCAGCTCCAAGGTAGATGAAATCTTAACGGTACCCAACACTGAGTTATTCGATGCTTGGGCGTTGTGAGATGAGGAGAATTGAGGAGGCATAGGGACCACCAGGAACCAGGCTTACATCAGTGGCGCTCTGCACATCTTCCTCATAGATTGAAACATTCATCAGAAACATTGCTTATATGAGTGTAATACACCTCCAGGTCTAGATCTGTCTCGTTGACGACTTTTAAGGGCTGATTTCTCTCGAAGGGTATGTCTTTGGTTGTCAAACCGTTAACCATTATATTCACAGTTTTGATGTTTCGCAAGAATTTTCGAGAGTTGTTTCCTCTCTTCACTTTCCTTGCCGGTAGATTTTTTGTTTTCTTTACAGAACCTCTTGTTGCATGTTTTTTAGAGTTGCTCACCTTATGTGTGTTACCTGGGAGCTTAAAGGTATTGTATACGGCGGTGGCGTTGCCTGGGTAAACCGTTGTTGCTTCCGGTTTTTCTAATATAGACGACTCTTGGGGAGTGCACGCTGTTGAAGTGGAGGGTCTTTGAAGGTTTTGCAAGGCTAAGTTGGCAACATCTTGACTCTTTTACAGCCTTTGCAAACCCATAGCTGATCTTAGGTAACTCCCCACTTGTGGCGATTGTGGCTGTCAGAGTGACGGCACAATCATCCTTTGTTAAGTCTGTAAAAGGCAAGCCAGGCTCAACATAGATAGTTGTAACAGAGGTAGTCAAGTCCTCATAGACAGCCACTGACGATTCCGGAGGGACCACCACACTTTTGCGGGAGACCGCTGTAGCCCCAGGCGACCCAGTTGCACGCCCAGAGTTATGGGTCAAGTGGTCAATCTCCATGCTATGGGGAGACCCAACCTTTTCCAGAGGAGTCGTGAGTTGGCACTTTACACAGTTTACAGCCGTAGGTAGTCCACCGAATTACTTGTTCTTTTGAAAAAGATTCAGGGCTTCTTTTGCGACCTCAGCCAAAAGTTGTTTATCAGTATTCGCATTTTTTACGTGGTCAGTCATGACCACAAAGGTCCGATCCGCATTCTTATACATCTCATTTAGCACTACCTTGCAATCCATAGTTTCTTTTTCGATGCTCCGTAGATTGTTTGTCGACGCAGCACCACAGACGACAGATCTTTGATAGTGTTGTTGAGGTGCTCGTACATTTTAAGAAATGGAGCAATGGATATACACATGGAGGACATTATCAAAGCCTGTAAGTCTTTCGTTTTTTGCGCGTTGCCCAGTGCAGCCAGGTCTGACTCTCTGCGGTGTGAGCTTCTTTTCCTGCTATTGACAGGGCGTCTAATCTTCGGAAACGGACGTTCATGAACGAAGAGTCAGATAAAGCTTGTTCAGAAGAGGCGACGCTTGACGATAAGCATGTGTCAAATATGACTTGTTCAGCTTGCAGAAGCTCCGATGGAGAGGTCAAGAGGTTTTGTGAACCTGTAATAGTCCTTTTTATTTTGAGAGCATCTAAGACTAGGTGAGATACTCTCACCCAGTGTCCTGCGTTTAGTTAGACTTTTAGCCCTAAGAGTTATCGGCTGTGTTTGCTTAGAAGAGCTTGCAATTTTCTCATGAGAGGTCTCTTCATCAGTCAGGTACCCTCTGTACAGCCGTCGCCTCACTTGCAGCGATTTTATAAGTTTGTTGCTTGTTGATGCTGGTGAGGTCTGCTAACAATTTGTTAACGACCTCTAGTGAATTTCTTCGATCAGGTCCAAGTGATGACAAAGTGATGGTTCTTTACAACTTGCGACCACAGGCCTTCTTGCGTGCTCTCTAGGCCGCTTGTCTCGCCTTCATCTGGACGACTAAGCACAGCATCCTCGTCCACGCTATTGGAGCCAATATGAATGGCGCTACGGGAGCTTTTAGTTAGCATCTCTCCTGTGGGGCCCATTGAGTCCATGGCGCTGTAAAAGCGACACTGTGGAGACTCCAATCTGCTGTTTGTTGGTGAGTACAGAGGCGGAGCATTGCAGTTTTGCGTGTCAGGATCAACCTCGGGACGGCATAGCACACCCGGTATCTGTCTCCCAGTGCCAGTCGGCAGACTGTGATATTGCTCTTCCAGCAATCTGGCTGACTTCCCGCTTGAGTCCTGTGTTAAGCCGACCGCCAATGCCAAGCGAGTGTCGGCCGCCACAAGGACTGAGGAGTTACCAGGGTCAGCGGGTGCAGGAGAAACCAACGTCATATCCCCACACCCCCCTGTAAGTCTCTCCACAGCTGGAGCACACATCGAAAACACGGCTATTTTTACACGTGACGCTTGCGCGTGGAGCTCTAACTGTGCATCAAACTACAAGTACCAATAATGCTCGTAGGCGAAGTTCCGTTCTTACGTGACCCAAAATCTCCCTCCATATTGCCACTTACTTGGTGTGTAGGAGATGACGCCGATTTAGCAGAAGCAGGAAGTAGACTTGCTGAGTCATGCAGCACAACGTTGGAGCAAGCTCGATCACAGGCATTAGCGTTGTCTATGTCCGCCGGTGTTACATGCAGCGCAGGCAGCGCAGCTTCAAACCTTCGTTGTGCGCGTGTTTTGGTAAATGCGGCAACCTTCATGTTTGATCCGTTCCGGGCAGGTGGACAGGGACAAACACTGAGTCCACTCGCTCCACAGACTTCCTTGGACTCCTTAGAATATGCACCGACTCTGCGCCCGCTCCGCGGGGGAGTCGAGTCTTTGTAGGTTGCAGGCACGCCCTCAGTGATGATGAGCAGTATAAACAGACTGAGAAACAACAGCGCTCCACTCCAGCCACTCCTTAGACTCAGCACCGACTCCGCACTGATATCCTCTTCTCTGTCCCCTCTCCAGAAGATCTATGGACCCCACCATCTCGTCTCCACTCTCTCTCTCCTTCCATATCCTCTACCATTAACAGTGGCACCAAGTGGGAAGTCCTCTTGGCCGGCTTCTTATCCTTATGTTGCTTTGTTAATTTCTATCCCACAGGTACTATCCTGGTACAGGGTTCTCACCTCCAACCTTCTTCTCTTTGACCAGATCATGCCTTCTCTCATTAACTTGCTTCCTTCTCCTGCATCTCCCCCTCCTACCCTCTCACCCCCTCCTTGGATTGGTGTACCACGCCCCTGCACACCACCTCAGAAAACCTTCAAAGGCAGAGACCTTCTCCATCTGGCAACTCTTAACGCTCGCTCAGCCAACAAACACTCTGCTGCCTTCTCATTGACCTCGACATTCTCGCTTTTACCGAGACATGGTTCAATGCCAGCTCAGTCACTGCTTTTTTTAATTTATTTTTTAATTTGGTTTTTATTGAGTTTTCAAAGTCACATTGTACACAGGTAACAAATGGTTTATCATGTAAATTTACAATAACATGTTGGAAGAGTGAACAAACCAGTTAGGCTAGTGTATTTCTGCTTATACCTCTAGCCCACCTATCCCCAACCCCCTAGCCCACCGTCTCGTTTCACCTTGGACTCTGACAATAGATTCCATTTCTGTTGACATTACATAAGGGACCTTTAGCATATTCAAGAGAAGCCACTTCCTTTTCAGGGCATGCGTCAACATGGGTGGGTGATCACAGCTTACAGACATTGCATTGTAATTAAGCGCTTCTACATGTGGCGTCTCATTGTTCATAACGTGCACAAAAGTCAACCCATTCTGTTTCAATGGAGCCTTTGTCTCTGTGGATGGCTGCGGTTAGGCAGACTGTATACATTTCGAGCTACGTTTACCCATTCAGATTTCCTCTGGAGTAATGCTCTTTTCCAGAACATGGTGAAACAAGCCCTGGTGGCGAGGAGCAGGCTATGTGTCATCCTATGCAATTTGGTGAGTTCATCATCCTGCTCAACTAAGCTAAACAATATCGGCATTGGTAATTTCTCCCTTGACAGTCCATCTAGAGCTTTGATCCAATGAAGGACCTCATCCCAATATGACTGGACCGCTGTACACCCCCACCACACATGCCAGTAATTGGCTTTCATCCCACACTCATGCCAAGAGAGGGGACCCGCTCCTTGGTCCATTTTAGCCAGCCTAACCGGGTCATATTGCCACCTGTAAAGGAGTTTTAATGCCGTGAAGTTTATAATGAGAAGCAATCAATGTTTTTGAGGTCTTAAACATATGTGGACCCAAGCGTTCGTGATATTTGCCTCCCTAAGTCTCCTTCCCATTTCTCCCTCAATTTGTCAGATGGGGATCGCTCTGTTTCTATTAGAGCTCTGTAGAGTGTGCCTATTACCCCTTAGTGCCGGTGCCAGTGTCCAGTACTCTCTGAAAGGGTGTGAGCTCTGTTTGTAGTTTCTTTTCAGATTTCTCTGGTCCTGACCCCCTTTAATTGTAAGCATAGGAATATTAGGAGTGGTCCGAGCCCCAGCGCTTCCTCGAGTTCCTGTATGGTTTGAAAGGATGCTGCTTTCCACAACTGTCCTCTTTCTAGCCCGGCCTTGTACCAAGCTTGGTATCCTGCGGGATCCGGGATGGCGTCACAAATTCCTGGTACACACAGGTGGCCCAGCGGTGAGGGCAAAGTCGTGAGACCCTTGGTGCCCCTGTCCTGCTGCCAAATACTCCACAGGGTTCCCAGTATGGGGTGATCCTGTATTCTTTGAGTAGCTTTGATCTGGGGACCCAAAGCTATTCACCCACTGTTGCAGGACAGAGGTGGAAGTTATCAAGACCTACCCATTGGAAGTCTTTCCGTTGTCTGAGATGTGGGATCAGGACTCTCAATTGCAAGGCTTTATAGTATGAATATATATCAGGTAGCCCTACCCCTGCATAATCTTTGTGTATGTGGAGAAGCCTGTTTGAGACCCTGTTTTTTTTTTTGCCCTGGCATAAGAAACGTGTTAGAGAGGCCTTGGTTTTTCGGTTATCTGTATTGGGAGCATTTGGAAGAGATATAGGATTTTGCATAGTATTACCATTTTGATGGCGTTGAGTCATCCCATCCAAGAAATCGTGTGCTTGTTCCATCGTTCAAGGTCTTTCTCTATGTCCGCCATTAGGGGGGGGAGTTGGACTCGTATAACCCTGTAATGTCTCTGGTGACATTTTCATGCTGCCCTCTGCCACCTCCTCTCCCTCTCTCATCTCCGATTGCCTAACTGCCATTCAAGATTGGTGTGCCGCCAATGATCTTTGTCTGAATGCCAGCAAGACGGAGATCCTCCTCATCGGCACACCTTCATCCTTCATCATCCTTTCCCCTCACTCTCTTGCCGGCCTCCTTTGGCCCTCCTCCTACCCCCACCTACGAGGCTAAGAACCTCGGGGTCATCTTTGACTCCACCCTTTCCTTCACCGCCCACATCTCTGAGGTCTCTAAAAAGTCAAATTTCCGACTGCACCTCCTCAGAGGTACTCTGCCTTTCCTCTCCTTCCCCCAGAAGCTCATGGTATCTCAAGCTCTGGTTCTCTCTAGCTTGGACTACTGTAACAGCCTCTTTCTAAATCTACCTGCCTCTACTCTCCGCCCTCTGCAACTAATCCAGAACAGGACTGCGAGACTTGTCCTTGGCCTCAATCCCTGGGATCATATCTCTCCAGCTCTGACTTCTCTCCACTGGCTCCCAGTGGATGTAAGGATTAAATTCTAAACCCTCTGCATTGTCCACAAGGCTTTCTGGGGCCTGGGTCCAAAATACCTTCAGCTATTCCTCCGCAAATACCTCCCCTCTCGAGCACTTCGCTCCTCTATCTCCAACTCACTCAGGGTCAGTCGTTTTTCTAAGAAACGAGCTGGGGGTAGATCTTTGTCTTCGTCTGGGGCCTCCCTCTGGAACAGCCTCCCTGCCACTCTAAAACTTGAGGAGAACCATCTCCGGTTCCGGAAGCACCTCAAGACCTTCCTCTTTTCTTCTGCCTTCGCTCCCCCTCTCCCCTGCTGATCTGTTCTCTCTTGGCACTGTGCACCTGGCCACCCTCTGTCTTTTGGGCCCAGGTACCTACTTATCCTGCCACCCTCCCGCACTGCCTCCGGGCCACCCCTTGCACTGGGGGTCTGTATCTGTACCCATACAGCCCACGCTTTTTCTTCCTGCACTTATCAGACCTACCCTGTCTGCTGCCTTAATCCTAGCACTTGCAAATTGCTGGCTGCATTACCACTGTTTGTTGCCTTTATTATTTATTGTTATTTATCTGTTTCTCCTCTGCTTTGCACTTTCCACCTCTCCCCCCTTCCATGCACTTGTGTGTTCTCAATGTCACTGGGCCTAGTAAGATCGCTTTTTTGTTCTCCCCTGTTCCCCTCCCTTGCCTTGTCGCGCTCTGAAACACTTTTGTACGAGCGCGATAGAAATAAAATATCAATCAATCAATCAATTGATGCCTAAATATCGTAACGTGCTTAGACTGACTTTTATAATCAACGGATCAAATCTCTGTTTTTGTCTATCAGGAAGAGGACCGATTTCTTAGTGTTTATCTTGAGCCCTGCTAGTTGACCATATGTCTCTATCACTTCAGTTGCAGCTGGGATGGAGGTCAGTTGGATTTATTGCGTGGAGTAGCATGTCGTCTGCTTATAGCCCCAGTTTATATGTTTTGTTCATGACCATGATTCCTTCCACCCGCTGATCCCGTCTTAGTCTTTGGGCAAGTGGCTCTAGTGAAAGAACGAATAGAAACGAGAACAGGGGGCATCCCTGCCTAGTCCCTCTCCTTAAACCATCTGGACTGGCCCCCATTAACTGTTACAGAGGTCTGTGGGGAGGAGTAAACTGCTCTAATGCCCCGCAAGATTCTCGGGCCTAGTCCTATCTTCAACAGTACCCAATCTAAAAAGTCCCATGCCACACTGTCGAATGCCTTTTCGGCATCTATGGCGAGAAGGGTGGGGTCACCTTGCAACCCTTGGGCTTAATTTATTAGATGGAGTGTCTTCCTCATGGTGTCTTCCCCCTGGCATCCCATTACAAACCCCACCTGATCAGGGTGAACCAATTTGGGCAAGTGGCCCTCGAGCCTAGCAGCTATGACTAGCATATATTTTTAAATCGATGTGCAAGAGTGATATTGGTCGATAAGATCCACAGCATTTGCGGTCTCTGCCTTCCTTGGTTATCACAGTGAGATGGGCATGGGCAAAGGTGTCGGGTGCTCCCCCTGTCTCCATAATGCTGTTAAGGAGTGCCGTTAGAAAGGGGGTTAGAGTTGCAGAGAATATTTTATAAAACCCTGGGGTGAAACAGTCATCGCCTGGTGCTTTCTCCTGTTTAAGGAGACTGGTGGCCGCTTTTATTTCCTCACCTGTGTTTGGGCCTTTCAGGGCATCTGCTTCTGCCTTGGACAGAGAAGGGAGGTGTGATTCCCTTGGGTAAGGATTGATGGCCCATGTGGGTGCTTTACCTTCACTATTAGATAAAGTTTCATAAAATTAGGCACGGCTTCCTGAATTCCCTCCGGAGTACTTGTGATTGTACCATTCACCCCTTCTATTCGGGTCACCCACCTCTCAGCTCGTTGTCTCGATGGCTGCGGTTAGGCAGACTGTATACATTTCGAGCTACGTTTACCCATTCAGATTTCCTCTGGAGTAATGCTCTTTTCCAGAACATGGTGAAACAAGCCCTGGTGGCGAGGAGCAGGCTATGTGTCATCCTCTGCAATTTGGTGAGTTCATCATCCTGCTCAACTAAGCTAAACAATATCGGCATTGGTAATTTCTCCCTTGACAGTCCATCTAGAGCTTTGATCCAATGAAGGACCTCATCCCAATATGACTGGACCGCTGTACACCCCCACCACACATGCCAGTAATTGGCTTTCATCCCACACTCATGCCAAGAGAGGGGACCCGCTCCTTGGTCCATTTTAGCCAGCCTAACCGGGTCATATTGCCACCTGTAAAGGAGTTTTAATGCCGTGAAGTTTATAATGAGAAGCAATCAATGTTTTTGAGGTCTTAAACATATGTGGACCCAAGCGTTCGTGATATTTGCCTCCCTAAGTCTCCTTCCCATTTCTCCCTCAATTTGTCAGATGGGGATCGCTCTGTTTCTATTAGAGCTCTGTAGAGTGTGCCTATTACCCCTTAGTGCCGGTGCCAGTGTCCAGTACTCTCTGAAAGGGTGTGAGCTCTGTTTGTAGTTTCTTTTCAGATTTCTCTGGTCCTGACCCCCTTTAATTGTAAGCATAGGAATATTAGGAGTGGTCCGAGCCCCAGCGCTTCCTCGAGTTCCTGTATGGTTTGAAAGGATGCTGCTTTCCACAACTGTCCTCTTTCTAGCCCGGCCTTGTACCAAGCTTGGTATCCTGCGGGATCCGGGATGGCGTCACAAATTCCTGGTACACACAGGTGGCCCAGCGGTGAGGGCAAAGTCGTGAGACCCTTGGTGTCCCTGTCCTGCTGCCAAATACTCCACAGGGTTCCCAGTATGGGGTGATCCTGTATTCTTTGAGTAGCTTTGATCTGGGGACCCAAAGCTATTCACCCACTGTTGCAGGACAGAGGTGGAAGTTATCAAGACCTACCCATTGGAAGTCTTTCCGTTGTCTGAGATGTGGGATCAGGACTCTCAATTGCAAGGCTTTATAGTATGAATATATATCAGGTAGCCCTACCCCTGCATAATCTTTGTGTATGTGGAGAAGCCTGTTTGAGACCCTGTTTTTTTTTTGCCCTGGCATAAGAAACGTGTTAGAGAGGCCTTGGTTTTTCGGTTATCTGTATTGGGAGCATTTGGAAGAGATATAGGATTTTGCATAGTATTACCATTTTGATGGCGTTGAGTCATCCCATCCAAGAAATCGTGTGCTTGTTCCATCGTTCAAGGTCTTTCTCTATGTCCGCCATTAGGGGGGGGAGTTGGACTCGTATAACCCTGTAATGTCTCTGGTGACATTTTCATGCTGCCCTCTGCCACCTCCTCTCCCTCTCTCATCTCCGATTGCCTAACTGCCATTCAAGATTGGTGTGCCGCCAATGATCTTTGTCTGAATGCCAGCAAGACGGAGATCCTCCTCATCGGCACACCTTCATCCTTCATCATCCTTTCCCCTCACTCTCTTGCCGGCCTCCTTTGGCCCTCCTCCTACCCCCACCTACGAGGCTAAGAACCTCGGGGTCATCTTTGACTCCACCCTTTCCTTCACCGCCCACATCTCTGAGGTCTCTAAAAAGTCAAATTTCCGACTGCACCTCCTCAGAGGTACTCTGCCTTTCCTCTCCTTCCCCCAGAAGCTCATGGTATCTCAAGCTCTGGTTCTCTCTAGCTTGGACTACTGTAACAGCCTCTTTCTAAATCTACCTGCCTCTACTCTCCGCCCTCTGCAACTAATCCAGAACAGGACTGCGAGACTTGTCCTTGGCCTCAATCCCTGGGATCATATCTCTCCAGCTCTGACTTCTCTCCACTGGCTCCCAGTGGATGCAAGGATTAAATTCTAAACCCTCTGCATTGTCCACAAGGCTTTCTGGGGCCTGGGTCCAAAATACCTTCAGCTATTCCTCTGCAAATACCTCCCCTCTCGAGCACTTCGCTCCTCTATCTCCAACTCACTCAGGGTCAGTCGTTTTTCTAAGAAACGAGCTGGGGGTAGATCTTTGTCTTCGTCTGGGGCCTCCCTCTGGAACAGCCTCCCTGCCACTCTAAAACTTGAGGAGAACCATCTCCGGTTCCGGAAGCACCTCAAGACCTTCCTCTTTTCTTCTGCCTTCGCTCCCCCTCTCCCCTGCTGATCTGTTCTCTCTTGGCACTGTGCACCTGGCCACCCTCTGTCTTTTGGGCCCAGGTACCTACTTATCCTGCCACCCTCCCGCACTGCCTCCGGGCCACCCCTTGCACTGGGGGTCTGTATCTGTACCCATACAGCCCACGCTTTTTCTTCCTGCACTTATCAGACCTACCCTGTCTGCTGCCTTAATCCTAGCACTTGCAAATTGCTGGCTGCATTACCACTGTTTGTTGCCTTTATTATTTATTGTTATTTATCTGTTTCTCCTCTGCTTTGCACTTTCCACCTCTCCCCCCTTCCATGCACTTGTGTGTTCTCAATGTCACTGGGCCTAGTAAGATCGCTTTTTTGTTCTCCCCTGTTCCCCTCCCTTGCCTTGTCGCGCTCTGAAACACTTTTGTACGAGCGCGATAGAAATAAAATATCAATCAATCAATCAATTGATGCCTAAATATCGTAACGTGCTTAGACTGACTTTTATAATCAACGGATCAAATCTCTGTTTTTGTCTATCAGGAAGAGGACCGATTTCTTAGTGTTTATCTTGAGCCCTGCTAGTTGACCATATGTCTCTATCACTTCAGTTGCAGCTGGGATGGAGGTCAGTGGATTTATTGCGTGGAGTAGCATGTCGTCTGCTTATAGCCCCAGTTTATATGTTTTGTTCATGACCATGATTCCTTCCACCCGCTGATCCCGTCTTAGTCTTTGGGCAAGTGGCTCTAGTGAAAGAACGAATAGAAACGAGAACAGGGGGCATCCCTGCCTAGTCCCTCTCCTTAAACCATCTGGACTGGCCCCCATTAACTGTTACAGAGGTCTGTGGGGAGGAGTAAACTGCTCTAATGCCCCGCAAGATTCTCGGGCCTAGTCCTATCTTCAACAGTACCCAATCTAAAAAGTCCCATGCCACACTGTCGAATGCCTTTTCGGCATCTATGGCGAGAAGGGTGGGGTCACCTTGCAACCCTTGGGCTTAATTTATTAGATGGAGTGTCTTCCTCATGGTGTCTTCCCCCTGGCATCCCATTACAAACCCCACCTGATCAGGGTGAACCAATTTGGGCAAGTGGCCCTCGAGCCTAGCAGCTATGACTAGCATATATTTTTAAATCGATGTGCAAGAGTGATATTGGTCGATAAGATCCACAGCATTTGCGGTCTCTGCCTTCCTTGGTTATCACAGTGAGATGGGCATGGGCAAAGGTGTCGGGTGCTCCCCCTGTCTCCATAATGCTGTTAAGGAGTGCCGTTAGAAAGGGGGTTAGAGTTGCAGAGAATATTTTATAAAACCCTGGGGTGAAACAGTCATCGCCTGGTGCTTTCTCCTGTTTAAGGAGACTGGTGGCCGCTTTTATTTCCTCACCTGTGTTTGGGCCTTTCAGGGCATCTGCTTCTGCCTTGGACAGAGAAGGGAGGTGTGATTCCCTTGGGTAAGGATCGATGGCCCATGTGGGTGCTTTACCTTCACTATTAGATAAAGTTTCATAAAATTAGGCACGGCTTCCTGAATTCCCTCCGGAGTACTTGTGATTGTACCATTCACCCCTTCTATTCGGGTCACCCACCTCTCAGCTCGTTGTCTGCGCAATCATGCTGCCAGGAAGGCGTCAGCATTGTCCCCTTTCTCATATAAAATTTTTGCTCGAGGAACTGTAGGTTCTGGATGATCTTACCCTCCTCCAATAACTTTAGTTTGACTCTTAGGCCTCTAGCCTCTAGAAGACACACTTTTCTATCCGTGGGGGAGGATTGGGCACGTGTCTCTGCAGCCGCTATTGTTCCCCTGAGCCTATTCTCTATTAGTGTGCTTTCTCTTTTTTTCCTGGCTCCTGCCTAATGAGGATACCTCTCCATGTGGCCTTGGCCGCGTCCCACACCAGGAAACTTCTCACCTCATTCGTGTCGTTAGTGCCAAAGAATTGTTTACATTTGTTTTCTAACTCCTCTTTAATGATTATGTCTTTCCATAGTGTGTTGTTGCACTACCATTTTGAACTACGGGGGCATAGACCTTCCCAGTTTATGTCCAAGGACACCATGTCATGGTCCGACCATGGGATCAGGTGAATATGCGAGTTCCCCATTACCTCCCATAGATCTTTTGACAGGTAAATATAGTCTATCCTCATGAGAGTACCGTGTGGGGTGGAATAGAAGGTAAAGCCTCTTTCCTGTGGTTGTTGGTGTCTCCAACTGTCCCTCAAGCCGTAGAGCTCTAGGGCTGCACAGAGCTCTGTTTCTCCCTGACCTGTGGATTCGCGGTGCATTTCTCCCCCAGCCTGTCTGTCAAGTGTAGTGTCCATCCATACTTTAAAGTCTCCGCCTAGTATGAGGTGGTCCTGTGCCTCTCCCATTATTTTTTCCAAGGCCCTTTGCAAGACTCTCTTTTGGCCCTGGTTAGGAGCATACACTGCGGCAAAAGAGACCCTTCTGTTCCGTATGAGCTCTGAAATTCATAACACTCTACACTCCGTGTCGGACCAGGTCTTAGTGATCTCAATACGTAAAACCCTTTGTATCAGGATGCCAACCCCTGCTCTGTTGACGATGCCCGAGCCCCAATGTGTGCTGCATATAAGGCTACTCGGTATCGTCTGCTCATCGCCCCTTCTGATATCTGGTTTCTTGCGCGAAGAGAACATCGATTCCAGATCTCTTGAACTCTCTGGCTACTAAGGATCTTTTTGTGGGCGAGTTTAGCCCAGTGTGCTTACACAGAGATGATCACTTGTGAGACTTGTCATTGTAGTTGCCTTGTGAGATGTTTGTGATCTACACCCATATCCTCATGCAGATTCTGTCCCTTGGTTTCAATGTTTGCAGCTATGGTGGAAGTCATGGCCTGAGTCTGTTTGTTAAGTGAGTTTACCCTGGAACGCCTCCAACTCCCAACCACCTCCCTCCTTCCCCATCCCCTCCATTTCCCTCCCCTCCCTGTGCCTCCCTCCCTTTGTGGTGCCCAGTCCCTCCCAGTTAAAATCACTAGGTGAGTCCGAGCCACCAGCGAGGTCCTGTACTCAGACCCCTACTTTAAACACATTGTCGAGTGCCCCCCATTTTTCCCTCAATCAACTCTTAAATGCATATCTCTAACATCTGCAACAACTCTCAACTTTGTTAATGTCATCACGACTTACCAGGCCCGTAAGAGGCCAGGTAACAGTTTGGATATCAGACGCTCACTGGCCCGAGTGTCACTTAGGTGAGATTGTTCTTATGAGCGTCTCTCTGCATCGCATCGCATCATTGGTAAGTCCAAAGGTGAGGGTACTTTGAGGTTGATGAATTTCCTTGAGCCCGGTATTCTTCTCCTCTTGGGCCCCTTCACTTTCCATCCTGTGTCGCCCTTGCCTCCTCTCCCGTTTCCTGGGGTGCAGTCTCTTCACCGAGTAGCTCTCGAATGGTGTCTTTGATCTCAGGTTACATGATGAGTTTGTGCTTTCGCTCGTCTAACTCAAAAGGTGATTGAGAAGGGGAATCCCCATCTCTATCGCACCCCTTTGTATTTGAACCATTTTGTTAGGGGTTGACATAAACGTCTTTTGGCGAGAGTTAAGGATGCAAAGTCTTGAAATATGGAGATGCGTGCCACGCCCATTGTAACTGATCCTTTCGTCTTTGCTTTATCCAGGATCTTCAGCCTGTCGGGGTAATTGAAGCGTACCAACATCGATTTTTGGCCCCCAGCCAGTCCTCCGGCTCTGTGCAGTATCTCAATCTTTGTGACATCGATCGATTCATCTTCAAAGAGGCATTTCAAAATTTGATGGATTATACTCTTGAGGTCTCCCTCCATCTCACCCTCTTTTTCCTGGAATTCCAAAAAAGCAGAGGTTGTTCCTACTTTCTCGGTTTTCAAAGTCGTCCATCTTTAGGACCATTTCTGCTTCTCGTTGTTCTGTTTCGCTTAAGCGTACGTCCATTTGTGCTTCCATGGTGTAGAGTGAGGACTTGTTATGTTCTACCTCCTGCAGCTTCTCCTCCATCTTGTCCAGTCTAACATTAATCTTGTCCACTTTGCCACCAATATCAGCCTGCATGCCTCTTAATTCTTCTAACAATGAGGCAACGTCTCCTTTGGTGGCCATTGAGTGCTGGCTTCCCGTTGCCATTGCTTTGTCTTTGTGGGTCACAACCTTCTTTCTGTCCTGGGTATGCAAACCCTGCAAGTCTGTTTCTGAGATCCATGCAACAGTTCTTCTGCTCGTGTTCACTTCTAAGACTCTGGGTGTTTTGAAATGTTCCCCCTAACTTGTGCGTGTGGAAGGGAGGCTGTGTGAGTGGCCAGGGGTGGACAGCAGTGTTTTCTACAGGAAGTCTGCTGTGGGGCCACTCTCTGGTCGAGTCATTGTGGGGCGGTCACCTCTGTATGCCTTTATTTGGTTTTATTAGTCTTCCGTGGGTGGGCACACACCCCAAGTCGGGGGACACATACCCTAGGCTTCCTCTTTGCGTTCGTCGAGGGGTTACCCTGCGTCTCCCCTTGACCTGAGGATTATTCCTTTCCTTCTCCGGGGATGCGGCCGCTCAGATATTGTCAAGGTTTATCTGGACAGGTGGTCAGATTCATGTTCCGTCCGGTCATTCAGGGCTTTGAATCTTGGTGCACCTCATGGGCCACTGTGCAGGGGGACCCCTCCCCTCCCAACGTTGTGGCTAGTGCACAGTGCGTATTACAGCCCGGGGGCTCTGCTGGAGTGAGCAGGCTTTGCTGCTTTGGGAGCACAGCTCACCTGTCTTTTTTTCGTTTGGGACCGATCTCCTGTTCCTCCCTCGTCGTAGCAGGTCTTTTGAACCTGCTAGGCAGGCACACGCCCCTCACAAGGGGGCCCTCACCTCCTGCGTTGTTTACATGTTGTGAATCTGTTTAGTGCTACATCGAGGTTCCGTCACTTTATCCGGCCTCCAGCGACACTGAGCATTGTTACTGTGATGGCAGGCTGATTAACGTGGGATCCACTTGATCTGTGACCACCGAGCGGTGTGTTTTGTGGCCGTAGTTGTTGCCTTTCAATTTGGGGGATGAGGCAGGCTACTTTCCCCACAGGAGGATGATACTCGAGGTGCAGATCACCTATACACTTAACAACATTAAAAGCCCATAGGCGCGGGAGTGGCTGCCGCTCGCGCACAAGGCCACCTTTGCTCTCTGGTGGTCTCTGGGTGCTGCGATTTCTTCACACGGGTCCTACTTCCGTGGCTATACTACGTGGACCTCGCGATGGGTTACAACGGTGGTCGGAGTACCCCTGGGGTCCCACGAGATTAGAGCGTAGGAAATGCACTCGTCCGGGAGTCCGTGTTCAACTGGGATCTTTTTTGGGGAGAGGGAGTCTGCAGCTCCCAGTTGTTGGTAACTGGGTAGGTGTTTGTCAGCCTAGCGCGGCATAGCGCCTATCCTGGGCAGTGGGAAGGGGCAGTCCGACATCTGTCGTGTGTGCTCCGGGTGGTTGGAGTTTTCCGCTGCTGTGGCGTGCGCCTCGTATCAAGCACACCGCCGGCGTGACAACCAGGGCACCTCCCCTGCTCTCGGGATCTGCAGTGCTCCCCCACTATTGTTGCCGCTCTTGTGGGGCTAGCGCTTACCTTTTGGTGTGCACAACTGTTTGGTCCGAACTTCAGGGCCAGCGGGTTGGAATTCTTTGCGACACCGCAGGGCCTCCCTGACCGCAGCCAGCAGCTGGGGTCTCTTTTCGGGTTGGGGCGGTGTTGGTGTCCCGGTGTTGATGGTCCAGGTTCTTGGCAGCCTCACCCTGGGGGCCTTACCACCAGTGGACCCTGTCCGTGTCTCGCAAGTGGTTTGTCTCTCTGGCACGGGCAGTAAGCCAGTGACGTTTTTTCTCTGTGCACTGGGCCGCCCAGAGTGATTTCTCTGCTGTCCTCTGCACGATTTTGTTCGGGTTTTCACTCAGTACATGCTCATCGTGTTAAGAGATTCATTTATCGTTGCAGGGCCTTTGCATAAGGGGCAAATGGGGGCACATTTGCAAAATAGGGGGCCTGAGACACAGAGGAGCACTAAGTCGCGTCCTCCATCCGCGCGCCCCCTGGTGGCCAGTCTCTCAGTCACTGCTTTTGACTCCCTCCTCCCTGATGGCTTGAAAATCATCTCAAAGACTCAACCTTACTGCACCGGCGGGGGGTTGCCTTAAACTTACTTGAATGTGTTCCTGCTTCCATCTTACCCACCCAGATCTTTGCTCTTCCTTTGAAAGCCTGGTTTGCAAGTTCGTCATCTCTCCCATCTCCACCCTGACCGTGGCTACCATTTACCGGCCTGCGGGCGCCACCACCCTGTTCCCTTCTGAAGGGGCTGATTTCTGCTCTTCCTTACTTTCATCCACCTCCAACCTCCTCGTCTTGGATGATTCAAAATCCAACTGGTCTCCCCTGGCTCTGCATCCACTCTCTCCACTGACCTTGCACCTCTTTCCCTCTCAATTCTCCCTTCTGGGCCAACCCACTCAGCTGGACACACTCCGGACGCCCTCTTACACTCTGACCTCTCTCTACCCCCCCCCTCTAGTCACGCCTCTCTCCTGGTCAGACCATTTTCTCCACTCCTCCCACCTGGGTCCCTTTGACCCCCTGACTGCCCCCAAAAAGCCACGCCATCCTCGTTCACTAACATCCGCCCGATGAAACGAGTGTCAGCTGCTGCCTTCGCTTCCACCTTCATCCCACCTCAGATTCTACCTCTGACTCTGATCAGTAACCTCCTTCTTTCCATCACCAATACTCTTGACATTCTTGCCACAGTCATGTGGATCCGCCTGAAACCTGCCTCTAAGTGTAACACCTAGTATGACTGAACGTGCAGCCCTGAACAGAAAGTGCAAGGCGGCAGTATAGAAGTGGCAAACTGCTTCATAGGCGATAGACTCTCCATCCATGCCAAATAAAGAGCCCACATACAGGCACGGTTTTGTGGTGCATCCAACAACACGGCTGAACTTTTCAAGATCTGCAGGGAACTAGTCAACCCCTCCGCAGTCTCCTCCTCCCCTTCTCCTTCCCAGGCCCTCTACAACGCACTGGCCACACACTTCGCCACCAAATCTCAGCACATCATGAACACCGTTGCTGCCCACCCTCCCAACCTATCGCACTCACCCTTGCTTCCCTTAGCCCCTCACCCTCCTCCTTCCACCCTGTCACACCTGAAGAAGTTACCGGAGTTGTCCGCTCCATGAAGGTCTCGTCTAAAGAGGTTTCCCCTTGCTCATCCAGGACCATCAAGGATAACATTGGCTCTCTTGCCCTCGCACTCGCTTATTTCTGCAATCACTCTTTTGACACTGGATCTTTCCCCTCCTCCCTAAGCACTTCCTTGTGCACCCACTCCTGAACAAACCTTCAGCAGACCCTACCTGCCCTGCCAACTACCGCCCTATTTCCATCACCCCCCTTCCTGCGGAAGCTGGTGGAGAAATTGGCATTGCCCCAACTGAACTCACACACCAAACTTGTTGATGGTCTTCACAACCATCAATCTGGTTTCCGAGCATCCAGAGGCACATAAACTGCTCTTCTGAACACCCATGAAGAACTACGCGCATCTCTAGACTCCAACTCCCTTGCTGTCCTCATCCTTCACTAGATCTCTTCTGCCTTTGACACAGTCAACCATTTCATCCTCGTACAAAGGCTCTATGATACCCTTGGTTTCTGGGAACAGGCACTGGACTGGCTGACATCCTTCCTTACTGATCTCTCTTCCCAAATCGTCCTGGGCACCTTCTCCTCTCCTACTTCCTTCTCCACTGTGGTGTCCCCCAGGGTTCTATCCTCTCCCCTTGGCTCTTTAACATCTACCTTGCTCTGCTTGTATGCCTCATCTCCTCCTTCTCCAACTTCCAGTGTTAGACGACACACAGCTCTTTTTTCAAACTTCCTGCTGACCCTCTTGCACCATCCATCATCCCTGACGGCCTATCTGCCATCCAGTCCTGGTGCACCTCCAACAATCTCTGCCTCAAAGCCTTCAAAACTGAGATCCTTCCCATTGGGACCCCTGCACCTTCCCTCTTCCACTCACTCTGACCTTCCTCTTGGGCTTTCCCCCTGCTCCTTCAGAAGCCAGACACCCTGGTGTCATCTTCGACTCCTCTTTCTCCTTCCTCCCTCACACTCAGGACATTGTCAAGAAGTCCCACTTTCAGCTCTTCATTCTCAAATGAATTATCCCTCCCCCCCCTCCTCCCCCCCGAGGCTAAATATTACCCGAGCCCTGGTTCTCTCTAGGCTTAACTATTGCAATAGCCTCCTCCTGAATCTACCTTCTTCCACTCTGCAATCCCTCCAGCTAATTAAGAATAGGGCAGCAAGACTTGTCTTTGGCCTTAAGCCCAGGGGCTTCATCTTTCCTGCCTAAAAAGTCTTCATTGGCTCCCGGTTGCTGCACAGATTCAATTCAAATCCCTCTGCATCATCCACAAGGCTGCCTGGGCCCAGAGACCACAATATCTTCAACTTTAACTTACTAAATACTCTCCCTCTAGACCACTACATTCCTCTGGCACCAACTCTTTGTGTGTAAAGCGGTTTGCTAAACGGAGGGTAAGTGCTCAATCGCTGTCCTCAGTTTGCTCCCTCCTATGGAACAGCCTCCCCTTGCCTCTGCGCCTTGAGCAGGACTTTCTTAACCATAAGCTCCTCAAGACTTTCCTCTTTACCTCTTCCTTCCCTTCCCTTCTTTGCTAATCCCACAGTTGATGTGATTGGTGTCCGGGACCCGTAAGCATCCCCGGGCCCCTCACCTCCCACACCCAATCAGCCAAGCTCCTGTCTACTCTTAGCACTTAACTGGCAAACCCTCCACCCTGGAGGTTCGCACTTACTCCAAACGTGGCCCCTGGCCGTGCAGCACTCAACAACCAATGCAATTAATCTGTGGCTCACCCATGAGCCCGGTCTCTCCAGCACTTACGCCCTCTGCCGTCTTCCTTGCTTCACTTTGACTTTCTGAATACTCTCAAGGCATAGTAGGTCTGTCCTTCCTTTCCCTCATTGCTCTTATTAAATATTATGTTTTGTAATGTATTTCACTCCCTTGTTCCCTCCCTATGCCTTCTGGGTGCTTTGAAACAGTATTTTACTTGCTGTATAAGTGCCTAACAAGCAAACAATAAATAAATTGCACCCAAATATTCCCACAAAAGAGCCTCTGCGAGGTATAACGCTATTATGCTTTGCCATGAAAATCGCCCTCAGCCACACACTACGGAACAGTTACAATGCTTGCAATACACTTGTCTCATAAATCCCAGTTTAAATGCTTCCATTACACTCATCTCATATATCCACCTTATCAAATATTTCAAGCATTTCCTAGTTTCCCATGCTTCCCTGGAAGAAAACTGGAAGTTCAATATACATGGTTCACAATTAAATGGGAGCCCACAACCAGTTAAATGGAAAAAGAAAATATTGACAATTAACATTTCACATATCACACATTGAATGCAACCTAAAATATGGGGACATTACACACTAGGTGTTTTTAAATGACTCCAACATTTTTAGCTGACTGCGTTGCGTCCATTGCCTGTTAAAAACACATTATAAACATTAGCACATCTGCTGGGAAAATGTCACCTTCGGTACAGCTGCTCCTGGTACAGATGACAGTTCCACATAAGACATTGCCTGAGGCGCTCTGCTGACTGCTCGCTTCCCAACGCAAAGTTTCCTTAACACGCTGGAAACTTCTGTTCTTGACTCCTCCCCGCGCCGTCGGCACTTCAACTGGCACACAGCATGAGAGAGCACCACAAGGCTCTTGATTCTTTCCTTCAGGCGCACAGCCTGCCAACTTGGTGACATCATCATTTGACATCTGGGGCGGCAGAGGGCAGAGCTCTGTCCCACGGATTACCCACCCCTCCTAGCCAGGTAAGGAAGCCTATTTAGGGAGACTCGCCACAGACTTTGGCAGGCGAATGCGTCGACCACAGAGACAAATGGCGGGGGCGCCGCCCCTTAGTGGGGGCTCCCACCCAGACAATCCAAGAAAACAACAAGAGATGACTTTGACCCAGATTTGGGGGAGTGAGGGGGGATAACACGTCACAAGGTGGTGACAAAAGGGGGAGGGGGCGCAGAACCCTGAGAGTGGCAGGCTATATAAAGCCCTGCTGCCCGAAAGTAGACTCTCTTGGTCCCCAGCCCCCTCCTCACAGAAGAGTGAAATCGCAGGGATTTTTGCCGAGGTTGTTCTGCATTGGTGTGGCAGTTCCTGTGTTCCAGAGAAGGAGTTTTTCGTTCCAGTCGAGGAAGGAGAGTCAGTCGCGGTAGAGAGTTGGAAGATAAGGTACAAGAACAAGGCAGTGAGACATCCAGGACGACCGTTCAAGTGCAAAAAGGTGACCATATTTCAACAAGAGGCTAGGAAGTCCAGGAATGGAGATCATGGAGGTTGCGGTAGTAGAAGAGGAAGTCGGGAGAATGTCCTCGACAGGCTGATTCATGGACGCCCAATCGTGGGTGGTATATGAACCCCTAGCAAAAGTAATTGGCTGGGAAGCAGCGATGGCCAGGATGGGGGGGCCTATCGTTAGGGAACAACAACGATAGCATGAAAGCCTTGATGTCAGGTCCCGTGGGGGACAGCGTTGCGAACAGCTCGAGGGAGCTTATATCTCCGTCGCCGTAGGTAAATGAGACGCCCAGGCGTCAAATGGGGTGCTGGATCGGAATATTTCACGAAAAAGCCTGACAAAAACGAGTGGTGGCTCCAGTCAAAATAAAACAAAGATTTGGAGGAGGAATTGGCTGCAATAAACGCACGCATGGGGCCGCCCGTGACGATGTCTTCAGGGTTGGCAGCGGCGCAAATGACCCATGCCCCCCAAGCAATGCAAACTCCCCAGTAGTTAAAGACTCAACTTTGAGCAGAGTGGGAGGGGGGGTTGCCATTGTCAAGACCGCAAATGTGGATGGTGAGTTTGAACTGATGCAAAAATGTGACAAAGATTATGTTGATACTGCAGGAAGAAAATGCAAAGCAAGGACCTTAGGGGGTACAAAATGGGGGTTTGGGACTGGAAGGGGCAAGCAGGGTATGGGTGGACAAAGGGCTTGGGGAGAGGCAAAAGGAACAGGTGGGAGGTGTGCCAGTAGGAAACACGGGAAGGGGCCAGGGCAGCACTGCGCTGAACACAAGTAAAGAACAAAGGCCCAGCAAACTCCCAGCTATCTCCGGGGATAGTTATTTGAGCGGGCTTATCCCGGAGCATGTAAAGAACGAAATTTGGTTAAGAAAATTCATAGATATATTTTCATTACTTGAGCATGAAACAAAGGGTCAGGACACCGTGCAGCTAATGGGGGGAGGGAGGCAATGAAGGCCCAAAAGTGGGTAGGCCTGAGGAGAATTTAGAGAACTGCATGACGGCCTTCAAGATAATGGTGCAGATTATTTTCCAAAAGGAACCTGACCATGGGCCAGTACTGTTGAATTATCCAGATGTGTCATTGAGGAGCACCACGGGTTGTGGGGCACGGAGTGGTAACTGAGGGATATCCGTTTCCGCTTAAGAATAGAGCATGATCCAGACATGAAATGGGACCACAAATTAGTTGAGGAGTGGCTTGAGTCAATGCAAGGGGCCATTGAGAAACCGGACGGGAAAATAGTTTGTCGGGGGGCTCGCAAGTGGCGCATCTCAGTCGGGGGGGGGGGTTCTCTCAGTC
Source organism: Ambystoma mexicanum (assembly GCF_040938575.1). Classification (NCBI taxonomy): domain Eukaryota; kingdom Metazoa; phylum Chordata; class Amphibia; order Caudata; family Ambystomatidae; genus Ambystoma; species Ambystoma mexicanum. The sequence goes on along the minus strand of NC_090923.1, from coordinate 1,256,161,466 downwards.
TGGGGAGGGAGGTTTCCCTCAAGACCATATCAGGAACAGAAACAAGGTGGTTGGGGAGAAGGCAAGGGGTCGGGAGCTAATTGGGGTGGCGGGGTGAGCATCATCCAGCAAACAGGAGGAGCGAACGGAGGATCAATGGGGAATGCACTCGGCACCAGTCCGTTACAGAGTCCACCTCGAGGAGGCAGAGGGGGGCCTGGAAATTACTCCAGGGGTGGGGAAGTAGGTAATGAGCAGCAAAAATAGAGGAGCTTTCGGGTGGGGAGCATTGGAAAAGTGATGTTGGGGTTATGTTGTAAACATTGAGTTATTACCTAAATAAAGGATTTATTTTCTTCCAGGTGGCAGCATTTCGGGAGCAACTAGAAGAGATCTGCAAAGGGCTCACATGGCGGTCAAGACGGGTGCGATAAGACAGAATGGTAATGGTCTGACACCAGAGGGTGCGGGGGGGAGAGGGCTAAGGGAACTCTGCAACAAGGACCCCTCACCAATTAAGGTGAAGAAATTACTCCCGTGGCTATCCCGGTACACCTTAGTGCAAGAATGGGACCTCCTGGTTCTGAGCATACAACTGAGGTCAGTAAGGCAAACATTTTCCTCTTTCCAATTTGTCAACATTTTCACTGCGTCAGTTTTCAATTCTTCACCTATCATTGTGTAGATGTTCTGTTCGTCTTGGATGATACACTTCCGATAGAGTAGGACCGAGTTGATGTTTACTGTGCCTGCTAGAGAAAGGAGACTAAGTTCTCGTCGGATAGCCGGCATTGAAGTTGAGTTTGGCAAGCACAAAACTATTTTCCAGAAGTGGCCTTCTAGCCTTGTCCAGAGTTTTTTGGGAATTTGTGGCATCGCTTCGGCTCCTTATGTGATTGAAGGCACTACTTTTTTCTTATAGAATTCAATTACCGGGATTGTCGAACATTTTCTGAATTTTAGATCTATGTCTTTGCCTTGGGCTGCTAACTTTTTGATTTTCATTTTCAGACTTTCTTGCATTGCACTTTCTGTACAAGAGAAACACCCAGGTACTCGAACTCTTTTGTTCTTTCAATCTCCGTGTCTTCTAAATACCATTTGTATTTGTCAGATCTTTTTGGCGCAGATTCCAAAATCAGTATTTTTGTTTTGTCTTTGTTAATTTGTAAGTTGGTTTCCACTGTATAACGTAAAAGGTTTGTTAGTTGTCTCTGCAGTCCTATCTGCGTCCGGTCAAACAGGACAAGGTCATCAGCGTACATGAGTCGACTAATTTGTACCTTGGCCAGTTTTGGCGGAAAGGTTCTTGTTAGATCTTCAGTTTCGCTAAAGTTGCCCATGTATGCCAAGAATAACTCAGGAGCAAGAGGACACCTCTGTTTGACCCCTCTTCCAGTGGGAATTTCTGCAGAGACTTGTCCTTGCGGGGTTAGTCGCACTCTGAGGGTAGTGCCAGTGTGCAGAGCTTTTAGTGGCAGGAGGATCTCCTGAGGGCACTTCCACCCTTCGAGTTTAGACCAAAGGCGAGACCTATCTACCAGGTCAAAGGCCTGGGAAAGGTCAACAAAGGCCACAAATGATATAGGTTTTCCTTCAAGGACCTTGCTCTTTAAGATGCTGATGACTAAGATGTTGGCCGATGTACCAAAATTTTTTTTATAGCCTCTTTGGAATCTGTCATGACATGGGGCAAGTTTAGCCCAAGTTTGAAGTCTTTTCAACAATAGGGCCCCAAAAACCTTTCCGATACAATCTAAAAGGGCAATTGGTCGGAAGTTTGACGGGTCGCACACATCATCCTTTTTGAAGATTCGGATGATAGTCGCCTTGGTCCAGGAAGATGGAATAGATTTCGATTTTGCACATCTCACAAAGACCTTTTTTAGGAGGTTTGACCACTCTGTCTGAGTTTTTTTTAGATCCATGTTCGAAATCCCATCCGGGCCAACCGCTCTGGAATTTTTTTGGTTTTTTTTTTAGGATCTCAAAGATTTCTTCTTGGTCGTCGAAGTATAGCCAACTCGAGGGGTCGTTTTCTGTAAAGTTATCGTCCACCTTTGTTGGAGATTCAAAGAGGATTGTAAAGTGGTCGATCCATTTCTGCTCCCCCATCGAGTTGATGATGGAATTTTTCTTTGATGGGGTTGTGGATTTTTTAAGAGACCAGAATTCCCTGGCTTTGTTGCCACAGAGCGCTTTCAGGACATTTTCCGAATCTTGCTGATAGAGAAGTGAGCAATGGTTTTTTTAACGATTTTCTGTAGTTTCTGGATGCTTCTGACAGTTTTGCCTCCTGTTGACTGGACGACGTTTGCTTCAGTTTTCTCTTGATTCTTCGGAATTCACGTCTTTTTAAGGCCAGCTGGGCATCATAGGTGTGTTTATGCGTGGTACCGGGAGTTAGAGAAGTTTTCTTTTATTTAGAAAAAAGCCACGAGTAAAGGCACATAGTCCGGTTCGGGGTTTTCTTCCAACAAACCCCCTTCAGAGTATCTTTGTGTAAGCTTCCTTACTGCCGATGTTGAAAGTTTTAGGCGATTTCCCTGATTGTTTACTTCAACACCATAGGGCTCATCATTCGCTCTACGGAAATTGGTCGACCAGGTTGTTATTAGTTGATTGTGGTCACTATCTGTTGTCTTGCGCACCTTGAAAGATGTTACGGTTTCCAGAAAGGGACGGGAGACGTAGATATAATCAATTGTTGCTCGCAACACTCCCTGTTCCCATGTCGGCAGACTGTCTTTCTCCTTAAAGACCGTGTTGAGATTTAGCATGTGTCGTGAGGACATCAACTTGCTCCAAAGTTTTCCTCTCCGGGCTGCTGCTGTCATTTTGGCATTTTTCCCCTCTGTTGCGCAGGATTTTTTAGATGTTATGTTGAGGTCTCCACAGATTATGAGAAATGAAACCTGGCGCGTTGACTGGATTTCATCGATTATTTCTTCCATCAGAAGGATGACATTTTTTGAATCTATGGTTGCAGGATTCCAGTAGGTATTTAAAATTACTATTTCTGTGCTTTGTGCCTTTGCAGAGCCTTCTAGTTCAATGAGGACTGCCAATATTGATAGGTTTGTCAGCAGGATTTCTTTCATTTTCATGCCTACTCCATTTCTGCAAGCCACAAGTAGTCCGGATGATTGTCGGCCTAATAGGCCTTTTTTTGCAGGAGCCAGGACTAGATCATAGCCATCCAAGATGGGTTTATCGATGAGCCAAGTTTCTTGTAGGCAGATCACGTCAAATGATGCTAAATCGGCATCATTCCGAGTCGTCAAGTGGGTATATCCACGAGTATTCCAGGAGAAAAGTTTTAGTGCAGTGGGAAGCGGGTAGGCTGGCAATATGTCCTTGTCGTGGCTCTGCCGACCTTCGAGTTGCTATTTATTGAGATTTTTTGAAAGTGCTTTTGGGAGCCAAGACCAAATTCCCTGTATATTTCCTTTTAATTGTGAATTTTCTGGCGCTTTCGTTGACTCTAAATTGTTTATTTGCAGCGCACTAGGCGTTCGTTTTTTGGAGAGTCTTTGTTCACAGATTTCTGTGGGTTTTTATTTGAACTTATGTCCCCATTTTCCCACTTGTTGAATTTCTGTCACTTCTTCTTTGGAATTTGGCCTGCTCCTGGTAACAAATTCAAAAGATTGACAGGGGAACTGGGGGTGCCTATGGCAGGGGAAAAAACTCAAGGTCCGTGCACAATGTTAGCATAACTGGGCATCGAAATAGACACAACATTAGGGATATGCCGCCTTCCAAAGGAAAAGATTGTAGAATGCATTGCAGATATCAACACAGCGCTGTTAGCCAGCAGAACAATGGTGAAAACTATTCAGTCGCTAGTGGGCAGGCTGAACTTTGCGGGTAGGGTCATCCCAGCAGGGAGGGTGTTTGCTAGGCGCTTGGCAGTCGCAACAGGAGGAGCAGTGAAAGGGTGGCACAAGGTGCAGCTAAGCGCAGGCATGAGGGAGGACCTGCGAGTATGGCTGGAATTCTTGAATGACTTCAATGGGGTTTGCTTGTGGCAGACGCCCTGGGTCGCGTGCTCACAACTACAGCTCTTTACTGATGCCGCAGGGCGGGGGGGGGGGGTTTGAGGCGATACTGGGTAGGGAATGGTGCTGGGGAGACTAGCCAAATGCATGGATCAGAAAAGGTCTGAGCAAAAACATCAATGTCCTAAAGTTTTTCCCTATAGTACTGGCTCTACACGTATGGTCCAATGAATGGGCCAACAAGCGTCTGGTGGTATGGTCCGACAACATGGCTGTGGTACAAGTGGTCAACACCCATTTAGCCGGGTGCCCCGCAACGTTAAGTTTATTACGCCACATGGTGGCGAAATGTCTAAAAATAAAAACTGCCATAAAAGCGTGCCGCGTTCCTGAGAGCCATAATGTTGCAGCTCATGCACTTTCTCGTTCGCAAATGGCACGTTTTCGGAAGGTTCACCCAGAGGCCCAGGCAACCATGACACCGTTCAGCAAGCAACTATGGAGCTTAGTGAGTTGGGAGAAGGCATGAGGCAGTTAGCAGCAAGGGCTTTGGCCGGACGTACAAGAGACGGATACACCAGCAATTTTAGCACCTTTTTTTGAAAGTTACCAAAGACACAAGGCTGGGCAAAGTGCATCGTTTTGTGCTATGGGCCAGGGACACAAAGAATACGAAGTCCTGGGTGGCGGCACATCTCAGCGCAATAGCATTTCACAGCCAATTGGCGGGGAGGGAGGACCCAAGCAAGGGCTTTCTGCTAAGGGCAGCCCTGAGAGGGTGGGACAGGGACAGGGGGACACTGCCTTGCAAAGACAAGAGGGGGCCCATTCATTTTGACCTTCTAAAAAAGATTGTCAGCATTAGGAGCGGTGTGCTACTCCTGGTATGAACACACATTTTTCAAAGCGTGCTTTGCATTGGCTTTCTTTGGGACTTTGCGTATCAGCGAGTTGGCGACCAGGGCGAAGGCGGATTGAGACCAAAGGGCTTTACTGGCAGAGGAGAAGGCCATAAGGGGGGAAACATTGCATGTCAACATCAGGTTTTCCAAAACATATCAGTTGGTGAAAGGAAGGGATGTGGTGTTGGGGAAATTGGGGCAGGATGCCTTTTGCCCAATAGTGGCCATGTCTGCATACTTGGGGGAAAGGTTGGAGGGGTTGGTTTACCTGTTCACGCATGAGGACCGATCTCCTCTCACGCAGTTCCAATTTCGGGTGGGGGTTCTAACCGCAACACTAGAAAAGGCAGGTCTCGATCCAGCCTGGTACTCCCCACACTCATTTTGGATAGGGGCGGCCACAACAGCACACAGGAAAGGGCTGGGGGATGACTTGATTAAAAGAATAGGAAGATGGGATTCAGACACATTTAAGCGTTACATCAGGTCGGAAAACGGGCAATAGAGGTCAAGGTTTTGAAGGACCGTTGGGGGGCGGGGAGGTGATATGGGGGCGATGAGGAGGTGGGGAGGCAAATTAATTAGCTGTGCAAAGGGTATTTTGCGTTCATCTCTTCACAGATGTTACCTCAGTATAGGTCGTTGGCCGTTCGTTTGTGGCCAGAGCAGCAGAGAGTGCGAGGAAGGCAAGGGGGATGGCAACATGGGTTTCCAGCACACTCAAATTGCGTTGGGACCAATTATGGGGTGCACTGGAGTGGGATTCAGGACAATACAACCCACCTGACATCCTAGTGCTGCACATGGGAGGGGGGGGGGGACAATCTAGTTGCAAGTGGGAGAAAGGACCTGACGGCCGCTATGCGAAGCATCTTTACGCAGGTGGGGCGGGAGTTTCGGAGCACAGAGGCAATTTGGTCCAAAATAATCACCAGACAAGAATGGCGTGGGGCACTGTGCCACAGGGCGATAGAACCCGCAAGAAGGAAGTTCCAGCATGGGGGCATATTTAAAAAGCAAGGGAATGGGATGGATCAGACATCTATTGATCACATTGAAAGTATCAGGGTATTTTGGGAGTGATAAGACTCACTTGTCAGAGGTAGGATCAGCTTTAATGACCATGGAATGGAAGGAAGCATTGGCAAGTTCGGGATACGTATAAAAGCACAAAGGGGTAGGGAGCACATCCGGTCGGGGGGGGGCAGCGTGGCAGGTAGGATGACTCAGGTAAACACTTAGTGGCTGTTGCGAGGGGAGGTATTCTGATATTGGATGCTTTGGAGAAGCCGTCCGGACAGTTTTGCTCTGTACATACTTGCCTAAGCTTGTACCGTAAATTGCCCACCTTCTACTGTGACTAAGGCTGGCGCTACCCATACCGCTAGCCACCGCTCAGGGGGGAGTCGGGGGGGAGGGGGGGAGAATGAAAACGGGAAGAACGGAAGTCGTGGGGAATGAGAAGAAGGTATCACAATAAGGTTTGGTAAAGTAATTAAGTATGGGAATGGATAATGAAGAAATTAGGGAATGGAAAGTACCTAATGAAAAAGGAAGAGTGGGGACTGGAAGGGCTCTGGGGGGGTGGTTAAGGTTGGCAGGGCGGGGAAAGGATTAAGCGGTTTGGGTAAGTAACTTGCTGGGGGGAGGTGGCCAGAACCAGGGGGGTAAGGGAAAGGGGCAGGCAACTTGGGGATAGTTAGTACAGAACATGGAGGTAAGGGGGGGGGGAATGGAAGAAAAAACTAAAGGGGGAGGAAGAGACTCAGGAACGAAGGGTGGGGGTGCTAGACAGAGGGTAAGGGGCAGGGCTGGGGGTTGGTGGGGGAGAAGGATCGGTTTGGAATTAGACCGGGTGTCAGATCAATGAAGACGGGGTTAAAGAGGGAAAGCAACATCGGGGAATTGAGTTTGAATAGTAGCTTACTAGACAGAACATGGGAGTAGAAGATAGAATGGAAGTAGTGAACACTAAGTAGAATGGTGGACGGGTGGAACAAGGGAATAGGAATTAGAATAAAAGAAGGAATGTGAAATTGAGAACGGTAGGGAAGAGAAGAAGCCAACGTGTATGGTGAAGAAAGGCACCGAAAGAAGTGTCTCCGAAATGTGTACTGTGGAAAAAGGCACCGAAATAAGTGTCGAGGAAATGTGTACTGTGAGTAAAGGCACTGGAAAAAGTATCTGGGGAAAGTGGACTGTGAAAAAGAAAACTAGGAAATGGCCATGGGTAGAGAGGGCAATGTTTAGGGAGGGACGGGCTCACCCGGCATGGTCCTCAGGACACTGACGGAGGGGGGGGTGGGGTGTTCTTAAGAAGCCACACCCGGCGTACAATATTCTGCGGTGTGGTGGAGAAATGGATCACCTGTAAGATAACTCCTTGGCTTTATGCAATAAAGCTTGCTGCGGCATTGTGATTTCCACCTTGAAAACTGGTCTTGCCTCTTTATTCCAGATAATCTCCTGGAGGTATTGCGGGGACTGGGGGTGGGGGGGTTAGGGAGGGTATGATTGAGACAAGAGTGCTGGTGTGTTTGGAGAGGCGCAGCTGTGGGATGTCCCCGCTAAGACACCTCTGCAGCATGAGCGTTACTGCCCAATACCTCCCAGCTGGGAAATAACAGTCGCTCTTTGCTCAGTCCTCCGCCCAGCCAACTTGCATAGAGGGCAGAGGGGCTCCTTTCAGAGCTGCAACTCATGCACTTCGCCGCCTTGCACCCACAGCAGACGGCTCTTCAGGGCTCTCAAGCGCGGTCGCTTCAGGAAACTCAAGTCTTGCTGCATCCCCCTGGGTGACACTCCCCACAGTGCTCTTCGGCTGCTCAGTGCTCTTAAGCGCAGCCGGTATACGGACAGTGCGAGGCCCGCCAATTTGCCCTGGGTGGTGGGCTTACTTCTGCATGGGGGGCAGCGTATTCTGTATTTACGTCATCTGCCCCCTCCGCAGCAGGCCTCTAGATCTCTCCAGCTTCTCCTCTCACTCCACGGAAGAGAAGACCACTTATTGCCAATGTTATAAGCTGATAAATGGGTAGTACCTGGTTGCAGTAAGGACAGCATGCAGCACGCATGTAGGTATAGGTTCTTCTTTATTCTTCCTGGTACGGTTGCAGTTACTTGGATATAGAGAGGGCTGCTGTGGTGCATGACTCTTGTTCTGTCCTACTGGCAATGGATGCAAGCTGATAAAATGTTGGTGAATGTATGATAGGCGCTCAGGTGAATGTTGGGTGAGTATTTTGTGTGAGTGTTCTATTGTGTCAGTTGGGGGCCTGAGCTGGATATGAGAGGCTGGCCGGTGGGTGTCTGCTGATGTCTACTTGTGTCCACTGCCTATGTGTCCTGGAATATACTCACCAGTAACTGTAACTGTACATATAAAGCTTCCTGGATTCACCTCTGAGGCTCCGCAGCGGGTCTGTGTACGAATGAGGTTAGCTGTAGAGGACAGTAATGATACACTGGCGCCCACCACCCAGACGGTCACCTTCCAACTGACTACTTCAGAACTCTTGGTTCACAAGATACTGCCTGGGCCCTCAGCCATGGCATCACGGGCTAGGAATAAGTCAAAACTAAATGCTACTCATTAATATAAATTTGGATCAGCATGTTGATTACAACCCTACGCGGCATTTACCTTTTCGATCACTAATTTTACTGTAACTGGTACAAAAACAGCTTCTCGTGCCACATAGCAATAGTTGCTATATTTGCATGTGTATGTCATCATCACGCTTACGTTTCACCACTGTGTAAATGTCTTCCAATATGGCGGACGCCATTGTATTGACGGTGCACACTGAAAGGTTTCACTGTACAGGTCCGACTCTGCCTTATTCAGGTACGCAATTTGGGATTCATCTCTTGTAACGTATTAGTATGGCACTGGGCTAAATGATCGAAATGTTAATTTCTTTTCTGGATTTCTGCATCTGCCGTTTGCATGGGTACTTGGTTAAACGTATATCGTTTAACTACACACATCAGATAGCAATTATACTGGCAACAATTTTATCTTTCATCAGTGCCCTAGCTTGAGATGACTTGCTGCAGCCAGGTTTCCAGGAGTCTGTTTCCAATTGGAGAGAGCGTGTAATGACGCACCGCAATCTCTCGACAACTTGAGACAGGTGGTTTCTAGATAATGGACAGTAGTGTTGACAGGACAAATCGGTAAGCGGTAGGACTGCTTAAATAGCGGTAGCCTACTGCCTAAATCGGTAGGGTTGGCAAGTATGCCAGATCGCTGGGTGATAGATTGATACCTGGTAAATTATGGGCACAGATGCGCTAATTTAATACGGTTTTTGGCAAACTCTAAATGGTTATGTCGGGTGCATTATACAAGTTGAGCACTTCGCCAGTGTTAATTATAACGTGTCATGTTAACTAGCGTGATAGTACAACACGTTTTTTATTGCGGCTATTCTGCTTCTGCATACTTAACTCCATGCATACAGACTAGTTTTCTAAAACGGCATCATATGTAATGGGGGTTATACCTCCAATAATGGAAGTTTATTATTGGTCATGGGACACACGCAGAATACATCCACCCATTGCCCAACCAGGGTTGAACATTTACAATCTCTAACCAACGAGAATAATGACAGTCTGCTGTTTGTATAGGTATGAGCTACTTTCAGGCTATACAATGCCATTTGATGCATTAAGTAACTGGACCCTGCACTCTCTCTTTTTCGTTCGTATACTGTATTATACTTCATATCAGGATTACTTCAAGCCTTGACCGCTCTAGTAGCACTGCCCTCCATGCCATCAAAGCACCAATGTTGCATTTAATATTGGGCCCACAGGGGCCATATGGATTGTTCAGAATTATACCAACTATGTGCTTATATTTATCTCCCCTTCCCCCCCCGCTCTGTTCCTCATTCTAATTATATTGTGATCCATATTTGGGGCTTGAATACAATGTTTAATATCTGGTCACCAATTCTTGTTATCAATGATATTACCACCCCAGCATCATTGGGGTGTTGCATCAGATTCGTTTTCGATACATGTATCAAATTAATTCTCACTTCTTATCGGGCAGTGTACTATTGGCACTCAGGACTGGTTTTTCAGGGCCTTACTACTCCGGTTCTGTACTTGCTTTATACATATGTTCTTGTCACATTATGATTCACAGCCTGGAGAAAGACCCAAGAGAGTTGAAACATGTGTCGGCTGGAAATGTAATTAAATTAGTTATTTTTGACATAAGCAGTAATGCTTGATCTTGGACTATAAGATTGATGCATCATGTGGTGAATTATACCCAGAGCGATTGTGTCAAGGGTTCTTCCCCCTCATTTATTGTTTAAACTCTGATTGGGACGGTAGGGCACCGTCTCTCTTGAACCTACACACACGCAGCAGGGTCCTCGTATTCATACATAGATCAGCGCAGTGCTCTCTTTATTCTAGTGCCCCAGTTCCCGCTTTCTCTTTTAAAGCATCAGGTCACCAACTCATTTACAATATGGTTTGCAAATATTTCAATTCCTTCAAATGTTTCACTTGGCCTCTCTTGTGCTGTTTCCGTGACACACCATACACTTACAGATGTTCCGGTAACTCATTGGCTTTCTCTGGGCTTACTGGATGGCTTCCGTGTCCCTTGCTTCTCTCTTTCTCCGTTTGCTTCTATTTGCCAACTCTGTTAGTCAGCTGGCTCGTGTTTTGCTTTCTTCTGCTGCATACAGCTCCCGCTGCCTGAGGCTCTCAAGCAGTGAGCTTCCTTCGTTCCGGTTTCTTTGCGCATCGTTTGGGTCAGCCTCCATGCTTCGAATGGTTTGATCGCCTCAACCATTCTGACCGGCGTCAGAACACTTTACCATCAAACTCTGTCTCTGCCTCTCAGCCGTAGGTCTGTCAGTTGTGCCAGGTTTAAACTTCCCGGCATTGTATAGCAATTTCCATACACTAGACCGCAGCGTTGCTTACCGCTTCTGGTCATCTTATTTGCTCCATCCCTCTTCCTCTTCTCAGTACTAAAATGGGAGAGCAGGCAGATAAGGTGATTGACTGAGAATATTTGGATATTCTTCATCTACATCACAATAAGAAATATAGGTATGTTGTACGGGCACATGCATGTCATTAGAAATTATGGTTGCAAGATCATTTCAGTCTAGTATTTTCTTGTTCCTCTGGAGTTTGTCTTCCCCCTACGTGATCCTCCCGCATATGGCCACCCCCCAGGGTTCGAGTCAGGTAGCTTCTGCCTTTCCCGCCCACCTAGGAGAAGCTTCCCTCCAGAGGATCAGTGACAATGTTGCTAGATTCGTCACAGGGTGTATAAGAAAATCATGGGTTTCTTGTAAAAACATACGATCTGTTATTTCTCAAAACGTTGGAGAGTTCTATTCCTTTTGATAGGGCTTCCCATGCCTTTCAAGGTTCCATGTGACACAAGTCACTTCCGCCATATCCGTACTAAGAAATATGTTGTGTGGGGGTGGAATATACACTACAACTAGGTTGGTATATGATTCATAAAGCCTATATGGGACTTCAGGTGAAACCTAAATAGGGCATGTTTCGTTGTATTTGGTGATGTCAGTGCTGTCTGGATTGCTATCAGGAATCAACAGACAACCAAACTTGAATATTAAGTGTAACACCCATTGCCAAAACCAAGAGGTTTGACTTCAATGTAGTGTGAAGACTACATGAGGCAAAACACAGACAGCAGATTCAAAGTTTAAACAAAATGTACTTATTAACTTAAATGTCCGGATAGTGTAAGGCCTAACTTGCCCAATGCTAAAGTGGGATTTCCCTACCTAAAGAAACTATTGATAGTCTGAGTCATTAAGTTCATCGAAAGTCTGTCTGTGTCCAAAACCTATGCCTGCCCTCACAACTAAAGCTAAACACTTTGTAGAGATGTCAACAACAAAATAAGTAGTGTTCCAAATAAAGTTCTGAGCTTCTTCCAGCCCTTGGCTTACTTTCCAGCTCCCCTTCCCCAAGTTGAAATCAACAGTTCCAGAAAGCTTCATGGTTCGCTTCCCTAACGCAACAACAAAGTTCACAAGGTCTTGTGTTTCCCTTCCCTAAGACGTCAGTTTATCCAGCTTGCCAACTCACAATCCAATCCGTTCCAGTCTCTTAATACTCAAAACCAGTTCCAGGTCAACTTTTAACTCCTTCGGACTCTTCAATAGTTTACACATATTGCTATCTTCTGTATTCACTTCAGCAATCTATTTCATTAAGGGAAAATTTGTTATCTATGTTTTCCTTGGCTTTTCAGACAGGGTATCCTTGGTATAGGTGCAGTTGTCGGACCACACGGTCCTCCCATTATAGGTCACACAACCGATAACCCTAGGCTTTCTTGCCAACACAGGTTTCTTTGTCACTACACCTATGCTCTGGTTCACATTCACTTTGCTTTCTCCTTGCCAGTCTCTGGGCTTTGCCACAATGTGTTCTTCCACACAGTACACTCTGTTGTGTTGACACTTTTCCACCACCTTACTTTAACCATCTTTAGCAATGTTCATTACTTGGTTTTCACTTTGATATGATATATATCATGTCATTTATAACGCGCCTGTACACAAGTCTTTATAGGCTCGACAAGACAAGGGAGGGGAGACTAGGTAGGACAAGACAAACTATCTTACTAGGGCTTGTGTCATTCACAGCGTGCAAGTGCGACAATGCAAAGTGTAGGGGGAAGGGTGAGGGGGAAGTGCCAGGGAGAGGGTGGGGGGTGCAATCAGGGCAGCATTGCTCTGAGTAAGTGCAGCCAGGGCAGCGCAGCTCTGGGTAACTACAAGGAGGCAGGGGACTGTGGAGGTTACAGTTACAGCCCCTATGTGCACGGTATGCCTGGAGGCAGTGCAGGGGAGACTGATCATGGAGGAGCCTGCTACCCAGTTAGAGACTGAGTGTACCAAGCAACCAGTTGGCGCAGCAGACATGTAGGTCAGCAGAGGAGAAAAGGAAGGTCTTGAGCTGCTTCCGCAACTTCAGGTGGTCCTGGTAAAGTTTGAGGGTGGCAGGGAGGCCATTCCAGAGGGAGGTAGCTGACCGAAGGGCTCAAGAAGGAAGATATTTTGGAAGAGAGAGTTGGATATAGTGCGGACCCTGGCCCCAGAAAGCCTTGTGGACGATGCAGAGTATCTTGAACTTGATCCTTGCAGCCACTGGGAGCCAGTAGAGAGGTTTCAGGGCTGGAGAGATATTCTCTGGGCTTGAGGCCAAGGATAAGTTGTGCGGTCCTGTTCTGGATTAATTGCATAGGGCGGAGAGTAGAGGAAAGCAGATCGAGAAAGAGGCTGTTGCAATAATCCAGCCTAGAGAGAATAAGGCTCTGGAGACAGTGAGCTTCTGGGGGAAAGTGAGAAAAGGAAGAATATCTCTGAGGAGGTGCAGCTGGTCACTACCAGGTCCTCTACCTGGTCATCACTGCCTTCTTAAGAAAAGTTCCCAGATGTGGGAACTCCTGTCCTTTGCACTCTATTGGTGGCTCTGTGAGGAGTCCTTGTATGTTTAACTATTAATTAGATCCTTTTTAAAGTAGTTCGATTTGTACTAGACTGTAGGTAATTTACTTCTTAACGCATATAAATACATATATCAAAAACACATTGACAATGTTGAGTATTTTTAGAAACAATCCATTGGTTTATTGGTAGCCCAACGCGTTTCGTGAAAAAAATCACTTCTTCGGGGGCAATTTACATAATTTTTCTGGAAGACATAATGTAAAAATACATGCATATTAGTCCCAATTGTTACAAAAGGCTATACAAATTTCCAACAAGAAAAAGAGGAGCTTTTTCAAATATATATCATTTGATTTAATTGATTTTGAGTTTTTAAACAGAAAAAACAGGTAATTCAGTAGTAATCAGTAGTAATCACATTCTATCAATAATCAACATGTTGACATGTAGTGTAAGAAAATTACCTAAAGAGAAAGGTTCCCTTGCTGACTGTCCTTCTTAAAAGGGAAAACTATCAGTTTCCTTTGTTGGAAGTGTACCCTCAGTCCCTAAGTTAGTAACTAGAGAAAGCTGGAGATAGCGTGTGATTAGTCATGAGCAAGAAGTCTCAGTCTAGCTATTACTGCGCTAGAAAAAAGAATGAACTCACCACCTAGTATCAGTAGATGGTAAGGATTTGGCTTCACTCCAACCAGTCAAGTGGAAACAATCAGCAATGCCCAGAATGGGCGCTTTTCAGACGAATCTGGAAAGAAGTTATCATATTTTTAAGTAAATAGAATGAAGTTTGTGAGGTTAAAAACAGAAGAATTCCCTCAAGTACTTACATTCAAGGTCTTGTGAAAAGAAGGTAAGGAGCGTGATCTTCATCTCGGACTCGCTATCAAACAATGGTATAAGCGGTCCTTAAATACTCTCTAAGATGGCCGCCCGACGTCAAGCGTACGTGCGCCATTATACGTATGACGTCACGATGTAAACATCGTGACGTCTTCGCGCGCATGCGTATGGTGCTCAATGTTCGGTCGATAATAATGAGCAATTTGAATATTATGCTCCCCTAAGGCAGAGGGCCAAAGGTAATACATGAGAAAGGAATGAAGTGGATACCAAAGTAGTGGAAATAAATAGAATAAAGGAGATGACTAAGGTTTGTGACTAAAAAATGGGGAAATGTAACATGCGATCATCTTGACCAGCCAAAGAAAGGGAGAAAGAGATTCTTGGGCAAGAGAGTGCAAGATAGTTATATGCTGATGAAAGAAATGGTATAATTAAGTGAGAAAGAGCACTAAGGTAAAAAATCAGTAGATGTGGAGACAAGTAGGAGACATTTCAAAAAATGACATCAGTGGGTTGAGCTTATGTTTCTGTCTCGAATTGAACTCACATTCTGGAGTGGCGTGCCACCATCGAGGAGGAGACAGGCGAGAGAGCCAAGACCATATGGGGGTTCCATAGTTCTGGAGAGGGAATGACAAAGAGGATGTGGGTTAGGGTCTGTCTGGAGGAAGCGCTGATGTGGGTATCAGCGATAGGTAGGCCAGGGTTGGAGAACATGATATCTCTCTTGAACGTGTTCCTCCAAGACCTATTGAGAGGGATGGGATAGGAGATAGCGTAGCAGTTTGAGAAGATGGGAGAGATTGAGAGCACCATAGAGGGTGCAAGGAGTCAAGAAGGGAGTGTGAGGGAGGTAAAAAGCGCAGCCCAGAGCCGAGGCAATAGAGGAAGCAACAGGCAGGCAACCACGGGGGAATGCAGGAGCAGTGCGGCCGGAAGACAGGGAGGTGGGAGGGAGCGCACTGTAAACACACCCCGATTCGACTTTTCCTAAAAGAGGGGAAAAAAGGGGTCTAGTTTCAACATGCACAGCAATGTATAAGAGGAAGAGCAAACTTTCCTAGAAAGATGGCCAGGCACTGCAGTTCAATATGCTACAGTATGTACTATGGAATAATTAGAGGGGTGGGTCAGTTTAGTGGGGTGCAGTGATTGCGGCACCCTTTGACCCACCGCACATACTTTAGCAGGTTGACGGCTGCATGCTTCCCTGGCTGACACCGGCAGACACCAGCTTCAGCTGCTTCTTAGGAGCTACCCTTAGCTTTGGGGCCCTTTACCGTAGGGGGCTGCCCTAGATGGGCCTATTAAGAGGGGCAGATAGGCCAATCGGGCAACGGGGGCAGGGAGGGAGGGGGGAAGGGAATGAGAAAGAGGAAGTGAAGAACAAAACCGGCTAAAACACGCTGCGCTGCGGCCACGAACAAAGCAATTTTACAATAATTATGCTTTAACAAGACGGTCCCCTGATTCATGAACCAAGTTGTAATTGGGCAGTGCAACACGCCGCGATGCAGCTACAAAGTAAAAAAATGCACTTACCAATGCGGCCAACCAGTATCCCTTGTGACGATGTTAAAGATGCACTAATCACAATGCAGGATAGTTGGATTTGTCAAATGTTAAGGATTGCACAACAAAACCCACCACATCTGCAGCATGCTGAGAGGATTGACACCAGGCTTTGCCAGATCTGGCATATGCAGACGATACTTTGCTTGTAGCACGCTCTGGCTGTATCGAGGTGTGCTGGGGTCCAAGGGCGCAGACAGCAAAGGTGTCGGAAGCCGAACAGGCATCTTTATTCAGTAACATTCCTTCTGTGTCTGAGTATTCATTACATGGTTTTCGCACATGCTTGCATTCAATTCGCACACTCATCAAAGCTTTCCTTTAGTTCGGTATTCAATAATGCTTAACTCACTTTCTTTTAAGTATGGCTCGCATTGTTCAATAAACCCCTCACTTTGGTTTACTTTCAATTGTACATATCTTTCAGTTCATTCGGCAGTCACATCTGCCCTCTAGCAGCTCCAGGAGCGCCCCTGTATGAGTGTACACTCTGATTCACTCACCGGTCCTTGGCGACTCCTCCAGGCATCTTCTCTCTTTGTTCCGCGCACACATCTCTGTAGCTTTGCAAACATCGCTCGCTTTCCGGAAATCTCACTGTGGGTTGCCGGTAGCTCTGACCTTCCCGTGCGGATGCTACCGTGGCCTGCAGCACCACCGGGGTCTCTTCCGTGCTCCACAGCTCCAGCTGTGAGCACCTGAACAAGGAAGCTCTGAGCTTTGACCCTCTCAGGGCCCACTCGCGCCCAGGCATCGCAGTCTCGGCTTTCACAGCGTCCTGGCCTCTAGGCAGAACCCTCCTCAGCAGCCTCCTTCTTATCCGGATTTCTTCCCTCTCAGGCCCGTAATGCCTGGCCTGACCTCTTTCCTGCTGGTCTCCCTTTCCCCACTGGTGACTCCGCCTTTTATGCACCTGTGACCTGGTAACGGTTTGCAGGGGTGAGCCTTTCAACTCAATTGCCTGACTCCAATTACTTAACTTCTGGGGACATGCCTGACTCTTGAAATAGTTTCCAGGCCTCTTCCTCGTCCCAGTACTAGAGTGGTGTGACTGAAGGGAAATAAGAGGAAAGGACTAGCAATAACCTATGAAGGTAGGGGAGGATTTGTTATCACAATGGAAAGGGGGATACCATGCCTCGTCCGAAGACATTCTCTCCCCACTCCCCAAGGACCCTCCACCCAGGTGATTCTCCCTCGCATCTCCACCACCAGGGTCAGGGTCAAAAAGCGATGACCTTTCCCTGGCCAGCTGAGAATAGGATCCAAGGGGAAGAGGCTCCAAGGGGAGTAGGTGTGGAAATGCCTTCATGTTTCTCACAGTAGGCATGGGATAGGCCTTTGCCTGGCACGCCTTAATGTTCCTACCTGATCATAAACTAGCAACAGCTGGAATATTGTGCGATTACCCTTGCATATGATAACATTGCTTGCAAATGCCTATCTGGTACCTATACACAAGCCACAACTGCTGGCATTGTCAGTGTGTGTTTATAACAGGACTTCAGTACAAGGAACATATATATATATCAATTGGCTGAAAGCACACCTGCTTAAGACATTTTTATTACACCAATAGCACATTTACAACTGTGATTAAGCCATTAACTCTGAGCAGACTATTTAGAAATAAAACTGTCAGGCCAATGTTTGATATTACTGCTTGATAGAGCTAGCTCAAAAAGATCCAGGGAGGGTGTGCTTGGGGTGCGGGGGGAGAGGCCATGGGCAGTCAATGGGTGGGTAAATAACCAAACACCCACAGGTACTATGTCCCTCCTCACATGTCCTCTCCCTCCTGGCTGTACTCCAATGCAATAGTTGTGTGTTATAGGTGGCACCTAATAGCCAAAATTAAAAAGGTGTTTATTTGAGATGGTGTACAGGTTGAGGCCAAAATAACTAATTGGGTGCATGAAAGGTAAGTTAAATGCCTCCCCTATGTTCTTGAGCTGACCCCTCCTGGAGTCAGTGTCTAGTGAGTCTCTGGTTCTGGTAGTCTCCTTCTGGGTCTTCCCAGTTAGAGTTGAAATGGCTTCCCAAACTCTTCTCCCTTGCCACTTCCAAAGCAGCTTCTTTCCGGGCCTTTTCTAAGTGGAAGAGTGTGCCCAGATTCTTCTCAGCAGCTAGCTGGCACCCGTTGGGTTCACAGCCTCGTAGGGAACCTACCTTAGCCGCACTGGTTCAACAGTGTTCCTCCTGTCTCCCCTTCAAATTTCATTCTGCTGCAAGTACCCCTTTTCATCCCTCCACTTCCAGGTCGATCCTCCCCGCACCACTAATGCCTGCCTAGAGCCAGACTTGGCCAATCCGAGCCTTCTGTTGCTGTCTAGTTCCTTTTAGCAGACTTGATTCCACTACCTAGCTTACTCCGTTTTCTGTCATTCTTTAAATATCCCTGAATGATCCAACTCTGCCTCCCAAATTCTAGGTTCTTCCTCATAAGAGGTGAGTGTAAAGACGCCGGAGGGGGGTGTCTGTACTTCCGCTCTCTATATGGTAGGGGAGAGGCACAGAGGACCCCAGCCAAGATTCTCTATTGTGGTAGCAATGGACGAGCAATCATGGCCTAGCTTCTCGGGAGGAGATGCGGGCTGGTTCTTAAGTACAGTGTAGTCCCCATGCACCCACAAAGGAATGTCCGCACACTGTATCGGTTAAAACAGTCTTTATATAATTAATATTTGAAGTTGTGTACAGTATCACGATAACTCACTTTGTAGTCGGAAAATCAACAATGGTAAATATATACAGTTCTAAAGTGGTACCACATACATTAATAGATTTCATTAAAGTGCATACGGTCAGAATGACACACAGATCAAAATAAAGAGGCAACCAGCAGTAGAGAGAGGAAGGAAAGCAAGATGGTTGAACAATTGGCAGAATACTGGTCACTACTGTTAAACACAGCTCTGTGTTGAGATCCCCCCCCACCTGGGCAACCTGTAGAATAAAGATACAAGCCCAGTCCATATATTGGTCACACTAGACTTCCCAATAGTTCTGCAACCCCAAAGTACCTGGCGTTGTAGCGTTCCTCGACGGGGAATCGACGGCCCTTCTTGAGTGCCCTCCCTTTAAAGTAGGAGTCACATGTCGTTGAACATCCCACGGAGAACAGGTCGAGCTACGACGGTGAAGTGCCGCGTCGTTCCTAGCGGTGCTCGTTGACGAGGAAGCGTAAACGTCCTGCAAGGAAGAGGCGTGCGTGGCACCTCAGTGTCGATAGTTCTGGACCGCAAAGAGTTTGAAGTGTGGCCCAGCAAGGGCGTCGAGTTGTCGGCATCTCTGCGGTCTTTGGGTGGCGGGAAACCCACTGGCGGATGCACCTTGTCGCGTCGACGGTCAGGCCTTCTCCAGCAGGATACAGCGGTGACGATGCGGACGAGAGCGTCCTTGGATCAAATGAAGTTCTTAGGCAAACGGGAGCATGGCAGCTCCCGTCGGCGACGGTGCTCGTCGACCGTGGCGGACAACAGTCCGGGCGCCTTTCCTTGGGATTCCGCAGCAGTCCCCGTCTCGGGTTGGCAGCCTGTCGAAGGTCTGTCTACCAGGGAGCTTTGGCAAAGATCAGCTGGTGCACGATGGTCCCTCGTAGCTCGGTGTCGGGTACTGTCAGGTTGGAGTGACATATTCTTTTACATACAGTAACATATACTCATTTACATTGGGTCAGGGGAGACACATATTTAGTATAGAAAGGTTTTGGGAAGTTATTATGGGTTATATTTTTAAACAGCCAATTTTGCCCTTAACCTTCATTGCAGTCTATGGAAAATGCCCCAAGCCAAGATGGAGGTTCTCAGTCTAAATTCTAATTGGCTGGAGATTGTTTATAGGGAGGACAGTGAACATTCTAAACTGCCTTTCATCGTCTTTGCCCAGCTGAGAGGTCGTGTGCTATGCTGCTCCTGCTTAACTTGTTCAGGGGTGTCAAGTTTCAAGCAGTCGAGCGGCATCATTGAAAATAAAACAGGAGTCGTGTATGGAGTTTCGTGGAGACACAGGACAGGAGTGAGAAATTTCCAATTTTCTGAGAAAAGAAGTTTTCAAGACTCAATCACAAGATAAGTGACTTTCCATGTTTTGGTGAACTTTGTAAAAAGGTTATATTAATTTAAAAGGATTGAAATCGCAAACCTATATCTAAAAACTGTAGCGCATACGTTTGTTTTCTTTCCTACGTATCATTTCAAACTAGCGCGTGATTTTTTCCGTTACCTTGAGCCTGCACGAGTGACTCTGCGCGTGAGAGTGAAGCGCGAGCGTGAACTGTTGACTCGCATTTTCTGTTCAGATACGCAAGGGTTTTGCTACGTGAGTTCGCGTGTGTATTTTATTACGCGTTTCGAATCTGTGCGTGCGCAAGAACAAATCTATGTGGAGCTTCCGCGCGAGCTCTCAGAAGTGTCACGTGATAAAATAAAAGCGCGTGTGCTTTTTTCCCGCGATTTGGTTTTTGCGCATGTGCGTATTTTTTGGTGGGTTGGACTTTAGTGCGAGTGTGTTTAACTCGCGTCTTGGACTTTAGCGCGTGTGCGTCTTACCCGCTAGTTGGATTTTCAGCGCATGTGCGTATTTCCCCCGACTTGGAGTAAAGCGCATGTGTTTTTTCCCACGGTTTGGATTTTCAGCGCGTGTGCGTATTTCCCGCGACTTGGATTAAAGCGCGTGTGTTTTATCCCGCGGTTTGGATTTTCAGGGCGTATGCGTTTTACCCACTGTTTGTATTTTTAGCGCGTGTGCTGGATTTTTCCACGTGAAGGTTTCATCGCAAGTTTTAAAATCGTTCAAGAGTAAAATACACTCTAAAAAGAAAATATAAAAAGAAATACTAAAACTTAAAAGAACTTCCTTAAACTTATTTAAAGAACTTTAGACTTTGTTCAAGAATCTTGAGGTTGAGAAGACGAACTACAAAGTTAAATATTACATTCATGGACCTGCTGAGAAGGCTGAATGATCTTTAAGATTCTGGTCAACAAGTAAGGAAGTCTTGTCTGCTTATCACTTCTCTGGGCATTCTGAAGAGAAGTACCAGGTATGGTTTTTTTGACTATTTTGGTAAAGGATATAGAGTTTTAAGGTTAGTATAGTAACCCATTGAGTAATGAGGTGTATTATATGTTTGTTTTTAACTACAGGTGAAGAACCAGCTAGTTGATAGCTTCCAGCCTGGTGTTTGTTAATTTGTCCCTTCCCCCTTTCCCCTGGAAGTGAGGTAAACTGAGCGGTTATATATATTATCAGCTCAGAGTGCCACATTTTGGGTGGATTGTCGGGGGTTCAGCAGCTTCCGCAGACACCAGGATCTCAGCATGAAACTCGGGAAGAGGGCGCCTTACCAGGTCCTCTCTGGGTCAGTCCCTGGAGACACAGCAGCTTTCAGATCGTGAAGTAGAGCAACAGCAATTCTTCTCTTCCAGCAGAGCTTCCAGGTCAAGAGTCAGTTTCACTCCAGTTACTCTTCGTAGTTTGGACTTCAGCTCTGAACACTTGAACCAGTTTCGGGCAGGTCTGTCTCAGTCATTGTGTCAAACATCAGATACTAGACATCTACAACTCAGAATGCGTATTCGTCACACATTCTATTCACCCAGGTTCCACCCACAGGCTTACCCATAACATACAGTCGTTGAGAAGGCTCCAGCCAGTCTGGTCCGCACTTCCCCACACTACCATATATGGAACTTCCACCCAACAGCCAGTCGGGGGGGGGGGGAGGGACAGAGTCAGGGCTTCCCGGGACTTCGGGAAGATCAAAGTAACAGGCGATGGAAGGCAAGAGGCCCCGGGACCCTCCTGTTTCCATCAGGAATCTACCGATTCCAATGACAGGGCCGGGCATCCCAAAATGGAGGACGCTCACGGCACCAGTCAAAACATGCACTAGGGGCACAGGGTTGCACCCCTGCCCATGGGTGCCATAAGGGTAGCCCATGGATCTGTTCACCAAACCAAAAGAGAGAGCTGCACTGCCAGGAGTCCCACATGAACTCCTGCACGGAAAACACAACAGAACACACGATAAAAAGCAGTAAATGACCAGGATACGGAGGCCCAGTCCCCCCCCGATGCATTTCCAGCATCACAGTCGCCCCCCAGACTGAGGTTAGGGTGCCTAATCTCCCACGAGATACACTCTCATCCAGACTGTCAACATACCTTCTGGAAAGGCCATCTGCATTATTGTGACTCTTCCCTGGTCTGTGCTCTATGGTGAAGTCTAGTCCTTGCAGGCTAATGGACCACGTGAGCAGTTTCCGGTTTTCACCCTTCATCTGCATAAGCCACTTAAGGGGCTTATGATCTGTTTGGACCTTGAAGGTAGACCCCGTAAGGTAGGGCCTAAAACGCTTAAGGCTCCAAACTATACTGAAACATTCCTTTTCAATAGTAGCCCACCTAAATTCTCTACCCTTGAGTTGTCTACTGATGAATCCGATTGGATGTTCCCTCCCTTTGTCATCTAACTGGGACAAGACAGCTCCAATTCCAGTGTCGCAGGCGTCAGTTTGAAAGATAAAGGGCTTGCTGTAATCGGGCGCACACAACACAGGTGCCCTACACAGGCTTTCTTTCAAGCCATCAAAGGTCCTCTGACAGTCTTCAGTCCAATTAACCCTACAAGGCTGTTTGGGTGAAGTCAGAGCTGTCAGGGGTGCAGCTTTGGTTCCATAGTCTGCCATGAAATTGCAATAATACCCAGTGAGGCCGAAAAAGGCTCTCACCTGGGTTTGAGTAGTGGGAGTCTCCCAGTCACGTACATCCTGTACCTTACTGGGGAGAGGTTGGATTTGACCCCCTCCTACCTCATGACCATGACATGCACTTGGTGGCCTTGATAGTGAGGTTAGCCCTTTTCAAGGCCTGCAACACCTTATCCTTGTGTGTCAAATGCTCTTCCCAGGTGGAACTGTAGACGGCAATGTCGTCTAAGTAGGCCACACAAAAGGCCTCCAGCCCACTGAGCGCATGATTGACCAATCTCTGGAAGGTGGCAGCGGCATTCTTCAACCCAAAAGGCATGACCCTAAACTGGTAGAGTCCCTCTGGTGTTGAGAATGCTGTCTTTTCCTTGGCATGGTCCGTCAGAGTTATTTGCCAATAGCCTGAGGTAAGTTCAAAGGTGCTCACAAATTTGGCAGTACATAAGGTGTCCACGAACGTATCAGCTCTGGGCAATGGGTGCGCGTCAGTTTTGGTGACGGCATTGACTCCTCGGTAGTCCACACAGAACCTCCAATCCTTGGTACCTGCCTGGGAACTTGCCTTGGGGACAAGGACCACGGGACTGGACCAGGGACTGGTTGAGGGTTCAATAACACCCAGATCCAACATCTTGGCGACCTCAGCCTGGATGTGGTTCTTAACAGTACTTGACATACGGTAGCACCTACTTTTGACAGGCACACTGTCACCAGTATCAATCCCGTGCCTACACCACTGTGTAAGGCCTGGTGTCAAGGAAAACAGAGAGGCATACTGCCAGAGCGAAGCCCTGCAGGCCCTCTGCTGCACTGCTGTCAGATCTGGAGAGAGATGCACTCCCTCCACCGAGCCATCCTGAGGGTTGCTATCCTGCAAATCAGGAAGGGGCTCACTCTCATCCTCTTCTTGCTCTGAAGCTAGCAAGAGGCATGAGACTTCTGCTTGCCTGTGGAAAAGCTTGAGTCTGGTAACATGGAATACCTGAGGGGCTACCCCAGAGGCTCCCAGGTCAAGCAGATAATTGATCTCGCCCATCTTGGAGATTATCCTGAAGGGTCCAGTCAATTTATCTGCCAAAGCCCGAGGCTTGGTAGGCTTCATCACGAGGACCTCCTGTCCCGGAGTCCAATCCACTTGCGATGCTTTAAGGTCATGCCAGTACTTATTCAATTCCTGGCTGGCCTTGAGATTCGCTGTTGCCTGACCCATCATCTGTGTCCTCCGTCTGAGGCCTAACACATAGTCCCCCACTTGCGTGGCGGGACCTGGAGCGGCGGCCTCCAAACCTTCTATGATTAAGGCAAAGGGCCCCCTCACGGGATGTCCAAAGAGTAACTCAAAGGGGCTGAAACCAACACCCTCTTGAGGTACCTCTCTGTAAGCAAAATCTCTCAACCAGACCATTGGTCTGGGGGTGGTAAGAGGTGGAGAACTTGTAGGTTACCTCGCACTCTTTCCACATGGTTTTCATGTAACTAGACATGAAGATGGATCCTCTGTCAGAGACGACCTCCTTAGGGAATCCAACATGGGTGAAAATGCCCAGGAGACCCCTGGCAACCACCTTTGCAGTTACAGTCCGAAGGGGTATAGCCTCAGGGTACCTGGTGGCATGATCGACCAAGACCAGGATGAAATGATGTCCACCTGACGTGGGAGGGTCAAGGGGACCGACAATGTCGATGCCCACCCTCTCAAACGGTGTGCCAACCACTGGCAATGGATGCAGTGGGGCAATGACACTGCTTCCAGTCTTGCCAGACAGTTCACAAGTTGGGCAGGTCCTGCAGTGGGACTCCACTTCTACTCCCATCCGGGGCCTGTAGAAATGGGCAGAGAGCCTCTGCTTAGTCTTCTTGGTACCAGGATGACCAGCTAAGGGCACCTCATGCGCCAACTGCAGTAGGAAGGGCCTGTAAACCTGGGGTACCACCAACCTTTTGAGGGCACCAGGTGCAGGCTTAGTGGGCTCACTAACAAGGAGCTCACCCTCCGAATAAATCCGGAATGTCCTAGGACCTTCTCCTTGTGCCTGGGGCAGGGCCTGTTTCCTCAGACCCTCGAGAGTGGCACTCTCTCTTTCCTTTACAGAAGTCCGCCCGGGAGAGTCCCCCTTTAGCTAACAAGCATTGAAGGTCGGGATGATCTTCCGGGTTGAGAACCTCTCCCACAGGAAAGTCTTCTGGCTCTTCTCCCACAGGAGTTGAGTCGGGATTCACCACTGGACGCAGCCTGTCCGGAGCATGGATCCCAATGGGTGCTGTCGGAACAGCAGGAAGAGCAGGGGCGCCCTCCACAGAGGTGGCCTTCTTACTTTTCCTTTTCCTTCGCGCCTTGGGTTTCCCTGTTGGCGAGGGTGCCGGGCTCGCAGCCGGACCCTGTGTGCTCTGCGATAGGGTGACCGCTACCGCAGCCATGGGTAGATCATCCGTGATCATCCCCAACTCAACCAAATCGTTTCCTAACAAAATGTTTGCAGGCACGTTGTCCTGAACCAGGACCGGAAGCTTTGCTGTCTTGTTTCCCATCGTAATGTTGACTAAGGCTGCAGGCGATAATTTTGGAGGCCCACCAGCTAACCTGGTGGTTCTCAGAGGAGCACTTACATAGTCCTCTGGCTTGAGCAGGGTCCTGTCCACCACTGTCATGCTCGCCCCAGTGTCTTTCAAACCAGTAGAAGGCTGGCCATTCGGGAGGACACTTCTCAAAAACCTACGAGTGTTCTGTGGGATAGTCGCCAGTACTTCTGCGTACTGGTCCCAGGCCCCAAGGGACACTAAGGAAATCTTTACAGGTGCACCGAAGGTGATCCCAGTAGAGGAGGGGAGGACAGTGGCCTCCACCTCAGGTAGGGATAGGTCAGGCTGACAGCCTGGACTCAGCTTTACCCTTACACTTGGGGTCACCCCTTCGGTGCTCCAGAGCCCCACAATCCCAACAAGTGCCAGGAGTGCGGGGTACGGTACTGGAACCACTGGGACCCTTCTTCGCAGCAGGCAGACAACTACTCTTACTCCCACCCACAACAGACTTATCCCCACTAGGTTTTTGGGTCTTAAGAGAGGAAGGTTTTGGTTTACCCAACTGTGATTGCTTTGGGGACTCCTCAGCCTTCTGAGAGACCCCCTTTTCTTTGTCCTTGTCCTTCCCACTGGAGTCCTTAGGGGACACCCGGTGGGAGACCCACTTGTCAGCCAACCTAGCTAGCTTAAAGGGGTCCAAATTGTTCTGGTCAGCAACATACTGACGCAGCTCTGGTGAACAGGCTTCCGAAAAATGGTCAAAAAACAAAAGGTGGGACAATTCAACAAACGTTTTCACTTTGTAACCATCAATCCACCCCATCATGTTCATGTGCGGAGCACTCACCCAATCAATCCAAGACACATTCTCTCGTTTCTTAAATTCCCTGAACCTTTTGAGGTATTAGGTAGGTGTCTTGCCAAACCTGGTAATTAAAGCAGACTTCATGCATTCATACTGACCCCTTTCTTCCACACTCAGTTTCAGAATACAGTCATATCCAGTTTGAGGCACTCTGCTTAACAAACACTTAGCCCAAGCTCTCTTATCAACATCATGAATTGTATAAGCCATCTCAAACGCTTCAATCCATTGGAGGTTATCAGAACCCTCTGCATACACACCAACTAAATCTTTCATAAACTTGGTTGCTGGGGACCTGACACTCTCAACGGGTTTAGCTGAAGTCTCCACTCGAGCTTTCTGTAACTGGATTCGCTGACATTCAGTGTCCTTGTCTTTGAGTTCAAGATCCCTATTCTTGTGTTCCACTTGCTGTGCCAACTCTCTTTCTTAAGCTCAGCATCTATTTCCAACTTGCGATATTCGAAGGCCAATTTCATCCTTTTTTTTTTTTAACACTCTTTTTTTTATTAGTGGTCCAGAAGATGCATAACACATCTTTGCCTTAAAGCTAGAAATAAACATGACAAAAAGAAAATCGGTACAGATATCATACATCACATCAAGGTGGTACGCTTACAAAGCTTCATCTTCATCGGAGATCATATCACATAGAAACATTCTGAAGGGTCCCCAAATATCTTTAGGTCTACTAGCCGATGGGCGGGTGAGGACAAATTGTTCTCCAGCTTCATTCACGTATGTCAATTCCCAGAGGAACTGCTTTACAGTGGGTGGCACAGCACTTTCCATTGTTCTAGGATACATTTTTTGGCAACTGCGCACGAGACATTAAATAATCTTCTGTTTTTTTCAGAGCACTTGCCTATATCTGCGAATAAATATTTCTGTGGGGTCAATGCCGGGGGGATTTGTGTAACCTCCTCAAGGAACGCTGCCACCTCCCTCCAGAAGCCAGTCACCACCGGACAGCCCCAGTACATGTGGAATGAACCAGCCTGATCGGCATTACATTTGGTACATTTGCCTGGACTGTCCGGAACAAACTTTGCTATCTTGGCCGGAGTGTAATGCAATCTGTTTATAATTTTGAATTGTATAACACGTAGCCCAGCATTCAGGGAAACTCTCTTGGTAAGGGAACAGTACCTTTCCCAGGTCTTATCGTCTATGGGGATTTGGAGGTCACTCTCCCATTTACCTTTGATCAGGTTGGTCGAGGGTGTGTGTGCCTGTATTGCATTGTATAGACTGGACACCCCCAGTTGGTCGCCCGCTGTTATCATCTGTACGCATGGGTGAGTAGGGGGTTCAACAGGGAAGGACGCCCAGCATTTCTGGAAGGCCGATCTCATACGATAGTACTGTAGTGTCCTAAGAGGGCCCCCACCAATAGCCCCCATGATCAGCTGATGGGTCGCAAACTTCCCATCTATAAACATATCTCCCAGTCTCATTTCTCCCATGGGATCCCAGGCCTCTCGTAGGCTGGTGTCATGTGTTGGTGTCATGTCAGGGTAGTTCCAGAGGGAAACCTCGGGGTTGTATGGGGCCAGTACTCCCAGTCTTTTAAATATAGCCTTCCATGCGCCAATTGTGCAGCTCACCGGATTGAAGTCGCATGAGTCCCTGTAGTTTGCATCAAAGATTACGGACTGTATGTTTGTGGGGGAAGTGGTGAGCTCCTCTACCTCCATATGTGGGGGACCCTCATCCTTGGAATACCAATATTAGCGAAAACAGGGCCTGGGACACATAATAGTAAAGTTCAAAGTTGGGTGCTGCTAAGCCGCCTGTGGAGTACGGTTCAGTCAGTTTTTCCCACCCTATTCTTGGAGTCTTCCCATTCCAAAGAAAGGTCGTCGCCATGGATTTGAGGTTATTAAAGAAGAATCTCCCTGGCCATATCGGGATGTTCACGAATAAGTATAGCAGTTTGGGCAGGACTATCATTTTTAGGACTGCTACCCTACCATGTAGAGACATCGGCAAGCGGTCCCATAACAGCAACTTGGTCTTCAAGGCTTGCAGTGTGGCATCGTAGTTGTCTATGTACAACGTGTGTTTCCCACGTGAGACAAGTATCCCCAGATACCGTATGGCACCCCAGACCACTTCAAACAACACATGGAGTCGGGACGGCTGGTTGACGGTGTGAGGGGGAAAACCTCCGACTTGTCTCTATTTATAGAGTATCCCGAGTGTGCGGTGAACTCTTGAATCTCAGCCATAATGGGTGCCAAGTTGTTGTCCGGTTCACGAATATATAAAAGCATGTCGTCCGCATATAGCGAGATAAGCTGGGTAGCCCCCTTAAGATTGATCCCCCTGTTAGAATGTCGCAGTCGGATCGCTATAGCCATTGGCTCTATTGTCAAGGCAAATAGTATGGGCGAGAGCGGGCAGCCTTGCCTGGTGCCCCTTCCCAATAAGAACAAATCCGAAATGGACTGATTGGTCAATACCCGTGCCCCAGGTTCCGTGTAGAGTAATTTGACATAACTAATGAAGTTAGGGCCAACACCAAATGCCTCCAGCACTGCCAGCAAGTAGGCCCATGACACAGAATCGAAGGCCTTTTCCGCGTCTAATGATACGGCCACAGTGTTCCTGCCCGGGTCTATTTGGGCCATAACACCAAAGAGCCTACGGAGGTTAAGAGCCGTAGACCTAGTGGGGATAAACCCATTCTGGTCGGGGTGTACAAGTGTAGGAACTGCCGGCAGAAGCCTGCTGGCGAGTACTTTGGCGAATATCTTAGCATCTGTGTTGATCAGAGATGGTGGCCTATATGACGATATGTCCTGGGGTGGGCAGCGCGGTTTGGGGAGAACAGTTATAAGGGCCTCTCTCATGGACGGGGGCAGTATTTTGCATTGGAGGGATTCCTCCCAAACCCGCAATAACAATGGAACAAGTTCCACACTAAACTCCTTGTAAAACTCGGCTCCCAGGCCGTCTAGCCCTGGGGCTTTATTGGATGCCAAGTCCTTAATCGCCTCAGTGAGCTTGTCAGTAGTGAGAGGTTGGTCTATTGCCAGGCGGGTCTCTTCAGGGAGTTTCGGTATTGTCAGCGTCTCCAAATATGCCCTGATTTCCGTGATCGTCTTAGTGTCTCTGTTACTATACAGTTGTTGGTAAAATTTTACAAATTCAGCATTTATCCCACTCTCATTCAGCACAACCTCACCGCCAGGCGTTTGTATATTAGTAATTCGATTAGGGTGCCTGTCCTGTTTCAGTAATTTAGACAGTGTCCTACCCGCTTTGTTACCTTCCCCATATTTACGGGCTTGGACCGGGGCCGCTATATATTGTACTTCCCTAGCAGCTAGTCTGCCAAATTCCTGGAGGTGTTTTTGTATTCCAGCTAGTATGGTCTTATCATGTGTACGAGCGTACTCGTCCTCAAGTTTCCCCAACGCGTTCTCAGTTTGGGTAAGGTCAGCCCTAACCTCTTTCAGAAGACCCACATATTTGGATAGAAGTGTCCCCCTAGCCCAGACCTTAAAGGATTCCCATACTGTGGAACATCTATCAACCGAGCCCACATTGATTTCGAGGAACTCTGCAATTTCGGTGTGTAACCCCTCCACCATCCCAGGGTCACTCAGCAACCCCCCAGGCATCCTCCATCTTTTGGGAGATCCAGGGCAGTTTTGAATTGCAACCTCAAGTGTTATCGGGGAGTGGTCAGACAGTGTACGAGGAAGTATCTCACATGACTTTGTTACAGCAAGCATAGTTGGGGAAACAAACCAATAATCAATTCTTGACTCGGAATCGTGGACCGTAGAGTAGTATGTGTAGGCCTTCCCTTTCGGGTGCATCACTCGCCAGGCGTCATCGAGGGAGAGCTGGGAAAGGACATGTTGCAAGGTTAGAACAGCCCTACTTGGTGCTCTAACAATCGTGCTGGATCTGTCCAGTTTGGGGTCCATAGCGATGTTGAAGTCACCACCCCAGACTATAATGGGAATATCAATGGCAGATAGCAGTTGGTATATATTAGTATAAAATGCGGGGTCATCTATGTTCGGGCCATATGTATTTACCAGTAGCATCCGCTGACCCGCAATCGAGCCCCACACCAGAGCATATCTACCAAGGGGATCTAATTTATGGCCATCGGGGCAAAATCCCAGATTTGGATGTATGAGCGTGGCGACACCCCTGGACTGAGATGAGTAATTTGTACAAAACCTGGATTTGCCCAAGCCGGGAAATATGCACTCATTGCCAGTATCAACCGTATGTGTTTCTTGCAACATAACAATTTGAGCGCCATGTCTGACAATATAATTTCTAACCTTTTTAGTCTTTGACCAATTGTTCAGACCCCTTACATTCCATGACAGCAGTTTAACCCTTTATGCGTGGTACAAGTCTTACGTAGAAATGTTTGAGTAGCATCTCCAACCTCCTGGATGTATCCTTCAAATAGCATGAGCTGTGTCAGAATCTCACAGACCACTTGTTTAACCAATAAACTATAACCAGATCCCCCGGTAGTCCTCCCAGGGCAAGGTGCCATACTGTGGGGGGACTTACCCAATTCAAACCATGGGATATCGCATTTACAACAACTCAATCAAAACTCCCCATCCCGCCCACCACCCTCATTGTCTCCCCCAACTTGACGATGTCTATCCCTTAACTTGTGGATAATTCCCGGGGTAGTCACGTTGCCTCACATGACCGCCATCCCCGGCTCACATCCATCACCAATTACAGAAGATGGCCATCTTTTGTATCAATTTACCAAGGGCCCTGAAGTAGGGCCCCCACCAGTTGCAACTGGATCCGTAGAGTGTTCAAGTCTTAGTCTGCTGGCGGGGGTCCGTTGTTCTGCGCAGGTCGTCCCCCCCCCCCCCCATGGAGGGAGGGGAATAGAGGACTCAATGTAAGACAGGGCGTCAGAAGGGTTTTCAAAAAATGGTGCTCTTCCTGCATGTTGTATTCTCATTTTGGCTGGGAACATCAAGCCGTACGGGATCTGTCGTGCTCTAAGGAGTTTCTTAACCGATTCATAAGAGCGCCTATTTGCCTGGACAGAGGCAGAGAAATCTGGGTATACATGTATACGGTTCCCCTCATATTGCAATGTACCGGCCTCACGTGCCAACCGAAGGATTGTATCCCTGTCTCTGTAATTCAGCAGGCGGGCAATGATTGTACGTGGCGGGGCTCCTGGTTTGGGTATTGGTGCTAGAGTACGATGCGCCCTCTCCACCAGGAAATGTTCAGAGAGCGATTCGGGCCCGAACAGGGTTTTGAAAAGTTCCTCCACATGTTTCTCCATCTGTCCCCTGCCGAAGGATTCCGCCATACCGACCACGCGGACATTGTTCCTCCTCGACCTGGTTTCGAGGTCTTCACATTTGCTCTGTAGTTTGTTCATTGTGTCTCTGATGTAGGATATATCTCGACTGTGGTGGGCAATGGTATCTTCATTCACACTTATCCTACTCTCCGTCTCCGTGACACGCGCACTTTCCTTGTCTATTCTGGCTCTCAAGGAGCCGATAGTGGCAACTATTTCGTCCAGCTTAGTGTTCACTGCAAGGAATCAGTTTTGTACTAGTGTGGTCAATTTATCTTCTCTGTCCGCCACGTCTTGCTCACCCTGAGTACCCTCGTCCGGATGCGTGTCCACCGCCACAGCGTGACTGCCCGTGTTGGTAAACGTGTCCATAGGGCCCTTCTTCCTGCCAGCGGGGGTTTTGGCCTTGTTCGACTTACTTGGTTCCCCCATGTCCACGGCGAGTCGCGTGTGAATATTGAGTATGTCCAAAGAGCTCAGGAGGGTCCAACCTCGGACCGTGGGTCGGGGTCAGCGCCCCTCCAAGTGTCAGGATCCGTAAAGGAGAACCACGAGTTTCGGCCAGGCCTGCAGGAAATATATCCAAATTGAGCCGAGCACGTAGAGCTGCCCTGTATGTTCCAATCGGCCTCACAGAGTGTTTATGGGCCCAAAAGAGGCGGGAAGGGACCAGGAGGACCACAGCCACAGCTCAGCGGATCTTGAGGAAATATTTGCCGGGGGCATCCAGCGTAAAAATGCGCTTAATGTGATGAAACACGGCAGGACAGGGACACCGCGTCCACCCTCCCACCTCTCGTTGGCCGCTTACTTGTTTGTCCAGCTCCGCCGCCTGCGGGTCTTTGCGTGGGCAGAGGCCACGATACTCCGGGATCAAAGGGAGGCGAGTGTCAAGCAGGTCGGCACAGGGGGCAGATTAAAGCTGGGGCTTCCACAGGGTCGACAGGCGCCTCCAATCACCACCTCGTGAAGAGAGCAGGCCGGACAGCAGGGCCGGGTGCGGGCCTCCAGCATAGACTCCGCCACTCGCGGCCCGCAGCGCTCAGCAACCACGGCCTCCGGTAGAATTCCTCTGGTGCTGCGCGTCAGCTCGACACCGATGCTCGCGTCTGCGGATTTGTTGACAGCCAGACCTCAGGAGTCCAGAACTGCAGCGGGCCCGGATTTTCACAAGTCGTGGATACGTTCACCGGCAACCGCTACAGCAAGTTTCAGCCCTCTAGACGGCCTATGAACGGATCTTCAAGCGCAGGATCTTGAGGTGATGGAGGAGCGACGGGTTTAGGCGGCCATCTTCTACGTGCGCAACAGTGCCCCCCCCCCCCAGTTTCATCCTTAATAACTCAAGCTCCAAGGAATTGCTGGGGGTCGGAACAGAGGCAGCAGGAATGGTGGCATTCCCAGAATCAGATTCAGCGACAACCCTTGGGGTAGAGTCCTCATTGGTTGCATCCCACCTTCAAGAGTTTCACAATCAGTTTGATAGTCCACCAGGACAGCTATCAACTCAGCTCTAGACTTAAAGTCTAACTCCCTGGTTTCACAAGCACTCTGGAGAGCCTCTAAGCTCATCCGAGTCAATTTACCATTCACAATAGATTCCATTGCTTGTAATGCAGTTATCTTGTGCGCAACTAAACCTCAATTTAACAAAGTGCAGATATCCTTTGTAAGTGGCACGGTTATACACTGATTATTAAAACCATAAGCATCCCACCGCTGCCACCAGTGTCAAGATGCCGGAGGGGGGTGTCTGTACTTCCGCTCTCTATATGGTAGAGGAGAGGCACAGAGGACCCCAGCCAAGATTCTCTATTGTGGTAGCAATGGACGAGCAATCACGGCCTAGCTTCTCGAGAGGTGATGCAGGCTGGTTCTTAAGTACAGTGTAGTCCCCGCACACCCACAGAGGAATGTCTGCACACTGTATCGGTTAAAACACAGTCTTTATATAATTAATATTCAAAGTTGTGTACAGTATCGCAATAACTCACTTTGTGCTTGGAAAATCAACAATGGTAAATATATACAGTTCTAAAGTGATACCACATACGTCATTAGATCACATTAATGTGCATACGGTCAGAATGACACACAGATCAAAATAAAGAGGTAACCAGCAGTAGAGAGAGGAAGGAAAGCAAGATGGTTGAACAAATGGCAGAATACTGGTCACTACCGTTAAACACAGCTCTGTGTTGAGATCCCCCCCACCTGGGCAACCTGTAGAATAAAGATACAAGCCCAGTCCATATATTGTTCACACTAGACTTCCCAATAGTTCTGCAACCCCAAAGTACCTGGCGTTGTAGCGTTCCTCGTCGGGGAATCGACGGCCCTTCTTGAGTGCCCTCCCTTTAAAGCAGGAGTCACGGGTCGTCGAACGTCCGACGGAGAACAGGTCAAGCTACGATGGTGAAGTGGCCGTGTCGTTCCTAGCGGTGCTTGTTGACGGGGAAGTGTAAACGTCCTGCAAGGAAGAGGCGTGCGGGGCACCTCGGTGTCGATAGTTCTGGACCGCAAAGAGTTTGAAGAACTGTGGCCCAGCAAGGGTGTCAAGGGATACATCGGCGACGATGCGGACAAGAGCGTCCTTGGATCAAATGAAGTTCTTAGGCAAACGGGAGCACGGCGGCTCCAGTCGGCGACGGCGGTCGGCGACAGTGGGGGACAACAGTCCAGGCGCTTCTCCTTGGGATTCCGCAGCAGTCCCTGTCTCGGGTCGGCAGCCTGTCGAAGGTCTGTCTACCAAGGAGCTTTGGCAAAGATCAGTTGCTGCAAGGCATAAAATAAGCGGTTTTGCATAGCAATTTGCTGTGCAATTTTGTAGGTTTGCTAATCAAATGGACACTTGTGTAGCAAGGTTAGCTATTTAAGTTGACCTCTTCAATGAACGCACAGCTCGCCCTGCATTCCTCTTGCCCATGGTGCTCTTTTCACCCTATTGCCTCTGTTCTCTTCAAGTGCTAATGAAGAGAAAGTGCAGCAGTAATCATCTTGTCCACTCTTAAGTGCCAAAGGCATGTGTGGGAGTGCTAGGCAAGAATTTCTTTTTCAAATAATTGCAAACCAGAAGTAATAGAGATGATACTTGTATTAAGCTTTCTATATACTGTCTTGCCAAGACCAGTATGTGTCAACTTTATATTTATATAAAAATAGTCATGCAATTCCATTCCTAAAATGTAAGTTGTTACATAATGCATAATTACAGTATTGATACTGTAACATATTGCATCATCTTATGCTTTAAGGTAAAGTTTAGCTAAGTGTATCTAAATTTCATAGTGTCCACTGTATTTCATTTTGTTGGGAAAGATGGTCATATTGACAAGTGAAGACTTTTGAAAATGTACATGATCAAACGCTTTTGATGGCAAACCTAGTTCTGTAACCTGCACGTTGCATACATCTTGTAATTGGTGCTCAACCCATGAGCAAACCCATATTCCTTGAGATTCTGTATCATCACTCTTGCTTTATACCAGGTACCGTGAAAGTGAAATGACCACAAACTACAATATTCCACTGAGGTTTCCCAGTTCTATGGCTGCTAGACAATCCACTCTGTTTAGTCTCTTTTTTACCTCTTACAGAATGAATACACAAAGCAAACTAGATGCTTACGATCCAGTCTGCAAATCTACAATCTACTGCAATACTAAACACTGTTTGCCTCCAGAGTACGCTTTGTTTTATGATTGAATTATACATTACCACCTGCAGGAGACAGCTGGCCAAACTGTTTTCAGAACCTTTTTTTAACATATCTCTTTATTTGTGTCCATTCATGCAGCTAACCGTTTACATTTTACAGACCCTCATCTATGGCTCACAAAGTCATTTCGTCCACTTGCATAGTCAAGTAGATTTTATAAAGGGTCAGTAGCATTTGCAAGAGATGTTTGGAACTTTTATTTAACATTTATGCAGAAAAATGTGTCAAATAAAGGTTTCACTGTGCATGGCTGGCCTCTGGGTGGAAGCAGTGTGCCAAACAATGTGGGTTTGTAGGGACAGGCACAATTTTAATGAAATTACATTTAAAATGTTTAGGTTGAATAGGTAAACTAAGTTACCCAACCTGTAGGTCTAGCTGAAGTTAAGAATTTGCAAGGCCTGACTCCTCTCACTAATGTCTTATTTCAGCAGTGCGCAAAACTGCTGTATTGTGGCTTTTTACATGTCTTGGGTACAAATAACCTCTGGTGGCATTAACAATATTAGTACAAAATTGCTAATCAAATGAGCTTGTTTGCTAATCAAAAATAATTTAATTAGCAAACTCTGCTAATCAATTTTTGAAAACTAATTTATGCCTTGTCAGCTGGTGCACAGTGGTCCCTCGTAGCTCGGGAAGAGGGCGCCTTACCAGGTCCTCTCTGGGTCACAGCAGCTTTC
This sequence comes from Ambystoma mexicanum, assembly GCF_040938575.1. Taxonomy (NCBI): domain Eukaryota; kingdom Metazoa; phylum Chordata; class Amphibia; order Caudata; family Ambystomatidae; genus Ambystoma; species Ambystoma mexicanum. The sequence continues at coordinate 1,256,125,867 of NC_090923.1, read as the reverse complement.
AGATCGTGAAGGAGAGCAACATAAATTCTTCTCTTCCAGCAGGGCTTCCAGGTCAAGCGTCAGTTTCACTCCAGTTACTCTTCGTAGTTTGGACTTCAGCTCTGAACACTTCTGAACACGATTCCTAGCAGTGAGAGGTCCCCAGATATACTGTTGATCTCCCATTCATTCCGCTGGGTCACACTTAAGCACCCAATCACTACGAAGGCATTCATGCAGGCAGGCAACCAATCGGGTGCATGCATAGTGCATTCAGGCCATTCACTTCCCTCCAGACACTCACAACAAGTTATGTGTATTGGGACAAGTACTCAGCCATTCAACACTCCACGTTGTATTCATACCAGTTTCAGGCAGGGCTGTCTCAGTCATTGTGTCAAACACCAGATACTAGACGTCCACAACTCAGAATGCGTATTCGTCACACATTCTATTCACCTAGGTTCCACCCGCAGGCGTGCCCACAGCATACGGTCATTGAGAAAGCTTCAGCCAGTCTGGTCGGCACTTCCCCATGCTACCATATATGGAACTTCCACCCAACAGCCAGTCCGGGGGGAAGGGACAGAGTCAGGCCTTCCCGGGACTTCGGGAAGATCAAGGTAACAGGCGATGGAAGGCAAGAGGCCCCGGTGGCCATCTTGTTTCCATCAGGAATCTACCGATTCCAATGACAGGGCCTGGGCATCGTAAAATGGAGGACGCTCAGGGCACCAGTCAATTCAGCACGGAGCTGCCACCAGCCCGTACCCTGCTCTGTGGGCCACCCACAGGTGCCCAAAAACATACACTAGGGGCACAGAGTTGCACCCCTACCCATGGGTGCCATAAGGGTATCCCATGGATCTGTTCACCAAACCAAAAGAGAGAGCTGCACCGCCAGGAGTCCCACATGAACTCCTGCGCTGAAAACACGACAGAACAAATGATAAAAAGCAGTAAAGGGCAAGGATACAGAGACCCTGTCCCCCGATGCATTTCCAGCATCACAGTGAGGATCTGGCTTACCCAGCCCACTTATTTTGCCTCTACCACCTTCTCTTTGAGGTCTTTTAGCTCCTCTTCCAACTGACTGGCTAGCTGCAAGATTTCTTCCTTCTGTCACCTCCTCTGACCTACTTCCCTCTCCCAGTACTGGAGTTGGGGTCTCTACTCCTCGTTCTTAATCCCTCTCTTGTAGATGGAAGAAATTAGTCTATATACCAGCGACTCAGTGTCTCTCGGACCTTCCTCTGTCTGGCCTCCAGTCTTTTGGAGTAACAAGTCTGCATCCACCTGCTTGACTCCAGACTGAATACTGACACCTGTTCCTGATCGTTATCAACCTCCTGGTTATGAATGTTACAGGTCTCTTCCTCTGCCCCATGTAACTCCACCTCCAAATCTTCACCACCCTCCTTATTAACCATGTCTAGAACCTCTTCATTGCTCTTTCATAAGCTGCTTAATGTCTTTTCTAGTGCCCTCCTTACTAGGATCCCCCTCACCCTCCTTTGTCACCTCCTACTACATGATAATCCTGTCCCTCAACCTCTTGAATGTCTCTTCAACCCGTTTCTCGTTAGGCTCCACCTCAACCTTCTTAATTGCTCCTTTATCCGCCTCCAGATAACACTCCTCAAACTACTGATGGTCTCCTCCAACCGCCCCTTTCACACTCCTCAAAATCCTAGATGTCTCCTACCACCTCCTTATAACGTTTCTCCTCAACCTTTGTCTTTTCCCACCACCTCCTGGTCCCTCTCCTCCTCAATCTTCTCCTATATAGGGCCTCATTCCGAGTATGGGGTTAGGGGGTTAAGGGCACCGGTAAGGATGCCGGTGCCGTTAACCCCCTACCACCACATTCCGAGGTCCCTTAGCATGTCCCACCAGGAACGGTTGGTCTGACCAGCCGTTCTTAGCGGGACCCGTTAAGGGACCTTGGAGCTAATAACGGGCCCGCAATTTGCGGGCCCGTTATTGGCTCCTTCCCCATTCCCATTGATCCCTATGGGGGCTCAAATGGGAATGGGGAATGGTTTCTGAATGGGGATTTACCGGGTCCTCCAAGGTTGGAATGACCCGGTAAGTCCCCATTCAGAGACACCGGGTTTGGAGGCAGCCATGGTGCTAATAGCACCATGGCTGCCTCCAAACCCGGAATGACCCCCCATAGTCTTAATCTCTAACTCCTATGGTGCACCATCTTCCTCCATGGCCGTCTCCTTCTCTGGTCTCTGAGCTCCTCCAGTCTCCTTCTCCAGACTCATCCTTGCTACTTCTGCATGCTTTCCCTCAAGCGCTATCCAAACTCCTTTCCTGCTCCAGCCTCTGTCTACTTCCTCCCAACTTTCACTCCTTCCAACTTCCACACTAACTGGGAATCTTTATTTACATGAGGCTTTGGCCCTTACATTTCCAGCCTCTTTGGGGAAAGGGGACTTAGGTGTACTTGGAAGTTGTAGTCTCTGGGCTGGTCTCCAGTATCTGCTTACCGCAGTCTCAGGAACTATGTCTGCCATTTAGGTGTTCCTAACTCCCCCTACCGGTTTAGGTCGCTGGTGTAAGAGTTGGTTGAGGATTCCCTAACTTGGTGGTGGCTTCCATTTCTGATGTGGGGCCTGGGACTGGTTGATTGCTTCATCAGTTCCTTGGCCTAGCTCTTTGCAGATTTAAGAGCAGGTTCTGCATCTGCATGCGTAGTCAGCTCTTTGGTACCACTGCTTCTTGATTCCCTAAAGGGGTCCACTTAATTGGTTCTACTGGGGAAAAGGACAGGGTCGGAATTTCCCTCCTGGTTGATGAGTGGAGACCCGATCTCCTCGGTAGCCCTTAAAAGGCCAGTGTCAAGCCCGGTTACCCTTTGACGTCCCCCACTCCCCAGGGTGTTCCTCTGGGAGGCACCCTTGATGGTTAGCATAGTTAGGGATGTCAGATGTTACATATTCTAACTTCACTCTTAGGTCATAAAGGGAGAACTAGTCCCCATATAACAAGCCATTGCAATGCGACAAGGCTACAGTGTGGCAACCCCGGGACTGCCATCCTGAAGTTCAGTGGGTGCCCTGTCCTATAGGGTCAAGGCACTGACAGCTTTCAGAGCCAAGCAGGGGAATTTGTTACATTATGAACCAAAAACCTATTTAACAACAGAAAGAGAAGAAACAATACATGTAGAACCAGTGCCCAATACTTCAAAGTTCGAGGGCGTTGGACAGCACAACAACAAAGTAACCATTTGACACCCTATATTGGGGACCAGAGATTCTTTTATAGAAGCCCTCTAGCAGGGGAGCCATGTGATGCTCCCGGTGATAGTGAAGAGAACACTTATCGAGTTATAGTTCCGAAGTCTGTAACATTATCGCAGCTTTATAAACCATTTCCTTCTCTTCTCTATGGTACTGATGTTTTAAACTCTTTTTTTTTTATTTATTGATTTTTTTTATAACGCGCCTATACACAATGTGTTTCTAAACCCATCTACCCGAAAAAAGCAGACTCATCGAGATTATATTGCATAATTAGTAAAATATTGTGGCAGTAGATCAAATTACATTATCATAGAACAATTTATATGTAGGTTCCAATCTTGAGCGCACAAACCCATATAAAGAAAACAAGTGACCCTCTCACAATACCAGTGTCTGCTGTTTTCATCATGTTAGATTTGCGGATCCTTCCTCGAGTTGATGTGCTCCAGTTTGTCTAATAGATTTCCTGCCGTCTATTTACTAAACTGAGCTTTCCTTGGAAGGAAGGGAAATATCTCGTCTTTTCCAGCATTTCAATCTCTTTTGTGATCGCCCTAGACCTTGAACTGCAAGTTCCAATGTGTCAGTTAGTAATCTTTGGCACTTTGGATCATTTAATGAGGTAGGTAGATGCCGATTTTCTCTGCATTTTGTGGTCGATCTCCATTTACCAGATTCTGTTCATATATAAATGATAGGGTTATCTTAAGGGTGAAAGTCACTGGACATTTCAGGAAGTATTAAAATGTAAAACCCTGCAGCATTTGGAATTCTTCGCTAAACTCTTGCTTGCATCCAAGCAATTCTGCTGCAAAGTCACTGAACAGCCTCAAGAAATCTCTTGCCCACTTCCATTTCGAAGAGCTCCATATGCACTAAGGATCATTACTCCTATGTTGAAAGTTCAGGGCTTTAATTGCGATTGGTCTAGGTTGTTCCCATAGGCCCTGTGGGCACATTAAAGTACCTCTACTTTTTTTAAGGCATTATTGCAAAGGCAGTTAATCAGAGATAGTATCTTGCCCTTCTTCATCTGCCAGAAGACCAATCGAGCATATATTATGATGTCTGACATGATTTTCCTGATCATCCAATAACCCTCCACAAAACTGGATTTCTCGACTAGCTAAATCCACGTATTTGTTAGGAGTGTCATAGTTGACTTTGCTAGCACTCATTAGTCTTTCATTTTCTTGAATGGGTTCTGCTTGTTGGATAATATTAGCATTGAGCTCATTGACTTTTCGCACCAATTGGGAAAACATTTGATTGGACACCTCAGTGTTTTGGATCATCCTTTGCATTTCTGTTATCAGCTCAGCCCTTTGGGTTGGGAATGTTGCTCTGCAGTGGCCATTTTTCTCAGTGGGGGGTTTTCTCAGATGCCTGGTACAGAGGGCAGACAAAGTGCATCTCCCTGGTTAAACTGTATGGACTCCAAGTCTGAGGAGACTTTGAGGCGAGCATATATCAGAACTAGCCATGCATTACCACCCTTGCACCTTATTTATTCCACAGGTTCAAGGTTACTACTAGCAGAGTGTAATGCCGTTGATTTAAGATGGAACTACTATGCTGCCTTTCAATCCTGCTAACTATTGCTGCATAAATGTCTTATACATATTTATTGCAGATATCAGGTGATAAGTACTTCCAGTCTATGTATTCATTCCATTAAGACCACAAGTAAATTAGAGTAGAATGTTTTAGCAGGTTTAGCTTTCTACATTCTAGGCTTTCTCTTTCATTATGCTGCGGTGAAGTTTTTAGTGCACCTAATTTCCTCACATTGGGGTATTTATTTTCACTCCCCACTCTAGGGTTCTTCTCTCTCACACACCCCATTCTGGGATGTTTGCTCTCTTGCCCCACTCTGGGTCTCTTTCGCACTGCCCACTCTGGGGTGTTCAGTTTCTCTCCCCACTTTGCGTTTCTTTATCTCTCTTCATTCTGTTGTCTGCTTCCTTTTCCACTGGAGCCAACACATACCTGTTTGTCTTGTGCTACACGGAAGGGTCATTGAGTCGGGCCACTTGTCCGGTGGTTGCAGAGCCTCTTGCGCGTCTTCTCCGCTCGGTTCCCCTTTGGTCGTTCGAGTCTCAAACTCCTTGTTCTGGCAGCTATTCAGGCTGGGCGGAGTCACTTAAACTTTCAGCTGGGCTCCGCACCTGTCCTCCAAGGCCCTCCAGACTCGCTCTTGCAGCCTCTCCGGCCTCCTCCAGCTGGCCTTCTGCTCTGCACTCTGGTGGGCGCCTCCTGTCAGGACGCTGACACCGACGTTCTTGCTCTCTTGCCAACAAAGGGGAGTCTCCTCCACAGGGATCCCGCTTACTGTCCCCTAGTGGGTGAAGAGTATATTGGGCTCACCACAGAGTCACAAAGGGGATGGCTTCCCGTTGGGGAGAGGTGACGATCTCCCTGGATTCCTCACATTGCTCATTCACCAATCAGAGGTGCAGTGCAATTTTGACAGCTCCTCACACCACAGCAAGAGGGCTTCCTATTGATGGAACTCGCTCCAGGTTAGACAAACCCCTTGTATGATGTTATGGTTAGTGTTTTCACCTGTAGGCTGTGCTCCGAGCGCTTGGGATGGAGGTCGGATTAGTGTAGAAAGGGCATTTGCAACTCATATTTTTTAATGTGAGCCTCCCTGATCCGCACCAGAAGCAACTCCATTGGTAATGTGGGTAAAAACAGCTGACATGACTGTATTTCAGTGTTTGCCCTCTTCCCTATACGTGGATCCTCAGAGTATTGCTGACATTTTGGCCGGACATCACAGCACCTCCTGTCTCATAATCCCCCAAGCTGTTGCAGTTTTCATGTTCTTCTGCAACTTCTGTGGTCCATAACTGTCCTTGTTCCAAAGATCTTCACCTGCTCCGGACCTTAGCTTGTTTGATCACTGGAACACTGGTTGTTAGGGAGAATTCTCTGTTTAGGCTGAATTTCCTAACCTAGTGAGTCCCCCAGCAGCTTTGCTGGATTTTTGGGGTTTATTTTTTTTCTCCTGCCAAGAGTGAGACTCTTTTACCCTCACTCTTGGACATGACTTGAGCGTGTTTTCTGTGACTTGCTATGTGCTTATGGGCTAGGGGGTAATTTTCCCCATAGGCCATCATTGGTTGTTGAATGTGTGTTACACAGCACCCTCAGTGCAGTAACACATGGGTGTCATAGAGACCCCCAAACATAGACTCCACACCCTGGGACTGACTACTGTCTCCCTGGGTCTGTAAAGTCACCATTGACTTTACTAGTCTTAATTTAGGAACTTAACCAGTACAAACCATCTTACTGTGGAAGTACTGGTAGGGGCAATTAGATTGCTCCTGGGTCTGTTGTCGAGGGGGTACTGTCCCGTCCCCCCTCGCCGAGTTCTGGCTGGTGGCAGTGGATACCACGGAAATATTCCACCTGAATATTTCCCAATGGGATTTCCCATTGTTTTTAATGCACCACTTTTTGGTGCAATGTTAAAGATACCGCCGGTTTATTTAATTAATATAAATTCACCGGATGGGATTTTTTGCCAGAACTCGCCGCCAAAATGGTGTCTAGGTTCACTTCAGTAACCCTGAACCCGAGTCGAGCCTTTGTTCCACTTTTGGCGGGCTTCTGCACAGAAGCCCTCCAAAGTGGTGCCATTCTGTCTGGGTACCACAGGGGGTGTAGCATGTTTGAGTGACAGCTAGGCTGTATGAATGGGGGTTTGCTGCATAAAAGCAGGGTTTTTGGGACTGATTCTTCAGAAGTCGCCACAGGACCTAAGAAGCCGAAGAGGGAGAAGCCGAGCCGACCTGCCAAGACGACACCACCGGTGGAGCCCTGCGGAACCGTCTCACCACTTTTCCCGACGACAAAGGAGATCTCCCGCCGGAGAGTCTTCTTCCCTTAACTGGTGGGGACAACCAGTTGCTGCCTTCTTTTCGCCGTCCCGAAGCATCTCGTGGCCGCCTTGCCTGTGCCAAGCACCCCGGCAACCGGGATACCACTTTTTACCTCAACCGCGAAAGAGGGGTAAAATCCTTTGTGTCCGGAAAACTCCACGGCTGGCCTCATCCCTGGTAGTGCAACGACCTTCAGCTTTCCTCCACGTCGAGATCACCTCTTCCTCTGGACGACGCCGCGACTTGCACCCACTACCAGGAACGACTACCACCGCTGGAGGATCCTTTCCACTTTTAAAGGTACTGTGTTCCGCCCGGCTTCCCTTGCCACCGATTGTACGGGGTAGATTTAGCCCTCGGCTCTCGACCCTGGGTAAGCCTGGGACACCCTAACTAAACTTTTCGGAAACGTAGTAAAACCTTTTCTACTCACCTGCAAAGACTTGTGACATTGTGTGATCTTGGGCATATTTTCGCCTGGCTCCCTCTAAAGCGGGCCCCGAACTAATTCTCCTTGTTCCACAATTGACTGCCTTTTCTAACCTTAAGTGAAAAGTGTTTTACCTTGCTGCTCTCTTTATTTCTGCCTTTTCCCTCCCTTTTTAATAACTTGTTGGAGTACCATCTAACGTTAAGCGCTCACCTCTGGTTGGAAATAAGTGGTGTTAACTTAGAATTGTCCAACAAATGATTAGGGATGTACATATGAGTAATAGTAACTATGTTTTGACTTTCTTACCTTTTTCTGTGCTAGTGTAATTTATGAGTGTGCCTTTAATAAATAAGTATACTTTTACACCTAGCTCTGGTCAGTGTTTGCTTGTACTACTGTGCCTCTGTACCTATTGTGTATCCTCTGTATACTGTCTAACTCTTCTTGAGAGAAGTCTGACTGCTCAGCCACAGCTACCACAGTGAATCTGTGTGGTACAGACTGCTACCAAGTGGGTTTACTGCCAACACCTGTAGTCTTAAATCTTTTGCAGTGGTCCCAGAGGGAACTGCACAGGTTTCTGCCTAACACTAGTGTACAGCGGTGGGATTTGTATTGAGTATACACTTTAGAGTACTTTTGAGATACCTTAGTGCATCTAACCACAAAGCTTAAGCACAAGAAAGAAAAAGTCATTTTCTAACCTGTCTACTATGGAAAGTTATAGGCAAGAATCCCTTGCTACAAAAACTGCTGATTGTCTAAGACTTCTCTGTAAGCATAAGAATCTCATGACTAAAGGAAAGAAAATGGAGCTAATAGAAAGGTTGTTAGAAAACCAAAGTCTGGAGGATGGTTCAGAGGAACCTATCACTCCAGCAAATGTAGAGAACAGCAATGATATTGATATTGAACAAAGTATTGATGATCTTGGGTCAGAACCAGAAGAGGAGGATGAAACTGTTGTAGATGTTCCCTCTAGGCCTCTGTCTGCTCTACCAGCTGTACCTACTGGACCTTTGCCAGGTCCCACATTTAACCCTCAATACTTTGAACTGGAGAAAATGAAACTTGAATTAGAGTACAAGAAACTTAATGCTCAAACTGACAAAGAACTAAGGCTAAGGGAAATGGAGCTCAAGTATGAGCTAGAAATGAAGAAATTGTCTGTTGAGAATGCTTCTCTCTCTGGCTCCTCTAGAAGTTCCAGTCCTAAAAGACCCCGGATGCCTAAGGAATTGATTGGTATGTATGAGCCTAAGTTGGATGTGTTGGATTGGTTGTCTATGTTTGAGTATAATCATGGGCTCCAGAACATCACAGGTAATGAGTTACTCACCTGGTTGTTCTCTAGGCTTCCCCCTGTTGCAACTGATGCGGTAATGGAGTTGGGGGAGGAGGATAGGAAAGAGTATGAATGTGTGAAACTAGCTTTGATAGCTAGGTTTGGGAAGACCCCTTCCCAGTATTTTAAGAGGTCTAGGAGCCTCAAAAAGCATGATGGTACCCCTTGGGCTACCTGGGTGTGTGAAGGGTTGAAAAACTTAGAGGGATGGATTAAGGGTTACAAAGTGAACACTTATGAAGGAATGAGAAATCTTGTAATGATGGAGTCAATTTATGATGCCTGCTCTCCTGAGCTCAGACAGCACTTGGCTGATTCACGGGAATTAGATCCTAGGAAGCTAGCTAAGGCTGCTGACTTGTGGGTTGCCAACAGGGCTACTCACAAGGATTCTGGGGTAACTCAGAAGAAGGATGAGGGAAGACAGCCTAAGAAAGACTCCAAAGAGAATTCTAATAATTCTAATTCCAAAGAGGGCCCCAAACCAAACCATAAGGGTAAGCCACCTGGAAAACCACAGCAGAGTAGTATACCTTCTGGTGCTAAACCAGAAGGAGGTCAGAACAAGCCTCCATTCCAAAGGACCTTTGGGGCCTGTTATGTTTGTAAGGCTACTGACCATGTGAAAGGAGATCCCAGATGTAAGGGTAAACCTTCAGGGGTCCAGCTTGTCTCCTTAGCCTTCGCTCCAGAGGAGGAAGTCACTATGGCAAGTGGAAACTTTCTACTACTGGCTGATGAACCCACTGGAGTCTCAGCCAGTGTTTCTTTAGTCTCTCTGGGGTTGTGGGAACAACAGAATTTAGATGTATATAATTCTATCCCAGATAATACTAAAGAGTATTATAAGGACAGTGTCCACGTGAATGGTCAGGAGACTCTTGCCATCAGGGACACTGGGGCCAGCATAACTGTGGTGGATGAATCATTTTTCAAGGCAGAGGATGTTGCTAAGGCACCCAAATGCCTCACCAAGTTAGCTGGAGGGCCTGTGCAGATGTGTCCCCAGTTACCAGTTCTCATCCAGTGTAATGATATGGCTGTGAAGATACCTGTCAGTATACAATGTGAAGTGCCAGGAAGAGTTCTGTTGGGAAATGACCTGAAAGCTCTTGGAGTTGTGTCACATACCCCCAGACCTCCTAGTAAAAGGTTACAGGAGCTCACAAAACCTGCAAGAGAGAAAACCCTGCGAGGTTTATCTCAGGAGATGATGACAGAAATCACTCCTCTCCCACTGGAGCAACTTACTGCAGTAACTACCAGATCAGGAGCAAAGGGGCAACCCAAGACTCCTAGGAAAAAGCCTACAGCAAGCACTCCAGTGCTTCCAACAAGGACTTCCCCGAGGTTGTCCAAAGTTACACCTGTAACCCCACCTCCAGCTGAGGCTGAGAGGGAGGTACAACCCTGTTTGGTTGAACTAGACTCTGAAGAAGAGCTAGTAGGAGGCCCAGAACTTATTGGAGACCTGGACCCGGCTGACCATCCTGAGCTGCAGTCTTTACTGGCAGAAGGTGGACCCAGCAGGACAGCTTTTCGTAAGGGACAAAGAGAATGTCCAACTCTGGAGGGTCTCCGCCAACAGGCAGCTTCTCAGGCTGATGGGCAAGAGCCTGGGAAGTATAGGTTACACTGGGAAGATGGCCTCTTCTACAGTGAACCAACCGAATCTGAACCTGGAGCCTACCAATGCCTGGTAGTGCCCCAGGAGAACAGACAACAGTTCTTGCAACTAGCCCACGAGACTCCTTTGGCTGGTCACTTAAGTTTCAAGAAGACCAAGGAAAGGCTCTCCCTCTACTTTTATTGGCCAAAGATGGGGGCTGAAGTAGATAGATATTGCAGGAGCTGCCATACCTGCCAGACTTCTGGTAAGGTTGGTTCCAAGAATGTGACACCTTTAGTGCCTCTCCCAGTTGTGGGAGTCCCATTTGAGAGGGTAGGGATTGACATTGTTGGTCCCCTTGATCCCCCAACCGCCTCAGGCAACAGGTTTATCCTTGTTGTAGTAGACCATGCTACTAGGTACCCTGAGGCAATTCCTATGATGACTGTCACAGCTCAGGCTGTGGCTAAGGCCCTCCTTGGTATCTTTACCAGGGTTGGGTGTCCTAAGGAGGTGATCTCTGACAGGGGGTCAAACTTTATGTCCAACTACATGAAAGCCATGTGGAAAACCTGCAGAGTCACCTACAAGTTCTCAACCGCCTACCACCCTCAGACAAACGGGTTGGTAGAAATATTTAACAGAACCATGAAGAGCATGATAGGTGCTTTAGAGGAACCCCTTAAGAAGAAGTGGGACCTTCTACTGCCATGCCTTCTCTTTGCTTATAGAGAAGTCCCTCAGGAGGGAGTAGGTTATTCTCCCTTTGAACTTCTCTATGGCCATCCCGCCAGAGGCCCCTTGGCCCTGATTAAGGAGGGGTTGGAGAGTGCTCCTTCCCCCAAGCCAGTCAGAGTGACTGACTATGTGATAGGTCTCCGAAGGAGAATGTCACACATGATGGCAGAAGCAAGTGACAACTTGAAAGCTGGCCAAGCTCTGATCAAACATTGGCATGATCAGAAGGCTAACATGGTTGAGTTTACTCAAGACCAGCTAGTTCTAGTTATGCTCCCAACAAGGCAGAGGGCCTTGCAAGACAAATGGATGGGACCCTTCAAGGTTGTGGGAAAACTTGGAGAGGTCAACTATCTGGTGGATCTGGGCAAACCCAGGGAAGCTCCCAGAGTCTTCCACACCAACCGCCTCAAAGCCTATGTCTCTAGACCAGAAGTAGGAGCATTGCTTCTAGCTTCATCAGAAGAGGAGGAGGAGAGTGAAGCTCTACCTGACCTCTTGAGAGGCTTATCTTTGGACGAAAAGGTTGAAGGAGTTAATCTCTCTTCAGATCTGACCCCTGAGCAACAGGAGGAGTGCAAAGCCATGTTAAATCAGTTTGCCCCCCTGTTCTCACTTTCACCAGGCTTGACCCCTTGGGGACAGCATGATATACTCACTGGTGACTGTCTGCCAGTCAAAAGCAGAGGATATAGAATGTCAGAACATGTCAGAACCCACATCAAAGGTGAGGTCAAGAAGATGCTTGATCTCGGGGTAATAGAGCCCTCTACTAGTCCATGGTCTAGCCCAGTGGTGTTAGTACCAAAGGCAGGATCCAAAGAGTTGAGATTCTGTGTGGACTATAGAGCTCTTAATGCAGTCACCAAGACTGATGCCCACCCTTTGCCAAGGACAGATGAGTTGGTGGATAAACTTGGTGCAGCCAAGTACCTCAGCACACTGGACCTTACGTCAGGCTATTGGCAAATAGCCCTGACAGACCATGCCAAGGAGAAAACTGCATTTTCTACCCCAGTTGGCCTATACCAATTCAAGGTTATGCCTTTTGGACTGAAAAATGCACCTGCAACATTCCAAAGGATGGTGAACCAAGTTCTAGCTGGGATGGAGGACTTCTGCATGGCATACTTGGATGACATTGCAGTCTTCAGCCACTCCTGGGAGGAACATGTGACCCACTTAGGACATGTTTTGCAGGCTCTTGAGCAGGCCAATGTGACCATAAAGGCAAGCAAATGCCAAATTGGTCAGAGTAAAGTGGTCTACCTTGGATATGAGGTAGGAGGTGGAGAAATAAGGCCTTTGCTCAGCAAGATTGAAGCTGTGCAAAATTGGACAACACCTACTACTCAGACCCAGGTGAGAGCCTTCTTAGGCCTCACTGGGTACTACAGGAATTTCATTGAGAACTATGGGACCATAGCTTCTCCTCTGAATGTGATCTCCTCTCCAAAATTCCCTAAGAAGGTCAAATGGAATGAGGAATGCAATCAGGCCTTTGAAAACCTGAAGAAAGCTCTTTGCCAAGCTCCAGTACTCAGAGCTCCTGACTACCACCAAACTTTCATTGTACAAACTGATGCTTCCAATGTAGGTATAGGTGCAGTTCTTAGCCAACTGGATGAGAAGGGTAGGGAACACCCCATTTGCTTCATCAGTAGAAAACTGAAGGACCCTGAAACAAGGTGGGCAACAATCGAAAGAGAATGCTTTGCTATTGTGTGGGCACTGAAGACGTTTAGGCCATACTTGTATGGTCCTACTTTTGTCATTCAGAATGACCACCAACCCTTGAGATGGTTAATGCAAATGAAAGGGGAAAATCCAAAACTATTGAGATGGTCAATCTGCCTCCAAGGGTTTGATTTCACCATTGAGCACAGGTCAGGGTGTCACCATCAAAATGCTGATGGACTCTCTAGGATGTATGTCATCGACTAGAGGTATGAGGTTCATCCAGGAGTGGATTAAATCCTCCTGTCCCTTAGTCTGGGGGGGGGGGGCGAGTGTTAGGGAGAATTCTCTGTTTAGGCTGAATTTCCTAACCTAGTGAGTCCCCCAGCAGCTTTGCTGGATTTTTGGGGTTTATTTTTTTTCTCCTGCCAAGAGTGAGACTCTTTTACCCTCACTCTTGGACATGACTTGAGAGTGTTTTCTGTGACTTGCTATGTGTTTATGGGCTAGGGGGTAATTTTCCCCATAGGCCATCATTGGTTGTTGAATGTGTGTTACACAGCACCCTCAGTGCAGTAACACAGGGGTCTCATAGAGACCCCCAAACATCGACTCCACACCCTGGGACTGACTACTGTCTCCCTGGGTCTGTAAAGTCACCATTGACTTTACTAGTCTTAATTTAGGAACTTAACCAGTACAAACCATCTTACTGTGGAAGTACTGGTAGGGGCAATTAGATTGCCCCTGGGTCTGTTGTCGAGGGGGTACTGTCCCGTCCCCCCTCGCCGAGTTCTGGCTGGTGGCAGTGGATACCACGGAAATATTCCACCGGAATATTTCCCAATGGGATTTCCCATTGTTTTTAATGCACCACTTTTTGGTGCAATGTTAAAGATACCGCCGGTTTATTTAATTAATATAAATTCACCGGATGGGATTTTTTGCCAGAACTCGCCGCCAAAATGGCGTCTAGGTTCACTTCAGTAACCCTGAACCCGAGTCGAGCCTTTGTTCCACTTTTGGCGGGCTTCTGCACAGAAGCCCTCCAAAGTGGTGCCATTCTGTCTGGGTACCACAGGGGGTGTGGGAGGGGGTTTAGGCACCCTGGACTGAGTTGCCTTGCCAACTCATGTCGCACTCTAGTGTGATTGGCCCAAGTGGTGAGCCACCCCGCTCACCACTTAGCATGTTTGAGTGACAGCTAGGCTGTATGAATGGGGGTTTGCTGCATAAAAGCAGGGTTTTTGGAACTGGTTCTTCAGAAGTCGCCACAGGACCTAAGAAGCCGAAGAGGGAGAAGCTGAGCTGACCTGCCAAGACGACGCCACCGGTGGAGCCCTGCGGAACCGTCTCACCACTTTTCCCCACGACAGAGGAGATCTCCCGCCGGAGAGTCTTCTTCCCTTAACTGGTGGGGACAACCAGTTGCTGCCTTCTTTTCGCCATCCCGAAGCATCTCGTGGCCGCCTTGCCTGTGCCAAGCACCCCGGCAACCGGGATACCACTTTTTACCTCAACCGCGAAAGAGGGGTAAAATCCTTTGTGTCCGGAAAACTCCACGGCTGGCCTCATCCCTGGTAGTGCAACGACCTTCAGCTTTCCTCCACGTCGAGATCACCTCTTCCTCTGGACGACGCCGCAACTTGCACCCACTACCAGGAACGACTACCACCGCTGGAGGATCCTTTCCACTTTTAAAGGTACTGTGTTCCGCCCGGCTTCCCTTGCCACCGATTGTACGGGGTAGATTTAGCCCTCGGCTCTCGACCCTGGGTAAGCCTGGGACACCCTAACTAAACTTTTCGGAAACGTAGTAAAACCTTTTCTACTCACCTGCAAAGACTTGTGACATTGTGTGATCTTGGGCATATTTTCGCCTGGCTCCCTCTAAGGCGGGCCCCGAACTAATTCTCCTTGTTCCACAATTGACTGCCTTTTCTAACCTTAAGTGAAAAGTGTTTTACCTTGCTGCTCTCTTTATTTCTGCCTTTTCCCTCCCTTTTTAATAACTTGTTGGAGTACCATCTAACGTTAAGCGCTCACCTATGGTTGGAAATAAGTGGTGTTAACTTAGAATTGTCCAACAAATGATTAGGGATGTACATATGAGTAATAGTAACTATGTTTTGACTTTCTTACCTTTTTCTGTGCTAGTGTAATTTATGAGTGTGCCTTTAATAAATAAGTATACTTTTACACCTAGCTCTGGTCAGTGTTTGCTTGTACTACTGTGCCTCTGTACCTATTGTGTATCCTCTGTATACTGTCTAACTCTTCTTGAGAGAAGTCTGACTGCTCAGCCACAGCTACCACAGTGAATCTGTGTGGTACAGACTGCTACCAAGTGGGTTTACTGCCAACACCTGTAGTCTTAAATCTTTTGCAGTGGTCCCAGAGGGAACTGCACAGGTTTCTGCCTAACACTGGTACTCTCTGTTCAAATTATGCCCTTGGTAATACCGAAGCATTGACTGCCAGGGATCTAAAATTGAAGACGATACCAACTGTTGTTCCCACCTCTCGACTCCATTTCAGAAAAGCACCCGAAAGGTTCTGTGGCAAGATCCTATCTAACATTGGTCCTATCTTTTATATTGGATCCTATATGTAACCCCTTTATAAAACAATGACATGTTAGTTGTAATGGGCTATATCTGACTAATGTAATTTTCTGTCTGCATATTTTTCCGCTAACGTGAAATAATAGTACAGATACATTGGTAAATTGTAAAAACTCTTTATTGCCTTGAAAATTATAAAATGTAAATGTAATGCTCTTTTCTAGGATTAACTGAATTTGAGAGAGTAATGCAGTTCTATGTAACGTACATTGTGTTGCTGTTATACGTTACTTGTTCATTGTACACTATATTACTTTGTGTGTTTGTAAATCATTGCTTTCCTGTAGAAAAAAAAATGAAAGCCACTATCTTGGAAACACTAATTACTTACTGATTGGTCACTCCTTGAAAAAGGCATTTATTGGTGACTCTCCGTAATGGGCACAGGAGCTGTCCTGCGGTAAATTGGGTTTTTATGGTGACACCCTCATGGCTGCCTTCATAGCCAAAGTCCACCAAAATGTGTAGAGAGGGAGATCCTGAAGGAGGCCGCCTGGAGCAGGACCACCAGTGTTGGAAGTCCCATCAGGTGCCCGGAGGCCTGCTTGAGACCTTTCTAACCCTGTTCCTTTCCAGCCCAGCCATGCCTTGGGCGCCACCAGTTTCATCCACTGTCTTGCGTGTGGGAGTCATAACATAAAATAAACAGATGATGTGAAACCAGAAGCCTGGATCTTTCATTCCATCTGCTAGTGCTGAGTCCTGGAAAGAAAGAATCCAACGGCCGAAACTGGGGGTTGGGATGAATAAAAAAAAAAGTGAGGCCTTGTCCCATGCTGCCCTCCCGTGGCTTCTCAGCACTCCTTGGCCTGTGAGAAAATAAGTTTAGCCAGAAGAACAGGCACTGCTGTCTGTTCCCCACAGCATTCCATGGGTCAAAAAAGTGTCACACCTGCTTCACATGCCTCATTCACTGCCGGAACAGGGGAGGACTAAGAGCACTGCTCCGCTCCCTCAACTGAGTCTCACTCTGTGAGAGGGGGTTGCTTATGCCGGCAGTCCTGCCCACCTACCAAAGAGTTTTGCCTTCCTGATGAGCGAGCTCCATGGCTGCTCAGGACCAGCATGCCAATAGCTGGCTCAAGTACCACTGCTACCAGCAGCCTTAGTGAAGTTTGCTTCGGACCTCAAGTAAAGTGCCTGTTATGCCAGTGTGCTGGAGGTGAGAAAGAAGGGAGAGAGGACAAGATAAGAGAAAATGGAAAAATACAATTCATGTCTGCTGGCTCCCCCTGTCCATAACACTCAAGTCAGGATAAAAGCAAGTTACCCCCAGTGTAGGCCAAAAGGGGTGGTCCTATAGTCCCAGCATCCTAACCTTACACAAAAGAAAAGAAGGGAAAAATAAACTAACTACAGAAAAGAACCCACTCTCATCAGCTGCACTCCTCCCAGTGTTAGAGATGCATCGGAGTAAATAAATAGATTTCAGTCACCAACGCAAGTGCCCTCATTTGAATTTATTCTCAATGGAAAGTCAGGCAAAGTACACTTTTGCATTACCAGCTTCTGTCAGGCAACAAAGAGGTAAAGGAGACACTATCTGGAACAGTTTGAAGCCTCTGCACCCTGGACTATCCAGATGAGTCAAACAAAGTAGATTCCCTGTTGGCATCTTGGTCCCCCATGAGGTGAGACCATCCCCAGCACTGTTGTGAGGCTCTAAAGAAAATGTATACCACAAAAGGGTAGCTGACTCTCCTGTTCTTTCTTGTTCCGCCTCACAGACCAATTAGAAGACAACGGGGATAAATCACATAAAGCAGTTGAGCTCCCAAATAAGTCCTTTGTTACTGGCCACCCCTTTTTGTTGTGCTCCAAAGCAACACCATTCCTACTTATTAAAGAGATGTCATTGGGCCCAAACCCTTGCGAGAAGGGAATACAGCTACAGGTGGAGGCCATTGTATGAGCCCTCCTGGCCCTCCTTCCATCTCGGAGCCGCAGTAAGCTCCGAGATGAAAGAGATTCAAGGTACCGCACCTAGAAGAAAGCCTAGGCTCCATAGAAGAGTATATTTTCCAATGATCCTCACTCAGCCTCTTCATGCTCTAACACCAGCCAAGCTTTTGCAGCAGCAAAGGAAAATGGTAGCAGGCTGTTATGACTAGCTTTACCTGCATCTTGCTTTGTATGGATGGAATGCTGTGACTGACTGACGTGGAACGCTGAGTGAGAGAATGTTATGTTCTGAGTGGGTCCATGAATGTCAGTTGAGAGATGGGGTGACCGAGAGAGGATGCCGGTGGATGTTCCTGTCCCTTTATACTTAGCTGACCTGATGTACCTGCAGCATAGTAAAGAAGTTGACTGCTCCTGCAAAGATCTCAGTGTCATTATTGGCCAGGCAGCCAACTTAACATTGTCGACGAGGATGCTGACTGTGCTCTGGGGACAGCACCATGAAGGGGACATCCACTGCCACCCAAATGCTGAGAAGATCCTCTCTCAGGTAGGAGCACTGTGAGGTGCAGTGGGGACAAGTGAGGCCCAACCAAATAAGAATTAAAGAAGCGCCAGGGCCAAGGGCCAGTGAGGATGCCAGCCAGCAGTCAGAGGAATTGCCAATGGCCAGTGACTTAAGTGGGGACCGGTGAGGGTCAGCTACTTAAGAATTAGAGCAGCGCCGGGGCCAAGTGCCAGTGACTTTACAAAGGATCAGGTGGAAGATGTTGTGGGCCTGGGAGCCGTCACAGAGCACAGTGAAGGGCCAGGGGCCCATTGACTTTGCATTGGTATACTGCTGCGCCAGAGCTGCGTCTCATTTCGAGTAATAGCAAAGGCGCTGTGGTGACATGTGCAGCTTAAAGAGCAGCTGAGAGTCGTGACAGCGTTTACCTGTTGGTAGTGATGCGGATTGAGCTGCTGCAGAATGATAGATATTCTGGAGATTTGGAAACAGAGCGTTGCTGCGGTTCAGTGGCTTATGGATCCTGGAGTCCAGCTGAGGTGCTGGTCTGGCCTGATAGTGTAGACCGTTGGAGTGGAGAGCTCTGTCCTCCTCCGTGTCTCACCTTAAGTGATGACGTCAGAGACAACCGGAGGGGGGAGGGGTGATAATTGTCTCGGTGTGTTGACTATGTCACTCCTCAGAAGGTTCTTTGGATCGGAACTGCGGAGGTTAAGGAAAAGAAAAGAACATTGCAGCGCAAAGAGACGTTATGACGCTCCGTCCGCGTTGAAATGGTCCTTTCTTCGGAAGTGCTGTGAAGAAGGGAGGCCACACTGAATAAACATTTAGTTGTTTATTTTAACACGGAGCTCGCCAGTCGCCCCTCTTTCTTCAGGCCGCCTTTCATCTCCTTCAACTGCCGTTCCTCGCTGCGGTCACGCGACTCTCATTCCATACAAGCTCGAGAGCGCGCGCGACCGCAGCGAGGCACATTACATTCTTTACACATCTTCCCCCTCAAACAGAGCAAATATACATCATGTAATACTTATAACTGTAATGTAAAACTTAACAACTATAGTTAAAATTAATCAGAAAATTTGTTTGACCAGAATATAACAGAAAATCGACAGACTTGTACAACTTGCACATGACCTAGTATCCTCCGTGTACATTTACATTGTAGATACTTTAAACACGACCTGAACACTATAATGTCAAGTCTCATAATCCCTCATCCACACCGGCTTAGACCTGGCTCTATGTAAAGAATCCTCTTCGACTTTTGACCTTTGACTATCATCTTCTCTGACCTTCCCACCTGTCTTTTCCCTGTTCTCATCCGTCACCTCTCCTCTCACCTTTTCATTAAATTTAATGTTATTCCTCTCCACCTTCCTCAACTGCTCCTCATCTTCACTCCTTTTCTCATCACCCGCCTTCGCCAATCTTCCTTTCGACCAAACTTCCCCACCTTCCAGAACTACCACATTACTTTTTACTGCACATATTTTCTTAGGACCCAGAAATCTACTTTCCACACACTTGTTTACTAGTCTAGGATTTTTGACATACACCTTTTCTCCCACCTTCCAATCACGTTCCTTCACTCTCATCCTGTCATCGAACAGTTCCTTATTTCTTTCTTGACTCAATGCAATAAGTTTCATAATCTGATTTCGGTCCACATTAACCACTTTAGCCATTCCTAGCCATCCTGGACAAAGCCTTGTCCCAGGCTCCCTTCCCTTCATTGAAACAAATGGGGATACTCCCGTCACCGAATGAGGCGTAGTGACATAATTCCATGTCAGCATCCTTAATACTTCCCTCCATGGTTGCCTCGAATTTATGGCCATCTGCAGGCCCCCCTCTATGTACCTGTTAACTCTTTCAACAAGTCCATTTGCTTTAGGATTATACAGAGCCGTCCTTGTGTGTTTTATACTGTATCCTGCAAGAAACTTTTTCATTGCCCCAGACACAAATTGTACCCCATTATCTGACACAATTTCCACCGGGACTCCTTCCTTAAGAAATACTTTTTCTAAGAATCCAATTAACTCCCTTGCCGTGACCTCCCTTACAGCCTCCCACTCAAACCATTTGGAATGGAAATCCACTACAACAAATGCGAACTTTAAACCATCTCCCAGACCTGCCACCGGACCCATTATGTCCACTGCTAACTTACTCCACGGCTGGTCCGGTACCACATTTGGAACTATTGGAGCCTCTCTCACCACTCTGCATTTGTCACTCGTTTGGCAAACTATACAATCCTTGACGCACCTTTCTGCACACCTGTCAATTCCCGGCCACCAATAATTCTGCCTCAATTTCCTTTTCATAGCCGCTTCTCCAGGATGCCCCTGATGAGCCAGTTCAACTAGTACTGACCTTAGGGAATGAGGAGGAACAATGCACCTCCCCCTCCTTAACCTATCCTCACATAAGTGTAACTCATTTTTTACTTCCCACCAAGTATTGAATTTACCATCCAAATTTTTCCTTTCTGGCCACCCCGTAACCGTCCAACCTTTGACTAACTTGAGGTCATTATCAGAGTCCTCTTCCTTCGCCCATTCCTCCTTGCTGACTGCACTTTTTACCTCTGCTACCACTAACTCCTCCTCTGTCACTCTGTCCTCTATAGGTTCACCCTTAAGAGGCAGTCTGGAAAGGCAGTCTGCCACAACATTCCGCTTCCCTGGTAAATAGCTCACTTCAAAGTTAAAGTTTTGGAGTCCCAGACCCCACCTGCTTATTCTTGGAGAACCCGTGGCCCACCTGCCACTCTCAAACATCTGAACCAGTGGTTTGTGGTCCGACCTGACCACAAATCCTCTTCCCCACAAGAAGAACTTAAAATGATTTACTGCCCAAAACATTGCCAAAGTTTCTCTTTCAATGACAGAATATTTGCTCTCTGCCCCTCTTAGCGTCCTAGACGCAAATGCTATCACTCTCTCAGTATTGTCCTTATTGTACTGCACTAACGTCGCACCCAGTCCTAACATGCTCGCATCCACTACCAATACCGTTTTGTCCTTGGGTTCAAATCTACCTATGGATGGCGCCTCAGCCACTGCTTGCTTAATACACTCAAAAGCCACATCACATTCCTTAGACCATTCAAACCTCACTCCTTTTTTTAGCAACATTCTGAGAGGCACTGATACCTTGGCAAAATCCTTCACAAATCTATGATAATATTCGGCCAAACCGAGAAATGATTTCACCTGCTCTTTGTCTTTGGGTACAGGTGCGCACCTTACTGCTTCCACCAAGTTCTTTTTTGGCCTCACACCTTGCTCATCTATCTCATGTCCCAGATACTCCACCCTATGTACCGCAATCTTACACTTGCTCCTCTTAACCGTCAACCCTGCCTCACCCAATCTGCTTAACACTTGTCTCAACACTTCATCATGTTCTTCAGTAGAACTAGCATATATCAACACATCGTCCTGGAACACAATAATGTTTTTCACTCCACTCAACACCGTCTCCATGACCCTTTGGAACACGGCTGCTGCGGACGCCAGCCCAAATGGCATCCTACAGTATCTAAATGAACCAAACACCGTGATAAATGCTGTCAGGTGTTGACAATCCTCAACGGGATCTGATGATAAGCTTGTGAAAGATCTATAACTGAAAACACTTTGGCATTGCTCAGTACTGATAGCTGATCACCTATTATTGGTAAGGGATGTCTATCCACTAGTATATTTCTGTTCAGATCTCTCAAATCCACGCATAACCTAATGTCTCCATTGGCCTTAGCTGCTACTACTACCGGCGATAGCCATTCCGAGCTTTCACTCTTCTCTATTATTCCTCTTTGGAGTAACGACTCCACTTCTTCTTTGAGTTTCTCATTCAATCCGTGAGGTACTGGTCTCACCTTGTGCACCCTCGGACTGGCCCCTGCCTTTAATTGAATTTCATGTTCAAAACCTTTCAACAATCCCAGTTCCTCCTGAAACACCATGGGATACTCCTTTTTCCCATTTATCCTTCAATTCAGCCACATCAACTGGTCTCTCCGCATTCGCCTGTATCCTAATTCCCAATTTCCACTGTTCTTCCCATCCCAGAAGTGAAGAACCTTCTTGAGTAACGTATATCTCTGCTTCACAGCTCCTCCCTTTATACTTGATGGAAGCTCGGAACATCCCTATAATTCCAATTTTAACATTTCCATATGCATACGGCTCAATATTATGCTCCTTTAATTTTGTCACGTCTCCTTGCATGCAACTCAAGAATGTCGCCTTGGACATTAATGTCCACGGTGAGCAACTGTCCACCTTCATTGTCACCACTCTTCCATCAACCATGAATACATCGGTGGGTGCACCTCCCTTGCTTGATACTTCTGTTACTTCCAATACATGCTTTGTTTGGTTGCTCCTTCCCACTTCTAAATCTTCACCTTGTTCCGACATTCTTCCTCCTGCTTCAATGCTCTGCACCGTCCCTGATTCCCTACACACTCTCGCGAAATGCCCTTTCTTTTTGCATTTTAAACACGAGATGTTCCTGGCTGGACAAAACATGCTTGTGGAAATATGACGGTTACTACCGCACTTGTAGCATTTGATTTCTTTGTTGAAGCCAGTCTTGCGAAATCCCTTTACAGCAGCCACTTCTCCCTCTGACTTGTCTCCCTTCATAGTGGTCATATATTTATGGGTCTGTTCCATACTCCTTGCCATTTCTATGGCCAACTCCAGTGATGCATCCTTTGATAGTAACCTCTCTTGTATCTTTATGTTATTTGTGCAACGGACTAATTGGTCCCTTATAAGAGAGTCTGTGAGCGGCCCAAATTCACACGTATGACTAAGAGACCTCAACGCTGCAATGAAGTTTTCCACCGGCTCTTGTGGATCTTGTATTCTTTGGAAGAACTTGTGTCTCTCAAATGTTATATTTTTCTTGGCCTCAAAATGGACCTCCAACTTCTTTTCTGCTATAGAATACTGGTCCATCTCTCCCTGGCCTTCTTGTGGAGGATCCGGTAATCTATCATAAACACTTCTGTCTTCGGTTCCCAAATTGTGCTGCAGGATTGCCTCCTTTCTTGCTGCTGCAAACTTATCCCCTCCAATGGCAATCAGGTACGTGTCAAAAAGCTTCTTCCACCTATCCCACCTTATAGGTGGAGCACCAGGTTCTGACAGGAACGGTGGCGGAGGTGCCATACTTGCCGCAGCCATTTTCTTGTACTTAGTGGCTTACTTTCCAATTTTCGCCCTTGGTGTTACTTTACTTTTATCTCCAATACTTTCTGCCAGTCTCCTGTGCTGTCCCTTTAGGCGATTCTTATATATGAATAGTATCTGTTCACAATATTACAGTCTTACTTCGACACACCATATAATTAAGACTATGCCGTTACTTTACTGTCCTCTGGGAGGAAGTCTTCCTGCGCACACTACCAGCCACTGGGTTTCACCTCTGCTGTATCTTTAATGTCCTGTTCTGAACACACCCCTCTTATGGTGTTTTTCATCTACTCAGAATTTTCCTTCCTTGCACCTCCTCCCTGGCTGTGCCCCCAACCCCCCCTCTCCCTGCTCCTCACCTTCGTGTCCAATGAGAGGGGGATTGGGCAGCACCCATCAGGACAAACAGCCTTTCCTTGTGTGGCCGTTCACGTGAGAGTGGGGAGAACGTCCCCCTGCAGCGCCACGCTCCGAGGCACTGCGGAGACAGCTGCTCTTCAGGCCCCCACCTCTCCACCGGCTTCCTCCTGTTTCCAGCTATAAATAACACGTTCCGCTTCAAAGGAACGTTGCTAGGCTCCTCGGCAAGCTCTGTGTGCCCCCTCGTCGCCACTTGAAGAAGGGAGGCCACACTGAATAAACATTTAGTTGTTTATTTTAACACGGAGCTCGCCAGTCGCCCCTCTTTCTTCAGGCCGCCTTTCATCTCCTTCAACTGCCGTTCCTCGCTGCGGTCACGCGACTCTCATTCCATACAAGCTCGAGAGCGCGCGCGACCGCCGCGAGGCACATTACATTCTTTACATGCTGCTATGTAGTAGCAAGGAACAGCGTGTGGCTTTCCGAGATGGTGCTGCATGAGGACGTTTCTGGAAATATGAGGAAAGGGAGCAGACGTCGAAATTGAGCAGTGGGCGCCAAAATGAATATGGAACTGCAGCTCGCAACAGTGTGCAATATCTCGCAAGAGAGAGAAATGCCAGCCCCAAGGGGGTTTGAAGGGGCTGGGTCCCCAAAGGTACTGTAATGAGTTAGGAGCTGGCTGAGTTTGGCACTGGCAGGAGGAGGAGCGAGGAGCGATCAAATCGAGGGTAATCGCTGTGGGAAGTTTATGCCATGTTATCTTTGTTGTTAATTGGCAATTTCTATTTCTAGAAGAAGAGTTATTAGCATAATAGTAGTGTTTGTTGCTGTTATTAGTAGTTCCGTTTAGCAACATTTTCGATGATGTGGGGTGAGGGTTTTCTTTTGTAGTGAGTGTGCATTTTGCAGTAGGATGATGCATAGTGAGTAGTGCTGTAGTGTGAGTTGTGTGATGAGGATTGCAGTGAAGTGCTGCAGGAGGTGCTGCAGAGTGAAGAATTGCAGTGAGGTTTTCAGGATGGCTGGGTAGGTCCTGGGCATAGTGTGGTGCTGCAGTGAGGTTTTTAGGATGGCCGGATGGGTCCTGAGTATGGTGTTATAGGATGGCCGGGTGGGTCCTGGTTTTGGAGTTTTCAGGATGGCCGGGTGGGTCCTGGGTTATGGTGTAGTTATGGGCTGCGCTTTTCAGGATGGCCGGGTGGGTCCTGGGTTGTGGGCAGTTGGGTGCTGTGCTACCGGGTGGTGGTCTGATGAGCAAGTGCAACAGCAAGTGTTTGATGGTGGCGTGAGATGATATGTGATGTGTGTCGAGTATGAAGTTGTGGTGTGTAATGGGTAGATAGCCAGCCTCTGTTAGGTTGAACCGAGGTGCAATTTGAATGTGCTTGCCTAAGTAAATTAGAGTGCAATTAATTATTATTTGCAAATATATGTTTGGAGCAAGGTTTTAATATTTTCCATTTTCAGATGGACTTGTAGTAGAACTTAGTGTTTGCAATTTTAGTGAATAGCTTGTTGTGAAGAAAATGTATTAACTTTTCATATTTTTGGTTGGACCTTAATAATATGTAGGAATTGTTCATTTGATTGTAGGAATGTCTATAGAGAAAATATTTGTTGCTGGTGTCAGGTGTGTCCATTGCTTTCTGGTGTTGTTGTGTGTTGGTAAAGGGGGAAGATATGTTATGACTAGCTTTACCTGCATCTTTCTTTGTATGGATGGAGTGCTGTGAGTGACTGACGTGGAACGCTGAGTGAGAGAATGTTATGTTATGAGTGGTTCCATGAATGTCAGTTGAGAGATGGGGTGACTGAGAGGATGCCAGCGGATGTTCCTGTCCCTTTGTACTTGTATGATGTACCTGGAGCATAGTAAAGAAGTTGACTGCTCCTGCAAAGATGTCAGTGTCATTATTGGCCAAGGACCCAATTTAACACAAGCTTATCCATACTGCCTCAGTGATGCCACAGTCAATCCCTGCTACAGAAGGAGAAAGAATATTCATTGGCTAGAAGCGGCCCCACTCTGACCAGCTTTCTCAGCTTTCAGTCTGCAGAAGCATTCAGGTGGTTTCTTTCATTCCTTTATCCACGAAGCTGCATACAGGACTGAAAGAAGTAAGCCTGTTTACTGTTCTTTTTTTCACCTGTGTGGTGCCCTAAGCTTTTATTTTGTGCTTTTCTAGTGTTTTTCGTTTGGTAGACTGCAGCTGCCTTTTAGTTAGTACTGGCTAACTAGGAATAGTGTGTCGAAAAACAATGTAAATCTATTTGACACATCAAGAACAAACAGAACTGTTTGCTAACACTGAAATGGTACAGTGACTGTTTTGTATAGGGTTGCTAACACATGGGACTAGAACATTACTTCTAGATTCTATGCAATAAAGGAGAGGACCATCTAGTATCTCAAGAGACTGTTTCTGGGACTGTGATTGTGAATAAGTGTGCACACATATCTGCTCCCTCTCTCTGCTGAGATAATGGTATGGCAAATTGCATAATTAGTATTATAACCATCTTCTTTATATTCCACTAAAGTGCTTCTGCCTTATTTATTTGATGTTTGAGTATTACAGTGGGGTTTGCAATGTCACCATCCCATGGTTGGAGAAGTTATTTATTACATAAATCTTACCCAAATAGAGAGGTTTGCACGAAATGTCAGTGTGTAACTGTTGTATTGATCACTCATTGTCTATTGTTGTAACTTATTTGTTACATGTACTTGGATGGTTGTTCAATCTTACAATTCCAGCTCTGGAATGCAGGAGTGTGCGTCTCACTATAGCTGTCTGTGAAGGCACTACACAGTTACACGTTTAGACAATTTAAATGGGTGGTACAACTTTCTCGGATCTGTGTAAAAATTGTGCCTGGAAAATGCTGGTTGTGAGCCATTTTTTATTTTCCTGACTTCTGAAAGGCCATCCCCACATATTCTAGGACTGGTGTTATTTACTGTTCTAAAGTGCAGTCCTAGAATACTTTGGGAAAGTGCCTGTTTGTAGGCTATACACATTTGAGTAAATATGGCCCCTGGCGAAATTTTCCATGGTGAGATTTTCACTGGAAACCACTTTCACTAGGCCCTGCCCCTGAAACAAAAGAAAACTCCTCTGCTCTCATAATCATAGAGCGTTTAGCCCATCTCCTCATATTGACACCCATGTTGTTTACCATCCACATTGTGTCCTTGGGTGCCTGTATATACCAGGGAGCACATTATACACCAACTTTAAAAAGAAAAAAGGGTTATATACACCTGCCATTGAAGAATGTGCATTATCAAGACCAGTATTCTGATCATACACTCAGAAGCCGTCCACCTCTCCCACTGTTGACTGTATCCCCGTTGACCCAATTCAAGGCCTTATATAGTCTGGGATAAACATGCTACCAAAAGATCTTGGTTGACCTTTGACCGTGTCCTTAAACCTAAGTCCCAAAAATACTTCATTTTACAGCCTGGAGAATTTTGAAACCCAACTTACTTAATTGTAACGTGCATCAAAGCCTTACTTTCTCCTGGATTTTATGCTTCAGGCAATTGTAAGACTTTTACAGACTTATTTCTGTATCTGTAAAACACCCGACGGGCTATATAAGCAGCTGTGAATTTGATGTGTTTTTTTCAGTAAGCCACCAACGACTGGTTAGGACAGGCGAGATTTAGTGGTGGTAGTGCATTCTGGTCAGAATCGGGCAGATGCATTTTGGAGCCGTTGGAGTTTATAGGTACGAGATGTAATAAAGCACATTAGAATAGTCAATTTGATTTGATTTGTTTCTCCAGCATGGGGTCTGGCATGGATTCACATGCTCATGAATATTCCCCGTCGTCAGGCTGGGAATCCTCGGTAAAGAAAAAATCAGTATCAGTTTCGTTTCTGATCTGACTTTCGTAGTAGTAACCAATCACTGATTTCTGCGTCATACTGACCACAGCCAATGACTGCCCTCTCCCTAAGCCCCGTCTCTGGCAGCCATCCTCAGATTTTTACCGCACGTTCAAGTGTTGGGATACTCGTGCTATTGCTCTCGACCTTTAGTGCGTGTTCGCGCTTTTTTCATAGGAAAATTCTCTTTTTTCGGTCAAAGAGCCTCAAGCTCCACCGTTTCTATATCCGATCAACGGGGACCCGTGTCGGATTCTTCTACGCCCCTCAAGGGTGAAGATTTCGTCGAGCCACGCTTTTTTGGAGGACTCAAGAACTTTCTCAGGCCCATCTCGGACATGGCCCAGGAGAAGGGAAGCTCAATGCCCGGGAAGCTGTTCAGGGTCTGCCCTGCATGCCAGCTTCAGAATGTCTTCAAGGAGGACGAACACTCCCTTTGCCTCTACTGCCTGCATGAGGACAAGAAGCACGTGGAGAAGGACTGTGCGTTTTGCGGGAACATGTCGGAGCGGACCATAAAGGACCGCCATCTGCGTCTCGCCAACTGGCTGGAAGTGAAGAGCCCGTCGGGCGAGAAAAAGAAGAAGTCTGAGCGGTCTTCTAAGGCCTTTGAAGGCATCCCGGCGACGGGGGCCCAACAGAAGGCCAAGCACCGCGAGTCTGCGGGCACCGGGAGCGCCGAATGGTCGGGCGCTTCGGTTGCCAGGCAGGGCGCAGCCTCCCCGGCGCCATCAACCACGAGCCAACGCTCTGGCTCGGGTAAGAGGAAGTCCGAGCCCCTGGCGAAGCTTCTGGAGAGGCCCCGGTCGAGCTCGAAGGCCAATTCGGAGGGGGAGCAAGGCGGTGACCCCCCCCCCCAAGGAGAAGGCGGTGAGCGCACCTAAGGTGACGAAAGTCTTGATCCACCCGGCCAAGGCCTCTATCGAGACAGTCGCGGCGGCCCTGGCTCAGCCTGTGGAGGCTACACCAGTGGAGGCGACCTCGGGGCCCAGAGTCTCCCTGCCACCGCGGAGGGAGTCCTCTTTCAAGCCCATCGACGGGACCCCCGTGAAACCTCCGACTGAGAAGAAAAAGGGGGGGGCCAGGAGGCCATCGTGGATTCGGCCTCAAACTCTGAAGAGGAGCTGATCGAAGTCTTAAGCCACGGCATTGGCGTGGAGGAAGACCAGCCCGTCGGGAGGGACCCCGACGAGGGGGGCGACGAGAACGTCAAGGGTACTGACGAGGTTCCTGTCCGCCCTTCGGAACCCCCTCAACCAGTGCCGCAAGACAACTCGGCGGCCATTTTGTTGGCTATACAGTCTGTATGCTCGGAGATAAGGACGAGATTGCCATTACCACCGACGGAGGAACCGCTCCCGATGGGGGACCCGGAGCCGGGCCCTTCTGGGAGCCCTCCTCCTCCTAAGAGAAGAAGGATTCATCCTCAACCTCCTTTTCAACCATCGCGCCCGTCTCAGCCCTTCTCCCTGTCCACGACCCGGGGGGATGACACGGGGACGGACACGGCCGCGACTGGTACAGACGACGAAGTTTACGGCGAGGATCCTCCGTCGTCACCTCCTCCCCGGGCTTCCCCGCCCGACGAGATTGGATCGTTTCATGCCATGATCGCCAGGGCATCCAAGCTTTTCCAGCTCTGCCCGGAAGAGATGAAGAAGGAAGGCTTCCTTTATCAACGGCGCGAGACCAAGAGAAAGACGGTCCTCGCTGTACCCCTACTGGACGATATCTGGGATGAGGGTCTCTCCCTCCTCAAGAACCCATCCACAACGCCTGCGAGAAGGGATCGGTACGAGAAGAAGTACCGGGTCCCGGACGCGGCCCCCTTGTGCCTTCGGGCACAGCCGACCACGGACTCGGTCGTCTCCGCGGCGGCCAGGAAGAAAGCGGGGGGGGGGGGCATCGGCCTCCACGTCAACTTCCCCCCCAGACGGCGAGGGAAAGAAATTGGACACGATGGGACGCAGAGTCATCTCATCGGCAGCGACGACGATTAAGGCTGCCAACGCCTTGGCTATCGTAGCACGCTATGACAGGGAGTTGTGGTACAAGATCGCCCCCCTGCTGGACTTCCTACCGGACGACAAGAGGGCTGAGGCCATGGAGATCTTGCAGGAAGTGGCGTCGGACCAGTTGGGCAACGGCGTGTGCCTTAGACGGCGTGCATGGCTCAAAGCAACGGACTTCCGGCAGGACGTGCAGACCAGAGTTTTGGACATGCCGTTCGACGGGAACAACCTGTTTGGGAAAACAGTGGACGATTCCCTGCAAGCCATCAAGGCGGACACCGAGACGGCCTGGGCTCTTGGTGTTCTCCAGCAACGACGGCCGCCCTTTCGGAGCACCGGAGGCAAGCAGGGTGCCTCCAAAGGTTCCGGCGGCGGATATTCCACCTACCGTCAAGCGGCCCGTTCGTCGTCACAGGAAGCCTACAGGGGATGAGGCAAGTCGGGCGGACCCCGCCGTCGTCGCCAGGGAGGACAAGGCGGCAAAGCCTCGTCGAAGCAGGACCCCGTGGGGTCGGGCCCCCACCGAAGCACCCCGGTGGGAGGCCGGCTGGCGAACTTCGTCGGCGTGTGGGAGTCCATCTCCACCAACCGTTGGGTGGCTGGACGCCTTGGCCCAGGGTCACGCGCTCGAGTTTCTAAAGAAGTGCCCGCGCGTCCCCCCAGTGGCCAGGAAGGAACATCACGTCCCTCAACTTCTCTTGGAGGTAAAGGCGATGCTCAAGAAAGGCGCCATCAAGCTCGTCCCAAAGAGGCTTCGGGGCTCCGGAGTTTACTCAAGATACTTCCTCGTGAAGAAGAAGACGGGAGGATGGCGTCCCATCCTGGACCTACGACGACTGAACAAATTCATCAAGGCACAGAAGTTCCGGATGGTCACCCTCCAGCACGTCCCGGGTCAGCTGGAGGAGAGCGATTTCCTGTCGTCGTTGGATTTGGAGGATGCCTACTTCCATATCCCCATCCTAAAGGGACACCGAAAGTTTCTCAGATTCTGTCATAAATCACCAATGTATCAACTGAAAAGGATACGGTAACCAAAAAAGGATACAATTTGGTAGGGCTCTTCCGGATCCTATTTTCACACGACTTGATTGTAGGTAGGTCAAATTAGACCTTCCAAATGATACAACTCTCTGACTGGATGAAACAGGCAGAGAGATGGATCACTGGAAAGGGCGTGGGAATTGTGTAGGAAGTATGCCTAGGATAGATAAAGTATCATAAGAAATTGTCCCAATCGAATTACTAAGATAACACAGTATTAGCATTAATTCAGACACTGACCTTATGGCAAAAACTGAAGTAATCCACGAAGGTTTCTTGAAGAAAACCAGGAGTTGAACAAACGACAAAGGAAGGGAAGATTAGTAAGGGAGACTTATCCCGAACGGCACGAGGCTCTCGCTAGATACCGGGTTGGTGCACCACAGGATAGCGTCCAAAGTACTGTGCACAATAACCTTCCAATAGTTCATGAAATACTTCCTATCCCACGATGAACAAAAATTAGAATTTCACCTGTTAACTTGTCACAGGTACCAAAGGTTCAAAACAGTTCAGAAAACCACGTGCAGGATTGCACGCGATAGAATACACGCAGCCAGGCCAGCCGCGCTTGAAAACAACATCCGCGTGTAGATATTTAGCACGCGAACAGGATACACGCAGCTCAGGACAGCCGCGCTTGCAGACAGCGTCCGCGTGGAGATTTGGCATGCGAACAGGATTCACGCAGCTCAGGACAGCCGCGCTTGCAGACAGCGTCCGCATGGAGATTTGACACACGAACAGGCTTCACGCAGCTCAGGACAGCCGGGCTTGCAGACAGCGTCCGCGTGGAGATTTGGCACGCGAACAGGATTCACGCAGCTCAGGACAGCCGCGCTTGCAGACAGCGTCCGCATGGAGATTCGACACACGAACAGGCTTCACGCAGCTCAGGACAGCCGCGCTTGCAGACAGCGTCCGCATGGAGATTTGACACACGAACAGGCTTCACGCAGCTCAGGACAGCCGCGCTTGCAGACAGCGTCCGCGTGGAGATTTGGCACGCGAACAGGATTCACGCAGCTCAGGACAGCCGCGCTTGCAGACAGCTTCCGCGTGGAGATTTGGCACGTGAACAGGATTCAGGTCTAAGGCAACGGCGTGTGCCTTAGACGGCGTGCATGGCTCAAGGCAACGGACTTCCGGCAGGACGTGCAGACCAGAGTTTTGGACATGCCGTTCGACGGGAACAACCTGTTTGGGAAAACAGTGGACGATTCCCTGCAAGCCATCAAGGCGGACACCGAGACGGCCTGGGCTCTTGGTGTTCTCCAGCAACGACGGCCGCCCTTTCGGAGCACCGGAGGCAAGCAGGGTGCCTCCAAAGGTTCCGGCGGCGGATATTCCACCTACCGTCAAGCGGCCCGTTCGTCGTCACAGGAAGCCTACAGGGGATGAGGCAAGTCGGGCGGACCCCGCCGTCGTCGCCAGGGAGGACAAGGCGGCAAAGCCTCGTCGAAGCAGGACCCTGTGGGGTCGGGCCCCCACCGAAGCACCCCGGTGGGAGGCCGGCTGGCGAACTTCGTCGGCGTGTGGGAGTCCATCTCCACCAACCGTTGGGTGGCTGGACGCCTTGGCCCAGGGTCACGCGCTCGAGTTTCTAAAGAAGTGCCCGCGCGTCCCCCCAGTGGCCAGGAAGGAACATCACGTCCCTCAACTTCTCTTGGAGGTAAAGGCGATGCTCAAGAAAGGCGCCATCAAGCTCGTCCCAAAGAGGCTTCGGGGCTCCGGAGTTTACTCAAGATACTTCCTCGTGAAGAAGAAGACGGGAGGATGGCGTCCCATCCTGGACCTACGACGACTGAACAAATTCATCAAGGCACAGAAGTTCCGGATGGTCACCCTCCAGCACGTCCCGGGTCAGCTGGAGGAGAGCGATTTCCTGTCGTCGTTGGATTTGGAGGATGCCTACTTCCATATCCCCATCCTAAAGGGACACCGAAAGTTTCTCAGATTCTGTCATAAATCACCAATGTATCAACTGAAAAGGATACGGTAACCAAAAAAGGATACAATTTGGTAGGGCTCTTCCGGATCCTATTTTCACACGACTTGATTGTAGGTAGGTCAAATTAGACCTTCCAAATGATACAACTCTCTGACTGGATGAAACAGGCAGAGAGATGGATCACTGGAAAGGGCGTGGGAATTGTGTAGGAAGTATGCCTAGGATAGATAAAGTATCATAAGAAATTGTCCCAATCGAATTACTAAGATAACACAGTATTAGCATTAATTCAGACACTGACCTTATGGCAAAAACTGAAGTAATCCACGAAGGTTTCTTGAAGAAAACCAGGAGTTGAACAAACGACAAAGGAAGGGAAGATTAGTAAGGGAGACTTATCCCGAACGGCACGAGGCTCTCGCTAGATACCGGGTTGGTGCACCACAGGATAGCGTCCAAAGTACTGTGCACAATAACCTTCCAATAGTTCATGAAATACTTCCTATCCCACGATGAACAAAAATTAGAATTTCACCTGTTAACTTGTCACAGGTACCAAAGGTTCAAAACAGTTCAGAAAACCACGTGCAGGATTGCACGCGATAGAATACACGCAGCCAGGCCAGCCGCGCTTGAAAACAACATCCGCGTGTAGATATTTAGCACGCGAACAGGATACACGCAGCTCAGGACAGCCGCGCTTGCAGACAGCGTCCGCGTGGAGATTTGGCATGCGAACAGGATTCACGCAGCTCAGGACAGCCGCGCTTGCAGACAGCGTCCGCATGGAGATTTGACACACGAACAGGCTTCACGCAGCTCAGGACAGCCGGGCTTGCAGACAGCGTCCGCGTGGAGATTTGGCACGCGAACAGGATTCACGCAGCTCAGGACAGCCGCGCTTGCAGACAGCGTCCGCATGGAGATTCGACACACGAACAGGCTTCACGCAGCTCAGGACAGCCGCGCTTGCAGACAGCGTCCGCATGGAGATTTGACACACGAACAGGCTTCACGCAGCTCAGGACAGCCGCGCTTGCAGACAGCGTCCGCGTGGAGATTTGGCACGCGAACAGGATTCACGCAGCTCAGGACAGCCGCGCTTGCAGACAGCTTCCGCGTGGAGATTTGGCACGTGAACAGGATTCAGGTCTAAGGCAACGGCGTGTGCCTTAGACGGCGTGCATGGCTCAAGGCAACGGACTTCCGGCAGGACGTGCAGACCAGAGTTTTGGACATGCCGTTCGACGGGAACAACCTGTTTGGGAAAACAGTGGACGATTCCCTGCAAGCCATCAAGGCGGACACCGAGACGGCCTGGGCTCTTGGTGTTCTCCAGCAACGACGGCCGCCCTTTCGGAGCACCGGAGGCAAGCAGGGTGCCTCCAAAGGTTCCGGCGGCGGATATTCCACCTACCGTCAAGCGGCCCGCTCGTCGTCACAGGAAGCCTACAGGGGATGAGGCAAGTCGGGCGGACCCCGCCGTCGTCGCCAGGGAGGACAAGGCGGCAAAGCCTCGTCGAAGCAGGACCCTGTGGGGTCGGGCCCCCACCGAAGCACCCCGGTGGGAGGCCGGCTGGCGAACTTCGTCGGCGTGTGGGAGTCCATCTCCACCAACCGTTGGGTGGCTGGACGCCTTGGCCCAGGGTCACGCGCTCGAGTTTCTAAAGAAGTGCCCGCGCGTCCCCCCAGTGGCCAGGAAGGAACATCACGTCCCTCAACTTCTCTTGGAGGTAAAGGCGATGCTCAAGAAAGGCGCCATCAAGCTCGTCCCAAAGAGGCTTCGGGGCTCCGGAGTTTACTCAAGATACTTCCTCGTGAAGAAGAAGAAGGGAGGATGGCGTCCCATCCTGGACCTACGACGACTGAACAAATTCATCAAGGCACAGAAGTTCCGGATGGTCACCCTCCAGCACGTCCCGGGTCAGCTGGAGGAGGGCGATTTCCTGTCGTCGTTGGATTTGGAGGATGCCTACTTCCATATCCCCATCCTAAAGGGACACCGAAAGTTTCTCAGATTCTGTCATAAATCACCAATGTATCAACTGAAAAGGATACGGTAACCAAAAAAGGATACAATTTGGTAGGGCTCTTCCGGATCCTATTTTCACACGACTTGATTGTAGGTAGGTCAAATTAGACCTTCCAAATGATACAACTCTCTGACTGGATGAAACAGGCAGAGAGATGGATCACTGGAAAGGGCGTGGGAATTGTGTAGGAAGTATGCCTAGGATAGATAAAGTATCATAAGAAATTGTCCCAATCGAATTACTAAGATAACACAGTATTAGCATTAATTCAGACACTGACCTTATGGCAAAAACTGAAGTAATCCACGAAGGTTTCTTGAAGAAAACCAGGAGTTGAACAAACGACAAAGGAAGGGAAGATTAGTAAGGGAGACTTATCCCGAACGGCACGAGGCTCTCGCTAGATACCGGGTTGGTGCACCACAGGATAGCGTCCAAAGTACTGTGCACAATAACCTTCCAATAGTTCATGAAATACTTCCTATCCCACGATGAACAAAAATTAGAATTTCACCTGTTAACTTGTCACAGGTACCAAAGGTTCAAAACAGTTCAGAAAACCACGTGCAGGATTGCACGCGATAGAATACACGCAGCCAGGCCAGCCGCGCTTGAAAACAACATCCGCGTGTAGATATTTAGCACGCGAACAGGATACACGCAGCTCAGGACAGCCGCGCTTGCAGACAGCGTCCGCGTGGAGATTTGGCACGCGAACAGGATTCACGCAGCTCAGGACAGCCGCGCTTGCAGACAGCGTCCGCATGGAGATTCGACACACGAACAGGCTTCACGCAGCTCAGGACAGCCGCGCTTGCAGACAGCGTCCGCATGGAGATTCGACACACGAACAGGCTTCACGCAGCTCAGGACAGCCGCGCTTGCAGACAGCGTCCGCATGGAGATTTGACACACGAACAGGCTTCACGCAGCTCAGGACAGCCGCGCTTGCAGACAGCGTCCGCGTGGAGATTTGGCACGCGAACAGGATTCACGCAGCTCAGGACAGCCGCGCTTGCAGACAGCTTCCGCGTGGAGATTTGGCACGTGAACAGGATTCACGCAGCTCAGGACAGCCGTGCTTGCAGACAGCTTTCGCGTGGAGATTTGGCACGCGAACAGGATTCACGCAGCTCAGGACAGCCGCGCTTGCAGACAGCGTCCGCGTGCAGATTTGGCACGCGAACAGGATTCACGCAGCTCGGGACAGCCGCGCTTGCAGACAGCGTCCGCGTGGAGACTTGGCACGCGAACAGGATTCACGCAGCTCAGGACAGCCGCGCTTGCAGACAGCGTCCGCGTGGAGACTTGGCACGCGAACAGGCTACATGCAGCTCCGGAATTAACGTGTGGAGGAAACACGCTCAACATAGGCCAAAGAAGTTGCTGAAGGGAATGCGAGAACACAGGTCCGGAGTTCAGCTACCAAAACGTCAAAATTGACTTAATCAGAAGCAGCGATCGGAGTTTCCACGCTGCTTATGTACGCACTGCCGTGATACACGTGACGGACCTAAGTCACGTGAAATTTAACAACGTGAAAAATGCAGACGTCGTTTTCCGGGCAATGCATCGAACAACCTCCATTTTGAGTAGAATGGTCTAGTGGTTCTAAGGGCATAACTCATTTTGTATGGAGAGGTCGTTCCTGGTCCAAAGATATGTCCAGCAGGCATGACAGATTCGTGGTCCAAGGGCGGCACTACCAGTTCAGAACCCTCCCTTCGGATTGAGGTCGGCACCCAGGGTGTTCACCAAGTGCCTCGCACGTCTACCCCTACCTGGACGACTGGCTCATCCGAGCAAAGACAAGGGAGCTCTCCGCGGAACACACGGCGAGGACCGTCCAACTACTCACGGACCTGGGATTCTCCATAAACTACGCCAAGTCCCACCTGGTGCCCGCGCAAGACGCACTGTTTCTGGGAGCGAAACTCGACACAGTGGCGCTTCTGGCCTCGCCGTCGGAGGAAAGAACGAGGGCCATCTTGGGCAAGGTGCAGTGGATGCTGGTTGCGGACGCGGCCAAGGTGAGGTCCATCAAATCCCTCCTCGGAATTATGTCTTCTTGCATTTATCTCATCCGCCTGTGCAGGCTTTGGATGCGCCCGTTGCAGGAGTTCCTGGACGCCCGCTGGGTCCAGACGACGGGCAGCTTCGAGGACAGGATCACACTCGAGAGTTTCCGACGAGCGATCCGGTGGTGGGGCACCCGCGCGCATCTGACGGCGGGCATGGACTTCCAGACCCCGGGCCACCAGAAGACAGTGACCACGGATGCCTCCCTGGAAGGGTGGGGAGCGCACACCGAAAATCTGCACGCGAGAGGCCTTTGGCTTCCGACGGAGAAATCCCTCCATATCAACGTCCTTGAGCTCCGTGCAGTGTTTTGGGCCCTCGGGTCCTTCCTTCCGTCCCTCAAGGGCAAGGTGGTGAGGATCTTCACCGACAACACCACCACCATGTTCTACATCATGAAGCAGGGCGGTACCAGATCCCCAGCCCTGTCCAAGGAGACGCAGGATCTGTGGCATTGGGCCGTCGCCCAAGGGATGTTCCTGGTGCCGTTTCATCTGGCAGGAATAAGAAACACCATTGCCGACTCGCTCAGCAGAGAGCTGCGCTCGTGCCACGAGTGGGAACTACGACAGGATCTAGTGGACCGCCTCTTCCGACGCTGGGGCACACCCCAGATCGATCTGTTCGCGACGGCGACGAACTCCAAGTGCCGGAGGTTCGCCAGCAGGTTTCCCCGGC
Source organism: Ambystoma mexicanum (assembly GCF_040938575.1). Classification (NCBI taxonomy): domain Eukaryota; kingdom Metazoa; phylum Chordata; class Amphibia; order Caudata; family Ambystomatidae; genus Ambystoma; species Ambystoma mexicanum. Next base: position 1,256,088,624 of record NC_090923.1, on the reverse strand, counting down.
CGAGGAGCATGGGCGATGCTTTCTCGTTCCCCTGGGAGGGCCTATTTCTGTACGCGTTCCCTCCTTTACCATTGCTGATCCGGCTCATCAACCAGCTCAAGAGGTCACGGTGCAGGATGATACTCGTCGCACCCGCGTGGCCGAGGCATATATGGTTCTCGGACCTTCTGGACTTGTAGCGTCCCCGTCAATCAAGCTGCCAGTGGACGCGGATCTTCTCTCCAGGGAAGGAGGCCCCATCCTCCATCACGACCCGAAGTCGCTGAACTTGCAGGCCTGGCTCCTGCAGTGCTAGAGTTTGGAGGTTACGACATACCGGCCGACTGCAGAGAGGTTCTTGCAAAGGCCAGGGCGTCCTCAACTCTTAAATGTTACGGACACAAATGGAAGAGGTTCTCTGTCTGGTGCCACGCACAGAAGATTAACCCTCTACGGATTACGGCTCCGCAAGTGCTGCCGTACCTACTGACGCTGGCCAAGGCTGGACTAGCGCACGCTTCCATCAAGATTCATCTTGCTGCGATCTCCCGATACACCAGAACCACGGGACGGACGTCCTTGTGGTCTCATCGTCTGGTGAAGGAGTTCATGATGAAGGGACTGTTCAGATCGTTCCCGCCGGTGAAGGCGCCGGCCCCGGCGTGGGAGCTCAACGTGGCGCTGACCAAGCTCATGGGACCTCCGTTCGAGCCTCTGCTCTCAGCTTCTTTGAAGTTCTTGTTGTGGAAAACAGTGTTTCTTGTGGCCATCACCTCCGCACGACGAGTGGGAGAGATCCAGGCCCTTTCCTGCAAGTCCCCGTACTTGACTTTTCACGACATGAGGGTAGTGCTCAGGACGCACCCCTCCTTCATGCCCAAGGTGCCGTCGGACTTCCACCTCAACGAACCCTTGGGGTTGCCTGTTTTCTTCCCGTCGCCTTCGTCGCCGGCTGAAAGGACTTTGCACTCGCTGGATGTGGCTAGAGCGCTGAAGTTCTACGTGGACCGCACGAAGAGCTTTCGGAAGACGTCACAACTTTTTGTGAACATTGGACCTGTCAATCGGGGGAAGGCTCTCTCAAAGGCTTCCATTTCCAGATGGCTCTCCGGCTGTATCATGTACTGTCATCGGTTGACAAACCGACCGCTGCCCGGCCGTCCGAGAGCCCATTCCACCAGAGCGATCGCAGCTACCACAGCGTTCCTATCTGGTGTGCCCCTGCTGGACATCTGCAGGGCTGCTACGTGGAGGTCGACGCACACCTTCACGAAATTCTACTGCGTCGACCGGGATTCCATGAAGGAGTCCAGGGTCGGCCAAGCAGTGCTGCGCAACCTGTTCGCCTAAGGTGAGCCTGGTGAAGAGGTAAGACGCTTAATGTTGAGTTGTTGTATTGCTTAATGTTGAGCCTGTTGCCACCTCCCGTGGTTGTGCATGTGTGTACTGCTATGTATTCTCTTATTCATGAGCATGTGAATCCATGTCAGACCCCATGCTGAAGAAGGGACAAGTTACTTACCTGTAACTGTTGTTCTCCAGCATGGGTCTGGCATGGATTCACATGCGAACCCTCCCTCCTACCCCTCTGCGGCTCTTCACTTGGTCATACTGCCACTTCACGTGCTACCAAATCTGAGGATGGCTGCCAGAGGCGGGGCTTAGGGAGAGGGCAGTCATTGGCTGTGGTCAGTATGACACAGAAATCAGTGATTGGTTACTACTACGAAAGTCAGATCAGAAACGAAACTGATACTGATTTTTTCTTTACCGAGGATTCCCAGCCTGACGACGGGGAATATTCATGAGCATGTGAATCCATGCCAGACCCATGCTGGAGAACAACAGTTACAGGTAAGTAACTTGTTCCTTATTTGTATAGCACACCAAGCCCAGAGGTATCTGGGCGCATTTCTTAATGTTACACAGTTAGGATACATACATACAATACTTACAGTTTACAGTTACAGAAGGTAATCATGACATTGGTTGTTAAAACATTAAACATTATTTATTTATTTGGATTTATAAAGCGCCCGGCAGCCCGGAGGCATCGTGGCGATTATACATATTTACATTATACATATTTGCATAGTTGGTAGTTGGCTACATATTTACATTATACATATTTACATAACTGGTAGTTGAACGCTGGTTCCATGTGTAGCAAACAGGGAAGGATTGAGGACAGTGTCTGGAGTAGGAACGCCATTATTCTTGCGCTATGAGCCATCTTTTGACTTTGCTGCGGAAGGAGTGGTAGGATGGTTCGTGTCTGAGTGAGTTAGGTAATGAATTTCACAGTTTGGCGGCGAGCACCGGGAAGCTGCTACCCCCTCCCCTTCTGAAGCTTGAACCTCGGGATCTTGAGGCAGTGTGCTTGAGCAGCTCTAGTGGGGCGGTCAGAGATGTTGCGTGAACATAAGTTGGTCAGGTAGTTTAGAGCCAGGTTCGCAAGGCACTTGTACATAAGTGACAATGTTTTAAAGGTAATTCTTTGGTTGACCTGAATTCTGAAATATGTTGGGTTTTGGGGAAATTCATCGTTACTCTGATGGCGTTGTTTTGTAATATTTGCATCTTGTTTGTATTCCGTTGACTATTCCCTGGATAAAGCGCATTGCAATAGTCTAGTTTGGACAAGACTAATGCTCTGTCAATGGTGGTGCAATTGGTGGTGGTTAAGAAGGGTCTGCATGCAGTGATTAGCTTACACGTGTAGGCCGTTGATGATGTCATTGCGTTTATTTGGCTGGATAAGGTTAGTGTGGAGTCTAGGTAGATACCAAGGGTTTTTACGTCCTTGGAGACCTTGATGGGATTGCCATCAATGGTAAAGGAGTCACATTTGGAGTCTAGTTTGTTGGGTCTGTGTTGTGATCCTAAGAGGAGTAGCTCTGTTTTATCATTGTTAAGACAGAGCGCGCGTTGCGCCATCCATGCGTGTATGACAAGGTAGATGTCGTTGAGTGCTTTGGAGTCTGCTTTGTGGTCGCCGGGTATGGGGATCAGTATTTGGGTGTCATCCGTATAGTTTGTGTAGTTGACACCAAAATGATCAAGCTCATCGAAGAGAGGCTTGTAAACACATTATAAAGTGTTGGAGACACACAAGAGCCTTGGGGGACTCCGCACATGACTGGTGCCGGTTCTGCAGAGGCTGACGGTGAGAAGACCCTCATTGATCTGTTCTCTAGAAATGATTGGACCCATGAGGTGGCTTTGTTAGAAATGTTTGCAGCAGAGATTAGATGGTTGCATAGGACTTGGTGATTTACCAAGTCAAAAGCTGCTGATAAGTCAAGTAGTAAAAGGAGGGCAAGTTTGCCATTATCTTAGTTGTTCAATTTGAGTTTTCAGGTCAATCAAGGCTGTCTCCGTTCCGTGTCTTGGTCTGAAGCCTGATTTTCTGAGGCTGAGGAGGTTGTTAGTTTCTAAGTGCTCCTGAATCTGCAGGTAGGCTGATCTGTCCAGGATTTTCAAATGAAAGGGGACCGTGGTGATGGGTCTGTAATTGGTGGGGATAATGGGGCCTAGTGATGGTTTCTTAAGTAATGGGAGAACCCAGGCATCTTTTAGGTTGTCGGGGACGATACTTGTATTAAATGATGCGTTGATTATGGGGGTGATGAATTGAGCCAGTTCCTTTGTTGCCTCCTTGATGATGGGGGCTGGACAGGTGTCTTCCTGGCATTTAGATGGTTTCAGTCTATGGATTGTTTTCTACATCTTTAGTAGAGAGTGGGGAGAAGTTGAATAGCTTGTGGGTCTCATGAGGTGAGGCTAGAGGGGTGATTTGAGATGTGGCGAGGGAGAAGTTATTTTTTTGGGATTCCATTTTTTTCCTGAAGTTTAGTGATTTTATTTATAAGGGCTTTTTGAATATTGGAACACCATCTGCTGTCTTTGACACAGGTGTCTGGAGTAGCTGATGGGGATTCTAATTCTGAGTGTATTGAAGAGTTCTTTGGTACTCGATTTGGCTTGGTTGATCCGATTGTTGTATGTGTCTTTTTTAGCTTGTAGGATCGCCTCTTTGTAATTGAGGGATGCTATCAGAAGGTTGTCTTCGTTAGTAGCTATAGGGAGGCTCTTCCAGAGGGCCTATGCATTTCTTTTTTTCTTGCGTATGGTTCTGATGTGTGGCGTAAACCACGAATTAAGGTGCAGGCAAGGTTTTGGCTTGCATAGTTTTAGTGGGGCGATACTGTTGATAACCTTAAGGATGGTTTGGTTGTAAATGTCCACTAGCGCAGTGGGGTCTGTGTGCAATTCAGTAGAGTTGTTGAAGATGGGTATTATCAATGGAAGCAGTTTCTCCATTGTAATGTCCCTGATGTTCCTCGTGCATATCGGAGGAGAAAGGTTCTGATTGGTGCACTGGTTGTCATTCTTGATGGTGAATGAGATCAGATGGTAGTCCGACCAGACACAGGGCGTATTGGAGAGGATGTTGATGTTGCAGTTGAGGTCTACCAACCACTCAAGAGTTCTACCTTTGGAATGGGTAGGTTCAGAGATGCAATGAAGGAAACCCAATTCCGTTATCGTGTTGGCGATTTCAAGGGCCTTAGCATCCTAAGCATCTTGGAAACCGAGGTTGAGGTCGCCCAATAGAATGATTTGAGAGCCTAACTTGGTTTTTGTGGAAAGAAGGATAGTAATATCCTCTTCAAAGGTGGATATCGGTCCCGGTGGCCTGTATATTGGGTGCATAGTGATTGTTTGGGTGGCTGAGACAGGGAGCTTGACGGACAATGGTTCTGCTGACTGGAAAGATTGGTCAGATATAGGTCTGAGGCCTAAGGCGATTTTAGATATGAAGGCGAAACCACCGACTTTGGTTTGGTTGGAGTCTCTATCGCATCTGATGATGGAGTAATTATTAGAGATGGGGAGGACCCAGCTGTGGCATGCAGCCAGGTCTCTGTGATAGCTAGGAAATCGCTTTGTCAAAACTGCATTTATTTATTCCGGGTGTAATGTTTTTTTTTTATGCAAGATGTACTTGTTAGGTAAAATCCTAGGGAGGTTTGGTGGTTTAGTTGTGGTAGGATGATCTTTGGTTGTGGTGAAGGTTTTGGGTGCTATTTGGGCTGGTGGGAATCTGGAGCAGGGTATATTACGTGTGGGTTTGGTGGCGAAATGTTTGAGCCAAAGGGCTGGAGAGTTTAGGTATGGGTTATGCGGTGACATTGTAGTGGTGGATGTTTTATTTGAGACAGTGTGCAGGCAGGGGGGCAAGAAGGCTGAGGGTGGAATGCTGTCTGATGATGGTAGCCTGCTGCTCATGATCAACAGGGTGCAAGGGGTTTTGGGCCTGTTTGAGGTACTAGCAGGTTGTGATGGAGGGTTGTTGAAGATATTCATGGCAAGGGTGGGCTGTAGTGAATTGCTGAGAATTATCAGTAAATAGTGCAGTATATGAAGCAGGTGCATGATGTGATGCAAATGGTGGAGAGCTATGTTCATGTGGTGGCTGGGAGGTCGGACTGGCAGGAATAACTTTGCGCATAACATAGTATAGCAACAATGTAACAAAGAAGTTGCTATTTGTACAAATGGCCGATTTTAGCAGTCGACTGAACCAAGCTGTGGCCTTTAGCGAGGCTATCGCTATTACACAGTGAGTTAATTAGATAGTCTATCAGAACAACAGGAGCACAACAGGAGCAAACTCAGTATTAGGGTGGGCTGTCACTGTTTTACGGACTAACTAAGCAAGGAGAGACAAAATAGGGTGGTTAAGACTAACAGTGCATGTTAGTCAGGCGAGGTAGGTCTGTTTAGCTATGCATGGATAGTTGGTCTAGTTATTTTACGGGCTACAGATGTTGCAAAATGGGGCCGTGCTTTTGTGCAAGCAGAATAGAATAGACATAGGAAAGCATGAGAAAGGTGCTTAAGGCCAGTCATTTTGCGAAAAAAGGGCGTTTTATGGACTAGCTCAGCATGAAGAGTCTGCACGAAGCAATTTGAACAGAAATAAAATGTGAAATGCAAAACAAACTGAGCATGGCAGACAAGCAAGGCAATTCAAAACATGCTGAGACTTGACAAATCAAAGCAAACTGAGCATGGTAGTCAGACGGTGCACATTAGGTTAACTATGCATGAATAATCACACGAGGCAAGCAGGTCATTTACCAGCTACGGTTGTTCATACATAAGGCTGTACTATTGTGAAGTTTGGCTAGGCATAGGAGAACATGCAAAGTGTTGAGCAGCATGAGGGATGTAACCTTAGTAGTATGGTGATTATACAGTAGATTGTCAGAGGAAAGTCATGCGTGCTAAGACAAATTATCCACAGAACACTGTGTTGCAGTACACATTGTAGCCAGTTAGGAACGGTTCAAAGTAGCGGTGATCAGCGGCGAGTGTTATGGTAGTGGGCAGGTTATTTGCAGCGAGGCAGATGCAGAGTTATTATGTATAGGTTGCTTACCATGTGTTGGAAGCGTTAGCGGGCATCAATCGAGGGCCAGTGTTGGCGTGAGATGAGCAGAGTGGGCGGGCGCGGGTCGGGCCAGACAGGCACTGTCACCACCTCGTGGTCGATGGTATGACACACTCCAAAAAGGTGACACTTCACTCGAAAGTCCCGGATCTGACGTATAATAGACTTTCCCTACAAGAGCGCGGCCTGCAGGATAATAATGCACCTAACAGGCTAGGGGCTTGAGTGAAAAGGTAGGGGTAGGAGCAGCAACAACAGAGCGAAGGAAACAAAACAATAACAGTAGTCAAATAGCAGCCCGACAAATATGCCTTCACCTCAGTTACCCACTCTTAGCTGCTGATAAGAGAAGAAAGCCAGAGACCTACTTGGTGCCAATATAATGTGAAAGAAGAGTTGAACACTTGTTGTTGGTTCAGAAAATCCAAAAGTCCAATATCCAAAGTCCAAAGAAAACCACCTAACCCGAACGGCACGAGGGCGCAAACTAAAGCACGGTCCAAATCAATCCAGTGTTGACCAGCAAAGCGTCCACATAGAACATAAAGGGAGACCAATTGTGAGATGCAGGAAAGCGTCCAGGGACTCACTCTCCAGAGTAGTGTTCCCCAATGTAGCAGCAGAGCGTCCTGAAAGGGGGTGCAGGAGTAAACAAAACAAAAAAAAAACTTAATAGGAGTGGCAGGGGAGGCAAAAATAAAGGAAACTGACCAAGGAATGAAGGCACAGGGAAAGTTAATCAGATGTGTGTCGAGCACAACGTTGACACGCAGAGCAAAAACAGGAAGCCAATAACAACAATGCAGAAGGGCTGTGTGGGGAGAATAACGTGAATGAAAGTCCAGGCGTCCGGTAACCAAGGGGAAGAAAAAGCGGGGACCAAGCGTCGGATCAGAAAAGGGCAATCCAAAATGGCAGAAGTCTGTGTGAGTGAGCCGGGTCAAAATGCCAGTATCACATCAAGGAAAACAGAAAACACACTCTGGAACTAAGTGTCAGCAACTCAGTTAAGGAGCACCCGACCGCGGTTGAAACCGCATTAAATAATTGATCAACGTGACAATGCGAAAAAGCACGTTACGTGCGCGTCACGTGATCGCTATGGGCAAGGTATGCCGGGAAATGTAGTCCGAGCAGGACCGTGGGTCGTGTGGCGCTGGGAAAGGCGCCAGAGAAGCCTCCAGGTGAGGAGAGGGCTAATCGGACACTGGTTTGCAGGGGACCAAGGCGTGACGGGCACAGACAGGCCCTTCTGGTGAAGCCTTTTGGGTTCAGGACCTGCTTCCACCTGCAGGCAAATGCAATTGGGCAATATGCGGATGACGTTACCAATTACAGGCTGGCTTCCTCCAGAGCAGCTTAGCAGATTGGTGTGAAAGTGGTGGCCATTTTGTAGTTGCTCTCATGTACAATCCATGATAGAATAAGCATGATGACCAGCTGCACTCTGTGTGGGAAATTTAGGAATTTGTCCATTTACCTTCAGATGAAAGAAATCAGTTTAGAAATCCTGAGACTTGTACATTCAAAACAAGCTTTGAATTTAGTATGACCCCATATTTAGTATTCTCTGAGTGTTGCAAATAGTCACCCATTGGCTAAAGACCTGGACGCTCAGTAGGTTTTTTTTGTCCCCTGTTACTGCAAGAATCACAGACTCTGTGCTGTGGGCTGGATGAAAGCTTGCCTCTCATTCATCCAGGAGATGATTGTCTTCAATTAATGGCTTGTGGTGAACTGGAAGGTGGTGTCAGACAACTTAACAACATGTTCAAAAGGGTTTTATTTAAAGTAAAAGAAAAACTCCTAACTTGTCCCAATGGACCAAGCCTGATTTGCATGTGGTCTTTCCCGTTCTGTGATGGCTTGGCAGGCAAAGAACGATGGTCTGGAGGGTTGCCCAGAGCAATGCAAGTACACAAACCGCACTGCTCAGTAAAATCGACTTACTCAAATTAAAATTCAGGAGCATTACAAAGCCTTACCTCACCACATCCAGCCTCCCCAGCCAGCCCTCGACACCTCGAATTCCAATAATCCCCTATTGTCCTTCCGTGACATCACAGAATCAGAAGGTATAAACCTCCGCAAGCACCTCAGTCTATGTGCAAAGGTGACATTTGGCCACCTAATATCATCCAAACACTATGCTGACTCCCTTGCCCCTCTCCTAACAGCATTCATCAATGCATCATTCAAAACCGGTATCGTCCCGGCTTGCCTCAAAGAAGCTTGGTACGCCCACTACTAAAAAAAAACCTACTCTAGAACCTGCCTTGCCCAATAACTACCAGCCCATAACCACTGTCCCTTTCCTCTTTAAAATCTTGGATGAAGCAGCCCACACCCAGATTCAACACTTTCTTGAATCTAACTCTATCCTAGGGAATAGACAATCTGGTTTCCGTAAAGGGCACGTCACAGAAACCGCACTGGTAGACCTTAAAAAACAATTAACCCAAATCATGGACAAAGGCAAGCCAGCACTCCTATTACTCCTGGATCTCTTGGCTGCCTTAGATCTGGCGGATCACAAAATCCTTACATCACATTTTACCCAGACCACCAAGTTCTCTAAAGAAGCCTCCTCTTGGATCACATCATTCCTGGAAGGCAGAGCTATGAAGGTTTTCTCTAACCAGGTTAGCGCTGCTCCCACCACCATTCACTGTGGAATCCCCCATGGTTCATGCACAGCCCCCACGCTATACAATATGTTCACCAAACCACCCCTCGATAAACTGGATGCACTTGGTATAGCATATACTAATGATGCTTATGCTACACAAGTACTCTTACCACTCTCCGGCTCATGATCAAGACGTCGAAGCTTTGCATCAAATCTACGCTACCATCCAAGCCCGGATGGCGGCCAATGGCCTTTGTCTCAACGGAGAAAAGACTGAGATTATCATTCTCGGATCTAAAATGACTTTGGCCAAACTAGGCCAGCAATATAGTAACTACAGTATAGACAGCACTATCATCCCTGTATCTTCCTCAGTCAAGACTCTAGGGGTCTACTTAGAATGTACCCTATCTATGAATAGACAGGTTAGCGCCATCACCTCGGCCTCCGCTCACACGACCGAACCTATAAATGCGGTTAAACCCTACCTATCCAAACAAAACTGTCTGTCAATAGCTAGCGCTACCATTGTGGCTAAATTAGACTATTGCAATGCCCTCCTAGCAGGTAAGTCAGCAAGAAATATAAAAAGACTCCAAATCACACAAAATAATGCTCTTAGAGCAGCCCTGAGCATTCCCAAAAGAGATCACATCACTCAAGCCAGGCAGGCATCACACTGGCTCCCCATAAGAGATTGTATAACCTTCAAAATCCTTACTCTCACGCACAAATGCCTGTCCCTCACAGCCCCGTCATACCTTTCAGAGACCATTGCGAGAACCAACTCTGCACGCCCCACAAGATCTTGCTACTCTAACCAACTAAACATCCTGCTCATAAACAGGTCAAAGCAGGCGGGATTGGATTCCCATACCAAGCACCTAAACTTTGGAATGCCCTACCCCCATCTCTCAGAGCAGACTGCTCCCTCACAGCCTTCAGGAAAATGCTAAAAACATCTCTCTTCAACTGAACACACTCTTTATTCACTCTTCCCTATCCCACCCCCCGCCCCCCTTGCTTTCCCACTGTAAATATCCATTGTACTATGTAACCAAGTCATTCTGCACTGTAAATATTAATTGTACTGTGTACCTAAATCATTCTGCTTGTAACAGCGCCACAATGCTTCTGGGCTGCTGCGCGCTTTATAAATGTGAATAAATAAATAAATAATGCCCAAGGTTAAGATTTATTCTAAAACTCCTAGGGATCACCTCTTTGTTTTTGCTTTGTCACCCTGAGTGGGACAGGTATGCCCAGATGTGGATCCCTGCATGCTGGGCCTACAGACCCAAGCTACTCCTCACTGAGGCCAAACCAGTCCGAAACATGTTTGGGGATGCTTGTGGTCTCATGCAGAAGGGATGTGAGCTAGCAGTTCGGGCTGAACTGCCCCTTTTGTGGTGGGACCAAGCCTAATTTGCATATGGTCTTTCCACTTTTGTAATGGCTTGGCAGGCGAAGAACGATGGTCTGGTAGAGTTGCCCAGGGCAATGCCAGAGGTTAAGATTAATTCTGCACCTCCCAGTCATAACGTTTCTTTTTGCTTTGTCACCCCTGCGTGGCACGGGTATGGCCACGGGTATTCCCAGACGTGGGTCACGTGTCTGCTGGGCCTAGAGACCTGTGCCTTTCCACTAAGGAGGCCCAACCAGGCCGAAACATGTTTGGGGATGCTTGTGGTCTTGTGAAGAAGGGATGTGACCTAGCAGTTCGGGCTGAAGTGCCCCTTTTGGGGTGAGACCAACCCTGATTTGCATATGGTCTTTCCCCTTAAGTAATGGCTTGGCAGGTGAAGAACGATGTTTTGGAGGGTTGCCTAGAGCAATTCCAGAGATTAAGATTCATTCTAAACCTCCCAGCCATCACCTCTTTGTTTTTGCTATCTCTGAGGGAAATTCCCTACCTAACAAATGTAAAACTAAGGGTGCACTTCAAGTCCAAATAAAAAGTATTTTGTCCAAAACATAAGTGGCTAACTGGCCGTACCACTTTGGAAAAACACCTGATTAAAAAGAAAAGAGATGCATGTATGATACCCTCAGTATGGACATCTGCCTGGCCCACTTGTAGATAACTGATTCTTAGTATTTTAGTTTCTTGTAGCTTGACTTCACAGCTTTAGTATCAAATCCTTTTGTAAAATAACAATTATCATCTGTATAGGTTTCTTTCCCTCTTTGATAAGGAAACAGTTTCAGTTTTTCAATGTACAAATCCCTTCGTTATCGCCTTGAAAAATGCACTTCTTTCCCACCTTCGTAACGTTGGGACTTCTTGAAGTCCAAGAATTCTTTGAAAAATGTCTAAGTTCTTGTGACAAAATGTATCTGTATCACTTCCCATGTTTCATACTCTTTGATGTCCGTGTTTAGAGTATTCCACTTCACTCTGTTCCAGCCTAGGATGCATCTGCGTGTGTCCTTGATACTTCTTAGTGAATATTTCAGCTTTGAGATACTGTCTATATGTTTTCCACTATCATATAGTGGTGCCATGAGCCCATCTCCTTCTCTTAACTTTTCATACTTTGAGGCGTGGTCAGCTGCCGAAGGAGGAGGATGGGAGCCTGCCGAGCTCCTGACAGATCCTTTGCTCGACAGCCCCGTTGGCACCACAGTTAACGTAAGGGTCTCTGGCACTGACAGATTGCCTTGTAGAACAATCGGTGCACTGATAGAGGGGGCACAGCCCAAGTCTGGCCGGCGGCACGGGCACAATTTTCTCGCTCTGCCGCCCCAACCTAGCTGGTACCTGGTGATTACGGGTGGCTGGGAGGCCGAAGCACTGCCCATGAGAGCAAAGGGAAACGAGCGATGAGCCTGGCCCTGACGAGCAACTGGTTGGTAAGGCTTCCCCTGGCTGACTGTGAGAGTGTACAGGACCCGTGTGGGTCAGACAAGGCTTTCTGGAGGTGGCGCAGTGAGTTGTCCGGCGGCGTGGCTCCATCACAGCTGAGCAGAGGGGGCGGTCGGATATAGACACACCTGAGGCCTTGGATGATCTCAGGGGCAACACAGTGCCGCTGATTGTGCTGACCAGATGGGCTAGTGCATACACTTCAGTGTGTGGTGGGACACTGGCTGCCTCTGGATACCAAGCTGGGTCCCCTGCTCTGGTTTGTGTATGGAGTAATTGTCCTGCTGTACTGGTAACTGGGGCAGAGGTGTGCCCAATGGTCTTTGGGTGTGGACTAATGGTGCCTGACTGTGCGGAGTGCCTCACAGGATAGGGGCTTGATACTAGAATCTGTGTGGGCACCTGCTAGTGGATTTGTGACGAAACGTCATCTCATAGCCACTTGGGAGCCTGGATGCTATTGCGGTTGTCCTACTGAATCCTGTTCTTTGCAAGACGGACTGACCATGAATTGCACAGACTGTTCCCTTCATTTACCTCATGTGCGAGTGTAGAAAGCTGTATCCTGGGATACCTGCATATGGAGTCCTTGTTGGCTGGTGTTGCCTGCCCCATCTCCTACTGGCTGCAGTTTGTGGTCTGGATGGGCATCTTCCTGGTTTGGGCCCGGGACCCACAGGAATGGTGAAAGGTCAACAGCAAAAGATGTACAGACTCTGATCTTCCATTTAGACTTGTTCTTAATTAAAAGAATATTGAAAATGCCTAACATTCCCTAAAATAAGGGGTTTCCCTACCTAACCAAACTAACTAGGGTGCTCGTCAGTTGTCAGTGAGTTCAAAAGAAAGATCTGTCCTCTGTCCAAAAACGAATCTATGCTGACCCTACCACTATCAATATAACTAAGGCACAGTAAAATGACTCCCTTCTCCTTTGGGCTGCTTTCTTATCAAGTTTGGTTTACTGCAACATTCGTAGGTAGTTATTTGCAACTACTTTTACCAAATCATAAAGTTCAGATATTGGGCTTTTCCACTCTTTCTCTTGATTTGTTCATATGTCCTTATTGCTTTGTTTTCTCCTCTCTCTTGGAGCTCATGTGCCCCTCTCTTGTTCTACAAACTTGAAACTTGGTATTTATTAAATGGTCCATCTTTTTCCTGATTAGGACATCCAATACTGTTCCAATCATAATTCTCACTCTTCTTGTGTGTTTGCAACTGGCACGAGTATGAGTGCTCCAGTAACGATTCTCAGTCTTTCCAAGATTTTCCCTTTACTGGGAGGAGTAGGAATCTTCCAGTATTGATTCTCACTCAACTCTACGATTGGTTCCTCACTGGGACGAGTATGAATAGCCCATTCATTATTTCCGATGCCCACTCTGGTCTCTCGCGTTCCCAGTTACCTTTCTGGCCTAGTGATTGCGTTATCAGGCCTGTGGGTCGGTTGGGGCTGTCTTCTCTCTTGTCAGGATGGCATCTCTGTTTACCTCTTTCTCTTCCTTCAGCACACTCCATAGTGCTCTCCGGTACGTGGTCTCGGCATCCCTGGGGTACTCCCTCGCATACTCGGTCATACCACCACTTCTTGTTCGGTCACTCCTGTGATCTTGCTCAAGTCCTTCAGCTTTTCAAAACTTCAGTCTCCTACACTGCAACCCGTTATGATGCATATGCCAGCATCCATTCATCATCGGAAGCTGTGCTTCCCCCGATTCCTTCAGCTACGCACAGACCGCTGATTTGCAACTGCCGGGCTGCTCTCTTTCATGTCCCCTCCTCCTAGTTTTATGATGCTGCTTTGGGACTTCCCCAGCATAGCGTGAAAGTCCTTCTTCTGTGTTGTACGTGTATTACTCCAGTGGTTTTCTTCGTCTCAGTACTCATAAATAGTTATATAGTATCCTTGAGAAAACATGAAAATAACAGTAATAAATATCAACTGGTGCTTCATGATTTCTTCCATGAGTTTTTCTTAACACTGGGCTATAGGGGGATTGATTAGGGAGTTCCTCATCGGAATGGGAGTTCTTGTCCCGAAGGGGGGAGTCTCTCCTGGTGATGTCTCACTTCTACCCCAGGGAGGGTATCGCGTAGCGGGCTTAACTTCCTAGCATCACAGGGAAAGGCTCCCATGTGGGGAGAAGGGACTGAATCCTGCAATTTGTCACAGTTGGCAGTAAAGGGAAACAGCCCAGGTCACTGCAACAGACTGCTGTTGATGCATCTACTACGGCTTGTGAGATGGGGTTACCACTTTGGGAAGTCTTATGGGGGCTATTCAGGACTGAAGGCTATCTCTTGAAAACAAGGTTCAGACAGTAGGATTTGAAGTCTCAGTGGTGAGAGCGGATCTTAGAAGATGAGAGTGGCTGAGATAAAGCAGAGGGTGAGCGATGCAGAAGATTTGGTGACGGGGTTGAGGGCTGACGTTGAGGCCCTGGCTGCTGCAATGTGATCCTTGAAATGCAGGGCGCAGGACGCTGAGAGGCGATCCAGGAGATGCAATGTACAGATCCTCGGTGCTCCGGAGGTAGAGAAGGGCCCAAGTGCGCAGCTGTTGCTTGAGAAGCTCCTGGTGGATATGTTGGGTGTAAGAGGCCTGTCCAATTGGTTCACAATCGAAAGAGCCCATCCGGTGCCTGGGAGGTGGCCACCGGTGTGGGCTCCACCACGGGTCCTGATAGCAAAATTCTTGAACTTCCGTGACAGGGATGCTGTGCTGCAAGATGCTAGTGGGCGGTCCTCCTACCAGGTCGGCGGATCGAGAATACTTATATTCCCAGACTTCACTCAGAACGTCCAGAAGTAGCGGATATCCTTTGAGCCTGTTAAGAGGCTGAGGGACGTTAACTTTAAATATATTATGTTTTATCTTACAAAGTTGAGGGTCTTGACCCAGGATAGGGCCCTCTTTTTCCCTTCACTCCTAAAGAAGCGTGGGACTGGCTGGAGAGCCTTGGCCTGACTGGTAGGCTGCAGAGTTGGTAGGTGGTGGCCTTCTGGGCCCTGGTCATCGCCGGGTTCCCTGGAGGGGAAGTGCCGCTGCAAAGGGGGGGCTCTCTCAGGGAGGGTGGTGGTGAGTGATGATGGGACTCTGAAGATGAGTGGAAGGGGAGACCTTTTGGAGGTGATTGACCCTCAGGATGGTGAGCAAGTGCCCTTGCCACCTAATATGTGGATGGATGGGATCTGTAGTGTGGGGTGCCATAGCGTGTTGGGTTGTGATGGTTCCCATAATGTAACATTGTGGGGGCCCGGATGGGGTGAAGGTTCTAAACATACGTCGGTGGATTGACTGCCCTTTACTAACAAGAGTGCTCAGTGTGTACGGAGCAATGGGTTGGGGTCTCCTTTTGGTGAAGAGCGGGCGGCACGGGGTGGCAGCACCATCATTGACCGTCATTTTGGGGCTGGACGACTCTAGATTTCTCCTCTTGGAGCCTGGATGCGGCTCTCTGGTGGCATCTGGGTTTCCGGAGAGGACCTCCTTTTGGACACTGCATGGAGGGGCCTGTTGCCTGTTTTGGGGGGATGCGTCTGCATGTTTGTGAAGCGGGTGCAGGTGGGGTTAGAGGTTTGGTGGTGGGGTGGTTCTTTTGGTTTACTCTGTCGCAGTTGGAATTTTGCTTTTTGTAGCAGGAAGGGCCTGGGACGTCCCTGGGTTGACCCCACTGGGCAAGGTTGATGTTATGTCCGTTGTATGCTCATGGCCAAGTGATCAGCTGGAATGTAAGAGGTATTAATAATGCTTCAAAAAATAGCTGAATTTACTCATACTTGGTTAGACATTGTGTGGGTGTGGCCTACACCTGCAGTGTTCTCATATAGGTTAGGGAGAAGGTTCAGCTGACTGTGTATCATACGCTGACTGATCCGGAAGGGAGATGCGTGGGGATAGTGGGTAAGCTCCTGGGGCCTTCGGTGCTAATACTTGCCACGCACCCTCATAATGCAGGTTTTCTTTGGATCTATGGGTGAGCTGATAATTAAGCATCCAGAGCATTGGGTGATGTGGCTAGAGGACTTCAACTGTATCCTGAGTAATGAGCTGGATTCGTCGACTGCGAGGGAGGGCTCTGACACGAGTGTCTAGGATGCTTATGCGAATACCTACCTGTTGCTCAATGATGTGTGGTGTGAGGGGTCAGTAATGTGCAGCTCGCGACTCTGTTCAGTTTTCTCAAGATTTTACTTTTTATTCTATACAAAATTATCAAATAAACCATAACTAAATCTACTCTACGAGGGGATTCCCTACCTATTCAAGGATTTAAATGAAACCTCTTAACGGTGACAAAACTAACCCTCACTCTAAAAAACATAAACATTCAAAGCAACATGAAAACATCCAAATAAAAGTTACCAAACAACCAGTGTCTTGGATGACTTCTGATGTCCTGGGCAGATTTTTGCTCCCCCAAGAATGCCCTAAAGTAAATTTCCTCCAAGGAAAAGAAAAGTCTTAACAAAGTCTTGAAAAGTTCAAAAGTTCACACAAATAAAAATCCACTGGCAACAGATCCTTTTCCAGCATTGGATCTTTCATGGATTCACATGTTTGAATATTCCCTGTCGTCAGGCTTGGAACCTCGGTCCTTTTTAAAATAGCGTTTTCCCTTGGAAAACTTTGACACTTCAGTGTCCTATTGACGTCCTTTTGGGTGCTTAGCTACCACGCAATAGGACGTAGAGTATAAATAGACCCGCCCCTGCGACTTCCCTTCAGATTTCAACCATCTCCAAAGTGTCAGGACCACCTTGTGCTCGTTTTGATTCTACACATTTGGTGTGTTGTGGTCATTTTTTCCCAATGTCTTCGGGAAAAGCTTTCTTTCGGCCCTGTGCTACTTGCAGGATGAAAAAGGTATATGAAGGGGATGGGAACATGGACTAGTTCCTCTACCATCATCACTCCGGCGATTCCTGCGACATCTGCAAGGGTTCTCTCAGAAAACACTGAAGGACCGCAATCGGCGGTTGATACCGTGGCTAAACGATGGGGCCTACCCTCCATTGAAGGTGGGGTCGGTGCACAGCCTAGCGTCTGAGAGATCTGCTCCTACAGTTCCTCGCCTGTTGGTGTCGGCTGAACCGCTGGCTCAGAAGTCTCGGCCTGCAGACAAGAGCGGCCGCACCTCTTCGGCAAACACCTGATGAAAGGGACACCGTCGTCTAAGCATGGTCAGTCTGACCAGACCTGAAGGCCTGAGAAAACTACTTCTTCAAAAAAATAAATAAAAAAAAGGACAAAAAGGACTTTTCGAAACGCTCCTCTTCAGGAGACCATCGTAGGTCATCCTCAAGTAGACAGTCTTCGAAGCATCAATCCAGTGAGTCAAAAGGGGCAGGATCGCCTGAAAAATCTGTGCCACAGCTGTCGGCACCGTCGACGGGAGTCCCGTCGTCGACGGTTTCACTCCCGGCTACGGTGTCTGCCTCCACGGTGGTGTTGTCGGCTCCAGCGACTGCGGTGGACGAGGGCACGAAGTTTTCATCGTCGACGGAAAAAACTTGCTGCCAGCGGGTGGTGCGTTGCAGCCTTTGGCGCATGACGCCCTTCTACCAGACACCTTGCTACAGCAGGAGTCGGCCCTTTCTGTGTCGTCGATGGAGGAGGAACGAGAGCCTGTGGTGAACCCAACAAGCCTCGGTTTACAGTGTGTTGGCCCTTGGGCGACGGCGGGAGTACAGAATGTTCCATCTGCGTCTCGCTGAACCCGCAGTCGGTGCTGTCCCTTCAGGTCTTATCTACACTGCAGTCCCTGTTGAGTCAACTGGATTCAAGGTTGCCTCCCGTGGGTACGCCCCCGGTAACACCCATCGTCGACGCGGCAGGTGTCCCTCCTCTTTCAGCGCCTACGGCTGAGTTGCCAGCTTCCCGGCCAATGAACACAGAGCCTCTTCGTTCTCATCCAGAGGAGGGTGAGCTGCCGGACTCTGACTCCGACCAGGGGCCCAGGGACTCCTCGTCGCCATCGAGAGACCCGACATGGGAGTCTGATGTGGAAATAGAAGCTCCTAGGAGTCCAACTCAACCGTCGCCCCCGGATGACATTGGGGCATTTCATGCTATGATGGCAAAAGCCTGTGTTGAGTTTGGTCTGCCCCCAGAGGAAAAACGAAAAGAATGTTTCCTATTTGACCACATGGGAAAGAGAAGGAAGGCGGTTTTCTCCCTTCCAGTTCTGGACCATGTCTGGCAAGAAGGCCTACGCACCATGCGCCATCCATTTTCAAAGCCTGCAGTCAAAGGAAGATTAGAGAAAAAATGTAAGGCCCGGATTCTACGCCAAAATGTTTCATTTCACAACCCACCCCTGAATCAGTGGTGTCAGCGGCGACTAGCCGGAAAGCCAGAACACAGCACAAATGCACTACACCTCCTGACAGCGACGCTAGAAGACAAGATGCCTTCGGAAAAAAGGTTTTAACAGTGGGGGCGCCGACAGTTAAAGCCGCCAACTCGTTGGCGATTATGGCGTGCTACGACCACGAGCTGTGGCATCGGCTGGCCCCTCTGGTAGAACATCTACCCGAGGAACACCGAAAGGCTGCCATGTTGCTGGTGCATGAAGGTGAGGTGGCGTCAATTCACAGCATTAACATCGCTGTAGATTTAGCGGGATCTGGTTTCAAACAGATTAATAATGGGGTGGTACAATATCAGCAGGCCTGGCTGAAGTGCACGGACTTTAGGCCGGAGGTTCATTAGAAAGTACTGGACATGCCCTGTGAGGTGGACAATTTGTCTGAGAAAAAATAGACTAAGTCATCAAGGGCATGAAACAGGACTCTGATACGGCAAGGTCATTGGGAGCTTTGCAAAGCGGGCGGTTGTTTCGCCCCTTTTGTGGAGCTTCAGGAAACACCCGGTTTGCTGCCTCCAGAGAGAGGGGTTAAGGTCAGTCTGGATATTTCTCACAAGGATATAGACGGGCAGTACAGTCTACGCGAAGAAGCAGAGATTTTCAGACATCCAGAAGGAGAGGACGACCGCCCTCTTCCGCCAAAAACAAACAAACAAAATCACAACAATGACGGTCTTTGAGGAAATGTACTGGGGGGCAGAGTAGCCCTATACGTCGACGAATGGGACAAAATGACATCAGACCGTTGGGTATTGGACATGGTACGGTTGGGCCACTCTCTGTAATTCAAGGGCTTACCGGTTCCCATTCCTCCTGTGTATTCTGTTCAACCTCATCTTCACATCTTGCAGCAGGAGGTTGTACTTATGCTACAGAAAGGGGCTATAGAATTGATTCCAGTGTCCGAAAGAGGTCAGGGGGTTTACTCCCGTTACTTTGTGGTGAAGAAACCCAACAGCAAGTGGCGACCCATTCTGGACCTTTGGGCGCTGAACAAGACTCTGCAACGCCTGAAGTTCAAGATGCTCACACTTCAAGAAGTCATTCGGTCGGTACAGCCGGCGGGATTTCTGGTGTCGTTGGATTTGCAAGACGCAGATTTCCACATACCCATGCGTCGACGGCACCGAAAATTCCTGCGATTTGTAGTGGGTCAAGATCATTACCAGTTCCGAGTGCTCCCGTTACATCTGAAATCGTCCCCCAGGACATTTACGAAATGTTTAGCGCCGATGGAGGCGTGACTCTGACGAAAATGTCATCACGTCTACCCTTACCTGGACGACTGGCTGATACGCGGCTCGTCGTCAGCGGCGACGCAGGCAAGTCTCAACGTTACCATGCGACTGTTGTAACGACTAGGCTTTGCCGTCAACTTTGAAAAGTCATGTCTATCTCCCTCCAGGAGCTTAGTATTTCTGGGCGCAGAATTTCAAACTCAGCTAGGCCTGGTGAAGCCCTCCGTCGAAAGAATTAAAAAACTCAAGCAGAAAGCAGCAGAGTGGAAAGTCAGAACGAGAGTGTCGGTCGGAAAGTACATGTCACTGTTGGGAGACATGGCGCCATGCATTCTGTTGGTGAAGAACTGTTGTCTCTTCATGAGGCCGGTGCAGGAGTTTCTGGCGGACCGGTGGGCTCAGAGTCGCGGATTGTGGTCCGACAAGGTAGTGGTCAATGGGACGCTCTTCAATGGTGGCAGCTCTCGGACAATCTGGATCGAGGAGGTTCAAGCTACAATTGTGACGGATGCCTCTCAGACAGGGTGGGGAGCGCATCCGGGGAGCTTCCAGGTTCAAGGTCTGTGGTCTCCGGTCGAATCGAGTCTTCGCATCAATGTGCTGGAACTAAGAGCGGTTCACTGGACTCTAAAATAGTTTCTGCTGCGCATACGCAGCTCTGTGGTGAGGGTGTTGACAGACAATACCACCACAATGTTTTACCTCAGGAAGCAGGGGGGCACTCATTCCAGGGTGCTCTCGAGAGAGGCTCAGGAACTTTGGCATTGTGCCCTGGTACAAAACAGCAATATTGTAGCATTTCATCTGCCGGGAGTGATGAATGTGCAGGCGGACTCGCTCAGCAGAGAAATAAACCAACTCCACGAATGGCAGCTGAAGGAACAGCAGGTGTCGAGCATTTTCTGAAAATGGGGTCGTCCTTCATTGGATCTTTTCGCCACTCGAGAGAACAGAAAGTGCAAAGAGTTTGCCAGCCGGTGGCCTTAGCCCGGGTCTCTGCGGGATGCGTTCTCATTCCCGTGGACCAGCAGGTTCGCGTACACATTCCCTCCATTTCCACTCATTCTGCGGACCCTCCGGTGGATTCAGAAATACCCATGCCGTGTCATCCTGGCGGCCCCGTACTGGGCCGGGCAGCTGTGGTTCTCAGACTTACTCCATCTATCCGTAGCGGAACCGGTTCGGTAGCAAGTGACGCCAGACCTTCTGTTTCAGGACAAGGGCACAGTCTGGCACTACAATCCAGGCTCTCTCAGCCTTGGCTCCTGATTTCTCAGAGTTTGGCCTATTGAACATTTCTAGTGACTGTCGCCGCATTTTGGAGGCGGCTAGAGCCCCGTCCACGAATGTCTCCTATGCATGCAAGTGGAAAAGCTTTTGTGTGTGGTGTAAGGGCCAGCCTGGGATGGACCCTTTGAACATTTCACCGGAGCAAATTCTACCCTACTTGTTGCACTTGGCAAAGAAAGGTTTGGCGTTCTCCACCATAAAAGTACACCTGGCGGCCATTTCTAGATTCACTCGGAAGAGACATGCTACCCCTCTGTTTAGTGATCGTCTGGTCAAACATTTTCTAAAAGAATTGTTTCGGATTTTTCCGCCAGCCAAGAAATTCCCTCTTGGTTGGAGCCTCAATCTGGTGCTGTCAGGTCTGATGAAAGCCCCATTTGAACCTATGTCGTCGACGCCCCTGCAGTTCATATCGTGGAAAGTGGTGTTTTTAGTGACCATTACTTCAGAAGAAGAATATTTGAATTGCAGGCCCTAGTGATTGATCTTCCGTACTTACGTTTCTTCAAGGACAAGGTGGTATTGGCCACTAACCCGCACTTTATTCTAAAAGTGCCAACCACTTTTCATAAACTTTCTTCCACCATGCTACCATCATTCTTCGCTTCAGCTTCCTCATCGGCAGAAAAGGCGCTGCATACGCTGGATGTGAAAAGAGCATTGAAATTTTATCTGAGTCCTACTCAGGAATTCAGACTATCAAAACAACTGTTTGTGGCTTATGGACCCTCAGTCAAGGGAAGGGTAATCTCCAAACAAGGACTATCTCTCTGGGTCTCATCGGCTATCTCCTTCTGTCACTCTAAGGCGGGAAAGCCTTTGGAGAGGCGCCCGAAGGCGCTCTCAACGAGATCCACTGCTTCGTCGGCAGCATTATGGTTGGGGATTCCACTGGTAGACATTTGCCAGGCGGCCTCCTGGTCGGTGCTGCATACCTTTACTCAGCATTATTGCCTGGAACAGCAGCATGGTGCAGATGTGCAGGTAGGACGTACAGTCCTGCAATGCCTGTTTCAATAAGGTAAGCCCCAGAGCCTTGGGGTATCTGTTTCAATATTACCACTGCTAATGTCTTCTTTGCTGGTCTGATGTGTTTGCCTTCCTGTTGTATTGGTTTGCATTACACGCCTCCATGTATTATGACTACTGCTATGTAATCTATTCAAAGCATGTGAATCCGTGAAAGATCCAATGCTGGAGAAGGGAGTAGTTTCTTACCTGTAACTCAATTTCTCCAGCGTTGGTATCTTTCATGGATGCACATGCGCCCGCCGGCCTCCCCTGCATGCAAACCTAGTTGGTTCCTCTACTTTGGAGGTTAAAATCTGAAGGGAAGCCGCGGGGCGGGTCTATTTATACCCTACGTCCTATTGGGTGCTAGCTATGCACCCAAAAGGACGTCGATAGGACACTAAAGTGTCAAAGTTTTCCAAGGGAAAACACTATTTTAAAAAGGACCGAGGTTCCCAGCCTGACGACGGGGAATATTCAAAGCATGTGCCTCCATGAAAGATACCAACGCTGGAGAAATGGAGTTACAGGTAAGAAACTACTCCCTTCTTTGCTTGATGTAAAGATTCTCCTTCCCAGTTCCACAAAGAAAATAACATGGGGATTCCTGAATGACTCCCTTCCAGGAAAGAATGGTTCAAGTTGAAGACAAAAGTACCACTTCTGTTTACATCAATTTTACCTGCATTCAATTTCTGCAGCATCATTTGTATACTCCTTTGCCCTACAGTTGACTTCTGTTTCTACTACTTCAGTTGATGGTTCTGACAAAGGTTGACAACCACAGTTCTACTGCTACTACTACAACTTCCAATGTTAGGAAAATGTACTGCTGCTACTGCAACTTCAACGTTAGGCAAGTTCAGCAATACTTCAACCTCTGCAGGCTGGCAAGGCACTCTTCTCTCTTGTGTGGCAAGAAAGGGCAGTGTGTCTTGCCGCTACCACAAAATCTGCTTATAGCTTCCAGACTAGTTCTCCATTCAAACAGTCTCAGGCAAGCAGATTTAAAACAACTTCTTTTTAACAAGCCCCAGCTCCCTTAACCCAGCTTCATATACACCTTTTCTCCAAGGGGTACCCCAAAGCTGCTGTGCCACTCTTATGGCTTTTGTGGTAACCTTGTCACCTTAATATTAAAAAGACTCTCAGGTAACAATGATGTCAACGACTCTAGAATAATGGTGTATAGTTCTTAAATGAGCGGGATGTTTATTTTCAGCTTCCAGTCCCAAAGGGGTGGATTCTTCCTGTATCTTGGTGGGTCACATTGTTTGTTGGAGATTGGTGGGTGGAGACAGGGAGGTCAGTCCCAAAACTCATGTTCTTACTGCATAGCTACCACCGCTATCCTCAGTCGGCAATTTGTTAAATTGGATCCTTGGTAGGTATTTCTACTTGAATATACCTGGATAGTTAAGCCTGGCAACCACATTAGAGGTTGAGAATATAAAAGATAAGAATCTTGGAACTGACAGAAGGAATCCTACACTTGATAAAAAAAACTGTACCAAGTTAGTTTAAATACCTTGCAAATTGCCTACTGAGACTTTACCAAAAGGGGATAAAAAGGGCTCAGAAGACCTCAAGGAATCGCCATAAGATAAGGAGAAGCCTAGGTGAAAGGAGCGCCACGCTAGCATTTGAACCTTGTATTTTGAAACATTATTTTGCATCACTTTTTATTACCATAGAGACTGGGAATTTTTCTGTTGCTTGAAAACGCAACACTTTTTCCTTTGAGAAGAGATCATCCTTGCACAGTTGCCTTAGATTATTAGTGTTGAAGGACAGAAGTAGGTTTTAGGACACAACAGTGACAGGCTTTTTAGTTTTGGACTTCCTGACAATTTCACTAGTTTCCTTTGAGGCAGGAAACCCCCTCTTAGCTTTAGGGATAGAGAGGCATTTTCCCAACCCTTTTTTTGTTAATAGGTTCATACCCCAAAACATTCCACCATTGTGTCTGAGCCTTACTTCTGCATCCTTACAGTAGGTTCCCATGCCCCTTGTAGGAGGCCTTGATGGTTGTTTTACCTAAAGTCGGTAGGGATGTCGCGTAGTTTGGCTCCTACAGGCCATTGCCCATGAGTAATGTGGATATAAAGATCTTGTGTAAGATATTAGCGGATCGTCTGCAGCCAGTGAGTACGGTGCATAATCTTAGAAGTTTGTTCTTGATTTTAGACTGATATGGGGACTCCAAGGAGGAGATTGTGCTCATTAGCTTGTATTTTTACAAAGCTTTTGACTCTGTTTGCTGGGACTTTCATGGATGGTCCTAGAGAGAATCGGGTTGGAGTCACTCTCTTGTAAGATGGGTCAGGCTGCTTTATGATGGATCGAAGCTCTGGCTGCGTATGAATGGGTGGTATTGGCCCCCTGGGTGGTGCAAAGGGCCATGCCCCAGTGGTGCCCACTGTCTACCCTTGTTTTTGCATTGGTGATTGAACCATTGGCAAGGGTCATACATAAGAGGCATATGTCATTCAGCCTTACTATGGGGGATGAGAGGCACTGTACCTCATTGTACGCCAACAATGTGTTGCTATATGTTCAATATCTGGTGTGTCACCAGGGCGCTGTCCTGGACACAGTTGGTGAGTTCGGCAAACTTTCTGGAATGGTGATTAATCGGTCTAAGTCTGTTCTCTACATGGTTCCGGACAGGTTGGGGCATAGGTTGCTGCACTTGGCCATGGATACTCCCAGCGATGCGTTCAAGTGCCCAGGTATAAAGGTGGATGTTGATTGGGATTGGGTGTATGAAGATAATTTGGAAAAGGGTATGGAGGCCTTTCATCGATTCTGGATGAAGTTTCCTCTATCGTGTTCTGGGGAAGATTGCTCTGGTTGAAATGATTGCCCTACCACAGTTGTATGTATTCCAGTTAATGGCGATGCCGATTGTCTATGATCCTGGGGAAATTGTGTGGGAGGGGAAAGCCCTAAGGTGGCTCTGCGGACGTTGCAACTCCCGGCTGGAGCTGCGTGGGTGGGGGCCCCTAGCTTTCAGAGTGTAAACCGATGCAGTTGTTTGAGGCACTTGGTGCTAGGGACAAGGAGCTTTGTTTGTTCCCCTCGCTACTGGTGACATTGATGCAGGTGTGGAGTCAGGCGGCAAGACTTTCGGGGAGAAGCTCCTGTTTTTGTCTGATTTTCAGTTGTCTTGTAGTAGGCTAGGAATGTATTATAGATTTGGGTATGGATGCAAGAGTGGCCAGGCTGGGCTGAGGGCAGATGCGTTGCAGATTTATATACAGGCATTAGGGCTATTTCATATCTGGAGTTGCGGGTGACGCAGTAAGAGGTTCGGCTTAACTACCTGGAGTATGCCAGGCTGATGGCAGTGATTAGCGGTCTTTGGGCTTGGTTTCTGGCATCCAGAGTCGCACATTCTCAATGCCATGCTGAGTGGGCTGGTTGATGGTAGTCTGCAAATAACGGAGTTACACACTGCATTGGTCTGCTCCCAGGAAGATGAGACAGCTAGACCGTGCCACAAGTGGGAATAGGATTTGGGCATGCCAATCACGGACAGGAGTGGGCTAGGATGTTGGTCCATACGAATCAGGTATCCAGGAACGTGAGGTTCCAGTGGATTCAATGTAAATGCGTTCTCCGTGCCTATATTACCCCAATTGTAGTGGCCCAAAATGGTTTCTGGATTAGACCGGCATGGTGGAGATGTCGCAGGGAGCAGGAGACTTATTCGAATATGTGGTGGTGATGTGACAGGGTTCAGGCGTTCTGGGGCCATGTTGTGGACAAACTGCAAGAACTCACTGGTATTCGTATTAGGGCTACAGTGCAATGGTGCTTATTGTGTCTGCTTCCCCAGTAAAATAGGGGCAACGGAAAAGATTATTTCTTAGAGTACTGTCCCTGGGGTTGTTGTTGGCAAAGCATGCCATTGCAATGGCGTGGAAAAGATTGGTGGGTCCCGTTTATGGGTGCTGGTTCAAGGAGGTTCACAAGTTGATTAAAGCAAAGATGGATGTCTACGATCGTACTGAGAAGCCCGTGGTTGAGGGGGGGGTCGATACTGTGTTTGGCATCAGAGGTGGGACCTGCTGAATGTGTCATCTGTTCTTACGCCTCCTTGAATTTACGGGATCATATTTGGTGGCAAAGTCGACTCGAGGTATCTCTGTGTGTGCACACCTTTTCAGGAGATTTGTAGTAAACAAAGTTAAGTTCAGAGTGAAAAATATGTAGTACAATTCAGGGTGCGGGAGGGAAGAAAACAGCCCTGGCACAAGCCTGAGTGGTATATGAGAAGAAAGAGAAGGTCCTATTTAAGGAAACTCTGGGGCCCCCTGCACACCAATCAACTGTTGCCAGTCAGAAGTTATAGCATATCAGTATAGGTATGTAAATAGGTAGTTTATAGTGTATTCAATAATCCACACAATGTTGTGTATCTGTGTATAGTTTATACTTTGTTCATTTTCAAATAACAAAAAATATCAAATCTCGCGATTAAAACATTCAGTCAATTAGACAATTCAATAACAATGAGCTCAACGTGTTTCTGCTATATTAACCTTCATCAGAAGCAATAAACTTGATCAAACTGTTTCCAAAGTTTTTCAGGCAGAACCTATAATTTAAATACAGCATAATATCATCAGTATTCAAATTACATAAACATTCCACAATTATCGGGTAATCATTCACCTGGATATATATATGGACATCAAGGTCTGTATGTCAAACAGGACAGATTGTAGATTCTCAAGGGGTGTCATGGTTCATATTTGGTGGCAGCAGAGGTTCCAAGGTTATGCCTGATGAACCATTTGTTTGGGGGTTCAGGGAAGGCAGCACTGGGGGCTGGAGGTGGTGGTGTTGGTGGTGTTGTTGGTGTCCAGTACAGACTAATGGGGTCATTGGTGGGTTGCATATGTGGAGCTCTAAGGGGGCTCCTACACAATGCACGCTGTTTGCTATGGGATATAGATGATTTTTTTGGGTTATGCTTTCTGATTAAGATGCCGTGTCATTCTGTTCCTACCTTCCTGTTGTGTTATGTGTATGCGGTTACATTCAGAAAATGAATAAATGAAGATAAAATAAAAAGCCGTTTCATAGTCGGCTATTCCAGCCTTGCATCACAATGGATCACAGACTTTCTCTCTACGATAGTATGCCTGTTATGTGCTCTTGACTTTACAGACATTTGTTGGCTGTTCCAGCCTTGCATTACATTGCTTGTATCCCTTTCTCTCTGGATAACTGGGGCCGTCTGCCTGTTAAGTTCTCTTAGTGTTTCATACCTGCGTCAGGTTTGGTGTCGTGGATCTCGCTCGCCTCCACACGGTCGTAGCGTCTCTTTCCCGGTCTGTTCCTCTTGTGGCGGTAAAGGTGCCTCTCAGTAGGAGCTTGGGATCTCGCGCTACTCTCTTTTCTCAGGTTTCTGCATTCGTTGCTGGGTACCAAGCCCACCACTGCTCTTCAGTGGTCACACCACCCAAGAAGATGGTTGTCTCTCTGGTCTCTTGCTCAGTCAAGGTATCTGCCTTCTAGCCTCCTGCTAGTGGGTTTCTCGCTCGACACATCACTGCTGGCTCTGCGGCTCGACGTGACTTCGCCCCTCTACGACATCAATGCTTTAGGGGCTCACCTCTGCGTAGCATTTGCTCTCCTACCATGGTTTGTTATCATTTATATACATCATTAGAGTTGAGGAGTGGATGTCTGTCTTCATTGATCATGGCACTCAGGCGAGATTCACCATTACCTGAAGCAAATCGGATCAAAGAAGGATCTTTGTGAATTATAGTTGTAACAAAGAATGCATCTGTTTTTACGACACCCATATCTGCAGAAAGAGTGGTTTGGGCAGAGAGTTCCTTGGTGTAATGTCCACAATAGGGGAGTCGCACCCAGTGAGGTCCCACTTACCAAGACCCCTAGGGAGGGTCTTGTGTAGCAGGCTTACTGTCTCATCTCCCTATTCTCATAGAGGGTGGCTCCCCTATGGGGAGAAGGGACACATTGTCCAGATTCGTCACGGGCCGAGTACAAGCCATAACCACCTTTTCTTGGATAATACAAGCAAAGAGTAGATTCTAAATGGATATCTAGGGTCCACGTTATGTTTCTTTATTTAGGGCAATTTCACTCCTTCCGTAATTTGATTCTGGACTAAGCTTGACACTGAGGTACGATAAAGACTGTGCAATGTTTGAAAGTGTAAGAAAGGATCCCTAAACAACTCTTTAAAGATGCAGGAACAAAGGGGGCCTTTAGAGAGCCTGCTAGCTTGCTATAGCGAATATTACTCCAGACTCCACCCTGGTGCCTATTGCGCCTCCCCCATGCGGCTGCAGGCCTGGCACGAAAGTCAGATCTGGCACTGACTGAATGCTAGCAGTGACGATTTAAAAAAGAAAAACCTGTGTGGTGCGACGACGAGTGCAGCGAGCCCTGTGTGTCTTTGTAATGCATTGTATGTGTGCGCGCATGGATGATTGACAAGTGGAGTGAGTTTGTAGCTGTGCGTGTATGTATGCAATGTATGTTGGATCAGACTGTGTGTGTGTGTGTGTGTGTGTGTGCGCGCACACATGTATATCAACTCTGCAAATGATTTACATTTGTGATGTCATCTTTGATGTCCTGGGTGTTAGTCTTAGCAGTGCATGGTGGTGGCGAGAGTTATGGTTGCTTAGCTTACCATAACTGGCGAATTTCTGAGGTTTTTCAGTTTTACCTATAACCGTATCGTCACTGTAACAATGTTTTTCCATTGAATTTCATAGGTTTTTATTAGTGCAACTTAACCATAATGTCCCTTTAACAAAGTTTTTTCAGTGAATTTCATGGGTTTTTACCAGTGCATGCTATTTTCCTACAACTTAATAATATCATACTTGGCCAGTAAGCAATATTTGTGTCCATTTAACACAGTTTCACCTTAAAACTCTGCCATTTCCCACCTTGTAGCATCATTTTTAACACGTCTATACACTTTGCCAAGACAGCCAACATGGAAAGAGAAGGCGGGGCTCCGTACACAGCCCCTCTTCCCTTGCCATGGCAGCCTTCAAAACCCTATGAACATATTACCACAAGCACTTTTTTCCCTTTCAAACCTATCCTACCTTCGAATAACTTTACCACATAGTAGACAAAGCCACTTTAACACAATTTTCCGTCCCTAGCGGTCATTGCCAGTAGCCAGATTGTCTACTTCATGACCTTATGCCATGACACAGACAATCTGGCTACTGCCCACGGCCACAGGCTATATACCTCAGTCACCAAAGGTATATGACTATTTTTTGTACCTACATTATGACACTTGTCAAAAAATAAAACACAGGCACATTTGCAAAAACATGCTTTAGTGTCCTTGCCAGTGCTCCTCACGAGTTTCCTTGAAATCCGCCCGTTTTTTTTTTTTTTAAAGTGTCAAAATGTATGTCCATACAATAGTCATATAACTTAGCCCCCACTTGACAAAATCCATTCAGTCTTTACACAAACATTGAAGTTGGGTCTATAATCTTTCTCAAAACTTTTGTCCACATTCGTCAAATAGCAACAAAGTTATAAGCCATCTAAAAATGTTGAGATTCTCCCTCTAATTTCGCCCCCTCTTGAGAAAAATCCTACCAAACTTTAGAAAACCATTTATATCTAGATCCAAAGTCGTTTTGCCAAATGTTGTGCAGATTCGTCAAATGACACCACATTTATATGCCTTTACAATATTTTGGGACCCCCCCCCCCTCTAATTTTGCCCCCTCTTGACAGAATCCCACAAAACTTTGCAAAACCATTCAGGATTATGAAAAATTGCAAAATTAAATGCAGTTTCATTGAGTGGCGCAAAAGTTATAAGCCATCCAAGAACTGCTTTTCCCCAACCCTGTAATGCAGAAATAGATACAGATGTCCTAGGACATCTGAAGTGTCCGCGAACACCACATGACTGCCCCAGGACATCTGGAGTGTTCGCAGGCTTTCGGGGGGCTGAGAGGGGGTGAAACAACCTGTTTTTTGGCTTCTTATGGCCATATCCAATCCAATCCTCATCCCCCCACATCCCTAGAGATGGTTTGTTGAGTTTGACAAGTGCAATGGTGCTTTTATTTTTAATGTTTTCACTGCGCTGTCCGCAGACCCCAAAAAAAGTCAGCGAATCCAAGATGGCGGGCGTTTCAGGAAAAACGACTTATTTCATGTTTTCTCACCACCCAATCAGCGGCCCCGTTCCGATGTCCGCAGACCACGCAAAAGTCAGCAAATTTTTCTGGCCAATCAGAGGCCAGTCTGCGGACCGAACAGGGAAGTGAGTCCGTGGAGCAGACATAGATATCACTATTTTTTTTGCCTTAAGATTTGGTCATTTAAAAAAAAAACTACTGGACGGATTTACACCAAATTAATAAAAGCACACTTTCGGGACCAAGCCGCTGCTCCTGCCGCATTTGGTGAAAATCCGTCTAGCGGTCTGGGCTGTAGGCGTACATTTTGGGACCCCCCTATAACTTTGCTACCCTCCCCCGGACCAAACCTCAACAAACTTTGAAGGGGCGTGGCTACATGGCCACAGACTAGGACATGATCCCTACGAGCCCCTGCTGATCTGATGTTGATCCGGTGAAAAAAAACATACTCTGATCCTACAGAGTGCTGCTTTTTTGAAGCTACAAACACGTGAATATGAATAGCATGCAGAGGTCGTGGAGCCGGTGAGAATTGTGCGCGGAGTGCTGCAATATGAGCTAAAAAGTTAACGAGCTCCAGACGGCGAGCGATACAAAATGGCGCTCACATGAGAACAAAAAGGTGAGCCACTGAACAGCCACACCAAGATACTGCGGAGCTGCGCTGCTTGTCAGCAGAGGCGAGCCTATCACATTGAATGAGGACCGTGATACAAGTAAGCGGCAGCGGCGGTGTTCACAGCTGATGCGCTTCGGAACACTGGCAGAGACCTGCATACAGCTGATCAAGCGCAACAAAGTATCGCCGCGAAGGGATATAGCCGGCAGGTCCTGACGCAAGCACATGTGGAAGTGCGGAGTGGATGGCAGACAACAAGGGACAATCAGATACGGAGAATGATAGATAACCCGAGGAGTCAAGAACATGCAATGTGTGGAGGCAAACATAATATGGAACGATGAGATACGTTGTGTCTCCTCTAGACTCCTGCTGACTCTGCAAGAACCGGGCGTGCACGCATGTTAGAACGGGTGCACAAGACAATACAATACGCCTATAGCTGTGGGCATGTGACCGGTACGCGACACGCAAGTCCCAAAGGCAAGTTGAGGTGCGGAACGGCACCCAGAGGGTATCGTGAACAGAAAAAGGACGGTGAGGATTTAACCAAAATGGCGGCCGCTCCCACACGGAGGACGGTGCCGAAAGTTGGCAAATAATCATAACAAGGAAAACTGTGTGCATGCCAATGACACTGTCGAAGTTGATAGAGAGCGCTGAATGCAGCTGAGGAATAAATGGGGGTGCATTACACATCGCCCCCACGAACATAATAGCGCTAGAGGACATTGGAGGCACAGAGGCCAGAATCCTGACTGCACAGTGTATGATGCAGTATTGACTGTGTTACGACGAGGACCAGGTGCTGGAGACCCACAGCCAGGGGATAAGGAAGCCTCTACGGCGGGCTTGGATGGGCTTCAACACATATAAGTGTGTTGGATGATACTGTGCCGAAACCCAACGAGATAAGGGCTACCACATGCTAAGGAGAACTGGCGATATAGTGAACTATCTTGGCGCAGAGCCTGCACGGGAAAGTAGCCAATATATACATATGGAGTAAGGTGCACGTGAGGGGCTGAGGCGAGATTCATGTTGAGGGTGAGGCCTTATCGCAAGTAAGGCTACAGATTAGCCATTACACGGTGCCCTAGTATCCTTGTGAGAATTGGGTGAAGCACATAGGGAGGACACCTCAAGAGAAAGAACCCCCACCTAGTGAATCGAGTTGGCGGGCACGAGAGCACGCCATAGGATCCGGAGCCAAGTAAGAAGGGCTGGTGGGGAGAGCGAGACCCTCAGCACAACCAAGGACTAGCAATCTGGAGAAAGAACCAAGAGCGGAATAATGTCAGTGAGAGGGGGCAAAGCGAAGGCCAAACAGCCAACGATAGACACATTTGCCAAGACACAGCAGACCCCGACCACCCCGGCACAGACCCTCACGAGTGTGTCAGCAGAAGTCGCCCCCCCCTGAGAGATGACCAAGCGATCCTTGCTGCTATCACAGAATTAAAAACCTCATGGGGATCAGCGATGGCGGAGTTGAAGGCGGCGCGTGAGACTAAAATAGACGCAGTGGGAGGAATAGAGGTTAACCTATTGCGGCAGGACATGCGAGCGCTCGCAGAGAGGACGACTCGCCTTAAAAGTGCTGTGAAAACTAATACAGACACTGGCACCAGCAATGCTAAGTAGGTTCACATACTGAAACAGCAAGTATCCAACTTAGAGAATCGAGCAGAGGAAGACGAAGGGAGACCGAGACCTAACAACATATGCGTGGTGGGCCTTCCAGCGGGAGAAGAAGGCCTAGATCCAACGGACTACGTGGAGAACATGATTATACAGGAAATTGGAGCCGGCAAGCTCTCCCAAGTATTCGCAATTGAACGCGCACATAGAGCCTTAATGCGAAGGCCGCAGCTAAGGGCCCCGCCCCAAGCGATCATTGTGAAAATCCTGAATCACAGGGACCGGGAGAAGATCCTGGAGTTCTTTAGGAAAGGAGGAACGATAAAAAGAGTATCAGCGAACATAACAGCGTACCCTGACTTCGCTATGCAAGTACAAAGGCAACGCTATGGATATGTAGCGATAAAAAGGAGACTATGCACAGCTGGTTTGAAATATATGCTTCTGTATCCTGCAAAACTCAAGATAATACACAAGAGCAAAATACATTTCTTTGACACCCCGCAAGAAGAGACAAATTCGTTGGATGCTCAGGGTTGCCCGAATGGTGATGCGGAACAGAGGCGAGAGGCACAAGATAAGTGACATGTAACAATGCTATGGGTAGTCGAGAAAGGGATACAGGGGAGAGACACTTGATAATAAAATAAAGGGGACAGCCTTACAGCATGGCATTGATTGCTTATGATGAGTAATATTGGACATACTGGACTGGAATATAGACGGCAGAGTTAAAAGTTGATAGTGATATTCCAATGTGATGTCTAATGCAGGAGCATTAAAAGGGACATGACCTACCCCCGGTAAATAGAGTGAAGATGAAAGCCACTAGGTGGGAATCACCCCGCTGAGCCCCGGGCGCGTGAATTGTCAGGTTAAGGGCTAGATGTGGGGGTGCCTGAGATCCAGGGATGGAGCTGGGCAACAGTTGGGAGGGTTGGGGAGTAGTAGTGGTGTAAATATTGAGTTTGGGCAAGTTGGGAAAGGGGATGGAGGAGTGGGAGAAGGGGGGTGGGAAGGCAGTTGGGGAGTTGGGTGTGTTGTTTGTAGTTTGGGATCAAGCCTATAAGAGTCTACACACGAAAATACATCTTCTGGACAGGAACTGCACCGGTATGAGGGGGAGAGACATATTAATAAATAATGGGAGACCTCAAAATCATCACTTGGAACGTTAGAGGGCTCAATAGCTACCTGAAAAGGAATAAGGTTATGATGTATCTGCGCAGACAAAAAATAGACATAGCGTTGATACAGGTGACTCACCTCACGCGCGAAAAGATAGAAGTGATACGGAAAAAATGGAGGGGGACTGTTGTAGGCACTACATATTCGGCCTATGCTAGAGGAGTGATTACATGGGTGGCACCGCATGTCCCTTTCTAGCTGTTACAATCCACAGTGGAAGCGGACGGGAGGATGGTAATGATAAGAGGGCTGGTAAAAAAACAGAGAAATATCTGTTAACAATACGTATGCCCCGAACCAGGATACAGCGGCATATTTTAGGTCTCTATATAGTAAAATGGGCAGGTGCCTGGGAGGGGCGGTGATCTGGGGAGCGGACTTTAATTGTGCGCTAAACCCACAAATCGATAGGTCAGACAGCAAAATAGGTAGACCCACTCCAGCGGCCAGAGCCTTGCAGTCACTGCTGACGGACCTTGGGTTCGAAGACGCATGTAGAGTGCAACATATGCCAGAGAGACAATAGTCCCACTTCGCAGCCCCGAAAAATTTGCATGCCAGGTTGGATTATATTTTTGTCACACAAGAGTTGATGCTGAAGATAACACAAACGGAATATAAAGCGAGGGTCCTATCGGACCACTCGCCGTTAATACTAGGATGGCAATACCAACCCCCGAGAGCAAGAATGCCCACTTGGCGCCTCCGAGCCGAGGCGCTGAAGGACACTATGTTTAGAGAAAGTCTGAGAGATGAAATAGTAAGCTATTTTGAGATTAATACTGGCAGTGTTGAGTCAGCTGGCATGTTATGGGAAGCCTGAGAACAAGGAGATACTTAGATTGCAGCAAAAATGCATGGGATGTTGGGAGAGATTGTGTAATCTGAACTATAAGAAGTATGTAGAGAGACTGCATGCTGGAGGGGAAAAACCAGGAAGAATGCTGGCATGGCTTTATAAAAATGAAACCCCCAGACCCACAATCGGGACAATTACGAGAGATGGTGGGTGCACGGTGAACACCCAAGAAGGCGTTAATCAAGAGTTCGTAGAATATTATCGAACCCTATATGGAGATAAAGAAAGAAGCGATCATAAGAAAATTAACGAAAGGTTGGAAGATATTGGCTTGCCACAAATTAGTGCAGAAGAACGAGAAGAACTAGATGCCCCGATCACCCTGGAAGAATTAGAGGAGGTAGTATTACAATTACCCACAAGCAAGACCCCGGGAGCTGATGTACTTGCAAGTGAATTTTATAAAAGATGCAAAAATTAGGTGCTCCCCCCGCTCTTAGCAATGCTAAATGAGGCGTATGACAAGGGAAGGCTCCCGGACACCCTACGGGAGGCGATAATCATACCCCTCCCGAAACCCAATAAGCCTGCCAGGGAATGCGGATCATACAGGCCATTGTCAATGCTAAATCAGGATAGCAAAATACTCACTGCGGTTTTAGCAAACAGGATGAGAAAAGTCATCACCAAACTCATACATCCGGACCAGACCGGGTATGTCCCAAGCAGGAACATCACTAATAACCACAGGTGGCTCCATCGAGTCATTGAGTATGCAAATGAGGAAGAGGGGGAGATGGCAATTGTATCACTGGACGCAATAAAAGCCTTTGATTCAGTAAAATGGCCTTGGCTAATAGCTGCCTTGACCAATCACGGGATAGGGCCGGGGTACCTTAGATGGGTCCAATTGTTATATACTGTAACTTTAGCCAGAGTGAAAACGGGGGCGATAATATCAGAGAGGTGACAACTTAACAGGGGCACTAGACAGGGCTGCCCATGGTCCCCAATGCTATATATTTTAGCTCTAGAGCTCCTAGCGATATACCTAAGGCAACAGTACAATATGATAGGTATCACCATAAAAGCAGAGCCACACTTAATCTCCCTGTATGCAGATGATATACTGTTGTATTTACGATACCCTGAGGAAAAAATCCAATACGTGCTAGAAGTGATGGAACAATTTGCGTTACTGTCCGGTATAGCAGTAAATCCTAAAAATTCATGCATATTCCCGCTAGGCAGATATAAGGGGATCCCGCTAGAGCAATTGCCTGCATTACAAACCCAAAGTGGTGAAACCCACCACTTGCGCCGAAAACATACTCCCAGCCAGCATCATCTTAGAAAAATCCCGACATCTTTGCACCAGCCTTAACCAAAGTGATAAACTCATCTTTCCGCGATCAAATTGTGCCTAAAAGTATAAAAAGGATAACAGTCACCCCCTTGTTAAAAAACCGAATCTAGACCAAAGGGACCCAAACAACCTAAGGCCCATAACCAATTGCAACTTTATACTTAAAATAATGGACAAGATTGCCACCACACAGCTCCAAGAACACGTAGAAAGCTCAGACCTCCTCCACCACCAACAGTCTGGCTTTCGACCAGCGCATAGCACAGAAACAGCTATGCTGGATCTACAGACCAAGATGCTCAACATCATTGATCAGGGGAAAGCTGGCTTGCTCGTTCTCTTGGACCTGAGCGCTGCTTTCGACATATTAGATCACAACCTACTCAAGACAGCGCTAAAAAAAACAGCAAACTGCTCAGATGAAGCAATAAGCTGGATCATGTCTTTCCTACAAAACAGAACATCTAGAGTTCATTGGGGGAAATCTATTCCCAATAGAAAAAAGAAATCACCTGTGGAGTCCCACAAGGTGCCAGCATGTCCCCACTCCTGTTTAACCTCTACCTTAGGTTTCTATGCATAGTCCTTGACAACATCAACACGTTCTTTACAAATTACGCTGACGACACTCAGCTGGTAATTGAACTAAGTGGAGACCATCAAAAGGACAACAAAAAGCTAAGCCTAGTTTACAACGCGGTAGAGCAATGGATGGACCAAAATTGGATGTGCCAAAACGGCAACAAAACAGAGCTTATGGTCTTTGTCTCCAATCTTGTCAGATTTAAGCTCTATCCTGCATACAACACCTTCACCATCAAAAACACCCAAATTAAGGTCCTAAACAAGGTTAAAACCTTGGGGATGATGCTAGAAGCATCCCTGGGATCAGATGCCCAAACCCTTTACGTTAAGAAAACGTGCTCATACCACCTGCGCCTACTAAAAGCCATAAGACCCTACTTTTCTGAGGAAAATAGCACCACGGTCGCAAGAGCTACCATCTTATCACGCCTAGACTATGGCAATGCCCTAATTCTAGGAGCTAATAAAAACTGCTACCACAGCTACCAAGTTCTGCAAAACAATGCAGTGAGAATCATTAAGCAAAAAAACAGGAATCACCACATCAGCGAAGCCAGGAAGGAACTTCACTGGCTAAAAATTGGAGAGAGTCCAATTTAAATCCCTCACGCTCACGCATAGATGTATTTTTGGCAAAGCCCCTGCATACCTGAAAACTAAAATCATTCCATACAAACCTACGAGAGAGCTAAGATCAGCCGAACAAGGTCTGATAGTGGTAGCTCCCTTCAGATTTAAAAACGGGGCAGGTAAATCCTTCCCTATAACCGCAGCAGGCCTTTGGAACAACCTCCCTGGCCAGTTAAGGATGGAAGCCAATTACCAACGCTTTCGCAAACAACTGAAAACCCACATCTTCAAGTAATACATATACTACAACCTGCCCACCTACCTATGCAGCCCTAATGTCTCGTGTTACGTGTTTTATTGACTTAATTTTTGTCTTTGTGTTCTTGTCTCTGCGCCCCGAAGCTCGAGAGCTACCGGCGCAATACAAATAAATAAATAAAATAAAATAAAAATACAAATACCATGGGAGGTTGACACGTTTAAGTACCTTGGGGTAGATATTTACCACACGGTGGAGGCAGAGCACCTACATAATACTGAGAGGGCGGTTAAGAGCATCGAAAGTAGCATGAAGTTCTGGGTGAAGCTCCCCTTGGCAATGATGGGAAAAGGGGCAATGCTGAAAATGGTGGTCCTGCCGAGACTGTTGCACTACTTTAGTAATATACTGTATTTGATCCCAAAACGATTCTTTGCCCAATTACATAGTATATGTAGAGATTTCCTATGGAGTGGGACGAGAAATAGAATAGCCCTCTGGAAGCTACAAAACACACACAAGAAAGGGGGGGATAACATTTCCAAACTACGAGGTTATTACCTGGCGAGTCAATTACAATATGTAGCTAAATGGTTATCGGAAGACTCGACCACAGAATCTAGGCTGTTTAGATCAGAATGTGCACCGTTGTTAAGAAAGGAAGAAGGCCTTGACTATGGCAAGGGGAAAAGTGCACAGAATTGCACAGGGAACAACTTTGGATCTAACAACGTGCATAAAATACCCAAGGCTTGTGTACGTATAAACCCAGGAGTGCAAATAAAGTATTTACCAATATACGAAAAAGGAATGTAGGGTAAGCACTTAAGACCTCCTTATAACTGAAAGGAAAGTCAGCAAACTCTTTACCCACTATGCTCTTACAGATACTGACGGCGCTAAACCCACGTAGCGGGCAAGCAAGTACAGATTCTGTGAACTGACACTCTGTAAAATACTGAATAAGGAACATTCAAACAGTACTCACGAGGACCGGAAAGACCACTAGAATGTCAGTAATTTCACGAACCCTGTAGATCAAACAGGAACCCAGAAGGCTGTAAAAGCAAAGTGTTAAAGATAACAAAATACATTAACCCTAGTCAGGGGCAAGTATGAATTGTGATATTAACTTGTGAGGAAAACAAAAGGGGATGCACACTGGAACATGTTACAACAACACCCACACCTAATATGCGATGGAAAGTAAATGCAGAAGTGCAATGGAAAATATGGAATGGAATCTGAATAAAGTAGGATCAGGAGCAGGGGAAACGCTATTACAAAGAAAACCTTTCCCACCCAACCAAGGGAAAAAGGCAGTAAACTAATACTACAAAAGTAAGGTTAATGCATCAAGTCTTTCAGTAACCAGAACAGCATAAAGAGACAGAACGCACCGGCAACCTGGGCTGCATCAAATAGTAAAGCACAGAGAAAGGCTGTCTGCAGACAGAGGAAGATAGAAAGGGAAATGCAGAAAGCATAAATCAATTAAGCACATTAATCCGAAATCCAGGACAGAGGAACAAGATACAGGAGCTAAGAACTGGGCACAAAAGCTAGGAACTGGAACTAGGTACAAGGCACAGAAACCAGGAACAAGGAACAGGAGACTAGTCATAACAGGAACACTGCTACAATGACCAGCGCCGGACTGAAGCAAACTGAGGCTTTTAAAGCTGCTAAACGAGCACACCCCTCAGGCGTGCCGCCTGCTGCACCTGCAGCCACAGGTGTTGCCTATCCTCCACCCAGCCTTGTCCTGCAAGGGAGGAGATGAAGCAGTGAGCCAGGCATTCTGGGAAGCAGGAGGTGAAGCAGTGAGCCAAGGCATTCTGGGAAGCATAGTCATTTGATTTAAGTAGCATGCTGGCTGCCAAAAACCTGGAATGGATCCGGAAGGGAAGAAACTTGGAAAATAAGGTTTTAACGGTCCCAATTCATCAGAACACTGTAGCATAAGGTTCGAAGGAAATGTCCAGTAGGGAATAAACCCCAAAACATGCCCCCAAGTGGCGGGAACGGGAATGAAGGGAGCGAGAACGGGAGCGAAGGGAGTGGGCCGTGACAGTATACCCCCTCCCACGGCTGACTCCAGGCGGCCGTTACTCGCACAAAACATCTTCCTACCATGATGGGAGCGCCTTGATTTTGGAGGCGGCACTGACGAAAACGATGATCCACGGGTAGAAGCAGAAGGTCTGGAATGAATAGAATCAGGCTGCAGTCTATAAGAGCCATAGGCAGGTTTTTGGTGAGGATGAGACTCATGGGTTGAAGAAAAGCATGAAGGATTTGCAGGACCCGAAGAAGAGTTGGAAGGTCCATGAAACTCAGTCTCTGGGAGCGAACATTCATACATCATTGATGAGGAAGGCTGGCTGGTGCAACATGCTTTGGCTGAGGATAGATGCTCTGGTAGCCCCCTTGCTGAAGGCTTACACACAAGAGGCGAGAAAACTGCAGGTTTCAGGAAATGTTCATGTTCAGACAAAGAAGGTGGTGGCCGAGATAGAGGTTCGGATCTTCTCTCATCATCTATCTGTTTCAAGACCTGAGGTTGAGGGTGACCAAGATTAGATTGCATCTGTTCAACACCTTGGGGGCCTGGAAGTCCAATGGGTTGTACAAGGCTGGCATTCCTGGTGTTAGTCATATAGCCACCTTGTTGCATGTGGGATACAGCCGCAGGGACGTTTGGCATACCGATAAGAGTGATAGACGCAGTACTTGGTACATCAAGCACACTCGCAGCAGGAGCAATAACAGGCACATCATGAACCGCAGCAGTCAAGTCCTCCCTTTGACTACTAGCACCCGAATGGTGCAGCAGTCGGAGGGCCGTGCCCGTCCCTTCCTTCAGGCTCATGTGGGATCCGGCAACAAAAGAGCTGTCAAGCGGCTGATCCAAACCGGCCCCCAAATGTGAACCGTCCAGCCCGTTATCCTGGTTGGCTACTTGATCGATGTCTAGGCCATGGCGGATGGTATCCGTCTCCCTCTTGCAAAACTCCAGGCAAGACCAACGGCCTTGCATGTAAGGCC
Organism: Ambystoma mexicanum; assembly: GCF_040938575.1. NCBI lineage: Eukaryota > Metazoa > Chordata > Amphibia > Caudata > Ambystomatidae > Ambystoma > Ambystoma mexicanum. Next base: position 1,256,048,522 of record NC_090923.1, on the reverse strand, counting down.
CTCCCGAGTTGTGAACCAGCTTGATGTTTTTGGCAGAAGTCTCAGACTCAGATGTAGCATATGCGGGAGGTGCTACTTCTACAGTCAAGCAGTTGGAAGAATTAGCTTGTGTAAAAGGCAGGCCTTCTGGTGATCCTCCTGAAGCATAAGATAGGCAGATTGGACGTTCATCCGTAATAAATGGTGGAGATTTAGGAGGTAGCTCTGAAGTAGATGAATCTGCAACATGATCAAACAAAGCAGACAAATGCACCTCCGATATTGACAGCGAGGCTGAGCAGGATACAGGTCTTTCATGAACTGAAGCCAAACTAGCAGTAGGTTCTGAGACCGAAGACAGACACTCAGTATGTGCTACCGCAGGCTCCAAGGCAGAAGGAGAATCCACTGGATGAGTCACTGTAGCTGAAAACTGGCATGCTAAAGGATAGTCTGAGGCTGAGGACATGCAAACTGAAGCCATCTCGTTTGCTGAAGACAAACTTGTTGAAGTCTTTGGCTCTGACCACGTACATGGTGAAGGCTCTTGAGTAACTGGCTGGCATAGCAATTGTTCATTGATTGAAAACACGTGTGTCAACGATGACTGTAGAGCCGTGGACTGGGACATTGAGGAGTCCAAGGTTGTAGGAGGACAGACCAGAGTTCCAGAATTTGACAGACATAATTGTGGCTCAGGAATGGAAAGCATCTTTAGGGCGGTTGACTCCATGACACCATTAACCAAAGACTGAGCAGGACCCATGCCGTACCTCTCCTTAGTGGATGACACAGAGTCATTTCCAAAGTCTCTGTTAATCAGGATTTCGTCAAGTGTCCATTCCTTTGTCTTAACTTCTGAAGGTGGCTGATTATCAATCAACAGTTCAGGAATCGCCTGCCGGGTCTTTGTTTTAGTACACTGTGGAATGAGTCCATCAAAACAAGAGTTAGGTACTGTCTTTGATTGTTCATTGTGACCAAAAGTGGCAGAAGAAGGAGTGCACACAGAGGTAGCATCGTTCTCCACATCAGCTTGAATGTTTACTTCAGTCTCAGCAGCTAGATCAAGGGCAGAACCTAAGCCTACGGTAGTGACTGATTCTGTGTACGCCACCATTGTGGATAATGTTTGGGAATCAGAAGCATGTATGTGTTCAAACTCTGAATTATGACTGACTGCTACAGAGGAAACCTTAGGTAAAGGAGTGGCTTGTAAATCCTCAACTAACAGCAATTCCTCACAAACAGTAGAACAATTGTCAGAATCAGTGCTCTGAATAAGTGCTGTGCAAGAAAGAGGACTTTCACTCCCAATAGATGTTTCATATTGACAAGTATCATGGCCTACTAAAACCTCCTTACTCAGAGATTGAACAGTCTTCACTTCATCAACGGATAAAGTTTGAAGCGTAGTCAGAGAAAATCGTAAAGTTTTGTTCTCCTCTAGTAAACTGATGTATTCTCGTTTTAACTCCTCAAATTCAGCTCTTAACATGCCCAGGCTTACCTGTACATCCCTATCAGTAGGCACAAGGGAAGGCATGGTGGCATCAGGACTGGATCCTACCCTAGTCATCCGGACGTTTACTGATTGTACATTGTCATTTACTGCTTGCAAGTCTTGTGTTCTATACTCTCTCTTACCGACTTGATCTGTGTTACCCTTAAGTAAACTACTGACATCAGACCTCTTGACATCAGGAACTACAGTAAGTACTTGTGCAGAGGAGTAAGCAGTTGACTGAGGGCTGAAAACAGAAGTTATGTACTGAACCCCTTCATTCTTTATGTTTGAATCATGAAACTGTTCAATCTGAGGTAAAGCACAACCGGAATCATGGGGTTCAACAACAGATGTACTCGTATTTAGTAAATCTAACAGTGTTTTATTTTCCGCTGCTAAGGCTTGTGCGGACATATCTGGATCAAAATTAAAGACAGAATTAGGATCAGGCAATGTATGATGGGCCAGGCTGTGGGAAAAATATTTTGCACGTAAATACCCATTTGTGTCAAGGAGTTCGTTTAAGTCAGGATCAGTGATTTGATTATTACAGACAAACGGAATCAAAGCTTTCAGAACACATTTTTTAGTAACCTTGCTGCCTTTCTTTCTGGCCATATTCAAACGGGAATAGCGGCTGGTCATTCTGTTAAGAAAGGAAGAAGGCCTTGACTATGGCAAGGGGAAAAGTGCACAGAATTGCACAGGGAACAACTTTGGATCTAACAACGTGCATAAAATACCCAAGGCTTGTGTACGTATAAACCCAGGAGTGCAAATAAAGTATTTACCAATATACGAAAAAGGAATGTAGGGTAAGCACTTAAGACCTCCTTATAACTGAAAGGAAAGTCAGCAAACTCTTTACCCACTATGCTCTTACAGATACTGACGGCGCTAAACCCACGTAGCGGGCAAGCAAGTACAGATTCTGTGAACTGACACTCTGTAAAATACTGAATAAGGAACATTCAAACAGTACTCACGAGGACCGGAAAGACCACTAGAATGTCAGTAATTTCACGAACCCTGTAGATCAAACAGGAACCCAGAAGGCTGTAAAAGCAAAGTGTTAAAGATAACAAAATACATTAACCCTAGTCAGGGGCAAGTATGAATTGTGATATTAACTTGTGAGGAAAACAAAAGGGGATGCACACTGGAACATGTTACAACAACTCCCACACCTAATATGCGATGGAAAGTAAATGCAGAAGTGCAATGGAAAATATGGAATGGAATCTGAATAAAGTAGGATCAGGAGCAGGGGAAACGCTATTACAAAGAAAACCTTTCCCACCCAACCAAGGGAAAAAGGCAGTAAACTAATACTACAAAAGTAAGGTTAATGCATCAAGTCTTTCAGTAACCAGAACAGCATAAAGAGACAGAACGCACCGGCAACCTGGGCTGCATCAAATAGTAAAGCACAGAGAAAGGCTGTCTGCAGACAGAGGAAGATAGAAAGGGAAATGCAGAAAGCATAAATCAATTAAGCACATTAATCCGAAATCCAGGACAGAGGAACAAGATACAGGAGCTAAGAACTGGGCACAAAAGCTAGGAACTGGAACTAGGTACAAGGCACAGAAACCAGGAACAAGGAACAGGAGACTAGTCATAACAGGAACACTGCTACAATGACCAGCGCCGGACTGAAGCAAACTGAGGCTTTTAAAGCTGCTAAACGAGCACACCCCTCAGGCGTGCCACCTGCTGCACCTGCAGCCACAGGTGTTGCCTATCCTCCACCCAGCCTTGTCCTGCAAGGGAGGAGATGAAGCAGTGAGCCAGGCATTCTGGGAAGCAGGAGGTGAAGCAGTGAGCCAAGGCATTCTGGGAAGCATAGTCATTTGATTTAAGTAGCATGCTGGCTGCCAAAAACCTGGAATGGATCCGGAAGGGAAGAAACTTGGAAAATAAGGTTTTAACGGTCCCAATTCATCAGAACACTGTAGCATAAGGTTCGAAGGAAATGTCCAGTAGGGAATAAACCCCAAAACATGCCCCCAAGTGGCGGGAACGGGAATGAAGGGAGCGAGAACGGGAGCGAAGGGAGTGGGCCGTGACAACCGTTCTTCTTACAGGAAATGATGTGGCTGCCCAGAACAGATATGAAAGAGCGCCCGAAAATGATGTTACTGGAATGGGAAATGTGGCACAGGGTCTGTCGGGTAATGGAGAACCCATCCACATGTTCCCCGGAGGCGCTGCTTGTGGGAAAAGACGGCCAACTAATGAAGATGATTAGGAAGCATTGGGAACCAGTTGGGATAGCAACTATGGGTGATGTATGGCAAGAGGGAAGGATTATAGAATTCGAGACGTTGGTGGAAGAAACGGGGCTACATAGGGGACAATATATCACATACCACATGGTGTTAGCGGCGGATCAAAGAAACATGGTCAGAGGCAATATTGGAAGGTCAACCGGACGCCACCCTAGATGTGATATGACATAGCAGAAGGAGGACATGAGATATCCAGAATATATGAGATGGTGATGTCCAAAGTGGGAAAAGAACTAGTACAGTTAAGACAAGAATGGGAAAAAGAGGTGGGCACCCCTATGACCGATGGGATGTGGGAGAGAGCCCAAAGATATCATAAGAAGGTGTCGAGAAATGTAAGGTTACAACAGATACAGCTGTAGATCACCCACAGAGCGTATATCACGCCCCAAAGAATAGCGAATGCTGGACGGCAAACATGCCCTAAATGTAATGAGGATGATGCTGGGATGGTGCACATGTTTTGGGCGTTCCCAGTGATTGGAAGATTCTGGGGGGTGGTAGCGTATAGATTAAAGACAAAGGGGGTTAAGCTAATGGTAGAATCGGCATGGGCGTGCCTAATAGGAGGGTTTCGCAGACCAAGTAAACTTAAGCATGTCAGCAAACTTAAAGATCTAGCAATTCTGGGGGGTGAGGAGGAAGCAGCAAACTTGACAGCTTGGAAGCATTTAGTGGCTACGCTATTTGAGCCCACGTACGATGGGTCGAGTGATCGGACTCAGTAGTGAATGTAGATGACGGACCCCACCTGCAAGGTGTAGGAACAGAAGGTGTGGAAGAATAGGCTCGCGAGGGGGCGGGGGTTGAGGGAGCAGCATATATTTTTGAAGTGAAGCAACTGTGGAATGATGTTAAATGTACTGCAAGTTTGGTTTGTATTGTTAAAATAATAATACAAATTATTTTTTTTTAAAAAAACCTCAACAAACTTGGCAAAGAAATTCAGAGTGGGCCATATACTTTTTTTGCAATGTTTGGTGAGGATTCGTCCAGGGAGAGCGAAGTTATAAGACGCCCAAAAAGTGCTCTAACTATGGGTTTAGCAACTTAACCATAACTACATGGCCGCTACCGCAGACCATGTAATATATATAAAGCTATATGTGACAAAGACCATGGGATGGGACATTTAGTTACTGCAGATTTGGTTTAAATATAATTGGCGGAGACGGTGCTTAGAAGAATAAATCCTTTCTGTGTCTCTGTTTCCATAGGAACTGTTGCCCATTTTGGTTAACCGAGGAATAGTGCCAAACTTGCAAACCTTTTGTAACTTGGCCATAGCATGTCGCAGTATGAAGGATGGATTACAGCTGCTCACTGATCTGAAGGTAAGACTGCAAAACTTGTACTTCTGGTTACACATTAGATTGGCAGCTGTGGGAGCTTTCCGTGTTCTGTTAAAGCTTTTGACATCACTGACACTGCTTGGCTCATTTGTCCAGATGATTGCCTTTCACTGGTGCATCACTGTTATGGGCCTTTCCTTTACACATTATTGGTTTTAGGTGCCCCTGTCCAATTTAATAAATTAACGTTGTTAGGCAGAAACCTGTGCAGTTCCCTTAGGGACCACTGCAAAAGATTTAGGACTACAGGTGTTTGGCAGTAAACCCACTTGGTAGCAGTCTGTACCACACAGATTCACTTGGTAGCTGTGGCTGAGCAGTCAGACTTCCCTCAAGAAGAGTTAGGCAGTATGCAGAGTATACACAATAGGTACAGAGACACAGTAGCACAAACAAACACTGACCAGAGCTTTGGTGTAAAAGTATATAATTATTTATTTAAAAACACACTTGTAAATTACACTAGCAAAAGAAAGAGGTAAGTAATTTCAGCACACATTCACTATCATATACATATACATCCCTATTCACTTATTAGACAAGTCTTGGTGAGAAACACCACTTATTTTCAGACAGAGGTGAGCGCTTAACATAAGATGACACTCTAATAAGTAGTAAAGAAAGGGAGGGAAAAAGGCAGAGTTAAAGAAGCACACAAGTTTCAATACTTTTCAAAGAACCACAGTAAGGCAGGATAGGCAGAGTTCTACTGGAGAGCAAGGAAGTCAATTGCAAGGCCCACTCTTGGAGAGAACAAGCAGAAGGGGTCCAGTTTCACCAGTGGAGTTATGCCCAAAGAGTCGCTAATAGCCTGACGTAAGGTCAAATGTGCTGAGGAACTTGGCTGAACCAAGTCTATCCACCAACTCATCTGTCCTTGGCAAAGGGTGGGCATCAGTCTTGGTGACTGCATTAAGAACTCTATAGTCCACACAGAATCTCAATTCTTTTGATCCTGCCTTTGGTACTAACACAACTGGGCTAGACCATGGGCTAGTAGAGGGCTCTATTACCCCGAGATCAAGCATCTTCTTGACCTCCCCTTCGATGTGGGTCCTTACATTTTCTGACATTCTATATCCTTTGCTTTTGTCATAATAAACCCCAAAAATCCAGCAAAGCTGCTGGGGGACTCACTAGGTTTGGGAAATTAGCCTTACAGAGAATTCTAACCAAAAGGTACCAGAATGTAATATTATTGGTGCAAAAGCCCACAGCCTTACAATTGGTGTCCCATTGACATGGAGTCATCTTGCCAGCCTAGTGTTGCAAACCTGTCTTGCCTGATTTAGGGACAAAATCTGAGAAGGCGGAGAACAGCTCATTAAAGAGAACATTCTAGAGGAAAGTGGCCAATTAACAATTTTACAGAGAGAACATGATTTTTATGTCCTTATAAACAGGGAAATGTATTTTAGTTGAGCACTTTCTAGATATATAAAAATGGCTCTCAGACCAGGCATTCCACCGCAGCTGTACGTGCACAAAGTAATCTAACTATGCGAGATGCTGCAATCAAATAAACCTAGGTAAACTTCTCACATTACATTTACAGCACAGATCATGTTTCTTCAAGCAACCATAGTCAAGCATGATAGGAACAGAGGCCGCTATGATTGGATTTTTCAAGCAATGTTAAGGCCTCCTATCCAGAAGGGGAAGTATTGTTTCAACTTTGGCCGAAATTTACATTTGACTGCCCGGGTACCAACCAGACAAATAACAAATAGTTGTAAAATTGGTCTTGGGTATAATAGATGAGGTAAACCTAGATCTGCGTTTGACAGGTAAGCTGAACAAAACAAAACAGTATACACCAGCGTCCTACTGCACCAAAGCCCAGAGAAGGGAGAGGCAATGCATAACAGCAGGTCACTCAGGCCGGGCCAAAGAGAAGGATGCAGATCTGCATGGACTAGAGAGAGAGAGAGCCTCAATGACAGAGCAGGGCTGCTGTAGTAAAGGCACGTGGCAGCATCTGAGGAGAAACTGGAAGGTGGGGAGGCCGCAACTGATCCTGCACTGGGTTGGGAGTACAAATACCCCATGAGGTGGTGAGAAAAGTTATAGACAACATCGGGCTTAGCAGGCCGTACCCCGCACAGGGTGTCTTGATATGGGCAAAATCTTCCTCGGGGCCAGCCCTCTGAGAGCAAAAAATACCCAATTCAGCCCAACATACAGGTTCTATTGTGCTGAGCAGTGAACTCATGCTAGTGACAAATGACACCTTCAATAAGTTTTAGTATTTATTCTAAACAGTGAATTTCGTTTACATTTTGGGATTCAAGTTAGAGAAGATTACAAAGCACAAAACTTAGAGAAATGCATAATATAGAGAAACATAGAACATAGAAAAACATAGAGAAACATAGAGAAACATAGAGAAACACAGTCTTACGCCCCTTCAATCAGCACTGGGAGACCCTGGCCCTCATAAGCTAGCTGTAACAAGCCCCGCTCAGAGGACAGCGCTGCTGGGTGCCGTCAGAGCTCCAAATTCCGGGCACTTGATCTTGCTCGAACCAAGTCCACAGGTCGATCTCCCACCTGAGTCATGTGAGCATGCATATTTTATAATCTCGTGCTGTCCGTCCATGACGCACAGTTCCAGAACTTTCCCTCTGCAAAATATAGGCTGGCTCATGGAAAAACCCAGCTCTGTGAATGAAAGCTCAGGAATGTCTTATCAGTGCCTTCCCAGAGAAAGGGAGATTAGTTTACAGGGCTACCGTTAGAGAGGCAGAATATTCTAAGGGAAGCCGAGATGTATTAACCCTATTAGAGCAAGCTCTAAAAGGCATGCACTCATAGTTTAGTGTTCATAGCGCTTAAGACTGGCTATCTAAGCGTTATATAGGTGCCATAATGTTCCAAACACTCCAATATGGTCTATTAGCTACAGAGCTGGGGCCTTCGCCCTGCCTGTCTATCAACAATGCATAATGTGACCTATCACTCATACTAGGCCTGCATATTCCTTGTAGCTCACTACTGCATAATGGAAGTGCTACAACAGACTATTGTCAGCATTTTCGGCACATACTTTGAATACACTATTGGCTTTCAGCGGCTAATGCTGTCATCTAAAGCCCTGATTGGCAAAGTTGCAATTTTGTGTATCACTACACAGGGCTAATGATCCGAATGCTCCAGGAGGAGGAGTGAAAAGTAACAAGAAAGACTGAGAATGCCTGTAATCCACACCAGGCTTAGAGTTTGAATACCCCAGAAGGGGAAGAGCAAAGCAATAGTCACCAGAGGGCTGAGCAGGAGCGTAGCCCAACTTGGACTGAGACAACTGCTACCCCATGAAGGGTGAGAGAAAGAAGAAACAAATCGGAGTGGAACAGACTTGGAGCATACCTGAATATTGTGAACTAACCAGGAGGAATAACGAGCACACTTTGTTGTTTTTGTAATTACTAACCTATCCAGGTCAAGAGAAGGGATAAACCAGAGGCTGTGCAGACTATCTGACGAGACCTTTATTTGAACCAGAGAACCAATGAAGGACATTTTATTTTTTCCTTTTGTTGAGCAGTCTATGAAACCAAGAACCAGAAGAGACTGTGAGAACTCCTTGGTGGGGGTGAGGAAACCAGACACCACAAAAGGGGACTAACCCAATACAAACCTGAAGCTTTGATTCTCTTTCTTTTCATAGTTGTAGGCTAGACAGTAGGCTAGCATAGACTTGCAGGGAGGACCTGGTTTATTTGTGTGACATCCTGTCGAGCATCTGTTGGTGGTTTTCTGGCATATGTAATCCACCATAGATCTAGGGACTAGTGGAGGTTTCCTTAATATCTTAGAAATACATTTGAACAAAACATGTCCTCTTGTCCATCTCCTATTTCTGACTCACCACATTACACTCAATTATATGTTTCCTTTTTTGTCCAAGTGTAGACCTCATCTCAAACTATGGATCACTGGCAATGCACCAAAGTTATGATCTTTTTCAAACTCCATAATGAAGCTTATTTTACATGATTTTACATGATTTCCCTAACGTGTACGTAGTTTAAATATTATATTAATCGATTACAGTGGAATCTCTAAAAGTTACAAATTGCTATAACGTTGTCAACTATGTAACTGCTCTAGGTGGAAACTGCCCAATGCTAGTTCAGTTGATGATTTCTAATCATTTTAGCAGCTTCAATAACAATGTAAATACTCTGGATGTTTCCAGATATCCGGGATTCCAGCAAACAGCCACATCTACAGCGCCCTTATAAATGCAGCTGTCAAGAAGCTGGACTATGTCTACCTCACTGAGATCATCCGAGACATGAGGAAGAACAACGTCCCCCCTAATGAGGTCATCATTCGACAGCTTGAGTTTGCTGCCCAGTATCCACCAAACTTTGACCGGGTAGGTACCACAAAAAGCCTTCCACTTACGGAGGCCATGCAAGTGAAAAATGATGTGGGCCAAACCAGGTGATATTTATCAAAGTATTGTGTAAGATTAGAAAATTATTAGCTGTTAAGCAAGGAGACGAAGGTGAAGTAAAAAAAAAAGAAAGACGCTTCCGGTCCCATTGGCACATTGCGAGTTCCTTGTATCTAGCGTTTTACATTGTTAATTTTATAATTTTATCTTTACACCGCAGATACTAGAAGAGTTTTGATTGTTGGGACTCATTGTAGTTGTGGGGTGTTTCCAGCAGTCATTTTATCCTAATGTCCCCCGTGAGGGGTGGGAGGTATGTTGTGATGGCCAAGTGATCAACAGATGACCCAAGAGCAATTTTGATTTATCACATTTCTTTGTTCTTTATAAAAGGTGTTTGTGTGGCTAAACAAACAGTGGCCGAGGTTTGAATAAAATAACTAAAAGTGTGCTCTACTTGGCTTCTTGACTTCCTGTTAAACACCAGTTATAAGTCCATCCCTGTCTTTCTAAGTCGGTGTGATTAACCTGTGTAGGGAATACAGTCAAAACCAAGCACTTGGGCCTGTTCTTTTGGCTGGCACCAGGTTTGCCAGGAGGTTGCGTTGGTGCTTCTAACTTTCAGCCTGGTGCCACCACCTGTGACCTCGAGGTCGACCAATTGTAAGTGTGAAAAAGAAGGAAGCTGATACAAAGGTGGCATGTTTGTTGCTAAAGACTTTCATCAACATCAAAGAGACCCTCACTATCCAGATCTCTAAAAGGGGTTTCCGTGCCTGAAATTAAATCTCAACGAGTTGTCAGAATGTCCGTCCAAATGAAAATCCACTGTCCTGTGTCATGACCTGCTCCTGTTCCTTACACTACAACTAAAACTAATATTGTTCAACAGAAAGTTCTTTCTCCAGGAGGATTACTTTCTTTTCCTCGTATATTGGTAGTGTTTCCCCAATGTTCTTTCGCACAACCAATACCAGGGGTAATGACTCCCTTCCCTGGCTTGCAGCCATCTTGCAAAAAAGTCCTCTGCCCAAGAGAATGACTCTTCTCCTGGTATATGGATGATGTTCCCCAGTGCTCTCTTGAACACAAATGCCAGGGGGAATGACTCCCTTACCATGGCTGGTAACTCCAGCACTTAGAAACTTTTGATGCCAGGTGAATGGCTCCCTTCTCCTGGTATCAATTGACACTCTCCAAGGTCAGGGGGAATGGCTCCCTTACGCTTGCGCCTCTCCAGCGTACTGCTCTTGTTTGAGACTTCTTTTCTCACTTGGTTTTTGCCTTGGCACTCCTACTTGTATCAGGGTCCCAGACCCTTTTCTGGTTTTCAGTGGACTTATCTCTGCCACTGATTTGAGGACCTTTTCCTCGGATGCACGTTTCCCTTCCGTTGGGGACCCCGACCCTTCTTCGCTCATTAAGGGTCTTATCCCTGCCACTGGTACAACGAAGATTTCCTCAAATGCACTAGTCATATTTATTCGACTCCCAGACCCTTCTCTGATGGTCAGTGGTCTTATCCGTGCCACTGGTACGAGGAAGATTTTTTCGGAGGTTCTCTTTGTTTCTTTTTGGGGTCTGTAAGGAACTCATGGTGGCAACAGTAAAGACAGACACAAGTGATCACAGTTCAAGGGTGTTTTTTAAACTGCAAAGATAGGTTGAAAAAATGCCTAATCTAAACCTAAATCTGATGGTCGAAGCTTGCTCCCAACTTAAACAAAAATAAGGCAGTCCTTGTGGCGTTTTGTCAAATAAAAGGGCTTATACTAAGAAACTATTGCCAATCCTTACGCTAAAAACAAAAGAAGTGTGGGTTAATGTTCATAAGGAAGTGTTCACAAAGAATAAGTCAGGATGCGGTGGTCGGGGTCTCCCTTCCCCACATTTTAAGCACAGGTCAAGGTAGGATTCCGGAGCAGAGCACACGCTCGAGCTTTCCCAGCACAAGCTAACCGTTCCGCTTTCGGATATCAGGGCCTTGGGTGGTTAAGTCACTTTTCTACAAAAAGTCTCTTGCCGCTGTGGACCTGATGAATTCAAAATAATAAACAAAAGTTCCTTTCTGCTTGCATGTTTGGGTGATGCCTTTCACCCTTGGATCCTCCTTGTCTGGGCGCAGAGCCCTAGAAAGTTCCTTATTGATATCAGGACCTCGGATAGCTGTGTTTTCTTGCTTTCAAGGGCCCGACTGGTTCTAAGTATCAGAACAAAGATTCAATAAAAGTTATTTTCTAGTTGTACTTTGGGCTCGGATACCTCTCGCATATTGCATATTGCATTACCTCCATCAGGTTTGTGCTGCTTGCTTTCAAGTGTTGCTGGGTGTCAAGTCGAGACTCAGACCCCTTTTGGCATTCACAAATCTTCGGGTGATTACTGTTCAGCCCTTGGATCTCCCTGGTTCGGGCTCAGACCCCTTAGGTATTCACAATGCTTAATGTCTCTTTACACAGTTCATTGTGGACATCCCTCTGCCAGGTTCACTCTGGTCAACACACTGTATTTCGGAACTTTGAACTTCGCCCCCTTTTATCGGCATCCCTCTTTTCGGGTTCACTCCTGCCAACTTTATCAATTGCACATTCAACTTTTACGATGCAGGATTCACTTCCCTTAGCCACACAATCATCTGACGGTCAAAGACTTTTGAGGATTTTACAAGACTCCCCTACGACCACTTTGACCTTCTCGCCTTTCCCAAGGCCTTCTGGTTCTGGTAGTTTCAACAATCAGGTTATCGCACAGCTTTTCTTGAGTGAGCACCCACGTGATGCTGGACTCTTCTGCTGCTGGTTTTCCCCTTCTTAGTATCAATAGTTCTTTTGTTATTTCACAGTTCAATTAGCCGTTTGCTACTTTCGATCAACACAGTTCGGTTGCCTATCAACTCTCCCCTCACTGGATGTGATGTACCGCTTTGCTTTTCTTCTCTCTGGAGTTTGTAACGCTCACCTGGTATCCACGGGGACGTCACTCAGCCTGTTCTGACCTCTTACGACCTCGAACCCTTCACTGGAGTGTACTCGACTGGAAACTGGGCCTGAAACACAGGATTGGTAGAGTTTACCTATTGTCTCTGTGTGCTTGAACCCCTTCTTCCCCGGGGTCCAACCCTTCCCTTTGATCCACAGCTCACCTTGTTTTCTTGGAAAGTGTGCTCTCCATCTTGCTTTCAGCGCAGGTCCGCGTTGATTGATGCGGGCTCGTTGCTGCCTAGTTACTTCACTGGCAAGAGTCCGACAGGTAAGTATAATGAGTCTTTTGAACAGTTCTCTAACTTCATTCCTTTCCTTCCTTAGATGATGGCCGGCGTCCTGGGATGGCGAAGTGCTGCTGAGATGAGTAGCGCTGAAGGTGAGTGAGAGCGCGATGCGACCCTTTCGTATTTGTATTGAACAGAGTTCTTTTTCTGTGTCTTTTAGGTGCCGAGATGTTTTCAGCGTGGATGCTGGTTATGAAGAAGAAATGCGGTGAGTAAGCGCAGTATGCGGCGCCTCTAGATGTTTCCTCGCTAACCTGGAGTGTCTTTTCCCTCTTGCAGATGTATGAGAAGTTCCGGAGACAGAGTTCCCCCAGAGCGGCTGGGATTCAGGTAAGCGTTTGAAGCTCGTACAGTCTTTAAAAATAAGCGAAGATTTGCTGAATGCTTACTAATGCCTTTTTTCTGTTCTTTTCCCTGTTCCTTAAGAAGCGGAGTGCCGGATGGGAATGACACCGCCGAAGATGCCCGCAGAACAGAAGGAGCGATGAATGATGGGCGGAAGTGCTGCAAGCTAAGGCTGTTCCTAACAGTGTTCTTGTTCTTGCAGGAGCTGAGCGCAGAAGAAAGATGCAGGCCTACTGGAGACCGATCCGAACACAGTGATTGTCACGCTGCAGGTGCAGAAAACACAAAGCATGTTTCTCAGCCTGGGCGTGGCTTAAATAGTCTCTGGGTATCCCAGGTGTCTCTGGGCTGAACCACACCCAAAAGACTAGACTGCACATGCAGTTCTGGGAACTGAAATATGTGGGGGCATCCATCTTGTCCCCATCAATGCACTACAAGTCCAATCCCCAATGTTATCCTATGGGAGTGAGTGAGTCTGGTGCCACAAGCACCAAGTCTGACTCCAAGTGGGTCTTTGGAGGGATGGAGAGGCCCTTGGGGGCCATGTAGGTGATCGTGGCCTGGCTCCAGCCTTACATCTTGGAGGGCTGGGGACATGAGGGGCAGGAATCATGACAGAGTTAAGGTTGGTTTCCGGAGACCAGCGTCTCTTCCTGGCTTGCTTATCTGTAGAGGAGGGCCTTGTGTATTGTTGACACCTTTTGCAACACACAATGGCTATTGTTTGCGGTCTTATGATTCCTTCTGCAGAGGTTTCACGGGCCTTGGTTGGAAAGGGCAAGGTCACGTCTCTCCTTTTCACCCTCTTAGTTTGCACCGTCTTTCTCCTCCTCTTGAACTGCTGTGCTGAGTTAGCCTTCTCGTCGTGCGGGTTGCTCGTATTGTGCTCTCGTAATACATCTTTTATCCCTGTGGTGAACGGAAAGGGCCGTCAGGTGATTGTGATTCTGGTCAGTTGCCTTACTCTGCCTGACCCTTGTGTTGCGACAAGTCAGATAGATGGCGCTAGTGTTTGTCCATCGTCTTTTGCGGTGTGCGAAAGTGTTCATGTCGGAAAAGGGGAAGAGGTTAGAGTATTTGAGCATCCTACGTAGTAGGCTGGGGAAAAGGTGTTATGGGAAGGGGGATACCATGTCTCACTCGTTGGTGTCCCACCTTTTCTCCCCAAGGGACCCACATCCAGGTGATCCTCCCTCACTGGTCCCCCCCCCCAGGAACTGAAACCAATAGCGATGGCCGTGTCCTGGCCACCTGGATGACAGATCCCCAGGGACCAGTAAGTGAGACACCCTCGGGTTTATCACAGGTCCAAGACCCTTGATGATCCTCTGATAGACCTTTTGATTGCCCTGGCCTCAAGCAGAGACCTCTTCATTCCCCACACGTCCCTACTGGTATGCCCATGCTTCATGTTACCTTCTGGGACTTGCTCACATGGTGCTGATCTCTCCAGGGACTATGGTCGGTCTCCTTCCCGCTTCCTGCAGCCGTTGGCGTCTTCTCGGCTTCTGAGTCTGCTCCGCGTGGTGTGGCTTCTTGTAGTGTCGGCATTGTTCGGGGACCATCCGGTCCACCTCTTCCTGGAGATCGTGCCGCTTCCTCGCCTGTTTGCAGCTGACCTCGGTCTTGCCGATGCAGGACCCGTCACAGACACTCTGAGCTTCCTGCCGGCGTCCTCTGCAGAATCCTTCCCTCGGGTCCACCATGGATTTCAAAACTCCCGGGTTCTCCTCATTTTCCATTTTATGAGGCTTACTCCACCCCGGCGTAACATCAACACCTGTTGTCGATGGTTCTTTGGTATTCCTCATGCCTCCTGTGAGCCATCTCATTTCAGTACCAGGACAGTCAGTGGTCCTCATGTTTTCTGTGTTCTTCTTTGTTCTAGTGCTTTCGATCTAGTTATACTCCTGGCACTACAGAAATATATCAGTTTACTTTCAATATAATATAGTGGTTGGCAATGGAGGGGGGCTTAAGGCATGTGGTGGAATGAAGCTATACAACGGGTTGTACCCATGATGATTGTTGAGTCCCTCCCCATGAGGTTCTCCCACATTAAACTACCCCTAGGCGTACTATTGGGTAGCGGCTGCACCTCCCTAGCCTCATAGCAAAGGGCTCCCCCTTGGGGAGAATCAATGATACCTAGAAAATTGTCACATACCCTTCACCTAATGCTCCTGTCTTCCCCATCTCCCTCTAAGGGGACTCGGGAAAGGAAATCGACATTTCCCTTTTCTATGTTCTACATTAAAACAAAAAGGCTGGAGATCAGGGACCTGCGCATTATTCATGTGTTTGTGTCTTGTCTTAGACTTAGCCAGGTGAGTGGAGAGTGGTCGGTCACTAACCTAAATGTTCTACCCGTAAGATAGTATATCAAGTAACCCACCGCCCATTTGATTGCCAGGGCCTCTAGCTTGATGGTTGCATCATTTTTCTCCCTTGGGAAGAGCTTCCTAGTGATGTGTGTGTAAAGCACTGGTGGGGGGCGTCTGCACTCCTGCTATCTATATGGCAGAGGAGAGGCACAGAGCACCCCAGCCAAGACTCTCTATTGTTGGTAGCAATGGACAAGCAATCAAGGCTTAGCTCTCGGGAGGTGATGCGGGCTGGTTTTTAAGTACAGTGTAGTCCCCAAGCACCCACAAAGGAATGTCCATACACTATGTTAGTGAAAACACAGCTCTTTATATAAATAAGGTTCACGTTATGTACACAATCACAGTAACACACTTTGCTGGAAATACTGTAATGGCAAATATATACAAGTCTACGTGGTACCACTTGTTAGCATTTGATGCATTTCAAAGGAATCGATAGTTAACAGTTCAAATGACACATGAATCAGTTTGTAAGATGGATGAACGGTAGACACAGAAAGAAAGCAAGTTAAATCAAGCGATGGCAGAACACTGACTCCCGTTACCTAGAGGCAGTTCTGTGCGAGGATCCTGCCACCTGGGCAACCTCTAAATAAAGCGTATTTGACAAGCCCAGTCCAATTATGCTTAATATAGTCTTGGATCTTTCTACAAGTTCTGCAACACCAATGTACCTGGTGTCGTAGAGTTCTTTGGCGAGTCGTCGACTGGCCCTTCTTGAGTGCACTCCCTTTCAGGCAGGAGCCCTGGGTCGTCGAGAGTCAGTGAAGAAAAGGTGAACATTGTCGAGGGAGCAGCTTCGATCTTTGCGGTGCTCGTTGACAAAAAGCTTGTGAACGTCCTGTGAAGAAGAGGCGTGCAGTACACCTTGACGACAGTAGTTCGTTGCAGCAAAGAGTCAATGAAGAACTTTGGCCCAGCAAGGGCGTTGGGTTGTCGGCGTCTGGCGAAAGGGAGTCACCCTTTCCCTGCCACCTCTCCAGCATACTTGAATGACCTTGATTTTCCTACCAGGAGAATGGCTCCCTTCTCCTGGTGTTTGATGGTTCTTTTCTCACTTGGTTTTTGCCTTGGCACTCTTTCACAGAATCAAAAAAGTCCCCAGACCCTTTCCTGGTGGGTGTCCAGTCATCAATTTGAAAACAAAAGGATCGAATGCAATACATTCCAGTCAAAAGGACCGAAAAAAAAGACTGAATGCCTTTTTTTAAAATGTATTTTGGGGGGGGTTTGGTATAGGTAAAATTAATGTTTTTTGGCAGAAAAACAGGGCTTGGGGTGGGCCCCCCCCCCAAAAAAAGGCATTCAGTCTTTTTATTTTCGGTCCTTTTGACTCAAATGGATTGCATTCGATCCTTTTGTTTTCAAATCTTTAACCCTAAACCTTCCTGGTGTTCAGTGGACTTCTCTCCACCACTGTTACGAGGAAGATAGCCTTGGATGCCCTCTTCCCTTCTGTTGGGGTCCCAGACACTTCTTCGCTGGTCAGTGGTCTTATTCCGACCACTGATATGAGGAAGATTTCCCTGGATGTACTCTTCACTTCTGTTGGTGTCCCAGACACTTGATGGCCCTCTGATAGGCCCTTGCCTGAAGCTGATATTTCTTCACTCTCCCACGTCCCTACCGGTCCACCTGGGCTTGCCATTACCACCTGGAATTTGCTCACACAGCGCTGATCTCCTCCCCGCTTCCTGCAGCCATCAGGGTCTTCTCAGCTTCTGCATCGGCTCTGCATGTTGTGGCTTCTTGCAGTCTCTGCACCGTTCAACGACTGCATGGTCCACCTCGTCCTGGAAGTTGTGCCACTGCCTCGCCTGTTTGCAGCTGACCTCGGTCCTGCTGACGCAGGACCTTTCACAGACTCTGCGCGTCCTGCCGGCATCCTCTGCAGAACCCTTCCTTCTGGTCCACCGTAGATCTCTAAACTCCTGGGTTCTCCGACCAGGGAGGAAGGCGAAGACCTTGAGTCCTTCCTCACTTTCCATTTTATGGGGCTTGCTCCTCCCCAGCTTAACGTCAGCAGCACCTGCTGTCAATGGTTCTTTGGTATTCCTAATGCCTCCTGTGAGCCACCTCGTCTCAGTACCAGGACAATCCATAATCCTCTTTTTTTTCTGTTTTAGTACTTTCTTTCTTAGTTGTACTCCTGGCACCACAGAAATACATCTGTTTACGTTCAATATAGTAGTTTCCAATGGAGGGATTGGTGGGGCTAAGGCATGTGGGGGAGTGATGTTATGTTTTATACATTTATAGAGCACACTTACAGCCAGAGGCATCTTGGCGCTATGCAGAGTCCACTCAACAGCTCATACCATAGTTGGCCTTCAGACAAACAGCAACATATTTAAAGAACGGAATAGTCCCTGACTGACAGTGATTGATGGTTTGACTAACCACGGGGCGATTGGCTCGGCATTCTATCCTTACACACCGTTAATGGAATAGCATCCAAGGCTGATGAGGATTTAAGTCGAGAAGTGGCCTTTAAAATCTCTTCCATTGAAAACACAGGAAAGATGGACCAAGTCCTCATGGGGGGTGTGGGGCGTCAGATGGCGCCGATGAGCTTCCCTCAGACCCCAGTTGGGATAACGCGATAGAGTGGCGAATTCTTGCGATTTTCCGCAAGAAGAAGCTCGACAGGGAGTCACACAGCTCCTATGAAGGAACAGCACCGGCCAGGGCTGCTGCAGGGGAGGATAAAGAGCGTACAAGTTCAAATAGCTCTCAAGGCTAATTAAGAGCAGCATCGACTTTGCCTGAACAGAACCGGCTCTTAGTGGCCACAACAGCATTATGAAATGCAGCCGTGGCCTGGCGCACAGACGCCCGGTCAGATTGGGAGTAGAAGCATTTACATTTTTGCTCAGCTTGCCGCAGCTTAAGGTGCAGAGATTTTAAGACGTCATCAAACCATGGTTTGGATTGCCGGGAGCGCTGACTGGACAATCCAGCTGGGGCAAAAGAGTCAGCTGTCTCTGAGAAAATCTGGCCAGGGACGTCAGGTCCACAACTGGCAAGGCTCAACAGCCAGATACCACAGACTGGGATACGTCATTCAAATTAACAGCCTTCCAGATTTTTAGCTTAGCACAGGCCTGAAGTGGAGATTCCACCATTAGGCAGAAGGGAACCGCAAAATGGTCAGACCAGGCCAGTGGAAGAGCTGAGAAGGCTAAGGCTGACCCAGGTGGGGAGAATATCAGATGGAGGGAATTGGCCAAGGAATGGGTAGGGCCATCCACCCGCTGAGTTAAATCAAAGTCCTTCATACCTGACCGGAACCGAAGTGTAGGTTGATCTGCCAAATTGACCTTCAAGTTAAGATCCCCTACTATTATTAAATTGTTAAATTTGAGCCGCAACTCGGACACCAAGTTTAAAAAGGCCCCACAAAAAGAGTACTCATAAGAAGGTGGGCGATAAACTGTTAAAACATAGTAGGACTGGGAAGGTGTAACTGATAAATGGACTAACAAAGTTTCCATTTTAATCCGATGATCGCAGGGAATAACATACGCAGTAAGGAGCGATCAGTTCACCAGTTCGCAGAATACTATAGTTGGGTGGAAGTACCTGCACGATAGTGGGACTAGAGTGGTCGCACAGCCATGTCTCTGTAAGACAGGCGATAGTCCTCCAATAGATCATGGCATGACAGTGCATGTGTCACTAGTGATTGTGTGTTCAACAGAAGGCATGGCAAATTGTGTGGATACTCACCCTGCATATCGACTGGGAGAGTATGTAAGAACCCTGCAGGCCACACTGTCTGCTGGAGCCGCCTGTATTAGCTGTGCCTGAGTATTCACTTCCATACTGCTATGAATCCCTCCAGCACCCCTCCTGCCCCCCCCCCCCACAGGCCTCCCGCAGCCCAGACGAGCACAGACGGGCTAGACTTTGGCACGCAGAGCCCTCGCCCGCTGCACTCATCTGCTGCATGGTCGGGTGTGTGGTGCTTTAAATAGGCACATTATATTGACCTAGCCTAGCCCCTCCCACTGCTCAGAGAGAGAGTAAAGACAGACCGCAAAGTGTCTTGTCTGGGGGGTAGGTCGGAGTCCGGAAGCCAGGCAACTTCCAGACCAGAATGCCGGTCTACAAGGAACCAAACGATAAAATGAACTTAAATAAAAAAAAGTAAATACAAAATGTAATGAAAGTAATTACAAATAAATTCAATTTGTGGCATCCAGTCACCCACCCGCTCGTGCTACGAGCTAAAAGGAAATGAAATGGAAACATGATTGAACTAGTCAGAAGATTAAATAGTTAGGCACTGAGCTGGTGGCCGTATACAACGGGTTGCACCCAAGGTGATCGTCCTTTTCCCCAGATGGGGAGTCCCTCCCCATGAGATTCTCCTGCATTAAACCACCCCTGGGGCGTCTGTTGGGCAGTGGCCGCACCTCCCTTGCCACAGCATAAAGGGCTCCCCCTTGGAGAGAACTGACGATACCTAGCAAATCATCTCACAATGTGGGCCAAGCATCACAGACTGTTGACAGGAACATTTGTAATGGTGTTATCAACACCTTCCTGCATCTTTGGGCTGGACAAGTGCTTGCCTCCCTACCCACCTCTAACTTGACCCAAGACTGCTACCTGTTCCACCAGCTCCAGATTACCCTTCGGATCCAGGTCTTCATAGTACTCCACTTCACTCTTCCTACGTTCACTCCTCCATCTTGCCCTTTGCTTCCATTTTCAGTTGTGTTCCCTCCATGTCTCCTCTGTCTTTACCTTTCCCCACTATGTTATTTACTTCCTCAGGGTGGTCCTCCTACCCTTTTCCATCTTATCTGTTTTTTGTCACCCTCTCTGTTCCTCCTCATCACCTTTCCCTCAATGTACCTCCTCCTATCATTTCTCTTAATGTTCTTCCTCCTCCTATCTCTCCCACAAGGCTCCGTCTCTTCTCATTCAATGTTCCTCCACCACTCTGTCCTCTCCCTCATCTTTCTTACATCCCTCTCCTCACACCTATCGCTGTCCTTATCACCCAACTCCTAACACCCCCCCCCCCCCCCACTGGTGGATTGTCCGGTAATTCCTTTATGTATTACAGCCCAGGGGAGGCGGCAGGTGAAGCCGGCCCCCTCAAGGGTCAACCTTCAAGGGAACTGCCAGCACCCCCTGTGTGGGCCTCAGCACATGAGCCCAGTCCATGCACAGAAGACCACATGCACCCAGAAAGAGAACTCCATCAGCAGGGCCCTTTGCTTGGCTCACGATCGCAATCATGGAGCCTCTGCTCCACTAGAACACGGCTGCCACAGCCTCCTTTGGTTGCCAAGGATGCTCACAAAGTAAATTCTGCCTCTGCAGTCTGCAGATAGGCCAGGAATTCCTTTATGTATTCTTTCCCAGTGAAGCCGGCAGATAAAGCCGGCCCCCTCAAATGGCAACCTTCAAGGGTACTGCCAGAATCCCCTGTCTGGGCTAGAAAGGCCCGACCTTCTGCAACACTCTGCTCTTCAAGGTACGTGCCTAACTAGTGCCTCCTCCGACTACAATATAACACCTACTATGGCTAACTAGCCACACAATCGTGCCTCTGCAGTACCTGGCTCACCCAGCCCTACCTTGCAACTACCACAGCTGCTGCATGAACTTTCTTGTGACTTTGTTTCAGTGCGGTGTCCCGCATGTGCCTCGCACTTCCATTTTTTGCCTGCTGTGTCTCCACCTTACCACCGTGACTTTTTTTTGGACCCTGAAGGCAGGGCACAACATAGTGTTTCCTCACTGTTGCTAATCATACTGTCCTATACATTATTGTACGTGTTATTTTTTTTGTTATTCTCACAAGCCACCTTTTATTTATCTGTTAAGACTTCTATGTGTAAATGACCATTTCTGTAAACACCCCTAATGATTCATGCAACTACCCTCCCTCTCTAGTCTGCTGTTGCCTATCTTATCTGGACTCAGTAGGCAGTACTTCGACCAATTTCTCATATTTCCTTTATGCATACTTGCACACCTGATGTGGCCACCAGGACCATGAAGCCAGGCTTTACCAGAGTGTGCATAAACACTGATTTTATCCTTTGCTTGTCTGTACACTTTATGTAGCCCCCCATACTATGAGGCAAGGCTTTATCAGACTGTGTACTGTGAAGAATCCTACGGATCCTTGTCTGAAACCCTGCCTAAAGTCTCCTCCATGGTGGCCAGGAGAAGGCAAATGCTTCCTGATCCCAACCCCGGTGGTGGTGCACTGCAGGAGGATCACCTGGCAGGAGACCAGACCCAGGGAGGTGAGGAGAGTCTGTGGAATGAGAGAGAGCATTTTTCCTCTGACAGGAAGATTCTTACCACTGTACCTAAAGAGGTCACTGCATATTGTCATTTTAATGCCTCTCAATCTCATATTAGATCTAAGGTTGTAAACCCCAAGGTTAAAAAATCAGAACAAACTATACCAACAGAAAGATGCTTTTTGGTATCTCAAACTAAATACCTTCCTCAATCTCAAGGGTACATTGTGACAGATCATGGAAATTTTGTCTTCACTAAACCATCTTCATCTGTAAAAAGAAGATCAATATGGTTCCATATACATGCACTGGCATATGATATTGTAGAAATTTAAGGAATGAAATGTAGTGACTGATATGCCAAAAGACGTTTTTATTCCATAGTCCGAACTGATGGTGCCTGGTGCTGCCACGTGTTTCGACTTTGGCGGTCCTTTTCAAGGCACAAAGGAAAATATGTTGTCTCAGTGACTCGCAAATGTCCTGGCTAGTTAGGCTGAAAGAAATGTCCGCTTTGGTATCTGGTAAGTATCATATATGATGACACATCATGCATATTGTCCAAGATGCGTGTGCGCGATATCCTTCAAAGAAATGGCATAATGCCAATTGCATTTAACATTGTGGGTATGCTTGTGTCCAGCCATCCTGCCCTCGTCTGGCGTGTGTTATTCAAAAAGATGCAGCCAGCTTGATATGTAATAGCTCATTCGAGGGGATTGGGTCCTCCAACGTATTCCATATCTATGACAGGTAATGTCCACAGCTGTGCTGCTTTGGAAAATCTTTGGCGTCTGCGTCCTGCGTCGATGACGTTGATGCGCCGTCCCCGAGGACATCCTCCGACGGCCAACGTCACCCAATGTGATAAGTAGGACACACGACGCCCATAGCCTCAGTTCCGTTTTTTCCGCGAACGTGTTCACTTCGTGAATCTCGGTACGCCTCGACTCGTTAGAGTTGCTGTTTTCTATCTCGGTTCGTTGAACCTGTTCGGTTGGTGTGAAGACCTGTTCGTGGTGATGTCTTTCTCATCTTCGACCCCGCGTCCGGGCTTCAAGAACTGCGGGGACTGTGGGTCCAATAGTCCCTCTGTTAAAAGCCTTAAGGGAATTTAATCTACCAGTACAAATACTTTAAAAGTAGAAAAACCTAACTTTGTTGGAAAAAACGACACGTCCCAAAATCCTAGATGTACTGAGACGAAGAAGAGGGTTGTAGAGGCATGCAGAATTAGCAGTTAGGCAATTAAGTCTAGTAGCCATTGCAGTAGTCGGGGAAATTAGGACTAATAGCCCACACCTGAAGAGTCAGTCATTGAACCTGTGAAGCATAAAAGGCCCCATCAGGAGAGGAGGAGAAGGAGCTGGAACGAGAACTCGAAGGCTGGCTGGCTGTAGCAGGAATAGCAAAGGAAAAGCACAAGGCTGGCAAATCACAAGGAAGTGGCAGCATAAAAGGGACTCCACAACGTAGAGACAGCAGATTTTACCTGCATGTTCTGAGAGAGTCCTGTTCTCCCAAAACCTGAAGTGCAGAGGCTGTGCAGAGGAAGACGTTTAAGAGGCTGAGTTTTCCCCATGTGTGTCACAACCTTAAACCCTGGCCAGGGAACTCGGGGCCTCTGGCCCTCGTCACATTATTTCTACAAGGCCCCAAGGGCCCAATCGTGCCCATCTAGGGTACCCTGGAGCCAGTCCTGGCACTGTTGGCGCCATTTTCATGTGGCAGGTGAGGTTTCCATTGGGCAATGGACCAACATGGCTGCCCCCACAAGGATCAACGTGGAACTGCAACATGCAGTCTAGCATCTAGGGCGTGGTCCGCCCCGAAGGCACCTGGGATACCTGTTGGCTATTTAAACCACACCCGAGTTGAGGCACGCGCTTCGCGTTATTCTGCTCTTGCAGCGTGACATTCACCGGGTCCTGCTTAGCATCTTTGGCATGCAAGGGCTAGAGAAGAAGAAAAAACACGTTATTCATCCTTACCTGCTCTGCATCCTGCTCCTCTGTCAATCCAGAATCTTCCCTGGAATTCATGATCTTCCTCCAGCAACATCCTAGAGCGGAGAGCCGAGAAAAGGACAATTAGTAAGCGATCATCCATCTGCTCCATCGCCTCCAGGTTCCGCTTACTTAACAAGCTCTCCTGGAAGTCTACCGCCGTACGAGCCTCTTCCATCCAATGTCCTGTTTTCATCCGGCCACATTCTTCCAGGTATCTTTCGGCGACCTGCAAGGAAAGACCGCACCGGTTAGCCGTATTCAAAGGACGCTCCTAGCACTGCGCTCAGCGCTTTCTCTTACCTTCTCAAGCTCAGCCCTCTATATCAGCTCGACGTCTCCATCACCCCTTCTGCATCAACAAGAAAGAAGGTGAAGGTCAACCGGGGAAACTACAATTACGGACATTCATTCTTAATCAGACTAGAGACTTACCTCAAGTGTGGAGTCGCAGCCGGTCTGGACTCCCGGGCCACGCCAGTGAAGTAACTCGGTGGAACGGTGCCCAGCTACGACGCGCCCCTGCTCAACACGGCAGGACGGAGAGCGCACCTTATCAAAACAGTTGAGAAAGGCTCCCGGGCGGGGTCGCAAGGGGAGCACCAGGAAGGTGGGCTCTGAGAGAGGGTGTTGTAGCTAAAAACCGAACTCCTGTCTTCCAGAACAACCCCTCGCAGCACGAGTCCCCGGGGAAGGCGCAGCGGTCCCAGAAGCATCCCAGACCAGTCGGGTGGCGTCCCTGTGGATACAAGGTGAGCGTTATAATGTGAACCTGATTGCGGTGATTGAAGAGATGTGAATGTCCAGGAGACCCTTAGCTTGCCAGAAGTAGAAGGCATGTTAAGGGTCTCAGGAGAAAAGGGAACTCCCAAATCAAGTGGCTGTACCGAAGACACCCGTGCTGGAGAAGGGTGTGGGTGCCCAGTGAGCTAGAAGTAGTAGAAGTCATCGGGAAAGCTGTGCAACCCGCAAAAACCAGTGTCAATGAAGTTTGTGAGTGAAGCACAGTCTTCGAAATACACTGCGCAAGCTTTGACGGTTACTGTAGCCAGCTTCTAGGTGACTTGCGTACTGTTTAAAGCTAGTGAATGCTGTGTGTTATATCTGAAGCCGTATTAACAATGGAATTGTAGCACTCGCGTATAACGTTAAAGATCAACACTCGCATGAGAAGCTAAATCTTTGAAAACCCAACATTATTTAAAGACTGTTCATGACTAATGAAGTGGTTGTGTGTCCCTAATTAACAAGAGGGGAAGTTTCCTGAACTATTACGGAGTACCTGTTATTGTCTAAATACGAGTTACAAGTTACAAAGAATGAAAAATACATTAAAAGTAGAAAAAGAACAGGTACACCCTCAGGCACACTGCAGACACACAGATAGCGCTATTGGGAGCGCAGTATAGGTTCAGGAAGCACGTACCTAATTTAAGGAGTTGGAGGTAAACAACCCATTGGTTTTGCAGAAACCAATCAGTTAGGAAGATCTCTGACTGATGTTGGACAATAGTTCTTGAGCATTTAGTACAAGACATATAGGAGTAAGAGGTGATATATTGGCCCTGAAGAAGACCTGTGTTTTTCAAGGTCAAAACGCGTGTTGGCAGTATTATACCAATCATCGATAGAAATTAAAAAAGGATCTGAAAAGTGAAGAGTTTACTGAGATTTCTCATTTGCAAGAATCGGAAACAATTCCAATTGTTAATCAAAAGACTATATAATGGGAAAGAATGTAATACTTGTCCATGCGCAGTGGATAAACCAATGCCTTTTTTTTATGTCATACATTAAAAGGAGGACGCGAGTACCTAATTATAATTCCTGAAGGAAGACGTAACATCATCCTTTGCAGCTACACAGGAATACAATTCTTTATTCAACTTTAAACCTTGAAATCCACTTAACAGAGAGGTTGCGTGTGCCTAATTGTGTTTTCACTTGAAAGACTGGACTCTATACTATATCCTGAAGTGACATTCTTTCCATTTCAAAGAAGTAAAGAGTCGAAAGTGTTG
The DNA here is from genome assembly GCF_040938575.1 of Ambystoma mexicanum. Lineage (NCBI taxonomy): Eukaryota > Metazoa > Chordata > Amphibia > Caudata > Ambystomatidae > Ambystoma > Ambystoma mexicanum. The sequence continues at coordinate 1,256,022,689 of NC_090923.1, read as the reverse complement.
AAGAGAAGAACACGCATTACCCATACCAAAAGTCATCCCTCTTTTCATAGTGAAACCAGTCTTGCTAAGAGTTAAAGAGACATCCAACTGCATTGTGAAGTTGTTAACAGTTAAGTTGCCTGAAACAAATATATCATTACTACCTGAAGCTAAGAGGGTGGCACCAAAGCTTATGGGTAATTACTTGGGCTAATAACTGGCTGATAGGTGTGAGTAAAGCTTGGGAAAGGGAGCTAATAGCTTGTGAAGGATATTCAGAAGTAAAATACAACCTGTGGTGTTTTAAGATTGCTAAAGCTAGAAAGAAGGGAGTCTTATGATAGAAGCAGGTTGTTCTCGTGGCAGTCAGATAGACGAAAGAGGCAACGATGCTGCCCCTTTTCAGGAAGTCATTAAAAGAAAGAGTGCCTTGCCTACCTGGGTTGAAATGTCTTGTCAAAGCCTGACTAACAAATCACAAGTACTGAGCAGTAGTAGTGATATTTTAACTGTGGTAGTATATTACGTGGTCAGTAGATGTCACACTGAAGTGTTTTGAAGCAGTAAGGTACTGTGGGACAAAGGTCGCTGTTCTCATAGTAACAACAGTAGAAGTATGGTTGTTGAAAATGGAATCTGCAGCACAGAGAAAGCATCCTGACAAATATACCAGATGTAAAGTTGTAACTGAAGAAAGAAGAGACGATATATATCATAACCCGGATTACGATTGGTGCTATGTTTTTCTGGAAGTTGGAAGGGGATGTTTTCATCTAAGAACAAAGAGTTGTTGCCACTGGATTTTTGTTTGATGAACTGTTTTCATTAACTTTGAACTTTCAAGAGCTGGTTCAAAACCCTTTCTTTTCTTTTGTTGAACATTATGGAGTTGACTTTGAATGTTGGGGAAGGGATCTGATCCAGGACAGGAGAAGGCCATTTAGATATTGTGTTTTATATTGTTTATTATATTGTGTTGCTATATAATTTAATTTTTATGTTTGTTGTTAAGTGTGAGGGCCAGTTTTCCCATGCTAGAGAATGTTCCCTTAGTCTTTAGACTGGGTAGGGAATTCTCTGTAGAGTAGGGCAAGCAAGGTGCTTTCTTTATATCATTTCTTTAATAAAATAGCATATTTTGAGAAATCTACAAGCAGTTGTCTGCCTCGCATTACTGACCCTTTGCAGTACACCCGCTGATATTGTCCTTTGCTCGTCTGCACCCCTGATATAACCCCCTGTACCATGAGGCAAGGCTTTACCAGACTCTGAATACCCACTGATTTTGTCCAATGCTTGTCTGTAAACCTGACGTAGCCCCCCCCGTACCATGAGGCAAGGTTTCACCTTTCTGTGTATTCACTTTGTAACTCCTAAGCGCATTTCCTGCATTTTAAACTTCACATTGCACTTTCTGTAACTAGCACCTAGATGCCTATGGGTTTTGTGCGCTGAAATAAATGCAAAAATAAATAAAATAAAATCAACTGGCAACTCCATCGGATTCCCCTTTACTCCACCTCCTGGACTGTAATTGGAGCTTTGAGTGGGGAACCTTGGGCAGCTCTGTGGAAGTTGTTCTTCTGGTTGTTGGGCATTAGATTGGACTACCACTTGTACTTGTGAATGTCCTTTGGTTACAGGCACGGCCACAACTCCATGTATCAAGAAGTCAAAAGGGCATCTGCCATACTAGAGTAAGTGGTCCCATGCCCATTGTGGTTCAGCTCCACAGTGGCACCTCAAGGGTTTACTGATGTGAGCTTTGCTGCTTGCGTTCCCTTCTCCTCTACTCTCCTGACAGTAAGCTCGCCGTTTCCAGCAAAGGGATGTCAAATAACTCCTAGTTTCTAGATGCATGCCCCCTCTTGATCTTTTGTACCACAGAGTTTTGAAGGGAGGCTTGACACCTAATAGAACCCAGAGTTCAATGTCCAGCTCCTAGACTATAACACAACTCTCAGGGGTTCACACATGGATAGCTTTCTTTAAATCACTCATTGTCAGGGTGCTTTTAGGTGTCCTGGAACACACTGTTTGGATTTGGCCTGCTCAGATGATCCAAACATCAAGTAGACTCTTGGGATGCTGCACCCTTTACATTAGTCAGAGAAAGCCTGGCGTTGTTACTCTGCGCTAGAGGGTTCTTGTGGGAAGGATTTTCTCACACCTGGATATTTATCAGGCTCCGTTAATTATGACTCCACCTCTACCTCCCGATGCCTCCCCAGTCAAGGGTTTCTCCAAAAATGCAAGCATCTTTAGTTTGTGCTGGTGGCTTTGTAGCTACCACCAACATCTTGTTTAGCAGGCTGCTCTCCAGCCCCTCCTTCTCAAGTTATGTTATGTTATGTTAGGGGTATTTATAGAAAAAGTTACTCAAGCAGGAAGGCCCAAGAGCCAGAAAGCAGGACATTAAAAGAGATTGGTCTTAAGAGCCTTTCCGGAAGGCTAGATGATTAGACAGCGATTTCATTGCAAGAGGAAGACTATTCCATAGTTGTGCAGCTGTAATAGAGAGGGCCCGCACTTCAAGCCAGGAACGGCAGTAGGGGGGGGGGCACGTATAGCAAGCTTGCCGAAGCAGAGCGTAGCGGGCAATTCGGACAGTAGCACTCAAATTTGACACAAAGGTATTCTGGAAGCCAGTGGAGAGAGCAAAGTACAGGAGATATATGGGACCCATACAGGGTGTCTGTTGCCAGTCTGGCTGCTGAATTCTGGAGGCACTGTAACCTGCCAATCAGCCCTTTGGGCTGTGACCGGTACAGGGAGTTGCAATAATCCAGCCTGCTCAAGATCATGTCTGCCTCTGCAGGAGTACGTAATACCAGAGGAATAAAGTGGAGCACTTTCCTAGAATTTTTAATTGGAAGTGCCCCTGTTGGCACACCGAGGCTACTTGGGGCGCCCAGAGAAAGATTGGCTGACTTACTCGAAGATTTCTTACCTTCATAGAGGGAGCCGGGAGTGGACCCAAAGAAGAGGACAAAAAGGAAGAGATCCACAGTGCAGGCTTAGGAGGAGAGCCCACCACCCGAACTTCAGTTTTGTCCTTATTCAGTTTCAGCCAGTTTTGCCCCATCCATTGTCCCACGGCAGTCAGGCACTCCGACACCTCAGCCTGATCGAGATCTAAATGGATCAAAAGCTGGGTATCGTTCGTGTACGAGTAGCACCTGATGCCTTATGAACAGATGAGGCAAACCAGCAGAAAGATATAGATGTTAAAGAGAATGGGGGAGAAAGCAGAACCCTGGGGAACACCACAAGTGAGACGCGAAGATTTAGAGAGAAAAGGTGGGAGAGAGAGAGAGTTTGGGATCTGTCTGCCAAGAAAGAGCTGAACCAGGGCAGTACCTGGCCCGAAACACCAACCTGGCCCAGACGGGTGAGTAGGGTGGCATGGTCCATGGTGTCGAACGGTGTCAAGTCTTTACTTATCTCAGCCTTTGGGCACTGGCACTTAGTAAGCGCTTAACTCTAGCCTTCCCTCTAAACCTTGCCTTTTCTGTTGTGTGGCTCACTTGGTCATCGTCTGTTCTGACCCTTTTGAGTAATTGATTTCTTTGGCTTAGGTTGGCTACTTAAGCACAAACACTCTGGAATACCATCTTGACACCCTTCAAAGTAAGGAGGCTCCTGTCTCTTTTAATAGTTTGTCTTTGGCAGAGATGGTCTCTTGAGTTTTCTGATTTGTGGGGCAATTTCTCCTGCAATGTAAGCATTTATGATTTTTGAGAAACCTGAAGGTGTCTCCCTGACTAGTCCCCGGGGGTCTGTCATTCAGGTGGCCAGGACACAGCCATCACTATTGGATCCAGTTCCTGGGGGTGGACCAGTGAGGGAGGATCTTTTGGATGGTGGGGGGGCTCCTCGGGGAGTCTAAGTGGGACACAGACGGGTGAGACGCGATATCACCCTTCTTATAACACCTTTTCTCCAACCTACCACGTAGGATACTCAAACACTCTACCCCCGCCCCCTTTTCTGGGGCGGTCACTTTCGCGTATCACGAAGGACGACAGACTAACACCTGAGCCATTTACCTAACATGTCCCAACACAAGAGTCAGGCAAAGTCAGGCAATGGAGCAGAATCGCACACACCCGACGGCCCTTTTCCTTTCCCACAGGGATAAAAGGTGGAGAACAAGAGCACAATATGAGCAAGGCAGACCGCACGACGAGAGCGCTAACTCAGCACAAAAGTTCAAGAGGATGAGAAAGACGGCGCTAACCAAGAGGGTGACGGGGAGAGAAATTACCTTGCCCTTTCCGACCAAGGCCCGTCAAACCTCTGCAGAAGGAATTGTAAGGCTGTGAACAATAGCCAATGTGTGTTGCAGCAGATGTCAGCTGTACACAGGGCCCTTCTCCACTGATAACCAAGCCAGGGTGAGACGCTTGTCTGTGTGGTACCAACCTGGACTGCAGAGAGAAGAAAAGCCAAGCAGTTCATCATGGTCGGTGAGTCGAGGGAGAGCCAATAAGAAACCGAACTGTGTTTAACGAAAGTAGCAAATGGCTAATTGAACTGTGAAAGTACAAACAACTGTTGATACCAGAAGGGGGGAACCAGCAACAGAGAAGTCGAGCACCACATGGGTGCTCCCTCAAGAAACTGTGGGCGATTTCCCGATTGCTAAAACTACCATAACCAGAAGGCCTTGGGAAAGGCAAGAAGGGGGTCAAAGTGGTCATAGAGGGGTCCAGTAAAATCCTCTGTACAGTCAAACATCTTTGACTGACAGATAATTGTGAAGCTAAGGGAAGTGAATCCCTCATCGTAAGAACTGGTTGAGAAAATGGGTGATTGACAAAGTTGGCAAGAGTGAACCCGAAGGAGGGATGCCGATAAAAAGGGGGCAAAGTCTAAAGTCCTGATATACAGTTAGTTGACCAGAGTGAACCCTGCAGAGGAATATCCACATTGAACTGTTTAAAAAGACATTATTAAGATTTGTGAATGCCACAAAGAAAAGTATGTTGAAAGCAGTAGTGAACCCGACGGAGGGAAGCTAACATTCGAGAAGGGTCTGAGCCCAGAAAAGGTGGGGCCCAGGGGTGAAAAAGCATCACTCATGGTACAAGCAGAAATGAACTTTTGTTTATCATTTTGAAACACATCAGGTCCTCTGAGGCAAGAGACTTTTTGTAGACAAGAGACTTAACCACCTAAGGCTCTGATTGCTGAGAGCGAAACTGTTGGCTCATGCTGAGAAAACTTTAGCGTGTGCTGTGCTCCCGAATCCTAACTTGTGCCGTGCTTAAAACATGGGGAAGGAAGACCCTGACTACTGCATCCTGACTTATTATTTATGAACACTTCCTTCTTTCTTATGAACATTATCCCACACTTCTTTTTGTATTTAGTGTAAGGATTGGCAATAGGTTTTTTTTAGTATAGGCCCTTTCATTTTGAGTGTATATTTTCTGGTTCTGCCTCATGATCCATGGAAGGGCTCCTGCATTCAATTTGCATTGATGCAAATTCATGCTCTTGGTATGGCTCCTCGAAAGGTGCTTGGCACTACCTGGTGGTGTTTTCTTCACAATGAACTCCTAACAAATCCTTTCTGGGGCTCAGTGACTGCGGTTTCTAAAACTCCCTTCACTCACTGTATGATACCCCTGGGTAGCCCCCTTCACTCCTCATCACTGATACCCCGGCAGTGGCTTCGTCTTATGTGGCCTGATGACTGCAGCTGCTCCCTGATCCTAACCCTTAGGGTGGCTATATGATGAGGGAGGATCACATGGGAGGAGACAACCTCTGGGGTGATGTCATGGCTTCATTGGATGAGACATGGTATCCTCCATTTGCCCTTGAAGGTAATCCTCTCCTGCCCAACACCCTCATGGCCGTACCTCTACACCTTCCCCTTGTAAGTATATGAAAAGACTCTTCAACCACGCATATAAAACAAACTCCCAACGGGGGGCGTGGCCAGCGCGCATGGTGTAAGGAAGTGAACCCACAGGGCTCCTGTCCATGATCCTGCACCTGATCCTTTCAAGGTAGATAGTGCCATAATCGCACGTGACCGAAAGCAGCATCAGGAAGAAGAACTCTTCCCCCACGTCCCAGAGCGCCTCTGGGTGAAAATTGGACCAGGGACGCTACCGCTACAGCTGTCGCAAGCGGTCCACCTGCGTCCTCCAAAATGGCACTGCGGGTCTCCCGGAACGCCCGAGGAGAGGAGAACCCATCCACTTGCAGCTTGTGACCCTCGGAGGACGGCTAACAAGAAATTGCCCACGGGCCCGCACTTATCGGCATAATCATCTGCAAACGGGCCCGCCGAGACGAGCCCGGAAGCACTGGAGCAGCGCCGCCCAGGACGCGGCCCTATGACAGCCCTCTGCTCCTCCCCGGACAGCTGGCCGCGTGTCTGTACACCATCCACCCAAGAGCGAGACACTGCGTCTCGCGAAGTGACCTGATGAGGACGGACCCCCACTGGTGAGGGAGGGGAGAGGGGGCCCCGGAACTGCTGGAGAAGTGGAGCCCCACACGCCGCTTCTGCGATCTGTGGCACCGGACCACAGGAAAAGGGATTCGACATCAACAGCATGCTAGGAGCCCGCGGGAAGCCCGGCTGCCAGACCACAGGTAAAGGGAGACCCTGACTTGCCGCCACAGGGGGGGGAAATGTGGTAAACCCAACAAACCCAAGATACGGGGATCAGGCCTCAGCTGGCGCTCTGCCTCAGGATCCTGCCTCCCTTCCCTAAGCACGGCATAGGCTGCAATAAGGGGATCTACACTTAACCTAGACATAACGCCATACATGTGGTAACTGGTAGCCGCCATCTCCCATCCCCAATTTGGCCACAAGCACCTTAGCAGCAACCCAAGTGGTCACCCCTGAGCGGAACACCCACAGGAGTGGGCTAACCAGAAGGGAGCCAAGCCCCTAAGAGCTTACCGGAAACTACCCCACGTAGAGACCCGCTGGACTTCTGGGGTCACACAGGGTTGCCCGGACCCCCGCAGGACTACAACCACTAAACGCACGCCAGACCAGGGCTCTCGGCTGTTGACCATCCCCTTGCAAGCACCTGGACACCCGGCTTATGCCCAAGCATATAGGCTGGTAGCAGACACAGAGGGAGCTCTGCTAGCTGGCTATGCGTACCACGAAACGGCCACACTGGTCAAGCAGCTGAGAACCCATTGCAACGCAGTAACCACACAGCGAGCAAAGCTTGCTCTTGCCATCACGGTCCCACAGAAATAATCGGACAGATCGAGGGCTCGATTACAGACACCCTGCCCACCTGACATCAAGCAGCAGCTGTCGACTGAAACCTCAGGAGTGCACGCACCCGCGGGGGAAGCTCAGGCCAGGTAGGAGCAATCCAGTGCGAGATTGACAGAAACTCGAAGAACCAGTTGCTAGCACCTACGCCATCACCTGCAAGGAGCAAACCCGTTTACACTCCAGACCTCGGGGACTCACCACTCAGCACGCATTAGAGCAGTAACCCTGAAGGCTCGAGTGAACATGTCCCCCTCCAAAAATAAAGCTAAACCATTGATAATGGAATCTTTCACAGCAGCCAAACCTAAACCGCAGCCGCAACAAGAACCCTCCGTACAACAGGAGCCACCTTCTGATCCAGACAACAGCAAGGACGCACAGGTACTACAAGCCATAGCAGCTCTCAGGTCATTTATCAACACCAAAATAAATGAGGTCAAATCCGACATGCAGTTGATGCGCCAGGATCACCGTAATCTAGCAGAGAGGGTGTCAACTACGGAAGCTGGACTACAAGAAACCGATGAGACCACGTCAGACCTGAAAGGCAGAGTCCAAGAACTGGAAAAAAGTGACGTACCTTGAGGCACGATCTGAAGATGCAGAGGGGCGTTCTTGCTGCAACAATGTTCGCATTTTAGGTATTCCGGAGGGCATGAAGGGCGCAAATCCAACCCACTTTGTGGAAACCATGCTACTGCAAGAGATTGGCACCGGTAACTTATCCCAAGGCTTCTCAGTAGAGAGGGCCCATAGATTCCTACAAAGCGGCCCCCTCCCGGGTCACACCCACGCCCGATGATCGTGGAGGTGTGCCTAGTAAGCTCCTATTTCCCCAATTGTAACATTCCAGCCCACTTGAAGTTATTGTACACCAAAGTAACTCCCTACAGGAACAGCCTCTTTATTTGGGGGGGGGACTTTAACTGTGTCTGCGACTTAGATCTGGACAGATCTGCCCCTCGTTTGAACATTGTGGCAGCGGCCTCCACTGCGCTTAACTCAGTGCTAGAGAGACTAGATTTGACAGATGTCTGGCGAGAACTACATCCGGGGCGGCGGGGCTACTCCTATTACTCATCCCCACATAATCTTTACACCAGGATAGATCACATATTCACAGGCAGGGAAAGCCTCACACACACGGACTCGGCACAATATTTGGGGAGATCCATATCAGACCACTCGCCACTACTGGTACAATGGAGTGTGACTGGACCCAAACAACCTATCCCGTTGTGGAGAATGCCGATAGAGGCCCTGAAAGACCCAGCGTTCAAAAGCAACCTACAGGACACCTTGGAGAAGTATATCGAGGAAAACGAGGACAGTGTGGATAGGGTGGGCACAGTGTGGGAGGCCCTAAAAGTAGTGGTTCGGGGGGGGAAGTCATCGCGAAGGCCGGAGGCACTAGAAAACTATTGCGAAAAGAATTAGAGAGGTGGGAGGAAAAAATCAGAAAAGTTGAATCCTTCTCCCCCAGCACTCAACAAAACGATGAAACATTGCACCTACTTGGAGACAAATGCACGTGGAGCAAACTGGCCAAGTTTGACTAAACGGCCAGGATCGCCAGAGCGCACACAGAAGCCGACAGACCCCGCTGCCTGTTGGCCTGGCTCTGCAAAAGGGAGCACCTCAAACACTTTACAACATTACTAAAAGGGGTGAATAGTACCCTATTCCAGACACAACAGGATATTAACGACGTGTTCAAATCCTTTTACACTCAACTTTATTCTCATGACACCCTCATACCACGGTAGAAGATCCTAGACACACTTGAGGAAATTGGTCTTCCCAAACTAACACCCATACAAAGCGATGCCCTGAATGCAGAAATCACGGCCGAAGATATCACAGAGGCTATCAAATCCCTGGCTACCTCCAAAACCCCGGGCACTGATGGGTTGCCCACAGAGTTTTACAAAACTTAGCAATGTTAAGATATTGAGCACAATACTTGCATCCAGGCTCTCTAGACAGATCGGTGTGTTGTGTTAGTACATGAAGATCAAAATGGCTTTATACCTGGCTGTAACACCACAGCAAATCTGCGCCGACTACAACACATCATAGCTCAAACCGACCAACATAAGGGACCCTACGCGCTACTGTCATTGGACGCCATAAAAGCGTTTGACTCCATCTATTGGGAATGGTTACTGGCCACGCTCAGGGAATTCGGGTTTGGGCCCGGCTTCATTAGATGGGTGAAAATACTATACACCAACCCCAGGGCAAGGGTGAAGTCCGGCAGGCTTGTGTCCTCGGCATGGGATATACGCAGGGGTACCAGACAGGGCTGCCCCTTGTCCCCTATGCTTTACAGATTGGGCCTGGAACCAATTGCAATCTATTTGAGAAAGCAATTTTTCGATGCAGGCATTCAGATGGGTGGGGTGCATCATAGAATATCGATTTATGCGGATCTCCTACTCCTCTGTCGGGGACCCCCACCTAAACGTACCCTGCATGCTTTATGTACTCAACAATTTTTCCGCTGTTTCAGGTATACCGTTCAGCAGACAAAAATCTAGCCTCTTCCCGTTAGCAGGCCTCAAGGGTGTGAATGAGGAAGATCTCCCTGATGTGGAAGGGCAGTGGCAACCAACCTCGTTCCGATACTTGGGCATCAAAGTAATGCACATCCCAGAACTGATGCATGAACACAACACTGAAGCAGCACTAAAAACCCTACGCAAGTCAATTGGCTTCTGGTCAAAACTCCCTCTATCAGTAATGGGCAGAGCGTCAATTATCAAAATGATAATCCTTCCTAGGTTCCTTTATCATTTCCAAAATGTCCACCACTACATTAAGCCCCCATTTTTTGCATGCTAGAAATTATTTTCAGAGGCTTCCTGTGGCAAACCGGGAGAGACAGGTTAGCGTTGTCCACACTAGTACTACCGCACAGGGCAGGAGGCATTCAACTCCCAGACTTGGAGAGGTATTATTTGGCTGGGCAACTAAGTTTTGTGGCCCGATGACATCACAGCAGAGACTGGACTGCTTCAGCATTTAATTAGACCCCTGTGTCTGAAAGAACTTATCTGGGCACCACAACCAAGCCTGAGGAGCGTACCCATGCTAGTAGATCTAGGTCGGCAAATATGGCACAGAACCAGGACACTGCTGCACTTAAAACACTCTTACTCTCCAGAGGTCCCGATGATTTCCGACTAATGCGAATCAAGCACAGACCTGGCACAGATCAGATTCTGGGAGAGGAAGGGGACCTATATGAAGAAGCCATATTCAGGGACTTCACATCCCTTCAAACAGCAGACGGCATGCCGAGTGGGCAATTCTTGTGGTACCAGCGAGTCAAGCTTACTGCATGCATGAAGTGGGGTGAATGGCCGGAGGAACCAGAAGCGCACCCCCTGACACTGCTGGCAGGAGACTGGTAACCCAGATATACAGTCTACTAATAGGTAGACCCAACCCCCGTAGTGCTGATCTGAAAACCAGATGGGAACGAGACGCGGACAGGAGATCACTGACAAAGAGTGGGAGAGAGCTTGGGTGTTCCCCAGGGAGGTATCCAGAAACGCCAGATTCAGGCTAATACAACTCAACGTGCTATACCGCACATATATGACTCCACACAGAATAGCCCAGTTTAGCAAACAGGCCCATCATAAATGTGTGTGGTGCAGTACGAAAATGCAGTCTTAAGCCACATGTTCTGGGGATGCCCCATGGTACGCCACCTTTGGTTCAAAGTGGAGCAAACATGCAGGATAGCTGGCATGACCAGGTACGATTGGACCCCCAAGGAATGTTTGCTGGGCACTTACCCTCGTCTAGCCAAGATAAAACATGTAACAAAACTTATGGATATGGCTTGAGTGTTAACAAAAAGGACTATAGCAATGGCTTGGAAGCAGAAGAGCGGGCCGCAATACCTAGCATGGCACAGGGAAATGAAACGATGGGTGGAGGCTGAAACTCCGGCCTGGGAGGAGGGCATCCTTAAGTCCCCAGATGACGCAAGTGCGGCGCTGGACGCATGGAAAACCCTAACACGAGGCTTGTTCTACCCCTCGGATGATAAACCGCCTTGAGCCAATAACCCTGCCGACAACCAGCGCTCCAGGCCCCGGATGGTACTCCTGAGATCGGCGGCATGAGGACTAACACCACTTCTTCACTTAACCCCTCTTCCACCCCCTCCACCCACTCCCCGACCTCCCACTTACGCTCACTGACATCCACCGCACCCACACAGTTGGATTGAATATGGTACACTGGAGAACACTGCAGTTTAATCGCATTGTTTGGTTATATACTGTGTTTATATGTTAACATGGGTATACAATCCTGATAAGCTGTAACTGTAATTTCAGAAATGCCAATAAACACATTTTAAAAATAAAATAAAACAAACTCCCAACTTTGGTGTATCATGCGGAAGTAACAATCAGTTACATCTCTTCATCGTCTGGAACTGCTTTACCATCCAGCCATGTTGAAAGTGAATATCCAAACTCTTGATCAGACAACAACAGTGGACTCCTTTTCCCATAATTCTCTGACTACTGGGACGAGGAAGAGAAGAGAAGAACAGTGCAGAGCGGAAGAAACGTCCAACCCAGCGAGCGCTCTAGCTGTTGGCCGAAAACATGTATGCTTGGGGAAACTTGAAGGACCGGCAGCTCAATGGCAAAGGCTGCTGTTGTTGGCAAGAGAATGGCTCTTCTCTCCGCGAGGCTGAAGGTCCCAAACAGGTGTGGCGGAGCCATGCAGCTCAAAGCAGAGAAAGAAGGGAAACAATGCGAGAAGGCGACGCGCTGCAGAGATGCCGGGAAACAGGAAGAGACTCCTGGGAGTTTACTGATTGCAGAAAGCTGACCCTAACCTGCGAGAGCCCAAACCGAAACCGGCGTGCTGAAGGGAGGCCGCGGGAGACGAAAGGACACAGAGAAAGAAGCCACAAAGGGAAAGCAGGAAGAGTACCTTCACCGATTGATCGCGAACGAGTCTGAGAACATCAACAAAAGCCGGTGAGTCAAATGCGGGTGTGCCCAATGCAAATAAAAGTAAAGCAGATTGAAGAACAAGAGAAAGCAAAGAGTTAAATTGTAAGAAGGGAAAGTAAATTGAAACTAAAGCCCATGCCAATATGTGAATGCATGGAATTGCAAACACATGGAAACACAAAAACAAATAATATATCAAAAGGATATGTTATCCAACCAAGTAAATGCACAATTGTGGAAGTGTGTAAATATAAGTCCTGGTAGGAAAGTATACCAGGCAATTTCAAGTGAATGAATGTAAGAAAACCTGGCAGGAGAGTATATCAGGCAACTCCTACTGTGTGAAATATATGAAGCCCTGGAAAGAAGGTATACTCGGCCATCTCGAGGGTGTGAAAATAAGTCCTGGCAAGAGAGTATACCAGGCAACAACAAGGCTGTAAATACAAGAAGCCCTGGTATGAGAGGATACTGGGCAATTTACAAATATGTGGAAACAGGAGGTACTAAACAAAGATATTAGGGTTGTGTTGGACAGACGAGCAGGAGCAAAATCCTGGCCACAGAACTCTGAAGTTAATAGAACAGTAACACTTGTGTGTGTGTGTGTGATAGTGCCACTGTGGGCCCAACAAGACACAAGGAACTGTTATGTAAAGAATTATTTGTTCCCTACTTAAGCAGCCCTCCAGCCTCTTTTCCTTTTCATTTGGTGAGCAGGTGCAAATGAATCTAGGTCATGTGACCTAAGCCCCACCCATTTTCCTAGCCCTGCCTCTTCCTTTCTGCTCATAACTCTTAGACCAAGGACGTCTTTCGCCTGGGCTTCCGAAGTAAAGGGCAGACGATGAAAAGAGCAATTCCTGTTTGGACCTGGTCAGATCGGGGGTACCCAAGGCCCGAATCCCTGCTCAGACAACAGGTAAGCATGCGCCGACATGCGTTTTCTTCCTCCATCCCCACCATCACCAGGCAACGCCAACTACATCGCCCCTCCTCTAAGGCATGGACTCCGCAATGCAGAAACCTCACCCACATCACCACTAAGCCCATCAGCACCCCCTCACCATCCACAAAACGGAAGTTGATACTCACCAACATCCGCTCAGCCATCACCCATGCAGCAGACATTGCCGACCTTATCACTACACACGACCTCTACACCATCTGCATTACTGAGACCTGGCTGATATCCACCTCCACCCACATCCTAGACGTTCTTGTCCCCAACGGCTACAGCATCCAACACAGAGACCGGCCGAACAGACAGGCAGAGGCCTGGCAGTCGGCCACAAGGTCTTGTGGCCCTGCACCAGACTTGACGTCAACAACATTGGCTTCTTTGAAGTCCTCTCCTGCCACTTCCCGCTCTCCACGACGGACTAGTCACCTTCCATCTCATCTACATACCACCCAAACCCAACACTGACTTCATCTGAGACTTCACCAACCTGGTCATCACCATATCCCTCATGCACGCCAACATCTCCTTAGGTGACTTCAACCTCCCAGGCAACAAAGCCACCAAACTGATGAAGGAAGCTTGCCTCAGCCTCCACAGACCCAACACACGAGAACATTAACATCCTCGACCTAATCATCACTGCACTGTCTTCCCTCCACTACAGCTCTCCTTTCTGAGTTGACCGGTCTGACCATCGAGCCGTGCCTTTCAACATCCTGCACACAACCCCAGGCAAGCGCTCCCAGCAGAAACCCATCAGACAAACCTTCAGGTCATTCCTGGTTGAAGCCCTCACAGAAGACCTTGCCAACCTCTGTAAGGAGTCTGAGGGTGTTCTCACTTCTTTCCCCAATATATCCTCCTCCTAGGTGGCCAGCGAGTGGGAATGAAGCACCCATGGGTTTAGACATGGTATCCCCCATTTCCCTTTCATAAGAAGTCAAACATCCCACAAGCCTTTATAGGGTATTATCAAGCTGTAGCCTATTATTTCAGAAAACACTCTCCCATAATACCCCATTCGGATACTGAGATGAGGAAGAGACAACCCAGAGTTATCTCTTTATTAACACAGACATGCACAAACACCAATCTAGTACTGGGATAAAGAAAGGGGATGCCGAGTACCATGACAGTTAATCAGTAAAGAATGATTGCTTGCAACTGGGGCCTGAAGGGTGCTATAAATGGCCCGCTCAGGTGAGGCTAATGAGATCGTCCGTGGAACACGTGCAGGAGAAGCCGAAGGAGAGACCAGGGAGACACGTGACTGAAGCGCTCAGGAGCTGCTGAGCCGCTGCAGTGGATGCGGGAAAGGTCTCAGGTGGCAGAACTGGTCTGCAACCCTGCAGGAGTCGGAGGGACTCCTTCTCCGTTCAACCAAGGCAGCAGAGATCCTGTAACCAAGATGCACAGAGCCAGGAGCACAACAGCCACAGAGAGCCTGCCGACACGGAGAGCAGTACTTGGAGACAGCATACAAGGTGAGTCAAGGGAGTTTGAATGATGCTGGGACACTGCGGGGTAAACGGCATGCTCTCTGCAGTGTGGATCACTCGCGAGTGAGCGAGGGACCAATGGGCACTATGAATGCTGATCCAGCCTAAAGAAAGATTTTTGACAATACGATAAGTTGAAGGCTATAACTTGAAGACGAAGAACGGTGAATAAAAGGATTTGTGAATACCAAATTATGAATCGGATAAATTTGAGAAGGCCAAGAAAGGTCCCAATAATTGAAGTATTTGAAAAGTGTAAAAACGTCCGTGAGCAGGGTGCAAATTCCCAGCAGGATAGTAAACTGGGAATTTGATGGCAATGTGCTTGAATGGAATGAAATATAGCCTTCTGTTTTCAATAACGAACCAAGAGAAAGCAAGTGCAATTGAACACGATTTGAATTGCAAGCAGTTGGTGATGTTCCTAATAAAAAGGAACTGCGAATTGTGTAAACTGGAGAAAACAAGCATTGACAAGTGCCAAGAATATAATTTACATTTATAATATACATTTTGCGTTATATCAATTGTGAAATGTGATTTTGAAAAAATAGCTGAGTACACCCTCTTTGTGTAATTCGGGATGCTGAGGATGCAGTGTGAGTTGGGGGGGGAGGACATACAAGTACAAGTACATTAGCTTTAGCTTTTGCCATGGGGATTCTAAGTATGTATAGTTTTATAAACAAATTTATTATATTAAGATTAATGGAATTGTATAAATTCTTGAAGTGAGAATATGGAGGGATTTTAATTAACTAAAAAGTAGTGCTGACAATAATGGTTTAACTGAAGTTTTAATAGGTTGATTGATGGTGAATTTGATAAGGGAAAATAAGGTATTGGATGTGGAATTAGAACTAAAATTGTATTTGTAAATTGTATTGATTAGATGATGTTGCCAATTGATATATTGATTTGTATGTGTTTTAATTGATTTGATATTTGAAATTTGTAAAGGTTTTATTGCTGAATATAAATAAAATGAGAATATAAAGAACTGTACAAACTGAAAGAATAAGCAGTGGAAAAATCTTTAAGAATATTTGAAAGTATACCAAGTGAATGTTGGCAAAACAAGTCTTGAGAGAGTATCAAAAGGAAAACACAATAATACTGTGAAGCTCAACCAGTGGCAGTGTAACTGTGAAGAAGAAACAAGTAGGGTGTGTTGGTTGCGTGACCTGTAATGGGTAGACTGTGTGGTCCGACAACTTCGCCTAGACCAAGTACACGCACCTAAACGAAAAACCAACTAATTCACCCATAAGCTTGTATTTGACTGTTAAGGAGAAACTTGGGTCATTTGATATTATCGAACTGAACTTTTGGGATATTGGTGAAATTGATGAAAGGCAAAGCTGGCAGAAAAGCTGAGGAGTATCCTAAGGAATTGTATTGGTATTCGGAACATTGAGAGACTTGAAATCCTGGAGAAGGGAACCCATCTTTTTGACAAAGTGAACCATCCTGAATCTTTGGGAAGGGAAAACCCCTTTTCCATCAACGAGCTCGAAGAAGCTCCGAACTTTTATTTGAACACTTCTCATTTTGATGCTGACACCCCTACACATTATATTCAAGTAGCTGTGAGGACAAGTATAGGTTTTGGACGCAGGCAGATATTTGCTCTGGACTTTCTGACTCTCCTTAGTTTCAGTTAGGTAGGGAAATCCCACGTTAGCATGGGGCAGTTAGGCATTTTCCCAACATTCTCTCATTTTAATAAATGTTTATGACCCAGGTTTTACTCAGTTGTCTGGGCCTGCTTCTTGATGCCTTCACACCTCCAATTTACATAGACAGAACACCCCTAACTGAAATGCGACTCTTTACTGCAAGCACTCAGAACAATTCTCTCAGCCTCCATCGACAGACACATGCCTCTGAAACAACACCACCTGCAAACTGAAACTGTCAGCACCCTGGTACACACAAGAACTAAACCTCAGCAGAGTCATCAGGAAACAAGAGAAAACCTGGCATCGCTCCAGGACTGCATCCGGCCTGGTGTTCCTCAAGGAAATTGGAGCAACCTGCCGACAACTAATCAACACAGCCAAGGCCTCCTACTATCAGAACACCATAGCAGAAGCCGACAACAAAAGCAAAACCCTCTTCAAAGCGGTCAAGCACTGCGTCAACCCGCTACCCGACCTGCCCCTGCCATAACACACCATCGAAAAATCCACCGCCATTAACACCTTCTTCATTGACAAAATCAGCAAGATTCACCAGCACATAGATACCAGTTCTGCATCAACAGACCCACCTCGTGTCCCTCGTTGTGAAATCTCCACACCCTGGACAGCATTCAAGACCCTTTCAACAGAGGACCTTGTAGAAACCATGGCCACCTTCAAAGCACATAGTGTACAGACGACATCCTCCCTTTTACCACACAGTTTTCGTAGGTCCCCCTCTGCCAGGCTCAAATCTCTGACAATAAAGTTCAACATAAACTTGTAAGGCTTTCGAATGTGTGTGGCTTACTTTTCAGACCACTGCAGGACCACTTTGACTCAAAATGAACAGTTCAACTTCTTTTACTTTCCCCTTCTCTAGCAGTTAAACTTATTTATATCACTTTTGCTGTATATTTGCTTTCTTGCTTCAAACAATTTACCTTTCGCTGGGACTTTCAAGTGGGCTACGTCCTTTCACCAGACCACTCCATTACATAGTATCGCTGAACTCGGAGCTGTCTTTTACTTCAAAATTCATTCACAGGTCTGCCTTTCCTCGTGTCTCATTCACACGCGTGCAGCTGTCCTTTGTGATAAAATGTTGCTATTTCAAACTTGAACACACGCCGGTCTTTCAGTCGCTTGCCAACTCACCAACTGTGTGCATCTCCTGTTTGCTTTACAATTTCCAATTTACGGTTCAAGGTTAGTACCGCAGGCTTGGCCGCACCTCCCCAATTCTGCCGTTCACCCAGGAAGGTTGCTGGCGTCCTTGAAACACAATGCAGTTTTCACTTGCGGGATGGCCTTCTCCATGTGTCTCTTGTGGCCTGTCGGTGGCAACGACCTCCGGTAGGGAACTCTGGGGTTTTCCGACCCTCTGCTTTCATCCCTTAGTCCGTCACTCTGCTCCAATAGTTTTGCCTTAATCCCGGAAGCCCTGGCCGTTCTTGTGTTTCCCCCTTGCTCAGATTGTGACTTTGGGTTCTGCCTTTTATTTGTGTGAGGAGACCTAATTGGTATCAGGTGTGTGCACTTAGAATTAAGTGCCAGACTTTGCCTGACCCGATTAGCGGGACATGGCCAGTACGATGTGTAAAGGTTGATGAAATTTACCACTTTGTAATTGTGGTCAGTAAAATCACATATAACCGATATAACAATCTGCTTCCATGTCCAACCGCATTCCCAGCAATGCACCTCAAGGGATCATCAGCATTGGTCTTTCCAGTACCCCTTCCACATCCCTTTCCACCCTCCCCCCAGTATTTGTTTAACACTGGCAGTCCCAGACCATGTGATAGTACATGCCTGTAGTTCTGTTGCATTTAGGGCTTGTATCGTCTCTGCCTCTCCCCATCTGCCTCAATCCCTCTTTGGAGTAATTGACTCTATGTGGAAGTATTTCACTTGTATCAGTCACAGCCTGGCTGCTATCGTCGCCTCCTTCGGGTGCTGTAGTGCGTCCCTCCACTCTTCCTCATCCATGTTCTCCGATCTCTGCTTCAGGTCCACCAATTGTCTAGTTTAGTGCAGTGTAAGTGCTCTATTGAGATTGATCTCCCACTCTTAACACATTTCGTTCCATTGGGGAGGCCTGCAGGACCTCAATCTCTCTCTCAATGTGTGGTGCCAGGGCGTGTCTAAGTTGTAAATATCCGTAATGGTCCCGTATGTTCAGTCCCCATTTGTCTCTAAGCTCCTGTAAGGCTCTAACATGTGAGGTCCCTGCCACGTCCTCAACCGTTGCCATTCCTTTTTGTTTTCTTTTTGTTTCCAATCCCCCCATTTCAGGTGTTGTATAACTTTGATTAATCTATTTTCCCATAATCTAGCAGACAGTGTCAGTCGATTGACCCATCCCAGATTTCTGTGGGCTTGAGTTCATGCAGTCCCCACCGCCTTTGTAATCGATGTACTTTCAGGTACTGGGGTTTTCCATATATAGAAGCTTCTCCCATCCGTTCTTTCCCAACAGGTCCAGTTCTATGTCCACTAAAGCATCCATGCCCCCTCAATAGACCCACCTGTTCCCTATGGTCAGTTGTGACACCCAGTAGTATAGCCTCAGGTTCGGGAGAAACAACCCGCCTTCTCAGTGGGAGTTTTACAGTGTCTCCAATTTAACTCTCAGGGTTTTTTGTTCCCATAAGAACTCCCTTAGTGTGTTATCTATCCTGCCAGTCACCCATTTGTATTGCCCTCAGACAGTGTAGTATTATGTATAGTAGCCGGGCGAGGGACACCATTTTGTACATTGCCACCCTTCCCATCAATGCAATGGGGAGGGTTGTCCACTGTTTCGCATCTTTGTTTTGCCAGCTCAAGATTGAGCCTGCCGAAAAGGATCTCGTTCTTTTCAACAAACACCCCAAGATATTTAAAGTCATCTTCCACTGTCCTCAGTAGTGGGTCTACTCTCCAGTTCCCCTCTCCCCACTCCACTGGGTAATGAATAGATGTATCCCAGTTGATCTGCATCCCTGAGTAACTCCCAAATTCCTTTCAAATGCCCATGGCCATTGGTGTAGATCTTCCAGGGTTTGTCAAATACAGCAGGACGTCGTCGGCATAGAGCGATATTCAGTGTTCTTCCCCCCTGGCCACAGATACCCAGTCAGCTCTGGGTTCCCCCTGACCCATTCCAACAATGGCTCTAGCACTAGAGCAAACAGCATGGAAGACCGCAGGCACCCTTGTCTAGTACGGACAATGTGGACCTTGGCTCAAAAAAGCCTGCGTGCGGGTTGCACACCCTTGGTCTAGCTCTTGGGCTGGAATCGCATTTGAAAATTGTACTAATGTGGTCCATCTCGGTTTCCTATTTTTTATACAAATAACACAAACGTTTTGTACTCGTGAAAACCAGCTGTATTTGATTAAAAAAAAGACACTTCGGCCGACCGATGCCAATGGATGCTAAAACTGCCAATGCATTTTGGACGTAACATCCATCTTCAGGGCTAATAGCTGTATAATGAATAGTTTAATTGCATCAATTTATCAAACCCCACTCCAAAGTGAATTTTCCAGACAGTGTATTCTTACCTTCCCTCTGGCTGCTAGCCAGTTGCATAGTATTTTCGCCCAATCAATGTATCCCTCCCCAATTCACATTCTCCTCATTACCAAGAACATGTACCCCCATTCAATTGAGTCAAATGCCTTCTGGACGTCCAGTGCTAGTATATCCAGTGAGTGCTGTTTAAATCTCAAAAGACAGGGGGCAGGGGGGGTGTCTCCACTATATGGCTGCACCTTAGTAAATACTACTGCATGTTTAATCAAAAAGCATCAGTGAAACATAAAGTACTCAAGATTCTTGTCTTGTGGAATTTTTCTTTTGTTATTAATGCTTAATGTGCAGTGCTTCTGAGGCAGAGGAAATGGCCAATGCATTGTCCATCGGGGTCGCTTCAACAAGTCAATTTAAACATATCGGTAAATGCCAAAACAAAGTTGTGTACTTGATTTCTACAGCCATACATCAATAAAAGTACATACCTGCTTGGCATGGAAGCAGTGTTCTCAACCACACAACCTAAGAGGATAAACAAACCCTAGTAAAGATTAGATTTAGCAGAAACAACTAACTTTAAATAAAACACTTTGTAAAGGCAATAAAATCAATGTTGCAAATATCTGTTCTTCAAATACATGTCAGTAATGTACTAATGCACCCTCTTCAGTATGAATTGCTGTAGAGAAATTAAAAGAAACCCTATGCATCAGTGTTTCATCATACAACTGAAACTGTTAAAGAGTAATAAAAAACAACAATAAACAATCTATCTCTGTACCTTATATTGACTGAACAACAGTATGGGTTGCTCACGGCAATCAAACAGATACTCTAGAAAAATAAGTTGGAGTGCTGACACAATCGCATATGATCTATGCAGTCACTTATTGTAATGTAGTAATTAACTCGCCATAAAATGTGAGCTCAATCAACCTACGATCAGTGTGGCAAAGATTTTACATACACATACTGCATCTTTTTATGTGAATTTCGGTAAACGCTGCAGGTAAAATCAATAATGCGTTCTGTCATCAAAGGTGATGACGTCATCACTTTGGGATGCCTTTCCTTGCAGTTCTAACAATAAAAAACCTAAAAAAAAGAACACTTCAACACACAAACGTCACAGCCGTGACGCGAGTATTTAAAGTGTATGTCAAGTAAGGCAAAACATTAAATAGATGGGTGCGAAAACCTGGAAATGCAATAATATAAACAGCACCATCGTAGAAACGTTATATGTACACTTTCATATTGTCGCACATTAGATGGTGCACACCCATCTCTCAAATATCACAGAACACGACTAAACTGATTTGAATCTCTTGTACAACTGTCATGTTAAATATGTAAGAAATTGGACAGTAGGTCTCAATTTCTTATTAATATACACATTGCAGTATTACTTAACACACTGTTTAAAGAGTCATGGTGCAGCCCAATTGCTCAATGGCTATACAGGGCTATCATTCAAAAACATGTAGTTCAGAAAAGACAGCGGATCAGACAAATTGTCCCAAATTGTAATGCATACAAAGCAGTAAGAAGTTGTAACCGTATACAATAATGTTACTTTATTTTCAGTATAATAAACCGGGACATCGTCCCATTTCTCCATCAAATTGTGGAATACTTTAAAGGAGTGTTAAGCACAACAAGCATAGCATATTTAAACCTTGTGCAGAGACATATACAATACTACACTAGGCATCCCATAGAGATGTATGTAATATATTAAGGCCCAACTGTAATAGTACTCAGGTTATGAGATGCCTTTATTGAGAAATGGTTTACAGTGAGTGAGATGGAACTAGTCCCACAAGTGTCAAACACAAGTAACATAATACTTGGGGGACAAATCAATAGTTTAGAGGTAACATACATAATTCTTCGTTCATCCCATATCATGCTTCTTAGTCTGTCAATTTGTTCCAGTTTTTTGGTCAAATTCATTGACAAATTCTTGTTTTCAATCACCTCTACTATCTCAAAACTAGTCTGAGATATTTGATGCCCGTTGGAAATAAAATGTTTGGCTAATGGTGACGTTGTATTATTAAGCCTTCGACTGGAACAATACTCTTTCCAGCCTCTTTCCAGCCTCTCTTAGCCTTACAAGTGTTCTGACATTCATAATATATGCTACAGGGACACTTGATAGAATACATTACATTCTTCGAGTCACCACATTGGGATGCCTGCCTTTCTTTACAGTCCGAACAATAAAGAACCTACTTCTTTCTGCTACTTCTCTCATGGGCCAAACCTGGCAAATCATCAAAAAGAGTACTAATACTCTTATCACAGCATGAAATCTTTCAATTTTTGATGACACTCTTTTAACCTGATGTGCTTCTACACTGTATTTACCAACATAAACTATAGGTGGCTGTGATTTTTGTTTCTTAGTATTCAATAATGTTTCCCTTGTCAATGCAACTGTTTTGTGTTAAGCTTCACTGAGTATCCTCTTTCCAAAAACATTTTAGACATCTTCTCAAGCTCCGTTTTACACTCATTGGGCCTCATTACAAGTTTGGCGGTAACCTTGCCGGTAAAACCGGCAGGCTGCTGCCAAACTTGCAATTTCTCCGGCGCCCGCGTATAAGCAATTACTGGGTTGTTATGGCCCTGCCGGACCCGGTATTTGCCCATTCGCGGGTGCTTGCATCCGCCATGCTGTGCTTGCGGGTGCCACTATGCCCGCCAGGTCGGACCTGGCAGGCAGAAAGGCACCCGTGAGCCCAACTCGTAGTTTGCCGGTCCGAGAACTACGGTACCGGCAAACTTACCGGTACCGTAGTTCCCAGACCTGCAAACTTGTAATGAGGCCCATTGTCATTACTTACATGATCCTAAAAAGTTGGCTATATGGTAACATTTTCAATGTAGAATGGGGGTGAAAGCTATGTCGATGAAAGAGATTGTTCCTATTTGTAGGTTTATGGTACAAAGTTGTCTCAAAATGAGGACCAAGATGTCAAGAAAATGTATATACGTTTCCCCATCTAGTATGTGAACTGTATTCTTTTATCAATAGAATTCAAATAATTGAAAAAATCATTCATTGTGAATGCTGAACCTTTCCAAAAGATAAAAATATCAATGCATCATCCCCAATATTTATTTTTATTTATTTGTTTCGCGCCAAAAACCTGATAGGCATCATGCCGCATAATTATGCATTTATACCAGACTGAATGTTTAGTAATAAGATAATTCTCAAATTTGAACATAAAACAATTTGCATATGCTGAGGCCATAGTATCCCCCATAGCGGTACTTGTTGGTTGAAGTTAAAATGTACTGTCATAACTAAAATACGAGTTCTGAGAAATATATTCAAGGAGAATTATAACAACTTCTTTTGCTGCTCCCACATTTTCTTCTTGCAGTAACATCCATCCCTCAATACCCATTGTGAGTGGTATTGAAGTGTAGAGGCTTCTCGCGTCAATGGTTGCTAAAATGCACCTTTAAAAACCTGCATTGATTCTAAAAATCTTAGGAAATGTGTGGTATCCTTAATATAAATGTCGCATTTTTGTATTAATGGTTGTAGTATTGCTTCTATGTATACCCCTAGTGGTTGTACAACTCCTTCTGTTGCTCCACCTATTGGTCTGTCTGCGGGGTTATCCAAAGATTTATGAATCTTGGGTAAGAGATAAAAGTGGGGTGTTCTAAGGTGCATTTTAAAGAGAAAAGCGTTGGCCTTGTCGTTAATCCAATCCATTCTTTACAAATAATCCAGAATAATGTTCAACTTCTGTTTTATATCTTCAAGAGATTCTTTAACAAGCATGGTATGTCTGTCCTTCACTCAGTTGGCTGGAAACATTCTTGCTCTTAGTCAAATTTGTTCATAATCACAAGTGCAACTCCCTTATCAGCAGCCCAAATTAATGTTCTGTCATCTTCATAAAGAGACATGATAATGCCCATTTCAAACCTGTTCAGATTATTGTTTTTAGTATTTCTTACAGAAATCCTACCAATGTCTATCAAGATAGACTCAGGAAAGGTATTTAGAGATGAATAAGTGTGATGAATCCTGCAGAGTCATCACTAAACCCTAGCCTAGGATCTCCTAAGTCATTTTGGTGTGGAATTGAACAGAATTGCATTGAATCTGAACTTTCCCAAGGACATTCCTGAATTGATCCAGGGGAAGGGAACCCAACCCTGGGTCACAGGGAGTACTTTGAGTTTGGACTATTACACTGTTTAGTGTACACTCTTACACTGTTTAGTGGAACTGAAGACCGCTAAATATTCCTTGTATATTTTTGTTGTTTGTATTCATGTGAGGGTCAGAGACTTTTTGGACACTAGGTCATCTGTCTTTAGTTTTAGTTTGCTAGGTAGGGACATCCTTCTTAGAATAGAGAACGATAGGCTTTTATCTCACCCTTTTTCATTTAATAAATGGCAAACATTGAGAAAACTATACCTTTGTGCCCGTCCCACATTTCTTAGCCCTCACATGAGCTAAAGGTGGCCATCAGTGCTTTTGTTTCTAGATATTCGTTTTCTGAGTCCTCTTCTTCATCGATGTTGTCTGTTTCTAGATTGTCAAAAAAGGTATTTAATTTAAGTTTATGTACAAATTTAAATAGTTCTACTTTAGTGTCAAATATGTTGGTGCTGTATGTAGGTATGGAAAATAGTCCCTTCTGCAATATTCTTTGTTCTTGGATAGTGAATGACCAACTGGAGAGATTAACCACTACTTTCTTTTCGTCTGGAAGTGTTGGGGATGGGTGTTTCCTCTGTCCCCTATGTTTTCTTGTCCTCTTCTTCCTATAAAAGGATGTCCTGTAGTCAGACCAGTAGCTGTCTCATTGTAATGTGCAGATACAGCTCCTATTGGGTGGTCAGAATCTCTGTGTGGGACTGTGTGGTTGTTCCTGCGATATAGATGTGACCTCTACATTGTCATTATCTGAGCTGGAATGGTCAGAAGAACCGCTATTATTTTTCTTAGGAAACTGCCCTCTGTATTTTTCCATCCATGTATAAACCTTGTCATGCAAATAATCGTACATGTCACTTTTGAACTTGCATATATTTTTAGTCTTTAACTCTGTCCTATAGCTCCCTAACTTGTTATTATTATCTTCTAAGATAATGTCTAAATCTGCCTTGCGTAACTGAGTGATCAGTTCACTTTGAATGTCAGAGGTTTCTCTTGATATATGATTAAATTGCACTGAAAGTGCTTGTATTATCAGTAATATAAGATTTAATGAGCACTTATTCAAGATTGCTTCCCATTTCTTCACAATCTCCTTACTCTCCTTGCACAAGGTAGGTCGAAGGGGAATGCGTAAATCCCTAGGGATTCTCTGAACTCTGTAATACGAAGAATGTCATTTTCTATTAATCTCTCAGTGAATCAGGTATTCTAGCTGCTTCATTTATCTACTGGGGTCACCCTGTGGTGTAGTATATCCTGTATGAGTTTAAGAATTACTTCTGCCTCTTCTGTGTTGAAACCAAGAGTTGCATCAGATAATAGCATAATTTAGTTGTAAGCTTTAAACTTTAGATTAAGAGAAAGGTGGTGCCCACTCGCCCTTTGTCCTGTTTATTTCTCGCCATACCCAGGACCTAGTGCAAACGCCTGATCTTCATTCTTGTGGATTGATTTGGGATAAACCCACATTGGTCCTCCTTCATTATGTTTGTCATTAATTTTTGTAGCCTATTCGCTAAAGCTTTGGCAAGATTTTGGTCTCGATATTTATCAGGGAGATGGGTCTATATGACACGCAGTCCTCCCTCTGCTTACTCTGCTTCCCCTCCTTTGGTTTAACCACTATAGTTGCTTCCCTTAGGTCCTTCGGGAGTAGACCCTTCCTCCTACTTTTTGGCATCATAGCCCTCGTCTCCTCTTTAATTTCAACCATAATTCCAGAGGTAGTCCATTCGGTCTTGCCGTTTCCCCAACTGAGACATAGCAGCCTCAATTTCCTCTATCTGTAAGTCTCCCTCAAGTGCAGCGCTTTGTTCTGCTGTAAGGTGGGCCATTGGCAATTGCTCCAGAAACAGGTGTATTTCAGTGTCCGATTTGTTCATTTGTGACATATACAGCTGCCGATAATAAGATGCAAAGGTTTGCCCAATTTCACTTGGATCACAAATAGTATCGCCACTATTGCCCACCCTAATTTCATATGTCAGCCGGCTTCTAGCCTCACTTTGTGCTAACCATGCCAATAGTGTCCCTGTTTTATCTCCCCACTCAAATATACATGCGCCCCCCTGTGCCACCATCCCATACTGGCCCTTTTGAGTGCTCCAATTCTAACCTCCTCCTTTGTCCTCTTGAGCTCCCTACATAGAGCCTCCGACTGTGCCCCTCATCATTATCCTGCTTGTTCTGCCACCTTAGCCTCCTTCCCTACATAACATCTCTCCAGCTCTTTGACTTTTTCAGTGGTCACTGCCATAGCTTTCCCCCTCAACACCACTTTATACGCTTCCCACAGTGTCTGCGTTGAGTCAACCGTGACTCTGTGCACTGTTTCTTCGCTTAATTACTCGACAATCTCCATTCAGTAATTGGTAAGATCCCAGACTCCCCCTGAAGGTGGAGCCTGTATCCTGACTCACCATGCGAGTGGCGTGCAATCTCAAATACCCCTAGGGAGATATTCCACTGCCTCCACCTTTAACCTGTCTGTCTGCAGTGAAAATACATGATTTATTCTAGAAAAGGATTTGTGCATCGCAGAGAAGAATGAGATCTTCCTCCCATCAAGATGTGGCTACCTTTACCAGTCTACGAACCCCATTGCCTCCTGGAAAGCTCCCAGTATTTTTCCTATTGTCTACCCTCAAGGTTTTCCTTCCACCTGTCCAATTCGTGCTTATCCACCGTGTTGACGTCTCACGCAATTATCTTTATTCCTGGCTGCCCTCCAAGGTTCACCCTTTTTGCCTCTTCCAGCATGCCCACCAATAGCATGGGGGCGGGGGGGAGTACACATTAATGAAGGAATTATCTGTACCAATATTCCCAGAAATCCCCACACCCGTCTCCTCCTATCTTGAAATGACATCTGTGTGATCTGTAAGGCCAATGTCTTCTTAACCAATATCCATGCTCCTCAGGGTCCCCTTGTGAACCCCAAATGAATCACCTTTTTATATGTTCTCCCCAGTACCCCAGATGTCCCCCGGTAGTTTCCTGAAGGAACACCACATCCAGCTTATATCTTTTCAAGCCCTGGAACACTGCGATCCTCTTGCTTGATTATATTGTTTAGCCCATTTACGTTCCATGAGATATCATTTTGTGCCTGTGTTATCCATGCCGATAACACCCTAAACTATAGCATTTCTCTTGTCTGTGTTTTTCCTCTCTATCCTCCCATCTATTATACCTGTGTTCTGCCACGATTTACTTGAACCCCCATTCCCTCTCCCCTAAACTGTATCCCCTAACCTTTCTCCCACTCCCTTCCTCCCTCACCCATACTTGCTCCCCAACTACTAAGTATCTGTCACCCCTATAAACAACCCCCCAATTAAGCTAACTACACTCTGACCCTACCAAAACCTTCCCCTGTCCTCCCGCTCACCCGCAGGGCTCTCCCAAACCTCTTGTGTTGACCCTCTGCGTTTTCCATCATTCCCTGTGCACCCTAGACTTTTTCACCTCCTCTCTCTACTATCAATATGGACCCTTTCGGGATCTACTAACAGTTCTTTGCCTCCATTCCCAATGCGCCGGTCACAGTGTCCAAGCTGCACTGGGTCCGATATGCCCCCGATTGGGCAGTCAGTCAACTTTCCCACTTCCTGCTCCTAGTGTCTGTGAGGCCTCCGGTGCAGCGCTCTCCTCTGCCAAACCCATGTCGATTCCGTTGATTGTGCCATATGCTCCCTCCTTGATCCTGTAGTCATTGGGTTTCTCTCCAGGCGGTCCATGGCTGAGTTCCCCCTTTCTTCCCGAAGCTGCGTCCCACCTTTTGATGGTCTCTTTGATACTGGTCCTTTTAGTCCTCCCTGTGGCCCTCACCATCATTAGTCCACGAGTATTCCTCAGGCCTCCAACCAGTCCCATGCCTCTCCAGGTTCCTGAAACAACCACAATCTCTCTCACACCATTACTCTGTTTGGCTGGGAAAACCAACATGTATTTAAAGTTGTTAGTGTGCAGCCACCTTTTAACCTCCTCAAACCCTCCTTGCCCTTTGCATCTGCAGGGTGCAATCCGGGAAGAGCATGACCCTGGCATTGCCAAATTTGATGGGGGCCCTAGCTCTTGTGGTTTAACATCCCCATGTCTAAAGTTGAAGAGTTTTGCAACCACTGATCTTGGAAGTGCTCTTGGTCGTGGTTGTCTGCCCGGGACTCTATTATCCCTTTCTATTGAAGAACTTGATGAGGCCCCTTGGTTGTAGGTATTCTCTAATCCATTTCTCCAGAAAGAGATCCGTAGCCGGCCCCTCCGCCCTCTCTGGGAGACCCACGGCTCTGATGTTTGCCCTATTGGATTTCCCTTCTGTGCCTTCTGCTCTCTCTGCCAGATTATGGGATTTACACTAAAGCACTTGGGCCTGCGTCTTGAGGGCCTTTAGAATGTCTTCCAGTTTACTTGCCCTCTCTTTGGCTTCTCCCACTCTTTCTGACACCGCCCTCAAATCCGTAAGGAGCAGGGATACATCCACACTCACCTGGCCTATCCTGTCCTCTAGTCTAGTCCTCGTCAGTCACTGATTTCAAGGCTGGCGGCGGCGAGCTGATCCGAACTCAGGCCTGATCTGTTTCCCTGGGCCTGTGGGTGTGCTTTATCCATCTGGCCCACCATGAACCGTCCATTTTGCTCTGCGTCATCTTAGGGTTCTTTTCCTTTCTCATTTCCTCCTTTGTCCTAATTGTCCTGCATGGGGGGGGGGGGACTCCTTCGCCTCTCATTCGTGGTTCCCTCCTCCTTTGTCCTCTGGAATGCCCTCAGTTCCGGGGTTTGGCCCTTCTCCCCTGTTCACCTTTCCCAGGGCTCTTTACGGGTCCTGATATGGGTGCCCGTGTCGAGGGCCAGGCCCTGCATCACAGGCTCTGGTACTGTGTGCTATCTCAAGTTCACTTACTCCTACATCCCGTCCCCTTACCTCCACCCTTGTGGGCGTCACCCAACATGGGGACAGTACTGGAACCTTTGACAGCGAAAAAAGTGAGCTTCCCCTTTAAATTTAGTATAGCACTTGGGGGACCAACCTCGGCGTGAGAATGCCTCGCCCTCCGGCGCCTCACCTCAGTCCCTTTTTCTGCATGGACGGTGTCAGACCTGGCAGCAAGCGCAGAGATTTTCCTTTAGCTTTCTGCTTGCTCCCCGTTTTGTTTATTCAATCTGATTTAACTTCCCTTTGGTGCCTCGCCTCTCCCGGCGCATGTCAGCAGCAGGAAGAGTCCCGAGATATACCTCATTTGACTGCTTGTTTCCTTCCTCGGACCGCAATGTTCTCTGTCGTGAGTGTTTGGGGCCCGATCACCGGTGGGATGCATGTTCGGCTTGCAGCGCTCTTGGTCACAGGGCATTTAAGAATCGGTTGTCACTTTGTAGGGAGATCTTACACACTTGTCCTACGCCCCACCTTAAGGACCTCATCTCCAGGACCTTTCATCAATGTTAGGGAGAATTCTCTGTAAGGCTAATTTCCCAAACCTAGTGAGTCCCCCAGCAACTTTGCTGGATTTTTGGGGTTTATTTTTTTCTCTCCTGCTAAGAGTGAGATTCTTTTACTCCCACTCTTAGACATGATTTGAGGTGTTCCTTTAACTTCCAATGTGTTTTATGGGCTGTGGGGTCTTTTACTCCATAGGGTCTCGTGTGTTTTTTTTTATGTGGGTTACACAGCACCCTCCGTGCCGTAACCCAGGGGTGTCGTAGCGACCCCCCAACATAGACTCCATACCCTGGGACTGACTACTGTCTCCCAGGGCATGTAAAGTCACCATTGGCTTTACTAGTCCCAAATTATGAACAGAAACCAGTACAAACCATCATATTGTGGACGTACTGGTCGGGGCAATTCGATTGCCCCGGGGTCTGTTGTTCGAGGGGGCACGTCTCCGTCCCCCCTGATCGAGTTTTGGCTGGTTGCAGTGGATACTACTTTTTATATTCGACCACAAATATATCTCTATGGGATTTTCCCATTGTTCGAGGCTACCAACTTTAATTATTTAATTCTTATAGCCTCGAACATACCGCTGGATTATTTATTTAATATTAATTCACTGGTTGGTATTTTTTGCCAGAACTTGATTCTAAAATGGCGTTTGTGTTCTCTTCTGTGACTCCAACCCAAGTCGAGCCCTTTGTTCCACTTTTTGGCAGGCTTCTCCACAGAAACCTCCAAAAGTGGTGCCACTCTGTCTGGGTACCACAGAGGGTGTGGGAGGGGGTTTAGGCACCCTGGACTGAGTTACCTTGGTAACTCAAGTCGCACTCTTGTGTGATTGGCCCACCAATTAGCATGTTTGATTGACAGCTAGGCTGAGTGAATGGGGGTGTGCTGCATAAAAGCAGGGCTTTGGGGACTGGAACTTCAGAAGTTGCCACAGGACCTAACAATCCGAGGAGGGAGAAGCTGAGCCGACCTGCAACGACGACACCACCGGTGGAGCCCTGCTGAACCGTCCCACCACTTTTCCAGACGACAGAGGAGATCTCCAGTCCGGAGAGTCTTCTTCCTTTGACTGGTGGGGATAACCAGTTTTGCCTTCTTTTCACCTTCCTGGAGCATCTCGTGGCCGCCTTGCCCGTGCCAAGCACCCCGGCAACCGGAATACCACGGTTTACCACTACCGCGAAGAGAAGGGTAGTGCCTTTTAACCAGAGAACTCCGCGGCTGGTTTCTTCCCTGGCAGTGCAACGACCTTCATCTTTCCTCCATGGCGAGACCTCTTCTTCCTCTGGACAAAACACCGACTTGCACCTGCTGCCAGGAACAACTGCCCCCGCTGGAGCTTCCTTCACACTTTCTAACCTGGGCTAGCCTGGGACAACGTAGCTAACTTTTCCTGACTTTAATTTCATCCATTTTGTGTGAACTATCTACAAGACTCTTTGGGCATAACCCGACTGCGTGAACCTGGACCCCTTCTGCTTGCTCTCTCCAAGAGTGGGCCTTGCAATTGACTTCCTTGCTATCTAGTAGAACTCTGCTTATCCTGCCTTACTGTGGTTCTTTGTAAAAGTATTGAAACTTGTGTGCTTCCTTAACTCTGCCTTTTTCCCTCCCTTTCTTTACAACTTAGAGTGCCATCTTATGTTAAGCGCTCACCTCTGTCTGAAAATAAGTGGCGTTTCTCACTAAGACTTGTCTAATAAGTGAATAGGGTTGTATATATATGATAGTGACTGTGTGCTGAATTTACTTACCTCGTTTTTGCTAGTGTAAATCACAAGTGTGTTTTTAAATAAATAATTATATACTTTTAGACCAAAGCTCTGGTCAGTGTTTGTTTGTGCTACTGTGTCTCTGTACCTATTGTGTATACTCTGCATACTGCCTAACTCTTCTTGAGGGAAGTCTGACTGCTCAGCCACAGCTACCAAGTGAATATGTGTGGTACAGACTGCTACCAAGTGGGTTTACTGCCAAACACCTGTAGTCTTAAATCTTTTGCAGTGGTCCCTAATGGAACTGCACAGGTTTCTGCCTAACAATCAAGACAAGGTAGGGCCTCTGTTAAGCACGGCTCCACAGTGCAGCAACTCATTTCCCGGGGTTCCCACTGATCAAGGTTCCTCGGATTCAGGTTCTGGCAGGCAAGAGGCCTCTAAAGTTCCCAAACCGAGGGGCCCAGGGACTCTTCCGGGGACAGATCTGAGACTGTCCTGGCTACCGGCCTCCCAAGCTGAGGGGCTCAGGGCTCCTACCGGCTGTCCTTCGAAGGGCGATCAAGTACGTCCTCTTCTTCACCCCACGGGTTAAGGGATAGTCGAGTGCTACCTCCAAGAGTCTGTCCTCGACACAATCCAGCGTGCCTACTGGCACAGGTGCCAAAGGCGTCCAGCCTACCAGAGCTCGCTCCAAGGTCATGAGTCAGGGCATTACGGCTACCGGCTCGCCGGCCGAGGGCTCAGCGACTACCAGAGTGATCTCTGAGGTCGACCCTTCTGCTTCGGGTGCAAGACCCAAGTTATATCCTCCCGTGTCTGAGACCTGTGGTGGCTCAGGGCTTCTGCATCCTCCCACCCAGAGCATGGCGCAAGGCCTCAAAATGGCGAAGAGGCACGTGGCAGAGCCTGCCAGGCTTGTGGACATCTGGATACAGCTCAGGGTCCACCCGTGCTTGAGCCCATTGAATGGGCTTTACAAGATGATCTCAGTCCCCTTCCCTCTGGAAGCAGCAGCAGATTGTACGGTACAGGCATCTGGTCTCCTCAGGGATAAATCTACCCATCACAGCCTCACGGCTAAATGTCTCAGGCACCTCAGCGCTTTGACCAAGAGCAGAGACCTAGTGCCTCGGAGGGGCTTGCGAGGACCGCTTGATAGAGCGCGTCCTCTTCCTCATGCGTTGCCCTCAGATGAAGGGGCTCCTGAAGGATATAGTGAAGGTGGTCATCTTGCAGGTGGCGCCACCACGGCCCTCTCCTCTGGGTACTCCTCCCGTTCCTCTGGCGCTGCTGGTCCTTCCCCAGGTCCAGGCCCTACCGGTTGCTCAGACCCCTCTACCTCCTCCTGTATCACCAATGCCTTCCCCTCATCAGCCGTTGGACCTGACTTTGGTGCCGGACTTAGAGGGTACCCTGTTGGCAACTGTGTCCCGGGGCCCGGATTCCCCTCGTTCTGTGAAATGGGGGGTCGGGGGGTGATGAGGACGATGACGCCCACAACTATGAATCCTGGCATCAGTTAAGGCCTTTCATGGCCGCCTTCCGGGCTTGACAAGGTTCATGGGGGTCCATCTGCCCGAGGCAAACCCCCAGGAGTCTGGAGTCCGGAGGGCTAGCAGAGGTCTTGGGTAAGCGCACCACGATCTGGTCTGGCATGCCTCTCTAGAAGGATGTCCTGCAGGTGGCGCGAAATGTCTGGAAAAAGCCCGGCACAACGCCCAGATGAACAAGAAGTTGTACATCAGGTTCAGGCTGACAGACAGGGAGCCAATCCGCCTGGCCTCCCACCCTCAGCCTCATTCTTCAGTGGTGGCTACGGCCTCCTTGTATTCTTCCTCCATGGGTGCCATCTCCAGTTGTCTTTCCAAGGAGGACAATGTCCTCAAGTTTTTGGGAAAACGCTGTTGCTCCATCTCAAGACTGCATCTGCAACAAGCCAACACAGGCGCCCTCTTGGCTGCGCCTAACCAGAAGCTGTGGCGGGAGCTCTGGCAATTTCTGCCTGACCTCCCTTCATACAAGCAAGCCTCCTTCAAGGTCGGTCTGGCAGAAGCCCGGGCCATTGCGCAGGACCTCATGGAGTCTTCGGTCCCCCACATCAACACAGTCAGCAGAGGGCTGTGCCTTGGTGTCGAGATGAGGAGGATGACGTGGATGCACGCCACTAAGTTTTCATTTGACGTGCAGGAGCGGATCCTGGATCTGCCCTTCAATGGTGTGGACCCTTTTAATTCATCAACCATTCACGAGTTGACAAAGAAGAAAACCTCCACTCAAACTGCCAAGTCCTTGGCCATCCTGAAAAAAACTGGACATAAATCCTTCACTCAGTCCCAGGGCAGGACCGAGTTCAAGCCCTGTGCTTTCTCCACCTTCAAAGGGATTCCGGGACCGCGTTACACAGAGGCCTGACAGGTCATCCAGCAACAACAGGAGGAAGCAGCAGAGGACGTTGCATGTGTTTTTCCACTCCCCCACCTCTGACGCCAAGAAGCATGGACGTCAAGGTCCGGCAACACAGCTCGCCTGTGGGGGGCAATTCTGTTCCTTTGCCTCTATCATTCTCTCCTCCTCTTAGTCAGATTGGGTCCCTGGCTCTTTGACGGAGGTCCTTTCCCTATTGTAGATGCAGGCGATAGAACTGGTTTCTCTTGTAGACAGGGGCTCTGGGTACTATTCCAGGATGTTTGCGGTACCCAAGAACAACCAGGCTGGCCTGAGGGTTGTCCTGGACTTGTAATTTCTAAATCTGTGTTTACCGCTGGAACACTTCAAGATGATTACTCCTGCGCACATAACCAAGTCTCTTGTGTGCAGGGTATTGGATGTGTTCCCTGGACCTCAAGAATGCATACCTACATGTACCCAATCTACCAACCGCATCAGACGTTTCTGTGGTTCACGATGGTCGTACAACTTTCAGTACAAGGTGCTGCCCTTCATCCTGAACATGGCCCCCTGGTGTCTTTACGAGGTTGATGAACGCAGTGGCGGGCCTTCATCTGTACGCTTATTTGGACGACTGGCTGGTGAGGGTGGGGTCACTCGAAGGGGTGGTGCACTCCTGCCAGAGATTAGCGGATATCTCCCTCAACCAGCGGAAGTCACAGTTGTACCCATCTCAGGAACTGGTCTTCCTAAGGGTGCGTTGGAACACTTCCATTCAGTGGGTGTTTTCCTACGGCTGAGAGGCTTCTGTCCCTCCGCATGGCGGTGTGGCACTTTCTGGCCAACTCAACCACCTCTGCATGGTGGTTCTAGCATATTCAGGGCCTGATGGCCTCCTGCCTGCTCACTGTACAGCATGCTCTCCTCAAGATGAGGTGCCTCCAGTTCCACCAGCCGGCCAATTGGGATAAGGAGACTGGGTCCCAGTCGGACAGGGACCCAATACCACTGCTTCTCATGCCCGATTATCGCTGATGGCTGATGGATGGTAATGTTTCAGTGGGAGCCCCTTTCACCCTACCAGAGCCTACCCTGGTGGTGATGACACACTCCTCCCTTTTGGCCTGGGAGGCTACTCTGGAATGCTATGCGATTGATTGAGCATAGTCCAGGACGGAATCCATCCTTCATATCTATCTGCTCAAGCTCAGGGGAGTTGCCTTGCCCTCAAGGCGTGTTTGCCCTATCATCAGGGACTTGTCTGTTCTGGTCAGGGCGGAGTATTCTACTACGTTGTTGTACCTTAACAAGCAGGGTGGCACCCGTTTCCCCCCCCCTCCATTGCATGCAGGCGGTATCGATCTGGGAATGGGACCTGATGGAGGAGATTTGGATTTCAGCATTCCACCATTCCACCATTCCACCTCCCAAGGGACGGCAGTGCAGAAGCGGACCAGCTGAGCCGCTTGGGGTTCAACACCTACGTGTGGGAGTTATACACCAGCTCCTTGTTGCCCCTGTTCCAGAATTTGGGGTTCGCAAACCTGGATTTGTTTGCATCCCCTCTGAATTCCAAGTGCCTCCAGTTTGCTTCATGGGCAGGACGGGGTCGGGATCTCTGGGAGATGCCTTCAAGATCTTTTGGCATGGTCGCAGGTATTATGCATTCCCACCCACCCCTCTGCCCCAATGGACCCTCTGCACGTTCCGGGTTTCGGTGGGTTGCAGCCTCATCCTGATTGCCTCCCACTGGCCTTCGATACCCTGGTTTTTGGATC
The DNA here is from genome assembly GCF_040938575.1 of Ambystoma mexicanum. Taxonomy (NCBI): domain Eukaryota; kingdom Metazoa; phylum Chordata; class Amphibia; order Caudata; family Ambystomatidae; genus Ambystoma; species Ambystoma mexicanum. The sequence continues at coordinate 1,255,987,256 of NC_090923.1, read as the reverse complement.
TGCTGCAGTTGTGCTCCCAAGGTCCCATCCACCTTCCGATCTTTACCAGGGGATTTCTGAAGCAGCAGGGCGGGCAGTGGAGCATCCGGACCCAGCCAAGCTGGTGCTGGCGCTGGCAGCCGGGTTCCTGACCAGGTGAGGTTTCAACATGCTCAATTTTCAGATGACAACTGAGGCATCATTCAGTAGGCCAGGAGGCCCTCGGCTCACTCCCAGTTTAAGAGTAAATGAACTAGGTTCTGCCATTGGGCTTGTGACAAGGGTCTGGACCCTTGTCATCTGTTCTTAAGATGACGTACTGGCTTTTTCAGCGCACCTGGCTTGTTCTAGAGTTTAGGTGGATACTTGCTGCACATATTTGGCGGCCATTAGGGCTTAAAGGAATTCCCCTGAGCATGTTTTCTGCAGCCAGCCCGTGGTTAGGTCCACGTTAAGGGGTTGTCTAGGCTTTTTCTGCCAGTGCATTGGCCACATCCAGTCTGGGACCTCAATGTGGCAAGCCTTTCGAGCCGATTGCCTCTGTGGACATCCGCTTGGTGAGCTGCAGGCATTGTCCTTGTGCGAGCCCTCCACCACGTTTTACAGTGACAAGGTCATCTTGAGCACACACCCAAACTTCTTGCCAAAGGTGGTCTCTCAATTTCATCTGAATCAGGAGATCTGCCTATCTGTGTTCTTCCCGAACCCGCAGTCAGAGGCAGAGAGGGCCCTGTATTCCTTGGACCTCAAGAGGGTCATCCTGTTTTATCTCTCTCGGACGAAATCCTTCAGGAAATCCCAAGCGTTATTCGGTCCCCCCCTAGCTCTCAGGCTTCCATCGCCTGTTGGATGGTCCAGGCCATTTCAGAGGCGTACCCGGCCATGGACAGACCTGTTCCTGAGGGGATTCATACCCATGCGGTCAGAGCCAAGGCCATGGCGGTCGCATTTCAGAGACATGCTTCTTGGGAGGTCCTCAGCAAGGCGGCTACTTGGGCCACTGCGTTGGCCTTCTGTAAGCACTACTCACTGGACACCAGCTCCAGGCGCTGAGTTTGGTCAGGCGGTTCTGAAGAACCTTTTTGCTTCGTCTTGGATTTGAGGTAGGTTATCACCGCTCCACCCTATATTTTTGTTAGGTGGAATCGCCCACAAAGATGGAGGAAAGGGGATGGGACGTATGACTAAATAAAGTTATTCACTGCAGTGACTAGAGCACTCATAGTCCTTAGTCTCCTTTCCTCCATACAACCCACCCTCCTTCCCCTGCTAATATGGCAATGACTAGTATGTAATAGGCATAGTCAGGTATCTAAGCATTTGATGTGTTCAAAGTGGAATCAGGTGAGGTGCTGCAAGGCGGGGCGTTCCCACGCTCGAGGCTGCACCTCGTAAGCTGTACTAAATTTAAAGGGGAAGCTCAATTTTCTGCTGCCAAAGGTTCCGGTACTATCGCCATGTTGGGGGATGCCCACAAGTCTGGAGGAAAGGGGACTAAGGACTATGAGTACTCTAGTCACTACGGTGAGTAACTTTAATTTTTCATCTGTTTTTTTGCTTGTGTTCCTATCGCTTTGCTTCTTATATACTCTTTGTTAGGTTCGATTTTCGTATTTATGCAAAATCTCCCTCAACTGTGAGACCCCCAGCATGTTTTGCTTGACTTGCAGATGATTTTTTTATGCTTCTGAGTGAGTGGGAACCTTTACCCACCTCACCCTTTCTATTGCTCTTTCCATACAAGTCATTTTTGTGACTCTCCATACGTAATTTTGGGAATCGTACTTGACTATAACTTTTTGGGCATTTACATTTTATTAGTGCAGCACAGCTCACAGCACTTTCTGTGCAGTGTTTGTGGAGAGCCATTGGGCATCCCTTTTTATACTCTCTTTTACCTTGTGTGAACTAATGTTGCCAACAGTAGAAGGATACTTTTAATCCTTTCTACAATCCCCATTGTGAGATCAGCACTTTATGTGGAGTGCTGAGGGTTTACATAGTTTCCCCTTTCTCACTGGTTTTGTAACATTTCTGTTAGTCTTTTACTTACGTTACAGAACACATGTTTCTGGATATTTGTATCCTCTCTACATTTTATATTGTAAGATCAGCACACCCTACCTTATGTGGAGTACTGAGGGGTGACACTGTACCCCCTTTCTCACTGCTCCTGTAACGTTTCTGTTACAGAGACAAGCATACCTTTTTATGGCTGGTGGCAGTGGACGTGTTCTGAAGACCTTTGTGTGATTTTTTTACTCGCAGGCGGTCAACCCAGCTGCGGTAATGCACAGAAGGGTCCCTATTCACCAAGAATGGTGGCTGTATTCTTGGTCCTTCTTCTGCTGTGTTGGTTGAGAGATGTCCTGGTTGGATTTGTCTTTGGCGGGAATCCTTTGTGAATCCTGCCGAAGCACCAGAGTGTCTTTGAAGACGGGAAACAAGGGAGGAGTCTGAAACTTCAGTCCTTTGTCTTCTGGCCTGCCTGCCTAGAATCACTCCCCAAAGTTTGAATGTAAGATGTGTGCTGATTGGCTGGGTTCCTGGATAAATGGCCTGGATTTGTAAGCTGAAGACAAGTTGACCACTGGAGCTGAATCCGATGCGAAAGACGGCTGTAGCTGATTCCAGCGACCGGAGATGCATGCTATGTAACCACTGTCTGTTCTGACCCCTTCTTCGATAAGACAGAGGAGTCCCAAAGACGACTCCGTCCCTTGTACTGGTTGGACCAATCAGTCGTAAGGAGACCTGCATTTTGAGCCATCCCACAACGAGCTGTGACCTTCCTGGGCTGCAAACCGCCAATACCCTGGGACCTTGAAGCTGAGTGCTGTGCATCATCTTTCTGTCAACGAATCTCGCTGAAACTTCGGTGGATTCCTGCTGGACCTCCAGAAGCAAGATTCCACTCCTTGAAGTCTGCTCACCAGAGTGCTCGACCCAAGATAGCGACGCAAATCGATCAGACGACAACTGTTTATCTGGTACCTAGAAAAGGGTCCAAATCCACAGAGTCGGGAGAAGCACAGAAAAATCCTCTGCTGGGAGCCTTTCTTCTCGACTGCTGCTGCAATTTCCCATCCAGTGTCCTTTTCATCACCACAACCAGGAATCCAGAGACTGGGTCTTGTGCTTTTGCATCGTGAAAGCATCCGTCTGCAGGCTCTTCTCCACGGCTGAGCTACTGTGTGGCTTGAGGTAATAATTACCTAAAGCCCTTCTGTTGCTCCTGTGTAGCTAGGGTGGTGATCAGTGTAGTTGGGAGTTCACCCATACCGTTTGCCCAGGCCTAAAGCTGGAACATATCCAAGGAGCCTTCTACAAAGTCCTGAACACTTCTATCAACTCTCAAGTATGTTACTTGTTAGATGGGAAATCCTCTGGAACTCTGACTTTCTTACAGTGTGTGCCTATTCCTGTCCTGCCTACAGCTGGCCCCCAGGCCACCCGTGTCCCCTTCTGCCTCTGAGAACTCAAGCCCTAGATTAGGGAAGGACTGCTGAAGTAGAAGGCCCCTGGGAAGAAAATGTAACAAGTGTTGCAAATTACTTACTTGCTAAGTGTTGGTGCTGTAACTGCAATATTCCTGAAATAGAAGAAGTTACAAGTGTTACAAACAGGGATCGAAATTGTGATTTGTTGACCAGGAGAAACAAGGAGCTCCTGGGTATCCGACATAACCAGTTAGGAATGAGCTACCTTTGGGGAACCAGGAGCTAGTACAGATTGCACAACAAATCTAACTTTGTGTAAGATGCAAACTCTAACTTTGTGTCGATTTTCATGTTGTCCAATATGCGCTGAATGTCCCTTAAGTATATTCTTTATCGTCCTTTGTCAACATCCTAAAACATACATAGTTAATATCACATAGCTTGGTTTGTATGGCATCACTTGCCCCAGGAGTCAAAAGTAGCTCCTGGTAGCCGTTGGTTTCAAGCTAACCATCCTCCTCTTGGCTATAACCAGGAGCTAAATAGCTCCCAGCTCCTGGCAATTTCGAACCCTGGCTACAAAGTTACTTACCTGTAAATTGCTTACTGCCATTCTGAAAAGTATTACAAAGTTATTTACTTACCTTTGAATTGTGTTCCACTATTCTCGAAAGTAATGTTGGTAGTATAACTATTATTGCTTGAAACCGAATGAGTGTGACAGTTTACTACCAACAGGGTCTGCTCACCTTGAATTGCATACTGCCATTCTAAAAGTCTACAAATGTGGTTGTATAGATTCAGGAATGCAGGCAACAGAGGCAGCAGCGTAATCCTGCAGCTCCTGGCCCTCTCCTTTTGTGAATTATGAAAGATAATGAACTCAACAAAAAAGATTGGAATTGCTGATCACCCCATCACTAAGAAGCTTCAATCAACCTCTGAGATGGCAGAAGTACCTAGTCCACAGGATATCTACTTCCTCCTTTTGAAGGTGGCGTAAGATTTAGGTAAAATAGCACAAGATGTTAGGAGATGTCAAATCTTCTATGGAAGATCTCTCTATGAATGTTTCCCAGATTCATGGTCGAGTTTCTGCTCTAGAAAGTGGGACTGCTTCAATGTCTTCCAAAATATCAGGCAGCTACAGACCATACAAAATCCTACGGGATGACTTCCACAAAGGGACTGTGAAGACTATGGCGATTGATCTTAAGATTAGAAGTAAGAACTTGCAAATTGTGGGTGTTGAAGAATCAGCAGAGGAGGATTTGGTTCAAACTGTGATTGAAGTGTTAAAGACTACCTACAAATGTGATCATATTACCTCTGTAGACAATGAGAACGTTTACAGAGCGGGTAGGAAATTGGGACCCAAAGCAAGACAGATCCTGGTCTCCTTCATGAATACCAGAAGCAAAGAGGACATACTGGGGGCTGCTAGGAGTAAGGAAGCTGCATGTTTCAAAGGCAACAGAGTCTCTATCTACCCAGACTACCCCAAGGAGGTGTTGGAGATCAGGAGGTCCTTTAAGGGGCCCAAGGACTTTGCAAGGTTTCTAGGCGTGAAGGCTTTTTTAAACAGGATGAACCTGCTAACAATGGTGTTTCCTGATGGTGAAAAGACAACATCCGATCCTACTGAAGCTGTGAAATGGCTGTACACACTGAAAATGCCTCTAATTCAATGGATTGATAACCTATTCAATACCAATGTCATCCCTGCTGGTAAACCTTGTTACTTTATTTCTGATGCTTGTTAATCTGCTTAGAATCACATGCTGTGCATATGGTCTGACATCCAGTGGTAACCGCACAGTATTGCATCTTGTCTTTCGGGGACCGAAAGGGGACGTCGGCATAGGCGTGTCTGTAAACACTATCCCTATCGTGACGTGTGTAGTACCCAAAATCCTTCACGCGCAGAGGTCCCTCAGATTGTTTTTTTCTGCCCAGTTAACTGGTCGCCCTACAGCAGAGCTCTTACTAGAGACATTGTTTATCTTTCCCGAAATTTCGGTTTATGCCCCATTAAGTCATTTCGCCTAATAAGAACATCTTCGATGAAGACTACGGAGGAATCGTCTACGACTGTGGTCTCGGCGGCCGGATTTCCACATGGTCGGGCCCTCTGGCTGACCTATAGTTTAGTTTAGTTTATTATTTGATAATGCGCTCAAAACCCTGGGGTAGCCGGGCGCATCGGTAACAAGAATACTAAAGCTTCGATACATACAATGAATGCATTACATGTTATTACAGTATTTACAGTACAAATATACGAGTTGTCAGTACATCACTTCCACTAGTCTAAGTACAGGTTTCAAGGGTAGTACAGGTTTCAAAAGGTATTTACATACAGAAATCCAGTATCTAGTACAGGGGGGCAGTTTGGTGGGTGTCGGTGGTCCAGAGCCAACTTTTCACTTTGGATCTGAATCTAGCATAGGGCTGAGCATCCCTTAGAGCAGAAGGGAGTGCGTTCCAGACACGGGCAGCTCTAACAGGGAAGCTCACACCACCCGATTTTGTGAGTCTGAATCTGGGGGTTTCTAGCAGAAGATGGTTGGAGGCTCTGGTGTGGTGACTAGAGGATTTTCTGGTCAGTCTGGCCGAGATATATGGTGGTGCGGTATTGTTCAGTCCTTTGTAGGTGATAGAAAGCGTCTTGAGGAGAACTCTGTCACTTACTTTTATCCAGTGGTGCTCTTTCCTGATATTGGATATAGGATCTCTTCAGGGTATGACCAAGGCTGCTCTAAGAGCATTGTTCTGTAATATTTGCATTTTATTTATAATTGTTTTATTAGCACCTGCATATAGGGCATTGCAATAATCTAATTTAGACATTATTAAGGCGTTGGCTAGAGTGATGCAGTTAGTTTTGGAGAGGTAGGGTCTACAGGCCCTGATTGATTAATTTGCAGGTGTGAGCTGTGGATGAGGCCAGGGAGTTGACTTGTTTTTTCAGAGATAGTGTGGAATACAGTAGGGAGAGTGGATTCGGGGTGGCCATATTGTTGTTATGTCTTTCCTCCTTTCCACTTCTTTCCCTTTCGGTCTGGTCATCCTTCCCTTTTGCTATGGAAAGGACTCCTTTTAGATTCTGCCCTAAGTGTAGGGTCAGATATCCTTGGAGGGACGAGCACAGGACGTGTAACGCCTGTCTGCCTCTAGAGCACGATGAAAAGCGGTGTCCGGCGTGCAAGCTCCTTAAGCCTAAAACCCTTAAGGATCGCCATGTAAAGCGGAGGGCCGCGTACGGCATGTCACGCGTGGAGCCTCCCTCCCCTACCACAACACCAGCCGAAAGTGACGGGAGTACTTCAGATGACCAAACGTCCAATGAGGATGTTATAGACCTTGAGGTGGACACTTCTAGGTCCGCCACCCCCGTCCCCGACCCTTCCAGGCTCGACTCTGGTCTTGCTAGAGGCACTACACCCGGTGACAAGGGCGTACATAAACATCGCACTAAACACACAACCCCTACGCCATCTTCGACGCCTTTGTCGAAAAAGGCGAAAGCGCCAACAGGTCCGTCAAAAATTTCGACGGTTCCCTCGGATCGTGTAGATCCAAAGCCTTCCCCGCATCCGCAACACTGCATGATGACTGGGCAAACAAAAATGAATAAGGGCGCTATTCCCCAATCTGCATGCGCCGAAATTTCGGAGTCCGAAACTTTGACGATTTCCAAGGCCTCAGTAGGCCCAAAAGTTACGATTAGGCTTCTACCTGGCACTCCGACCGCTGAGCCTTCTAGTGCCGCGGACAGCATTTCGGCTACCGTTACATCATTGGAGGCTTTGTCTCACAACAATTCGGTTACTGTCCGGAAGAGCATCTATAGGATCGCAGCGGTGGTGGGCCTTATCCCGGTCCCGCAGAAAGTTATGGACCAGGCCGTGGAAAAGTTTTCGACGGACTTGGGCCGCGATTTTGATGACTCTTACGTGGATAGCCAAGAGCCTCTCTCAGACTCCTTGAGAAGTTCCTCTCGACGCCAAAGGGTGGAGAACATTGTTTCTCCCCACCTAGGCCCCTTTGGGTCCTCGAAATGGACTACTGAAATGTTCGAGCGATGTATGGATCGGCTGGAGCAAATTATCAGTTCTGCTGACCATCCTCCGACGAAAAAGGCTCAGGTAGAACCTAACCTCCAAATACAAGATGTTCAGCCTCAGGTTTTCCAACAGGAAGATGTGGCCCACATGGACACATACAGGGACATATATACTGAAGAAGAGGAGTCCTCTTTTCTCAAAAATTATGAAGATCATCAACACGAGACGACGCAGAACTGGGAGGAAACCCAGCAAGGAGCACAGCACCCCTGGTCACATCAAGATCAGGACTCTGATATTTTGTGCATCGATTCTCCTCCTTCCACCCCGGCTCACCAGGCCTCCCCGGTGGATGACCAAATGGCTTTCAACACCATGTTCAAAAAGGCAGCAGAATTCTTCAAAATTGCCACTCAAGAGGCTTTGCCTGAGCAGGACTTTGTGGAGGACATTATTAAGGAAAAACCTCCGGCAAGTCAATCCATTTCCCTCCTTAACTCTGTTAAGAGGCGGATAGCTCCATCTTTAGTCAAACCTGCCCAGACAAGGGCCGTCAACCAGAGAGTCGAAAAATGATTTCGACCTTCTCCTTCTGACCCTCTATATATCAAGGGGCATGCCATCTTGGACTCACTGGTGGTGACCACTACTAGTAAGAGGGCAGGGGTACCCTTTGCCACTGGAGAATCACCTCCAGACAAGGAGTCTAAAAAATGGTATGCCCTAGGCAAACGTGTCACGTCAGCAGCTGCACGTGTCACGTCAGCAGCTGCATATACCATTCGGGTTGCTAAGCTATGCCGATGCCCAATGGAACCTGCTCCAAGAAGGAATTCAGGAGGTTCCAGAACCGGCCAGGACCAAGCTTCTCGCCATTGTTGCGGAAGGAAAACTGGTTAACCAGAATGTGGTTAAAAACATCCTGGATACTGCAGAAACATCTGGCAGATCCCTTGCACAAGGGACTCTTCTGAAGAGACACGCATGGCTGCATACATTGGGATTTCGACCTGAAACTCAGGCCTCCCTTATTAATATGCCCATCGAAGAGACAAACCTCTTAAGCAAAGCCGCTGATGAAGCGTTGGAGACAGCCAAGAAGCAGCATGAGACCTTAAAGTCTCTGCAACAAATTGCACAAAAGCCCTCTTCCCAGAGGAGTAATAACTCTCGGCGGTCCTTTCGTGGACAAGCTTGTGCCGGTCAAAACAATTACGGCACAGACAGCTTCAACAATAACCAAACATCTGGAAGCCCCTCTTACTATCCCTCAAGGGGTCAGAAACGCGGCAAAGGTAGAGACAGAGGCCCAAATCCCAGAGGAGCCACAGCCTCAGGTCAGAAATGACCACCAAGTCCAGGTCCCCTTCCATGCCTCCCCGGTCGGGGGGCGATTAACATCTTTCCTCAAGGCATGGGAGGGGATAACCTCAGACCAGTGGGTCTTAAAGACGGTCGCCCATGGTTATTGCATGGAATTCTCTCGACCTCCACAGTTCAGACCGCCACGCTCACGGCGCCTTTCACCGGACCATCTAAACATCCTGATTCAAGAGGTGGAATCACTGCTGGGAAAGGACGCCATAGAAGCCGTCCCTATTCTTCAGGTAAACGAGGGTATTTATTCAGTGTACTTCCTTGTACCCAAAAAGGATCTCAGCATGCGTCCTGTTCTAGATCTGCGCCCAGCGAACAAGTTCATAAAACCCCAAAAGTTTCGCATGGTAACACTACAAGAAGTGATCCCATTGCTGAAACGGGGGGACTTCATGACAACATTGGATATGAAAGATGCATACTTTCATATTTCAATGTTGCCAGCGCACAGAAAATACCTAAGGTTCATGATCCAGGACAAACACTACCAGTTCAAAGTACTCCCCTTTGGCATCGCCTCAACGCCAAGGGTGTTTACCAAAGTCCTGGAAGTGGCAGCAGCACACCTACGCAGACTATCAGTCCCATCTTACCCTTGCCTCGACGACTGGCTCATTACGGGGGACTCGTTCGATGCTTGTTTTTCGAACACCCAAAAAACAGTAGATCTCCTCATCAGCCTGGGTTTTTCAATCAATGAAAAAAAGTCCAGCCTAGTCCCCAGCCAAGTGAAACAATTTCTGGGGGCACTAATTCGGACGGAAGATGGTCTTGTCTTCCCCTCCAACGAGAGGGTTCAGAACATGCTCTCTCAGATTCCTCAGTATGTAGCCAGTCGAGAGGTGACGGTACGCAAAGCCATGCGGTTGCTAGGAATGATGGCATCATGTATATACTTGGTTCCGCACGCGCGGCTGCGCATGCGTCCCATGCAAGAGTGGCTCAACAGCCAGTGGTATCAGGCCAGCGGACAATGGGAAGGTCTGGTAGTTGTCTTGCCAGCCCTCTTTCTCTCTCTGCAGTGGTGGTCAAAAGAAAACCTCTTGAAGGGGAAGACCTTCACCACCCCTGCAGTGGAAGCCACTCGCGACAGACGCTTCTCTCACAGGGTGGGGGGGGCTCACCTGCTTCAGCAGACAGCACACAGAGTGTGGTCTCCTCAAGTAGTGTCCAATCATATAAACTTCCTGGAGCTATTAGCAGTGTTCAAAGCATTGAAATCCTTTCAGGTACAACTGCAAGGGAAGACGGCGATGATCTTAACCGACAGCACTACAGCAATGTATTACCTGAACAAACAGGGGGGCACTCACTCTCCAGGGCTATCCAAACTGTCCCAGAACATTTGGATATGGGCTCTCAAACACAAGATGTTTTTGTTGTTCCAACATGTTCCAGGGGAACTCAATCTTCTAGCAGATGTACTCAGCAGAGATTTTCCTCTGCCAGAAGAATACGAATGGCGACTGCACGAAGACATTGTATCCAGCGTCTTCGCAGAATGGGGGTTCCCAGAGGTCGACCTGTTCGCTACTCAGGAGAACGCCCAATGCCAAGACTACGCCTCCAGGTACCCCCAGAACCGATCCAAGGGGAACCGTCTCTGGATAACTTGGTCGGGGAAATTTGTCTACGCTCCCCCCCTCCCGACTCCCCTTCTCAACAAGATAGTGCACAAGATGCACCAGGAACCAGTTACCATGATACTAGTTGCCCCATGTGGGCCCGCCAACCCTGGTTCGCTCACCTGATGAAAATGTCCCTCTCCCCACCAGTCAAGCTGCCCTGCCCGTACAACATGTTGTCTCGGGACAGGGGGGAAACCCTACACCCGTGCCCCCAAACCCTGAATTTAGCAGCCTGGCTCCTGAGATCATAGAGTTTGGACACTTGCAACTGCCTCGGAGGTGCATGGACACTCAGGGAAGCGAGGAAACCTAATACACATTATTGCTGTGCTAGCAAGTGGAAACGTTTCGTCATCTGGTGCAATTCCAGGGGTGTCAATCCTATCGATTGTTCACCCTCACACATTGTGTTGTATCTAACCCACCTGTTGGACTCTGGGTTAGTCTTTAATTCCCTAAAGGTTCATCTGGCTGCTTTGTCAGCCTACACCACATCACAGCAGAAGGTATCGTGGTGGAAGATACCAGTGATTAAAGCCTTTATGGCAGGAGTTAAGAGGATTTATCCTCCCATCTTTCACCCAGCCACTGGATGGGATCTGAATGTGGTTTTAACCAGGCTCATGGGAGCTCCCTTCGAGCCTATGCATAAAGCAAGTCTGAAAGATATGACTTATAAAACAGCCTTCCTGGTGGCTATCACTTCTATCAGAAGGGTTGGCGAACTACAGGCTCTTTCTGTTTTAGACCCCTTTGTTCCAGTCCAGAAAGATAAGGTAGTTCTGCGCACACATCCCAGGTTTGCGCCTACATTTATTTCGAAGTTCCATGTGAACCAGTCAATCGAACTACCCACTTTCTTCCAGAACCCTACTAACATGGCCGAAAGAAGCCTTCACACACTAGACGTGCGCAGGGCAGTCATGTTCTACCTGGAAAAAACAAAACCACTAAGAAAGACTAAACAATTCTTCGTTTCTGTGGCAGCTGGTAGAGAAGGGGATCCTGTCTCTAAATCAGCTATCTCAAGGTGGATTGTCAAATGCATCACACTATGTTACTCTTGCGAAGAGAGAACTGCCCTTCAAGCCTAGAGCATTCTTCTCGAGGCACTGGGGTATCCATAGCATTCATTGCCAATGTTCCTCTTGAGTCCATTTGCAAAGCGGCAACCTGGAGTTCTGTACACACCTTTACAAAACACTATTGCCTAGACACTCATTCTAGGTCTGATTCTCAAGTGGGACAAGCAGTACTAAGATATCTTTTCTCTACTGTTCCTTCTCACAATCCACCTCCTACTCCGGGTACTGCTCGCTAGTCTATGCACAGCATGTGATTCTAAGCAGATTAACAAGCATCAGAAGACATGCATTACTTACCGTAATAGCATTTCTGATGATTGTATCTGCTTAGATTCACATGCGCCCTCCCTACCGCCCCTCTCGGGGTGGAAGGAACATAGACTTCTTACTACTTTCTCTCTTTATGTACTCACTCACTATAGCCTTGGGCTCCCTCATGGCAGAATAAAATACAGTCGGAGGGACCTCGGCGCGTGAAGGATTTTGGGTACTACACACGTCACGATAGGGATAGTGTTACAGACACGCCTATGCCAACGTCCCCTTTCGGTCCCCGAAAGACAAGATGCAATACTCCGCGGTTACCATTGGATGTCGGACCATATGCACAGCATGTGAATCTAAGCAGATCCAATCATCAGAAATGCTATTACGGTAAGTAATACATGTCATTTATACACCCTTCAAGATATTATATCTACATGTTTTCTTACATTAAAATGGCGCCTGATCAACATAACAGTTGAACGAATTTATGATTAAAAAAATGTTGACAGTCATCATTTTCGTCTGTGCTTCGTTCCGAGCGAGGACTTCATCGATGGAGGAAAGGACCTAGCACGTTGGGCATACGTGCGTGAGAGACGTCAGCTGACTTTGCCCGAGTCTGTTTGCATTAGCCGTTATCAGATCGGATCGGATGCTTGGTGTTGCGTCCCCCTTGTGGGGCTCTGGTGCTCCCCTCCTCCCCCGACGATGATTTCCCACCTGGTAGAAGCTCTGGGTTGAGATAGATGTCGGCTTACGCCCAGGTCGCATGATGCCGAGGGTGCGTTGGAGCGGGCTGTTCTTCGCAGGGAACTGAAGGTAATCAGATGTGACCCAAATCGTCAACATCAGAACTCGCGGTAAGGAAATTGGGGATAGACTCTTCTGATGGGGACAAGGAACAGGTCTGAAGTGATTGCAATGGTACGGAAATGCATCTGGCATCACCCGTGTGTCAGACTCTGTAATGATGTTGTGTAATTACTGCTGTTTACTGTTTTTCTGGAAACCAAAGCAAACTGCAGATTGTCTGATTACTCAATATGTGAATGGCCCATGCTCACTAACTTGAACAACTGGATCAACATAGTCTTGCCCAAGTGGCCTGGCAAAGGGGGCATGGACAAGGACGCCATATGTAAGCTTGTTTGTCAGGCTTTTGCTCTCTGCCATTGCCAGGCAATCTTGCATGATCTCTCCCATGCTTCTTATCTTTCCACTGAGCTGGAAATGTGTTTCACCAGCTCCTCTTGGCTGGTTCTGTGATAACCTTCCTTTACTCCCCCTTTGTGGTACTTCAAGGTTCCTCGGAAGACTGAGACGTTCATGTATATGCTGGGTCCCATGTTGTGAAGGAGAATGAGAGGCAATTTTCGTTTGTGACATGTTCAGGTTTGCTTTTTATAGCCGGTTAATGCTGTATCATTGAGATGTTTATATAGCGTCTCCCCCTCACAAAGGGCATTTTGAACTCGGATATGGTAATCGTGACATTTAATTCTGTGAGAAATTGGGTGTGACTCTAATAGCAGTTACTCTATGGAGGGAAGGGTTTTTCCTTGAGATGTCACTTGGTTTATATTTTGTGTGGATGTTTTTTACGAGGTTACTTTTGAGTGATGGTTGAGAGTTGGTACGTGGATGTTTTCACTATTCCCCAGGGTGCATATAATCGCCGGATCACATGCACTTTGTACATTTTGTTATGGTCAGTTACAGACCTCTGTGGCAATGTGGACAATCTGGACACCTGCATGGCTGCACAATGGGCTCTTTCCAGTGGATGTGCAATGTACTTACACCAAAGCCTGCTGAGAGATATTGAAAGTGGTGTTGTTATCACCCCCCTGACCAGATGTGTATCTGTTACAGTCCTCTAAAAAGATTGTGTGGTGTCATCGGCCCCTACACAGTTGGCTCTATCTGTGAGTACACCGTCTGCCTACTTGTCGTGATAATGGAGTAGGTGGAATGGTTGTCAACGACTTGTAGGAATAGGGTTACACGGACGCTCAGTCACGGGTGGTTGGTTGCTGCATTGAGGTATTTTTCGTTGATATTATTTGATCTGTGTATGGTGGTATCTAATAGCTTGTGACTAAGTTGGGATCTCGGTATGCAATGTGAATAGATAGGAGAAATGCACCCATTTGCCTATCTTGGAAGCTTGTTGGGAATATATGATCAATGATGAAGAATTCACAAATAAACTTTTAAAGAATTTAAATTAATATTGCCGGATGAGAGAGTCTAAATATATACCCTTTATTTCATTTGTTGATTAAGGTACAATTGGAAGATTCTTAGATATGAGCAAATGCTGTCTGCAATGCCCCAATTAGGTTGATAGTAATAGATGGGATATAGGGTGATTTTTCAGGATTTAGTCAATTTGAGATCTTATATAGTGTGTCGGTTTGTTTGAGGTCTGTTATGGTATTCCTAATGAGCACAGTTTCTATGACTGTTACAATGTCTTAGGTGGAACTGTAATACGGTATAATAATTATATTGTGTATTGTATATAATGTGATGTTATATAGTACCTTTAGTTTCTTATTTGATTTAATGACTGAAGAGTTGGGTGAGTCAGGTTGGCAGACAGTATGTGTTTATGGTTACATGAGCACTATAATTTCTGGGATCTCGAACGGCAGAGCTCTACCATGGATCCAGGCTTGCCAATTTTTGTCCAAATATCTTTTACACCTATCTTTAATGGAATGGAATTGTGCTGACTTGTCGGGGCATTTCTATTTGTGGCTGGGGGGGGTTATCTTTGAATGGGTCAATACAGGGGTTATTTGAATATTGTAGACATTTTGTTTTGGATGAGTGAGGTGGGGGTGACATTGGTTCTTACTGAATGGTTTTGGGTATAGGTTTGGGGTTGTTTACTTACTAAATGTTTCTCAATGAATTAGGGTTCAGTTAATTTTAGGAGAGGTGTCCAGGGTGCCGGACATCTTGGTATGTGGTATACGAGTTCATATTTTTTACGCTGTTCCTTCTGTTTTGCATCTACATTGGGGTTGGGGGGGGGGTGGGGATCACATCTAACTACTCTATAGAGGATTTAGGGCCAATTGTTGGGAGGTTACAAAGTTGGGAACTAGTGCTGAGTCTGATGTACAGAATGGATAGACATTTAAGAGTGATCACTTGGAATGTGAATGGCTTGAACAATGTGCAAACAAAAAAGAAAGTCATGTCTTATTTAAATGATCTCAAGGGCGATGTGTGTCTTCTTTAGGAGATGCATCTCATTAAGGAGGAGCTTGATGATCTGAAGAAAGGATGGGTTGGAAAAGTGTATGGGTCCATGTTTAGTTCAAGATCTAGGGGTGTGGCAATCTTGATTAAGAAAAATGCCCCTATTAAAGTTATAAAAGAAATTAATGAAAGTGAAGGTAGAATTGTTGCCATTCTGACAAATGTTCAAGGCACAGAAGTAATTTTCTGTAATGTATATGTGCCTACAGTAGATGATGGCTCTTTTTTCAGGAAGGTTGCTCAAATTGTTCATGATCTAGGGTCAAGGAACATTGTTTTGGGTGGAGATTTTATTACGGTTCTGGACCAGGGTATAGATGGGTCTGGTTCTAGATGTGGCTGACTTACTGACATGCACTCCAGAGCGCTGAGAGATCTTTTGGAGGGACACAATTTGAAGGATGGATGGAGGATGGAGAATCCAGGGGCCAGAGAATATACCTTCTATTCAGGGGCACGTATGACATATTCGAGGTTAGACATCTTACTAACGTCAGGAAGAATTTCCGAAGACTATTTAACAACCAAAATTGTAAATATAATATTGACGGATCATGCTCATGTTATCATGGATGTGAAACTGGACTTTGCTTTGAACAAACATTTTACATAGAGGCTGAATACCAGGGTGCTAGACAATGAAATGGATAAAATTGCCCCTGCAATAGACTATTTTGTAAAAGAAAATTGCACAGGGGAAGTCAAACCTGGCATTGTTTGGGAAGCATTCAAGTGTACGGTACGTGGTATGCTCATCAGTTTGGCAAGTGGTTTGAAGAAAAGATCTGACAGTTGATATCTGGAATTTGAGTCAAATATTAAAGATATCACAAGGGATTTGATGTTAAGTCCAGCAAACTCAACACTTGAGACTGGAATTGAAAAATCTAATTTTAGATAGAGCGGATAGGATATTCTTTCAGCAGAGATGTACATACTTTGAGAAGGGGGAAAATGCGATCGATGGCTGGCTTTTAGACTGAGGAAAAGAGTCAGAAAGAACAGTTACTTCCATCCAAGGGGCAGGATAACCTAATCACTTTCAAACCAAAAGAAATTAATAAGGTTTTCCAGACTTTTTACTCAGATCTATACAAACATGAAACGTATATTTCTACGGATGATGGTGGTTTGTTTCCTGGACGTATTGCCACTTCCTAAGATCACGGAGGTGGAATCAGATACTTTGGCTGAAGTTGGAACGCTGGATGAGGTGAAGAGAGCAATTAGAAAACTAAATACTGGAAGATCTCCTGGACCAGATGGACTACCAGTCGAATTTTACAAATGGTTACCCAATTCTGCACTGACTCTCTTGTTGAACATGTTTAGATCATCCCATTCAGAGGGTTTACTCCCCCCTACAACACAGCATGCTATGTTATCGGTGTTCTTGAAAAAAGGAAAAGATGATACATTAGCTTCAAGTTACAGACCCATTAGTCTACTCAATGTTGATAACAACAAAATACTGGCCAAAATACTTGCTTTAAGACTAGAAAATCTGTTGCCAAAATTGGTTTACCCTGATCAATCGGGTTTTGTAAAGGAGAGAAGTACCTCCAGTAACATAAGAAAACTGCTATGTACCATTTCTGTGGCTACTGAGGAAACGGGGGACTCTGCAGTCCTTTCTTTAGATGCTGAAAAAGCATTTGACATGGTAAATTGGCAACTCTTGTTCGGGGTCCTAGAGAAAATGGGAATTGGTTCTAAATACATTTCTTGGATAAATCTGCTCTATTCCAAACCAACGGCTGATGTGAATACCAATGGTCTAAGATCTGAAATATTTGAATTGGAGAAAGGAACGAGGAAGGGATGTCCCTTGTCCCTATTGCTTTTTGTCATTGCTATAGAGTCTCTAGCGGTAGCACTAAGGTTAGAAAGGAGTCTGCAAGGTGTGAGGTGTTGGGGCATGCAACAAAATGTGTGGTTATATGCCGATGATTTGTTGTTAGTTCTAAAGAATCTTAGGCTTTCGATGCCCACTCCTATGGCTATTTTGTCAACCTTTAATCGATTCTCAGGCTATAAGATAAATTGGGCCAAGTCAGAGGTTCTACCCTTGGTACTGTTCTGTGATAAGAAATTAGTTACACAATGGGGATTTAAATGCTGTGCAAGAAAGTTGATGTATTTGGGAGTGTGGATTTTGCCGAATATTAAGGATTTTGTAAAAGAAAACATGAATATGGTTTATACTGCGTACAAGTTGGATTTAGAGAGATGGAGCGTACTACATTTGTCCTTGTGGGGGAAAGTTAACGCACTGAAAATGGTCTCCACGCCTAGAATTAATTGTGTGTAGCATGATTCCATTGGATATTGGAAAGAATTTTTGGCTGGAATTGGATAGACTTACTAAAGGTTTTTTATGGGATCAGAAGCCACCGATGCTGAAGATATGTAAACTACAGTTGCCCCTGGAAAAAGGTGGTTTGGGTGTACCTAATTATACGGCGTACCATTTGGCTTTTATGTCACAAACCTTAATGGAATTTATGAAGCCAAATCCTAATGAATGGGTGTGTGCAGAGAGTAGTCATTTTGGTCCTTTACTACCTAGAGCTTTATTAACGACTGTACAGAAACCTTGTGGTGTTAATGACCCCTTGACTAAATGTCTATTCAATTCCTGGACGAATCTGAATAACTGTTTGGGATATGATGCATTGAGGGATCCTAACGCCTCTATCTGGTTGAATCCGGGTATTAAATGTGAAGGGAAGACCTTGTTTTGGTCAGTGGTTTCTGGCAGGCATACAATGGTTAAACAACCTTTTTGAGAATGAAAGATTGCAATCTAAATTTCGAATTTCAGTGTGGGTGATTATCGAAAAATTCGGAAAGCTATTGCTGATATTGACTTGGAGAGAAGCCTAGATGTTAACATACTTTGGCAAAAAACAAAAGTGGGTGGATGTGGCCTGGTAAATCGCGTTTATGGATTGATTGTAGGAGAATTTAAAAGCAATGTTTTGTTGAGGAAGGAGTAGGGTAGAAGGATTGGGAGTACTATTGATGAAGATCACTGGTCACGTATGTGTGCAAACATAAGGCTTTGCTCTTTAAGTTTGACGGAGAGGTCCTGACAGATTAAAATCATCAATCGAGTCTATTGGACTCAGGAAAGGCTATTCAGTAGAGGTGGCTGACAGCTCTGATTGTTGTTCATGACACTGGCACATTTCAACATATGTTATGGACTTGCACCGGAGTGCAGGGCTTTTGGTTTGAATTTGGTAGGATCTGTGATGTTGTGTTAGATGAAAAAATAGCCTTTGATTTTAAGACCTTAATACTCAGTAGCAATGTTCTTTTGGAGGATCTCTCCGCTTGTCAGAAAAAATGGATCCATCTGGGTGTGATGGTGATTAAAAGAATTATATTGAGAGGTTGGAAGACGGTGAACCCAGTTCTGATTGAGATATGGATTGATGAAATGCATGGCTTGGCAGAGATGGAGAGAGTATTTTTCGGAGAAACAGAAAGCTTACTTTATTTGAGAAAATATGGGGGAAATTCCTCACAATGTACTTATTATTACTCTGTGTTGATGTGAACCCTGGGATTGGGTGGGTGGGGGGGGGTCGGGTTGTACATATGTACAGGATACACATTGTGAGCTAGTTATTATGAAAACTGTTTTCCTTTTTTTTTTTATTGTTGTTTTTGATGATACATCTTTACAACATCCAATTTATCTTCAAACATAAAATTCAAAATTTCAAGATACATAGGAAACATGTTTCTTCAATGTGTGACATAATTATTCTTAAAATATAGAATATTTCGACCGACATAATAAAACAACATTTAAAAATCAAAATCCAAACACTTCAAGTCTAAACAGTATCGGGAAAAACTGTCAATATACTTGGGCTCGCTTAGGTAATAAATTTACAAGTTTCACATCTTTTTCTAATCTTTGCTACAATTCTCAACCAAATCGAGTTTTTTTTTCAATAATTTGTAGGACTTTAACCAATGCAAGTATAAGTGAAATCCTGTTTCCCCACATGCATTCTACCCATAACGTTTCTAGGGTAATTCCCATGATACCAAATAGGAATTTGCCCAAATATTTTTGTCTATCTTCCTCAAAAGAAGTACAGTATAATACTAGATGTTTCAAGGATTCATTTACATCAATCACACAAAATCTACAATTCAAGTTATGTTTTCCTTTGGATGTTTGTAGTTGTAAATGCTATAATCTAAAATAAAATGTTAAAAATAAAAATATAAATGTGGTTATACTCAACTGGAATAGCATACTTCTATTCTAAATGTGTTTTATACTTTGGTTTACTTACCATAAGTATTGTGTTGGTTTTTATATTGTGTTTATGACTTAAAATAGTACTTACCTTTCTAAAGAATTCTTTGCCTGTGTATGCATAAAATAAACCATTATTTGTACAATATATCAGTGTAGAAGTGTTTCTTTGGGCCATGTGCATGCTACAGGTTCTTTGTACCTTCCTACAGCCCTATCTCCCTCCTAAGAGAAGCCTGGCTGCTCTGCCACCTACCAGTACCTTGATTGGTTCAAGCCTATACTAAGAGTTGGAGTTTCCATATTGCCCAAGTAATAGTCTTATAAAGTCTTACTTAGGTCGACTTTAGAAAAAAACTTCGCTAGGACTCTTTTACCTTGTTTTTCCAAACTTTATATCTTGTATCATCTTCTATTACATTATGGTTCCTCTTCCCTGTGTTTCTCCCTTCTGTGTTTTTAAGATCACACAAACTTGCAATGTATTATGGAAATTATACATACAGAAAACATTTTGTAATTTGTGATTCAACTATTTTAGTGCCCCCGTTTTCTAGACGTCTGCCTCTTTATTCTTTAAGTTTGTCGTTTTCCCTCTCACATCTCATGAGTATTAAAGTTATAACTTGGAATGTCAAAGGCCTTAATCATCCAGTCAAACACCAAAAGATTATATCTCAACTGTCTAAATTTACGATGGACATTGCTCACATCCAGGAAACACATGTAGACTTTGAAAGTGAAAATAGCAAACTTAAAAGGCTGTGGGTTGGCCATACCTTTTTCTTTACTGCTCTTAAAACAAAAGGGGGAGCCCCAATTCTTATTAACAAGAAGAAGCAATTTTCAATGAATTAACAATGAGAAGGATTATGATGGTCTTTGGTTTATTATTGATCCTATTAATAATAATTTGCTGGCTACTGTTATGAACTTCTACGGTCCTACTGCTCCCAACCCTTGCTTTTGGAATGATTTAAAAGAAATATTAATCAGGTAACATCTGGATCGTTTAATCATTTGTGGAGATTGGAATCAGATTAGTGACTTGTTTACAATGTATCGTAAATCTAATGCCAAGTTTGTTCAATCAAAATCCCACCATTTTTTTTTTAACTTGAAAATTGATTTTCAAATGTATTTGATTCGGGTTGATTTTGTCACCCTGACCTGAAATAATTTAAGTTCTTTTCTCCACCACATAAATGTTTTTCTAGACTTGACGATATTTTTGTTAGCACACCATTAGTCTCTGCTTGAGATAGGTTCCTTAACTACTTCGGAATATGCTCCAGCCCTTACTTTCCTTGAGTGGGAACCCCAACATAGTGACTTAATCTAGATAGAGATTTATGTATCTATTTTTGCATTTATTAAGCGGATTAAACTCAGAGGCATCAAGGCGCTGGTTACAACATAAGTATGAATCAAACAGTGCAGTTTCAGACCATCATGAAATCAAGCAGTACACATTCGGTCCATGGGCATCTAGAAATGTGTTTAGATCAGGCTGCACTCTGGATAAAAAGAAGAGTTTTAAGATGTTTCCTGGAGAACCAATAGGATTGTTCTGATGTTTGTGATAGAGGTAGAGAGTTCCAGTTCTTGGAGGCGATAACTAGGAAGCTCTGACCTCGGATCTCTTTCACTTAAAGTTAGGGATGAGTCAGTGGGAGTAGTAGGAGCGGGTGGGTCTGGCTGACAGTGCTTTTTTTAATAGCTTTTGTGAAAGTTACCGGGGGGCAGTGCACAGTAGACATTTGTGGGTGAAGGCCAGGGTTTCAAAGATAATTCTCTCTTGAATTGGAAGCCAGTTGTATTATGTTTTGTATAATTATTAAATAAAGTTGATAAAAAAAATGGAAGCCAGTGGGCATTCTTTCTAGCGGCTGCGATATGGTATTGCTTTGGGATGTTCAGTGCTGCTCTTGGGGCATTGTTTTGGATGACCTGTAGTTTCAAATAGGGCGTTACAATAGTCCAACCTGGAACCAGTAAGTGTGTGGGCTAGTGTCAGACAACTGTGGCTAGAAAGAAATGGTCTGCAGGCGTTAATCAGCTTGGAGGTTTCTGCCGCTGACGACGCAGTGGTATTGACCGGTCTAGTCTAAGTGCACACCCAGGGTATTGACAGTTTTGAAGATGGTATTGCCCTCGATATGGAATGATTTGTAGGCTGGATCTAGCTCACTGAATGAGTTGGGTGTACCGACAAGGAGAATTACCATCTTGTCGTTTAGGCAGAGAAGGTGAAGCCATCCCGGCTTGAACAGTTTGGAAGACTGCTCGTGGGATGAGCAAGTCAGAGGCATAGTTTCCCATAAGAGAGTGTCGTTTGTGTAGGATAAGCCTGAGGCATCCAGTCTGTCAAATGGGGGTTTAGTGAAGACATTTGCGAGACTGGGGGAGACGCATGGGCCTTGTGGGACGCCGCAGGTGGCGGGCTGTGACTGTGGCTGAGAAAACCCTCATAGTTCATAGAAAAGAGGAAATCTAGGAGATGGCGTCAGGAGAAAAGTTAGCTGCTGAGGCAAGGTGATGGCAAAGGATTTGGTTATCCACTAAGGCAGCCGATAGTTCAAGCCGTAGGAGCAGGGCTACATTACCAGAGTCTTTGATTTCGTCCATTTGTTTTTTTAGATCTAGTAAGGTAGATTTTGTGCCATAGCCAGGTCGGAAGCCAGATTGGCAGAGCCCTGCAAGTTATTACAGTCTAAGAATGCATGGATCCGTAGGTATACTGCGCGGTCTAGGATCTTGAGGAGAAAGGGGACAGTGGTGATGGGTCTGGTATTCGTAGGGTTGTCTGGGTCAAGCATGCTTTTTAGGTGCTGAAGGACCCAGCATCCTTGAGGATGGATGGCACTGAGCAGGCAGAGAAGGCGGCATTAATGAGTCCTGATGAAGGGCGTAAGGAAGTCAGCACAGTCCTTAATGACTGTAGCTGGGCAGAATTCCCCTTGGCAGCGGTAAGGTTTGAGGCCTTCGATAATGTTAGAGACCTCGGTTTCAGAGACTGGTTTTAAATAGAAGAGCAAAGTTTGGCGCGCAGTCATAGGCTAACTGTTTATTGGGACTAGATTGGCAGCTTTCACAGACTTTTGTTTGGTCAGGATATTCTTTTGGAGCATATACATTTTTTCTAGTTGGGCATTTTGAATGTAATAGCACCAGTTGTTATCCCTGGTGCATAATATTGGGGCGATGTGGGTGATTCCAGCTTGCACAGGATCGCAAAGAGCTCACAGGAACTGGATTTGGCATTTGCAATGTTGTTGAATGGTAGTGCTTTTTTCAAGCAGTATCTCTCTTTTGTAGGCTCTTTATGTGAATGGAAAGCTAGCTTTGTTGACTTCAGATGGGTCATTCAGCCTCACGTTTCAGTAGTGGCGGGCTTTAAGTTCAGAGGAGAATGAAATGTTACTGTGGGAGGTCGGTTTGGCTCTGCGTAAGTTAAGAGGTGTGGGGGGCCACTCTGTCAATAGCCTTTGTCAGGGTTTGGTAATAGAGGTCTACTAGGGAGGCAGGATTACTAACAGCAATTTGTGATGGTGCTAGTTTATATAGGAGAGTCAGTAAGCAAGGTTTGGATATTTTGCAAACATTAAGAGTTGCTACGGGAGGGAGAGTGGCAGCAGTAAGGATAGTGCAGGTCACTGGTATATTGAACTGGATGATATTATGATCCATCCTTGGGCAGGGTATATTGGAGGTAACTTCATGTTAAAAATTCAGATCCGCTAGCCAATCAAGGCTAGCCGAGTGTGTTGGGCTCAGAATGCGCTGTGAAAAACCTAGAGAAGTCAGCAAACAGTTTGGGGAAGCAGCATTCTTATCTGGGTTGTCATGTAGGCAAAGGTTCAGGTCTCCTAAGAGAATGGTCTTAGAGGTTGGTTTGGCGTTCGAGAGCAGGTGCAAGATATCCTCTTCAAAGGAGAGGACTGGGCCAGGGGCACGGTAGACAAGATGTTAGGTTCTTGTGGATGCATGGGACAGGTTAAGTTTAGTTGCGAGTATCTCTCCGGAGGAGTCAGGAGCATTGGCGCTTTCTCTAAAAGGTAGTGATTCTCTAGCTATGATCGCTACCCCACCACCTTTAGCAAGAGCGTTCTCTTTGCGGTAGATGGTGTAGTTAGGGGGGTATTGCTAGTGATAGATTTGGTCCTAAAGCCGGGTGTAACCAGGTTTCTGTAACTGCGAGGAGATTAAGATTATTCATTGTTATAAGGTCGACTATGTCCAGCGAGTGTGCAGAAATTGACCTTGGATTCACTAAGGCTCCTTTTAGTGGGGTATCTGGGTGTTGGTGTGAGCTTACTGTGTTTGACTTGAATAGGGGGCGGTGGGATAGTTTTAAAAACCTGTTTGGCCCTTTTAGAAGGATCCACGAGGCTGTTTGGTCAAGAGCCTGGGTGCAGTGGCATGGATTTGCTTTTTGGGTGCGAGACTGAGATAGCGCTAGGGGATACCATAGGGTTGTCACTATGAGGTGGCAAGCATGCTGTAGCTTGTGTGCAAGGGTTGGGATGCGGGATGGCAGCCAGGTTAAGTGTGTGTGGGCGAGGCGCTGCCGAGGCGAAGGCATGGGAAGATCAGGGTTGTTTTTTTTTGGTCAGGCCTGGAAGGTGGGAACACACAAGAGACAGTGACCAGCGGTGGAGGGCAGACCATGAGATGTTTTGTTGGGCATGGTTACGGGGCTGGTCAGCGTTGGTGGGCTCACGCTTTTGGGAGGCATACAAGCGTGGGACGTGGGTTTCTGGTTGCTGTTCACCCCATACTACCTTCTCTCCAGAGATGAAGGGAATGGTGAGCTCCCCGTTTGTGGGGGCATATGCATTAGGACATATTGACGATAGTGATAATTCAGAGGAGGAATTTACATTTCTTTGTGTGAAGTCACATGTTGATGTTTTTTTTAGACTGCAGGATGGCAGAGTAGTTGGTCTTTGTAATTATGACAACCTTCTTACTTGGCCAAATGTTTAAATTGTTTACTACTCCTAGATCCTATTTGCTTTCTTCCATCCTTATGGGTGCCTGTCCTACTCGGACAGGACCACAGCCTTTTGCACAACAAATGTCCTT
Organism: Ambystoma mexicanum; assembly: GCF_040938575.1. Taxonomy (NCBI): domain Eukaryota; kingdom Metazoa; phylum Chordata; class Amphibia; order Caudata; family Ambystomatidae; genus Ambystoma; species Ambystoma mexicanum. The sequence goes on along the minus strand of NC_090923.1, from coordinate 1,255,962,770 downwards.
CAAATTTAAATGTTGGTGCAGAGCCAGCATTTGTTCTTTTTTTATGCCAATGGGATCGGACACCTGCGCTGCACCATTTTTAAAATGTCATTATTTTTCTCCCATGTCTTTTCATTTTAATTTATTTTCTTTTTCTTCAGGCTACCCACCGCTGATGGGTTTATACAAACTGGCTTCTTCACTTGCAGGCCCTGCACTCGATTAATGATCCCCAATCACTTTGCTTGGAGTGCCAGGGTCCCAGTCATCACTGGAACACCCTTTGTAGTCTGTTGCTCCCTCTGGGTGCTCAACAAGAGACTCGAGGTGAGATGAAATCTTAGCTCCCCCCCAAATGGATAAATTGCATCAGTCTGACATATCCTAAGGAAATCAGGCAAGCAGCCTTTCTTTCTTTTTCTATGGCAATGGGGCATGACAATTCCTTCCTGGGAGCACTTGCATCTGGAGGGATCCTAGCAGTCCTTCTGCAGGTACCCCTGCACGACTGTGGCTGACCCTGATGCTCTCAAATCTCTTATTGCTGGAAAAACAGTGTCCCGCGGTGCTAAGCACAGGTGGAAACACAGAGGATCTTTCAAGTCCTTTTAACGGGTCACAGTCAAAGGTGACGCCATAACGTCTGTAGACTTAATGGAACATCTTGTTCCGAGGTCTCTGCACCTCATACCAGAGTACTGTCTGAGTTCTCTGCAGCAGTGTCTGTGCCATGGCAGGAGGGTCTAGATGGGCCTAAACGTTAGAGCAAGGGTAAGCCAAAGAAATCTCCTCAAGTATAACAACTTTAGGAACAAAGAAGAATAACACTGCCAGTTTAACAAAAATATATTTTACAGTATACAATCCAACAAGGGAATGGATGATCAGGATGTCCATAACTAACCTCGGAGGACATTTTCTTATAAAAGTATTACAATGAATTCCCCAAATACAGATTTTTGTGTAACATTTCCCTATACCCTCCCTCTAATTCAACCGAACATCCTCCCTAAGGACATTCCCCTTTTTAGACTTGTGTCCTCTAAATGCAGCTCTGAAATAACGGACGCCAAATAAGCATTAGGCACTATACATGGATAGAAAAGATACCCCAAACAAATTAAATAAATCAAACATAAAGATGCCTACAAAAAGAATCATCATCCCACGAAATACCCTTATTTTAATGTTTTGAATCCTGTAGCAGTGTCCCTTCCCTGCTGCCCCTTTTCAGGTAACCGGAATCATGCAAGGCTCTTCCTGAATTTCCAGCAAATCTCCCTCATCGGTCCCTCTACTTCCATTGTCTCAGTGCACTGAAAAAGAATACAAGGATTTAGGCTTACACAAAGAATCTGGATTGGCGGAGTATCGATAAATACGGCCACTAGCCCTCCAAAAAGGACTCCCTGTGTAACATGTGTCAATTTTTCTAACATAAAGGTATCCCAGGTTTTATGCGCCATTCCATTCTAGTATGCAATGTTTCAGATGTCCGCCTCTGTGCCCAGGCCATTCCTGTGATATGCAACTTCGCTTTAAGCATTCTAGTCAATATCGGCCCACCTGACTGAGGCATCCCAAAAATAATCAGAAGCACATGCATGGGACAGGGTAATCCCTGCAGTATATTTTAGCCAACTAAGGGGTACATCTCAATACATTAATACCCATGGGTACCTCCACCACATATGAATGTAGTTTGCACTTTTACCACAGACCCTGGGACAAGTTATGTGTAGAGCTACACATCTTCGCCAATCTCCTAGGTTTATAGTACCACCTGTATAGTACCCTAAACAAAGGACCATGGCATGCGTCGATAAGTGTCCCATGAGTTTGGTTACTCAAATTTGACCACAACTCATCAGATCGATCCATCTCTAAATCCCTCTCCAATGTCCTTCTGGAATTTGACCACAACTCATCAGATCGATCCATCTCTAAATCCCTCTCCAATGTCCTTCTGGCCCCAGTCTCTCCCTCTGGTACATGCAATGTTCTACTCGCTTATCTTCGAGAACATCCCTCTTCTGTTTTCACTCTGTTCAATTATATCCTCAAAACCTGTCAATTCTCTGTTAGCCGTCCCTTTTCATCTATCTTGCATAACCGTCCCTTTAATCCTCGAATATGTAAAGATCGTAACTTTACCTTTCCTACTTCCTCTCAAAAAGCCTTCTATTGATTGAAAACCTCCCTTTCCAAAGAAATGTCCCACCTTATTGGAGCCTTTCTCCGACCGGCTCTTCACGTTTAGGGGATCTATATTACCAAGGTGAGGGCTTTATAGTGGCCATGATGATAGACAGCTAGTATTTTTTGGTGTTGCCACAGTTCCCAAATATCTCCCAGAACTGAAGAATTATACACCTTTCTGGGGATTTGCCTCTTGGGACTCCAACCTTCCTCAATATTTGTCTATAGTCCCTCTAGCTCAGATAGCTCACTCACTCACACACATGGAAAGTTAGAGACTGGTTGTGGGCTCCAGGAGGTGTGCTCCCGCGCCGGGTGAGGACGCATCCTACGTTGGCAGTACTGTGGGAGCTTTGGAGACCCTCTGGAGAGAATCTTGCTCTTTCTTCTTGGCCTTCCCCTCTTTCTTCTCTTTGGGGTCCCCCCCAGGAGCTGGGTAATAGGGGTTTACAAAACACTCAGAAATGGTCAGATATGGGCTGTCCAATTATTTTGACAGGGCTCCTTCGTGGACTATGACTTTTTGTTAGAGGCTATGGGGGATAACCCGATGTCAATCTTCGAGTATCTACGGGATAAAGGCATTCTCACCTCTCCCCCTTGGGATACGGACCTGGCGCAACCGCTTTCCCTCTTTTGAGAGGATAATTGAGTCTCGCTCTCGTAGGGGGTCGCTCTCCAGAATTTATGGGGCTCTGATAGCGGCCCGGCTTCAGGGTAGGCAGGGCTTCAAGCATTTTTGGGATGAGAAGCTTGGATTTGTGATAGACGACTCCACCTGGTCTAGAATATTTGAACCCCTTTTCTCTGGCTCTTTGTACACAGCCGCGTTGGAACATAACTTTAAGATCCTTCATGCATGGCATTTCCCCCGGCAAGGCTGTCTAAGATGTATCAGGGTCTCCCCCCTGTGTCCTAGGGAATGTGGCTCTCTGGGTGCATGGTGGGAGTGCCCGTGTGTGCAGGTGTATTGGTCGGAGCTCTTCAGTTGGATCAAGGAAATCATGCGTATCACTGTGGCCAACGGCCCCCTGGAGATTTTGTTTGGGGTTACGAGCTCTGAGGACGACTCCGGGGGCCTCCTGCAGGCAATAAAGGGAATGTTGAGAGCGGGGAGGTTACCCCTGGCGCAAAATTGGAAAAGTAAATTAACCCCATCCAAACCTGAGTGGTTGTCTAAACTGTGGGTGATATTTACCTATGAGAAATTGTCTGCGATGGCCCACGATAAAATGACATCCTTTCTGCAGGATTGGACTCCGCTACTGTTACATGAGGACTGTGAGTTGCTGAGACTTTGAAGGCTTTCTTTTAACTAGCCTGATTTCTTCACTTATGGCTCGTGGGCCTAAGTTCTGGGTCACCCTCTGAGTTTGTTTTTCTCTTTAAACCCTCTTGGGTCAGCAAATGTTTGAAACATGTTTTTTAATCTATGCTCCCGTCTTTTATAAGTGCTTTGGTCCCATTCAGAACTCGGTGATAGTTCAGCAAGGGGAGGATGGGGGGGGAGGGATGGGTGGGGTTTTACACTGGATTATATGATTTTTGGAAGTGTGCTTAACAGCAGTGTATGGTTTTCTGTATTTTGAAAATGTTCAATAGAAATTTCATGAGGGAAATCTCCATGTCAAAGAGTGATCCATCCTCAGCTGAAGGACTAGGCATGATAATCTTCTGCTGGTAGTTATGTACCCCCTTCATTTGTCCCCCATTTACTGCCCTATATTAAGCAGTACAGAACTCTGCAAGACTCAACACAATTTCCATTGTCCCATGTTTAACCCCACTCAAGACATTTCTAATACCTGTAAAATGTATTTCTAATTGTTGCTCATGTAGTCTACTTGCACGCAAAGGATACACTTTACCTTTTCTTATAGTGGTTTTGTCTCAGATACCTCAGTTTAGATTGTTTGGTTTATCATAAATGCTTTAAGTGCCACCGGCAGTATCTTGAGGGGATTTGTTAATTTCTTGCCTGTCGTTTCTTACAGACTTCAACACGTAAACTAATTGCTCCATGTTACCCAAGTTCTTTGTCTCTAGGCTCTTGAAGCTTTTTATGGAGAGGGGCCTGTTTGATGAGTTCACCCTTAGTTGTGGCTTTGAGAATTCCTAAACGAATGCCCTGTATAATTTTCTTTAAACTAGTTCTGAATATTCTCTGCTTATATGTAAGGAACTCATGGTGGCAACAGCAAAGACATACACAAGTGATCACAGTTCAAGGGTGTTTATTAAACTGTTAGTGCAGGGTGGAAAAACGCTTCACCTAAATCTAAGATGGGAGCAAGCGTCGACCATCAAATGAAAAATAAGCAGTCCTTGTGGCATCTTGTCAAAGTAAAAGGACTATACTAAAAAAAAAAAAACTATTGCCAAATCCTTCCAACTAATTACAGTTGAAAGAGCATGGGATAGGGATTTCAATAAAGGAAAAAGGGTTCACAAATAATAAGTCGGGATGTGATCTCCCTTTCTCCACCTTTTCAGCACGAGATAATGTGGGTCTCCTGAGTATAGCTCACACTCGAGACTTTCCAGCACAAGACAGTTCTGTATCAGCTATCAGGTTCTTCGATGGCTAAGTCTCCTTTCCAAAAAAAGTCTCTTGCCTTCGAGGGCCTGATGTACTCAACAAACACAAAGTTTAGTTCCACATATACTTTGGGTGACGGCTTCACCCATGGATCCCCTCTTTGCGGGCGTAGACCCCTCACAAGTCGTATTCAACAAACAATTGAACAGTTCCTTTCTGAATTAACTTTGGGTTATGATTTTCCACCCCTGGATCTCCCTCTTTTGGGTTTGGACCCCTTTTCAAACGCTGGCCTCCTTCCTTCGGGTTCACAAATGGCTTTTCTTGCATTCACGAGTCTGAATGTCTTTTTAAACAGTTCATCAGGCTTTGCCCTTGTTTGTCGGCTTCCCTCTACCGGGATCACTCTCGACAACTTTACTTACAGTTAATTATCGAACTTTAGGCTTCGCCCTTTCTCATTAACATCCCTCTGCCGGGTTCACTCTTGCCAACTTTTACGAAACAGAGTTCTTCTACTGATTTCGCCATGCGGGATTCATTTCCTCTTTCACTATCATCTGTCGGTCAAAGACTTTCGACGGTACAGAGGATTTTACAAGACCCCTCTATGACCACTTTGACCTCTTTGCCTTTTCTCAAGGCCTTCTGGTCATGGTAGTCTCTACCTTTGTGTAATCACCCAGAGATTCCTGCGTGAACACCCACGTGGTGCTGGACTTTCCCCCACTTTCGTCAATAGTTCCTTTTAAGCTTTACAAAGTTCAAATTAGCTGTTTGTTATTTTTTATTCAACGCAGCGCGGTTTCTTATCGACTCTCCCCTCGACTCACCGGCTTTCTTCTTCTTAGAGTTAAGGTTGGTACCACGAAGACCAGCGTTTCTCCCTGGCTTGGTTATCAGTGGCGGAGGTTCTTGTGTACCATTGACATCTGCTGCAACACATGATGCCCTTTGTTGGTGCTCCTATCTTTCCGTCTGCAGAGGTTTCACGGGCCTTGATAGGAAAGGGCAAGGTCACTTCTCTCCTTGTCACCCTCTTGGTATTTGCTGTCTTTTGCCCCCTCCTCTTGAACTGCCGTGCTGAGTTAGCTCTCACGTCATCCGGTCTTCCTTGCTCGTCCTGTGCTCTCGTGCTCCATCTTTTATCCCCTTGGGTAAGGGAAAGGGCCATCAGGTTTGTGTTATTCTGGTCAATTGTCTGACTTTGCCTGACCATTGTACTGGGACATGTCTCTGGTGTTAGTCTGTTGTCTTTTGTGTTGTGCGAAAGTGTTCGTGTCAGAAAAGTGGGGCAGTGTTTTGAAATATTGTGGTGGTAGGATGGGGAAAAGGTGTCGAAAGAAGGGGGATACCGCGTCTCACTCGCCGGTATCCCACTCCCCCCTCCCCATAGACCCCATCCCAGGTGATCCTCCCTCACTGGTCCACCCCCAGGAACTGGATCCAAAAGTGATGGCCGTGTCCTGGCCACCTGTATGACAGATCCCCGGGGACTGACCAGGGAGACACTGTCAGGTTTCTCACATATACTTTCCATTTTTCCCTATGTACTAGGGCTTGTTAATTAAATATCTGTCTTTTTGTTCTTTCACCTGACCAGCCTTCTGAAGTGACATATGGCATATCATGATCCAACCATGGTATGCGATACACATTAGCCTCAATAACTTGATACAAAGTTTGTGTCTGAAACAAAACCTAATTGCTACATGAGACCAAATCATGCATTTTCGAATGAGTAAATCCTGCCATATCCTAGAAGACCTCCCTCCATAATCATGTCGACTTTCCCTGTTAGTTGCATTGAATATCTGAGAATCTCCTTTCTGTGTCTCCACCCACCTTTTTCCCCCCATTCACCATGTTTTTCCAGGTCTATTACCACATTAATGTTTCCACATATCAATACATCACATTTCTCAACGACCTTCAATTCATCACATGTTGCTTCCCAGAAAGCAGTCTGGCTCTTATTAGGACACTAAACGGCAGCAAACATTACCTTTTCTCTCATATATTTCCCCATAACAAAGATATATCTTCCCTCCACATCCCTCTCAGTTACAAATGGAAGATTGGACCCCATCCCTATGGCTACATCCCTGTTTTTTAATAAGAGACCAAAAAGGCGTTGATTTACCTTATCACAAAGAGAATTCTATTCTGCTCAAAATGTTGGACCACTGCTCTGCCAAGCCAACTTTAAAGAAATCTCTCCTGGGAAGAGAACATTTGGTGGTCTAATTCACCCCTGGGAGTTCAGAGAGACAATTTTGATATTTTTCATCAGTACCACATTAAATTGTATCCAATAGGGTATAATTGTCATAGACGGGAGCAACAAGTGAGTGGGAAATGTCCAAGGTGAAAAGTGTAAGTCGAGGTGGTGAATGCAAGCCTAAATAACCAAAAGGCATATTGCTTTAAACCCAAAAACAAAAGGTAGAGTAAAAGTGTTCTTACCCTCTATTTTCTCACCCCTGAGGAGTGGGGGAGGTGGGCGCATAGAGTAGGTTTGTCCATTCTCCCCCAAGAAGGGAAACATGGACCACTAATTGGGAGACTTCTTCCACCCACGCAATCATTGACCCCCTAAAAACAAAGATCACGGATTGCATAAAAGTTCTTTCCTAAATGGACCTCCCCAAAAAGTACACCTATTGTGACATCCAGTAAACTGATCTAGATTAACTATGAGCTGTTTCAAAGTATACCCTGTATGCTTGCACCAAGAAAATAGCATTGTCATTAGAACTGATTGGAAAAAATCAACAATCCAATGAATTTGAATTTTACAAACATTGGATCATGAATAGTAATTCTACAGTGGAAACATGATCAACATATCGTAGCCTTGCATTTCAGACCTGACCGCCAGCGTTCCGTTCAAAGATCTGCAAAGGGTGGAGTGTTGGGCTTCCTAAACTTAGTCTCCAAGTCATTTTCTTCTCCCAGTGCTCACCATCTTTTTCTTTGTAGGCCTCCCGAATTTGCAGTAGATGCTCTCTCTCTCTCTCTCTCTCTCTCTCTCCCTCTCCCTCTCCCTCTCCCTCTCCCTCTCCCTCTCCCTCTCCCTCTCCCTCTCCCTCTCCCTCTCCCTCTCCCTCTCCCTCTCCCTCTCCCTCTCCCTCTCCCTCCTCTCCCTCCTCTCCCTCCTCTCCCTCCTCTCCCTCCTCTCCCTCCTCTCCCTCCTCTCCCTCCTCTCCCTCCTCTCCCTTACCACTTCCATTATGGTGGACTGTATTTCCTGCATGTATGATAGTGTAGTGTTTAATTTTTAATAGCAAAGAACAGCTATGTAACTGCATACCTTTTTATATATTACTCGATTCACATAAAACAATATTCTCAATGATAACTTGTCACAATTCATGACATACATTCATGCTTATTCATCCAGCAATACATAAACAAGCATAAGGTACGCAGCGCGACCCGATAAGTGGGAGGAGGGGCAGTAAAGCTTGGCGATAGCTCAAGAGGGGGCAAGACTCAAGAGAAGCCAAGAAAGCGGGAAAAGCCAGAATAACCCAGAAAGGGTAAGGTGCAAGATATTCCAGGGCAGGGTGAGAGAGAGGAAACCTTAAGGTGGGCTAGAAAACAGGGTAGCCCAAGACGGAAGTCGAACACCAAGGCGGGGTGCGCGAAACGGGTCCCCAATGCCAGATGTACACAAAAAGCCACCCAAGCAGGGAGAAGGAACAGGTAGTGAAAGACAATATTATACTTGACTGAGATTTAACAGGGCCAAACCAACGAAACAGAGACCGGTATCCAAGTCCGAGAATATAGAGGCATTGAGCAAACCCAAAGTATGAAATGTACAAGCAGGCAGATTGTCTGGAAGAAGATATAAAGACATTTGGGTGGGGGTCAGAAACCAGCCACCAGTGCAACATTAGGGGAGAATCCCTTACAGATCTTGCTGGTTGAGTTTTTTATGTTAGTGTAATAGAGGTAGGGTCGGCCAGAGCAGAGGTAGATTAGGCTTAAGGTCAGAGGGCTGATTTTATTTTTTTTTATTTTTTGCAAGACATCCTGACTAGCACACTTTTGTTATTTTCAAAGAACCACCATAGAAATAGGGGCAGAACAGCATTTACTTTCTTTAGCACAATACATTTTCTTTTATTTTTTTTAAATTGAATTAACTGATTTAATCAACCTTTCAATACACTTTTAACTCCAATGTATACAATGTAATTAAAACAGTTACAATGGAAATCTCAGGAGCTGCCATCTTTTGCCTGCATCACAGCTGTCAAAATGACTATCCTCACTCGTCTTCTCTATGTAGTAGGTTCAATACCGGTACCTATACCGCCAGCTAAGATCCGAGAGTTGCAAAACATGATATTTAAATGTATATGGCAAGGTAAGAAACCCAGGATTCAGAAACAAATCCTAATGCGCCCCCCGCTCCTGGGCGGCCTGGGAGTTCCAGAAATGGACAGATATATCTTAGCAGCACAACTTACGCCAATGTTGAGGTGGGCAAAACTTGAGAATCACAAGGCATGGTGTAAAATGGAACAATCAGCCTCGTCAACTCCCCTAATAACCCTGTTGAGCCTGAAAGAAGAAAACCGAGAGAGTGGGGGTGAGCTATTGGAAATGACGAAATGGTCACTGCAAAGCTGGGACAAAGCCTGGAAAAAGAAACGCATCCCGCGCGGTTTGAGCCCATACACGCCGCTGATGCACAACCCAGATTTCACACCGAGTCTCCAACGAAAGTATTGGGCAGGATGGTCCAGTGCCGGGACCCTGTACTTGAGCGACATTACTCTTCACGGACTGTCAGCAGAAATTCAACATAGGAGAAAAAGAGCGCTATAGATACGCACAAATAAGGCACTGGATAACCCACCCAATGGTGAAGCGGGCAGGCACAAGAAGGCTGTCAGGCCTAGAACTGACACTGCAGGAGGTCCACACAGCAAAGGGGGTCACCAGACTCTACAGACTGTTCTCCAATGATCAGTCGACTGACTGACTCCTATACAAAGTGAATTGGGAGTCATGCAAGAGTCGCTAACGGAGGAGGAATGGAACCAAATATGGGCACGTGCACATGGCACCTCCAGATGCACTACGATTAAGGAATCAGCTTACAAACTATGCCTCAGATGGTATATGTCCCCAAACCGCATTCATAAAATCACAAAGTCATACTCCCCAAACTGCTGGAGGAACTGCAGTGAGAGGGGAGACTTATTCCACATGAAGTGGACATGTCCTAAAGCTGTGGCTTACTGGAAGGAAATATTAGGCCACATAAGATATTTCTGGAGTTGAATTGCCGATGTCCCCGAAAACAATTTTCTTAGGAGTCCCCATAGAAGAATAATATGCAATGTCGGGAGCGACAGCTACCCTCATCCCTCACCTGTTATCAGCGGCAAGAATGACCCTTGCACAAAACTGGAAAATCGAAGCGGGCCCGACTTGGTGGTGGATCAAGGTTTGGGGAGTAATGGCCATGGAGATGATATGTGCACTTAGTACAGGAAAATATCTAAAATTCTTGTCTGTCTGGAACCCTTTCCATGAACTGGTGAGGGATAGAGAAGCCCAATTATTCAAACCTCGCTTTCTCCGTAACACACGTCATCTGAGACCCACCTAGACGTAAAGAATCTGGGACTCGGCTGTCAGGGAAAGAACTTATGAACTCAGTATTGCAAAGTAGTGGTTAAAGCTGAGGGGGGAGAGGTGTGAAAGGGGACGGGGGTTGGGGAGAAGGGGAGAGAGGAAAACTTGAAAACCCTCAAAGGCAAAGGAAATTTCAAAGAACTGAATGGTACGACCACAAGATACAGAACTTAATCAATAACTGAAAGTGTTATGTCGTATTGACTTGTATGCATTCGATTAAAAAATAAAGTTGGTTTTTAAAAAAAGTTACAATTAAAACATATGGTAAAAAATATATCAATCAAACTTTGACAATACAGTACAAAATGACATGGTGATAAACATGTAATACTTAAATCATATCCACCACAACGTCAGATTAGTGTCAGAGAGAAGAAATGAATAAAAGTCGGCATTATAATATTCACATTTTAAGAGCCTATTACATGGTCCCTAGAAGGGCACTGGCCCCATATGATGGCTCGGTTATCATCACATTATATACAGTTCCTATCACATGACATTGATCAGAACATGATTATGCTGTTTCTACCATAAGGCTCAGTGCATTTGTTCTAGGTTTCGCTGTACAAAGATTCTGCTATGCCTCTGTCATTTTTTCATGATTCTTCAAAACACAAGAGCTTGGTTACAACCTAATTACGGGTTTTACATCATCAAAATCAAAGGTTCACTGCAAGGTTGATCATGTCAATTATACAAGATAGTTATTAAATGTCACTCAATCTTTTTCTAAAACAGACTCATGATTCAACGCCAATGAAGTTAAAAAATGTACAGTGGATATTCTAATACTCATGGATGGTGTAGACAAAATCAACTGCCATCTTAGATTTGCATCAAGTTCTCCCATATATTATAATGCTTTGCAAAGAACCTTTGTCTTTCAAGCTTCACGGCAGGGAAATCGATTATTAGATGTTTCTTTGCAGAGCGAATCACTGCAGAACCGACACACATCTTGGTCCATGCTTATTAATTTTCGGTCTGCTAATAGGTCTCGACTCGACCATAAATTGAAACCTCAGGCGCAGAATGGCAGATCTAATAAATGGTGAGGGACATTTGCATAAGTAAGGTTCCATCACTCGATACTTCTTTTCCCCAAAAGTATTTATTGCAAAGTGCGTATAAATTAGACAAAGCCTCTTGGGCTCTACCCAATCTGCTGAGTATATTTTCTGTTTAGCTCGATCTGGATTCGAGAGCATTGTTTCAATAGTAACATCAGCGGTAGCCAATATTCAATAGAGGCCTGCAGTCCATAAATTAATGGTACTATGATCAGAATAAAACCTATACCTAGTCAATGTTTTAAGTAAGATGTTTGAATCAGTAGATATAAGACATTTCCTAAATGTGGTGCACAATTGCCAATGGTACATTGCATTTAATGATATGAGACCTAGTTCCTAACGCAGCCATGTTACTGGAATGCACTAAGGAAGATGTAGAACTTGTTTCCAATATTTCACCTCAAGTTTGTTAAAAAAGGCATCTGGCAGAAAAGCTCTAATGTCCATACCATATAATATCATTGCAGTGACCTTCTGGGTATAATATGTCAAAGCTGGGCACAAGGAAAATTTGCCATATCTACCAAGCAGGATCTTGGTCTGTGATATGGCAGATATTACTTTATGCTCAAGATTGAATAATATAGTTCTGTTGTGTGGTTCTTCATCTATAATCAATCCCAGGTACGTATAATGAGGTACTGTTTCTAGCAGCACATTTTTGATTGTCCAATTCATTTTGCCATGGGCTGATTTCTTGGGGTTGCACGCTATGATCTTAGTTTTTTGTAGGTTTATTTTGAGTTGATTTGCGTCTATATATTGCGTTGGGGAGTTCAGCAATCTTTGCAACCCCATAGCGTCTTTGAAATGAGAACTAAATTGTCCGCATAGAGTATTGTTTTAATCTGTGTGCCTATTAACTTTGGGGAATCAGCGACAACATCTTCAAATGCTTCTTTAAGGTCATGTATAAAAAAGTTGAAGAGGGCTGAAGGAAGGATAACACCACTGCTTCAGCTCTCTCAACGTTTGAATAGGTGATGAAAGATGGCCCTCCATGGATAATCTTATTTGAACCGACGTGTTCGAATGGAGTGCATAGATTATATCACAGAGTGGATGGACAGCCAGCCTTCTTGAGTTTGGTTATTAGAAGTACTCGAGACACAGAATCGAATGCTGAATGGAGATCAACAAATGCAAACTAGATGGGTTGAACTTTGAGTTGGGCTTGGGTCTTGATGATATTGAGGCATAATAAATTGACTGTGGTTCCCATACAGGTTACAAAACCTGTCTGATTGGGATCTCTCCGCTGGTGCACCTGTGTCCATGAATTGAAATCTTGAAGGACTATCCGCGCAAAGAGTTTACCGGGTGCATCTAGCAGCGCTATGGGCCTATAGTTGGTGGGGGAAGATCGATCGCCTTTTTTAAAAATGGGAACAATCAGAGAGTTGCACCAAGACGTTGGTATAATACGTTTGGCCACTACATCTTGGAAAATCTTGTTCAAAAGGATGGCCTAGCTACGCAGATCTGATTCATACATGGTGTTGCTTAGGCCATCAGGGCCCATTGCACTAGAGCCGCTCAATTTATTTATTAGTCCTTCTATGATTTCCTCAGAAGATTGTATATCCCACAATTTGGCAGATACATAGGAATGTGTTAAATTGTCAAAAACGGGATCAGCGTACAGATCGGTATGATGTTTTAGCCATTGATGCTCAATAACACCATTTGTCTGATAAGTACTCTGGGTATCGTATTTAACATTATTCAATAGCTGCCAGGTTTGCGCTGAGTTTTTATTTTGCAATTAAATGAGCATGGCCTCACTGTCTTGCTGGTACATATACACCTTCCTCCCTCTGGTCCAGTTTCGATATCAGCATTTAGTAACGCTGTTTGTCTATTACATACCAGCATTTTCCCAAGAATTTGTCTTTCCTGTTTGTAAGCTGTTCTTCTCTGCTGAAGCTCAAGGTTAAAGCAATGTTTGTGTTGGAATGCTCTTGGTCCAGCAGTCATTGTGGCAAACTTGAATGGATCCAACACAACTGTGTATTGTGTGCATGGATTACTCGTAGTGTTGTGCAAGTCACTCGTTTAGTAGGTGTAAGTTATTCTCGCACCAACGAAAACATTACAACTGCCAATTTGTACCATTTCACTTCTTGTTCATTGTTTTGCACATGTGTCCATGATAGCAAGAGCATATTGTGATAATTATGGGTCAATTTCAAATTTGTCTGCCTCTGCTGTAAACACAGTCATCAAGATAAATATAATCGATAATAATTTTCGAGGTAGCTCTCGCCCATGTAGTTTGAGGTGGTACATCCCCCGGTAGGGAACCATTAGCCATTCTAAAATTTCTTTCAGTCATTAGCGAGATTCATCTTACTACGTCAGGATCTTTGATCGCATGGTCGGTGTTCAGACAATTGAGGTTGATGTCCCCGGCAATAATGGTAGTAAAAATCTCGGGGTCCATAAGTATAGTGTCTAATATGGTTATTAAATCTTTATAAAAAGTGTCATCAGTGATTCCAGCGGGATTTCTGTATATATTCACTAATGCTATTTTTTTTTATCTTGATGTTGAATTTTAACTAATTGTATGTAATTATTTGAGGCTGCCCAAGGTTGTATGGTCATACTAGGGCTTTTTTTTATCACCATTAATAGACCCGAGGTTGTTCTACCTCTTGCTGCTGCTTTAGCAGGGAGTAAAATTATATCGTGATCATCTCATGTTGGCTTCACAGTTAACCAGGTTTCTTGGAGAACCAAGATATAAAATTCATTCATCTGGTTGTCACTAGATGATTGCAGATGTAAGTGACCACAAGTGTTCCACCTAGCGAGCTTTATTTGTGCAGCTATCCTTAGCACTGATGTTAATGCTTTAACCTGTTGTCGAGAAATGATTGCATGTGATGAGGCATTATAAGTTGCTTCATGCTCACATTGCATACAATTTGATCTGGGTAGTTTTTACTTATTACCTACAAAGGGATTTTGTCTAGGCAGATTTGATTTATTGTTTACAAGGTTTTCATTCCTTTCCGGGTCTTGAGCTATGATAAAGCCCATCCTAAAGAGATCCATCTTTCCTCTCCAGAGTGTGTTAAGCACTACACCAGAGGGAATCCAGAGTCTAATAACAGACAGATCAACATCACTCAGAAATTCGAATTGATCCATATCAGTCAATGTGATTCTAGAGCAGGCACCTCAGAGATGATATTCATGACACTTGCACTGCACAGATCATATTTGTTATTGGGTAGATCACGACATTTCATTATGAGTGAGTCAGCTCTTCGTAGGCATTTCTGATCAGTGCTTAAAGATTTGCAATTTACTTTCTTGGAATCTCTGAAATCTAAGCTACTGGATACTGGACTATTGGATTGTGGCTGTTGATCTGTAGATTCAAATGGGATGCGCGAGTCATCTATTCGCTCACTGTGTCAATTAAAAAAGTTTTTATGATGCAAGCATTCTTCATTCGATTGTACATTATGAGAGGTGTTGTTAGCAATTGGTAATTTGAACTTGTCATTTTTGGTGTGGTTACTTGATTCAGTGCAGGTTGCTCTAAAACTGCAATAAGATTATTCAAAGGTGCATAAGTTAAAGAAGGGTTTTTATTTTGTTGTGTAACTGTGCTCGAAATTGTTTCTGTTTTTGATGCCAATTTATCTGAGAGGTGGCCTTCTTTGATTTTATTGTAGTATTGCCAATCGCTCGAATAAATGGTTTAGAACTTTTGTATATTGGCTGGTCTAATTGCTCGCATGTTTTGTTTTGGTTTTTTTCGGCGGTTCAAATTCATGGGCTCCAGTATTTGATATATTACGTTTCTCCAGCATGGGTTCTGCCATGGATTCACATGCTCATAAATATTCCCCGTCGTCAGGCTGGGAATCCTCGGTAAAGAAAAAATCAGTATCAGTTTCTTTTCTGATCTGTCTTTCTTAGTACTAACCAATCACTGGTCTCTGGGTCATACTGCCCCCAGCCAGTGACTGCCCTCTCCCTAAACCCCCTCCCCTGTCAGCCATCCTCAGATTTTTACCACACGTTCAAGTGTTGGGAGTCCTTGTGCTTTAGCTCTCTAGCTTTTACTGCGTTTTGCGTTTTTTTTTTTTTTCTTTTCTAAGAGTTCAATCTCATTTTTTCAGTCAATTGAGCCTCAAGCTCCACCGTTTCTACTTCCGATCAACGGGGACCCGTTTCGGAAATTTCTACGCCCCTCAAGGGCGAAGTTTCGTCGAGCTACGCTTCTCGGAGGATTCCGGAAAATCTGAGGCCTACCTCGTGGACATGGCCCAGGACAAGGGAAGCTCGACACCCGGATCCAAGCTGTTCAGGAACTGCCCTGGATGCGGACTACAGAATGTTTTCAAGGAGTACGAGCATTCGAGATGCCTCTACTGCCTTCATGAAGACAAAACGCATGTGGAGAAGGACTGTGTGTTTTGCAAGAACATGTCAGAATGGACCATGAAGGATCAGCGTATCTGCCTCACCAACTGGCTGGAAGGAAAGAGCCCAGCAGCTGAGAAGAAGAGGTCCAAGCGGTCTTCTATGTCCTGTGAGGGCGCTCCGGCGACATGGGGCCCAACAGAAGGCAAAGCACCGCGAGCCGGCGGTACCGGGAGCGCCGAAGGGTCGGGCTCCTTGGCTGCCAGGCAGGGTGCGCTTTCACAGACGCCATCAACCACGACCCAACACTCTGGCTCGGGGTAGAGAAAATCAGAGAACCCGGGTAAGCTTCTGGAGAAGCCCCGGTCGATCTCAAAGACAGCCGAGGGGGAGCGAGGCGGTGACCCTCCCCCCAAGGTGAAGGCCTCAAACGTACCCAAGGTGGTGAAGGCCTTGATTCACCCGGCAAAGGCCTCTATCGCGGGAGTCGTGGAAGCCCTGGCGAAGCCTGTGGAGGCTACGCCAGTGGAGGCGACATCGGGGCCCAGAGTTTCCCTGCCACCACGGAGGGAATGTTCTTTTCAGCCCATCGATAAGACCCCCGTGAAAACCCCGGTGGAAAAAGGGGGGGCGGTGGCCATTACAGACACAGATACAGCCTCTGAGGAGGAACTGGTTGAAGTTGTAAAAGGCCTCAGCAAGAGGTTCGAGGAGGTCCGATCCCACGGGAGGAATCCCGAGGAGGCGGACGTAGAGAGAGCGACGGTGGCGCCAACGAGGCTCCCGTGGAGGAGGAGCAACCATCTCGTCCGTCGCCCCGTGCCCGAGCCCCAAGACAACTCAGCGGACATTTTGATGGCAATCCAGTCCTTATGCACGGAGATAAGGACGAGATTGGCTCTACCCCCAACGGATGACCCGACAGAACCGGGTCCGTCGGGGAGCCCTCTTAGCAAGCAGAGGAGAATTCACCCCTCCCCCCGCCTTTCCAGCCCTTGCAGCCTGCTCAGCCTTCATCTCCTTACCCTGATCCTAGGGATGACACGGGAACAGAGACGGCCACGACGGGGACTGATGACGACGGTGGTGACGAAGGGTTGGGCCTTCCATCGCCACCCCTTCGGGCCTCCCCGCCCGACGAAATTGGCTCCTTCCACTCTATGATTGCCAGGGCATCCGAGTTTTTCCAGCTCTGCCCCGAAGAGCAGAAGAAGGAAGGTTTCGTCTATCAACGGCGTGAGGCCAAGAGGAAGACAGTCCTGGCGGTGCCATTGCTGGACAACATCTGGGACGAGGGACTTGCCATCCTGAAGAACCCGTCCACGACACCGGTCAGGAGGGATTGGTACGAGAAGAAGTACCGAGTCCCCGATTCCGCCCCCCTGTGTGTTAGGGCACAACCAACCCCGGATTCGGTCGTCTTGGCGGCGGCCAAGAAGAAAGCGGCAGGGGCGACGGCTTCAACTTCAACCTCCCCACCTGATGGCGAGGGAAAGAAACTGGACGCCATAGGACGAGTCATCTCGTCGGCGGTGACGACGTTTAAGGCGGCCAACGCCCTTGCGATTGTGGCCCGCTATGACAGGGAGTTGTGGTACAAGATTGCTCCCCTGCTGGACTTCCTTCCGGACGACAAGAGGGCGGAGGCCCTAGAGATCCTGCAGGAAGGTGAGGTGGCATCGGACCACGCCATAACGGTGGCCACGGACATCGCGGACACTGGTTTCCGCCAGCTGGGCAACAGTGTTTGCCTCAGACGGCGGGGATGGCTCAAGGCGACAGATTTCCATGAAGACGTACAAACCAGAGTTTTGGACATGCCCTTCGACAGGAACAACGTGTTTGTGAAAACAGTGGATGAGTCACTTCAGACCATCAAGGCCGACACGGAGACGGCTCAGGCCTTGGGAGTGCTGCAGCAACGACGTCCGCCCTTTCGGAACTCCGGAGGCAAGCAAAGTGCCTCCAAAGGATTCGGTGATGGCTCTTCTATGTACCGCCAGGCAGCCTGTTCCTTGTCGCAAGAAGCCTACAGAGGGCGCGACAAGTCAGGAGGAGCCCGTCGCTAAGGAGGTCAAGGTGGCAAGGCCGCCTCCAAGCAGGACTGAACCGGCCGTGGCGTCGGGCCCCCACCGAAGCACCCCGTTGGGAGGCCGGCTGGCGAGGTTAGTCAGTGTGCGGGAGTCCATCTCCACCGACCGTTGGGTGCTGGATGCACTGGCCTGCGGGCACTCTCTCGAATTTCTAAAGACGTGCCCCCACATTCCACCAGTGGCCAGGAAGGAAAACCACATCCCTCAACTACTGTTAGAAGTAAGGGCGATGCTCAAGAAAGGTGCCATTGAACTTGTCCCAAAGAGGCTCCGGGGGTCTGGAGTATACTCAAGATTCTTCCTCGTCAGAAAGAAGACAGGCGGTTGCCGCCCCATCCTGGATTTACGTTGGTTTAACATATACATCAAGGCCCAGAGGTTCCGGGTGGTCACCCTCCAGCAGGTGCTGGGACAGCTGGAGACAGGCGACTTCCTATCGTCGCTGGACTTGGAAGATGCTTACTTTCACATCCCCATTCGGAAAGGACACCGAAAGTTCCTCAGATTCGTAGTCCAAGGACAGCACTACCAATTCAAGGCCCTGCCATTCGGATTGAAGTCGGCACCCAGGGTATTTACCAAGTGCCTAGCACCAGTGGCGGCGCGGCTGTGCCTGCAGGGGATCCACGTTTACCTTTACCTGGACGAGTGGCTCATCCGAGCAAGGTCAAGGGAGCTCGCCGTGGAGCACACAGCGAAGACCATCCAACTGCTTGTGGATCTGGGGTTCTCCATCAACTTCCCCAAATCCCACTTAATTCCGTCGCAGGTCGCACTGTTTCTGGGAGCCAAGCTCATTACAGTGGCACGATTGGCATCTCCATCGGAGGAAAGAACAAAGGCCATCCTGGGCAAGGTGCAGCGCCTACTGGCCACGGACGTGGCCAGGGTGAGGTCTATCAAGTCCCTTCCCGGCATGATGTCCTCTTTCATCTGCCTGGTGCGCCTATGCAGGCTCCGGATGCGTCCTCTACAGGAGTTCCTCGACACCCGTTGGATACAATCGGCGGGCAGCTTCGAAGACAAGATCCCGCTCAACGAGGCCTTCTACCAAGCAATTCAGTGGTGGAGCACCCACGCGCATCTCGCGGCGGGTGCAAACTTTCAGACCCCAGCACATCAGGAGACGGTGACAACGGATGCCTCCCTGGAAGGATGGGGGGCGCACACCGGAGATCTTCACACGAGAGGCCTGTGGCTCCCGGAGGAAAGGTCACTACACATCAACATTCTAGAGCTCCGAGCAGTGGTCTGGGCTCTCGGGTCATTTCTTCCGTCCCTCAAGGGCAAGGAGGTGAGGATCTTCACCGACAACACCACCACGATGATCTACATCCGGAAGCAGGGAGGAACCAGGTCCCCGGCCCTATCCAAGGAGGCCCAGGATCTGTGGCATTGGGCCGTTGCCCAAGGGATGTTTCTGGTGCCCTTCCACCTAGCAGGGATAAAGAACACCATCGCCGACTCGTTGAGCAGGGAGCTGCGCTCATGAAACGAGTGGGAACTGCGCCAGGACCAAGTGGATCGACTTTTCCGACGATGGGGCCATCCCCAGATCGACCTATTCGCGACGGCGACGAACTCCAAGTGCCAGAGGTTCGCCAGCAGGTTTCCCCAGCCGAGGAGCATGGGCGATGCTTTCTCGTTCCCCTGGGACGGCCTGTTCCTGTATGCGTTCCCTCCGTTGCCGTTGCTACTGCGTCTTGTCAACCAACTCAAGAAGTCCCGGTGCAGGATGATCCTCGTCGCACCGGCATGGCCGAGACCGATCTGGTTCCCAGACCTTCTGGACTTGTCAGCGTCCCCCCCCCCAGTCAAACTATCGACGGATGCAGATTTTCTCTCCAGAGAAGGAGGCGCCATCCTCCATCACGACCCGGGGTCGCTGAACTTGCAGGCCTGGCTCCTGCGGCACTAGAGTTTTGAGGGTACGATATCCCGGTGGCGTCCTCAACTCTCAAGTGCTATGGACACAAATGGAAGAGGTTCTCTGTCAGGTGCCGTGCACAGAAGATTAACCCTCTGCGAATTACGGCCCCTCAAGTGTTGCCGTACCTGCTGTCGCTGGCCAAGGCGGGGCTGGCTCATGCCTCCATCAAAATACATCTAGCGGCGATATCCCGCTACACCAGACCTACGGGACGATCATCCCTATGGTCTCATCACCTGGTGAAGGAGTTTATGAAGGGACTGTTCCGTTCATTCCCGCCGGTGAAGGCCCCGGCGTGGGAGCTCAACGTGGTACTGACCAGGCTCATGGGGGTGCCTTTCGAGACTCTGCATTCGGTGCCGTTGAAGTTCCTGTCGTGGAAGACTGATTTTCTTGTGGCCATCACCTCTGCACGACGAGTGGGAGAGATCCAGGCCCTATCCTGCAAGCCTCCATACTTGACCCCAAGGTGCCGTCGGACTTCCATCTCAACGAGCCCTTGGTGTTACCTGTTTTCTTCTTGTCGCCGGCCGAGAGGACTTTGCACTCGCTGGATGTAGCTAGAGCGCTGAGGTTCTACGTGGACCGCACGAAGAGTTTTCGGAAGACATCACAACTGTTTGTGAACTTTGGACCTGTGAACCAGGGGAAGGCCCTCTCGAAGGCTTCCATTTCCAGATGGCTCTCAGGCTGCATCATGCACTGTCACCGGTTGGCAAACAGACCGTTGCCCAGCCGTCCGAGAGCCCATTCAACCAGAGCGATTGCTACTACCACGGCGTTCTTGTCTGGTGAGCCCTTGCTGGACATCTGCAGGGCTGCTACGTGGAGGTCGACGCACACCTTCACGAGATTCTACTGCGGCGACCGGGATTCCAGGGAAGAGTCCAGAGTCGGCCAAGCAGTGCTGCGCAACCTGTTCGCCTGAAGGTGGGCCTGGTGAGGAGGTAAGAGTTGCTTAATGTTGAGTTTATGTAATGCTTAATGTTGAGCCTTGCCACCTCCTGTGGTTGTGCATGTGTATACTGCTATGTATTCTTATATTCATGAGCATGTGAATCCATGCCAGACCCCATGCTGGAGAACGACAGCATCAGACAGAATCCCTTTGATGTAACTACTGACAAAAGACTACAAAAAGGGAAGGAACAAGTTACTTACCTGTAACTGTTGTTCTCCAGCATGGGTCTGGCATGGATTCACATGCAAGCCCTCCCTCCTACCCCTCTGCGGCTCTTCCCTTGGTCATACTGCCACTTTGCGTGCTACCCAATCTGAGGATGGCTGCCAGGGGAGGGGCTTAGGGAGAGGGCAGTCATTGGCTGGGGGCAGTATGACCCAGAGACCAGTGATTGGTTACTACTAAGAAAGACAAATCAGAAATGAAACTGATACTGATTTTTTCTTTACTGAGGATTCCCAGCCTGGAGAACAACAGTTACAGGTAAGTAATTTGTTCCTTCCCTTTTTGTAGTCTTTTGTCAGTAGTTACATCAAAGGGATTCTGTCTGATGCTTGCCTGCTGTGATGAGTTATTCTGTTCTACACTTATCCACGAGTTGTCAATTCTTATTGCTGGCGTGTCTCCGCCTACTGGTCTGATTATTTGTTTAAATACAGGAAGAACAGATTGTTTGGTAAGCGTTTTTATAGATGGTGATCGTGGTTCCTGTGATATTAGATCCTTGCCCTGTTGTATAGTTTCAGCTTGACGAATTTTGCACATTCTGGTTGCCATTTCTCGTGCTGTCCAATCCAAGATTGTTTGGATCTGCGCCGATTGTTGCGTCATTTTTGTATCGAGAGACTCAAACTGCTTAAATAGACTGGAAAGTGTCATGTTGATTGCAGAGAGAGTTATTTCCAGCATTGAATTCTGTTTCGTGTCAATTTCTAGGGCTTGTATTTGTGCTTTTGCTTATGATGTTACATGTTCAGGAATGGGCGGAAGAGTCCATCGAACACGTTGCTCGTAATAATCAGGTGACAGAGAGTTATTCGTGTCAATACTTAGCTCACATACACTCGCATTGATAGAAATATCAAATATCATGTGACTCATGTTCATTTGCTCACTAATTACGACGAGGAAGAGCTATCTGGTATGTGTACTCGGGTAGGCGATTGAGCTGTGCCAAGTATTGTTAAATCAGAAATTACTTGTGCAGGCGTAATATGCAGCGTGCTGATTTCTGATGTCCTGCGATCATTAACGGCCGTTGGGGACTGAACCTGATTTGGCAGGATTTTCAAATTATTCAAATTATTCTCAGTGATGTTAACGTTCACAGACAATGGATTAGATGTATATTCTGGTCGCAATTAACAAAAATCACAGATATCTGTGTTTGCTGAAAGTTGTTGACTGGTAGAGACGGGAGTTAAAACAATTACCTTCCTAGTAGGTTTTTTGTTGTTGCGATCCGATGCCACCGCCATGGTTCGTGGCGTGTTCAGTTGCTCCGGCATATTAGATTTCAGTGAGTAGAGACTAATGAACATGCAAGTCTCCCTCAGTGTTTTTCTCTTTAAGGTGGCAAGTTAAGGCAACCTCTAACTGCAGACACTGAGTGACCGAGTAACCTAAAAGATATTAACTGCCTCCCCTGCCGTGTCGCCGTGGCAAAGTGGTCCGTGTCTTGGTGCGCGCGGAACAAAGTAAAATGCACAATATGAGTATACTATGTTAATAAAGAGTGCAATATATACTTAGAAGGCAGTCCTTAGGTGTTCACCTCCACAAGAGCTTTTTAAATGCACAGCAGAAATCCTTCAAGAGGAGTCGATCATAGCAAAGTGGTCCGTGTTGGTGCGCGGGCACTGGTGCGCGCACCTTCCCACTTTTGTAGAGGACGCCAAAAAGGGGGCGTGGCCACACAGTGTAGATAGTAAATAATGCCTCCACAGGAGCTTTTTAAATGCACAGCAGAAATCCTTCAAGAGGAGTCCTTCGTGGCAAAGTGGTCTTTGTTGGTCCGTTGCCTCAGTGCATTTCCACTTGCAAATATGACCTATTGTCTCTCTCCCGAGTCTGACTTACCACTGCAGCCATTTGCAGTAATGGCAAAAATGCAGAAATAAAAAGTTCAAAACAGTGTAGGGCAACAGTGCTGTGTACAGTTGTAAAAATACAAGCAATCCATAGAGACAGAAAGTGGGGCTCATTACATGTATGCCGGTCCGGAAACAACGGTTGTTTCTGGACTGGCATATTACAGGTCTGCCTGCTGGAGCCACCGTGCCCGACAGGTCTGACCCTGCCGGGCACAGTGGCCACAGTAGGCCGACCATCATGGAAGCACCAGCACCATTAGGAATGGTTCCGGTGCTTCCATGGTCCCCTTCCCCACTTCCATAGAGTGGGAATAGGAACAACATTTTACCGGCGCCTGACTTTCCGAGCCGCCAGGGTTGTAATCCCCCGTTGGCACCGGGAAGTCGGGTGCCGGTAAATATTTACCAGTCCGGCGGCAAACCCGCGGGTAGCACAAGCATGATTACCGACGGACCTGTAATGAGCCCCATATTCTCTCAGCACTGATGGTTTTTATGGACTGATCAGTCTCCCCATAAACATGAGCACAAAGCAAGGGAAGTAAAAAAAGAAGTCTTTACTTACCTCCAATATGCCAGATCAGGATTGAAAATAAAGCAAAAAGAAAGGGTGTCCCTTAGAGTTCTATAGGAAGAACGCAGCAAAAGGGAAATCTTTCCTAACAGTATGATATGATATAAAATAGCATTTATAACGCACCTATACACAGGTGTTTCAAGGCGCGATAAGGCAAGGGAAGGCGGAACAAGAAAGACAGAAACTGCGATTTTACCAGGCCAGGTGACATTGAAAAAAAAAATGGATAAATAAAATAAATAAATCGACAATAAATAAGAAGTGCAGCCAGCTGGTGGCAAGTGCCAGGGTAAGGACAGACATCAGGTGTCAAGTGCAGGCAGTGGGCTGTAGGGATATAGAAACAGTCCTGGAGTGCAAGGGTTGCCCCGGGGACAGTGCAGGTGTGCAACTGGTGGTGAGGGGACCTTGGCACGAGATCATAAGGGTCTGAGCAGTAGCCATTTGTATCTTATCAGCTAAATGTAATCGCTGCTTAATCAACTGGAAAGTGGAAATGTAGTTTCTCCCCTTAGACTCAAATGAGCACAAATGGAAACCTTATCTGTATCAATGTTCTGGTTTCGCAGCCAAACTGTCGGGGGTCTGCAGAGTCTTCTGTGTTGCAGAGTGAGAGTATATTGATCCTAATAAATGCTTATCCTGTTGCCTCCAATGTCCATTCTCTCCTACCGCTCAGCTTTGGTAAAATCGCTTCCAAATCTAGTTGATAGTGGAATCTTAATAGCAATGGTGTTGGTTTTAGCCTTCTCATTGCTCTTCTTTACACACTGTCCATTTTTACCTCGTTGCCACCCACATCAAGGAATATGTGGTTCACCAAGCCTTGAATCCATTTCTTGCAGTTTTTTTTTCACTTTTTTTCCGGGACACCCAAAAAAAGTTTGCATCTGTGCTCTCTGTTCTAAATATCATTGCATTTTGTGATATTATCTATGCTCTCTGTTCTGCATAATATAACTTTTTTTGACAATATCTTCTTCCCTGCTTTCCAGCTTGCAAATGTTTTCATCCATGTTATTCTCAGGAGAGTCGAGCTCTGGCGGCATTTCTTTTATTTCATTACTCTCTCTCCCACTTGATCCATCAATTGGGCAGTTCAGTTAACGTAGACATCATCTATGATCTCGTCACTCCGATTTCTTTGAGGACCCTTTGTATGTTGCTCTTTGTGGCTTTTCTATCATCGTCTCGCCCAGAGTTTTTATCACATCGATCTGGCAGTGCTGGGGAAGTACCGGCCGATCCAGAGAGTCCCTATAACTTGTCCAGGTTTCCTTTCCAACTCATTCACTAACTCTCCTCGACACACTCCTAAGTGTTTTCTAAATAGGGGTCAGTGTATTTTTGCTCTGCTCCTCAAATCTCAGATAACTGACTTATACATTCAGATCGCAAGAAGTTTCAAGAGTTTTTATTGATATCTTAGGCAGGTCACAAGGGCCATCTCTCACTCACTCATCTAGATGCACCATTCCCTCCCTATCCCAGGCATTCCTACTCCTCAGGTTAGTATGTACTTCTGGTTTCTCACTACCGTCTAGGTTGTCATTTTGTGAATAGAGTGGACCCAAAGGCAACTACGTCACCTGCCTAAGCTCCCTCAGGGCCTTCCTCGACTGACTCTACAGTGGTGTTAGATGACTAAAATGATTATAGTGAGTGCCTTTCGGACATGCTGCCTGACTCAACCTTCCTTCTACCATGCCCAAGTGCTCCTGTCTCTGTATGTTATTCTCTCCTCTTTACTCTCCAACTGCTAACTAAATCCACCTTCTCTCCTACTCCTTACTTCTTCCTCCTCTGTCTCTCGCTCCTACTCGCCTCCACTATTCAATTTTACAACTCCCTTCTTCACACTACTTCTCCCTTTTCCACACTACAACTCAGTCACTTTCCTTTCACTCTCACAATTTCCACTTACACTCTACACTCCCTCTAACGCTCTCACCCACCTTGCACGCACACGAATCACACAGAACCATTTGCTCTTACCAAACAATACCTCAGCTTTTCTTTAATTCGCCTCTGCACTCAGGTCCACCATATTTCCTCCTGCTGCTATTTTGGTCTACCACCTCCTCCTCCTCCTCTTAAATTCACCTGAACAACTGTACAACTTCATATTTCCTGGTGTCCTTTGTGGAGAATCCTTGGATGTCGTCTCTTCTACCCTAAGGGGAGCCCCTTCCCATGAGGCCAGGGAGGTGAGGCCAGTACCCGATAAGTCATCCTGGGGGTGGCACTCAGTGGGTGGATCTCATGGGAAGGGATCCCCCTAAAGGACTAGAGACGACTATATAGGGAGAATGTGATATGCCCAGCAAACACCACAGTCTCACTCATCTGCCTACCAAACACAACCCACCATAGTACCACATACTTCCATGTACTTATGTACGGTGAAAAGCCCAAACATCAGGAGAAACACCAAGATTAGGGAGAGTAGGGACTACTTACTTGGAGTACCTTGGACAGCTGAGACGAGGAAGAGTTCCAACAACCTAATTGAGAGTAATAACATCAGTACAGAAACGAAGAAGACGCAGAGGAATGGAGAGCGCTCCGCGAAACCAAGGCCAGCCGGCTAGTCAATATGGGCAGACTATAGGCTAGTGAATCACAAAAAGGGAATAGGGACTTAAGACTGGGTTCAGCCCTCCCTCGAGGAGCTGCAAGCAGGTCCGCAGTGCGGCAAAGGGCAGCTCTGGAAACCAAGACACGAGGAGGCGAGACAATGAAACCTCCGAAGAGGGCCAGAAGGACGACGATTCTCCCGACTGGAAGAGAAAAGCAGAAACCGATGGAAGACCATGCAGTCTGCGTCGGACAAGCAGACCAGCAAGAACGGACCAAGTGGAAAGCGCAAGTCCAGGCAAATTGAGTCCCTGGACCAACTGGAGCCTGAGCGGAAGCTCACTGGAGATAGGGGCTTACCAGGGCTAGCTGGCTGGGACGGAAAAAGGGCCTGGGGCCCCCTAAGAAAAGGTAGAGATACACTAAAGAGACAGGCTGAGAAGGAAGGCTGGGAAAACAACTGGGAACAAGGATTTATACCTGAAGTAAGGGTCTGGGACCTACACCCAAATTTGGAAGAGCATCAAGAATCCTCTTCCTCGTCACAGTACTTGACACAGTATGATAACTAAGGGGGCTAACTTTCTTGGTTGAGCTCACTACCTCCGTTCTAAACCTACTAACCAATATTCCTACTATTTGTATTCTAAATTTCGCAGGGTGCAAGCGGGGTCTTGACTAAGCCAATGACCTGACCCCAGCAATCTTTCCTTGTGTGGCTTAAACACCTGCACTCCTAACTCCGTAATGAAGTCACTCAATGTTTTAATTCCACAACTGTTGAATTAACTAACACAATTATCCAATATGGGATTCAACACGATTCATTATCTAACAACTGCCAACATGTGTTTCGACCATTTGAGGCCTTCCTCCGGGCAGAACATGTTTGTTCAATGGGTCAGTCCATGAGTCTAGGACTACAACGCCACGCAGATTGCCGTGCCACCATTAGAGGGTTCTATGCTGGAAACAACATAGATTATATAGTTGAAGCAAACAGCATTAAGGCTGTTTCAAGAAGCTCATCATTGAGAATTAACCAAGCTTTGCATATGCAATTTGATGAATGAAGGCAGGCAAATAATCAGGATACAGAAAAGGCATCAGTGGAGACATTATTGAATAGGGTACCTGACAAAGTAGTCCAGGTCTGTCAAACCCATGTCTGGGACCCGCACCGGAGAAGAGGACCATACTTGGAAGGTTAGTGAACCAAGTTGATCCAAGACCAGGGAAGGGAGATATACCCCCTGATATTGTGAACTTTGAGAACATGAGAAAGGCCAGGGGAAGGGAACCATACCCCTGGAATTGTAAATAGTGAAAGCCTGTGAGGGGCCAGGGGAAGATAGGCATTCCCCTGGCATTGTGAAATCATGAAGAGCCAAAGAACTGGAGAAGGGGAGGAATTCTCCAGGAACCCAACAGTAAAGAGAAAATGATGGTTAATAAATGATGTTGATGTCCCCTCTAAAACTGGACTTTGTATCGTGGATTCGAACTGGAACCTTTGTATTAATATCGTGGAAAGGAGTTATGACCTGGGGAAGGGAGTCATTCCCTCAGGTAAAACACTACAGAACAACCAGAAATGCAATCTGTTGTCCAGAAGAAGCAAGTCATTCTTCTGGACTAAGATGTTCACCCAAACCATTAATTTAGTTGTAAGTGTAAGGGAGGGAAATAGGTTTCTGACACAGGACAGTGGACTCTTTATTTCTGGACATCCTGACAGACTTCTTAGTGCTTTTGTTGACGCAGTGAAATGCCTCTTAGATTTGGGAATAGTTAGGGAATTCCTCTTTTTTTCCTTTCATCAAAAAAAGGTTTATGCCAACAAACATGCCACCTCTTTGTCAGTCTCATACTTCTCCACCCTTACACCTTCTTATCCTGCCCCTACTTCCCTCATTGGATCACTGGCCCTTACACATGTGTGCCTGTCTTCCCTGCTTGGGAGGTATTACAAACATTGGAAGTTACAAATAGCTGGGTAAGCTCACCCATTTTATTCACACGAGCTGCCGAGAGACAGCAAAGGTGGCCTGTGTTGCAATGGTTCGGTTCCCTGCATATAGATTGCGTGGGGCGCTGATGGGTTGTAGTGCTTCAGGTGGTCTCTCTGTATTGTTGCTGCCTAACTCATGGATCTCAGAAAGAAAGATGAAACTTGGCCTGCTCTTTTTTCTAGAGGTATGGTGTGATGTAAACTGGAACTACACATATACAATCGGGCACTTGGGGAGGGGACAGGAATTGGGGCCCTCGCAACTGCCACTGTCTCGCTCTGGCTTCCACCGTGGTATGCCTCCCAGCCCATTCTTGGAGGGGTTCCTAGTCTCTTGTAACAACGTCAGGTTACTAACCTTGTCACATCAGTCGGATTTAATCTCTGTGACCACTCTTTTATGTGAGTATCAAACTTCTACAGTATGAATTAAACAGTGAGTGCACAGCACTTCACAGGTTCGGTAGTCCAGGTATCCCCAAACTCTCTTTTAAGAGTAAGCACTTTACAAATGTCTAATCAGCTTAGTGTAGTGCCTAGAAACACCCTCAATTTGATCCTATATGTGAATGTGGCTCATTTATGGGTTCCCGTTTGCTTCTAATGTTTTTGGCTTTCCCTCTATTGCAGAACCTGCCTTACCATCCGAATATCACAATAAAGTGTGCAGTCAATGGGCCGACTGCATCAACCCCTCTTCTGTATATGTAGGTTGTGTTAGTAGATAAGGCCACGGTTTTCCTCTGGGGGCTTGGAGGACATTACCGAGCCTCCTAGAACAGGAATTGGGCTTCTTTCCCAGAATTGAACCATCTGTGGGGACTTTGGTGCACTCTGCTTCCCGCAAGAACAGCGTGATCTCTCCACCAATGGTGTCATTTAGTTGACTTCAGTGCAGAGTCACTCGCAGCGCACTGGCCTCTGCTAGAATGCACCCGCTGCAGCTCAAAACCAGACATCACTGCTGCCCTCCCATTACTCGAGGGATTGATGTCTCTGACTCTCCTCCACCACACCTCAAACTTCTGTTATCTGACCTCGGGCCAAAGTCGATCAGTCTTTTTTCTCCACAGATGCTGCCCTCTCTTTCTTTGGTCTCTTTTTACGGCACAACTTCAAGTAGTTTCACTTAATTTCTTAGAATCCAGTACCTCTCGGGAAGCTTGCCATGGGTGAAAGTGTGTGGGCAAGAAGACGGAGTTTAGCTGCAAAGCCACCACCTTCTCCACAACTGCACGTGGCTTACATCCAGAACCATTTTAACCACCACAGGAGACTCTGCTTCAGACATACTTAACCGTAGGAGTTTGCTGAATCCTCTCCTTATGGAGTCAAAGGGACTGTGGACTAGGAGTCCATAGTCGCTACCGTAACATTTTCTTGTATTAGCAATTTTTGTTGACTAATAATTTTGTCTTTCCTTTTTGTTAGTTTGGGCTATTATGTGGTGCTGAAAGTGCTACCTTTAAGCCGAAACCTTTGTCATTAAAATAAGAACTTTACAATAAGAGTTTAAAATATGGGCTTTGAATGACAGTCTGTAATGCGTTTCAATGGAGATGACATTTGAGGAGGGATATCCAGTTGTTTGGTTATTGAATCCCTCCCGTTCCCTGCCCCTAGCCATGTTAATCCCTATGGCGAATCCCACCCATTCCTGCCCATCTCTGAACTCTTTGAGCTCTTCCATGGAGGCAGCCATCTTGGATGACTGTCTCTAAGGAAGCTCTCTGGAAACAAACCGAAACTAGCAGTCATCTTTGAATGCGAAAGATACCATGCATCTTAGTGTGGAAAATCTGTATTCAGAATATGTTTGACCTTTCTTATGCTGAATATAATGTAAGTCCATGCCTTCACATTGATCTGTTTTTCCAAACGAAAAAGATATATTGGCATTGTTTAAAAAAAAATCGTATGACAAATAAGTTTTAAAATGACAATTTCAAGTGTTGATTGAAAGTGGAGAACCTATTTAAGTGGATAGAGGGAAGAGTTGACCTCACCAGGGGCACATAACTCTTGCAGCACAGGTTTATTCACCTGCTTTGTTTATTCTCTGATGCCTCGAAAGCAAGGTCACTCCAGAGGAACTCCAGAGGAACCAACCAATACATGGAGTGAGCAGATAAACCTACACAATAAGCTTCAATCACACTGTACTGAGGCATGACGCCTGCACAGGGATCCAGCTGAAACATAAAGCCATGCACTGCACCACCAATTTGCCAGTTTCCCCCACTCATAGTTTCACTACAAAGCCATTTTGGCAACTAGATGTCATGCACTGACATGAGCACTGGCCTCTGTGTGTTCGCAGGATTTTGCTTGCATTCAGGATTTGTAGCGCCCCACTGCCGGCAACGTGGCACATGCCGGTAGAGGGGAGCTAGAAATACGAAGTGCAAGCAAAATCCTGAGAACACACAGAGGACAGTACTGTCCTCCCCCGCAGACTTTGGGTCTGGCTCGAGAAGCACAACACGGGCCGAGCCAGAATACATGTATGGTCACTGCTATGCACTTAACATTTATTTGAATTTAAATAAGGAACTTGCATTGAAGACTTACTTGCAGACTCCTACTTGCTTCCGGTCTACTGCATACCACCAAACTTTTGAAAAACCAGGCACTGCCATAGTGGTAGTAACGGGACGCTGATAGTAGCGGGTGCAAAGCCCAAACTGTTGGTGTTGTCAATGCTTGTTTTTCTCATGTTTTGCTCCTTTCTTTTTCATAACTCTTACTCCCCTTCCTTTTCCCCCCTCTCTCCTCTCTTTACCGAACCCTCCCAATATTTAGTCCTCTTTTTATTTCA